>NC_136461.1:57924778-59358447 GCF_902686455.1 Sciurus vulgaris | reverse complement strand
TCCTCTGTCCCTGTCCCTTCAGAGTCCTCAGTACTCGATCAGGGGCAGAGGACAGGTTTGCTGGGGTCCAAGGCTTAGATCTTTAGCAATCTGAGGGACTTGTTTAAGAAAAAAATAATTCAAAATTACAGATACATTATTAGGAATGAAAGCTAATATGTATTTGGAATAAGAAATCACAATAAACTAAATGTTTTACAGTCTGGCAAATGCCACTATTAGGACTCAGAAATTATCCCCCAAAGTATGGTGATTTGGTATGCTGAGTATTTGGAACTGAAAAAGACTAGGGGACCTCAGAAGCAAAGTCTCTCACCTCCTTCTGCTTCCCTTTTTCTCCCCGAAAGCAAGTCATTGAACCCAGAATTTCTCTTCCCCTAGGTGGGTCATAGAAAGTAGAAACGTCTCTTCCTCAAATCAAGCACACAACTTAGAAAGTTCACTATCTCCTTTCTCCCTTCTTTCTTAAAGATCCTCATTCCGGAGGGGTCCTACCCACACCCAGGAGGAAGGAATGTAGCACAGAGATTGCCAAGAAGAACCTGGCCAGACAGGCCTTGCTGAGTTCTGTCCCCTCAGTCCATAACCATTAGATCTCCTCCTTTCATTCAGTCAATTCCACATGGCTGAACATTCTTCATCAAACCTAAGCATTAAAACACAGCTTTCCCTGAGTCTTTGGTCTCATTTCTGAAGCCTCTATGTCACATAAAACTTTGATTAAATAAATCCATTATGCTTTCCTCTTATTAATTTACCTTTTGTTTGGGGGTATTGGCTGTGACCATTATCATATGAAGAATGTATCACATAATAATATATTGAAACATCACACAGTGTCCCATATTATACACAATTATGTGTTAATTAAAAAGAAATTGTACAATAAAATGAAAATTTTTCTGATAAGATTAAGGAAACAAGATGGCCTGGCATAGCTTCTACTACTTATTAAGTTTTTCAGGAGTACTTGCACCCCTCAGTTCTCACTTTTTATTAACTGCTCTGTTGTGCAATTTAGCATTGCTCCAACAGCTAGTTACTATTTTCCAGACTTGTTTCATTTTTTGGAATTTGAAGTCACAGAATTTGAAAACACAGGTGTTTTAAATGAGCAAAATCGTTTTAAAAATCACTCATCAGGGTTTTTGTTTTGTTTGTTTTTGATAAAACAGTAGGGTACAATAGTTGCAAATTAATCAGTGTCGGGGATCTAGTTTTGAAGTTAGAACAATGGATCATTATTTTGTCTTTCATTTCATTTGTGACCATTTCATTTGGTGCATCGTTTCCATTAGTACAGTTAATTCTTCTTAAAACGTTTTGTGTCACATGTACTTTTTTCATTTTGACATTTTCCCAACTGTTAATATAAAAATGGATCAAATTAGCAAACTGAAGAGAGCCAGTTTTCATTGTTACTACTGAAAGTCATGTGTCTTTCACGTAAAAATTTATTAATCCTAATTGCTTTTGTTAAGCTCTTCAAAATAATACTGATTGTACTCTCTTTCTTATCTGTTATTCAAGACATGAGTGTAGAGGCATTTGTAATTGATTTACTTGTAATCCAAGTAAATATAGATTTCCCATGCTCTGTAGAGTCTTCAGGACTTTAAAGGTTCTCATTATACACATCTGGTCTGGAAGCTCCTCTATTGTAAGTAATGACTGTCTTGTTAAAAACAGCTTAAACAAAACAATAGATACAGACTTTTAGTCTTGGAATAGTTGAGCCAGGGTCTCATATAGTTTGATTCATTTTATTTTCAGTGTCTGCTTGAATAGCAATTTTTTTTCCTATCTTGTGCTCTGTTTTGAGTCTTTGCAAAATTATTGGAAACAATTTCAAAAAGCTAAGTTTTCTATTATGAAACAGTGTTGAATAAAATTATTCACCATGAAGCACACCATAATGAAAGATTGCAGTACTTATTGAATACAATAACTTATCAATATAGAGCTGCTCCTAGACCTTTATGATCATAAAAATTGATTTTTTTTCTTACTATTACTTTTCTTCTGCTTTTTGGTTTCAGGTTTGGGAAGTAGTGTCCTGATTTTCACAATCTTTTAATGAGATGTCCTTTGTGCTGTATGTATTTTCACTGTTGTGGCTATTTTCTCTACCTTCGTAATTGTGGCATTAGATTGTTGGCTTCTGTTGTAATATAATAAAAGAATTTTTGGAATGTTGATATTTCTACCATTTTTTCTTCATCTCAGTATGTTTCTAAATTTCATTTATTTGCTTCCGTCCCACTATATTAGAATCATATTTTTAAAGACTATTTTATTTAATTGAGCTTAAAAAATTACAAATTTCTCTTACAGTGTGAACATTTTATTATTAATAAATATCTGCAACAGTTCTGTCCCTGAAATAATTGTACATGTCTGATAACTGGAAGAATTTTCCACAGACTAGGTTCCTGCACATGTTTTCAAATTTTACTTCTATAAGATCTCTCCAGAGCTGAATACTACAGGACATATTCATATTATATTATAACTTTTAGTCCTATCCCAACATGGAATGCGTTGGCACTGTGGGAAGTATGAGTATTCTAGAAGGCAGGAGCAGTTCACAGAACTTAGTTATACCTAGACATAATTCAAGGTATTAGCCCAAATCAAATGCATGTCTGATTCAACTTCCTCTTGACTGCATCCCCAAAATGCCCACAGTCACTCCAATGCTACATAACAAAGTGGGGAGGTTTAATGGAAGAGAAGTTAGTGTAGAAGGAAGAGACGTGGAAAACATCGGTCTCATGTTTACAAACTAACACAAAGTATGTGGCCATGCAAGGTTTTCCTAGATGCTTTCCCAAATTGCATATGAAATGCCTTAAAGCTTAGATCTCGCCTCTGCATTTAAATCTCTACAGTTTGTTCCAAGTTGTTAACAGAACAACTGAAACCTAATAGAATCATCTTCCCTTTCCTGAGTATAGGCTTCCAGGTAATGGCTAGCTTTGCTGATTCTGACAGTAAAAGATAGCTAGATTGCCTTCACTCCACTTCATCCTTACTAGCCCCACACAGGTACAACCACCATCAACTTGTTCTCAGATGATCCTGTTGTTACTCACTCTCTCTGCCTCCAACATCATTCCCTCTAATTCATTCTTCATATAATCAATAATGTGAAAAGAGAGCCTACAGAGTGGGAGAAATTTTTTTCCACACACATTTAAGATAGAGCACTTACCTTCAAAATTTATAAAGAACTTACAAAACTTTACACCAAAAATACAAAGAACCCAATCAATAAATGGGCCAAGGAACTGGACAGACACTTTACAGAGGAAGACACACAGGCAATTAATAAATACATGAAAAAGTGTTCAACATATCTAGTAATTAGAGAAATGCAAATTAAAACAACTCTAAAATTTCATCTTACTCCAATTAGGATGACTATTATCAAGAACACAAACAAGATGTTGGCGTGGATGTGGGGAAAAGTGCACACTTTTACATTGCTGGTGGAGTTGCAAATTGGTGCAGCCACTCTGGAAAGCAGTGTGGAGAATCCTCATAAAACTTGGAATGGACCCACCTTTTTGCCCAGTTTTCCCACTCCTCGATTTATACTCAAAGGACTTAAAATTAACATATTACAGTAACACAGTCACATCAATGTTTATAGCAACTCAATTCACAATAGCTAGATTGTGGAACCAACCTAGATGCCCTTCAACAGAAAAGAAACTATGGTATATATACACAATGGAATATTATTCAGCCATAAAGAAGAATAATATTATGGCATGTACAAATAAATGGATGGAATTGGAGAATATATTGCTAAGTGAAATAAGCCAACCCCCAAAAACTAAAGGTTGAATGTTTTCCCTGATAAATGGATGATGATATATAAAGGGGGTGGGGGGTGGGGCATGAGAGAAGAATGAAGAAACTGTAGGTTATGTAGAAGGAAATGTGAGGGAGCAGGGGTATGAAAAATGGTGGAATAAGACAGACATCATTACCCTATGTACATGTATGATTACATGAAGAGTATGAATCAATATTGTGTACAACCACAGAAACGAAATGATGTACCCCATTTGTGTACAATGAATCAAAATGCAGTCTGTAAAAAATAAATAATTTTTTAAAAAGTAAGGGTTATGGTCTTTACCTTACCTATTTAAACTCCCCCACCTTTTCCATTGCTCTTAGTAAAAGAAAGAAATTTACACTCTTGCAAAATCTCTATTTTAATTTTTCTTCCTTTAATCAATTGCATTTCTCTATTTCAGGATTTTTTTTCTTTGTAGCACTTATTGCTGCTTGCAATTGTTATTCTATCACTTTAATCACTTACTGATAATATGCCATCTCTAGTAGTATACAAGTTCAGTGTGAAGAGGGCCACTGCCTTCTGTTTATCATAATTAGTACTATACAAATATATAAGACATAGTAGGTATATGTGTTTGTCAGCTTTCTGCCACTATAATGAAATACCTAAGAAAATTAACTTATTTTAGCTCACAGATTTGGAAACTCCAAGATCAGACAAACCCATCATTTAGAGTCTCTTGGTAGACGTGCCAGGTCAGGTGGTAATGGTGAGGAGTGCATGGCAGAGCAAATGGCTCACTTTATGGCTAAGAACCCAAAAATAAGAGGAAGGGACCAGCATTACACAATCCCCTTCAAGGGTGTACCTCCAATAACCTAAGGACCTACCACTAGGGCCCACCTCCTGAACGTCCACAGTGTCTTCCAGTAGGACACCCTGGGGATCATGCCTTTACCACATGGACATTTGGGAGATATTTAACTAACCTACAATAGTACACAAGAAATATTCACTTAATCAGTGCATGAGCAGAGTACAAGGATAGAGAGAACTGGAAGCTATAAACCTGCTGGAAATGTTTTCAAAGATCCATCACAAGGGAGTTCCTCATGTGTAGACTCCCAGTTCCTACTCTTGTTTCTTATTCTCAGAGTTATGCCTATCTCCTAAATCATTCCTTCCCTTTTCTAAGGTATCCTATGCAAATCTCTACCATTTTTTATTGTCTTCCACAGAACCCCTTGAAGGAGGAACCAAGGAGGAGGCTTTGGCCTACAAGTCTCATAAGACACTCAGGGGATGTGTAAACTCTCTAAGAATTAGGATCTTCTTCACAATTTTAACACTAAAGGCAGGAGAAGAGCTTGTGGGAACGAAACTGCACATATCCCAAAGAAAAACATTCATTCTTAGTGATAGTACAGTCTGAAGTCTTAAAGAAACCTGCCTGTCCTTCCTTGAATTATGTAAATCAGATCATTATGTAGAGCAGAGTGTATTCCTCTTAATGACTCCTCCCTTAGTTTAAAAAAAAAATGCTTTATGATCAGAGTTCTAACATCTTTATGAAATTTGATGGAGACCTTGCTCTTTCAGGGAGGGGGACTATCTATCTTAATTGAATCCCCACAAACAACTATTTGAAGAAGATATAATTTTTTACCCTTATCTTTCATCTGAGAAAACCAAGGCTTAAAGAAGAAAAGTTAACGCCAAATGACCACACAGCTTTTAGTGACAGATCAAAGAATCAAATTCAGATCTAACTTTAACTTCATATTCTTACCCAGGGATGTGTGGGAGACCCCTTGTGCCAGCTCACAAGAGCTGATGAAGTTTTCAGGGATTTGAGGTGGTTATTAGACATATCTGCTAGTAAAAATGAAATTACATAAACATGACTAAATAAATTATATGAAAAGTAGAGGTAACAAACCTAAAAGCATTACTGTATAAATATCTATATTGTCCTATTATTAGTGCTTTGAAATTTATTTATGTTTGTTTATTTGTATGGCGAAAATATTATATAATGGTAAGTACATTTTTTTCCAGCTCTCTGTTGAGTGACATCATGTTTGCTACTTGAAAATAGCTATGATGGAAGTATCACACCATAGGAATTAGTAAACTTTTCCCTCCCTGTACCCATCCTCCCCTCCCCCACCTACCAGGATTGGTTGTTGAACATTCACATTTTACTAGGTCTTTAAACGATTACATATCCTACCCTTAGCCATCATTTCTCTCTATGAAAATATTTCCACACAATTCATATGTCTAAGAATTGAATATTGTTCCCCTCCAAAACTCATGTTGACATTTAATTGCCAATGTAGTGGTATTGGAAGGTAGCACCTTTAAATTTAGGTGAGTAGTATAGACAGCCAAGGTAGTGCAGGTGTGTAAACCCAGTGACTGGGGAGGCTGAGGCAGGTGGATTGCAAGTTCGAGGCCAGACTCAGCAACTTAGTGAGGTCCTAAACCAGTTAGTGAGACCCTAGAAAACAATAAGAACTGGGGATATAGCTCAGTGGTAAAGCATGCTTGAATTTAATCCCAAATAAAAAGAAAAAAAAATTAAGTGGTAGGTCATAAGGCCTCCACTCTCATCAGTGAACATAACCCTTTAAAAGGGAGCCTTCAGCAGTAGGTTCTCTGAATTTGTGCCTTTGCTCTTCTGCCATGTGAAGAACAATGTTCCTTCCCCCAGAGGAGAAAGCATTGAAGGTGCCATCTGGTAGGTGGGGACTGGGCTGGTGCCAGGCACCAAATCTGCCAACGTCTTGATCTTACACTTGCTGGTCTCCAAAACAGTAAGAAATTAATTTCTCTTCTTTATTCATTATCCAATCTTTTGTGCTTGTGTTATAGCAGCACAAAATGAACTAGGACGGAAATATAATGAAGGATTGTAAATAAAATCTCTGTCTTCAGAAAATTGAGATATTAAGTAAGAAGTAGCCAGCAGAATTTGGGCCAAAAGTTCCTGATTTTCACCCCGTTGATTATGTATTTCATTTTAAATTTAGTTGCAAAGGTCAGAAGAGCCAAAAGCGTCACCCTCAATTCCCACTTGAACTGAATACATTTATTTTGCATAGGTAAGTCATGTGCTGATACATGCCCAGTAAAATCAAAATGAATTATCCTCTTCCATTAATGTGACAATACTGTTGTTCAAAGCTATTTATGAAGATATAAATTTTCAGGACTTGACACATATGAAGCACTGCAATAGCCAAGTATTTAGTAATCTATTCTAAGTTTTCTCCTAAATCACAAGTTTCCAGCCAACCTCAGGTAATATGCAAAGCAAAAGATATGTAAAATTAGAAAATTGCTTCATTAACAGTGAATATTTGACACAATTCCTTATTCTCTGATATAGAGCAGCTACAAAGCACAGAATAACAACTCCAAAATTCAAAGTTTAAGCAAGGCTATTTTTTAAAAATTGGCCTACTGGATGACAGGTCCAATTCTGAATATTTCATAGAAACATAAAACTAGGAATATTGTCAAGAGGAATCATTTAGTTTATCTCATTAGGCAGGAGTATGTATATACCAGAATTTCCCAAAGTTACAAATGATGTTAATAGGTATTACATTTAAAGAGAGGATTAACCAAGTAAGCTTAAGAAGTGCTGGGTTTTGTTTTCTTTTGTTTTCTCTTTTATTTTTTGCAGAACTGGGGATTATAGCCAGTGCCTCATGCATGCTAGACAAACCCTGTACCACTGAGCTCCATACCTAACCCCAAGTGCTCATATAAAATTTCTTTTTTTTCTTTACTGCTTAACTGCTAAAATTCTTTAATATGTAAAGCCATGCTAAGAACTTTGAGACTATTTCCCAAAGGTATTTGACTTTGGAGTTTTTAAGTCATGGAGCACCTTAGGGACTAATGTTCTACCTAACACTGGGAAATGTTAATATATACTGTATCAAATAAATTTTGTCATTTAAGAGTTTCCAAAAAATATCTATAATTATCCTTTAGTTTAGCTCTTCATTGCCATTTTGTGTTTTTGTTTTACTTTGTTTATTTTCTTCTCATCCATACATGACAATTCATACTACTGTTGTGTAGTCTAGGTTAGTAGTACTAAAAGTACTCTATGCAGACAGTGGCTAGTCAGTAATCTTTTTTCCAAACAGCAGGAAAGGTATGTGGAAGTTCTATAACATTTTGACAGAGCAATTTTATCTGTATAACTCTAACAATTAAAAATGGGAAGAATAATAGGGGCTTTTATATGCCTCTTTATTTTTCTTTTCTAGTAATAAGTTTTTGTTTTATTTTACAAAGATATCAGTTCTCGGCAAACTGAAAATTTAACAACAACAACTGGTTCCTTACCACTGAGAGTTTAGAAGGACTGTTCTAAGGTCAAATTTTATGAGGAAGAATTTATTTTGTAGTTGTGTTATGTCCTTTTTCCTAAACTGAATGTATGAACTAACATACGTTTTGATTGCAATCCCAGCAGAAGGGCACTCTAGGAAATTCAGAAGAGTGAGCTCTGATTGTTGAAGACACAGTTTCTTCCAGCCAGTCCTCTTCATATGGGTCCCCTTTCTAGATTCTGGAAAACATTCTCTCCACTTGACCCTTGTTATTAGCCATGGAGTACTGTGCCACTCCAATTGTTTCTCCTAAGTATGCACAAACCTTCATAAATGTGTAAAACGCTTCTAAACTGTCCAGTTAAGTGTGTCAATTATTTACTGCCAGCTGTTGATTGATAGTCACGTTTCTCCATTAAGTGTACAAAGCCACACCACTTACTTTGGGGCTTAAAATACCCTAGGCCTTGCCATAAGGCTATTCACTCTGGCTGGATCACTTAAGGGTTAACAAAATCTCAAGGCCCCAACCTTTCTGGTAGAACAACAAGCACCATGCTGACTGCTGTCATGGGGTGATCCTCATGGATGGGAACAAGAAGCTCTCCTAATAGCTACTCAATCAAGGCAACACATGCCATCACGTGAATAGAGACTGGATGATGTTCAGATATAATCCCAGGCCCTGCATCACCCAGGAAACAGTCACAGGAGATTCTGGCCCAAACAGAGCTAACATTACTGTACTGTCCATATCATCCCTCTTTGCGCCCCTTTTGGTTGAATGGAATCCTATCTATTCTTGGGACAGAAAAATAATGCTTCTGTCCAGATGTTTTCTGTTTTACACATGGACAATTGCTTCTTAGATGCCCTCTTTTTCTTTTTGTTGCCGTGCTGGGGATGAAACCAAGGACTTCGGGCCTGGTGGGCCTGCTAAGCAAGGGCTATGCCATTGAGCTACACCCTAGACCTGGATTCTTTTATTTGTATCATTCCAGAGCTGATGGGAAACCTCCAAAAATATAGGAGAAAAAATAAAATAAAGCATGAGTTGGTAGGAAATCTATCAGTATATCCCCAAATACATTTTCTTGCCACATAAATTTTGATAGATTCTACTTTAGAATGCTAGAGCTAGTACATATGTTTATGTCTCCTCTCTTTCCAAAATGTCCTTGAAGTAACACTATAAAACTGTAAAAGGGATAAGTTTATAAAGGCATTGAGAGTACAATGACAGGCTAAAGATTTTCACAGAGAGCTGTAAAACCAAAGGCAAGTCAAATCAAATCAATAAAGAAATCTTAATGGAGAAATCTAAAACTCAGGATGTAAGCAGGAAGAATTGCAAGAGGTGGGAGCTCTTTTCGTGACAAACCTAAACTTCTTACTGAATTGATGGGCCCAGAGACCAATAGTTAAAGAAAAATTACCAGAAAGAATAGTAAACTGTGGGCTGGGGTTGTAATGCAGTGGGGGAGCATTTTCCTGGCATATGTGAGGCACTGGGTTTGATCCTCAGCACCACATATAAATAAATAAAATAAAGGTCTGTCAACAACTAAAAATATTTTTTTAAATTATTATAAAAAAAAAGAATGTCTACTCTGGAAATATGCCTTTGGCTATCCTAAAGCCATAATCTTCCAATAGGATGGCAAGCTCAGAATTTCCCTTTAATCTCTTCAGTCCTTTAATAGTACTAAGGAATGCTGTTGTAAGTGTCTCCAGTAAATTTTTTCTTTTTTTGGTACCAGAGATTGAACCCAGGTGCACTTGATCACTAAGCCACATCCCCAGTTCTTTTTTTTTTTATTTTTTTATTTTTTTTAAGACAGGGTCTCACTAAGTTGCCAAGAGCCTCACTAAGTTTCTGAGGCTGGCTTTGAACTTCTAACTTTCTGTCTCAGCCTCCTGAGCCACTGGAATTACAAGTGTGGGCCACTGTTCCTGGCCAATTACAATAATTTTAAATCTTGAACAGCCAGACACATAGCACAAATTTCTAGAAAGGGGTGCCATAAGGGACCAATAAAGTGTGAAATCACGAGAATGTCAAGGGTAGTGACTTATCACACAGATCAAGTAGTTGTATTAGAAGTCAGGCAACTTCATAGGATTTAGAGAACAAGAAGTTCTTCCGCATCCAACTGGTTGAGTTGCTGTGTCTGCTGGACTGTATAACCAGTGTGGAAGTTGTGCCTTTTATGTATTTAAAGTTATCTGTATATTTTGCCTTTTGAGCAGTGTTTTGCAAATAACATTATCATCCTCTTTTGACTAGTTGAAGATTGGTGTCAGGATTTGGGATTGATCCCAAACAAATAAACAGATCTCAGATCACATTCAGAAGCCATATAATATAGTAGTTATAAGTATAAGCTCTAATTCCCAATTAACACAGTTTAAATCATATTTCTTACATTTAGAAACTTTCTGATATTAGCTTCTTACATTTTAGTTTTCTCATATTCAAAATGGAAACAGTTCTTTAATTCTCAATATACTTAATGTTTTTACAAGTTTTCAGGGAGCTATTACAAAGTCTCATGTGCCTGTCACATAGAAGATGTTTTAAATTGTCATTCTATTATAGCTATTTTAAGACAGGGGTCTGTCGCTTTTTCTTTAAAAGGCCGGATAGTAAAGATTTTACGTTTTATAGAACAAATATGGCCCCTGTTTCTAGTGTGTGTGTGTGTGTGTGTGTGTGTGTGTGTGTGTGTGTGTGTGTATACAATACTTTAATATATAAAAAAAATTCTTACCTCACAGGCCATACAAAACAGAATGAAGATCAAATTTATCCCTTTGGCTGTAGTTTGCCAGACTCTGTCTTAAACATTCTTTCACTTTCTACTGATGGAATGCATATACATTTCTTTCATTTTTGGAGAATGTTGGGGGAATGTGCCAGGGGCACTTAACCACTGAGCCATATCCCCAGTCTTTTTTTTTTATTATTATTATTATTTTTATTTTGAGAGAGGGTCTTACTAAGTTGCCTAGGACCTTGCTAAGCTGCCCCAGACTGGCTTTGAATTTGTAATCCTCCTGCCTCAGCCTCCCGATTTCCTGGGATTACAGGCGAGCACCATTGCACAGGGCACATCCATTTCTTTCTTCTTAGGAAATGGAAGCTTCACATTGAAATTAAAATTACCCACTTTAAAAATGAATAAAAAGATAAAATAATTTCCTCAAGATTTGTAGACCAAGAGAAAACAAGAGCATTGCCTGTCTCTACCCAATCCAAGAGACTGTCCTCTGAACAAAAGTATACCTGTGAAATAAATTATTTAACTTCAGTAGATGAATTATGTGGACAACATTACAACTCAATATTGTTAAGAAGCATGTATCATCCTGGAAATAAGTTTATAGACATCAATTTCTCAGACACTTTCTGTCTACACATCTTCATACTTAGACCAAATAGGAAAGGTTGTTAATATTGAGTAGAGGGAAAATATATAAAGGAATTAAAAAATTCATTCCAAAGTTCGTAAAATATCAGCATCAAGAATGTGAAAAAGGAAGATGGAGAACACATCAGGTTGTCCTGAGTCTGTAGTCAGGTCATGCCCCAAAAGACTAAAAGTAAGGCCAGCAGTCAATCTGGGTGTAGGACCTTACCTGCCACCCATCCCCAAGGAAAGCATCTATCCTAAATGAGTTTGGATACTAATTGGACTCACAAAATGAGAGAGTACCTTTTAAAGGGACTTCAACGGAGTTAATCCGAAGCACTTAAGTTCTTGGGAATTCCTTTGGTGGAGAAGCACTTAAAATAAAACATGGTCTTAAGAACAAATTTTTAATCATAACCAAACCATTATACATTTATAGATCTTTTGGGACTCAGTTTGCCAAATTACAAGATAAAGGAATTGGGGTTTTATCTTGAGGAGACGATGAGGTCAATACAAATTAACTTTGGTTATATAGGACTACTATACTTTGACCTATGCAATGTCAAAATTAGGGCCATCACATATATTTTCTATTAGCAAGTTTCTTACTATATGGCACAAGAAAGTGGCAGTGCTTCACCCTCAGAATTATCCAATGTAGACTGGATTTATATAATAAACAATACCTATAGCTCATCTTATTTACTTATTTATGGGTACATCCTTACATATATGCAGAACAGTAATAAATATCTAAATGACACAAATTTGTAAAAAAAACAAATATAAAGGTCATTGCTTTCTAACCTCAATGAAATATTTCAGTCTCATTCTGCATTCTACTGCTCTTGATATGTATGTACTTAGCCACCTGCCAAATAGTGATAAAGAGCAAATCTAGGAACTAGAGGTAGATATTTTAGTGTTACATATGAAAATTGGGGGTGCAACGTCCTAATGAAGTTATTGAGTCGCAGAGAAGAAAATACCTCCTTTTGTTAAATAAAGGTAACTGTTCATATTACTATTTTCAATTTAATCAAGCTTATATTTTAGCCCCAGAATGAGAGTATTTAATAAGCTTCTCTTTTTTTCTAGTAGTTTTATGACACTTGTTGTCATATCAGAATTTTTTCTTTTTAATGTTCAGAAGTCTTTTCATATTCTATTTTTATCCTTTGCCTCCAGTATGATAGAGATGGCTACCCAAGCAACTTCCCTAGCAGCATTTTAGAGGACACACTGAGAAATAAAAGACATTCTACCTCTTTCCTAAGGAATTATAAAGAAAATACAGGCAGAGGACACAAAAATTTCTGTAATTATTATTAAATTCATAATTTAATATTATTATTAACTTCATAATTAAAATTATTCTGTTTGAATATTATAAAATATTTAAATATAGTTTAAAGATAATATTAAGTATGAAGCAGCTCCTTGTAGAACTCGGTACAATTAGAGGACACCAGCAATAAAAGGGACACATCTTTGAGATTTTATCTAAAACTAACCTTTAACTTTTCATTTCCATGTCCACTTGTCAATATTTACTTTTTACCTCAGAGAGCTTTGTATTGAATTATAATGAATATACACAAATATTTTTAGATCAATATTATTCAATGAGTCCAATTTTTCAATTATTGTCAGATGACACATCGAAATAAATGCCAGGTATCATCAGAACGTTTTATAATCCCCAAAGTTCAGGTGAAAAATTTCTGCAGGCTGCATTGCCTTGTTCTACAAGACAACTCAAAATAGATAATAGCACATCAAATTATAACATGTTTCATGTTCAGTATTATCTTTAAATCACAGAAGTGGAGTGGGACTTCCTGGGGATCACCAGCATGCTCTTCTCCTCTATTTTTCCCAGTTGCTCAAGCTTTCTACTCCTCTGAGACCCACAGACAATTTTCTGATTTTTCCACATTTTTTATTGATACATAATGATGGGATTTGTTGTTATAATTTCATACATGCACACAATATACCAATATAATTTTCCCTCATGTAGTTTTTTTTTTTTTTTTCATTTATGTTTTATGCAGCTTGACTCAGAAAGTTTAGATGGGAAGTTCCTTAAAATGAAAAGCTTTCATGGATTTCTTTTTTTTTTTTTTTTTATTTTATTTTATTTTATTTTTTTTTATTGTAAACAAATGGGATACATGTTGTTTCTCTGTTTGTACATGGCGTAAAGGCATACCATTTGTGTAATCATAAATTTACATAGAGTAATGTTATTTGATTCATTCGGTTATTTTTTCCCTTCCCCCCACCCCTCCCGCCCCTCTTTACCCTCTATACAGTACTTCCTTCCTCCATACTTGCCCCCCTCCCTAACCCTAACTCTAACCCTAACACTAACCCTTCCCTCCCCCCCATTATGTGTCATCCTCCACTTATTAGCGATATCATTCGTCCTTTGGCTTCTTGAGATTGGCTTATCTCACTTAGCATGATGTTCTCCAATTTCATCCATTTGCCTCCAAATGCCATAATTTTATCATTCTTTATGGCTGAGTAATATTCCATTGTATTAATATTCCATATATACCACAGTTTCTTTATCCACTCATCAATTGAAGGGCATCTAGGTTGGTTCCACAGTCTGGCTATTGTGAATTGAGCAGCTATGAACATTGATGTGGCTGTATCTCTGTAGTATGCTGATTTTAAGTCCTTTGGGTATAGGCCAAGGAGTGGGATAGCTGGGTCAAATGGAGGGTCCATTCCAAGTTTTCTAAGGAATCTCCACACTGCTTTCCAGAGTAGCTGCACTAATTTGCAGCCCCACCAGCAATGTATGAGTGTACCTTTTTCCCCACATCCTCGCCAACACCTGTTGTTGCTCGTATTCTTGATATTCGCCATTCTAATTGGGGTGAGATGGAATCTTAGGGTGGTTTTGATTTGCATTTCTCTAATTACTAGAGATGTTGAGCATTTTTCCATATGTTTGTTGATTGCTTGTAGATCTTCTTCTGTGAAGTGTCTATTCATTTCCTTAGCCCATTTGTCGACTGGATTATTTGAATTGTTGGAGTAGAGTTTTTTGAGTTCTTTATAGATTCTGGAGATTAGTGCTCTATCTGAAGTATGATTGGCAAAGATATTCTCCCACTCTGTAGGCTCTTACTTCGCATTGCTGATGGTTTCCTTTGCTGAGAGAAAGCTTTTTAGTTTGAATCTATCCCAGTGGTTGATTCTAGCTTTTATTTCTTGTGCTGTGGGAGTCCTGTTAAGGAAGTCTGATCCTAGACCAACGAGGTGAAGATTTGGACCTACTTTTTCTTCTATAATCTGCAGGGTCTCTGGTCTGATTCCAAGGTCCTTAATCCATTTTGAGTTTAGTTTCGTGCATGGTGAGAGATATGGGTTTAGTTTCATTCTGTTGCATATGGATTTCCAATTCTCCCAGCACCATTTGTTGAAGAGGCTATCTTTTCTCCATTGCATATTTTTGGCACCTATGTCTAGTATGGGAAAATTGTATTTATTTGGGTTTGTGTCCGTGTCTTCTATTCTGTACCATTGATCTACCTTTCTATTTTGGTACCAATACCATGCCGTTTTTGTTACTATTGCTTTGTAGTAGAGTTGAAGATCTGGTATTGCAATACCCCCTGTTTCACTCTTCCTGCTAAGGATTGCTTTAGCTATTCTGGGTTTCTTATTCTTCCAGATGAATTTCATAATTGCTTGCTCTATTTCTGTAAGGTACGTCATTGGGATTTTAATTGCAATTGCATTGAATTTGTATAGCACTTTAGGTAGTATGGCCATTTTGACAATATTAATTCTTCCTATCCAAGAACATGGAAGATCTTTCCATCTTCTAAGGTGTTCTTTAATTTCTTTCTTTAGTGTTGTATAGTTCTCATTGTAGAGGTCTTTCACCTCTTTTGTGAGATTGATTCCCAAGTATTTTATTTTTTTCGAGGCTATTGTGAATGGGGTAGTTTTCCTAATTTCTCTTTCTGAAGATTCATCACTTATGTATAAAAATGCGTTGGATTTATGGGCATTGATCTTCTAACCTGCTACTTTACTGAATTCACTTATGAGTTCTAAGAGTTTTCTGGTGGAATTTCCAGGTTCCTCTAAATATATAATCATGTCATCAGCGAACAGGGATAGCTTGAGTTCTTCTTTTCCAGTTCATATCCCTTTAATTTCTTTGGTTTGTCTAATTGCTCTGGCCAGAGTCTCAAGAACGATGTTGAATAGAAGTGGTGAAAGAGGGCATCCCTGCCTTATTCCAGTTTTTAGGGGGAATGCTTTCAGTTTTCCACCATTTAGAATGATATTAGCCATGGGATTAGCATAAATGGCCTTTACAATGTTAAGGAATGTTCCCACTAGCCCTATTTTTTCTAGTGTTTTGAGCATGAAGGGGTGCTGTATTTTATCAAATGCTTTTTCTGCATCTATTGAAATAATCATGTGATTCTTGACTTTAAGTCTATTAATATGGTGAATTACGTTTATTGATTTCCTGATGTTGAACCAACCTTGCATCCCTGGGATGAAACCCACTTGATCATGGTGCACTATCTTTTTAATATGTTTTTGTATGCGATTTGCTAAAATTTTGTTGAGAATTTTTGCATCGATGTTCATGAAGGATATTGGTCTGAAATTTTCTTTCCTTGATGAGTCTCTGTCTGGTTTAGGTATCAGGGTGATATTGGCTTCATAGCATGAGTTTGGGAGGGTTCCCTCCTCTTCTATTTTGTGGAATACTTTGAGAAGTATTGGAATGAGCTCTTCTTTAAAGGTTTTGTAGAACTCGGTTGAGAACCCATCTGGTCCCGGACTTTTCTTTGTTGGTAGGCTTTTGATGACTTCTTCTATTTCAGTACTTGAAATTGGTCTATTTAAATTGTTTATGTCCTCCTCGTTCAGTTTAGGCAATTCATATGTCTCTAGAAACCTGTTGATGTCTTCGAAATTTTCTATTTTGTTGGAGTATAGATTTTCAAAATAGCTTCTAATTATGTTTTGTATTTCAATCCTGTCTGTTGTGATATTTCCTTGTTCATTCCGAATTTTAGTGATTTGGGTTTTCTCTCGTCTTCTCTTTGTTAGTGTGGCTAAAGGTTTATCAATTTTGTTTATTTTTTCAAAGAACCAACTATTTATTTTGTCAATTTTTTGTATTGTTTCTTTTGTTTCAATTTCATTGATTTCAGCTCTGAGTTTAACTATTTCCTATCTTCTACTACTTTTGGTGCTGTTCTGTTCTTCTTTTTCTAGGTCTTTGAGCTGTAGTGTTAGGTCGTTTATTTATTGAGTTTTACTTCTTTTATTAAATGCACTCCATGAAATAAATTTCCCTCTAACTACTGCTTTCATAGTGTCACAGAGATTTTGATATGATGTTTCTTTGTTCTCATTTACCTCTAAGAATTTCTTAATTTCCTTCCTAATATCTTCTGTTATCCATTCATCATATAATAGCATATTGTTTAATCTCCAGGTGTTGGAATAGTTTCTGTGTTTTACTCTTTCATTTATTTCTAACTTCAATCCATTATGATCTGATAGAATACATGCTAGTGTCTCTATCTTTTTGTATTTGCTAACATTAGCTTTGTGGCATAATATATGGTCTATTTTAGAGAAGGATCCATGTGCTGCTGAGAAGAAAGTGTATTCACTCTTGGTTGGATGGTGTATTCTATAAATGTCCGTTAAGTCTAAATTATTGATTGTGTTATTGAGATCTATGGTTTCTTTGTTCAATTTTTGTCTGGAAGATCTGTCCAGTGGTGAGAGAGGCATGTTAAAATCACCTAGTATTATTGTGTTATGGTCTATTTGGTTTCTGAAATTGAGAAGGATTTGTTTGACATACATGGATGAGCCACTGTTTGGGGCATAGATGTTTATGATTGTTATATCTTGCTGATTTATGCTTCCCTTAAGCAGTATGAAATGACCTTCTTTATCCCTTCTGACTAACTTTGGCTTGAAGTCCACATTATCGGAAATGAGGATGGATACTCCAGCTTTTTTGCTGAGTCCATATACATGGTATGTTTTTCCCCATCCTTTCACCTTTAGTCTATGGGTATCTTTTTCTATGAGGTGAGTCTCTTGCAGGCAACATATTGTTGGATCTTTCTTTTTAATCCAGTCTGCCAGTCTATGTCTTTTGATTGATGAATTCAGGCCATTAACATTCAGGGTTATTATAGAGAAATGATTTGGTTTCCCGGTCATTTGGTTCATTTTTTAAATTTTATTTATTTGTTTGTTTGACACAACTTGTTTCCTCCTTTATTTGACAATTCCTTTAGGATAATTCCTCCCTTTGCTGATTTGCTTCTTTGTTTTTCATCTCTTCCTCATGGAGTATCTTGCTGAGAATGTTCTGTAATGCTGACTTTCTTTTTGTAAATTCTTTTAGCTTTTGTTTATCATGGAAGGATTTTATTTCATCGTCAAATTTGAAAGTAAGTTTTGCTGGGTATAAGATTCTTGGTTGGCATCCATTTTCTTTCAGGGCTTGAAAAATGTTGTTCCAGGCCCTTCTAGCTTTTAGGGTCTGGATTGAAATATCTGCTGATATCCATATTGGTTTCCCCCTGAATGTAATTTGGTTCTTTTCTCTCACAGCCTTTAAAATTCTGTCTTTATTTTGTATGTTAGGTATTTTCATTATAATGTGCCTTGGTGTGGGTCTGTTGTAATTTTGTATATTTGGAGTCCTATAAGCCTCTTGAACTTGATTTTCCATTTCATTCTTCAGATTTGGGAAATTTTCTGATATTATTTCATTGAATAGATTGTTCATTCCTTTGCCTTGTTTCTCTAGGCCTTCCTGAATCCCAATAATTCTTAAATTTGGCCTTTTCATGATATCCCATAGTTCTTGTAGATTCTGTTCATGATTTCTTACCATCTTCTCTGTTTGTTCAACTTTGTTTTCAAGGTTAAATATTTTGTCTTCAATGTCTGAGGTTCTGTCTTCCAGGTGTTCTATCCTATTGGATATGCTTTCTATGGAGTTCTTAATATGGTTTATTGTTTCCTTCATGTCAAGGATTTCCTTTTGGTTTTTTTTCAATATCTCTAACTCTTTATTGAAATGATCTTTTGTTTCCTGTATTTGCTCTTTTAACTGTCAATTGGTGCGATCATTCAATGCTTGCATTTGCTCTTTCATCTCATTGTTTGCTTCTCTGATCATTTTAATTATGTACATTCTGAACTCCTTTTCTGTCATTTCTTCTGCCATGCTGTCATTGGGTTTTATTGATGTAACATCTAGATTTGTTTGCAGCATTTTCTTTCCTTGTTTTCTCATATTGTTCAGGTATCAGTGGACCACTGAGATATTGCAGATTTCCTCTATTGACTTACAATGTCCCTGCAGATTTCTATATATATCCCCCCTTAGCCATCAGTAGGCTGAAATCTTGGAGGAAGTTGATAATGCGGTGCTCCACAAGGAAGCTGCCTCTCTAGGAGTGGTGGCCTTCAGGTGGGGTATAATCCCTGCTAGTGGGCAGAGGTGCCTCCACTTGTTGACCAATGATCATCCAAAGGGGACCTAGGCTGCGGGCTGAGGCAAGGCCTGTTTGGGCCTGAGTCTCTGGTTTTACCGTCCTTGTGGGGAAACCTCACCCAGCAGGGAAGACTCACCCGGTGGGGAGGTCTTGCTGGTCAGTTCCCTCCTAGAGGTTCCCCTCAATTTACAGCTACTGCCTGGGCTGGGCTGCCTTCCTCTGCAAAGTTCCCAGGTGCCCGGCCCTACCTCCTGGGCCTGGGAGCCTCACCCTTCGCAGATGAATCTCCTTAGGCTGCCCCTCCTCAGAGAATCTGCCCGCAGGCCTGGAACCTTCGCTCCGCCCTAAGCCTGTCTCTGTGCGGCTCTTTCACCCAGAAGCCTCCTAGATCCTGGGACCCTGCTCTGCACCTAATCGCCTGGCTATGCGGCTCCTCCTCTGAGCAGCCACCTGGGGCCCCGAACAATCGCTCTGAGTCCCAGAGACCCGCCACAGGCCTCTTCCTCCAGACAGCCGCCCAGTATTCCGGTACGGTCACTAGGAGTCCAAGAAACTCACTTCGTGCCTCCTCCTCCCACCAACCACCCGTAGCCCTGGGCAATCAATCACTCCGAGTCGAAGTGACCCTCCCCGTTCCTCCTCCTTCTCCAGATAACCCCCCGGGTGTTCAGGAGCAGTCGCTCTGAGTGGCTCTGAATCCACGTGACCTGCTGCACATGTCCTCTGGGCAACCGCCCAGAGCTCTGGTGCGGCCACTCAAGACCAAGCGACCCACCACGCTTCTCCTCCAGGCAGCCCCCCTGTGTTCAGGTGCTGTCACTTTAAGTCCAAACAACTCACCACTCGCCTTCTCCTCTGATCAGCCGCCTGGAGCGCTAATGCAGTCACTGCGAGTCCACACGACCCGCCGCGCTCCTCCTCCTCCTTCTCCTTCTCCTCCGGGCAGGCCCCGGGGTTCAGAAGTGGTCTGAGTCCAAATAGCTCGCCACGCAGCCCCTCCTCTGACAACCGCCTGTAGCTCTGGTGTAGTCACCCCGAATCCAAGTGGCTGCGCTCCTCTTCCCCCTCCTCGTCCTCAGGGCAGGCCCCAGGGTTCAGAAGCGTTGTTCTGAGTCCAAACAGCTCGCCGCGCGGCTTCTCCTCTGGCAACCGCCTGTAGCTCTGGTGCAGTCACTCCGAATCCAAGTGGCCACGTTCCTCCTCCTCCTCCTCAGGGCAGGCCCCGGTGTCCTGAGTCCACACAGCTCACCTTGCCACTCCTCCCCTGGGCAGCCGCTGGAGCCCCAGTTGTTGCTCCGAGTCCCAGCGCTGTGCCGAGCAGCCTCCCTTATGGCGCTCCCAGAGTTCACTGCTCCAGCGGGGGGAGGGGTGTCTCGCCGGCAGCTCTACTTCACAAAGTTTCCTGTGTTCCGGGACCACCGTCCCATCCGGGACGCCTTCCCAACGGGTGAGAGTCACCCGGCTGCTTTGAGTTGGTCCCAAGTGTCTCAATATCTCCTGTTTTGAATCCTGAGTCCTGGAGCAACATGAAATGCAGCCACCCTGTAGGCCGCCATCTTGAAATCCTCCCTCATGTAGTTTTGAATCTCTGATATATCCTCAACTCTGCCATTTCTGCCTTCAGATGCTCTTCAAATTCACACACAGAATACCCACAACTTGACCACAAGGAAGGCAAAATCCTCTTGGGTTGTCATTTCTGCTAGTAAGCTGGTAAAGTAGCTCTCTGACTTATCACGCATTTTTTTTTCTTAGTCATGATTTACAGCATTTACCTATTTCAGTGGTCTAAATACTCCCACCATGTCTAGTTGGCAAGCTACCAACAATTTGAAAACTGGCTCACAAAATTCCTAAACAATTGACAAGAATCTCTCATAAGTGTAAACTTGTTTCAAGGTAGGATAGAAGAAATGAAAAATAGGTAGAAAGGAGACATACAGGAAAGTCAATTTTAATTTTAATGCAGAAATCCTGCATATGTTTCCAGACCTTCTGTTCCCTATGCTTGTCTCTCTTCCAAGCCTGTCACTCCAAAATTCTTGAAAAAATCTGTAAACTTACCTGAGCACTGTTAACTAACCCCCAATAATTTAATTAGGTAAAAAAGAGACATGATATTGTGAGGAACCTATAATTTAGGTGATTTTCCAGTGCTATCTATGCATCAGATAAGGAAGACCACATCAGTATAAGGATCCAGAGATTAACCAGACCACCAGAAATCATCTTAAGTTCCTAAACTGATATCATTCCTATACACTTTCCTATACCCACCCCTCATCAAGTTTCCTTAAAAATACCCCAAATGCATCTCTCTTGAGTTCACCCATATTCTTCTTGAATGCATATCTACATCCTAAATAAACCTCTGTCTATGCCTCTGATTGAATTGTGCTGGAATTCTTTTCTGTCACATATGCCAAGAGCCATGAAGTCCTGAGTCCAGTTCCTTCTTCTCTCAGACCCGTATTCTGAGATGCCTCTTCTGTGACATCAACATACCACTGACCTGCTTTCTTCATTTTGCTGTATCTCAACTTTTCTCTGTGGATTTTTACCTAGAAAGAAGAAGAAAACAAAGGAAATCATATCTGATTGGCTTGAGAAGTATTATACCCATAATGTTTAATGCATTATGTTTGCAAGTGTTGATGGAAAGGAAATGAAAGAGAAAAGGAAGGGTAAAAGGAAAAGAGGAAAGGAAAAAAGAGAAGATAAATGTATCATTCTCCCCTGTTCTTCACAAAATTGCTACTTGCTTTGTGACACATTCTTGTACATGTATTATCACTTTCTCAACTTAAAAATAACTTGAGGAGCCAGGCTTGGTGGTGCATATCTATAATTTCAGCATATCAGAGACAAGAAGATCACAAGTTTGATACCTGTCCTGGCAACTTAGCAGGGACCTGTCTCAAAATAAATAAAAAGGGCTATGGACATAGTTCAATGGTAGAGCACCCCTTGGTTCAATCCCCAGTACTGGGGAAAAAAAAAAAAAAGGGCCCGTGGTACATGCCTGTAATCCCAGGAGCTCTGGAGGCTGAGGCAGGAGGATCAAAGCCAGCCTCAGCAATAGTAAGGCAATAAGCAACTCAGTGAGATCCTGTCTCTAAATAAAATACAAAATTGGGCTGGAGATATGACTCACTGGTCGAATGTCCCTGAGTTCAATCCCCAGTTTACACCCCCCCAAAAAAAGAAAAAGACAAAAATAACTTAAAAGATTTAACCTACTTTATCTCCCATAATACCCAACTCAATAGCTAACCTATATTGAATCTTCAATAAACTTGTTGGGGAAAAAATGGAATAAATGAGAAAAAGAATTCACAAGTCAAAATGATTAAGTAGAGAACATTCATTTCATTATCAAACTGTATGCGTAAATAATCACCATACTGATTTCCAAATTTGATTGTGTTTGTGGTCAATTCCCCATCAACATCAAATTGATAGTGACAGCATTCTCCTACAGTGCCCTCTGAATGGGAATCATATCTGACTGCCTCACTCTGTTTAAGGGGACACTTTCGTGCTTCACTGAGATAATTACTCTTTGCTGATACTAGATCAACTCTTCATTGGTAAACTGGTCCTCAGTTATTTTTTTTTTTCTTCTAGATAAAAAGGCGGCCCCCACAGACATGTTCGGCACAATGTGACTACCAGATTGGATGAGAACTGGGTTTTATTTGTTATTGTCAAGATTCTGTTAAGAGTTTTCTACTGATGAGAGATTAGTTAGTTCAATGAAGATAGTTTGATGCTGAGCTCTGAAATATTTTGCAATTTTAACTTAAAATACAAAAATTGTTCATTAAAAATGAACTATAATCTCAAAATTGGAAGAGAGGATCACTCTACATTTTAAAATTATTGTTCCCTTGCTTAATATAGTAGGTATGAATCTTAAAGCAAAATCGTATTTAATTATTGTCTATAATTCATTTACTTTTATTCTGAGTACCTAGCCCCACTGAGCTGGTGAGAAATTTAACCTCAGTCATTTCAAGGCTTTTTCCCACACCATGGTTTGTGCAGAGATACTGGCATTTTACTCCAGATCCAAGCCTGAGGGCATGGATCATTAGAGGTATCTGTTCATTTGTTAAGAGCTGGATTTTGCTGCAGCCACCAGGGTGGTTTATTTCCATGCCAGGCTTTATGCGTTAAAGAGGGCTCTTTAACAAGACTGGGACATCAAACTTGGCATCTAACCCAACTGGTTCACCATGTAGATATTTCCCCTTGAAGTCCTGCCATACCCTTGGACCCTTCCAGGGAAGAGCTGAAAGTCCTTCTGTTCAAGGACCCACAGAACTATCCATTCCCCCGGACCTGGATAAAGCTCTTATTTTCTTGGAGAACCTTCTGTCTCTTTTGGCTTCACACTGAGATACCAATTTCCTCTCTCTTCAAATTCTATTATCCTCAGTGGGCAAATCAGCCAGGAACCCCTGCCAAAAACCTTTCATGTGGCAAGGAAGTATGGAACTTGTTATCTGCTTGAATGGAGGACAGAAAAGGGGGAAAATTCAAGGAGAAAAATTAACATATCAAAATCTCAATTAACATCTCAAAAAAATCCATGTTAGCAAACTCTCTGTCAAACATCATCTTTCTGCTTAGGAATATCTATATTTAGGGATTTCATTGCTTCTAACTTAGTGTTCAGTTTTCCCAATTTCCAGTCTCCTCCCTTGACACACTCGCTTAAGTACATTCTACCCATCCTTTCTATCTACTTTTTTTTCCCCCAATAAAATAACATTCTGCTCAAGTAAGGTGGGTAACTGCCCAAGTGAGGCAACATGAAGGATGTGAGGCAAGTCCATTGCTGTGCACACATGCCCGTTTCTGTTACAAAGGACTTGGATGCTGCCACTGGAAAACCACTGCCCCAGATTAAGGTGTAGGCACAGGGTGTATAAAAGAATCCTTGGGTTCAACCGTTCATTCAACAAATATTTATTGAGGACATTCACTAGCCAGACACTGTGATAGGTAAACGATGGACCACATTACACAAGCAGACATGGTTCCCTCTCTTGTGGTTTGCAGTCTATTCATGAGAGAACTTATTTCTACATGAACCTGTTTCTAAAACGATTACTTAATTACAATTACAAGGGTTACGAAAGGGAAACAGAGGTAATTGTGAGAGCATACAGCGGGGCATCTGTCCCAAAGAAGCCACATTTAGACTAAAATGTAAAAGAAAGGGAGGAGGAAGAGAAGAGTTTATTTCTTGAGGAAACAATATTCTGGAAGCCCTGAAACAGGCAAAATGCTGGTTAGAATTCTGAAAACAAAACTGAGAAAGACCTGAGTGGCTGAACCGTAGGGGTGGGGGAGAATGCCTCAAGGTGACGTCCAAGTGGCCAGGGGCTGTGTAAACCACAGCATAGATTTTGACCTTTCTCTAAAAAGCACAGGAAGTGTTTTAAGCAGAAGAATGAATGATCTGGTTTCCATTTAACAATTCTGGCTTCTCTGCAGAGGAAGGCAAAAATTGAATATGTAAAACATTATGTCATTATCAGCTATTAGCGCCCTAGTTTCTCAAATTCTTTCCAAGTAGCTGTTGATACAAGAGGGTGACAGTTACAGCCCTCAGACTGAGATCCCCCACATAGCCACATCTTCACCAGACTCCAGTTCTTACCTCTCTCTCTTCATTTCCTCCTATTTTTCTCTTTAAAATTAAGTCCCCACCTTAGATGTCAGTTTCATTGACAGGGCTCTTGTTATAATCTTTGAAGGAATATAATCCCTAACATTCTACATATTTGTGTCTCATTTTATTCTTACCACTCATGTCTTATGATCCAGTCTGGATCATGAACTCCAGTCTGGTGGGTAGGACTTCTGGTTACCAAGCTTTATTAACAAGACCCACCCCAAACTCTACTTCTCACCATTCTGACTGGCACCAAACCCCTAAATCAACTTTTTATCCTTTCTTACCTCAGTTATTCCAACATTTCACTGAAGAATCTTCCTTCTTGAAGCCTTGCATGGCCCACATTGCAGCAAGAAAGATGTTGCTAAACCAAAAATTCTGCCATGTCATTTCCCTGCTTTTCACCCTTTGGTGATCACACTTCTATAGACAAGCTCCACTTATCTCATTCAAGGTATTTCATAACTAGACTTCCATTACCTTCGCAGTCTGGTCTCATGCTCTTGCTCCCCTGCCCCTGATGCTCCAACCACCTTTAACTTATTTATGAACCTGCTTCGGGGTGGGACCAGGTGGGGCACACGCCTCACCAATACACATTAGAAATGCCGGATTTGCTTACATGAGTGTCCAGCTCCTTGTTTAACTGGCAAAATTGACAATGGTGTTGCTTCTGGAAAAGGAGTAGACATCCTCAAATGTAAATAAAGATATTCTCTTCATCCTCCAACCGTATCAACTTAAGTATTTCTGCAAAACAAATTTAGAAAAACAGCTGAAAGTTGACCATAAGCTGAATTTCTAAAACCAAATAATATGTGGCATAATGCTATTTGTCAGGGGTGAGTCATTCATTTTATTATCTAAGTTTTGCATTTTTAATATGCCTCCCAAATTCTCTACCTCAAAACTCATGCAAACTGAAGAAAGAAGAAAATGAGGAACATTTTGCTGAATAATTGCACAATATCGACTCTGCTTTGACCGAGCTGAAGTGAATTACTAAGTGAATGTGTTTTGCATATAATTTTTCTTAATAGAAAAATCAATTTCTCTGTGGCCCCCAGAAATAAATATTGAACAAATAGTTTTTAAAATACTCATTTTAAGGGGTGACAAAATGTTAGCTTGCCTTAAGGGCCCTCATTTCCAGCATGCTCATGCAAGCCCTGTACTTTTTCATACATTCTTTCCTCTCCTTGAAAAGAGATTCAATTCCCTCTCCCTATTGCCTACTTAGCTTAAATAACACTCCTTCAAAGAGACCTTCCATGACCCATATCTAAGGTAGATTATCCATTTTACCCTTCCTCCTATACATTTCTTATCATTTCATTTTGCATCTATCATATTGCATATTTGCACTATTTTATTGTATATTTGTTCTTCTAGTCCTTAAGTTTCTCAGGCAGGAAATTCTGCCTTTGTTTTTTAATTCGTATATCCCAAGCATCTAGACCAATGCACAGAACATAGAAGTTCCTCAATAAATATGATAGATAAATAAATAAGTACACAAGTAAATGAGTGTTCCACGTTAGAGCTCTGTTTCCCTGCTGGAACTGTCCCCTGTCATCTATACCATGGCTTCCAGCTACCATGTTCTGCTTGAAGTTATGTCTATGAATTGAATTAATGCCAAATCCAACAACAGCTGCTGCTGCACATACTCAGACACATGACAATTTTCAACACTAGGTGTAGAAGAAAGTAAACTGTAGGGCAATAAGCACCATAAATTAATTGATAATTGTGTTAATGGCTAAACCTCCCCACTTTCCTCTCTAGTTTTACAGGGAACACTCCAGACCCTATCTTGTATTTTGTCAATACAAAATAGTTCAATTAATAAAGTCCCAGCTCTGCAGTTGGATAAAGGCTGTAGGGGGCATGGCTCCAGTGAATTCAAAGTTAAAAAGAATGTCAGGCCAAGGTAGGCACCTGGGAAATCATTGGTGTACTGTGAAGAAAGCAGTTTTCTCCTAGTTGACGCACTCCAGAGCTGCAAGCACTAATTATGTTAGGTATGTGTTGTCTTCTACAAACACTAATGAACATGAAAACCTCAAAGGCAGGTGCAACTCTCCCAACCTGTTCTACAGAGGAGAAAACAGGGAAGTTAAATACATTGATTAAGGTTATCCAGTTAAAGAAGGAAGAGCTAGGATCCCAAATGGATCTGACTCCAGGATTCAGAGGCCCTGAATAAAGTTTGTGTTCTTTCTCTCAAAGTACCAGCTTTTAGAAGATATACAACCTAGTTCCAAAAACTAAGCAAGTTTATAAAAAACAAAATTAATCTTTCTGTTCACGATGTTATAATTCTTCATTTAGGGTTCTTTTCAACCAGCTGTTGCATGCTCTACTTTTGTGGTAAATAACATTTCTTTAAACGGAAAAGATGTCTCATTCTATTTGCATCTAAAATTAATTAAGAATGATTAGGAAGCATTCAGGAAAAAATCTAAGCAAATGATTTTGAATGCTTCTATAAAATATATGAAATAGTTACTGAAAGATTTTGCCACCATTTAAAAAAAAAACACAAAATTGCCCAAATTATTATCATTCATAATAATTCTATTAAAACTACAATTTTATAATGCTGTGGTTATGTATAAACAGTGAATGAATTATGAACAATTTTCTGGCAAAAGAGGTCAGCACACTATTTAAAGGGAAAAAATAGGTTTAGAAGATGCTGGAAATAATATTGACTAGCAGAAAGAAGTTTCATGGTAACAGGGGAAGAGAAAGACTACAGTGACCCACTAAAATTGAATATGGTTACTCTTCCTCCTGGAGACCTTAGAGACGGATGTAAGGGCATGCGCATTTGGGGAGAGTAAGAGTGAAGCATGACATGTTGACATGACAATCTGCCACAGGAAACAAAGTCAGCAAAGGTGATGTAGCTGAAGGGACATTTATTGAGCATTTGTATATGATAGAGTTTGTGCTAGGCAGTTTGCATGCCTCTACAGATTTATAAAGAAGAGTTGAAAATAAGTAAAGGGCAGTTTTGAAGGATCAAAAATGTTATAATTTTAATTAGGGAGAAAAAATTTTCAATACCATGTAGAAGTTTGCAACTGAAAAATAAATTTGTGTGACTACTAGTTTCCCACCATTCACTAGGGATTTTGAGAAATTGAAAATCAAAGTGTATACCTTTGCTCTGACATCAAGAAGTATACAATCTGTGAAGAAGTTAAATTTGACAAGTGAGCATAAAATATAGTAATAGTTCAGACAAAGGATAAATTTATATGGCTAGGGGGTCAAATGAGACAGGCAAGAATTCCTTAATACCTTAAAAAAATACTAGAATTAAATGAATTCCTTGAACAAGGCTTAACCCGAGCAAAGCAACACAGTTGAAGTTGAATCTGACTTTTTTTTGTAAGATTTGCCCATTGGAATTCAGAACATATTCTAAGGAAAAGTGGTAAAGAACTGGACCTATAAATTGGAATGGTTATGGCAAGCCTTAAAATATTTTATGGAATTGAAATATAAGGTACTTGAACTCCAGTTGGTCTTTGCAGCTTCTCTTATCTCACAAACATCCATGTGTGCTTCTGCCCACCCTGATATTGACTCAGTAGCTTTCTACCTAACCTTTATGCCTAGCTCCCAATAGCTTTATGTCCAATTGCTGCTATGACCCCAACCCGGGTTTGAGTTAGGTACAAGGGCAGATTCACATCCCTTATATGGGAAACAAGGGTCACCCTGAAGGAAATCTCCTTGCCAATTAATAGCATACTTAGCATGCTATCAGGGCCCTCTATACAGAGAAGCAGCTTCCATAGCCTCAATTCCTGCTACCTGGTGGGTGCCAGATCTGCTCTGGGTAGAGAGCCCAGACAGTCAGTATGAACAGTAGGTTTCATCAGTCTACAATGTAAGATGTGACCTAGTAAGCACAGCTCACCCATAAATCCAGCCTAGGGCTGTCATGATCTCCTCAGAGAATCTTATAAGTAGAGTGTGCTGTATGGGCAAAGCAGTTTTCTTTCTCACATTTAGTGGGGGGTGGAGTACACATTCTTCCAAAGGCAGAATAATGCGAATGAGCAAGGCTGGACTCCAGTATAACCAGGCACCCTCCCTGACAACACAGCAAGCCACCTCTGTCAAATGTGCTGAGTTTCACATCAATGGGAGCAATTATGTGGGAAAAGGTGCTTCTCATAACTACTCTGGGCTGTTGTAGTAAAAGATACTGAAAACTTGAGCACTGTTAGATAGTGAATTTGTCACTCTAAGTAGGACAATGCCTAATGGTGATAAGAAAATGAAGCAAACACCTAATATTAAATCTCCTTTATGGTATTTTTATAGAATTGGAGGAATACCTACATAATCTCTAAATTCAGTAAGGAAGATGGAAAGAAAAATATAGCCCTTAATGATACGAACTTTCATAACTGGATAGCACGTTCAGGATCATTAACAACAGCTCTCTTTCCAGGTGAAGAAATTGAGACCTAGAAAAGAGATTTGCCCCAAGCTCATAGATCTTCTGCAGGCAGAACAAGACTATTTGGACAATGTCCCAATTTTTTTTTTTTTTTTTTACTAGTGGCACCATATTTTAATAACAATACATATTTTTAATCCACAAAACAATAGGAAATATATTTTAATGTTTGATCTTTACTGCAGCCTTGTGAAGGTGGTATTATCTCTTCTTCCCAGATCTCAGAGATTAACTGAAGTATCTAAATAGCTCATGGAAAAGGTTGAACTCATTCCTATATCTGCTGCCCAACAGACTGAGTCAGTTCCTGGTATTATGCTGTCTGTCTTACAGATGGAACCCCATAGAAACCTCCTCTCCATTTCTCCCACTTCCCCTACCCAAGAGAATGGAGCTACTGAAAGGAAACAATTGTTCATCGACCACTTCATTGAACAGACAGATACTTCCTATATGCTAGGCAATGCTCTCTTCACAGAGATATAGCAGGACTAGACAAAGTCACTGCCCATGTGAAGACACACAATAATATATATATATATATATATATATATATATGTATGTATATATATGAACAGGTGGTAATAAGTGCCACAAAAGGAAAATGAAGTAAGGTAAGAGGATGGAGAGTAATTAGGGTAGCAATTACAGTTACCCAGTGGCTCTGTCTCCACCCAAGTCATCCGCATGCACAGATCTTACATGCAAATATCTGTAAGCAATTTTAGCAAAGCTGATTCTTAGGAGTCTATAAACTATGTTCAGTGCTTCCAAATAAATAAATAACCAATAAAGGCATAAATTGAATATTTACTAAAAGAAAATTATGTAGACGCCTTTTAACTAAAATCTTAGAATAGATTATATCAACTCTGTGGTATTTCTATCACACTATCTCTATCTTTATCTCTACCTCTATTTTAATCATAAATTTTGATCAACAAATATAAATGTCATAAAAATGGAGACCTCAATCATTCTTTGATAAACTTAATTTTCCAAGTAGAAAAAAAAAAAATGAATCTTTCCAAAAATCAGGGATTTAAGGGGAGAATTGTGTTAAGTAGTCACTGCCATGGTAAAGTTGTCTAGCACCATCCATCCTAGGGCAATGCAGGGAAGATCTTTAAGAAAGAAGCTTCCTCCTTCTGGCACCAGGTGATGCTGGCCCTAGGAAAACCTGAGCAATCAGAAAAACCTGTATTCTTTATCACCTTCTAACACCTTCCTCATTCACATGACCACCTCCCCTCCCAGCCCAGTGTTTTCTTAGGAGCCAAAATGGTGTGGTGCTGCTGCCACAGCCCACAGCTGTTGTACTCAAGACCTTCCTCAGAGAAACTAGGCTGGCTGGGCACCACTCATGGTATGTGTTACATTAGTTATTCCTCAAACCAACCTGATAAAGTAAACATGACTATTTTCATTTTGCAGATGAAGAAATTAAGGTTGTAGAGATTGAGTCATGCCTATAACCACCATTTGACCCAGCTATTCCATTCCTCAATTTATACCCAAAGGACTTAAAATCAGCATTCTACAGTGAATCAGACACATCAATGTTTGTAGCAGCTCAAGTCACAATAGCTAAACTATAGAACCAGCCTAGATGCCTTTTGACGAATGTATAAAGAAAATGTGGTACAGATACACAATGTACTATTACTCAGCCTTTAAGAAGAATGAAATTATGGCATTTGCAGGTAAATGAATGGAGTTGGAGAATATCATGCTAAGTGAAATAAGCCAATCCTCAAAAACCGAAGACCGAATATTTTATCTGATAAGTGAATGCTGATCCATAGTGTCATTGCGGGTAGGGAAGAATGAAGGAACTTTGGATTATGCAAAGGGGTGTCACAGAGTGGGCAGTGAGGATGGGAAGGACGGTAGAATGATACAGAGACATTATTACCCTATATACATGTATAATTATACTACTGGTATGACTCAGCACCATGTACAGCCAGAGGAATAAGTTATGTTCCCTTTGTGTACAATGTGTCAAAATGCATTCTACTGTCATGCATAACCAACTAGAACTAATTTTTAAAAATTAAAAAAAAAAAAAGAATCATGCCAGTCATCACTTAGTCTCTTTTTTCTTCCTTCTACTGTTAACTTGCTATGTGATTACTAGTTAATTAACTGAGTGAATGGGTGATATCTATATTTTTACAAGATATTTCAGTATCTTTAAGACAGTGAAGTTAGAATGTATGTACGTTTGTCCCTCTATATGCATGGGTTCCATATCCAGGAATTAAGCAAACATGGGATATAAATCTTTTTTTAATTGTGTCTTTAAGGCTGGGAATGTTGCTCAGTGGTAAAGTGCTTGCCTAGCATGTGTGAGGCCCTGGGTTCTAACATCAGCATTGAAAAAATATTCTGTCCTTAGTTTACTTTACAATAAGTACAGATCTCTTTTTGTCATTATTTCCTAAACAATTATTTCCTAAACAATGCAGTATAACAACTATTTACATAGCATTTACCTTATATTAGGTATTATAAGTCATCTAAAGATGATTGAAAGTATATGGGAGGATTGTGTAGGTCATATGGAAATACTGCACTATTTTATATAAGGTACATCACAGATTTGTGATATCCTGGGTGGGGAGGTGTCTGTCTGTGTAACCCATCTTCTGCAGATACTGAAGGATGACTGTATAAACTTTGCAAAGAACTGAAGTGTTTATAAATTTCTTACACATTCAATATCAAAGTAATAAGGCAATAAGGGAAAGAAATTATGAGTTCTTGTTCAAAAAATTTTATGTTCCTTAGGTACCTATATGTTTTTTTAAAAAACAGAATTTATAGTTATCTAACTTTGGTTAGTGTGAAGAATAAAATAGCAGAAGAACAAAGCAGGTGTCAGCCTGCTTATTTGGGATTATTTTTCCAAGAGTATTATGTTTAACCTTCCCCCAAAGTAGTACAGGCCATCACATCCATGTTTATGGTTAAATAATGAAAAATATAATAAAGATTGTTTTAAAAGACACAAAAGGTTAGAGCTAATTAGCTGGTCAACCTGATCTGCTAGATAAATGTCTTGATTTCTAGTATTATCAAATTTTATTTCCCTGAATAAATTAATAATTGTTAATAATAGTTCTACTAATGCAATTTCAGACCTCATTTAATCCTCACAACTACAGGATGAGAATTATGATCCTTATTTTACAAATGAGATAACCTGGGTTCAGAGAAGTCAAATAAATTCCCAAGCGACAGGGTCAGAATTTGAACGCAGGTGGACCTCTCCCCAAGGCTGTGCTCTTACACACTCCAAGGCTTTTTATGTGCCTTTCTCTTATTACCAAAGCCCAGGCCTTTCTCAAATTCTGATTTTCTCCATCTCCAAGCAGTGCCAAGGGGTACCTAAGACTAGACATAAACCAGTTTCTTTTACAGATGAACAATTAAATTGGACATTCAGCAAAAGGCACTCTCAGAAGAGACAAATACTTAGACTATCACTTTGACAATCCAAAAACATTTTAAGTGTTAAGTGTATTCTGCCACTCATAAAAATGAAGATTAATCATATTCTTGACTTTGTATTAAAGTTAAAGGTTCTTTTTTGCATGATTTGTTCTAAAATTAATATGCTGATGATTCACAGCCCCTCGTAGTATCACCTTTGGCCTACCATTTTTTATCAATGTATTATGATAGAAATTGTCTCTTTGGGTTAAAGCACATTCATCTGAAGGAATGTTATTATGGTCTGCGTAAATAGCACTCAACTGTTTTTGAAGAATTATTTTCTCCATCTGTTCAAATCTACACTGTGTTTATTACCCTGAAACAGGTGATGTTATCTACCATAATTCCTAGCTTTAAGGGATTTACTTGGCCCCCTCCTGACCCTATATGAAATGATCTGGATCTGTTTTACTTCTCTAACAAGTTTTGCCTGACTGTTATTTTAGTCACGCAAAAAAATTATAAGCCAAGATTTTTTAAAATACTGTACAGATTGCACATGAAGCTGGCAGTCTTTCACACCATGTTCGTCCTCTGCAGCACAAATCGTCACCACAATAAAGAACCTAAAACAAAAGCCAAATGCTGCATAAGGAGTACTTTTCCTCCTGAAAAAATTCCAACATCGCCGAGCATACTTTCCTCTGGATGCACATGCATAATTTCCATTATTGTTAATGGGAGCTATACATGCATAACACCCATTACTGCTAATGGGAGCTAAGTGCACACACAAGGGTAGAATACAGTGAAATCTGTCTTAGAAAATCACCCAAGAGACTAGCAAAAATCAGTTGCCTGGTAGAGAATGGTTTTAAATTAAAAGCAGAACAGAACTGAACTTGAAACCACAGGGGAACTATTTAACTTCAGGGAGCAGTGGGAATTAGCCTCTCTCTTTCTCACTCTATTCCAGTATCTTGTTTTCCTCATCGATGTTCTTGATGAGAGCCAATGACCTTGTGATTTCCTAAAGAGATGATCCGGAAATGAATTTCACACTTCCATTGATTCAAATGGTAGGCTTGGGGATCCTTTGGTGGGGGAAGGAATACAGATACTGGATGATTACATCATAGTACATGCAAAATGCAAGTCACGTGATATCTCTAATGACAGTTAATGAAGCAGGATGGAAACAGTAAGGCAATATTATTCTGGCAATTTATATCTATCATTCATTAATCCTTAAAAACATCTGTTCTATTATAATATTATTGTAAAAGTCAATGAAAGATAAACGGGAAAGTGATTCCCATCTACCCAAGTGGCCTACTGCATTTCCTTTGGCATTTCAGGGCTTTGAAAACACAGACCATTCCTACAATACCTCAAAGACAAAGGTTTTAATTTAGTCCAGTCTCTTCATTTTGCATGTTAGTATATTGCAAAGGACTCAAATTGTTTATCCCAGGGTCACAGGGTACTATAGGTAGATCTTGGGGTCAGAATCCAGAATTTTTCTGACTCTAGATCCAGTGGTTTAATGTTCAAAAGCACAAATACTTCCAAAGACTTTTGTCTTCTCTAGTTTCACATTGGTCTCTGAGGACCAAATGCACAGATGGGTGGTTGAGTTGCAAACTCCAAAGGGGACAATTCTGGAACTCTGGAGAGATGGAGACTAAATGTTCTTCATGTTACCCAAGTAATTGCATGCTCCAGTTAGTTCCAAAAATAGTTTCAAACACAAATCCCAACAGTGCTTTATTTTAAGAAGGTAGAAACAAAATAGGAAGTGGAAATTGGAGGTATATTGCTTTAAGTTTAGAAAAGAGGAATGAAAATACAGCATTGTGCTTAGAGGACTTTTCTGTCCCATCTCCTACTTCCTAGTTTTCCTTCTTAGACTTTGAGTACACAGCACCAGCAGTAGTCATTCTTGTACCACCTTTGTCACATATACGACACATATTATTTATATTATGTGCAGATATTCCTAGTTGGCCTTGCTTTGATCTGACTCACCCAGAAATGGGTAGTTGCAGACAGAAAACAATATTGAGAACTGGGGGCTGTTTACAATGGCTGTCAATATGTAAAAGTCCATATTACCTCTCTCTAATTCTTTCCCTAGAAGGGTTCCTTGATGCCTGGGCTGCCAGACCCCTGCCTGTTATAGATTTACGTATCAGGTCCAGGGGAGATCAAATGCTCAGTGGAAGATGGAGAAGTAAATGAAGTTGCATTCTAATCCAGATATTCTACATATCCTGGTCTTTGATTTTACAAAATATATAATCTCCCATAAAATTTTCTCTGAAAGGACAGTAGAATTTGACAGACCTTATTACCTTACATGCATGTATGATTACACTACTGGTGCGACTCTGCACCATATACAGTCAGAAGAATAAGAAATTATGCTTCATTTGGGTACAGTGTGTCAAAATGCATTCTACCATCATGTATAACCAATTAGAAGAAATTTAAAAATAATTTTTAAAAAAATTCTTTGAAATAGATAGCTCTGCTGATTTGAATCTCTAAGGAGCAGTCTGATCAGGCAAATCTTTACTCATCTAGCCAGTGTGTGTCTAGTTAAAATTTCAGCTCAGTGCTGGGGTTGTAGCTCAGTGGTAGAGGGCTTGCCTACCATGTGTGAGACACTGGGTTTGATCCTTAGCACCACATAAAAATAAATAAAATAAAGGTACAACTAAACCTTTTTCTAAAAAAATTTTTAGTCAGAAGAATAAAAAGGAGACCAGGAGGGGGAAGAAGAGGAATGAAAAAGAAAAAAGAAAAGAAAAAAGGAAGAAAGAAAGAAAGAAAGAAAGAAAGAAAGAAAGAAAGAAAGAAAGAAAGAAAGAAAGAAAGAAAGAAAGAGAAAGAAAGAAAGAAAGAAAGACAGACTAAGGATGGGAAGTGGAGAATATAGTGGAAAAGGAAAGAAAGGAACAGAAACAGAAGGAATAAAGGGAAAGAGAAGAGAGTATGGAAAGAAAAGGAATGTGGAGAATAAGGCACCACAGCATAAAGTTGGTAAAAAGAGAAAAGATTGTGGACCCTGAATCACTGGGTTTGGGTTCTATCACAACTTAGCCTGCATTCTTTATATGGTATTGAACAAACTAAATAAACTTGCTATCTCTTAGTTTCTCACCTTCAGAAAGGCAGAAAAGACTACTCACTATATTTTACAGTGTTATTGTGAGGAGGTAAATAATGAATAAAAATGTTTTATAAACCACAAAGAGCTATGGTATAGAAATCCTATGATTCTGAAAGCTTAACAAAGCAAATGATCAGGGAAAAAAATTATACTGAATGATCACATTTGTCCAGGTGCCAGAGCACATCTTGATGGCCTCTGAACATCATTCTGACTTTCAGTGAGCACCTTCATCCAACACCATCTTTATCCAATGTGAAAAGCAACTCAATGGAGATCAAAATCTTGGTGGGAAAAAACAAAAGTTTGCTTTGTGCCAATGGCACGCAATTTCATAAAACTCTTTCAAAAGTTAAATCAAAGAAAACATCCCTAGACTACGTGCAAGGTGGCCTTGGATTGGACTAGAAGTTATTGCTGTTTTCTCTGCAGAAAATCAACTCCAACAAATAGAGACATGACTGCAGGCAGGAAAGTACCCAGAGGCCCATAGCTCAGTACAGTGGTTGATCCAGAGAGCTAGAAAGCTATTCTGAAGGTACATAATCCTCACTGACACTCCTCAGCTGTTTGCAGAAAAAGAAGTAGGACATTAATTGATGCTCTGGAGTCCTGAAATGATGGGGTTTTTTATTTGTTTTTTATAACATATATCACAAACTAGTTTTTGTTGAACTTCTTTTGTGTACATTGAATGACATATTTTATCTATTCATTCTTTTCTTCCAACAAACTGCAATCACTTTGAAGGCAATAAGTATGTTTTGTTGTGTTTAATTTCCAGCCTAGCACAGTACAAGTCTTGCAATAGAAGCTCAATTAATACTTATTTGATTTATTCGTACATATACTTATTTACCTATCTTTTAATAGATTAAAAATCAAATAGACACAAGCCGTTTTACAGAGGCACAGGCTAGCACATAGTTTATATATTAAAATAATTGCATACTTCATCATTTTAATGATTAATTAATTCATCTAAGTACAAACAAGTGCCCACCAAGCCAAACAGAAAGAGTGATTTATTCTATAACAAGCATGAAGTCCTGCCAAGCAGTAGAACATCTAATAATCATGTTTCAAAAACCCATTTTCTTGTAGCCTTTTAGATAGACAAAGGAACAGTTGTTTTGGTCTTCAGACACATATTGGAGGATTAATATCTTCTATGAGAAAATGTTTAGATAATTGTTTTGCTTCTAAGAAACATTGTTTCAGCAATTTTATTTAAAAATTTATTTTCCTTGATTTTGAATTGACATTTTTCTTTAATTGATATTAGCACTGCATAAACTATGTAATCATTATTTGTCTACTTTACAAACTCTAAAATAAATATTTTCTTACAGGAAGATGACACTGTTTCTTCACTCTTGGTTCAACTGATATAGTGACTGGGTTTAGGTCCCAGCTCCAATGTTTTCTCAATGTGATTTGGGAAAGCTGCTAATTTTCCTAATCTTGCCAATCCTCTATTTCTTATCAGTAATTTATTTTGCAAGAATCAAATCAGATATTATTTGTTGTGAATATTGTCTGTACACTGAAAATTGCCATTAAAAGTTTCACTGGTAATAGTTATTGAAAATAGGTACCATTTGTTTAATACCTATTGGAAGTTAGGAATTCAGCATCCAACATTACCAATCCTTCCAGCAACACTACAAGAAAGCTGTTATTATCACCATTTAATAGATGAGGAAATGAAGCTTGGGGAGATTAATTAAGAAGTCTGTCCAGGCTCAAAAAGGGCAAAAGGAAGAAGTCAGAATGTTAAATGCAAACTGACTGATTCACATGTTAATGATAAAATAAATATTCCATTGGAACTGGGATGAGTTAGTCACAGAAAATTGCAATTTTTTTTTCTTTTCCGTGCCCTGCCCTTGGCATTTTTTTTTTTCATTCATCATAACATCTGTAACATCCTTCATTTTTCTAATTTTGGAGAGGGGCACGTGGGATAATCTGCTTCACACTGCTTATTACCTTTTGAGATCCACCTTCCTTCACCCTTCCCATTTGACATAGCAGAATTTGTGTGGTGTTCAGTTCATCCGATCTGTTTAAGTTTTATAGGACATTGTGGAAGACACATACACATAAAGGCAATATCTTGGGTGACAAGGGGTTAGCAGTGCCCAGATCCATGAGAGAAATTTTCCAAGTACTTTTGAGTAGACACTAGATGTCATAAAATGACAAAAGGCTACAATAAGAAGATAAGATTACTGCATGGTACTTTTAAGGACAAAAATTTCCAAGCTGAGAATGAATGTTACATTTATAACTTCATTTTCCCCCAATCTTTTGATAATGTCCCCATTATTTGTCATGGGATTGGGGTTAGTACAACTCTGGGAAATAAGCTAAAGTATAAAATATAAAGAAATTGTTTAGATGAGAAAGGAGGAGTTCTAACCTATATAAATCTTTATCAAAGTTTGCTTCTTATAAGAGGGTCTTTACGATGGAGAAATCTAGTGGACATGAACATTATTGATGGGACAAACTGATAAAATACGTGGTTCCTGAGATAATATACCTTGAAAGACACAACAGCATCTGCTCAATATTAACAAACTGATAAGAACTAGGATGAAACAATCAACAAAACCTAAATTGAAGGTCATTCTGTGGAACAACTGGCCTGTACCTATCAAATATTGTAATGTCATAAAAGACCAAGACAAAAAGGGGTGGGGAGTGCAGAGACCAAATTATAATATACTGAAGAGATTTGTATGATTTCAGCAGGAAAGGTCATCAAAACATGAAAAATACAAAGGCCATATGATCCATCAATCTCACTTTTATGTATATACAACCAAAGGAAATGAAATCACTCTTTTAAGGGGACAGCTATGCTCCCATATTCACTGTCGCATTAGTCACCATAGCCACCCTATGAAGACAGCCTAAGGGTCTGCTGATGGATGAACGGGTAAAGAAAATACCATAGATGAATACATAAAATGACATGGAATACATCCAGCCTTGAAGTAGGGAGGAAAATCTGTCATTCCTAACAACATGGCTGAACCTGGAAGACATCATGCTGAGTAAAATAATCGAAACACAAAAATACAAATACTGCAAGATCTCACTTATATGTGAAATCTAAAAAACTTACAAACTCTTAGAAATAGAGTTGAATTGAAGGGTAGGAAGGGTACCTTACAGGGGTAAAGGACTTGGGGAGAAAAAATATGTTGGTCAAAGGATATAAGTTTGCAGTTATAAGATGAATAAGTTCTGGTGACTATAGTTAATAGCAATCTGCTGAGAGCAGGTCCTAAGTATTCTCACCACATACACATAAATAGGTAGCATCTGAGGTGATAGATAAGTAAATTAGCTTGACTGTGCTAATTATTACATATGTTTACGTATATCAAAATATCATACTGTATACGTTGAATATATGTAATTTTTTTGTCAATTTTACATCAGTAAAGCTGACAAAAATTTTTGGGCATAAAAAATGTTGAAACTCTCTATGTACTACAAAACTAGGTACTGACATGGAAGAAATACAACTACAATTAAGTCAAAAACAGGTAAACAATGTCTATATATACAATTTTTATAAAGATTATACACATGCATTTGCCCACTAAAAATGAAAATTCTTGGAAATAACAAAAAGTCAAATGATTCAGACTGTAAAATTAATTATCAGTAGAGATGTAAATCTCTTGGTTTTGATCACCTTTTATAAAGGTTTTAAATAATGAGCTCTGTGGAATGGGATTAAACCGTGCAGGTTAGGTTCTTCAGGAAGCAGGTCCTGAGCTGGAACTTAGTACCCAGGATGCATGTCCTTAGAGTGGCAACTCCACCAGGCCCCTAGAACTCGAGATCTGTCAGCTGCTATTTTGATAATAGTAATCCCTTAATACCTCTGCCACCATCAGTTATTGGTGTCTGGCTGCTCTGGCAAAGGAGTGTCCTTGGGCACAGGATCTCTACAGCAGAAGCAATTCCTATTGACCACTAATGTCTGTCTTCAGGCAATATTCCCAGCAGCTCAGCAACAAGTTCTTCCTCGAAAGAGGATTTGGATGGTACATCTCCATCTTCATACAGAATACTTTATTTTGTTTCAGAAGTAACACTGCTTTTAAAAAAAATGGTTTAGTTGAATTGAGGATTCTAATTTCAACTGCTCAGTAAGAAAATCAATTGGCTTATATAAGCTCTACCCTCTCCATTCATAAACCTATTATTATACATAGGCTGTACATTGGTTCTTAAATCCTAACAATCTTTTTAGTTGTTTTTGTTTTGTTTTTTTAGGGCCAGCTATGGACCAAATGGTATCTCCCTATAATTCATGTGTTGAAGCCCTAATCTTTAATGTAACTCTGTTTTTGAAAGTAGGGTAATAAGGAGGTAGTTAGATTAAATCAGGTCAGCAAGGTAGAGCCCTTATCCAATAGGACTTGTGTTCCTAAAAGAGAAAGAAGTCTCCTTCCATGCATGCACACTTAGAGGAAAGGCCACAAGGGGAGAAAGACAGCCATCTGCAAACAAGAGAGCCCTCAATTGAAAGTGAATCTTGCCTGAACTGTGAGAAAAAAAGATTTCTGTTATTTAAGGCATGCATTTTGTGGTATGTTGTTGTGGCAGTCTGAGCTGACAGGGCCATGACTGAAGGTCAGATCCAAAACCTGCCAAATAATTATACCATGTAATTGATAGTTGTTAGACTGACATGATGACATACATGGCATAATTGGATTCCAACAGTAAGAATCTCTGCAGACGTGACATCATACATTTTTAGCTTTCTCTCTCCTTTGCACGGCTGTTCTGTCTATACTTTTACATTTAGTTATTGTTTAATTTCGCACTATTTTCGTGTTTCAATCAATCATGGAAATATGTAATGGAAAAGAATTATACCTTAGAATTGGGTTTACTTTTCACATTGCTTCTTTTTATGATCCTGGTGTCATTGTGAGCACAATAAAGTTCCCTAGAATTCTATGAGCAGGATTGGCCTATTTTTCTTTACCTTGCCTTGATCTACAGAAACCATAGTTACTAAGAAAGGGCTCTAGTTATAGCAGATTTACGTCTTGGCTATGATGTTTGATGTGTTTTCTGTTTTTGTTTTTTGGTTTTTGTTTTTTGTTTTTTTCAGAAGGAAAAAAGCCTGACCTTCAAAAAAAATCCATTCAATCTCACTTTTACTTTTTTGGTTACAATTGAAAAAGGGCTAGTCAACGAATAGACATAGGCAAGGCGGATCTTTCATGCTCTGTTCAGTGAATACAACTGTCTTTTATGGGATCAAATCCATGGTTTAGGGTATTTTATCACTGGGCCTTGAGGAGGAGAGCTAACTAGCCCAAGAGAATAAATTGGGAGATGTCATTAATTGAGGGGAATAAAGCAAATGCATGTCTAGATGTAAGTTAATGTATTACATCCCTAGGCAGAAATTGGAATATGTGCTTTTTCAGATGTAACATTTTAATTGGCCTACCTGATAGAAGGTTAAATAAAATGTACACTAAAACTCATTACTACTCAATTGTCAAATACCCTCCCTGCAACAGAACTAAAACTAGCAGAGTGAGTGGGTGCAACCTGAAATTATGAGAGAACTAAAAGTTGTCTTTAGCAACACTTTGCAACACAGAATTTTAAGTGATCCCATTAGACCAACTACACTCTTGCTATTTTATTCAGGAGTTTTAAGTGTAGAGTTGGGTATTTAAAAATTCCCTTTCCATATAATAATCTATTTAAAAATGCCCTCCTGGAAATTATCTGTGATAGTACCTTTCTAATAAAATGTTACTGTTGAATGAAACCTAACCACCTGGCAAGAAAATAAAATACTACAACTTAGCATAATGTTCACAAATTTTTCTGGTATGAAATGGTTCCAAAAATAAGAGATTGTCTTCCCCCTATATACACCCTGTCCCCCAAACAAAACTATGTTAAAGGAGCTTCTCATTTGTAGCAGTGATAGGTGTATAAAGATGAATGTCAGATTTCAGATTTTCAGATGCCTTTGAACTCTGAAAAGTGAAGATAGTATTCAAATAAAGACAAACTCAAAATTTGCCATTATTATATTTCTTGATTTTCTTCTATACTGTAGTGAATGAGCTGCCTACATTTTTTCTTTATTTCTGCAGGTTGACTGCCTGGCTAGTGGTTGTTCCAACCATCTATGCCTCTATGCACTCAGAAATAAGAAATAGCACAGCATGTGTCATTGTGCTATTGGAATTCTTTCTGCCAACAATTATGTACTGAGCCTCTAATTTGTGCTGCTAGGGATAGCCCAATGAAAAAGACAACTTCTGCCTTTCAGCAGCTCATCGTCCAGAAGAACAGAGGACAGGTAAATGCATAACTGCAATTCAATATGATAAGAGCAAAATTGAAAAAAAGAAATAGGAGATACAACAGAAACATCTAGAAGGAATATCTATGTGGGTCTTGAGGAAGGGTCAAGTTAAAAGTCCATAGAAGGAGGAGCATCTACATTGAAATCAGAAGTAGAATACAGAAGGGGATTAAAGAAAGATAAAGACAACCACGTGTGCAATGATCAAAAGTTAGACCAGATTTTTCAAATTTGTGGAAATTCAAGTAATTCAGTTGCTTTACAGTTTAGTTTTCAAGGTGAGGTGGAAGGCACTGTGGGAAATCAAGCAGGTAAGTTGACAAGACAATGGAGGACTCATAGGCTGCCTTACAGACTTTAAACTTTATTTTAAAGGCAATGTGGCACACTGAAGGATTTTAAGTAGTGAAGTCACAGGATCATATTGACATGTTGGAAAAATCACTCTGGCTGAGATATGAAGAACAGATTGGATCGAGGTAAGGCTGGAGGCCAAATGGCTGGTTATAAAAAGGCTATTGCAGCAACCCAGTGGCAGTAGGATGAAGAAAAAGAGATAAATTTGAGAAATATTCAGGAGGTAGTTTTGACAAGACTTAGTGATTGTCTAATGTGAGAAATGAAAGTGAAGAATCGAAGATGAGAGTTGAGTTTCTGGCCTGAGAAATTGTATATATCAGATAAGCAAACAATGATGGGAGGGAGAGTGGAATCTTGAAAACCAGCCAGCTTTAAAATAAAAGGCACAGTTGTGCAGTTCCACTTCCACTGAGAGACACAAGAGCAAGGAAGACCTCGTCAAATGCAATGAGGTTGTAGGCAAGATGGCAGGACTCTGAAATGATTTCAATCAAATTATTTGTCTTTTCTTCATAAATTCAGAGACAAAATCATCTGCTGAGAAGCAGAAGGCAGGAAGTACAGAGGTTTGAAGAGAGTGGCAAAGTTCTGAAAAAGTTGATTTTAAGAATGGGAGAAAAAACAATGATGAGAAATCCACAGTGGCATTGTTAGGCAGTATTGATCCATTTGAGTTTGGAGATCATGAAATTAATTGGTATTAATAACAGTTAGAGGCCATTAATTTTCAGAGTTGTGTGTTAGTTTTTAGTAATATGCAGCCTCCCGAATAGAGAGGAGACAAAAAAAAAAATTCAGATTTATCTAAAATTGAGGATTTTCCAGATGGCCAAGACATAAAGAAACAAGACAAGGGATTTGAGGATAACAACAGCCACAACAAAATGTTTCATGCAGGAAGTGACAACAGGAGGGGACTGACAGAGGAATAGTGAAAGGGTAAAGGGGTGAGAGGTCCTGAAGGCTTGAAAGAAAAACCTATTGACAATCACAGAGGGAGATGCAAAGATAGCAAAAGGAAAGACAGGGAAAGGTGGTCAGAGACTAGACCGTTTTAAATTACCATTTCAGAATGGAAACAGTTTACGGTGATGACAAGCAAGTGATGACACGCTCTGGGAAGAGGGATAAGGAAGGTGAAGATCCCTGAGGTTGAGGCCGTGAAGGCACAGAGATGCTGAGATGAATGTCCCATCCTGCACGCACTGAAGTTGCTTGGGAAGTGGGAAAGAATGGGGTAAAGTAAAAGGCTATGAAGTCAGTGCCAATTTCTTGAAAGAATGGGGGAAAGTAACCAGCCAGTCAGATGATGACACTGACAATTTGGAGTGGTAGATGGAGCGAGCTTCAATAAACAGAGATTTTGTACAAAAGCGAAAGACTAATGATCTGGAATGAAAATTGGAGAGTGAAAACTACCCATGCAACACTAACCCAGGACATGTCAGGGTCAGGATATAGAGGGAAGTGGCCCTTTCTTCTGTGAGCACATCTTATTCCCCTTCCTAGCAGGAAGTTCAGCCTCCATAGATTTATTAAAATTTAATCACAGTCCAAGTTGGGCTTATTGTAATTATATTTGTGGATAACAAATCTCTTTTTCTTTTCAGAATAGCTGTGTTTTCATGGTACAAATATTTGGGACCCTACTCTACAGCTGCTGCACATCAATCTTGTATGAACCACTAACAGAAAAAGTGCATGTGCCAGCAGAAGGTGAGGACCACACTGAGTTTTCCCATCCAGGGATGGTCACCCTGATGTGTAATCAATCAACAAGAAAGGTGTGCCTTTTGCAAAGATCCTCCAAGAGGTCACTTTTCTAGGTGTGATCAATCTCCCCCATGCTGATCATGTTACAGCGATTACCACTCTATTCTAACAGCTTCTTCTCCAGGGAGAAACAAAACTATGTCTGCAAATGTGTAGTGTGGTCTGTCTTGTCAGGTTGAATTACCTTGTAACATAACTCACTGTAAATCCACCTCATAAGTAAAAAGCAATTGCAGATTTTAAAACACCATCAAAAAGCATTCTGTTTGGGGGTGGAATTATGTTGTGCAATTACAAATGAACCATGCCAGTGACCCTAACAATCAGAAAGAATCAGCAATTCTTTGGTTCATCATCTAAGGAAAAAAAAAAAAAAAAAAAAGTTTTCCATGATTTATGGACTAGAAAGTTCTTGAAGGGCTAAGAAGGTAGTATTATGAGTATTATGAACAAATACTTACCTAATATATGTTACCTTAATGCTTCGTACATATTCTGTTCCATAAGACTCAGGATAAATACCACCTCCTCTGGAAAGCCCTTCCAGACTACCTCCCAAATGGAGTGATGGTTAATTTTGTGTGCTAACTTGAGGGCCATGGGTGACCCAGACATTTGGTTAAGCTATTCTGGGTGTGTTCATGAGGGTGTTTCTGAGGAAGACTGATATGATATTTGAATTGTAGACTGTTATGCATATTGCTCTCCCCATTGTGGGTGGACTTTTCCCAGTATATTGAAAACCTAAACATAAAAAAGCTGAAGAAGGGAGAATTTTCCCTCTGCCTGCCTGTCTTTAAGTTAGAATGTTGGAAACTGGAACATTGAACTTGGACTCAGACTAAGATTTACACCACGAGTTCTCTTGATTCACAGGCCTTTTGACTTACGCTGGAACAATGCCAGTGACTCTCCTGGGTTTCCAGCTTGCTGACTATAGATCTTAGGACTCCTAGGTCTCTGAAATTACATAAGCCAATTCCCTATAATAAATAAACAAACGAATACATTCTATTGGTTCTCTTTATCTGGAGAACCTTGACTAATATATAGGTTAGGACCTCCATGCCACACAGTTCCCTTCTTCTTCTTTGTTTCTAGACTGCAAGCAATTTTAGTGAGTCTTACTCATTTTAGTATCATGAGACCCAGAACAGTTCCTAGTTCCTAAGGTGCTCAGTGAGTAAGTACTTAATTAAGTACTTAATAAGTGTGATGTAGTCCTTGCCATTTTTATAAGGAAAATGAAGATCATGGTCATCAGATAATTCATATAATGCCACATTGCAAGAGGTAGTGTTGAGATTTAAACTTGGGACTATCTGACTCCAAAGTCCCTCATATTTTTCTTTACTATGCTGCCCTTCTGCTTCCCTTTTCTAATAGAATTCCTCAAAAAATTAAATTCAGTTTTAGAACTAGTTTCATTAGAGTATTAGAGAAGCAATACATGGAATTAAAGAACTTTGGCTCTGGAGAAAGACTGCATGAATTCAAATCCTAGATCCCCAACACACTTAACAACTCTAAGTAAATTACCTAGGCTCTCTGTGCCTCAATGCATTTCTTGATCCATCAAATAGGAATAAAAATAATATTAGCTAAGTATATCAGTAAGCTATGGCCATAATAATGCAAACAGATCATTCTTATATTTAGCAATTTAAAGAATGCTCCTTCTTACAGATCTGCAAATAGGCTAGGGTCCAGTGGATATACATTGTCAGGGGAGGAAGTGTGTCTCTGCCTCTGGTTGCAACAACTAGAACAGCTCCACTTCCTAGTGTCAGCCTGTGGTCAACCAGCTGCAGCTATGCCTGGAACATCCTTCCTTCTGCAGAATAGGTTTCTCTTGGTTGATGGCAGAGGTGCAAGAGGAAGAATGGAAATACTCAAGGCTTATTCTGGCTGATGTTTAGGGCTGGCACGCTGGCCTTTCCACTCACATGAAATTGGGCACAGTAGGAACATGACCAAGTCAAGAGGTAGATGAATATAATTCTCTCACAATGAGGCTGTGGCAAGGATGTGAGGATGCAATAAGCTAATACACATATCACACAAAACAGAGGCTGGCACACATTAAGAGCTGAATGTTCTATCTGTATAGTAAACATAAGGCAGTCTCATGGGATGGCCCTGGCTCTGTCACTAACTAGCTGTAAGATCATGATAAGTCACAGGATCTTCCTATGTTCTTTTTTGTTCTTTAACCTACCGTTTGGTTCATAATAGCTCCCTCACTTTCTTCATTGTGTCACTCAAAGGACTGAATAACATATGGTAGGTGATCATGTTTCAAAAAGAATAAAGCATCCTAGGAATGCAAAGTATAATACATGGCTAATTTTAGATAACCATTTGGTTAAGCTCAATAAATCCCTCCAGTTTTAAGTGATAGAAAGCCATAGTTCTTATTTTATAGATGAGGTAAATGCTTCAAGGAATGAAAGTACTTTTTTTCTAGCCATAAATCCAAACATTGGCTGAGAAGGGATAGAATTAATGTTTCCTATCTTCTAGATGTTAGCTGGGTCAGAAACTGAACATTGATGCCAACTGTTAAGGTTTATCATCCTTCAGCGTGAGGTAGTTCACATTCAAATTCAAGAGCTTCAGGAGAGTAAGGATATCTCCAGGCAACCATGTGATCTCGCATGCTCATTAGGCTAACAAATGCACTAAGATCCAGGGAGGCAAAGATGGAAAATCCCAGTGACTATCTGCAGGAACTTAAAGTTGTGAGGCTAGAGAACATGAGAGTTACAAGAGCTTCCATATAACTTTGAGAATAAGCCTAAATACCATAGGCATGAAACCAATGATCTCATCTTCATATGATTCCAGAAGTTCATGCACCATATTCTATCTACTCCCCATCTCCATTGATGAGACAGAAGCAAAGGAAAAAGATAGATATCATAAAATTCATATCGAGGAAGAATGGTGTGAATTGAAGGCAGCAGGGGCACAAGTTTCTGACCAGGAAATGAAGGTGTGTCCTCAAGACTAAGGCTTTAAAGTTCTAGATCACTCTCTTTCTTTCATATTATTGTAAAACACAGGTAGCTGATTGCTCAAGCATTTTCAAGCAAATGGTTTTTAGGTAAGTCTTGGAGCATGGAGGAATCTCTAACAGTCATGATAAACAGAACTGAAATGGTTCCAGTAACAGACTTGAAGGCACACAAGTACTTAATATGGTGTCACAACACAATACAGCAAGAGCGAGGCAGTGGAAACACAGGAGGAGAGTCCCCAACTCAGAGGCTTCACAGAGGACACAGTGTGTTTACTGAGATTTAAAGATGAGAAGGAGTTTGCCAAACAGACAAGCAGATTGGAGGCATTTCTAGCAGAGACAACAGGTGCAAAGCATAGCACATGAGAAAACAGAATCTGCTTGGAAAAGTATCATCATAGTGTATTCATGGGGCAGCATTTATGTGCAATCTAGAAAGCAGCTGAAGGTCCCTGTTACGTCTCTCCATTGAGGCTGGGATCTGGAGCAGTTATCTCAGAGCATAAAAATAGAAAGCTAAGTCTATGATAATAAATAAGAGCACAACATGGTATGTGTTAAAATGGAAATATATATAATATGGTGGCATGGAGAAGAGGCCCTTTAAGTGGCCTTGGGGAACAAGCTGTGCCTTCAAGTACTGTCTCATGCTTTGCTTTTCTATAAGTCTCTCATTCAGCATTGTTACTGAATTTGGCTCACTGGATCACTCTTTTTCACTTACAGAAATTTCTCTTTCCGTATTTCTACATTCGACTATCTAACTTCTATTTGTCTTTTCCTCACCTTGTTAATCCACCCTATTAAACATCTCTAAATCTCATTTCCTATGGATGAGTTTCAAGGTCTTTTATAGGGGGAATCCTAGATGTCAGGAAGGAAATCACCTTAATAAACCAACCACCATTTGTTCTTTCAAGCTTTATTTAACCACATGCTGCATGAGGAGCATTGCTGTAGGCACTGGGAATGCTTTAGGGAGCATAACAAACATCTTGGCATTTTATGGAGCATGCGCCCCAAAACCTCAGCACTTCAGCTCTCAACCTGTGAACCAGCTAGAGCTCAAATCAAAAATGGCAAATCAAATATTAGATATTCTGTGTTTTGAAGAAGAGTGGAGGCTCTTAGGAAGTTAGATTTCCTGGATATCTACCAATTATATGACTTCCTAAATAACAGAACCAATGAAACATGATCATGAGGATCCATGTATTTGTGTTGTTTTTCCCTGTTCCTACATTTCAACTCTTAATCTGTTTTCCTCTAATGCCCGCTCATGGAAATAAGATTTGGATTAAGATCTGCAATTACCTCCATATCTTACTATATGTTTTAGTCAGCTTTTTCACAGTGGTGACTAAAAGACCTGTCAAGAACAATTTTAGGGGAGCAAAAATTTTCTTAGGGTTCACAGTTTCAGAGGTTTCCATCCACAGACAGCTGACACCATTCCTCAGTGGTCAAAGAAAGGCAGCACACCATGGTGGAGAAGTGTGGTGGAGGGAAGCAGCTCATATGATGATCAGAAAGCAGAGAGAGATTCCACTCATCAGATAAAAATAAATTATATACCCAAAGGCATGCATGCCCCAGGGATCTACCTCTTCCAACCACTATAAAATAGCATTGTTTGAGTTTCTAATCCTTTGGCTTTATCTCAAAAAGGAAAGTCTGCACTTTACCTTTTGATAGGTAATTCTTTATATCTATCTAGTTACTGAACTTGTGTCAGTCATTAAAAGAGCTTTAACTGATCGCTAAGAAGGTGGTTGGAATTCATTCCACTTCCCAAGGATACAACTCTTTCCAATTACACCCAAAGAGTGGATTTTTTGATGATTCTATTCGATTTTGTCTTTATACATAAATGAAATCATATCATATGCATATTTAAGGTGCACATAATTAGCTTCAGTCTGCAGGAGAAAGAAAGTGTGAGAGAAAGAGAGAGGGAGATGGTTAAATGGTACAGGTAATTCACTCACCATTCCACTCAGGTAGCACAAGCCTAAATTAAGTGTGAAAACAAGAGTTATGGTGTTTCCTCAGTCTGAGTTCTCATGGGCCTCTAAAAAATGAGTGTGATTTCAATGTTTAAAAATAGCATTTTTTTTTCATACAACATTGCTCCCACATGCAAGCCTACCGTCTCATCTGATGCTCAACTGCGGATGAACAGTACTCTGTTCTAATGCTGAACATAAACCTGGAAGTTCGATCTGTTGAGATAATGTACATCAGTCTCTAGAATGACATCTTCCTAATATTTTTCCAAAGGTAATTTTTCTTTATGTAACATTTACCTTATAATCTGTCTGTAAGACTTAACCTCAGTGTAAAGTATTATTTTATTCTGCTGCCAAACAGAGATTGATCCAAGATCTTTGAACCTTATCTCTCCAACCCAGTGTAACAGATGCTGTCAGTGTCTTCCCACATGCTCTCCACGTTACCATATGCACACATCTTCTAAACACCAGCTGCTCAGCATCTGCAGCTCCACCTGGGGCTTCCTCTGGCCCCCAAGGCCTACTCTGCTCATGCATGGGACAGGCCAAAACTGTGGGGCAATTAACGAGCCCTAGAAGCAGGCTATAACAATGATGGACAGGATATGGCTAAAGAGAGGTTCTTAGATGCATATTTCATATATGTCCCCAGATTTCCCCAAATGAACTAAGTAGAGTTGTTCAGGGTAGTGACTTGCTTGAGGAAACTATGCTTTCTTGTGTTCCCTTTTCATCTTCTAAGAGTGTTTTCTGAGATCCTTTCTGAGAAGCTAATTGACCTTGAATCCTTGTCTCAGGAGGAACTTCAAATTATAACAACCAGAATCCTTGTCTATAGTATCAGACTAAAAAATAAAAACTAGCCAGGCCTAGTGGCATGTGCCTGTAATCCCAGAAGCTCCAGAAGCTGAGGCAAGAGGATTGCAAGTTCAAAGCCAGCCTCAGCAACAGCAAGGCCCTGGGCAACTCAGTGAGACCCCGTTTCAAAAAAGGACTGGGGATGTGATTCAGTGGTTGAGTGCCCCAGAGTTCAATCTCCCATACCCCCCAAAAAAGTAAAAAATAAAAAATAAATCATGAAAATGAACGTTGGGTTAAATATCCCCTTTGAATCATATCATCTTATTTGTACAGCTCAAGTGAACAACCACTTGGTTTATATAATCTTTGTAACATTTCCCATCCCCTATCTATACCTGCACAAATACCAAATATATGATAGTGGAACAAAATTTGAACTTAATCAAATGAACTCAATTCTACTTTGATGCCTGATGCCACTTACCCATAGAAAGAGAAAAGTCTGAAGGTTACTTGGCTATTTTCTGTGTCTAGGGAGATACTTGGATCTTTCAGCAGGAAGGAGCATTGCCATTTATTTTGTCCTTTGTATTCAAGAACATAAAAATTTACATTTCAAGTGTGTTGGTACGTGAATATTGAGTTTGAATAACTGATGGTAGAACTCACTTGCATGAATCAAGTTGCATTCTTAGAGCTTTCCTTGGAGTTAGGAAACTTTAAACCTGTTACATATTCTCATATAAACCAAATAGACAAATAGACAGCATTTAAGGAGTAAAATAATTACCGTTATCTCTAGATAGGAGAAATCCAAGATTCCATAATATTTTACTCTCAAGAAAGCAGATTTATTCAAAGCTGCCTTCCTAGAATAAAGCTTGAGCCTAAACAGTCCGGGCAAAAAAACTTAGGAGAGCATTACATTTTTTGTGCAAACAGAAATGTAATACTTGTTCTATAATACTGTTAAATGTTGTTAGACTGTGCATTTTTATTGTAAAAAAAAAAACAGATTTAAGAGGTGTGTTTCTTAATGGTTCGTTTGGCCATATTTCTTCTAAAGTTGTACTTTCAGGCAAAATACCCTGTGCAAATTTCAGATATTAAGATGGGAAGATCTTCACTTTTAAGGGTAATAGTGATTTAAAGTGAAGTAGTATTATCTGCCTCCCATTGTGAATCGTAACTGAACACCTCCATTACAATCTCTAAAATCTATATATTATATTTAAGAAGGGCCATCTCCTCTTGTTCCTCATGGATTATAAAGACTTCCTTACTCCTTCTCCATGCTGCAGAGCATTGTATGCCTATTGACATGGATTATTCTTGGCAACCGCAGGACCCCAAACGACTGACTTTGGAATATATTGTATTTTTCCAACAATGACATTTGGGCCTCTCACTTGTTCCCTGGCCGACTCTGTGAGCAATCCACACATAGGGCTGCCTTAGACTTGAGACTATCAGCCTGTTGACACCTCTACACATTATTTATCACTTACTTAGATGACCAACAATTAATTTCTTATTCAAAACTAAAATAAAATCATTAACTCTGTGTATTTTAGGAAAATAATAAAAACATTGATATTACATAGACTGCAATTTTTTTTCTCTTTTAGGGCATAATTATTTCATGTTGAGATTAATATAATGCAGAAATAATCAGCAATATTCATACATGGTGGAGACATGAACTCTCATTCAAATGCAGAAAATAATTTCTAAATCACTGTAAATCATAACAGCATATATGCATAGGAAAGTTACTAAAAAGGTCTTTTTCTTTTCTTTAACGTTTCTCCCATGCAAGATTGTATCTCATTTCTTTGAGAACAACCCTTTGGTGCTTATTACCGTCCTGTCTTTGAAAGCCAGATCTCCTGACTTCTGTTATAATGAGCTCTGGAGAGAGAGAGAGAGAGAGAGAAATAGAGGATTTTAATGGAAGGATATCTTTTTAGAACCAATGGAGAGCTGCTAAAGCAGTCCTAGCATGATTTTAGTTTTCATCATTTTCAAAACAACATTTGAAGAATATGCCAAAATCTTAAAAAGCTGTTCTTCCTGCTTATAATCCCAAATAGAAGTCTTCAGATATTGTAAAAGAACATTTACATTTCATTACTACAGCCGCCCAGGCAGCTGTATAGAAATCTATCAGTTGTTGATGTTTTTGTAGTACTGACAGGAGTTTGCAAGGAAAATCAAGTGAAAAAGCTAACCCTGAATTAAAAGGTACACAGATAACTCTCTTTTTATGATGAATAAATTTCAAACCAAATCTGCCACAAAATGCACACACACACATATTTCTCAGTTAATACCAGCAAACACACACTAAAGCCCTCTTAGACAACTTTGGTACACTAGCAAAAATAAACAGACTGGCCTGGAGATTAGCACAACAGCATGACACGGTTATTTCTTTCTCTGAACAACAAAGAGTAAACTGAACCCTAACTCTGCATTCTCCTGATGAAGTTGTGTCCCTTACAGCCTATCATTTAAATCAATTTTATAATCAATATCCACCAGTAACCAAGCATTTGTTACCAATGTGTGGGCATTATAACAAAACTTTATAGCTTCAAGTATGAAAAGATATGAGTTTTAGGGTACTTACCCATGGGGAAGAAACAAATAGTCCTTCCCCAACATTCTGCCAATCTTTTGGGTTTCTACTCCAAAAGAAAATGCCTTACCTACATGGCAGAAGAGAATGTAAACGAATGGCAATCGATACATAGAACGGGTTAAAAAATCAAGAGTAATGAAACAAGATTGATGAACCTGCTAAAATAATTAATGTAAATGGATAAATGAAGATCCGATACTGAAAACTTATGCTTTAAGGTCTATGAATTATATTTGAAAAAAATCCTACTTAAATTCAGATGTAAACTTGCTTTTATTTCTTAAAAAAAAAAGTATTACATAAATAGAAGGTAAGGACTGCAAATTTAATATCTGAAGAACAGCTTCCCATTCTTACACCCAACCCCATTCTTTACATAAAACAACAAAGAAAGTTGAATATATACCAAAGTTGTTATTTAGAGTATAGAGTATAAATCCAAATGAACGCTACTCGTGTATTAAAAGTTCATTTGCTCTTTCCATTGATGTAATTCTAGTTCATAGAAATTCCCAGGTGTGCACAGTAATTTTTGCTACTGAGCCTGACATCATGATCTGAGAAACTAAGCAATTATAGTCCCTGGAATTTATCCGTATTCCTAGTGCTATACTTGTTATCTGGAGATGCATATCTCTCCAAGGATTTGGAAGAGTTGTATGATAGGGTTTTGTGTTCTGGTACACAGAACTGAAATACGATCTTCAATCTCACACACAGTGATTGCATATGGCAGATTAATGTCAAAGAGTCTTTGAACAAGCTAGGTTCATCATCAGAATTTTCCTCTAGTACTGAGTTATGGCCTAATGTGTTTCCCTGCAGTGTCCCAAAGAGATGAAAAAAGATGCTTGGAAATATTATATAGTGCCCATAAAAGAGGTATTCTTTCCCATCATTCAGAAAAAAGGAAGGAAAAGATTTGCTAAACCATCATTTCTAGATAGCAGTCTATTGCATAACCATTGAAATTCACCTGAATTATTTTGAAGTAGATCATATTTTGAATGTCATTTTCACATATTGATATGATCAGATATACATATTACTAACACCCCAAGTCAATCACTCACTTTAGATGTAGTCATCACACATAGTGACTTAAGAAGTTTGTGGGTGAGAATAGAACATAAACGAGGTCATGGTTATGGTTTGGATTTCTATATGAACTATCTGACTTCAATCAAAGCTACATTTCTTATAGTGACAAATTTCCTGCTAGGTGTCTTAAGATGAACCAACGTGGGTGGCTCCCTGTAGGCTGGATCAGTGTCCCTTCATTTGGCTCTGCCTCAAAACTGCTATTATTTTTCTTTTTCTTTGCTTTCCCCAATCTTTTGAATCCTAATCTCTGAGATGATTCTGATATGGGAATTTACCAGCATTTGATAAACTTTGGACTAGATTAACCCTCAATTTAAGAGAAGGAAAAAAAATTAAAATGTAGTGGATCAGTCAAGTCAGCTTCTGAACCCATTTGCTCCTCCATCAGATAATAATGATCTATTGCCTAGTATGGTTAACATAACTCCTGGAAGAGTTTTCAAGCAGAATAAAGACAATGAAGACCCTAAGTAAGCCAGGTGTCCTTTATCTGCACCGAGTATATATCTGTCATCGAAGTTGCTAAATGTACTTTGATGTTCTATTACTGTTTCTGTTTCATTAATTATTCTATTTTGCCAGGTCCTTGAGAAGAAAAGACAATTTTTAATTCCTCTTGGAGCCTACTGTAGAATTTTTATACATCTCAATATGTGGTTTTTGTTCTAAAATAAACTAGAATAAGAAGTCTCACGTGTTCACTCACCAGCTCTGACACTACTAGCAAGACTCTTTGTCTCTTTGATCTTACAGTTCCTCATGAAGGTTCTATAAAAAGTAATTCCAGTATCTTCTTTCAGTTTTCATCCTCTACTACTGTATATTTACCTATATTGAACCTACAAAGGCTAAACAAGTAAGACTCTCCTCTGAAAGAAGTGGGGATATTTTTTACTTCTTCCTAACTAATTTCTGTTTGACCCAAAGCCTGATCTACTTAGCTCGGGCACATCTGAGCAATATTCTAGGAAACTTGTGTTCTATGTGCTGAGAATCTAAAAATTCTCATGTCACCTTTAGAATCCAGTGGAGATATAAATTATACATATTATGCTCCACCTAATGTTGATCAAACATCCTTTTGGCTTCTTTGGGGTACATATTACCAGAAGTGGCTTTAATGTGTTCCAAAGAAGTTGGAATCTTAATATTGCGGGCAAAAGAGAATAATTCAAAAATCATTTTCCCAAAACTTTGTGCTTGAAATTATATCCTAATGAGATTTTTTAAAAAATCCTTCTCTGTCCCTTTCTGATTTAAACAGATGCAACCTAAAATTACTCAAATATTTACATTTCTGTCAATGGCTTTAATCCATTTTGTCACTTAATTGTATAAAGCTATCTGCTACAAATGGTATACTGGTATTTTGAAATAAATTGATTTTTAAAAATGGACATGGATAAAAAAGCTACAGATGGGGTTTTTATATACAGTTGTTTGCTTGGTAGATGGAATATTGAATCCTTCACCCATTAAATGTATCCTCACCACAGATTTGCTGCACCTGCTATTTTACATCTCAGTATATTTCATACTGAATATTTATGGTCCTTTCAAAGGCAGACTAAGTGGTCAGAAACAGCCCAATGCTGACATCTACTGGACATCCAGATGAATGATCTAACTATCAGAATCCCCATAATCAATTTAAACTGTAAATGTGTAAGAAATATAAAGCTAAACTTACTTGACTTTACTTAACAAATGTTTCTACTGGTTCTTTAAAAATTCACAGTTCCTACCTAAACCAAGGATATCATTATATTTCAAAATGGATAATATTGGAAAGACAGACATTGTCAGACTCAAAGAAAAGAGGAAGGGAAAAGAAACTATGGTATTCTGAAGGGGAATGAGCTCAGAAATATGCAAGTTAGCCACTGATAACTTCTTGAAGTCACTAGTCCACCTCTTCAGGGAGCGATGCTTTCCCTTGTAAATAGGAAAGGTAGCTCATATAGCCTCCTCTTGGTCTTGGAAAATTGTGTGAGTCCTGTTCTAGCTGGTCTTTTCCACACCAATGTGGTTTCTTTGGCAGATTTTTCTTGGCTTTAGTGGGCCTCTTACAGATTTATATCCTTATTTTGCCAAGACATATTCATTTCTAGATAAGTCACTACAATATAAACAGACAGATGTGGGTTTAGATTCTGGAGCAGCTTATTTATATCTCTAAGTGACTTAGGAAAATTATAAAATTAATAAATTAAAATGTTTTGTTAGATAGTAAGGATGCTTAATACAAGACCTACCCTCTTAAAAATTTAAGTATGTAATACAGTATTGTTAACTATAATCACAATGTTGTATGGCAGACCAGCAGGATTTTTTCATCTTGCACTAACTGAAACATCATACCTGTTGAACAACACCTCCTTACTCTCCCTCACTCAGGCCCTGGTAGCTCTCTATTCCTATGAATTTGACTATTTTGGACACTTCAGAGAAGTAGAATCAAGCCACACTCATTCTGCAACTGGCTTGCTCCCTTAGCATAACGTCTTCCAGATTCACCCATGTTGTTCAGTATGGCAGGATTTCCTTATTATTTTAAGGAGGAGACAGTCTCTTCAATGAATACGGGTCTGGAGAAACTGAATATTCACATGCAAAAGAATGAAATTGGACCCTACATGTACAGCATACCTAAAAACTGATTAAAAATTGAAACAAAAGAAACTGAAACCGTGAAACTCCTAAATGAAAATATAAGCGAAACGCTTCATGATGTTGGAGGTGACATGATTTCTTGGCTATGACACCAAAAGCAAGGCAACTAAAGCAAAATTGCACAAGTGGGACTACTTCAAATTCAAAGACTTCAAATTCAAAGGAAATGGCCAAAAGGGTGAAAAGGTAACATACAGGACAGTAGAAAATATTGATCAACCAAATATCCGGAAAGAAATTAATATCTAAACTATACATGAAATTCCTACAACTTGACACCAAAACAATAACAACCCAATTAAAATATGAGCAAAGGACTTGAATAGACATTTCTCCAAAGAAGTTCTACAAATGGCTAACAAGGAATTTAAATAGATGCTCAATGTCACTATTCACTAGAGAACTGCAAATCAAAGCTACAGTGAAATGTCATCTCATGTTTGTTAAGATGAATCTTACCAAAAATTAACTTATAAAGATGAATGCTGGTGAGCATGTGGACAAAAGGAAATCCCTGGGCACTGGTGGTGGAAGTATAAACAGTGTAGCCACTATGGAAAATAATATGGAAGTTCCTCAAAAATTAAAAGTAAAATTACATATTATCCAGCAATCCTACTTCTGCATATATATCCAAAAGAATTGAAATCAGGATATCAAAGACATATCTATTCCCACATTCATTGCAGGATTATTTACAATAGTCACATTATAGAAACAACCTAAATGTCCATCCACAGAAGTGAATGGATAAAGAAAACAGAATACATACTCACAATGTAAGTTATTTAATTAAAATGCAAATAAAATGCATTTTATTGCAGTATTATCAAAAGAATTGGTGGCAATATACATAAAATACATAGCAGCATCTAAAAGTAAGTGCTATTGAATAGTACTTACCATTATCATCTTTGTTTTCAGCTTACTCTGTAGAATACCCCAAATCAGATTCTACCACTATTTGAGGTCCTCAAAAGCAGGAGTCATGACTTATTTATGCCTGAATCTCTTGAAGCTAATACAGTACCAAATAAATTGATGTTCAATGAATGTTTGTTAATCTGAGCTATTTCTGAAATGGATGGTATCAGGAATTCACCTTCCATTCTACATAGATTGCATAATGCCAAAATATATGGCTATATTGTTGGTTAGCAACATCACAAACAGGGAACAGTTATAAATGGGAAAAGATAATGACTAGTTTGCCACTGTCAATTTTCAGAGCTAGTGGTAACTCACTGTCTTTACCTTACCAGAGGACGGCTTGTGTTTATGATATCCTGAGGTATCATTATCCTAGCCAATGTCCTCCTGGCAGGAGGGTTAGTACAAGGAAAAATCATTCTTCCATAGTGGAAAAGAGAAATTGCCCCAGATGCAGAACTTCCCCTTAGTCCTTTCAGCACATTTACAATGTTCTATGAGCTTTGCCCTGAATAGGTTCCTATTCAAGATTGTCACTGATCACGGACTCCCTCCTATTTCAGACCGATGGATCTTCTAGACAGTAAAACTTGAAATTTCATACCTGACACAAATGGCAAAACTGGGCCTTCCAAATAAAGTTGAAAACAGTGAAGTAGGGCTATTCCTGCAATCACATAATCAAAATACGCATATTGAGACTCAAGGATACTATGTGGAATTCAGAGGAGATATCTTCAAGGAGAGGTACCCTAACCCATACTACATATTACATGCTTTCTATTTAGCCTAATTGTAAGGGCTAATAATTCAACATATTACAAGCTAAGGTGCATAAAAATATATGTTCTATTACTGTTCCTATTTTGTTCTCAAGTCTTCCATGTTACTGGGCAGTGATGGAAAATATGTTTACCAAGTCAAGTAATTTAGAGATGCTTACTTTGTATCATCAGATCAATATAATCTCTTGTGGTACTTCTCTAGTTTTCTACTCCCCAGCCCTGACCCCATTCTCCAAACCAACATAGCCTCTGGATATAAATATCTTAAGTATCTTGGTGGCAGAAGGAAGAAGGGTCCACAAATCCTTATTCTTTCTTCTTGAACATTATTGACCTCTATTAGAATATTCCTTCCTCCTATGATTGTTTCCATCCCTCTGGGATTAGGATCTAAATTTATGGCTGGTGAAACTTGAGATATTTTCTCAGCATGTTTTGGAATCCTCTTGCCTACCTTGGTGAATTGGTTCACTCTTGTTCCCACTCATACTACAGAGTCTTCACAATCTCAGCTATATTCTTCCACAAGGCCCCCTCGCCCAAAACCACATTCTCCATTTGACACTCTACTCTTAGTTACCTCCGTGTCATCTCCTCTGATTTTTCAAGGACAATCTGCATCTTTTCTATGCCAAGTTGGAGCCGAGAAAGACACCTAGTATTCAGCCTTCTCCCCACATAATTATTCACACTGTCATTCTCTTCAGCAACCACCCACTCACCAGACTTGATGTGGAAATTAGTAGGACACAGCTTTCTTATTTCAACTTCCTCCATGAATTCTATATTTTGTGTTTATTTATGTTGCCCCCACCTTTCAAGGATGAACTGTTGGGACACATGAGAAGAAATCAGTAACATCTCTTTTCCCTTCTTCCTCCACCTGTCCCTCTCCTCTGAAAACCCAAAAACCTTATTTTTCCATTTCTATATAACAGAACATTCTTCTCTTAGTCTTCTTCCAAAGGTCTTAAAACTGAAAGTCTGCAGTTGTTGATGGACCTTTATTTTTTAATTTATTCATATGTGGTGCTGAGGAGCAAACCCAGTGCCTTGCACATGCTAGGGAAGTGCTCTACCACTGAGCTATAGCCCCAGCTCCTCAAATAAGACTTTTGTGTACACAGTCCAGAAAAAAGTGGTTTAACTTAAAAATAAACAGAGAACAAGGATGAAGACTTAATTTCTTGAAAATCTCATCCAGTCTGTACTCCCATTCAGGAAAAAAAAAAAATGCAGGGGGATAAGGAGCAAATCCAGTTAATTCTTCAGGAAGGAGATTTCTTAATAAGATCTATTTTTGTCAAGAACTTGATCACACCCATATTCAGACTTTTCTTTCCCAATACACGAATTTGAGGTTGTCAGAGCTCCTACACTTCAAATAACTTCTCACACGGTCAATGAACAAGACGACGATTAATTTTAGATCCTACCACATAGTAAGTCTGAGAGTGTTAATATTTGACTTCTCAGTCACAAAATGGGATGGAAAATGAAATGGGCTGATCTACAAGTAAAAAATAAGTAGAAAAGCAGCTCGTATTCCTGAGCAAACCTCCGTAGTGGGTGACCTAAATAAAGAACAAAGGAGAGACATGGTTCATAACTCTCAGTCTTCCCTCATTTGCTCCTCATTGTCATTGGGACATTGGGGCAACATAGTCAGTGCTGAGCCAAGAGAATAAGGAGAACTTCTACTGAAAGAATGGACATTTTTTTAAGCTGTCTGAGGTCACCCTCCCAGTTATCTTAACTCCCTAAGGTCACCCTCCCAGGAATAGGAACAAAGCCCTTAAAGCTGTTCCAAGAAACAGCCCCAAACAGAGAATAAAAGGGTAAATTGAGCCAGATAGCCAGATAGTGATCAAACAGAATGATTACCAGAAACTTGACCAGAATCTACGCCCTGTTGTAAAACATTGTGAAACATGCTGTATGTTATCAGCAAACCCAGACCCCCTTTGAAACTTCCCGGCAGCTTTGTCCCCCTTTTCCCTTTCATGTGCGACCCCTCCCGATGTGTGGTTTCTGCCTTTATAAACCTACAAGATTTTCTGCTAGGGACTAGACTCCTCGAGTTGGGTCCCAGCGCGCTGGAATAAACACCTCTTGCGGTTTGCATCAAGTGACGCCTCCTGCGGTTGATTGGGGTGGCCGTCCATCCATGGGACAGAGTTGGGGTTTCCTTTTTGGGGGCCTTACACTACATGTGGCAGACTGAGGAGTTGCCAGTTTAGTATGACATTAACCCATTATTTAGCACCAGGGACTCTCAATAGCAAGTATTATCAAGTCATGAAAGCTTGATGTGGATGCTCATGTTGTATTAAATGTTAGCATTCACTCAAACCCTTCCAGAGATTTGAAAAATCCTTTATTTCACTGGTTTCAAACAGTCATCTATAGAGTAAGATATAACACAGCATAAACCAGGAAACTTTCCCAGAATATCAACCATACTCAACTATTTTTCTGTCATTACAATTTTATTCTTTCAAGACTGTGAAAAGTTTGTTCAGAAGTTTAAATGGCATTTTTTAAAGCAACATAAAGTAGAATGGATAAAGAAACTCTGATATATTCATACAATGAAACACTACAGAACAATAGAAATAATTTAAAACCACACAAAATAATATGAATGAACCTCATAAAATACAGAAAAAAGAAGCAAGACACCTAATAGCACATGCTCTGTGATATCATTTAGAGAAAGAACAACAGCTAGTTAGAAGCTAATAGTTATCCCTGGTGAGGAGAAGAACAGTGCCTGGAAAGGGGCCAAGGGGGCTTCTGAGTAGAAATAATTAATGTTTTGTGCCTGAGTGGGGCTGATTACATGGATGTATTCCACTGTGAAGATACATCAAGCTGACCCTTAAGATACATATATTTTTGTGTATGCTATGTCTCAATAAAACTTTAATTTTGCTATTCCTACAAAAGTATGTTGTCAAGATGCACATATCCTTTTTTAATTTATCAGTGTAAAATGGGAATGATACTATATACATTCAAAGTTTCTTGTGAGGATAAAATGGTATTGAATTAGTCACATTGTATAACACCTAATGAGTGTTTTTACAGAAATCTTCCTCCACCTCATCTGTGTTTGAAAGCTAAGGTATAATCTCCATCTTTGAGAACGTTTTAGCCTACTGTTCATCTTGATTTTTGTGCTGTAGAGGGGGATATGAGTAAGAAACAGGGAGAGAAGAAAAATGTATTGATAGTCTCCATTGAGAAACAAATAGAAAATAGAAGAAAACAACTAAAATAATAATAAATTATATGATAAACCCCCAAATGCTTCTGTGTTAATTCAGCAGCTTAATGACTTCTTTGAGAAGTTACCTGAGTCCTTATATCTTTTAGTGTGTTCTTTGTCCTCAAGCCAGTTCCTCTCATGGTTACAAAAATTGGACACAATGCCACGGTTCCTGGCATTGCATCTAAGCATGGTGATGTCCAAGAGTTCTTCCAGCAAAGAGGCAGGGGGATACATGACACTGGCTAGCATATGACAGTTTCCCTTACAGGGTAATATATGCTAAGGGAAAGGGGGGAGCTGCAATTTAAGTGTATCTCTTTCAATAGTTGGAATGATTAGTCACATTTCTCTTCTGTGGTGCCTCTAGTTGTAGAAGATAGCAAATAGGGTATAAATTCTCCTGAATAAAATCTTTATCTTCAGCCTGTTACACCTACTGTAACAGATTGCTATAGGTGAGATGGGACAGATCCTAATTCAATCTTCACCCGGTTTTCAGTTTTGTCTTTATAGTCCTGGTGTATGAAAGTGGACATGGTCCAAACTTGATGGCTTATCTCAACCTGAGATACAAAATAAGAAACAGGAAGGAGTCATCTTCAAACACCATTGAAGAGAATGATGGAATTGCAGCCAAATGCAGCTCAATCAAATGTAGAAACACTGACTCACAACAAGGTTAAGGAAATGTGTTTTTCTTTTTGACAGTGGACCTGTAAAGTGATATATAAAAATTACACAAGTTAAAAATCAGGAGGCGAAGCAACATAGTTAGTTAGATGCCAAGTATATCCAGTCACACCACACAGTAATTTCAACTTCCTTCCTCTTTCATCTCAGCAGCCAACAAGTATCTCCAACACCTTTATGTACATTCATAGTCAAATTCCTTACCACTAGAGGATTCCCTTTTGTTATTAGTGGTTTTGTTGTTGCTGAGCAACAACTTCCCCCCACCCCCATTTAGTTTGGGGAAAAGACCTACAAGCTCCTGATCTAAATTTCTGGTCTTCCTCACCTCCACAATCATATTAACCATGCAGGCATAAACTTTATTTACTTTCTTTTAACCACAATCTTAGAGGGAAAAGAGGATGTGAGAAGAGAAAATGCAATCAAGAAAAGAAAAAATAAACACATAATTAAGTATGAATTTTGTACATAGTTGAAAATACAAATCAAAATGATTTAGCAGTCCTCAAAATAAAATATTTTAAATGGATAATCTTGGCCAATGCTATAAGTTTCTGTTCTTACAGAGAAAGCAGAAAAGTAACACAAATGATAGAGAACAGGTAAAAGAAGAAACAATATCCTATGTATATGAGAATTAGGAGACTTGAATTTAAAGCCATGTTTCTTTGTTGACCACAATGACTTTTCAACCAGTATTTCCATCTACTTTAGCCAGTTCATCTTCTGACTTATTCAATATTCTCTACCAAATTTTAATATGACTGCACCTAATATGGTTAGGAAGAATTTTATTATACATATTGGGTTATTGAACACAAGGAACATTGCAGATAGATCAGTTGTTGTCCTTCCAGTTCAAATTCCTTTTGAGTAAAGCTTCTTTACAACTAGATGATACTATTTAGACATAAATGTTTTGAACTAGAAAACACCCCCTGCAGCTATAGATATTTGGTCTAGAGGTAGGAATATAACCAAAGGGTAATCATTACATTATCTGGCCAATGTCACGTACAGTCTACCTGGGGGAAAAAAATGGATGAATGAGCCAAACAGCTTTTTTTTTTTGTATTTTTGTATTTTGTGGGGTTTTTGTTTGTTCATTTGTTTGTTTGTTTCTTAGGAACTTAAATAGAACAATAGAGAGAATTTTCTAGTTGAAGCAGACAGAAGGAAAAGTCTGAGGTGTAGCTAGTCACATTAATGTGAAAGCACTAGAGTAAAGCTGCATGTACTCTTGCTACAGAGGTCCTTAAAAATCACTGAAATGGGGAGTGAAATAGTCCTCCTGCTCCATTCTCCATGTGGCATGGCCTTACAAGCAAGTTTGTCCATTCATACAAAAAGCATTTATTGACAACTGCTATGCACCCAACATAATAGTAAGTTCTGAAGATACAATGCTGTCCATATTGTTTTTATAGACATTGTGGTGTAACGGTAAAAACACACTCAAAAGAGGGAAATGTCCAGGAAGTTATGTGTGTACTTACTAGGAATGTCTAACATAGCTTTTCTTAGAGGTAAGGTGATCATCTCTCTTCATCTGTCAAAATTCTACACATCCTTCAAGTCATTGCCAATATCACCAGCTAGAGATAATCACACTTTTTCTCTGAACCCACTGGTGGTATTCTATCCTAGCACTTGTTTCATGCTATTCTAGTTTTTGGTATATTATTTCCAGGTCTCATCCCTCACTAATCTCTAAGCAATTTGAGGAAAGTAACAGTGTCTCATTCATCTCTAGTGTAATGGTTGCTGAAAAATTGAAAGAACTGGGAAGAATTTCTAACTGTAATAATATTTTATTTTTAGAGAGTCTATTTCTGGAGGAGTCATTTCCAAATCCAAAGCATTGAAATTTTATGTAAATGGTTTTCTTTGAGTCCTAACATATAAGATAGCGATGGTCAGTTTAAATACTGCTAATAGTAACAGGAAGGTAATGTTACATTTTTAAATACGGTAAATCCTAGAAGAAAAGTTGATCTATAAAAGAGATCCCTCTGGAGGAGAAAGGTGTTGACTGGGATTCTTTTGGTGAAAAGTCACAAAAACCACTAACACTAACTTGGAAATTTAGTATAAACTAGCTGGGAATTTTATTAAGGATAAGTACAAGTGTACAAGGAACTCCCTTAGGGTTGAAGGAAAACTGGAATCAGAAACTCAAATGCCATCAGGGTTTATCGCCTCGCTCCTTTTGGCATAATAGTATCTCTTCTCTCATGCGCAGTTTCCCCCAATCTCAACATAACTTAATTATAACTTCAAAGTCCCCATTTCCAAATAAGACCATATTCCTAGGTACCAGGGACTAGGAAGCTTTGAATGACACAATTCATGAATGTATTCAGGAAGATACTGACTCAGCTCTCTTAGTGCCAATACCAAATTGTATAAGGAAACACCTCTGACTGAGGTGGATGGTCGCCCCTAATCTGATCAAAACTATAGGGGATATGATCATACTTCACTTACATTCCTGGAACTCCTGCTACAGTCATGTGGACAGGAAATTCCTAGAGATAGAGAAATAGGTAGTAAATATACAGACATATACTACAAAAAAGAAGAAATAAGAATTTAAGCATAAATTTATGAGTATAAGACCATGGTAAAGAGAGATGGATCCTACCCTGAAAATAAAGTATATAAAAGAAATACCAAGCAAGAATGTCACAGATTATTTAAATAGGGACAAATCAGATGGCATTTGAGCAGAAACCTGAAGGAAATAGGGAAGTAAAACACTGAAAAGAGAATATTATGGACAGAAGAAATCACATGGCAATGATCCAGAAATAAGATAATGTTTGTTGTGCTAGAGAATTTGCAAGACTGTGACTGAAGTGGAGCAAGCAAGGAAGAAATGAGGAGAACTTGAGATTAAAGAGGAAGCAGAGTTCTAGATCCAAGAGTTGCTTTGTAGAGAGATGCTTTTAGACCCTTTGTAATCTTGAATTTTACTCTAAGAAGGAAAACCATGTCATGTCGAGCAGATCAGTAATGTAATTTTGACTCATGTTTTTTAAGGGTCACTCTGGCTACTCTGTTGAGAAAAAACAATGGAAGAAGGGAGGAAAGGAAGCAAGAAAAATTGGGGGGAAAGCTACTAAAATAATCTAGTTAAGAAATAACACAGAGCAGTGATGATGGAGTTGGAGAGATGTTAGTAAGTTCTGGATATATTTCAAAAGCAGAGCTGATAAAATTTGTTAATGTGAAGAGAGAAAGAAAAGAGTCAAGAATGAGACCAAGTTTTGTGGCCTGGACAACTGGAAGTTTAAAGTTTCCATTTTCTGAAGTGAATTAAAAACTGATTTTGGAAACTGATGGTAGAGTTATGTTTTCAGCATATTAGATTTGAACTGCCTCTCACATATTCAAATAAGGACATCGCATAGCCAAGTAGGCACAATTGGTCTAGGTTAGAGAAGAAGGGCAGGTTAGATATATTAGTTTTGGAGTCATCAGCTATAGATGCTATTTAAAGACATAGGACTAGATGAGATTACAAAGAGTGATTAAAAATGAAGACAAGGACCAAGAACTGAATCCTAGGGCACTAACATCAGACCTACCAATTGAATATGATTATCCCCATTTTACTGATGCAGAAACAAAGACTCAGATGTGGTAAACAACCTAACAAGAGCATAAGTTAGTCAGCTGCAGAACCAAGTGGAAAACAAGGACTACTAAGGCCATCACACCACAATGTATTTGGTGGCAAACTGATTTGAAATCTGTCAATTAAAGTAGTAAACCTAACAATCACAAATGATTCTGTAGGTTACTGAATCCCAAATGCCCTTCCACACACCTGGTGCTTGCTGAGGTGTTTATTAAATTACAGCATTCTAGACCCCACTCCCTAAGCTTCTAGTTAGTAAATCTGGGGAAGAGTCCATGGAAGATTGTCTCTAGGATACCTAGATGACTGTGATGCACAGCCAAGTTTAGCACAGAAAAACGTCAGATAAAAAAAGTGTGAACCAAAGAGTAAAATGACACATACTGACCTCCCTGAAGCCTAGTGTAGAGATGCACCACCTCCAGGCTGAGCGAGTGGTCAGAGCCGAAGGAAAGGAAAGAATGGCTCCAGTCACCACCCCAAGAAGAGATGAAATGCTGCTTTCTCAGGAAACAATTTATAGCCCATTCGCATAAAGGAAGATCCTTCTGCTAATGCCATCAGAGATCAAATTACCCTTTTGATTTCCACAGGAAACTCCTTTTGAGCTCATTGCTTATAGTCCCCAACCTGGAAATACCTGGGAAGAATCAGAGTTCTTTTATAAAATATGGATTCCCAAGCTTCACTCAAGACCCAGCAATTTCAAATTTTAGAGAGCTAGAAATTTGTCTTTTCACCAGCTTCCCAGGACATTTTTAGGTACCCAGTCTAGTATCAGCTTGTGAACTGATGAAACAGAGCCATTATTGTAGAACATTAAAGTCCTTAGGTCTTTTTCACATGCCCCCATGTTAAAATGGAATCTCCACAGTACTTATACACCTTAAGTCTATTTGGATATAAATGCAGACTTATCGCATTGCTCAAGAGAGCAGTTATTAGCTGCGTATGACTACTGAGGTAATTGAAATGTGGCTCATCCAAATTGGTATGTGCTATAAGTGAAACACACAATGAATTTCAAAGAGTGATAAAAAGCATGTAAATTATCTCATCAATTAATTGCTTTCTATTATACATTGAGATTCTCTTTTCAATTATAAAGTTAAATAAAATATATCACTAAAATTAATTGCCTTGTGTATTTTTACTATTTTCAATGCATTTCCTAAAAATGTTCAATTTACATATGTGGTTTCTCCTTGCTTACTTTTTGCTTACTAACATGTATACTTATTGATTTTCTCATTGTTTGTCTCATTATATTCTGAACTCCCAGAGTCCTTTGCTGGGAACTCTGTAAGAGCCTTGTTATAAAATATTCCAATTATCTTTTATATGTCAGTCTCCACTACTAGTCTCTGAGTGGTTCAAGGGTACTGGCCTTATTCATCTGTCTCCTCTAGACCTAGCACAGTGCCTGGCACCTGACAGATGCTCATAAACAGCTAATTTCTTGGACCGCCTTGCCCTGAGCCACACAGACTGCTAATTGCAAAGCCTAGTCTCTAACTCAGCCACTTGACCTCGGTTCTAATGTACTCTCCATGACATCCACTGCCTAAATTTTTCTCTAAAGATTAGCACAGAAAGCCAATTGAAGTGAAACTCAAATCAGTCCAATTTACTACTCATTAGCAGTTTTTATGAAGACTGGTTGTGGAAGAGATTGAAACTCAAAGCTAATGTGACATTTTGAATTATCTCAAGTTGTCACTTTTCCATGCTGTGCTTCACTCTCATTAGGAAAAGTAATCAAGATCTGGGCCTATTATTATACTCTGTCCCTCCCTGTTATTAAAGCTTAGCACTTGGAGGTAGCTATTGCTTTTGTTGATGATACACTTTTCTTACTGGCACTAAAAGTTGTCTATTTGCTTTCCCTGATTAATGTTTTGGATAGTTTCCCCTTTTTCACACTATGCCCCCAGCCTACCAATTAGGTATACATATTGATTTTTTCTGAAAGCAATTGTTTCCATAACTTGATGGATACATTTAGACACCTTTATAATAGACACATCTTATGACACCTTCCATTTCCTCTGGGACTGTCTCCTAACATCAGAGTGCCTCTGGGTTGTGCAGGACCATGAACGAATACTTTTTATATACAATATAAATAATTTGACTTTAAAAATTCACTAGCCTGTGTTATGTATAGTCAGCCACCTGAATAAAGTTTCAAAAGAGTGGAGGAAAAATACTTATGTGTCATTTTTCATAAAATCATATATGTGAAGATTCTTTTTATAGTGCCCAACCACCATCTCTTCCCATGCAAGTCTAGGAACTGTCTCTCTGTATTGCTTACTGTCTAATGCTCTATTCCTGGCTAATTTCATCTCCTAACTAGGAGAAAAATGTACCAGTTCTGTTATTACTCACAATACTGTGACTCTTTGGCTCTTTGGTACCTTTTGTATTGAAACATGATAGATCTTCTTGCTGCTGCAGTTCTCTAATATCATTTATTTACTGTTGATTATATCATTAGTCATGTAATACTATAATCATTCATTGTGCCACCTGTGAATATCGGCTTCCAATGACTATCTCAAAGGTTGTTGCTATTTCATTGATGATGACCACAAATGCAGGTCTTATCCAGGGTATTGAGGATAATGTGAATGATAATACATTTTCTGATAATTAAATTTACCATTTAGAATTTTATAGCCTAACTGGAGAAAAACACTTCTTCCAACCATGTCTCCTCTTGAATTCATCGAGCCATTTCTCTACATTCCTAAAGTGCGATCTCTTTTGAGGTTGATGACCCCTGCCTTCTTCATAACCACCTGCCACAAGGAGAATATGTGAATGGCCCATGGACAAGATGAGAAGAGTGGTCACGTTCATCAAAGGAATAGCCATCCTTCAGCAGGCACAATTTAACACCACATAGGAAGAATAGCACTGCCACATCTATCAGAAGCAGAAGACATTGATTAGCAAAGTCCATTAGTGTTGCAGAACAATGATCTCAAAAGCCCACAGATAAGATAAATGAGGTCACCCCAGGAGAAAGGGCTGTCATCTGGCATAGAACCTGCAAAGATATTAAAAGTGGTGCCCTGGATTTCAGGGTAGGGTGTGTACAGTAATGGGGTGTGCACAGGTTTAAAAATACATGCAGCTATCACTAGAACCCTCCAGTGCTGTGCACCAGAGGTGGCACCAAGATTTGAACTGGTGGGCAAAACCTGATGCATAGGCTGATACAGGTAGCACAAAGACAACAACTAGAGTTGGACCCCAAATCTGCCTATAGCAGAGCCCTGCATTTACCCTGCATCATACATGAGAATCACTCAAAATCTCATGTGATCCTGAAAAAGAAATACCATGTTACCCAATAGGAGCAATCCTCTCACCATGCCACCATCTGAGGGCTCTGAGACCTAGTTCATGACCCTGAGATAATCTTATAGGCATAGGTAACAGAGTTCCTCAAGGAATCTGAATGGCCACATGAAGTGGTAAGAAGGGAGAAGTTAAGATCACCATAAAGGTAATAAAATTGAACTAAAATGGAACCAGGTCTGGTACAGGTACAGATTGATTCATGGGGTACCCCACCCTAGCAGCACCATAAATCCAGACCAGTCCCAATCATGGGTGGAAGAATTAAAAGTTTCAAATACTACATTTGTAACTGAATTGTCCCCCAAAGGCTCGTATGTTAAAGGCTTGTTCACCATCTCATGGTGCTATTGGGAGGTGATGGAAACTTTGGGAGGTGAAGCCCTAGTGAAAATCCAGTCACTGGATGCCGTGGAAGAGATATTGAGACTCTACTTCTCTCTCTCTCTCCTTTCTGGTCACCATAAGATGAACACCTCTCCTCTGCCAAGTGATCCCACCATGATGTACTGTGCCATCATAATCTAAACCAACAAGGTCAAGCAACCATGGACTGAAACCTCCGAAGCCTCTGAAGCTAAAATAAATCTTTCCTCCTTGTAAGTATCTTGGTATTTTGTCATAGCGACAGAAAGCTCACTAACACAGAAGGCAACCCAAAGTGTGGGAGTATCCCTGAGGGACTTGGATACAATGGCTACACTATTTTGAATTTAGTGATAAAGCCTTTGAAATGTCTTAAAGAGTAGACTAGAGAGAAAACAATATACTTGAGGGAAACTGTAACATGTTAGAGGGTAAAAGGAAATATGTAGGCTGTTCCAGGTGATAGCAGATCTGAAGCCATGTCCCACTTGCCAATTTTTCAGGTGTATTTTAGACCATATAAATTTTAATAATCAGAAGAACTTCCAACTCCCTCCCACACACATAAGGATGTCCTAAAATTCTTCATGGGTCACCACTCCAGGGTTTACTCATAGATTTGCATATCAAAATCTGTTTGGGCCCTTATGAAAATTCCCACACTCTCATTCTAGTCACCTTCAGAACTCTGATGTGTCACAGCAGCAAAAGCATGGTTTCAGGGTATTTAGAACAGCTTTATGATTTATTAACTATGAAACACTAACTACCTACTTGATCCTTTAGTTTCAACTTTCTTTTTTTATAGAATAGAATTAATTCTATCTGCATACTAGGGTAATTAGAAAGATTAAATAGGATAATGCATATAAAGTCCTTGGCAAATAAGAAGCAAGAAGTACATACTGGATAATTTCTCTGCTGATCTATTCTGCCAGTGACCTTTGGCCCCCAAATCAAAGTGCAGCGTGCTCCTGATTACCCAGGGTCCACTGACGTGCTATCTTGCCCCAGGACAAATCCATGCTGACATTTCTGATCATGTACTCCACTCTTTCAAAAACATTTGTGACATTTTCTTCTCTTGGGGATTTTCCATTGTTCATGACAATGCCAGGTTTAAAGGGTTAGTTCAAAGGTTGATCAGGTTCAACCTATGCTGGAAGCAATGTCTGGCTTTGCCATTGACTGGTGAAAAAGCAGGCATATTAAAAAAAAAAAAAAAAAAAAAAAAAAAGCACTACTCTTATTTGATCAATCCTGCTTTCACAAAATTCCTTTAATATCTTCACATCACAGTCTTAAGTATAAAGTCCCCATTTTACCTTTATAAGATGGTCTAAAAGATATCAATTTTGGAGCATATGCTCAAAGGTAACAAATTTTCCTTATTTTCCACCCACCAAACCCACACAGAATTCTGCAGGTTAATCGGGTAACTCTTGCTATTCAGAGTCACATGGATTGCATATTTACCCCAAAAGCAATAGCAACAGATAATATTATTTAGCTTTGGATATTTTGCCCAGTTGACTCCCTGGAACCCCAACTACCATAAGCTTCTTTCCCTAACTCAATCACATTAAAGTGAACTTGCTATAACCAATATGCCAATATCTCCTCTCTTGGAACTAGAGGTGAAAAACTCGAATAGAATATTAATTGGGACAATTCTGACCTTTCAGACTTCTTTAAGTCAAGCTTTGCTTTTCAAACCAGTGTTTCTCAGACTACACTGCTTGTTACAATTTACCACCTTCTCAAAATCCATGTATGTACTCCCTGCCCATTGAAATTCTTATATTAGGGGTGTTTTGTGTGTGTGTGTGTGTGTGTGTATAATATATCATTTATAAGAATATACATATTGAGCTCAGGTTTATGTAAGTTTTTTCAAGTTCAAAGAGGGTTTTGATGTGTACCAAGTATTGAGAATCATTATTGGGAAGTGTGCTTGTTTTTCTGCACTGTGACAAAAAATACCTGTCATGAACAATTTGGAGAAGAAAAATTTTATTTGGGTTCATGGTTTTAGAGATTTCAGCTCATGGTTAACTGAATCCATTGCTTTGGGACAGTCAAAAGGTAAGGAAAAAATCATGGTGGTGGATGATCATTGTGGAGGGAAGCTACTCAGCCCATGGCAGCCAGGAAACAGAGCAATGGCAAGGGGCCAGGGTACAATACAGTCCCCCCAGGAATACCCTCAGTGACTTATTTCCTTCAACCATACCCCATCTTCCCACAGCTTCTATCTCCACCAGTAGTCCATTCAAATTATTGATCCATCAAATGGATTAGTCCACTGATGATATTAGAGACCTCATGATCCAGTCACTTCCCCAAACCGTTACCTGTGGATGTTGTTGCAGTGGGGTTCAAGCCTTTAACAGATGAGTTTTAGGGAACATTCCAGATCCATGTAGGGAACATTCCTCAAGCTTATCTGACAGCAGTCACTGACACCATGGTCTAAATAAGCCAAACAGTCTGAACAGAGAAACTGAGGTAATGGTAAAGACTCGCCATGGAATGAAGGTCTTTGCAGCTGTTGAGGCTGAGTTTGAACTGAGGGGAGGCCTTGTTCGGTCATGCATCCCAGAAAGCTGTTATGTGAGCTTGCCCACACTGCCTTGCCTCATGCTGTGTGCTGGAGCTTGCCATTCCCCCAGTCCTTTGTCTCAGACCTGTTGCTGGGCAGACTTGCTTAGCCATGCTTGGTTTATTTACACTACCTGGACCCTGGACATATATTTCACCTATAGGCTGATTCTGCTACACTTTAACAAGCATGTTAACCTGATTGAATAATGTGCCTATATATGTCCTGTGCAACCCTAAATAAAACTAGATCCGTGCCTTCAGAGCTCTATCTCCGATTCCTGAGTAAGCGCGCTGGGTAAGGCTAGGTAGGGTGGGAATCGTTCCTCCTCACCCTCAGCAAACCCGTCTCTGAACATCTACAGATCCAGACCATAACAGGGATTGATTATTCATGAATATAAACTTCTCTTGGCTTTATAGCCAGATCTAGTAAAAATCCTAGAAAAATAGCCTTTTTAGGTATTTTGTTTGTTTGGGGGTTTTTGTTTGGTTTATTTTTTTACATCTCAACCATCTAAAACTCTGTTGCCAATGCAAACACACTAGCGTTTGGAGCAATAACCAGGGGAGATACAGAAATTCAGAATGGAAACCTAATTAGCACCTCTAGCATTTAAGAATGAAGAATTATATAAACACTGATAATCCTGCACCAGGGTGTGTGATAATAGACTATCCTCCTATTCCATTTCACATACTCTAGGAAATAATTTGAAAGATCATGGCTGTTCCCTTTGACATTGGAATGAAATGCTAGGGCATAATGAACTTCTTAACGAATTCCATTTATAAGTACATCCAGCAATTTAGCTATATCTCTTTTGAAGCTATTTATATAGTTAGCTTATTCCACTCTTTAAAAAGTGAGTGATTAGAGTTTACTACTATGGCAACCCAAACATTTGGATATCTTTTTCCAAACATTTGGATTTCTTTTTCTATCTTAACACATGATAGGACGACATTTCCCACCTACTGAACCCAGGTATGGCCCTGTGACTTTCTTTGGCCAAAAGAACACCAGTGAAGTCACTTTCTGGAAGACTTACCAAGGAAGCTCATAATTTACTGTGTCCTCTTTCTGTCTGCCAGCAATGTTCCAGACAGTGACAGGGTCAGCAGCTTAGGTTCCAGATTAACAAAGATAACTACATGGAACACAGCCCTTGATGGATGACACTTATTCTTGTATGCCACTGACATGTGGACTGATCCACAGCAACTATTTTTTATGTAAAATAGTACTTCCATCTATTTTTTTTTTCTTCAACATCCTTAAAATTTTACATGTATAACTCATTTTACTCTTTCAGTGCTACAGAAGCCAGTCTTCATTTATTTATCTTGTCCTGGGTCTTCTGAATTTTTATGACATTCTTAATTCTCCCATTTAATTTTCTAATTATATTTCATAACTTCACTTAATTTCCTAATTTTTTTCTCTTTTATAATGCTGTTCCCTATCTCTGAGTTTTAAGTGCCCATGTCTGAAACCGATAGTTCTCGTTTAGGTTGCCTGAAGTGTTGGCGAAGATTTTTTGAAGTGAGTTAGGTGCAAAAGAGAATAGAGTAGTGCTTCCTTTTTGATTCTATAACTGCATTTCCATTCCACCCCTGTAAAACCAGTAGCCCGTATCCCTGAAGGTACACTCTAGACACTTTAAAGGAATTCCTGTGAGACTCATTCAATGAGAAACATGTTCTATTTTTCAAATCTCTTTCCCAAATGTGTAATCCTAGCACCCGCTCATTTCTCTAACTCGCATATTGTTTCATTTGACTCTCAGAAATCTATCACTCAGTGAAGTATTTTAGTTTCAACTTGTTTCTGTTCTTTCCTCCTGTCTTTGTATTTGGCATTTATTTGACACTTCTCTTCTGATAAGGATTGGAGACATTACTATTCTGGGTTCCACTGTATCACACACCCCATGGTCACTGGAATGAACCACATTCACTTCTTGGTACCTAAAATTTTGAGGCCTTATTGCCTTCTTGAGTACATTAACAAATAGAGATTAAAGTTGTCCTTCTTTTCAAATTGATATTAGCCTCTTTGCCCCAGCAGCATAACTAATGGTTTTACCCTGAAATCTATACATTTAACAAACTACTTTCTGAAATAGATTTTTTATTTTTTTACTTTAATAACATTTAAAAATTAAAGTCCACAAAGTTATTTTTTCTGAAGTTAAGAAGTATTCTATTCAATGGAAAATTGCTTTGGTATGTCTATACATTTAACCAATTTAATCTAAATTATTTTGATATCCAAGTGTAAAGCAAAGGAATGTGTATTATTAATCATCTTATGGGTCAGTTCATGGCAATTTTAATGAGCTACCTAGAAATATAGCATATGAATGAGTTTAGAAATGAGAATATAAGTGATAAGTTTGGTAAAATTACCTCTGGGCCCTTATAAAACCCTAACCCTCTGAGAGCATTGACAGGAGATGGAAAAAAAATCAAACCAAAGAAATGTTTTTGTAATGGAGCTGATTTGCTCTAATAAAATATAGGTGTTGTATAATGCAGAAAGAGTGACAGTCTTAATAGCCAAAGGCAGCTTCACTGGTGAGTGCTATAGACAATGAATGAACCCGAATGTTTATCCATCACTGCTCATGCCTATTCATTTGTTATTTCATAATCTCTTAGCAAAACTGTGGTCTTACTTGAGTTATGTTATAATGAAGACCCAAGTTAGGAAGAGGAGCACATAATTCACAGCTATCCCTCTTCAAACTATCCCAGCTTCTACTAGAGTTAGTGTTTTCTCTTAATGCTCCTCTACTCTTCAAGGTGTCCAAGTCCCCTTTCCTCTAGTTTATAGGTGCATGAGGGTAACAAATACTCCAGAGCAAAAGATTATTTCCATGGAAGTGAGGTAATAGCTGGGCAGTCTCAAGGGGAAAATGGCATTTCAAACTGTATAATTAATGGAAATTAATTATGTCCACTAAAAGTAGCATGAAGTCAAATTGGTATTTAACTGGCTTAACTTTCTCAAGGAATACCCAGTAATGGTAGATCTTTTTTAAAAATTATTTATCAACAGTACCCATTCTGGCTGGATATTCTACTTTCCTATTCATATATTTCTTCTCCCTTCTTCAGTTTCTGGCATCTTTTGTCTGGTCTCTTAGGGTAAGAAACTAGCTCTACAATATATTTTTAAACCTTTTTCTGTCTTGTTTTTGAACCAATTACATTTTTGCCTTAGTTCAACATTTTCTGCTTTCAACTCTGATTCTACAGTGGAGGCTACAATTTTATCCATGCAAGACATAGGTATACAACAGAAAGAATTTCACAGACACAATTAGTGAAGGACAGAAATATACCAATTATTGTTTAAGATGCCATCTTACTTACTGCTAATTCTCACTGGTCAAAAAATTAAAGACAATATCACTAGCTTTTAAATTCCAAGGGGTCAGGGACTTTGTCTTTTTGGTTCACTTCTATATCCTTAGCATCTATATCAGTTCCTGGCACATAGTTACTCAATAATAAGTGAACAAAAGAATAAATAAACGAATAAGACACCTGTCCAATGGGTTAGATAAGTTTAAATAAGTGGCTTGTCCTTTCTATGAATTGGTTTCTTCATTCATGTATAAACTCCTACATTAGAGACTGAAGCAACAAGTTCCTCAAAGTCTAGAATCTTCAGTTCCACATATTTAGTATCCAGAATAGTACCCAATAAATGTTTGTGGAAGTACACAGAGAAGGAAGTAAGATAGGATTAGAAGGAAAGAAAAAAAGAATGAAAAAAGGGAAAAGAAGAAAGAGGGAAAGGCAAAACAAAGAGAAAAATGAAAAAAATGAGAAATTTGAATATTTATTTAACAGTTGTATGTTGAAGAAACAAAGAAAATAAACTTGCATGTAGATATCTGAAGTGTATAGTAGGACAGAAAGGGAGAATTCATGATGGGGTGGAAGGAATTCTTTATTTAACAGGGGTAGTAAATCTTACCCTTAAAAAGTTCCTGGATTTGCATTTCTCTAATTGCTAGAGATGCTGAGCACTTTTTCATGTTTGTTGATCGATTGTATATCTTCTTCTGTGAAGTGTCTGTTCAGTTCCTTATCCTGTTTCTTGATTGGATTACTTGGTTTTTTGGTGTTAAGATTTTTGAGTTCTTTATATATCCTAGAGATTATTGCTTTATCTGAGGTGCATGTGGTAAAGATTTTTCTCCCAATCTGTAGGCTCTCTCTTCACTTTATTATTTCTTGTGCTGAGAAGAGTCTTTTTAGTTTGAATCCATCCCATTTATTGACTCTTATTTCCCCATTTATTGATTCTTGATTTAATTTCTTGCACTTCAGGGGTCTTGTTAAGGAAGTCAGATCCTAGGCCAACATAGTGAATATTTGGGCCTACTTTTTCTTCTACTAGTTGCAGGGTCTCTGTTCTAGTTCCTAAGTCTTTGATCCACTTTGAGTTGAGTTTCATGCAGAGTGAGAGATAGGGGTTTACTTTCATTTTTTTACATGTGGCTTTCCGTTTTTCCCAGCACTCCATTTAGGTATGATCTATTGAAATGTATAAATGATTCTACTGTCATGTACAACTAATTAGAACAAATTTTAAAAAAAATTAAAGTTCCTAGAGATCTGGTAATGTTTATCTTGACAAGTTAGTATTATATACTTTCCTTGTACCAAAAAAAAAGAAAAGAAAAGAAATGTATGAGTGGGCATTATGAAGTTCTTTTCCAAGAATAATGCCAGAATAAATCAAATGTGCATGCTTGCACATTTGACATAGTCGTGTCTGGAAGTGAGGAAGCTGGACTTAACCACACAATCTCTATGAGATATATGAAATCTCATAGAAAAGTGCTTTGAAATATTCCAAAAATATGTCATGGAAACTAATGTAAAAATTCTGGCTAAAATGAGTGAAAAATTGTTTCAACTTCATATTCTACCTGAAACTTAGACTCTTTCAGAAAGTTTACTGGGCAAAGCTGCCCCTTTTCCTATGGAAATCTTGGCTATGCTTTTAAAATGCAAAGTTGTACCTACCAATGTTGAGTAAACTTTGTTGTAGATTAATGCTACATGTGTGTAGTCAAAGATTTTAGAGAAAACTAAATCTTTTAGCTAACTTGATTGCAGTTACATTTTGGATATAGATGAACATTGTACATTGGTTAACAAAAAATTAGAAAATACAAAAATTTTCCTCTTATTAGGTAAAAGCTTAACATAATTGTCAGTAATTAAACACACATGTGATCCTTAGCTAAAATTTTTTGAATCCATTCAAGTAATTTAAACATTGTGGACAATGATGAAACAAAGACTTTTAGGTTGATTTCTAAGGATATCAATAGTCCATAATACTTTGAATTGGCCATTTTGTGAAACATTCATCTTTGATTCAATATATATTGTTCACTTTTTGTGTATTTTTATGTTTTGTGATGTTTACATTTTATGGGAACAGGAGATTTTAAGCTCATTAAATCCCAGGTTTTCAATTTTGTGAACATAATAAATATTCCAATATTATTTCAGTTACCACATGTGGTATATTTGTTGCTCAATTTAAGTTGTTATAAGAGTTCCATATCTGGGACAATGGGACAAAATGGGTGGAAAATATATCAAATTTAATAAGTTCTATGAAGAAAAAGTCAGATAAGGATAGAAAGAGAAGCAGTGGAAGAGCTACTTTAAGAAGTATAATAATTGAAGGTTTTGTTGAGATTACATTTGAGGAGACCTTGGAAGTTAACCAAGTGGTTATTTGGAAAAAGTCATAGTGGTCAGAGATAATCAAAGGTAAAGTGGTGCCACTGAATTTGGGAGACACTCAGGAACTCTCCTGGTTGAAGTAGAATCATCAAGAGATTGGTAGGAGAATAAGTCAAAGAGGTAGCCAGAGCCTTTATCCTATGAGCAATGGTTCTTAGCAAGGGGAGACCATTTGTGAGTCTGCAGAGAGTTTCGGCTGTTGCAACTGGCAGGGAGTGCTATTGATATCCACTGGGCAGAGGCAAGGGACGCTGCCACACATATTGCAAAGCACACAACAGTCTGCTACAAAAATTATCCATCCAAAATGTCAACATGCTGAGGCTGTGAAGCCTTGATATTAGAATATTATTTTCAAGCCTGCATTCACAATAGAATTAACTGGTTTTGAAAATAACAGGGTTTTATTCAGACATTCTTGTTAACTTTAAGACTTAGGCTTTCAGCAATTTTTCCAAACACAGAGGTTTAGAACAACTGATGTTAGGACATGGTAAGTACTCACCGTACTTACCTCAATGAAGTACCGAAAGATTTTCTTTCCTTCTAGGCTGAAAGTTCCTGATCATCTTGGAATGCTGATCATCTTGTTCTCAGCAGTATCTCAGTTTAGCATAGTAACACAGAGTAGGAACTAAAAAGATAATTGAAATAGAAATGTGAAATGGAATCATCCTATAAAATGATTTCATGAGCCTCATCAAACCTTGCAAGTGACTTCAATCAGAATCCTCAATGAGGAAGTTCTTGGGAACTTCTCACTTAGGCAACAAGGTTTCAGCATCCAAGTTGCTGTAACTAAAACTTAGTACCCATTTTCTTCCAAGACTAAACAACTTTACAACCTTCTGTTAGTTCCAACTGTTTATACCTATTAAGCATAGTACTGGACATATCCAGTACTCCCACGATCTGGAATTTTTTTTTTCTTTGGGTTCCCTTAGTTAATATGAAGGATTTGAAATTTTGGCATTGTTTAACCTGTTGATGCTGGATACCAAGCAATACCTCTGTGGCAGGATTTCAAGTAAGATTTTGGCAACCTTAACAGTGTACCAAAAGTCAAAGGATGCTAAGAATTCATAACATGAAGACAGAAAAATGATCTCCATGGAAAAGCAGGTATTAATTAGTCGGCCTTCTCTGTCTTTAAGTTTTTGGCATTTTTTGACTTTCCATAAAGTATACAATGTGATCATTGGAAAACAGCAATATTTAATACCCTGCTTAAAACTTCCAATGACTCCCCTTAAATTTACAATGAATTTCAAATTCCTTAACATGCCCTGCAAAACCTTAGATGATGAGTCCCCTGCCTACTTCTCCCATCTCATCTTCTTCACTCTTCCTCTCACCCAGTTTTTTGCAGTCATCCTGGATATCATGAGTTTTGTAGCCTAACAACTCATATTCATTCTGGCCTCAAGACCTTTGCTCTGCCAGAAAGACCTTTGCTCTTGTCCCCGCCCCCGGACCCAAGCCATACATGACTCATAACACCTCTAACAGGAATTGTTATTTGCTCAGTATCTTAAATAACATCTTCTCACAGAAGCTTTCCCTGGTAATCTAAAGCAACTACATCATGTCAAAGTAAAATAGATGGTAATCTAAAGCAACTCCATTTCAATGCACTGTAACACTTTGCCTGATGGTTTCCCTCCCTTATTTCTGAAGCTTTTTGTGTGTTTCCCCTCCTCTGTTGGAACATGATCTGCATGAGAGTGTGAACTTTGTCTGCCTCCTTCATTGTTGTCTCCTCCATACCACAGACAATTCCTATCACATAACAGATACTCATATTTATTACATGAGTAAATCAAAACTGGTCTCTGAATTTGGTCCCCAAAGCCTTTTCCCAAGAAATAAAGAGAAAACCCTATGAAACCTAAATAATACAGCCAAAATATCAGACCAGAAAAAATAAAAAATCCATCAGGCCCAAGATGGTATCCACTGCCACCACATTGTACTTCGTAAATTTGTACGATTACTGTATCAATATTGAAAATTTAAAAATTATTTTAAGTAAATAAAAAGACAATAGACCAGAAACATACTAATAAGGCAATGATTTTTTTATGAATTTAAACCACATAGTGTCAAAAGTAAAATAGATGGTTGATTTTTTTGGGGGGGGGGGGGGAGGGCCTACCAATTGGCCTGAAGTTCTCATGAGTGAAAAGGATTAAGAACTGGAAGATTCAGAGCTGCACATTCTCCCAGCTACTCCTGGACTGGGTACCAGCAGGAAGCAATCGTCAACTCCTTCAGAAAAAGGAGGGATTATGACTTTCGGCGACAGGAGGCAGCCAATACTCCTGGAAGCACAGAAAGAAATATTGATAAGGGAAGCAAGGTTAGAGGCCATTATGAGGACAGTGAACACTAGAGGGAGAAGACACACACAGAAAGAAGTGTTTGCTGCAATCAAATACCACTAAGCTCAAACTGTATTTGGAGGCAATCCTGAAGTTTCCAATTATTATTTACCTTTCAATGCACCTCATATTATAGACATCTCTTCATCCCCAATATACTTTAGAAAGAAAGAATATTCCCCAAATTACTATTCAGGGCTTTAAACAAAAAGATTAAAATACTCTACATGTGCAAGATGGAGAAAGTACTATGCCAATTTTTGTATAAAATTTATTTGCAAAAAGTAAATGTCAACTTTAAGATCTCAAAATGGAACATAAGATGATACTACTTTATTTAATTCATAACGGCATTCAAAACTGCTACAATGAGACACATTACCAAATTGCAAATGATTTCAGGTTCTGTACATACAGATGGATCTTGCCTAAGGTGTTTAAGTGCTAAGAGTCAATAGGTTAAAACAAATATACTCTACATGACATTAATTCAAGTTAAAAGTTTTAAAACGGCAAGTGTTCTTCCACTAAATGGTAATGTTGTTCCCTAACAAACTGCCAAATCATGCCCTTGTCAGGAGAAATAAGCAGAATAACAAAAGATGTGCCCCCAACTGCCTGAGAGGCAGAGTGTTGCATATTAACTAAATCACGTCTTTCTAACTGCGCTCTTCTTCCCTCCTGCTAGGCAGCATATCTGAGTAGCTCCCATCCACAGTTCCTGCACCCACACAGTTCAGCACAGGTACAATGCTACAGAGGGAGGGCCCAGGGCCCAGAGGCCTAAACACATATGCAGGAATGAGAGGTCATGCCACCTCTGCTTCTTTGAGGATATCAGAGATGTCTTTTAAACCCTGCAAGAGACCAAGAATACGAACAGGTGGGACTAAACCAGAGTACTGTAGAGATGCCTTTTCTCATTGTCCTATCAATAATTTAAGAGCTAGTCCTTTCTAGAGTATATTTTTTCCATTTCTATCATGGAATTTTTCCATTTTTATTTGGGCTTTCTTTTTACTTAAGGTACAAGAAAGCACACACTTTCCCTAAAGCCCCCAAATTTTCCTCTTGAATGTCTGGAACCCTCCTTACCCCAATGGATTACTAACCAAACAGATAAAAAATATCAAAATGATTCTTGATCATATTATAGGCAAGTTTCCAATGAAAGTTTCAAGGTGTGGACAGTTTCTCTAAGGAGAAAAGAAGGGTGTTAATTAACATTCATATTCAAGAAGGAAGACCAATCAGGAATATTCTGGCTTGCATTTGCAGAAGTAACAAAGGTTTTGTAATGACTCTTTCATTCCCAGTAGTCCCACAAGAGAATATTTGTGACTTGCCTTTCTGGTGGTTGAGATCACCATAAGCCAGGAAGTCCCTGAACACCAGGCACAAAAACAGTCATAGAATTTGGAAGGTGATATGAAGGAAGGTGAGGGGGAGGAAAAGGAGATAGAGAAAAGTAAAAGAAGAAGGAGAAAGGGACTTTGAAACCATAAATTCCTAATAATAGCAATGAGAGCAAAATTGGAAGAGAATATTGGATGGCAAAATAATACATCACTAGGATGGATTCTATCCATTGGAAGAAGATGGACACTTTCCCACATGACACCATGAAATTATCACTGCCACCATGACTACCCTACCAGAACTTGCTGAGAAAGGAGGACAGAGTTGAAGGTGAAAATTCTGGATTGGTTGAAATGAAATCTTAAGTGGACTATGTTTCCTCAGAATTTGTTTAGATTATTTTTTTCTGTAATTAAACAAAATCGACTTGAAAGGGAGATTGAGTGCTGTCTTAAGTCAAGATCCCCAGAAGTAAACCCTGAGCCAAGGAGTCCTGTGTGAGTGAATTATTAGGAAAGTAATCCTGAGAAAAATCAATAGTGGAGAAAGGGAAACCGGACATGCAGGAGAAAGAAGACAGGTTAGGGTTAGCCTACAGGTCAGAGTGGTTCTGTGCTGGACTCAACCTGGATAAATGTCATTGCCAAGCACCTCCAACTCTCTGGCCTTCTGGCATAGTAGGCCCAGTAGTCTGATGGTGTCTTCTAAAGATCTGCAGGTACAGGCTGAAGGAAGCAAAGGCACACTCAGGTCAGGGGAAGAGTACACACACAGAGGGCATAAAGGTAGAAGGAGGGTCCTAGGAGGAACATGAAGTCCAAGATAGGAGTTACAGAAAAGCCAGGTTAAACTCCTCACCTCTGAGACTGCTCTGAGGTATTATAGTGGCCACAATTACAATGCAGAGGTATTATGATAAAGGTATGAATGAAGGATTATCAGGGAAGCCCCAAGAGAAGTCCCAAGGAAGCAGTGACCAATTCGATCTGCTATTTCACAGTCTGTATGATTCCTCCTTGAAGGACCTTTGGACTTAGAGGACTGTCAAGAAAGCTGACTGAGCCTGGGGTCAAGGCTTCCTCCTATGGGGTGACTACCTAGAATGTCCTGGGGACAAAGTCAAAAGTAAAAACCTATCTAAAAGTTGATAAAGAGAGTCAAGTAACAGAATCTAAATCAATGTTTGGAAAGGAAAGTTGAGGAGTTAGCAATTACAATGAAAGTGTGGAGGCAAGGAGCCAGAGGAAAATTAGGCCTGGAACCTGGTCATTCATCACAAAGGCCAGGGCTGTCCCAGGCAGCACCATCAGGAGTGGTGAAACACGCAAAGTAAGAGAGTCCAGAGGGCATGACAGGGTTAGGTCCCCCTAAACTGTGGGGGTTTCTAGACACAGAAAAGGCATAAGGCACTAAAGAGAAGGTGTGCATAGAGACTGGACATCTTCATGACTTGAATTTAGGGAATCTAGTGAGGAGAGGAAAGGAGGTTATCAAGGTCATTTTCAAATGATTTGTCAAAGACCCTTTAAGTCATTCAAAAAGATTTCCACTAATACAGTGGCCAATAGATCTTTTTTCCATTTGGGGGAAGATCATATAGAGGCTAAATTACAGTGGAGGACAGAGAGATAAGTTTGAAGGTTGTTGCTAAAGTCCAGGTGAGAGATAATATACAATGTAATTAGCATTCTCCCCAGAGAGGCTTTGTAGATCAAGGAACTAGCCCAGAAAAAAAATATATCAGGTCTTAAAAGTTCTTTATCTCTTTTCATTCTATTTGTGCATTGGTAACTGCTGACTGAGGAAACAAAACGCTCATCTATTTTTTAAAACTCTGAAAAAGGCTTGATCGTCAAAGTATCTTGCTTCTACAGAATATTGCTGAGATGAAATAGAAACTGAACTCTTTTCTAGATAATAGAGACAGAAAGTCTGCTCAAAAATAAAATCCTGCCTCAGGCCTGGGATATTGGGGAAATAACAGTAATGAAATGATTGATGCATTTCAAGCTGCGGAGAAGGCCAGCATGAATGAACTACACAGTGGTCTAATAACTTTCAGCAAGTAAAACTCATTAGCACATGATAAGATAATAGAAAATCTACAAGTACCTGCTACAAATGCCAAACTAAAACAATGATAGTGAGATTTGTAATAGGGACAAGATTAGGGAGCTACTTGGGGCTAGAATTAATAGAACTTGTTGCCAGGTTGCACGTGTGCAATGAAGGAGACCAAAAAGCCCACAATGAGGTTTACAGATTGAAATTAAAGAAAAAGGAGCAATTTGGGGAGAGTGAGGCAAATGAAGAATTCAGTATTGTACATGCTCGGCATCCAAATTGGAGGCACCTCGAAGGCTGTTGGGAATAAGTATTTAACTCAGGGAAAAGGTGGCTCTGGAAATGGAGATGTAAGAACCATCACTATCTATATGATACCTCACCATCGAATGAGGTAGATAGAGTTTAAAGGGGAAAAATAAGCATTCCAAGAACAGAATCCTGGGATGTCTGATAGTCAAGAACCATCCCATTTAAAGAGGAAGACCTAGACAGGCATGGTGACACACATTTATAATCGCAGCTACTCAGGAGGCAGAGACAAGATGATTGCAAGTTTGAGTCCAGTCTGAGAAATTTAGTGGAATCCCTGTCTCAAAATAAAATAAAAAAAGACTGTGATATAGCTTAGTGGTAGAGTATACTGGTTTCAACCTCCAATACTGTAAATAAATAAATAATTGGAGACAAAGATCTATTAAAGCACATTAAGGAGAGGTCAGAAAGGTGGGAAATGAATACAGTCGTGTGCCATTTAATGACACTAATACATGCTGAGAAATGCATCATTAGGCAATTTTATTATTGTGGGAGCATTGGCGTATCCATACACACACTTGGATGGTACAAGTCAATCACTCAATGTGGCCTCTTGATAAAGAGAGGTGGTGAGAATAAGGTGTACGAGGCTACAGGTAACATAGCATGGAAAACCCTTACAGCAAAATTTTTAAAAGTAGAAGAAATCCACTCTAACAATGAAAATGTAGTAAATTTCATAAACCAGTAGCATCATTGTTTGTTATCATTATAAAACATTATGTACTGTTCATAGTGGTATGTGCTACACTTTTCTATTCCTGGCAATGCAGCAGGTTTATTTATACCAGTAACACCACATACACATTAGTAATGCACTGCACTACATCATTACGATGGCTACAATGTCACCAGGTGATAGGAACTTTTCAGCTCCATTGTAATCCTATAGGACCACCATCATATAAAAAGTTGGATGTTGAACTTTAAAATATCATTAGGCTGCGCATGACTGTAGTACTCTGTAAGCCAAAGACAAAAGAGTACCCAGAATGAAAATGAAGCCATGACCACATAGGTTTGTGGACAACCCCACTACTAAATCACTGTATGAAGGGCAAGCAACTTAATCTCTGTAACTCAGTTTACTCATCTGTAAAATGGAGACAACAGCACCTACTTTATGAGGCTCTTGTGAGAACTAAGTGATATAAAATATGGAAAGTACTTAGAGAAGGGTCCTACAAAGAGAAAATACTACAAGTTAGTACAAAGAAAAAATGCTGCAATTTCTTTATAGAGAAAACAAAAAGGCTAACCTGTGTGTAAGAAAACACAAAACTAGAGCGTGGATGAATTTAGGGCAGCAAACTTAAGTATGGAATTATCACCCACACAAATGTAAAAGACAAGGGAGTTTATTATTAACAGTATTAGGTGTCTGAAACATCACTGGAATTATTTTAGAAACACAGATGGTCAGACAGATGTACGCTGTATGTTAATAAGTGAATAGTAAGTGACACAAATTGTAGCTGTGATAGTCACCTTAAACTATACATCTTTCTTTCTGATGACATGTGATGAAAAAAATAGATGTAACTCTGCAGAATACTAATCTTCATTTATGAGCACATTATGTATAAAGTATCAAATTGTACATTTTCATGGTCATAAATTATTATTTTTTATACTTAATACTTATTGAGTGTTTATTATCTGCCAGACACTACTAAGTTATGTGTATTCATCTAAACTTCACACAAACTCAGGGAGCATCTCTATTTTGAAAAGCAAGAAGGCAAAGATACACAGAAATCAAGCAACAGCAATGCAAATCAGCAACAGGAGGAACTAGCCTAAAGGAATAACCAAATAAAGGAGAAACCAAATCGTGTCGAAAAACAAAAATGAGCCAAATGACTGGGAATACAAATCATATCACAATAATAACCCTGAATGATGATGGCCTGAACTCATCAATCAAAAGACATACACTGGCAGATTGGATTAAAAAGAAAAATCCAACAATATGCTGCCTGCAAGACACTCATCTCATAGAAAGAGATACCCATAGACTAAAGGTGAAAGGATGGGAAAAAACATACCATGCACGTGGACACAGCAAAAAAACTGGAGTATCCATGCTCATTTCGGAAAATGTGGACATCAAGCCAAAACTAGTCAGAAGGGATAAAGAAGGACATTACATAATGCTTAAGGGAAGCATAAATCAGCAAGACATAACAATCATAAATATCTATGCCCCAAATATTGGCTCATCCATATACATCAAACAAATTCTTCTCAATTCCAGATATCAAATAGAACACAACACAATAATACTAGGCAATTTTAACACACCTCTCTCATCACTGGATAGATCGTGCAAACAAAAATTGAACAAAGAAACCACAGATCTCAATAACACAATCAACAATTTAGACTTAACCGACATATATAGAATATACCATCCAACAAAGAATGAATACACTTTCTTCTCAGCAGCACATGGATCCTTCTCTAAAATAGACCATATTTTATGCCACAAAGCTACTGTTAGCAAATACAAGAAGATAGAGATACTACCTTGTACTCTATCAGATCATAATGGATTGAAATTAGAAATAAATGACACAATAAAAAACAGAAACTTCTTCAATACCAGGAGATTAAATAATACAATATTATATGATGAATGGATAACAGAAGACATCAGGAGGGAAATAAAAAAATTCTTAGAAGTAAACGAGAACAAAGACTCATCATATCAAAATCTCTGAGACACTATGAAAGCAGTACTTAGAGGAAGATTTATTTCATGGGGCGCATTCAACAAAAGAAGTAGAAATCAACAAATAAACGACTTAACACTATAGCGCAAAGCCCTAGAGAAAGAAGAGCAGACCAACACCAAAAGTAGTAGAAGACAGGAAATAGTTAAAATCAGAGCCAAAATCAATGAAATTGAAACAAAAGAAACAATTGGAAAAATTAACAAAATAAATAGTTGGTTCTTTGGGAAAAAAAAACAAAATTGATAAACCCTTAGCCACACTAACAAAGAGAAAGAGGGAGAAAACTCAAATTACTAAAATTCGGAATGAACAAGGAAATATCACAACAGACACGAGTGAAATACAAGACATAATTAGAAGCTATTTTGAAAATCTATACTCCAAAAAACAGAAAACTCGAAGACATCAACAAGTTTCTAGAGACATATGAATTACCTATTGAACGAGGAGGACATATACAATTTAAATAACTCAATTTCAAGCAATGAAATAGAAGAGGTCATCAAAAGCCTACCCAAAAAAAGTCTGGGACCAGATGGGTTCTCAGCTGAGTTCTACAAAACCTTTAAAGAAGAGCTCATTCCAATACTTCTTAAAGTATTCCATGAAATAGAAGAGGAGGGAACCCTCCCAAACTCATTCTATGAAGCCAATATCACCCTGATACCTAAACCAGACAGAGACACATCGAGGAAAGAAAATTTCAGACCAATATCCTTAATGAACATTGACGCAAAAATTCTCAACAAAATTTTAGCAAATCGCATACCAAAATATATTAAAAAGATAGTGCACCACGATCAAGTGGGTTTTATCCCGGGGATGTAAGGTTGGTTCAACATTAGGAAATCAATAAATGTCATTCACCATATCAAGAGACTTAAAGTTAAGAATCACATGATTATTTCAATAGATGCAGAAAAAGCATTCGATAAAATACAGCATCCCTTCATGCTCAAAACACTAGAAAAAATTGGGGTAGTGGGAACATTCCTTAACATTGTAAAGGCCAACTACGCTAAGCCCATGGTCAATATCATTCTAAATGGTGAAAAACTGAAAGCATTCCCCCTAAAAACTGGAACAAGGCAGGAATGCCCTCTTTTACCACTTCTATTCAACATCGTCCTTGAGACACTAGCCAGAGCAATTAGACAAACCAAAGAAATTAAAGGGATACGAATTGGAAAAGAAGAACTCAAACTATCCCTGTTCGCTGATGACATGATTATATATTTAGAGGAACCTGGAAATTCCACCAGAAAACTTTTAGAACTCATAAGTGAATTCAGTAAAGTAGCAGGTTATAAGATCAATGCTCATAAATCCAATGCATTTTTATACATAAGTGATGAATCTTCACAAAGAGAAATTAGGAAAACTACCCCATTGACAATAGCCTCAAAAAAAATAAAATACTTGGGAATCAATCTCACAAAAGAGGTGAAAGACCTCTACAATGAGAACTACAGAACACTAAAGAAAGAAATTAAAGAAAACCTTAGAAGATGGAAAGATCTTCCATGTTCTTGGATAGGAAGAATTAATATTGTCAAAATGGCCATACTACCTAAAGTGCTATACAGATTCAGTGCAATTCTAATTAAAATCCCAATGATGTACCTTACAGAAATAGAGCAAGCAATTATGAAATTCATCTGAAAGAATAAGAAACCCAGAATAGCTAAAGCAATCCTCAGTAGAAAGAGCGAAGCAGGGGGTATCACAATACCAGATCTTCAACTCTATTACAAAGCAATAGTAACAAAAACGGCATGGTATTGGTACCAAAATAGACAGGAAGATCAATGGTACAGAATAGAGGACACGGACACACACCCAAATAAATACAATTTTCTCATACTAGACAAAGGGGCCAAAAATATGCAATGGAGAAAAGATAGCCTCTTCAACAAATGGTGCTGGGAGAATTGGAAAACCATATGCAACAGAATGAAATTAAACCCCTATCTCTCACCCTGCACTAAACTAAACTCAAAATGGATTAAGGACCTCGGAATCAGACCAGAGACCCTGCATCTTAGAGAAGAAAAAGTAGGTCCAAACCTTCAACTTGTTGGCTTAGGATCAGACTTCCTTAATAGGACTCCCATAGCACAAGAAATAAAAGCAAAAATCAACAACTGGGATAGATTCAAACTAAAAAGCTTTCTCTCAGCAAAGGAAACTATCAGTAATGTGAAGAGAGAGCCTACAGAGTGGGAGAATATCTTTGCCACTCATACTTCAGATAGAGCGCTAATTTCCAGAATATATAAAGAACTCAAAAAACTCTACACCAAGAATACAAATAATCCAATCAACAAATGGGCTAAGGAAATAGACACTTCACAGAAGAAGATATACAAGAAATCAACAGATATATGAAAAAATGTTCAACATCTCTAGTAATAAGAGAAATGCAAATCAAAACTACCCTAAGATTTCATCTCACCCCAATTAGAATGGCAATTATCAAGAACACAAGCAACAATAGGTGTTGGCAAGGATGTGGGGGAAAAGGTACACTCATACATTGCTGGTGGGGTTGTAAATTAGTGCAGCCACTCTGGAAAGCAGTATGGAGATTCCTCAGAAAGCTTGGAATGGAACTACCATTTGACCCAGCTATCCCACTCCTTGGCCTATACCCAAAGGACTTAAAATCAGCATACTACAGAGATACAGCCACATCAATGTTCATAGCTGCTCAATTCACAATAGCCAGACTGTGGAACCAATCTAGATGCCCTTCAATTGATGAATGGATAAAGAAACTGTGGTATACACACACACACACACACACACACACACACACACACACAATGGAATATTACTCTACCTTAAAGAATGATAAAATTATGGCATTTGCAGGCAAATGGATGAAATTGGAGAATATCATGCTAAGTGAGATAAGCCAATCTCAAAAACTAAAGGACGAATGACCTAGCTGATAAGAGGATGAGGACATATAATGCGGGGTGGGAGGGGTTGCGTTAGGGTTAGGGTTAGGTTTGGGGTTAGGGATAAGGAGGGTGGTAAGAATGGAGGAAGGAAGGACTGCATAGAGGGAAAAGAGGGTGGGGGGAAGGGAAAAAATAAAAGAAAAAAAAAAAGAAAGAGGAAATAAAAAATGAGTAAGTTAGGATGGAAGACCCTGTGCTGACTTTCAGAGAGCTGTCCCATTTTGTTAAAGAAGAAATTGTGGTCCTCCAAAAGTCAAATGTTGAAGTCCTAACTCACAGTACCTCAAAATGTGACGGTTATTGGAAATTGGACCTTTAAATGGATAATTAAGGCTAAAGGATATCATATGGTTGGCCCTAATGCGATCTAACTATAAGAAGTCTGTATAAGAAAAAGAAATCTGGGCACATGGACCAACCAGGAATGTCCCTCTGACTTTCTGTCAAACAGAGAGAAGAACATGTAAAGACCCAGCAAAAGAGTAGTCATCTGCAAGCCAAGAAGGAAGAATACAGATCCTAGGAAAAAACAAATTGCCAACACCTTGATCTTGAACTTCCACCCAGCCTACAAAACTGTGAGAAATAAATCTCTGTTGTTGTAGCCTGAACTAAAGAAGAATCATGTGAACCAATTATTCTTAGAAAATCTCCATTTGTTGTGTATATTTATATCTTTGCTTTCTCTTCTTCCATATATTATCAATTAACATAAAATGTATTGGTTTTACATCACAGTTGTTAATATTATGAATTCTACATTGTAGTATTTAAGTAATAGGTTTTCAAAAAGAGGAAACATCACTTAACTTTACTTTTGCTTCTAGGAAAAGATTTACTGTGATTTTAGGTGTATACAGGATAGTTATATTGTGTCAGATGGAATCATGATCTTAGTATTTTCTTCATTTGGAGATGAAATGTAGTTTAAGGAGATGTGTATGTGCACCAAATTAACAAAGAGTAGACTTGCAATGATTTATTTGATTTGTCTATTTAACTGGAACATGGGATGCCAAGATTAAACATTATTTCTCAGTGCATCCATAGAATGTTTCTGGATGGGATTAATATTTGAATTGGTGTATTGTATAAAGTGGGCTACTCTCTGTGTGTTAGCCAGGTTTCTGTTACTACCGCAAAATAACTGAAATAGTTAACTTATAAAGAGAAAAGGGTTATTTTGGATTACAGTTTTAGGGGTTCCAGTTCATGGCTAATTACCCCTGTTGCTTTTGGGCCTGGGGCAAGGCAGAATATCATGGTGGGAGTACATGGCAAAGCAAAACTCTACACCCTATACTCAAAAAACAAAAAAGAGCAAGAAATAGGTCAGAATCTCAGAATCCTTGTTTTAGTCAGTTTATTTGTGACTAAATGATTTGATCAGCACAATTTTAGAGGAGGCAAGATTTATTTGAGGGCTCACAATTTCAGAGGTCTTAGTCCATAAAAGGCCAGCTCCTTTCCTTGTAGCTCAGGTGAGGCAGAACATCATGGTTGGAAGAGCATGAAACAGAGAGAGAGAGAGAGAGAGAGAGAGAGAGAGAGAGAGAGAGAGAGACTCCACTCTCCAGATACAAAATATATAACCCAAGTCAGTCCCAAATTCCAATCTCCTCCAGCCACACTCTACCACTTCAATTAATCCCAAAAGGGATTAATTCACCCATTGGGTTAAGATTCTTACAACCAAATCATTTCTCCTCTGAACCTTCCTGCATTGTCTCATATGTGAGCTTTTGGGAGACATCTCACATCCAAACCATAACAATCCTCCTCTAAGCCAGGGACAAAGCCATTATCACGTGAACATTTGGGGTACACTGCAGATCCAAACTAGAGCACTTTCTCCAATGAGAGCAGGATTATTCTACCCACTGAGGGCCTGAATAGAACAAAAGACAAAAGATAAAAGACTTTGCCCCTTTATTTCCTATCAATGCTTAAGATAGAACATCTTATGTTGTATTCTCCTGCCCTTGAACTTGAATTTATATTGCCTGCTCTGATGGTTCTCAGGCCTTTGTACAGGCAATTACATTAATGGCTTTCCTGGATCTCTAGCTTGCAAATGGCAGGTCATGGTAGTACTCAGCCCCCACAATCATGTGAGCCAGCGCTTATAAATAAATACTTAAACCTCCCATTAGAGATTTCTCCTATTCTGCAAAGAACTAACACAAATCCTTAGTTTATTTCAGACACTTTCTTTTTCCTTTTTCTTTTTTCTTTTTATTTGTCCTAATTAGTTATACATGACAGTAGAATGCACTTATGCACTTTGATACATCATACAGAAATGGAGTATAATTTCTCATTTTTCTGGTTATACATGATGTAGAATCACACCAGTCATGCAGTCATATATGTTCATAGGGTAATAATGTCTGATTCATTCTATTGTCTTTCTTCCTTAACGTGTGATACTGCTCTTCTTTTTGTTGATTTATTTCCAATATCAATTCTTTCCTTTCCTATTCCCATGGACACTTTCCAAATCCCTTTATCCAGAGCTTCTCTCTCATTCACATATAAACTGGTCCAAGAATTTTGTTTATCTTGACTAAGTAGCAAAAGCATTTCAAAAAAATTTTTTTTCATGTAGTGCTAAGTACTAAGACTGAGGCAAAGCTGTGGATGGTGTTGTGCTTATAGTCCCAACTACTTGGTAGTCCAAGGAATGTAGAATGCTTGATCCTGAGGGTTTGAAATCACCCTGAGCAATATAGTGAGATTCCCACCTCAAAAGAAAGAAACAAACACACACTACTCAGGCACAGTGACACATGCCTATATTTTCAATGACTTAAGAGACTGAGACAAGAGGATCTCAAGTTCAAGATCAGATTCAGCAACTTAGCAAGACCATGTCTCAAAATTAAAAAAATAATAATAATAAATGAAATAAAAAAGGACTGGGACTATAGCTCAGTGGTAAAATGCCCCTGGGTTCAATCCCCAGTACCAAAACCAAACAAATAAACACACACACACACACACACACACACACACACACACGTGCACACACTCACTCATTCACAAAAATATTGATGAAAAATGGTTTTCTCAACTAAAGAATATGAAAGGCCAAACTTCCGCGACCCAGGAATTCCATAACAAGGAATATGATTATGCTCTAAGTAAGTTATGGGTAAAGAGGCCGCCATGTGCTTGTTTTAGATGGGCAACTAATTACCCAGAATTTTCAGGATATCTTTTAAGGTTAATAACCACACTTATGGCTTCCTGAAAGCTCTTTCTAACCACCCTCACAAAGCCTCAGAAAACTACTTTAAAATTACTTTCATTTGATAATTTCTGAGGTGAGTGGGAATGCTGGAACCCTCAGTGGACCTTAGCAATGATCTGTTTAGTCTGGTGTGTGCTACAAATAAACAAATCATGATGGCAGCTTCATAATCAGTACTAGTCTAATTTTTAAGAAAGACGAGTGAAAGCAAAAGAAAGTGGAAGCCATTGGAAGACAAACCATTTTAATTCATGACATTTTTGGGAACTTGTTGCCAGGATGGAGATGAATAGAAGTTATAACTCCAGGATGTTCTGACTAAATCGATGAATTTCCATGAACAGTACAGTACTTAACAATATGACTTATGATTTATTAGATCCCCCAGGTGCTACAAAGAACAATTAACGTAGCCATTTTCCTTTTGAAATGGTTGACTATGTAGATCTTTGCTATTTTTTTAAAAAAAGCTTAATTTTGAAATCCATCTGGATTTTTTTTTTAAGTTTTTAAGCATGAAGGTGGCATGATCTTTATTTTATTTATTTATTTTTATGTGGTACTGAAGATCCAACCCAGTGCCTCACACAAGTGAGGCCAGTACACTACAACCCAAGCCTACCCCCCATTTAAATTTTTCTAGAACTGTGAACTACACATTGTATGACTTAGTATTGTGTAAGAATTCTCCTATGTCCATATTAGGTCATTTAAAAAATTATATTTTTGTGTACAATGAATCAAAATGGGTCTGTGAAAAACAAAAAAAAATTAATAAAAAAATAAATTCACGGGGAAAAATTATATTACAACATGTTTTTATATTCTGCAAAGTTCACTAGGCATATGGTAGAGAGATACAGCAAGATCAAGGGCCTTGAAGTGTGTTTATAAATTTTTATTGGGTAAGCATGTACTTAGCTGATGTGAGACGATGTTTCTGAACCAATTGGTAACATCCTAAGAAAACCAGTGAAGTTTTTCACTTATTCACAAGCCATATATTTCTAAATAAAAATTTCATAAACAGATAATTAATTCTTGATAAGAGTCATTTTCAAATCTCAAGACTGATAGTTTAGCTATATGTCCACAGAAGATCTTAACTGTCACAGTAGGACATATTTTAGTTCCCCTATAAAGAATCTCTGTAAAAAGGACAAAAGTGAAAAATGAATGATGAGAGGGAAGAGACACTAAGGAAGGAAAGAAATGAAAATGTACGATTTTCTAACAACAAAACTGGATGGGTACAGGAGACAAAAACAACTGCCTGTGTTGAAGTCCTCGATTATTCCTAAGGGTATTATTGCAGGGCTCACCATATGATTTCTATTCAAACTGGGAAACATTTGAGATTGAAAAAGGGGTTAAAATAAGTTACAAGTTTAACATATTTACAACTGGTAAAACCAGGATCCCAGGCAAACTTAGGCTCATCTGAGTTAGAGCCTAAAGGAGCAAACTTTGGTAGAACATTTGGAGGAAAATATACATGTAATTAATATGTGTGGGCTTCAGTTTCAGCTCTGATGTATGAAGAGTTTGAAAATCATCATCTCATCTGCACTATAAGAATAAAACTAAAAAAAATAGAAATTCACAACTTTTTTTTTGATTCACCAGAGAATCAAATCTCAGTGCAAGCCACACCTTCATAAAATCTGGACAGAGATAAATAGAGGTAATCATAGTAGAATCACCTCACTTGGAGTAGAAACCACTGGAGCCATAAAATTGTAGAAATTGTTAAAGGATAACTTTGAAGGAGTACTGAAGGTTAAGTCTGATTTAGCACAAGAGTGAAAAATTCCTGCAGGCCTCAGTCCTGGAGTACTCTAACAGTCTGGTTTAAACTCCAGAAACTCATGTTTCTAGAGAAGTAACAGCAGGAGGTATATCCCAAATATTCTGCTTTCTACACAGTACATGCTTGAACTGCCAGAGGGACTCCATCTTGTGAAACCTATAAAGAAAGCAGGTCACTCTGGCTCTGACACAGTATGCATTGTGTCAAAACCTACTAATGGCTGTTAAAGAAGCCACAGAAGAAACTACTTTATGTAGTCCAATTGGAAATTCAGCCCTACACAACAAAAAGATAAAACTCCAGAGCACGTTTTCAAGAGAAGACTGCTCACTAAGAAGGTCCACACATAAAAGTGAAAGGAATATCCATCCCAGTAAATGCACAGTTCTCAATGTAGAAACACATACACACACACACAAACACACACACACCAAAAAAGTGGAAAGAATGAAAAGAAAAAGAGAAAAATAAGATAACATGGAATTTCCTATAGTTTATAACTCTCTAACAACTGAATCCTAATACATCAAAGTGCATTAAATTATGGACAAAGAATTCAAAAGAATGATTTTGTGGGAGGAATGGGAGAGACTCGGGATTTAACCCAGAGGTGCTTTACCACTGAGCTACATCTCCAGGTCTTTTTTTGTTTTGTTTTGTTTTTGTTTTTTTTGTTTTGTTTTTTTTGTTTTGAGACAGAGTCTTGCTAAGTTGCTTAGGACCTCACTAAATTGCTAAGGTTGGCCTCAAACTTGTGATTCTTCTGTCTCAGCCTCCTAAGCCGCTGGGATTATAGGTATATGCCACCATATCCAGAAAGAATGATTTTTTTTAAAGCTCAATGAATTCCAAGAGGATACAAATAAACAGTTGAATAAATTAAGGAAGACAATGAAGAATATGAACAATTCAATGAAGAGGTTGATATTTTAAAAAAGAACCAAATGGAAATCTTGGAAATTAATAGCTCATTAAGTCTTATTAAAAATGCATCAATAGACTAGACCAAGTGGAAGGAACAATATCAGAACATGAAGACAAGATTGAGGAACTATCACAGACAACAATAAATAAAAATAAGAAAGAATAACAGAACACATAAGGGCTAGATTTATTCACAATTGGAATATATGTGAAGAAAAACCTTGTAGGTCCAATGCATAGAAAACCTAATTGGTGAAATAATAGCAGAATTTTTTCCAAATCTTGGGAAAGGCATAAACATCTAGATATAGGAGGCATTTTGAACTCCACATAGACATGACTGAAAATAAACCTGTCCATGATATATTATACTTAAACTCCTAAAGTATAGAACAAAGAAAGAATATTAAAAACTGAAAGAGAAAAGCACCAAGTTACATACAAAGACAAATTCTTCAGAATAACAGCAGGTTTCTCAACAGAAACTCTAAAGGCCATGAGGGCATGGAATGAAATATTTCAAATTCTGAAAGAAAATAACTGCCAACATAAATTACTATGCCCCGGAAATTTATTATTCACAATCAAAGCAAAAATGGTGACCTTCCATGATAAGCATAAGCTAAGGGAATTCATGATAACTAAACCAGCATTACAGAAGATATATAAAGGAATCCTGTACCCAGAAAGGAAAGAACAATAAACACAATCATTAGAGCAGGAAAAAGAATAAATCTCACTAGAATGGTAGATAAGCAAATGAAAAGTAGGAAAGAATCAAACAATAACAGAAAATAGTCAAATCTGTAAGATGAGTGAGAAACAAATATAGAATGTTTAAAATATTCATAAGAAAAACAACAGTAACAAGTACATACCTTTCAATAATAATCCTGAAAATAAATGACCTTAATTCTTCAATAAAAAGATGTACACTGACGGATTGGGTTAAAAAACAAGACCTAGCAATATACTTCCTGAAAGACTCTTATTTCACTGGCAAAGACACATACAAATTGAAAGTCAATGGATGGAAAATTATATTTCAACCAAACAGAATCTGAAAGCAAACAAGAGTATCTATACTCATTCTAAAAACAAAAACAAACAAAAACAAAAAATAGACTTTAAGACAAAAATCACTTAAGAGACAAAGAAGGTCATGACATATTGACAAAGGAAATAATTCATCAAAAATATATCATGATTATAAATATATATGCACCAAATATCAAAGCACCCAATTTTATTAAGCAAACACTGCTGGGCATAAAGGGAGAGGTGAACTCCAATATGATAACAGTGGCCGACTTCAATTCCCCATTCCTACCAATAGACAGATCATCCAGACCAGAAAAAAAGAAAAACAAAAAATAAAGGAAAAAGAAACATCAGAGTTCAATTGTACTGCAGATTAAATGGACTTAACATGCATCCAAAGAATATTCCATTCAAAAACTGCAGAATGTGGATTCTTTTCATCTATACATAAAACTTTTTCTAAAATATATCATAATTAGACCTTAATGCAATCCTTAATAAATTTTTAAAAATTAAAATAATTTCTTACATTTTATCATATTGTAATGGAATAAAACTAGAAACAACACAGTTTTGAATGAACACAGAGTCATTGAAGAAATCAGAAAGAAATTTTTTAAATTCCTAGAACCAAATGTTAATGGAAGCACAACATACCAGAAACTGGGGTATATAGTGAAGCAGAAACAAGAGAGAAGTTATATTAGAGAGATCTCAAACAAATAACCTAATAATGAAAGTCAGAATCTTAGAAAAACAAGAGCAGACTAAACCCAAAGATGGTACAAGGAAAGAAATAATAAAGATCAGAGCATAAATAAATTAAATGGAAACTAAAAGAAGAATATTAGGAATCGATGGAGCAAAGAGTTTATTACTTGAAATAATAAACAAAATTAAATAAACTAACCAAAAGAGAAAGAGAGAAACCCCAAATAAATAAAATTAGAGATAAAATGGGGGTGTTAACACAGATACCACTGAAATTCACAGGATCATTAGGAAATGTTTTTTAAAAAAACTAAATGCCAATAAACTGAAAATTATAAAAGTGGACAAATTTTCGGACATGTAGGACCTACCAAATTGAACCAAAAGGATATTAAAAACATAAACAGAATAATAATAAGCAATGAGATTGAAGCAGGTTGAAGTAATAGATTACTCAAAACAAAGTCTCAAAACAAAGACGAATGCAGAACCAGAGGATTCACTGCTGAATTTAACCAGATTTTTAAAAAATAATTTATGTCAATGCTCTTCAAACTATTGCATGAAATAGAAAGGAAAGGAGTTCTGTCGAATTCATTCTATGAAGCCATATTACCCTTCTACCAAAATGTGGTAAGTACATAACACAAAAGAAAACTATTACATGAACTATAGACAGATATCCTTGATGAACAAAAATGCAAACTTTTAATAAAGTACTTGCAAATTGAATTCAACAGCACATAAAAAACACAGGTTTCATTTCAGAGATGATTCAATATATGCAAATCAACAAACATAATACAGCACATAAATATAATCAAGAATAAAAATAATATAATTATCTCAATATATGTAGGAAAAGTCTTTGATACAATCCAACATATCTTCATGTTAAAGTCCCTAAGTAAATTAGGTATGGAAGGAACATACTTCAACATAATAATGGCTGTCTACGAGAAAACCACAACCAGTATCATACTGAATAGGGAAAAACCGAAAGCATTTTCTTTAAATCAGGAACAAAACCATCATGTCAACTCTTACCACTTTTATTTCATATAGTATTTAAAATTTTAACCAGAACAATTATGAAAGAGAAAGGATTAAAAGAGATGTAAATGGTAAAAGGGCAAGTCAAATTATCCCTGATGCAGTTAATATGATTCTATATTTAGAAAACTCTAAAAATTTCACCAAAAGTCTTTTAGAATGAATAAAAAATTCAGCAAAGTAGTAAAACAGAATCGACATAAACATGTTAAGTACTGGGGAATTATAATCTCTCAAACACACTATAACCATCTATGAATATACACAATGAATCACACTTACATATAATTACAATGCACTAATATAATAATATTAGAAGGGAAATCAGTTGAGTACAGCTTGTGGATCAGGGGGAGATAGGAAGAGAGGAAAAGGGTTGGTACTGGGGCATAAGATTGATCAAATTATGCTGTATGCATCTACAAATATGGCATAATTAACCCCACTATTAAGTATAATTATAATGCACCAATAAAGAAGAAAATTAAAGAAAATTAACAGTGAAAAAATCAACCTACAAAAATCAATAGCTTTTCTATACACCAAATTGAACTCACTCAGAAAGAATTCAAAACAGTAATCCCATTCATAAAAGCCTCAAAAAAATAAAAAATAAAAATAACTAGGAGCAAACCTAATCAAGAAGGTGAAAGGACTCTATAATTAAAATTACAAAATACTAAAGAAAGAAATTGAAGAAGACTCTAGCAGATTAAAAGATGCCCCAATGCTCATGATTGGGAAAATTAATACTGTTAAAATTTTTACTATGGTACCAAAAACGATCTACATATTAAATGTAATCCCCATCAAAGTACTAATAATGCTCTTTACAAAACTAGGAGGAACAATCCCAAAATTCATATAGAACTACGAAAGATCACAAATAGCCAAAGCAATCCTAAGCTAAGAGAGGAACCCTGGAAGTATCTTAATATCTGATTTCAAATGTCATACAGAACCATGTTGACAAAAACAGCCTCATATTTGTATTTGTATTAAAACAGGCATGTGGACCAACTGAAATAAAATAGAGAATCCAGAAATAAGCCCATATATCTATACCTAACTGATTATCAACAAAACACATTGGGGAGAAAGCATTGGGGAAAAGACAACCTCCTCAACAAAGGACACTGGAAAAACTGAATGTCCTCATACAGAAAATTGAAACTAGACTACTATCTCTCACTCTACAAAATCAAGTCCAAATACATCAAAGACCCTAATTTAAGTTCTGAAATTTTTAAATTACCAGAAGAAAACATAGGAAAAACATTTCAAGATATTTGTACAAGCAACAATTTCCTGACTCCAATAGCTCAGAAAATAAAAGCAAGAATGGGGAAATGGAGTTACATCAAATTAAAAAGCTTCTGCACAGCAAAGGAAACCATCAACAGAGTGAGTTGAAAATGTACAGTATAGAGAAAAATCTTTGTCTACTATTTATCTGACACAAGATTATATCAAAAATATATTTAAAAACTCAAAAATCTTAACAAACAAGAGAATAAGTCCTCCAATCCAAAAATGGGTCAATGATCTAAACAGACAATTTAAAAGAAGTACAAATGGCCAGGAAATATATTAAAAATTGCTCAATATCTTTAGCCATCAGGAAATGCAAACTGAAACTACATTGAGATTCAATGTACTCACCCTAGTCAGAATGACTATCATCGAAAAAATAAAGTAAAAAATGCTAATGAGAATGGGGAGGAAAAGGGATCCTTATATGATCTTGGTGGAAATGTAAATTATTATAGCTACAATGGAAAACAGTAAAATAGGACTATCATGTGATCCACAAATACTAATCCTGGGTATTTATCCAAAGGAAATGAAGTCAGCATACAAAAGAGATGCCAGGATACCCATGTTTATTATGGCTATATTTATAATATCCAAGATATGAAATCAGTCTAGGTGCTCATCAACAGATGAATGAATAAAGAAAATATGGCATATATGCACAATGGAGTATTATTCAGCCAGAAGAAATGAATGAAACTATAGGACACCATGTTAAGCAAAATAAACCAGACACAGAAATAACAAGTATTTCATGCTTTCTGTCACGAATGGAAACTTTAAAAAGAGAGAGAAAGACAAAAGATCAAATAGAAAAGGTAGTATTAGAGAATGGGAAGTGTGCTGGAGGTAGTAGGGAAGAGAAAAAATGAAGAAAAGGTAGAAAGGGAGAATGAACATGATGAAAGCATAATACTTGTATTATGAGAATGTCACAGGGAAACCTATTAATTTGCACCAAATATAGCATTAGAAATTATAATTTTAAAAATAAACCATACATCAAATAAATAATTCCATGTGATTCCATTATAAATACAGAAATCAAAAAAAGGCAAAATGAAGCTCTGGTATTAATGATTATATAGGCTACTGCTAGAAGGAGATATGAGGCATGTTTCTGGGGGTACTAGCATTGTTCTGTTTCATGAGCTAGGTTACAGTTATATGGGTGTGTGAAATTTCATTGAATTGCACAACTTTGATTTTTGCACTTTCTTTAGTATCCTATTATTCAATTATACATTTAATTTAAAATATTCATAGTTACATAATGAAAATAATTTTCATTTCATTCACTATACTTTTTTGTATTTTTCCAGTTATCTGTGGTACATAAGTATTCCTATTTAAAAAAATTCATTAAAGCATAGCAACACAGAAAAAAATCAACACATTGTAAAGATATAGTTCAATGAATTTGGGCAAATATATAAGCTGTGTAATTGTGACCTTATTCAAGATAAGGAACATTTCTGTCTCCCCAAAATTTCCCTTATGCCTTTTTGCAGTCATTCCCCTTTGCCCACCTAGGTCTGATCTCTAATAGACTTTATGTTGCTATAGTTTTGCCTTCTCTAGTTATATAAACGAAATTGAACAGTATAAAGATATCTGCACCAGGCTTCTTGTGCCTACCATGATGTTTTAAAGATGTATCCATGTTGTCATGTGTATCATTACTTCATTTTTCTGTATAGCTGAGTAAGAGTCCATCTTTTTGGGCATCTTTTTGGGTATTTAATGGGCATTTTGGTTGTTTCCTTTCTTTCTTTTTTCTTTTTTCAACAATATGGATAAAGTTGGTAGAAGTATTTTAATACATTTGTTTTCCTCTTGGGCAGAAAACCAGGGGTAGAATTTCTCAGTTTTGTGGCAAGTATATATTTTGTTTTGTAATAAACTGTCAAACTGTTTTCCAAAGTGACTATATCATTTTGTATTTCTACTGGCAATAAGTGAAAACTCCAATTGCTCCATCTCCTTACCAACACTTAGTTTTAGTGATAATCTTCATTTTGTATAATAATGTCTCATCATGCCTGGTGCAGTGTTGCACACTGGTAATCCCAGTGGCTCAGAAGACTGAGGCAGGAGGATCACAAGTTCAAAGCCTCAGCAACTTTGTGAGACCCTAAGTAAATTAGCAAGACCCTGTCTCAAAATTTAAATTTTTTTTAAAAAGCTAGGAATGTAGCTCAGTATTAAGCACCCCTAGGTTCAATCCCTGGCACTGAATACTACTACTACTACTACTACTACTACTAATAATAATAATAATAATAATAATAATGTCTCATCATGATTTTAATTCATATTATAATTTTTATGACTAGCAATGCTATTTAGCATTCACCTTTTATGTGAAGAATCAAAACAAATATTTTGTCCACTTCTTTAATGAGCTGTTTTCCTGTTGAATTAAAAGAACTGTTTTCATATTTTGGAAACATGTCCCTTGTGAAATATAGGTGACTTATTCTTTCATCTTCTGGATGATGTTCTCAATGAACAAAGTTTGTCATTTTGATCAAACTTCTTAATTTTTTAATGGTTTGTATTTTTGTGAAATATTACCCATATAGAAGAAACATGTTACATAAAAAAGGAGAAGATAATGACGAAGAGTGAAAAGGCAAAACTGATCAGTCTATTGGGATAACTCAAATGCAGAGATTTAAACTATTTGCATTGTTGAAATGGTTTAAATTGTGGAAGAACGCTATAAAGATAAGGAAGGTTACAACCTTTCTCATGATATACGACTAAACAGATATTTCGTTTAAGCTGGAAAGAAAAAGAAAAAAATAAATTGTATAGAAGTTATTGTCTTAAGACTGACCTTGAAAGTGCATCTAGTTATGCTTCTCTTTATTCAAACCCTCCTTCAGAATGAAGACCAAAATGGAAGGCATCATCTCTAATAAACAAAGTAGAATAAAAGAAAGAAAATCCTTCATTTCTTTTCTTTCTCTCTTTTTTGTTTTTGAAAAGGAGAAGTTAGGAAATACAAGAATCTGTAAAATTACAGCTAAAATATTAATACATATTTCAGATGGAAAAGGAAGATGTGATATTAAAATTAAAAGATTAGAGAATGAATTTTTCTAATTGTTATTTTTTAATAACCATATCAGTGAATATACTGTTATCCCATTTCCTTCCAAATACATGTAGACAAGGTAACTATGCCCCTCATCCTTTTAAATTCATGTTGCAAAACCCAAAGAAAAATAATTTTACAACTTTAGAATATTAGTAGGCTTTACAGCTGAAATAAAATTGAAAATTAGAAGCTGATCTGTTTTCTATTATTTCTAGTGTTTTTGGAAATACTCGAATCACAAGCACATACTCGATTGCCAAAATTTAAAGATAGGATTTAAAACAAGCTCTCCCTCAGAATCATAACTTCAATAAAAATTTGAGGGTTTCCCCCAGCCAGGAACTACTCAGGGATAATTTATTTATCTATAGGAGAAAAATAAATCAATAGGTTCAATGTATATTCTAATATTATTTCTACAGAATTGAATGGACAATAAAAGAAAATGCATACAAACTCAATATTGGATAGTTTCAATGTAATTTTGTTGCAGATAGAGAATGCATTTTCAAAGCTTCTTTTGCAACATATTGAGAGTTTGAGGGTTTTTTTCTTTTTAAGATAGAAAAGCTTTCCTAAATTAGACTTTCTTTTAATTCTTCAGGATACTAAAGAAACAAGGGAACAGCTTGCCTTCGATAAGGATCTTTCTTCTAAATGTGACAGAAAGAGATCCAATTTTCCTAGCTAAATAGATTAGAGTAGTCCTAAATAATTTAGCCTCCATTTACATTTTGGGCAAGTTCAGTACATGTGAACTTCCAGCATCTCTTCTTTTTGAACTTTTTTAGATCAGTTAAGGTACACTTTTTAGTAGGAAATGTACAAAATTGCCATAGACTCTTAAATCAATTGTTTTCCTTATGATTTTATGCTGAAGAAAAACAATTTGTTGAGACCAAGAATGTAGGTTCCTCACTGGAGCTTACACTCTTTAGTAGTGTATTAGTTACTCATCAGATAAAAAGTTCCTTTCTAGACTGCAACCTTCTTGATGTTAGCAATTTCATGAATTTTGTCTTATTCGTTACTATAACTCTAGTTCATACAGCAGAAAGTAGAACAATAGTAGACATGTTTAATAAAAATAATAGTCCAGTCTTCCCATTACATGTTAGCAGAGTACGAAGCACTTTAATATGCCAGTTATTGTAACATATCCACAAAAATGTAAAGAAATAGGCATTACTCCTTTTTGTGGAAGAGGTAGTAGCTTTCCCCAGATACTGCCAGACTGAAGTAATTATAACTGATCCAGAGTGGTTGCACCAATTTGCAGTTCCACCAGCAATGTATGAGTGTACCTTTTTCTCCACATCCTCGCCAATGTTTATTGTTACTTGTATTGTTACCTCACTGCCATTCTGACTGGAGTAAGATGGAATTTCAGTGTAGTTTTAAATTGCAGAGATCACTAATTGCTAGAGATGTTGAAATTTTTTTCATAACTTTTTTTTGACCATTTGTATTGTTTCTTCTGTGAAATGTCTATTCAGTTTCTTTGCCCATTTATCAATTGGATTATTTGCTTTTCTGGGGTTAAGTTTTTTGAGTTCTTTGTATATCCTGGAGATTAATGCTCTACCCAAGGTGTAGGTGATAAATATTTTCTCCCATTCTGTAGACTTTGTTTTTTTGCAGCAATAAGGAGATTTCCTTAGAAATCTTGGAATGGAAATACCATTTGACCGAGTTATCCCACTCCTTGTCTTATACCCAAAGGACTTAAAATCAGCATACTACAATGATGCAGTCACATCAATGTTTATAGCAGCTCAATGCACAATAGTCAAGCTATGGATCCAACCTAGGTTCCCTTCAACAGATGAATGGATAAAGAAAATGTGGTATATATACACAATGGAATATATACTCAGTCTTAAGCAAGAATGAAATTATGGCATTTACCAATAAATGGATGGAATTGGAGAATATCATGCCAAGTGAAATAAGCCAGTCCCCCAAACCAAATACTGAATATTCTCTCTGATATGTGAGTGCTAACACATAACAAGGGAGGGTTGGGCAGGGAAATATAGAAGTTCATTGGATTAGACAAAGGGGAATGAAGGGAAGAGATAGGAAATGAGAATAGGGAAGACAGTAGAATGAATAGAACATAACTTTCCTATGCTCATGTATGAATACACAATCAGTGTAACTCCACATCATGTTCAACCACAAAAATTGTAATGGGTTGCACTCCATATATGTATACTATGTCAAAATGCACCCCACTGTCAGGTATATCTAAAAACAACAAAGAAAACAAAAACTTATCCAAATCCCAGCCTTAGGAGCTACCAAGCAAGACGCAGACATTTGGGTTATATAAACCAAATGTATATTCAACTAGATCTCAAAGACACATTTTGTTGGTCTTTCTCAATACCTACCATGTAAGAGTTGTTTTTCCCTACATATTTTTTGTTCCATATTCAATGATGCTGCTTCATATGATAATAACCTTCTAATATCATTTTACATAAAGAATTAAATGGCAACTCATTATTCTCTCCAGCACAGTTGACTCAATTATTTTTATTATTGAAAATTAAGTGATTTCCTTGAGATTCACCATTTAGTATTGTTATATAAATTGTTATGCTTTTGTCAAGGTGGAAAATCCTATTAGGTTGAATGCGAAAAGTGACCACAAATTCTTTGCAGCAACTCTCACCAAGAAATGGTTTCTATTTTGCATTCTTGAAACTGGGTTGACCTTGAGAATTTTTTTCACCAATAGTGAGTAGACAGACATCAGGTTCCTCCTAGAATGTGACACTGTGAGTTCTGAGCCTAGGCTTCAAGAGACTTTACCTATACTATCACTTTGTGAATATAGACAAAGTCATGCTGCTTCATGAGAGATGCAAGGTAATTCAGGGAATAGAAAAAACACTAGCCACACCCGCAAAGACTCCAGAATCAATGGGCAAGTTTGACAAATACTGTGTAAGATAAGCCACCTGAAAGAGCCAGGCCAAAGTATCAACCTGTTTTAGTCAACTTTTTATCTGACCAGCCCTAAAGACCTGACCAAAACAACTGTAGAGGAGGAAAAGTTTATTTAGGGGCTCATGGTTTCAGAGTTCTCAATCCATAGACCACAGGCTCCACTCCTCAGGGCTCAAGGCAAGTTAACACATCATGGTAGAAGAGTGTGGCAGAGGGAGCCAGGTCACATGATGATCAGGAAGCAGGGAGAGACTCTACTCTTCAGATACAAAATATATACTCCATAGCCACATCCCCAATGAACCACTTCCTCCAGCCACATCCCACCTGCATCCAGTTACCACTCAGTTAATACCATCAAGGATTACCTCACTGATTAGGTTAATGTTAGAGTCCAATCATTTCTCCTCCAAACCTTCTTGCATTGTTTCACACGTGAATTTTTGGGGGACACCACATCTAAACCATAATACAACCATAGACAATGATTTTTGTTTTAAGTCAATAAGTACAGAGAGACTATATTCACATAACATTTATTATAAAATATTGTTATAATTGTTCTATTTTATCACTAGTTATTATTAATAATCTCTTACTATACCTAAATTAAAGTTCATTAGACATATGTATTTATAGGGAAACTAGTATTTATAGGGTTCAATACTATTCATCATTTTGGGTTTACACTGGAGAAACATACATCACCTTCTATACTTAAATTATTGAAAGTTTATATCATCAAAGGATGTTAAATTGTGTCAAAATTGTATCTACAGACCTGAACATATGGTTCTTATCAGTAATTCTGTTAATGTCATTTGTCACATTTATTGATTTGTATATGTTGCAGCATCCTTGCATTCCAGGGATAAATCCCACTAAATTGTGGTGTATGATCCTTTAGAACTTTTGAATTCAGTTTGCTAGTATTTTGCTGATAATTTTTGCATCTATGTTCTTCAGGTATTGGTCTGTAATTTCCTCTCATACAGGTGTTTGTCTGACTTTGGTTTCAGGATAATGTTGACCTTCTAAAAGGAGTTTGGAAATGGTTCCTCCAGTTCAACTTGTTGGAAGAATTTGAGAATTCTGTTAACTTTGACATATTTGGTAGAATTCACCAGGGTGGCTATAAGGTCCTGGGCTTTACTTTGATGAGAAATTTTTTACTACTGATTCTTCCTCCTTCTTCTTATCTAATTCAAATTTTCCATTTTTTTGAACTCAGTCTTGATAGGTTTTATGTTTATAAAAAGTTATCCATTTTATTTTAAGTTATCCAATTTGTTCACATATAATGGCTCATAGTTATTTTTCATAATTTTGTTTTATTTCTGTGGAATCAATTTTAATGTCTTCCCTTTCAGTTATAGTTGTATTAATTTAAGTCATCACTCTTTTTGTTTAGTCTAGCTACAGGTTTGTCAAATTCATTTATCTTTTCAGAAAACCAACTTTCAATTTCATTGATCATTTCTATTTTTTTCTAGTTCTTATTTTATTTATTTCTTCTCTAATTTTTGTTATTTCCTTCCTTCTGCTGACTTTGGCTTAGTTCTTCTTTTTCAAATTCTTTGAGATGTAAAGCTAGGTTGCTTATTTGAGACTTTCTTTTTCTTTTGTTTTATTTGTCCTAATTAGTTGTTCAATAACAGTAGAATGCATTTATACATTTTGATAAATCTTACATAATGGAGTGTAATTTCTCATTTTTATTATTGTATGTATTGTAGGATCACATCCATCACGAATGTCTGTTTCACTCTACTACCTTTCATACTCCCATACCTCTTCCCTTCCCTTCACTCCTCTCTACCTAATGTAAAGTAACTCTATTATTTCCTAGCCACCCCCAATTTATTGTGAATTAGCATCCGCATATCAGAGAAAACATTAGGTCTTTTTTGGAATTGGATTATTTCGCTTGACATGACATTCTCCAACTCCATCCATTTACCAGCAAATGCCCTAATTTCATTCTTCTTTAAAGCTGAGTGAAGACTTCATGGTAGAGACTTTTTTATTCTTAATGATGCCATGTATCACACACAAAAAAACTTCTTTCTTAGAACTGCTTTCTTGCATTCCATAGGTTTTAGTATAAAGCGTTTGCATGTTTGTTTGCCTCAAGAAAATTTTTATTTCCCTTTCAACTCTTCATTGACTGCTTCATTGTTTAGGAGTGTTGTCTGATTTCCACATAATAGTGTATTTTGCAATTTTACTTCTGTTATTGATTTCTAGTTTCATACCATTGCTTTAGAAAACATGCTTGATATAATTGAATATTTTTAAAACTGTTAAGATTTGTTTTGTGGACTAATATATGACCTGTCTTGGAAAATGTTTTGTGTGCACTTGAGAAGAATGTGTATTCTACTGTTTGGTGGAATAGACTGTGATGTCTATTAGATCCATTTGCTGTATACTGTTGTTCAAGTTCATAATTTCCTTCTTAATTCTCTGCCTGAATGAGCTCATCATAGTTGAACATGGGGTACAGAAGTCTCCTAGTAGTACTATTATTGGTAGTAGAAGCTGTAGTACTATATTTCTCTCTCTCTCTCTCTCTCTCTCTCTCTCTCTCTCTCTCTCTCTCCTCCCCCACCCACATCCGGTTCTGTTAATATTTACTGTAACTATTTAGGTGCTCTAATGTTGGATATATATACATATATACATATGTATATATACACTCTCCTAATAGACTGACTCTCATATCACTATATAATGGCCCTATATAATGACTACTTCTTCTGTATATAGAACAACTTTTTCCATCTCTTCACTTTCAGCCTACATGTGACCTTAAAGCTAAAGTTAGATTTTGTACACAGCTGATAGCTGAACCTTTTTTTTTAAATCACTTCAGTCACTCCATATATTTGGATTAAAGAATTTAACCCATTTACCTTTAAAGGAATTGTTAATAGGTAAGAAACTACATTTGTCATGTATTATTTTCTTACTGTTTTTTACTTACTTTGTTCATTTCTTCCTCCCTTGCTGTCCTTATGATTCGATAATATTCTCTAGAATGATTTGATTCCTTTCCTTTATCTTTTGTGCATTAACTACAGATTATTTCTTTGTTGTTAACATGAGGTTTCCATAAAACATTTTAATAGGTGTAACAGTCCATTTTAAACCAATAATACCTTAACTTTGACAGTGTACAAAACTCTGCTCTTTAAGTTGTGCTTCCCCCAAATTGTATGATAGTGATGTCACAACTTTTAAATTGTACATATTGTGCATCTATTAAATAATCATTGTAGCTTAATACTTTTGCCTTTTAATTTCTGTATTAGAAATAGAAGGGATTTACATATCACCCCTACAAAATTATTTTGAATTTGACTATACTCTTAAAGTCTTATACTTTCGTATATTTTTTCATATATTTGCATGTTATTAGTGTCCTTTCATTTCACTTCCAGAACACCCTCTAGCATTTCTAATAAAGCATGTCTAGTGATGATGAATTCTTTCAGGTCGTATTGACCTGAGGAAGTCTTTACTTCTGAAAGGCAGTTTTTCCAGTTTATTTGTTGTCAATTTTTTTCTTTTAACATTTTGAATATATCATCCCACTCTCCCCCGGCTTAAAAGGTTTCTGCTAAAAAATCTGATAATATTTTAAAGAGGTTCCCTTGTAGATGATTCATCTTTTTCTTGCTTCTTTCAAAATTCTTTTTGCTTTTATTTGTGAGAATTGGATTATAGCACATCTTGGTTAAGTTCTCTTTAGGGTTCTTTGAGCTTCATAGATCTAGTTGTTTATTTCTCTTTTATAATTTGCTTAGTTTTCTGTCATCATTTCTTTAAATATGGTTTCTTCCCTTCTCCCTTCTCTCTTTCTTTATTCCTCCTGGGACTTCTATAATGTGTAAATTTATTCACTTGATGGTTTCACATAAGTCCTATAGACTTTCTTCACATTTTCATTCTTTTATCTTTTCCCCCAACTGGCAATTTCAAATAACTTACCTTCAAGCTTATGGATTATTTCATCTGCTTGATCAGCTATGCTCTTAAAACTTTCTGTGTAATTTTTTAAGTCCATTCATTGTATTCCTCAGTTCCAAAATATCAAAGTTCTTTTTGAACATCTATCATTTTCACGTACTGTTTTCCTGATTTCACTTAATTACTATGTTTTCTTATACTCTTCTGAGTTTTTAACATTATTTTGAATTCTAACTCAGAAAATTTGTAGACATACTTCTCCAAGATTGATTAGCACCATTTTATTTTGTTCTTTGCTGGTGTCTTTCATGAGCTCTGTGGCTGAGCTTTAGTGTATGTACTTTTGAAGTAGGCATCTCTTCTAGTCCTTACAGATTGACTTAGACACGTAAATGACTTCACCTATCAGCTCATCCAAATATTCCACAGGGGCTAGCTGCTGGGGTCTGTAGTCTTATCTGGTATGTGAATCAGTTAATGGCCGAGCCTAAAACCTAGACCCACACAGGCTTCTGGCACTCTGTGGTCTATTTTGATAGGGCCTGGACCCAGAACTTTCTGGACTCAGAACTTTCTGGACTCTGTGACTCAGCCCTAGGTTCATTGGAGCCTGGTGCCACAAGGGGCTGCCTAGGTCCCTAAAGCTCTAAGTTCCAGTCTGCTCCTGTTGTGGATTTTGTATTGGGTGTCCAAGGATGGGTCTGGTGCCTAAAGTAAGAGGAGCTGGCCTGGCACTAAGGAGCATCTAGGGCCTGGGTCTATAAGGGTTCACAGGCCTTTGGAGTGAGCCTAAAGACTAAGTGTACACAGATAAAACTGAATTTTATTATGGCTGCAGGGACCATACTGATGTTGTGGTGTGTCTGAAGCCTATGTTTACATGGATCAACCTATAGCCTGGGATGTAAGGGCCATCTTGGTACTGAGCTAGTTTTGGTGCTGGAGTCTACAAAGAAGTTGGGTACACATTTCTCTCTTCTTTCCCCATAGGGAGGGTATCTCTCTGCACTTAACTACAGGTTTGGGGAGGAGTGACATGGGCAATGTGCAACTGCCTTTCCTATCCTCTTCATTGTATCTTCTTTTCCTTCTAAACTCCGTTCATGTTCTATAATATCTTACCTTTATGTTTGTTTGCTTGTTTGTAAAAGTATTTTTGTGTATGGGTGGTTATTCAAATTGATGTTTCTTCAGGGGGAGAGCACTGAAAACTCCCATTTGCCTTCTTGTTGATGTAACTTCATTGTTGGCCAATCACAAGTCCAAGTAAAGAATGGCTTCCATATACTTTTATCAGGTCCCAGCTGTGTATCTCCAAAGTTTTCTTACTTCTGTGATATCTTCAACCTCAAGCTTAGTAAGTAAGATGTTGAGTAAGATGATTTGTAGCCACTTCAGAGTCACATATCCTTTGACAAATTATCTTTCACACAATTTCTACCACTAAAAAGAAAAAAATGATAAACTTCCATACTACTTTGCATGTATTAAGTATATTCCTGCCAGGTGAGAACATCAATATGAACCAAATCATCTGATTTTAATTTCACACATCTTATTATTAGAAAAAAATTATCCACACCAGTTTCTAGCCTTATACATTTCAAACCTTGTTTTTGGACCACTATACTTATTCTTTAAATGCCAGGCCCCTTAAGACATATTCATATCACATATTAACACTACTTTGGCTACATACCTGTGAATCACGACATTAGTCACATTGACAGAATAGGCAATAGGAGTATACCTGGAAACTATTACTATGCCAGAATGAGGAAGTGGTAACTTAACTATATGAGAGCTGATGGTATGAAACACATAAATATATTCCACTACACTGAAACAAAATGCATTACATTTTCCACTCAAATTTCCTTAAATACAACTCCAAAAATGTGTGGAATTACTACAAAACCACCACATAGAGGAGAAATAAAATGGAAGAGAAGTCAAAGTAGAAAAAATGGGCAAATTATTGCAATTTATAAGCTAGCCCAAATTTTACACTATGTATGGTCATTTGAACATATTTCTAGGGTCTCTCTCAAACTCTTATAATGATTTCCATCATGTAAGAGATCCTGAAGCTTAAGTTTCATTAGCTTCAAGGGAGATCTACCTGCACTCTGCCTCTACTCCTGACTTCATTTTCTCTTTCGTTCTTGGAAATAGCAGTGAACTCTTCCCTCTATTTTGAGCCATTTGGAATCTTACTTTTCTAACCTAAGTAGTGTTTCAATTTCTGATCACATCCATATTGTTTTTCCATTTTCTTTGCTTCCACGCCTCAGAACCTGGATTTCATGGCTGGCATTGCAAGCACCAGAAAAGATAATTGCTTGAGTGTGATAATGGTGACTGACAATTTCATCTCCAAACTATTTATCAGTTCACACTCCATATATGGGGAATCAAGAAAACATGACACCTCTTGTCAGTAAAACAAAAGAATCTTGTGACAGCATTTCAATTGGATTTTTCACCTGGCACTCACCACATTAGCACTCAGTTAAAATGACTCCATTCATTATTTCAAAAAAAAAAAAAAAGGAAAGAAAGAAATTCTCATGCACTAGACAAGGTAAATGAAATCATATACATGTAAAAAAAAAAAAAAGTTAATACTGCACCTGATCCCAGGTTTTCACCCCCTTCAAAATACCTGTGTTGGTTTATTTATTATAACTTTTTTTATTTGTTTCCAAAAATAAGTCAATCACAGGTCATTCTTTTATACAAGTAAATCATTCTCTTCAGCAGAGAATGACTCATCATTCAGAATAGTAAGCAAAACATGTCAATCTCAAAGTTCAACCAAAAGTGTCTCTCAATTACTTCTAACTCAAGGTGTCCATCCAAAGCTCCAAGCAAACCCTCAAATTGTCCAACAGCCTCTTCATAGAATGTAAAGCTCATATTTCAAGTGGTTTAAGTAACTTTCCAAAAGTGGTCTGAAAAGAAAAGCATCTTCTCTTCACCCTCAGTTTTTGTTCCCAAGGACATTTCTTGCTTTAGGAAGCAGTAGAGTGTGGTCATCAAGGTCATGAGCCAAACTGCAGAGTCAAATGCAAGTGTGTTTACATCATGGCTATTCCATGACTTGTGGGGGTGTTTAGGCAAGTTGCTCTAATCCTCTGAGCCTCAGTTCTCTAGCTTATAAATTGCAGATAATAATGTCATGTTCTTTAACATACAGCTGAATGGATAAAGTGAGATGCTATACATAATTTAGCACATTGACAAAAAAGTATAATCACTTTCCATTATTTTTTGCAGTTAATATTTTCCTACTATCAGTGTCATTTTGTTTCCCCAAAACCACTGAAGAGTGGTTTAATCAATATAGTAAACAAGACAAGCTATTCTAGAATTGTTCCTAGTTTCCTGTTCCAACTATCTGGGTTGACACTCCAAGCCAAAACTTTCTCCCTTTTTTTGGATACCACTTTAGTTGGGAAAAAAAAAAAAAAGACATTTTATGAGATTACCTCTGTCTCTGTAATTCTTCTCATATATCTTATTCCAAATATATCTCCACATGTATATTTTTTCCAAAAGAACAAATGAAAAGACAAAAAATAAATTTAGCCCACCAAGTTGTGCTGAAAATACTGAAGCAATTTTTAAGAGAGGAAAATATTGAGAAATCTTTCCAAACCATAGATTTAAAGACAGGTTTCATTAAAAAAAAAAAAAAAAAAAAAAGTGTACTTAATTTCTAATCAGCCTAAATAGTATCCTCCATACTCTAGGCAACTTCATCATCACCAAACTTCACTGAATGACTATGTTGGATTCTGGAAATACAAAGAGGCAAATTCACAGTTCCTGCCCCACAGGAGCATGTTATGCAGTTAAGGACACAGGATCAAACATGGAAAGACACTATAAATTTTGGAAAGTACAAAATTAACGAGACAGAAAAAAACAAGTGTCTGAGCAGATGAGAAGATAAAGCAATTTCAGGGCCATCAGTAAGTTTTATACACAAGTCTGCAATCATGAAGCCTCTGATTTGTAAACTATCCATAGTGGCCAGTCCCAAGGCTGATATCAGCACAATGCCTCTTACTGGTCTCTGGGGAGTTGCAGGTTCCAGTCAACTGTCCACCCAAAGCCACTTCATTTTATTGCTAATCTGGATGTCAGGTTCTGGCTTTTGTATTGGATCACAGTGGAGTGTTCAAAGAGGTAAAGGTCACACACTTTTGTGACCTCTTCCCCTTATATCTTAACTGTAATAAGAAAGAAAAAGGCTGAATAACTCTGGTCTCTGTCTTCCACAAGGCAGCTGAATAGACTCTCCATTTACAGCTGACCTTATTTCTCATACTTTGGCACTGCTGAGTACAATTTCAGCACAAGGGAATACTTAGATCCAAATGTGGATCAGATATTGGAGTAGAAATTGACAGAACAAGACTTTTGGCCTCCTTTGTTTCCAGGCCATTAAACCAATTCAGCACATACAGTTCAGGGAGCATTCTACAGAGCCCTGGGTAGTTCCCTTATGTTCGGCTCAGATTTTGGAAATGTTGCTCTGGTAGATGTTAAGTACAACGTCACTCCCCTCTGTTGGTCAGTCTGTTCTGCACACAAGCTTTGGGAATTTCTTAGGGAAGGATGGCCTAGGCAGGGCAAGGTTTGGGTATTCCTGAGTCCTCTAGACAAACTCCACCCAGGAGTGACATTGACATCAATTCTTTACAGCTCCCATTCCTTTATTTGGAATAACCCTGCTCAGGAGGCATAAAAATAAGTAAATAGAAATATTACTTAAGTAAATAGAAATATTATATACTGTCATAAATGTGTCCTCTCTTTGCTTTTTCAAACATGAGCAATTTGTTAAAGATGAGAACTGAACTTCTAATTTTTCTGACAGGAGAAACCTAGAAACCTGAGAGACAGGTCTGTTTTTTTTGCTTTTTGTTTTTTGTTTTTTTCTTTTTCCTATGATCACATCATGCCCCGTCAAGTAGGATTTTCTTCATTTTTAATTCAAGCAACAAAAATACCAAATTCATCTAAAAGATCATATTTGCTTTAATAAGCAAAAAGTTAAAGAAGGAAAAAATGGTTCAGTTTTTCATGTATGTATCCACACATGTTCAGGATCAGGGGAGGGAAAGTGGGAAGAAGGACACATGTCCTACTCCTGATCTAGACTGGCCATGGGGGTTCATTTCTGCTGTATTCACAGCAATCTTTTGAAGGTCAGGAATTCAGCTCCTCTTCTGCTCAGTTTGGGGTTTACTGGAAAATCTGGAACAATAGGAAAGTCTCACTTAACAACTTATTAGATTTATATACTCACTCCCAGTTCTGTAAATGTCAACAAAAACAGCAATATATAAGCTCTGGAAATGTCAAAATAATCAATGAAATATCATAATCATTTAAGTTTTCTTCAGAGTTGGAAAATTATCAAACCTCTTTGCCATAAGCAATTCCAATTTTATTCTCAAAGTCTCCCTATTAAAATATGTATGTATAATATATTTAGAAATGTGTATCACACTCAGAGGATGTGCCAGATAGATAGATATGCCTTCGCAGAAAAATGATAATATTCACAAGTCAGTTACTGACTTTCCCTTTAAAATCTCTGTGTTGGCTATTTGTCATTTGGCTCACAGCAACATTCCCCAGCCTTCTGGAATCTCCTTTTCATCACAAGATGGCTAGAAGCCTGCAAACTGCACCTCACAGTCTTGTCAGCTGCTTTTCAATGAGGCTCTGCCAATGGGAGGTGCTGTTGAGGGATTAGAAGGCAAATGGGAGGGAACTATCTTTGTGTGTTTCTTTTCTGCTTCTGGTAGAGCCTGGACGCATCAGTGAAAGGGGTAAGACAAGCACCTGGGAAGGATATGGGGTCCTTCCCAGGTAGTGTGATTCTACAGCAATGGCAGTCTCGGTGCTCAACTGACCTCAGCAGCATGATGAGCTCTGATTCCAGCAGCAGAAACTGCAGCCCAGATAGCAAGAGATTGCAGACTTCTGGGATCCTGCAGCTCAGTGCGGGTATAGGCTCCTAGCTGCCTGCAAAGGGGGGCAACATTTGCAACAGTAGAAGCAATAGAACCACAACTGCTTATCAGTACAGCAATCCTGGATCCTGGGTAATGGCATTCCCTCTATTGTTCCTGTAACCAGACTGATAGTAAGCAGGGATAACCTGACCTTCCCCTCCCCCCATTTCAGTCTCTAACAAGGATGTCATGAACAATTTTAAAATTTTTTTTTCTAATTTTCCTGAATGAACACGTATTAATAGACCTTCTTTGTCTTTCTAAAGACTAATAAATTGAGAGACAAATCAAGATATATATATATATGTTATTTTATTTTTTCATATAGTTGTATATGTACTTGCTGAATGTTGCAAAATCTTACGATTTAAAAATAACTTAAAAGAAGCTGAATTAAAAGATCTTTGAAGTGAACATTGAAAAGTTACAGAATGCAGGTAAAACATGACAGATTAGACATGTACATTCAATTTCAAAATAACACTAAAATAAAAATAAAGGAGTAAAGACCATATAAAACACAAGAGCAAAGAAAATGGAGAAAGGAATAAGACAACAGAGACAGTAGACAAAGGGTATCAACACAATTTCGCAAGATGGAAAGGACATGAACAAGCAGAAACTGATTAGCGGAGCTCAGAAAGCAGAAGTTAAAGATTCAAGAAGCAAACCCTTAAAAATACTTGGGAATATGTAAAACAAGATAGCACTGAAGGCAGGAATATGGAATAGAGTAGGGCTGAAATGGAAAGACCGACTGAAAGATTTCCCCTCAGACCGGACCCCAGACCTTGGATTCATACTACTGTCCTACCCCACCTATCATTTTGTTATTGAAAAAGATGGCCCAGAATCTTTGGACTCAAGAGTAAAAGCACCATTGACTTCAGGAAAAAGGCCCTATTCTGTATATGGTGATAAATTGAAGTTTTTATACTGAACACTGACATCCCCATCCCACTACCCAAACAACTTTCCCAGCCCAGAAAGGAGTCAGCAAAGTTTTGCACTCCATTAAGTTTGGAGGATCTCTAATAGGGAAGCTTAACCTTAAGAGAAAAAAATTAAATACTCAGTATTTTGGAGTCCCAGAATAAATAGATTATAGCTACATCTACAGATCTACAAGCTCTATCAATTCACTCAGAACTTCCAATTCAAATTTGGCTACCTCAACTTAAATAGATACAAATGGCCAAAGATGACAAGATATTGGAAAGAAATCTCTTACATTAAATTCAGAAACTGAAATAAAAGAACAGGAAAGGGAAAAAAATCAGAGAAAACAAGGCAATGTAGAAACAAAATTTTAAAATATAGTATAAATATCCCCAGGGAAATAAGAAAATATTCTATCTATGACATAAGATCAGGGTATTTTTAACAAGAATGAAAAAACACTTACACAGAAGAGTTATGAAAGATAAAAAGTATGATTTCAGGAATTCAGTAGAGGGATTATCAATAATGCTGAGTGTTTTTCTGTAAATATAAAAGAAAAAAATGATAGAAAATAGTAGGAAAAAAGATTTTATAAATTGGTTAACTGTTAATTTTCTTGAAAGTACCTGGGATTGAACCCAAGGCCTCTCATGATAAACAGTTGCTATACCACTGAACTCACAGTCCTTTTTTAAATTTTTATATTGAGATAGAGTCTCACTAAGTTGCCCAAACTAGTCATGAACTTGAGATCCTCCTGCCTCAGCTTTCGGAGTAGCTGAGATTAGAGGTGTGGGCTTCCGTGCCCAGCAGGTTGTTAGTAATTGTATCCAGAGATCCAACATCCAATTAGAGGTTTCCAGGAAAGACAGAGAGAAAAAAGGAAGGAAATTAGGAAGTTGGATAGAAGGAAGGAAGGAACAAAGAAAGGAAGGAAAAAAGAAGAAAGGAGCTAAAGGAACTTAAAAAAAAAAAAAATACAAATGTTTCCAGAAATAGAGAAGATAATTTTTCATATTGAAAGTTGGCAATTAGAGTCTAACAAAGTGAATGGGGAAAGACCTACATCAAAGTTCTTAGTGAAATTTCAAATCATTTGGGGCAAAAAATAAAAAATAGAAAAATGTTTCAGAGCTATAAAGCCAGCCATATACAAAAAAGTCATATATCTGAATAACATCAGACTTCACAGTTGCAACAACAAATCAACAACAAAAAAAAAGTAGTGCTTTCTATATTCTAAGAGAAGATTATTTCTAATCTAAAACTCTATCCTCAGATACACTTTTAAAAGTGGAATAAAAACATTTTCAGCATATAAAATCTCCCCAAATTTATCTTGTATGCAGCCTTTTTCAAAAATTGTAAGATGTGTTCCACCAAAACAAAGAAATAGGTCAAGAAAAAGGAAGATGTAAAATACAAGAAAGAAGAAATTTCAGATGGGTGGGGGAGAGAAAGAAAGAAAATTCCCCAGAATTGGATTTAGAATGTCTGCTACCACACTTGTCCTAGAGAGCAATGAACACAGGTTTTCACAGGGGAACAGCATGCTCCAGAAATGATCCAGAAAGAAGGAGAGAGAGAGAGAAGAAGGAAAGTAGAAAAGAAGGAAGCAAAGGAAAGAAGGAGAAAGGAGGGAGGAATTGCATCTCCATGAGCTTTTCTGAAAAATAACAGACTGTGAGAAAGATTGGAACATAATCAAAGGGATCTAGATAAAACCCCAAATGACAAAATAAAAACTGCTTTAATGTTAGGAAAGGAGAAAAGTCATCATAGAATAATATAAACTGCAAATTCTAATGTATCAGGGAAGCATGCTAGAAATAGGTATGGGGAAAATAAGAGGAAATAAGAGTGTATGCATTGAAATGGTGGAAGAAGGTAGTGTTAAAAAAGGTAATTCTAAACTTTAGAAGGGAGTTAACATATATAATGTCTAAAGATTTTTAAAAATCCACAAAACTAGCAACAAAATATAGTATTAGAGATTGAGAAGTAAAATGCTCCAGAATAAGCTGCTAAAGGAATTCAAAGGAAATGTTGCAGAGAATGAGAAGAGGACAGGGGTTTGCTTCTATTTATTTATTTACTTACTGTTGGAGTACTATTTGGCTTTTAAAATTAAGCACAAGTATCACTTTGAGAATGAACTTTACAAATTTGAAAGATAAATAAAGTAAGAGATGAGGAGTTTGGATAATTTCATATACATGCAGGACACTAATCAGTAATAAATTGGGATTTATAAAAGTCAAGCTACAATTTCTTTAATGAAATTAATCATGAACTGTCTAAAATATACCCTGTAGTCTTTATGCACTACTAATGAACTTCACCATTTTCACAATATGTTAAGGTAAGTTTTAACCAAAATTATTTAAAACTTTTAAATGTTTAAATTGGGTGGATATCTAAGTATCATGGTTACTAAGTTATTCCTGAGTGTATGCACTGAAATGGGTGGAAGAAGGTAGCATAAAAGAGATAATTCTAAACTTCTTTAGAAGGGAGTTAACAGTTAAGTCCTGTCTTTATTAACTATTAACTTTATCTATATAATGCATGATTCTAAAATTATAGTGCCCTAAAACAACAACGATCATTTTACTATCATCCTTCTTAGTTCCTATGTTCTTACTAAAGGATCCCTCATGCTATCAGATGACTCTGGTGGCTGAAACTAAAAATCACAAAGGCTTCCTTATGTGCATGACTAGCAATTGAAGCAGGCAGTTGTGTGGTCCCTTGAATAAGGTTGTCAATCAGAATACCTAGTCACAGCTTTTCCTTGTAGTCTGTCTTCCCCACTGCATAGTAATTGGGTTCTAATACTGAGCAACCCAAGTAGACCCAGAGGAGCTTGATAAAGACCTAGTCTCATAAGTCATATAGCATCACTTCTTCAAAGTGGCAGGTCCCCACAAAATACAAAGAGGGAAAATATATTTATTCATTTCAATAAGAAGGGACTGTAATGTCACACTGTAAGAAAAGCACGTGGGACAGGAGAACTTGTTACAATTCTTTTGTAATATATAATCTGCCATAGGTCTGTGTGTTCCAATATAGAAAAATCTATATTCACATAATGTTGAATAACCATTAACTATCTTCAAAAGGAGACATACTCAGACCAGCAGATTTCAAACTGGTATACCCATGAAGGCATGGATCCTTTTTTAAAACACTAAATTTCTAGAATCTAAACTTAAAATGTACTCTTCCCAAATATTTGAATATTTATGCTGGTTGTTCTTGTCTTTGTCACACTTTAAATAAGAGGTATGCCTGTCATCCATAATACCCTCCTCCAGTGGTACATTGACCCTAAGTGTAAAAACATCTCCAGAGTTACACACAATTGGACAACTCAAAATATTGGAGTTGGCACTGAGAAAATAAATGACTTTAATAAGTGAATAATTAAATCTGGAATTAGTTTCAATTCTTTGCCTTTAATAAAATTGAAAGACGACTTAATTGAGAGGACAGCTGGTAGATCATTAAAAATAATTTTTGATGATGGATAACTATGTGATATTTGGCATATAACTTGGAAGGAGTTCAAATATTTGAGTGACATTGCTAGAACAAAACTCCATTCCTATCTACTTATTTATGAGAATACATTTTCTCAGATCTTACATTTGCAAAGACAAAAATAGAATAAATTAATGCTGTGCTTTATCTCATTCTAGCAAAAAGTAATATGCATCCACAAAGATATATACTTATTAAATTAAGAGATAGCCCAATCATCAGAACAATGGATATATTTCAAATAAAATTTAAGTTTACCTAAATGTAAAATTATTTATGTGATTTAGATTAATTTGTATTAACAAGCATAATGAAAATTTAATTGAGAAGAAATTTTAACACTAAAGAGTCTCATGGTCACAAGCATTTATTACCTTTCAATGTGTATACCTAATTTTTAAAATAGGGAAAAGGTGATCATGAAAAGATTTTCAAACAGGAATAATATATTAAGAAAGAATACATTCTATCACAGAAGTGGTAGAAAAATAGGAATTCAGGGAGAAAAAAATAAATGCTGAATAATTTCTGTTACAGATGAATTTGTCAAAGTATTTTAAACTGAATTCTAGTGAGAAACAAAATGGTTACCTTTAAAATAGTGATTAAGGTTTTAAGTTAAATTTATAATGTCCTATGAACTAAATATTTTAAAATGAGTTAACTTATAATGAGAAATTTAGAGGTTCATTTAGAAATATATGACAAGGGAGAAAGTTTTCAAAATGTACTTAAGACCATTTATTTATTTATTTATTTATTTTAAATTTTTTTTAGTTGTAAATGGACACAATAACTTTATTTTTACGTGGTGCTGAGGATCAAACTCAGTGCCTCACACATGATCAGCAAGCACACTACCACTGAGCTATAACCCCAGCTCCAAGACCATTGATTTATAATCTGAAAATAGTTCTCCAACAAACAAGAAATTTGAGCCTAGATTAACAGTATTCTACTTAAAACTTATTTTTCTTGTTAGCTAAAAGAAGTTTCCAAATACATTCATATTCAGTTCAACTCTACAATTCTCTTTGCTGTATGTTATGTGTTTACTGAGAGGCAACTGATTACACAATTAAAAAAATAAAAACATTTCTTTAAACATGGAAGAAAAATGATATATTGATTTTACTGCCTCAGACCTATTCATTAGAGTTGAGATTTCTAGTTTTATCTAGATTTTTTCAACATACAGTAAGAAACATGACTAGAATTAGAAATCTCTAGATTGTTACATTTTTTAAAAGCATGGGGCAGAAATAAATACTTATTCATTTCTACTAAAGATTATTGATGCGTCAGCAGGCAGCTTCAGGGACCAGGACAGGGCAGCCAGGGACTTCCCCAAGCAGCCCTGCTCCCTCCGTGGCAGGTGCCTATCACTGCTAGATTCTTGGAGCAGACCTCCCAGTGAGAGCCTTTCTACACAGAGCCAGCCACAGGTCCCAGAGCCAGCAGAGAGCTCTGGCCTGCAAGCAGCGTCTGGGACCAGGGCAGGGCAGCCAGAGACATCTCGAGGCGGCCCAGCTCCCTCCGGTGGCAGGCTCTTTCCATGGGGCAATCCAAGATGGCGGACTAGAGGGTGACTGCATCTCCTGTCATTCCAGAACCCAGGATTCAAGAAGGAGAGGCATTGAGAGACTCAGAATAAAATAGAGCCACCAGGTGAGTCTCCCCCACCGGGTGAAGCTCAGCCCAGGCGGCAGGCCCGGATAGGGGCAGCTTCTCAGAGCAGGCCTCCCAGTGAGAGCCTTTCTGCACAGAACCAGTTCCAAGTCCCAGAGCCAACGGCGAGCTCTGGCCCACAGGCAGCTTCAGGGAACAGGACAGGGCAGCCAGGGACTTCCCTAAGCAGCCCTGCTCCCTCTGGCAGCAGGCTCCTTTCACAGCCAGCTTCTTGGAGCAGACCGCCCAGTGAGAGCATTTCCACAGAGAGCCAGCTTCAAGCCCTGGAACCATTAGCAGGCTAGGGGCAGCTTTCTTCGGAAGCACTGCATTCTCACGTTACTCCAAGACTTCAGGCTAATGAAGTCTGGGAGGTGATACACTGGGAATTTACAGGGACACTCTAAGTCAATAGAGGAAATCTGCTATATCTCAGAGTCCCACTGACATCTGAGTAATATGAGAAAATAAGGGAAGAAAATGCCCCAAACAAACCTAGATACTATGTCAATAAAACCCAATGACAGCACAGCAGAAGAAATGTCAGAAAGGGAGTTCAGAATGTACATAATTAAAACAATCAGTGAAGCAAAAGAGGAGATGAAAGAGCAAATGCAGGCATTGAAGGAGGAGATAAAAGAGCAAATACAGGTATTAAACGATCACACCAATCAACAGTTAAAAGAGCAAATATGGGAAGCAAGAGATCATTTCAATAAAGAGTTAAAGATACTGAAAAAAATAAAACAGAAATCCTTGAAAGAAGGAAACAATAAACCAAGTTAAAAACTCCATAGAAAGCATAACCAATAGGATAGAACACCTGGAAGACAGAACCTCAGATACTGAGGACAAAATACTTAATCTTGAAAACAAAGTTGAACAAACAGAGAAGATGGTAAGAAATCATGAACAGAATCTACAAGAATTATGGGATACCATGAAAAGGCCAAATTTAAGAATTATTGGGATTGAGGAAGGCTTAGAGAAACAAACCAAAGGAATGAACAATCTATTCAATGAAATAATATCAGAAAATTTCCCAAATCTGAAGAATGAAATGGAAAACCAAGTACAAGAGGCTTATAGAATTCCAAATATACAAAATTACAACAGACCCACACCAAGGCACATTATTATGAAAATAGCTAACATACAAAATAAAGACAGAATTTTAAAGGCCACAAGAGAAAAGAATCAAATTACATTCAGGGGGAAACCAATAAGAATATCAACAGATTTTTTAATCCAGACCCTAAAAGCTAGAAGGGCCTGGAACAACATTTAAAAGCCGTGAAAGAAAACAGATGCCAACCAAGAATGTTATACCCAGCAAAACTTACTTTCAGATTTGACGACGACATAAGAGCATTCCATGATAAACAAGCATTACAGAACATTCTCAGCAAAATATTCCATGAGAAAGAGATGAAAAACAGCGATGCAAATCAGCAACAGGAGGAACTACTCTAAAGGAATAACCAAATAAAGAAGAAACCAAATAATGTCAAAAAACAAAAATGAGCCAAATGACTGGGAATACAAATCATATCACAATAATAACCCTGAATGTTAATGGCCTGAACTCATCAATCAAAAGACATAGAATGGCAGATTGGATTAAAAAGAAAAATCCAACAATATGCTGCCTGTAAGACACTCATCTCATAGAAAGAGATACCCATAGACTAAAGGTGAAAATATGGGAAAAAAACATACCATGCACATGGACAGAGCAAAAAAGCTGGAGTATCCATCCTCATTCCAGATAATGTGGACTTCAAGTCAAAGTTAGTCAGAAGGGATAAAGAAGGACATTACATACTGCTTAAGGGAAGCATAAATCAGCAAGACATAACAATCATAAATATCTATGCCCCAAACATTGGCTCATGCATGTACGTCAAATAAATCCTTCTCAATTCCAGGAATCAAATAGACCACAACACAATAATGCTAGGTGATTTTTACACACCTCTCTCATCACTGGATAGATCGTGCAAACAAATATTGAACAAAGAAACCACAGATCTCAATAACACAATCAACAATTTAGACTTAACCGACATATATAGAATATACCATCCAACAAAGAATGAATACACTTTCTTCTCAGCAGCACATGAATCCTTCTCTAAAATAGACCATGTTTTATGCCACAAAGCCACTGTTAGCAAATACAAGAAGATAGAGATACTACCTTGTACTCTATCAGATCATAATGGATTGAAATTAGAAATAAATGACACAATAAAAAACAGAAACTTCTTCAATACCTGGAGATTAAGTAATACAATATTATATGATGAATGGATAACAGAAGACATCAGGAGGGAAATAAAAAAAATTCTTAGAAGTAAATGAGAACAAAGACACATCATATCAAAATCTCTGGGACACTTTGAAAGCAGTACTTAGAGGAAGATTTATTTCATGGGGTGCATTCAACAAAAGAGGTAGAAATCAACAAATAAACGACTTAACACTACAGCTCAAAGCCCTAGAAAAAGAAGAGCAGACCAACACCAAAAGTAGTAGAAGACAGGAAATAGTTAAAATCAGAGCTGAAATCAACGAAATTGAAACAAAAGAAACAATTGGAACAATTAGCAAAATAAATAGTTGGTTCTTTGAAAAAATAAACAAAATTGATAAGCCCTTAGCCACACTAACAAAGAAAAAGAGGGAGAAAACTCAAATTACTAAAATTTGGAATGAACAAGGAAATATCACAAGACACAAGTGAAATACAAAACATAATTAGAAGCTATTTTGAAAATCTATACTGCAACAAAACAGAAAACCTCGAAGACATCAACAAGTTTCTACAGACATATGAATTACCTAAACTGAACCAGGAGGATATACATGACTTAAATAAATCAATTTCAGGTGGTTTTCAAGATGGCGGCCTAGAGGGTGGCTGCATTTCATGTTGCTCCAGGACTCAGGATTCAAAAGAGGAGAAATTGAGAGACTTGGGACCAACTCAAAGCAACCGGGTGAGTCTCTCCCATTGGGGAGGCGTCCCGGATGGGGCGGTAGTCCCAGAACGCAGGGAACTTTGTGAAGTAGAGCTGCCGATGAGACGCCCCCCCCCCCCCCACTGGAGCAGTGAACTCAGACAACTGGGAGCGTCGTAAAGGAGGCCACTCAGCACAGCGCTGGGACTCGGAGCAACCACTGGGGCTCCAGAGGCTGCCCAGGGGAGGAGTGGCGAGGAGAGCTGTGTGGGCTCAGGACACCGGGGCCTGCCCTGAGGAGGAGGAGGAGGAGGAGCGTGGCCGCTTAGATTTGGAATGCCTACACCAGAGCTACAGGCTGTTGCCAGAGGAGAAGCTGCGCGGCGAGCTGTTTGGACTTAGAGCGACCGCTTCTGAACACCGGGGCCTGCCCTGAGGACGAGGAGGAGGAGGAGCGGGGCCGCTTGGATTCGGAGTGACTGCACCAGAGCTACAGGCGGTTGCCAGAGGAGGGGTTGCGTGGCGAACTGTTTGGACTCAGACCACTTCTGAACACCAGGGCCTGCCAGGAGGAGGAGGAGGAGGAGGAGGAGGAGCGCGGCAGGGCGTTTGGACTCGCAGTGACTGCATTGGAGCTCCAGGTGGCTGCTCAGAGGACAAGGCGAGTGGTGAGTTGTTTGGACTTAAAGCGACCGCTCCTGAACACAGGGGGGCTGCCTGGAGTAGGAGTGTGGTGGGTCACTTGGTCTCCAGTGGCCGCACCAGAGCTCCCGGAGGCTGCCCAGAGGACGCGTGCAGCGGGTCACGTGGATTCAGAGCCACTCAGAGTGACCACTCCTGAATACCCGGGGGGTTACCTGGAGGAGGAGGAGGAACAGAAGGGTCATTTTGACTCGGAGTGATTGATTGCCCCAGGCTACAGGTGGTCGGTGGGAGGAAGAGGCACGCAGTGAGTTGCTTGGACTCCTAGTGACCGCACCAGAATACTGGGCCGCTGTCTGGAGGAAGAGGCATGTGGCGGGTCTCTGGGACTCAGAGCGATTCTACAGGGCCCCAGGTGGGTGCTCAGAGGAGGGGCTGTATAGCCAGGCGATTAGGTGCAGAGCAGGGTCCCAGGATCTAGGAGGCTTCTTGGTAGAAGAGCTGCACAGAGACAGGCTTAGGGGCGGAGTGAAGGTTCCAGGCCTGCGGGCAGATTCTCTGAGGAGGGGCAGTCTAAGGAGTTTCATCTGCGAAGGGTGAGGCTCCCAGACCCAGGAGGTAGGGCCGGGCCCCTGGGAACTTTGCAAAGGAAGGCAGCCCCGCCCAGGCGGTAGCTGTAAATTGAGGGGAACCTCTAGGAGGGAACTGACCAGCGAGACCTCCCCACCGGGTGAGTCCTCCCTGCCAGGTGAGGTTTCCCCACAAGGACAGTAAAACCAGAGACACAGACCCAAACAGGCCTTGCCTCAGCCCGCAGCCTAGTTCCCCTTTGGATGACCATTGGTCAACAAGTGGAGACACCTCTGCCCACTAGCAGGGAATATACCCCACCTGAAGGCCACGACTCCTAGAGAGGCAGATTCCTTGTGGAACACCGCATTATCAAGTTCCTCCAAGACTTCAGCCTACTGAAGGCTAAGGGGGGATATATATAGAAATCTTCAGGGACATTGTAAGTCAATAAAGAAAATCTGCAATATCTCAGCAGTCCACTGATACCTGAACAATATGAGAAAACAAGGAAAGAAAACGCTGCAAAATAATCTAGATGTTACATCAATAAAACCCAATGACAGCATGGCAGAAGAAATGACAGAAAAGGAGTTGAGATTGTACATAATTAAAATGATCAGGGAAGCAAACGATGAGATGAAAGAGCAAATGCAGGCATTGAATGATCGCACCAATCGACAGTTAAAAGAACAAATACAGGAAGCAAAAGATCATTTCAATAAAGAGTTAGAGATATTGAAAAAAAAAACAAACAGAAATCCTGATATAAAGGAAACAATAAACCAAATTAAGAACTCCATAGAAAACATATCCAGTAGGATAGAACACCTGGAAGACAGAACCTCAGACATTGAAGACAAAATATTTAACCTTGAAAACAAAGTTGAACAAACAGAGAAGATGGTAAGAAATCATGAACAGAATCTACAAGAACTATGGGATATCATGAAAAGGCCAAATTTAAGAATTATTGGGATTGAGGAAGGCTTAGAGAAACAAACCAAAGGAATGAACAATCTATTCAATGAAATAATATCAGAAAATTTCCCAAATCTGAAGAATGAAATGGAAAATCAAGTTCAAGAGGCTTATAGGACTCCAAATACACATTATTACAACAGACCCACACCAAGGCACATTATAATGAAAATACCTAACATACAAAATAAAGACAGAATTTTAGAGGCTGTGAGAAAAAAGAACCAAATTACATTCAGGGGGAAAGCAATACGGATATCAGCAGATTTTTCAATCCAGACCCTAAAAGCTAGAAGGGCCTGGAACAACATTTTTCAAGCCCTGAAAGAAAATGGATGCCAACCAAGAATCTTATACCCAGCAAGACTTACTTTCAGATTTGACGATGAAATAAAATCCTTCCATGATAAACAAAAGCTAAAAGAATTTACAAAAAGGAAGCCAGCGTTACAGAACATTCTCAGCAAAATATTCCATGAGGAAGAGATGAAAAACAAAGAAGCAAATCAGCAAAGGGAGGAATTATCCTAAAGGAATTGTCAAATAAAGGAGGAAACAAGTTGTGTCAAACAAATAAATAAATAAAATTTAAAAAATGAACCAAATGACCGGGAAACCAAATCATATCTCTATAATAACCCTGAATGTTAATGGCCTGAATTCATCAATCAAAAGACATAGACTGGCAGACTGGATTAAAAAGAAAGATCCAACAATATGTTGCCTGCAAGAGTCTAACCTCATAGAAAAAGATACCCATAGACTAAAGGTGAAAGGATGGGGAAAAACATACCATGCACATGGACTCAGCAAAAAAGATGAAGTATCCATCCTCATTCCAGATAATGTGGACTTCAAGCCAAAGTTAGTCAGAAGGGATAAAGAAGGTCATTTCATACTGCTTAAGGGAAGCATAAATCAGCAAGATATAACAATCATAAACATCTATGCCCCAAACAGTGGCTCATCCATGTATGTCAAACAAATCCTTCTCAATTTCAGAAACCAAATAGACCATAACACAATAATACTAGGTGATTTTAACACGCCTCTCTCACCACTGGACAGATCTTCCAGACAAAAATTGAACAAAGAAACCATAGATCTCAACAACACAATCAATAATTTAGACTTAACGGACATTTATAGAATATACCATCCAACCAAGAGTGAATACACTTTCTTCTCAGCAGCACATGGATCCTTCTCTAAAATAGACCATACATTATGCCACAAAGCTAATGTTAGAAAATACAAGAAGATAGAGACAGAACCATGTATTCTACCAGATCATAATGGATTGAAGTTAGAAATAAATGAAAGAGTAAAACACAGAAACTATTCCAACATCTGGAGATTAAACAATGTGCTATTATATGATGAAAGGATAACAGAAGATATTAGGAAGGAAATTAAAAAATTCTTAGAGGTAAATGAGAACAAAGAAACATCATATCAAAATCTCTGGGACACTATGAAAGCAGTACTTAGAGGGAAATTTATTTCCTGGAGCGCATTTAATAAAAGAAGTAAAACTCCAAAAATAAACGACCTAACACTACAGCTCAAAGCCCTAGAAAAAGAAGAACAGAGCTGCACCAAAAGTAGTAGAAGACAGGAAATAGTTAAACTCAGAGCTGAAATCAATGAAATTTAAACAAAAGAAACGATACAAAAAATTGACAAAATAAATAGCTGGTTCTTCGAAAAAATAAACAAAATTGATAAATCTTTAGCCACACTAACAAAGAGAAGACGAGAGAAAACCCAAATCACTAAAATTCAGAATGAACAAGGAAATATCACAACGGACAGGATTGAAATACAAAACATAATTAGAAGCTATTTTGAAAATCTATACTCCAACAAAACAGAAAACCTCGAAGACATCAACAGTTTTCTAGAGACATATGAATTGCCTAAACTGAACGAGGAGGACATACACCATTTAAATAGACCAATTTCAAGTACTGAAATAGAAGAAGTCATCAAAAGCCTACCAAGAAAAAAAAGTCCGGGACCAGATGGGTTCTCAGCCGAGTTCTACAAAACCTTTAAAGAAGAGCTCATTCCAATACTCCTCAAAGTATTCCATGAAATAGAAGAGGAGGGAACCCTCCCAAACTCATTCTATGAAGCCAATATCACCCTGATACCTAAACCAGACAGAGACACATCGAGGAAAGAAAATTTCAGACCAATATCCTTAATGAACATCGACGCAAAAATTCTCAACAAAATTTTAGCAAATCGCATACCAAAACATATTAAAAAGATAGTGCACCACGATCAAGTGGGTTTTATCCCGGGGATGTAAGTTTGGTTCAACATCAGGAAATGAATAAATGTCATTCACCATATCAAGAGACTTAAAGTTAAGAATCACATGATTATTTCCATAGAAGCAGAAAAAGCATTCGATAAAATACAGCATCCCTTCATGCTCAAAACACTAGAAAAAATAGGGATAGTGGGAACATTCCTTAACATTGTAAAGGCCATTTATGCTAATCCCATGGCTAATATCATTCTAAATGGTGAAAAACTGAAAGCATTCCCCCAAAAAACTGGAACAAGGCAGGGATGCCCTCTTTCACCACCTCTATTCAATATCATTCTTGAGACTCTAGCCAGAGCAATTAGACAAACCAAAGAAATTAAAGGGATACGATTTGGAAAAGAAGAACTCAAACTATCCCTGTTCGCTGATGACATGATCATATATTTAGAGGAACCTGGAAATTCCACCAGAAAACTCTTAGAACTCATAAGTGAATTCAGTAAAGTAGCAGGTTACAAGACCAATGCTCATAAATCCAATGTGTTTTTATACATAAGTGATGAATCTTCAGAAAGAGAAATTAGGAAAACTACCCCATTCACAATAGCCTCGAAAAAAATAAAATACTTGGGAATCAATCTCACAAAAGAGGTGAAAGACCTCTACAATGAGAACTATACAACACTAAAGAAAGAAATTAAAGAACACCTTAGAAGATGGAAAGATCTTCCATGTTCTTGGATAGGAAGAATTAATATTGTCAAAATGGCCATACTACCTAAAGTGCTATACAGATTCAATGCAATTGCAATTAAAATCCCAATGACGTACCTTACAGAAATAGACCAAGCAATTATGAAATTCATCTGGAAGAATAAGAAACCCAGAATAGCTAAAGCAATCCTTAGCAGGAAGAGTGAAACAGGGGGTATTGCAATACCAGATCTTCAACTCTACTACAAAGCAATAGTAACAAAAACGGCATGGTACTGGTACCAAAATAGAAAGGTAGATCAATGGTACAGAATAGAAGACACGGACACAAACCGAAATAAATACAATTTTCTCATACTAGACAAAGGGGCCAAAAATATGCAACGGAGAAAAGATAGCCTCTTCAACAAATGGTGCTGGGAGAATTGGAAATCCATATGCAACAGAATGAAACTAAACCCCTATCTCTCACCGTGCACGAAACTAAACTCAAAATGGATTAAGGACCTCGGAATCAGACCAGAGACCCTGAAGATTATAGAAGAAAAAGTAGGTCCAGATCTTCAACATGTTGGCTTAGGACCAGACTTCCTTAACAGGACTCCCATAGCACAAGAAATAAAAGCAAGAATCAATAACTGGGATAGATTCAAACTAAAAAGCTTTCTCTCAACAAAGGAAACTATCAGCAATGCGAAGTAAGAGCCTACAGAGTGGGAGAATATCTTTGCCAATCATACTTCAGATAGAGCACTAATCTCCAGAATCTGTAAAGTACTCAAAAAACTCTACTCCAAGAATTCAAATAATCCAGTCGACAAATGGGTTAAGGAAATGAATAGACACTTCACAGAAGAAGATCTACAAGCAATCAACAAACATATGGAAAAATGCTCAACATCTCTAGTAATAAGAGAAATGCAAATCAAAACCACCCTAAGATTCCATCTCACCCCAATTAGAATGGCGATTATCAAGAATACGAGCAACAACAGGTGTTGGCGAGGATGTGGGGAGAAAGGTACACTCATACATTGCTGGTGGGACTGCAAATTAGTGCAGCCACTCTGGAAAGCAGTGTGGAGATTCCTTAGAAAACTTGGAATGGACCCTCCATTTTACCCAGCTATCCCACTCCTTGGCCTATACCCAAAGGACTTAAAATCAACATACTACAGAGATACAGTCACATCAATGTTCATAGCTGCAAAATTCACAATAGCCAGACTGTGGAACCAACCTAGATGCCCTTCAATTGATGAGTGGATAAAGAAGCTGTGGTATATATAAATACAATGGAATATTACTCAGCCATAAAGAATGATAAAATTATGGCATTTGCAGGCAAATGGATGAAATTGGAGAATATCATGCTAAGTGAGATAAGCCAATCTCAAAAAGCCAAAGGAAGAATGATATCGATAATAAGTGGATGATGACACATAATGGGGGGAGGGAAGGGTTAGTGTTAGGGTTAGAGTTAGGGTTAGGGAGGGGGGCAAGTATGAAGGAAGGAAGCTCTGTATAGAAGGAAAAGAGGGGTGGGAGGGGTGGGGGGAAGGGAAAAAATAACAGAATGAATCAAACAACATTACTCTATGTAAATTTATGATTACACAAATGGTGTGCCTTTATGCCATGTACAAACAGAGAAACAACATGTATCCCATTTGTTTACAATAAAATAAAAAAATGAAAAAAAAATAAAAATAAAAAAAATAAATCAATTTCAAGCAATGAAATAGAAGAGGTCATCAAAAGCCTACAAACAAAGAAAAGTCTGGGACCAGATGGGTTCTCAGCCGAGTTCTACAAAACCTTTAAAGAAGAGCTCATTCCAATACTCCTCAAAGTATTCCATGAAATAGAAGAGGAGGGAACCCTCCCAAACTCATTCTATGAAGCCAATATCACCCTGATACCTAAACCAGACAGAGACACATCGAGGAAAGAAAATTTCAGACCAATATCCTTAATGAACATCGACGCAAAAATTCTCAACAAAATTTTAGCAAATCGCATACCAAAATATATTAAAAAGATAGTGCACCACGATCAAGTGGGTTTTATCCCGGGGATGTAAGTTTGGTTCAACATCAGGAAATGAATAAATGTCATTCACCATATCAAGAGACTTAAAGTTAAGAATCACATGATTATTTCCATAGAAGCAGAAAAAGCATTCGATAAAATACAGCATCCCTTCATGCTCAAAACACTAGAAAAAATTGGGGTAGTAGGAACATTCCTTAACATTGTAAAGGCCATCTATGCTATGCCTGTGGCCAATATCATTCTAAATGTTGAAAAACTGAAAGCATTCCCCCTAAAAACTGGAGCAAGGCTGGGATGCCCTCTTTCACAACTTCCATTCAACATCGTCCTTGAAACTCTAGCCAGAGCAATTAGACAAACCAAAGAAATTAAAGGGATATGAATTGGGAAAGAAGAACTCAAACTATCCCTGTTCACTGATGACATGATTATATATTTAGAGGAACCTGGAAATTCCACCAGAAAACTTTTAGAACTCATAAGTGAATTCAGTAAAGTAGCAGGTTACAAGACCAATGCTCATAAATCCAATGTGTTTTTATACATAAGTGATGAATCCTCAGAAAGAGAAGTTAGGAAAACTACCCCATTCACAATAGCATCGAAAAAAATAAAATACTTGGGAATCAATCTCACAAAAGAGGTGAAAGACCTCTACAATGAGAACTACAGAACACTAAAGAAAGAAATTAAAGAAAACCTTAGAAGATGGAAAGATCGCCCATGTTCTTGGATAGGAAGAATTAATATTGTCAAAATGGCCATACTACCTAAAGTGCTATACAGATTTAATGCAATTCTAATTAAAATCCCAATGATCTACCTTACAGAAATAGAGCAAGCAATTATGAAATTCATCTGGAAGAATAAAAAACCCAGAATAGCCAAAGCAATCCTCAGTAGAAAGAGCGAAGCAGGGGTATTGCAATACCAGATCTTCAACTCTATTACAAAGCAATAGTAACAAAAACGGCATGGTATTGGTACCAAAATAGACAGGTGGATCAATGGTACATAATAGAGGACATGGACACAAGCCCAAATAAATACAATTTTCTCATACTAGACAAAGGGGCCAAAAATATGCAATGGAGAAAAGATAGCCTCTTCAACAAATGGTGCTGGGAGAATTGGAAATCCATATGCAACAGAATGAAACTAAACCCCTAGCTCTCACCCTGCACAAAACTCAACTCAAAATGGATCAAGGACCTCGGAATCAGACCAGAGACCCTGCATCTTATAGAAGAAAAAGTAGGTCCAAATCTTCAACTTGTTGGCTTAGGATCAGACTTCTTTAACAGGACTCCCATAGCACAAGAAATAAAAGCAAGAATCAACCACTGGGATAGATTCAAACTAAAAAGCTTTCTCTCAGCAAAGGAAACTATCAGCAATGTGAAGAGAGAGCCTACAGAGTGGGAGAATATCTTTGCCAATCATACTTGAGATAGAGCACTAATCTCCAGAATCTATAAAGAACTCAAAAACCTCTACACCAAGAATACAAATAATCCAATCAACAAATGGGCTAAGGAAATGAACAGACACTTCACAGAAGAAGATGTACAAGCAATCAACAGATATATGAAAAAATGTTCAACATCTCTAGTAATAAGAGAAATGCAAATCAAAAATACCTTAAGATTCCATCTCACCCCAATTAGAATGGCGATTATCAAGGACACAAGCAACAATAGGTGTTGGCGAGGATGTGGGGAGAAAGGTACACTCATACATTGCTGGTGGGGTTGCAAATTAGTGCAGCCACTCTGGAAAGCAGTATGGAGATTCCTCAGAAAACTTGGAATGGAACCACCATTTGACCCAGCTATCCCACTCCTTGGTCTATACCCAAAGGACTTAAAATCAGCATACTACAGAGATACAGCCACATCAATGTTCATAGCTGCTCAATTCACCATAGCCAGATTTTGTAATCAAACTAGATGTCCTTCAATTGATGAATGGTTAAAGAAATTGTGGCATATATATAGACAATGGAATATTACTCTACCATAAAGAATGATAAAATTATGGCATTTGCAGGCAAATGAATGAAATTGGAGAATATCATGCTAAGTGAGATAAGCCAATCTCAAAAAACTAAAGGACGAACGATCTCGCTGATAAGTGGATAAGGACATATAATGGTTTTGGGAGGGGTTAGCGTTAGGGTTAGGGTTAGGTTTAGGGTTAGGGTTAAGGAGGGTGGTAAGAAATGAGGAAGGAAGGACTGTTTAGAGGGAAAAGAGGGGTGGGAGGGGTGGTGGGGACTGGAAAAAAAATAACAGAATGAATCCAACAACATTACCCTATGTAAATTTATGATTACACAAATGGTATGCCTTGACTCCATGTACAATCAGAGAAACAACATGTATCCCATTCGTTTACAATAAAAAAAAATAAAATAAACAAGCAAAAGGAAGATCAGTAGAGGAATGAGTAGAAGGAGGGAGCTTGGGCAGAAAAGAGTGGGAACAGGATTGAAATAAAATTTCATGCATGTATGATTTTTTCAAAATGATCCAACTACTATGTATAATTACAATGTTCTAATAAAAAATATAGATACAAAAAAATTTTAAAAATTAAATTAAAAAAAGATTATTGGTTACATTTAATAAAAAACAAAAACCTGAATATAAGACCTAGAATTTCAGATGTGCTTCTTGCTCTATTCAATGTCTCACTGTTCCCCAATAGCAAACTGATATACTCTAGTCTCAAATAATCTTAATCCTATTATTTATCTCACTGCTCATTATGGTGCCTGACATAGTATAGATGTTAAATATCTGTTTACTGGACAAATGAAAAAAAAGGAATTCATTAATGTAGTGAATCAGAGGGTAAGACTTTCCACATTCAGACATTTTCCATTAATGCAAGTTTACATTGGCAAATATCTTCTGAACAGTAGTTACCAGAAGTCAGCCCATACTCTGACTATATCAGTGTAACCTGTTATAAGTGTTATAAATTTGGCTTTCTGTATATCTACCAAATATTACTAAATTACATACTTGAGAAGGGCAAGGTCTGAAAACCTTCATTTTTAACAGGCTCCCAGTTGATCAACATGCACAGAATTGACAAGAAGTTGAAAAATCGGTTGTGAAAACAAGAAAAACCTGGGCAGATTCATCCAGAGCATCTGAGAGGCAGTCTCAAGGGAAAAATTATTTGGTAAGTCACCACTGATAAAAGTAGAACAATGCAAATTATTTGCTGTGTTCAAGATTTAAATTTGAGATACAGAGTGACTGCAGGTCTACAATGGGTCGTGTCAGCACTCCCTGTTTACAGTGGGGTAGGACCTTGACTAGTAGTCACACTAGTCTGCTTCTGATCCAGAAGATGTTTTTCCATAAACATAATCAAAATGCTCCTAGAACTCAGGAATGTTTTCTAGGAAGCTGAAAATAAAAATTACAAATATAGGGCTATGCACAGTGGAAACAAGTGCCTCCTAAAACAGTAGGTACCCTGTCAAGGAGAACCACTTACAAGATTCACCCCATCTGAGTACTACAGAAAGGATATCTGCACCAAGAGTAAGTGCATGACCTTGAGATTTTTCTCCCGTTTTGAGAGACTGTGACTCTATATTATTAAATGAACTCCAAAATCATCCAATTCAGTTTTTTAAAAAAATTAGTTAATGTGTATAATCCTTTAGAAACACTACATAGTTGACTATATTTGTAACTTTTTTGCTGTTACACATTTCAAATTGTGTCTAAGGACAGTATAATAAGTAATGTCTATTCTAGGGAAGAATAATCAATAATCATCTGACCAGCTCTCAGCCCCTTCAGCAGACCTGAGTCTTTCCAACCATCATCTACTCACTGTTCCATAAAAAAAGACCTCAATCATCATAACCCTCAGCAGTGTCAAAGGAGGAAACTGTCAAGTAACCAGCTGTTCACTCCCAAATGGCTTTTGCTCTTTTAGCATCTTGTCGTTTTGGTTTTTGTTTTTGCTAAAATTAATTTTGCCAAATTTTTGGCTCTGCAAACACAGTGTCTTGTCTTTCCTTTGACAGATTTGAAGTTCATAGTTGCCAATCCCTTTGGCTCCCAGAATCTCCATAATTTTAGGTAAGAATTGCCTACTCTTAATCATCCTGGAGTCTAATAAATAAAACCCTTTCTCCAACTTGTTTCATGTGGGTTGGATCATTCTCCAACCACCATTGAAGCAAGGAAATTTAATTATGTTCATAAATCTGTGACATGGCTGAATATGGAGATGCTCACCATTTAGCCAGGAAATAAACATGAACAAAACATTCAAATAATTAAATAACTGCATAGCCACATCATTTTTCAGGAACTTAAATGTATATGTGTTCAACTTTTCTGACTCATGTCATTATTCTTTCGGTGATAGAATGGATATGGTACACTGCTCTGTGAAGAATACCTCATTACCTGTCACAGTCTCTGAATGTCATAGCATTGGCTAAAAATATCTTTTCACCGAAAGAGCCTAGACGAACACCACTCAAGAGAGAGTCCTGTTAAACAGTACGTTGATCTTGGTTAGTAGATGTCATTTCTTGATCTGTAAAATAAAATTGGCATGCCGCCAATAAATCAATAAACATTGTACTTGGTCAGACTGGCATTTCAGTCTTTCATCTGTGTACTGAGTAATATTTAATGTTAATTATATGCAAGAATTACCTTTTTTCTCTTTTGCTTATTTTAATTATAAAATTTAAAATATTTATTAGTGACCAACCTCTTCAAAAATTCATACACACTCATGATCTATGGAACAAATCCAGGAAAATAATTTTATTTCTCTCAAGAAAAATGTTATAGATGCATTGACTCAATTTTTAGACCATGATGAAAACCAACTTTTTGACAACATAATCAGGTAGTTGAAGCTTTTATCAGTGCCATAAAGAAGTCAAACATAAAATAATCCTGTAATAGAAGTTCCCTGGATATTTACCTGAAACTCCTTTGCACAGGGGGTGATATTGATATTAGGTCAGGTATTATTAAAGCAAATAAAAAATAAAAGATAAATCTTATACCACAAGATTAGCACCTGAAAACTGGCTTGTTTCCGGTAATAAATTAGCCTGCTAATTTTGAGAATTGCTGTTGTCTAATGCTATGTACTCAATGTACTGATAATCCTCACCTGGCAAGAATGTAGTTTCTGATTAACAGTTGAGGGATAATAAGAAAATCTACAGCCAGATACAAAAAGTAATCAGGGCAGAGACACTGCCAAATGGCATTGAGTCTAGCATTAGAAAATCTGATTTGATCTCCCACAAATCAGCAGCTGTGACACTATGCATGTCCTTGAGCCTACATTTCTTGATCTGTAAAATGAAAGCAATAACACCTCACTCATGAGATGGTAGAAGAGTAATGGGCAATAATAGATGTAAAAATGCTTTGTAAATTTTAAAGTGGCCTCGAAATAAAAGATACTATTAATTCGTTTTTTTTTTTTTTGTTAGTGCCACACTATGAGCTATGAAGGCATACTAATAATCCTACAAAGTACAAATTTAAGAAGAAACATTTGTCAAAGCCATCCCATTAGGAAAAGCAATATAAACAAGCTTAATGAATAGTCATATGCTTCTGGATTCAATGGTAGATAAAATATTGCCAAAGATATCAAAAAATAGCCTCTATTAAAAAGACTGCGTTGAAATACACATAAAGCCTATGAGAGCCATTCCATAGCAACTCACACACAGACGAGCCCAGCAATGCCTGAATTGTTATCCAAGCAAGCTGTCTCAAAAATTAATCAGCCAGGGTTACAATTTCCCTGTATTCAACACCAATATAGGTGAAGGTGAAGTTTGAAGGTAAAGCAGCACAGGTCCTTGAGCATCTATATGTCTTCCATATCCCTGTGAATTGTTAAATATCAAAGAATTTACTGCAAAAATGAAAAAAGCCATTGCTTATGTCAATGTTAAGGAAAAAATTGTCTAGAGATAAGGAAGGAAGTAGTGATAGAGGTGAGCACACAGAATAGAAGCACTTTAAAAGCTATGTGGACTCAGGTTCCCCAGAAGTCCCAGGCCTGTCATTCTCCTAGCTACTATCACTCCTTAAACCAAAGCTGTCAGGTTTGAATAATAGAAAAGCTTCTGCTGCTTTTTCTGGATACTGAGTTCACTGAGAAGGAGGAAATTTAACTACCCACCATAGTACTGGTTCTTCCTCCCCTGACATATTTGACTTCTTCCAAGATTGATCATCCACAGCAATAATAAAAAATGACAGTTGGAAAAAAGACTGTTACAAATTTGAACTAAGGGACTGGTAAAATAGTTTAATAAGGTAAATGATAGAATTTTGTATTAAAAATATTTCCCTGTATTTCATTGCAAGCCTTTTTAAGTTAATGAAGGCTTTATTACTCTTGACAGTTACTTAAGTTCAGGCATGTTTTATTGCCCTTACATTTATCCCCACAACTTATTAATTGCTAGATATTACTATTTGTGAGCATATGAGAATAATATCTTACCCTGTCCTTTGTAGTTCCTCTGTTAATACTCTAGTTTGTTTCCAGGTTATTTTTATATAATCATTACAATAACATCTCAGTTGACTAAACTCCCCAAATCTTTCTCCTATTCTAATTCTTGCACCACCTCCCATGTTCATAATATTTTCCAACTCAAACTTTAATAGCTCACCACTGCATGCAAAATTAAGTCCAAATTTCCTGGCCTTAATATTAAAGCCTGACAATACCAAGTGTTGGAGAGGTTTTGGAGCAATAAGAACTCTCATAGACTGCTAGTGGATGTGTATGAATAAGATCATTTTGGAATGGTGATTCAAAGTAACTGCGAAAGATGAACATGTGCATGTCCTATAACCCCCAAACCACATAAAAAAATCAACAGTATCTTGGATAGATATACTCACATATCAGAATGTCTTAAAACAATAAAAATAAATAAACTCCAGATACATTCATTAAACAACATGAATGAATCTCATCAACAATATTAAGTAAAAGAATTAGACACAAAAGAATACACACTAATAACAATATATAGAATTCCAAAAGAGGAAGTACTAATCTATGGTGCTAAAAGTAGTATAATCTTCTTCAGAGACAGAGAAAAGTTTAGAGTTTGAGAGAGGCATGAGTGGGTATTCTGACATGTTGGAAATGTTCTATTTTGAGATCAGGGTAGTGGTTTCATGAATGTGTTAATTTTGCAATAATATGTGTAGTTGTACACTTCTGCTTTATGTATTTTTCTGTATTTATTTTTAAAACAGAAGTTCTTCACTTGGTCCTCAAGTCTCACCAAAATCATTTCCTTACCCATTCTCTAATTTCTCTCACAAGCTGCCTTCCTGAGTATTGTACTCTAAATACGTTGGTCTATTCATATCCCAGTCTAGTACCTTTTAACCCTCAGAACTCATATTGTTCCTCATAAGAAATCTCCTACATTTATTCATATTGAAATTCTATCCATTTTTCAAAACTCATGAAACCTTCTCTGATGGTAGCAGATGGTCTCCACCCTCTGACTTGCAGTGATAACTTGAACCTCTCTTATCCATTTGATTTTACTGTATTACAGATATTTTTTTAAATTTGTTTTATCTTCCAACAGCTGTGTAAATCAATGGAGGTCCAGGAACTTTATTGTACATATCTTGAATTTCCTCGCATTATTTTGCATACTTGCAGCATTTAGCATATGGTGCTAAATCAAGAATTAGATGAGTTTGTGAATAAATTAAGAAAAAAATAAGCCATTGAGTCACTGTCTTATATCTATAATCACTATGCATTTCCAAAGGGACCCATGGATTAAGATTTATCCCAGTCTGAGAGTACAGATAAATTCTCCGTTGACTTCTGGTTCTGACCAACAAACTAGTAGATGAGTAAAGTTACATAATATTTTGTATCTTATTGAGGTCCAAATTAACAAATGAATTGGTAGTTACAATACCAGCGGAAGACAAAATTTTGAAATGGGATATTTTTCCTTCCTCACCTTTCCTTATGTCTTTCTCTATTCTAACCTCTATCCCACCTCCCTCCTTTATCCCCTTCATTTTCAGAGGTCAGTAGTAACATCTATTAGTTGCTGTATTTGTCAGAATTCTCCAGAAAAAAAAAATAGATGTGTGATATATATTTATATATGTGCATACATAGAAAGAGTTTTATATGAAGAATTGGAGGCTGAGAAGTTCCAAGATCTGTGGTCAGCAAGCTGAAATACAGGAGATCCAGTCAGAGTTCAAAGGCCCAAGAACCAGGACTCATTATTCAAGAAGAACTGAAGCTTCAGTAATCATCCAAAAGCAATAAAGACTGATATTCCAAGTCAAGCAGTCAGGTAGAAAGAGTTTCCTCTTGCTAGCAGAAGAGTCCATTTCTTTTACTTATTTAGCTATCTATTTATTTATTCTATTTAGAGCTCCAAATGATTGGATTAAGGCTACTCACATTAGGAATGGCAATCTGCTGTGTTCATTCTACCAATTCAAATGTTAATCTCATCTGGAAACACCTTCATAGACACACCAAGATTAAGGTGTGACCAAATATTCAGACACTCCACGGCCCAGTTAATGCATAAAATTATCCATCACAACACCAGGGGTTGAAAGGAAGACTCTAAAATGATATAGATATACTATTCACTTGACTACATGCTTGGTAAAGAAATGGGCAAGTTGTACAAAATTAATGGGATTACGGTAACAATAGGTAAAACACTGGGCACTTATGCACCTATCCAAGTTATATTCACAAATATAACCCATCCAAACCACCACAACAACCTGTTGAGATGCATTCTTTTAGGAAGGAGAAACTTTGACTCTTCAGCAGGATTTGGTACGTAAAAATGTGATTAATAGGACCACCCTGTCCATTATGCTCCTAACAGAAATCAGCCTGGGGATAGAAGCAACTTAGAGTAGGCTCTGGATATCATTTGAGCTCTGATTCAAATTGCACATGAAGCCAGGCTCACCTCTGGATTTTTCAGTTACATGAGCCAGTAAATTCCCTATTTTGATTTAAGCCAGTTTAAGGTGAATTTATGTCACTTGCAACAGTAAAATTCATAACTGATGTAAAAAGTTGATACCAGAAGAAGGATGTTATAAATAACAGACCCTAGAATGTGGAAGTAACTAAGCCCGGGTAAACAGTATGTGAGATGCTGAGAGTCCTCAACAGTCATAGTGTCAGGGATGTGCATGGAATCCAAGCTAAACTACTAATGTGTGAGGCTTCTGTGAAAAAGTTTTGACCATTTAAACAGTTTCAATGATACAGCATATGAAGCCAGAAAAAGGGAGCCTGGCTAAAGTAGAGACAACCCAAAGAAAGTACATCAAGACGCTGATCCTGGTAATATATTTTGGATCTTGAGACAGTGTTATCAGTTTAGATCCAACCAGAAATTGGAATCCACACAGATAAATAGAGAAAGTGTAATATAAGGAATTATTATTAAGCTATGATAAGAGATTAAGTATAAGATACAAGGAAATTTTATATGGCACTCAGGGGCTGAGGGAAAATACCTAATGAAGAGTATATTAGGAAAGGGGCCCCTCCCCAAAAATGTGGTTCTGATTTTCTTTGAGAAGGTATAGTTCAGCCCCAAGGATAACTAAAAAGTTAACTATTTTCCCAGGCCAGAACTGCTCTGCAGTTGTTGGGCAAAAAAAAAAAAAAAAAAAGCAACCTGGCAGGGTACAGGTGGAGGATTAGATGATTAGCAATGGGGATGGGTGCACAGAGGGGTAGAAAAGTTTAGGGTCACAGACCAAAGCATGCAGGACTCACAGAGGCAAGGGAGCTGGTTTGGATGGAAGTTTCTAGGGCATAAATAGGTTGCAAAGAGACTCACAAAGGGGAATGGGCACTGATGCAAACAGGAAACCTTTGGAGTGCCACTTTCCATGTCAAAATCAGGAAGGTTATTTCCAGACTAATGCAGCAAGGCAAAGGCAGAGCTCCACCAGATGTCCTTACGCCCGCACCACAGGCCCAGAGAACAGCAGCCAAACCTAAGAGTCCTGTGTCCTGCAGTGTCCTTCCAGCACCCTCTGCTGAGAATGCCTAACATAGGTCTCACTTTAAAGGAGAAGCACTAAAAAGGAATTGTCTGTTACAGAATACAGACTGAAGTGTGAACTTGAAGAAGCAATAAATTGATAACTGGCACATAAGTTTTGAGTATCAGTCATAAGAGACTATAAATTATCATTTGCCTTTAGACATTTTTGTTTGACTGTTCAAAATACTACAACTGAAAGACTGCAGGGCCTAGTCCTCTTACCATCCATAACTAAGAAGAGTTTTCATTAGGAATTGCAAACTTGGGTTGTGGTACAGTACTCACCTAGCATGTATGAGGCACTAGGTTTCATCCTCAGCACCACATAACAATAAATAGACAAAATAATGGTATTTGCCCATCTACAATTAAAAATAAATTTTTTAAAAAATTGCAAGTTTTTTTTTTTTTTTTTGTACTAGGAATTGAACCCAGGAGTGATCTACCACTGAACCACATCCTCAGCCCTATTTTTTTTTTTTTTTTTTTTTGAGACAGGATCTCACTAAGTTGCTCAGTCGCCATTTTCTTTAAAAATTTTTTTTTAGTTAGATGGACACAATACCTTTATTTTATTTATTTATATGTGACAATGAGGATGGAACCCAGCCTCACAAGATAGGCAAGCACTCTACCACTGAGCCATAACTGCAACCCATGTGCCACTATTTTCTATCATAATCTTTCTGTCCCAGCTTTATTTTTTTAGTTAAAATTCTACTTATCGTCTGTGATATATATTTTAATAACCTATCATTAACATTATTATTTTAATAAGAACACTCAAGAAAACAAGGGTGTTAAAATAGTAGACCTTGGAATTTTTAGGTACCTTGAAGTGTTGATAAGGTATGATGAAATATATCTTTTAGGGCAAACAAGCACATTTATTTTCAGTTAAAAAAAAAAAAAAAGAATTCTAGCCTGGCACAGTGGCACACACCTGTAATCCTAGTGGCTTGAGAGCCTGAGGCAGGAGGATCAAGAGTTCAAACTCAGCCTCAGCGAAAGAGAGCTGCTAAACAACTCAGTGAAGACTCTGATTCTAAATAAAATACAAAATACGGCTGGGGATGTGGCTCAGTGGTTGAGTGTCCCTGAGTTCAATCCCTGCTAACCCCCCAAAAAATAAATAAAATAAAACAAAATAAAATAAAGACTTCTAAATAATAGTCATATGCTCTTTATTTAAAATAAAGTGAGATATCCAAGACTAAAGGTAAGTGCTTTTGGGTGTGTGTATGTGTAAGTGTGTGTGCCTCTCTGTCTCTGTGTGTTTTAAAAAATAGAATGGCCAGGGAGTAGAATTAAGGAAATAAAATCTTTACTCAGTACTCTTTTTTATTAGTTTTTTTAGTTATAGATAATTATTATAAAAGCATGGAATATAATTTGCTCTTTTCAGTCCCTGATACTTCCCTTTTCCCTCCCCACCTCCCTCCCCCATTCCGTTTCCTCTTTATCTACTGATTATTATTCTACTTATTTATAGTTTTTTAATTAGTGCATTATAAATATACGTAAAGGTGAAATTCAGAGTAGTATATTATATGTATGTCAGATAGTTCGGTCACATTCATTCCACCATTCCTCCCTTTTCTGTCCCTTCTCCCTCCCCTTAAATCTCTTTCCTCTACTCCACTGATCCTCTTCTACTCTTGATGGTAAAATAATTACTTTATTGAGTAGACTCCCAAAACATGTATAAAAGTTCCTAATTAAATAATACCCTTTGAAAAGTTTGATTTTAAGATTTAGACTATTATGTCATTTTTTTTTTTTTTTTTTTTTTACTTTAGCAATTTTTCCTAAGTGCCTCAGTAGTCTTGTCTTCCTAGGGTTTTATAAACACTGAGTTTATTATTAAAAAGTTTAGGTTCACCTCAAATACTTTCTGTGCTATTTGGAAAAAGTATCTAGGGAGAAATTCACGTAAGAAGAGTAAACCCAATTTAACAGAAAACGTGAAAAATTGTTGATGAAGTGCTTTGTGTGTGCATGTGTTCCACCCAAAGGAAGCATTGGACTGGCTCTGAGAGTGGGAGGCAGAGTGAAAAGAGGCAGTATCTCCTCCTCTGCCTGCTTGTGTTGGATAAATGGTTCATTTTATTGTCAGGTTGGCTGAGACCGAATGTCAACATTATTCAGGAAGGTCCCAAAGGTATGCAGCAGAGGGAATTCTATTCCAGGTTTCTTCACTTGATGCTATTAAATGAGCTCACAGCCTGTAAGATAAAAGTTAGATAAATTGAAGGCCAATAAGCACCTAGTTTTATAGCTATAGTTTAAGTTCAAACTTCTCATGAGTTTATGTGTGTTTCTATGGAAATACTGCATCTTAAACAACACTCTCACAGATAAAATTTACCAAAGAAAACAAGTTATGTGAATTGCCATACTGATTTGTGGGGTACTTTTTTTTCCCTTTCAATAACAATAGCATAATAGAATGTTAGAATGTTCTAAGCTCTAACAATGGTTGGCATATTTGTTTAAAATATCAGAAATACATTCTTTGTTATCAGTAAGGAGCATTCATTCATTCATTCCACAAAAGTTTATTGATAACCTTCCGTGTGCCAGGAAATCATGTTCTGAAAATCATTCCAGCATATGAAAAAGTTCTATTGCTCTAAAACTCTGATTATCATGTGTTAATGGACACATTAAAGCTGGACATGAAAATAATAATCATTTTTACAAAGTAATAAAATTTCCAAAGCATACATGTATGTGTGCCAGGAAATCATGTTCTGAAAATCATTCCAGCATATGAAAAAGTTCTATTGCTCTAAAACTCTGATTATCATGTGTTAATGGACACATTAAAGCTGGACATGAAAATAATAATCATTTTTACACAGTAATAAAATTTCCAAAGCATACATGTATGTGTACATGTTCGTGCACACACACACACACACACACACACACACACGGAAGGAGAGAAGAATCTTAATATTCAACTTATTCACCACCTGGTACAGCACAGGTTCCAATAAAACAAAATGCAAATGGAATAGATTGATTTTGGAAGAAATCTATAGAGTATGGAATCTCAGCCATTGTGTCCATTCTTAGTGATTGTATAAATGTAGTTTAGCAAGTTGCCACTGATCTAAAGACAAGTTCCTTAAAATGGAGCCCATCACCTAACCCCCACCATAAGTAAGATGAGAGCTTTTCAAGTATCACAATACAGGCAATTAGAAATTGTTCCTTAATAAATATTTATTGCCTGTATATTAGGTGTCAGAAACTGCTTGGTATGCAATCAAGACTTTAAGTCAAGTTGCAAGCTGCTAAGGAGTAATTATAAAATAAGGAAGAACAGGCAGGGGATACAATGAGAGAATACTGATTGTGAAAGAAGAAAGCCTAAAGAAAATGTTTTTAGGATAGAGAGTATTTGCATGTTTGGGACTGAACAGAAAGTTATGGGAAGGGATCAACTGTCAAAGTAAGTAGTAAAGGGTATAATAATTAGAGCAAGAACTTGCAAGATGTGGAAGTCAAAGGCAAAGAGGAAGAAAGGTCAAAGGTGAAGAAAGAAGAAAGCATGATTCTGTGGAAGGAGTAAAGGAAATAAGGATGGATGAGAACTATAAATCAATTCAGAGGGGTAGGAGAAGCAAAATAAATCCTAGAATGATAACAGGAATTTGGAAGTAACAGAAAGGGATAATACAGAATGAGAAATAATAAATTAACTTCAAGGAGAGATTGTAAAGGGAGGTCTTTCACAGCTGTAACAACTATGGCCTCTGCCAAGTAGGCAAAGTAATCTGCTAAGGTAAGAGGTGCAACATTTAATTCAAAGTTTTAAAAATGACTATATATAAAATATCTCTGTCTACATACCATCATCATCAAAGGACATGTTCAAGGATTTGGAAATATTTGCTAAAGAATATTGAGAATCCAATAGAAGTTGGAAATCATAAGTATATGAACAATCAACATGATTATGTGACTTGCTCCAGTTTCATTCAGTGCTTTGTTACAATATGAGAACAAATGATTAAGTGATTCTAGAATTGAGAGTGAGAATGATGGAATGGGAAGAAGGTCATGAGGTGTTGAAAATGAAGGGAAGAAGTGAGAGAGATTTAACTGAATGACTATAGGTTGTCGGTTGGGTCAAATATGGCAATGAAACCAAAGGAGCCTTATCAATCAAGAATATATGAAGTTAGGGGTTGTTGATGTGACTCAGTGGTAAAGCACTAACCTAAAATGCACAAGACCCTGAGTCCAATCCCCAGTATCTCACACACACACTCACACACATACTCACTAAGGAAAATGTACAGCAGACAATGTGTAAGAAGAATCAGTGAGAGTCAGGAGTAGTTACTTCCCTGCATAAAATCTCTCTGAAGGCATTCTGCAGGCTGGAAGATAAAGATACACTGACTTCTTATAAGACAAAAGGTTTCCCAATATCCTGCCTCTTAAGCTCATTGTTCATTCCTTCCCCTAAAGCCCCCAGGCATTCCATATGGACTGACTACACTGCTTCCTACTTTCATATTACCACTCTCTTCTCCCAAAGCTTCATTCACCTAATGAACTTCTCCACCTTCGAGATTCATTTCCACAAATCTGACCTAGCTTTCCTATGTACGTACATGACTATACCGTAGTGAATCTCACCATGTAGCCACAAGGTACTAATTAAAAAAAAAAAAAAGCTATAAGTAAATAGCAGAAATATCAGTAGAGGGAAGGAAACAGTGGTTGGGGGAGGGAAATACTGTGAACTGAATTAGAGCAAATTATAGTTCATGCTTTTATAATGATGTCCAAATGAATCCTAATATTATTTATAACTAAAAATGACTAATAAAAATTTTTAAAAGATTTATTTAAAATATCTCTTCTCTATTAAAGATTCCTGAGGTTGTTTGCAAAATAAATAAATAAATAAATAAATAAGGCTGCTAACATTTCTTTCCATCTTTATACACTCATGCCATTATTCTCACCCAAAACTCATGATTCTGGCCAGACCAACAGAATACTATAGAACCGATTCTACTCTAGTTCCAGTCTAACTCAACTGCAATTCTTCAAAAAAGTGTAGGCTCTCCTACCTAGAGTACAATACAGCCTGAGAAGAGCAAGGTCAGAGAGAGGAGTTTATACATAGTACCTATACCCCTGACATGTGAGATCTTCTTGACCTTTCCTGCCCATCCTAGTCACTAGTTGAAGATAGAACCCAGTCAACCTACAGAATTGTGAGAAATAATAAATCATTTATTTTTTAAGCCCCTACATTTTGGGTCTTAGCTGTGTTGTAACAGATAAATGATTTATCTCCCATTTTTAACTCAAGTGCAACTGTTCAAACTTTCCATGATGCACTACCACACCTATAATATACTTTTGTCACTTTTGTTTTTTTACATTAGGATTGCAAAATTACTTTTTACATCTCTTCTCCTTTCTTATTCTGTGAGATTCTTGAGATTAGGAACAATGTTTCAGTACTAAGATTGTGACGGGGGCGGGGAATATGTCTCTCTTACAATGGCACTTCTCCTGTCTTGAGGACACTACTTTCATGACCTTATCTAAACCTAATTACCTCCCAAATACTCCATCTCCAAATACCAATACATTGGGGGTTAGGGCTCAATATGAGTTTGGAGATACAGTAACCTTGGCAAATTACTTAACTTGGCAGAGCTTCATTTTTCTCACTGTTATAACCTTTCAGTTGTGAAGATGCTTAAATAAATGCCTATCCTAACCTCAAAATTAATTCATGTGAACTAGACCTCTTAAAAACATCTATAACTTCTTTCTTTCCCTTAGTTCTTGCTTCTTCCAAGCAAATGACCACACACTTCTATCATTTCTCTTTCTAAAAATGTATCTTAATATTTGCTTTTGTCAATTGTCATTTCCACTGTGCTCATACAGGACCTAAGCACACTTCAACCTGCCAAATCCTGGCCTAGCCTAAACCATCTGTTATGGTATGGATATGAGGAGTCCCAAAAAACTAATGTGTGAGACAATGCAGGCAAGTTTAGAAATGAAATGATTGGGTTATAAAAAGCTTAGCCTAATCAGTGCATTAATTCCCTGATAGGGATTCACTGGGTGGTAATTGTAGGCAGGTAGGGTGTACCTTTGGGATATATATTTATTCTCACGCTCCACTCCCGCTTCTTGGTGCATTTGTCCTAAGCTACTTTCCTGTACCATAATCTTCTGTCATGATGTTCTGCCTCCCCTCAAGCCCCAAGAAATGGAGCCAACCATCTATGAACTGAGACCTCTGTAACCATGAGCCCCAAATTAAATTTTTCCTCCTTTAATTGTTCTTGTCAGGTCTTTTGTTCACAGCAGTTTAAAAGTGAACTAAAATGCAATCTTTCACACCATTGCCAGATACAAAATTTTTAAATAAATTAGACCATACCTTTTTATTCACTTCCAAAGTTTTTTTTAGCTTCTTATTCCTACAAGTCATGCCAAACCCTTTAGCAGCTGATACTTGCAATCTTGCCCTAAATTACCTTTCTAGTTACCATGCAACATTACTGCTTACCACTTCTATATTTCACACTGTCAATCTCTGAACATACTCTTTTGTTTTCCTGTGTATTTCCTATATCCTCAGTCCCCACTTCTCCTCTGAGAATTCCTGCTCAAACTCCACGGTCCAGCTGAAATGTGATTTCCTCTTTGTTGTAATCACAGAACCCCCAAGTGACATAAACTGTTCCCTCATCTGTTTTCCCACAGGTCTTTATACAAACCCATCACAGCCTTTATCACACTGCAGTTATTAATTTACTTCTCTATCTTCCCAGCAAAATTCTGAGCTATTCTTCAGAGGAAGGAAGAGTGAAATAATTATTGTGCCTTAATAGTCTCTAACAGTTCCTGGAACATACCAGTACATATGAGTTGCTTCATGAATGCCTGTTGAGAAAATGAATGAAGAAACTATCTTGAATAGTGCCTGCTCTCCTTAAATAGTAATAGTAAATTAAATCCAAATTCAGGTATATACAAAAAGAAAATCCCTAACAGCAGGCATTATCCATGAAATAGATTATCTGTAAGTATTCTTTCCAACTCACGAATTTTATGATCTTATTGAAAACTGGGCTACAGTTTTTCTCCAGGCACATATCAGATTAGATAGAATCTTGTCTGGATAGACTTAAACTTGTAGGATAGGATCTAGTAGGTTGTTAGGGCCCATTTCCAATGTATTCTATCATATTAATCTTAACGAATTGTACTGTGTGAAATTTGTGATTTTCAAATAAACAAATTTTAATTATATGCAATAGTTGATCATTCAAAAATGGTAACATGGTGAAGAAAGTGTTTGGTTCTAAAACCTTGTCAGCTTGAGTGACACGTGAGTACCCAGCACAAAGCATCTGTTAGGGAAATCTTATTACTCTGTGTCTGTCGCTAGAAAATTGGAACAAACATTGCAAGACCCACACACTTAAAATGTTATGAAGTGTTTTTAAAACTGCCTTCCACAGAAGGCCCTTTATTTTATTAGAAAATTATAAGCAAACAAGTCTTGTTTAATGGCTTTCAAAGTATAAGCACATTTCATGTCAAAATTGTATCACTTTCAACTGCTTACTTGTATGAGAAATCTGTCAGGCCCTGGTGCCCAAGAAAATAGGGTACCATGCAGAAGATTTCTTGCTGAAGGATATAATGTATGCTCAATTAATCAAATACAGCATGTGTAATGGTCTGATTCCATCTTAGGAAGAGTTGTCAGCTTTCTGTACTAGAGTCAGAATTTTCCTAATGCCTGGACTTTTTGGCAACTCGTATGTAACAAATAATGCAATCTCTGAGATTATATCTCAGGGAAGGTTGGTCTCTTAGCTTTTTTTTTTTTTTAACAAAATTGGTTTTTAATTCAAAATTTCTTGAAAATGTTACCTTTTCATTGTGAAATCCTGTGTCTCTGCTCCTTTTCCATGCCTCTCTTAGTCTGTCAAATGCCTTAACAAACAGTTAAAGAAAATATGCATGAAGTACTAAAATTACAGCCAATTTTTCAGGAAATCCATTATTGGTTGTGAGGTTAAGAAACGTTCTCAAGTTCATCACCTCCACAAAAACAACAACAACAACAACAATATATATATATATATATATATATATATATATTTATGTTTAAAAGTAAATTGGGTATTAATCAAATTTGGTAGAAAAATCCCAGGACATTTCAATGTTCCTTTGAAAGTCTGTTATTTGCCAAGTTTGTAACAGTTTTGATTCTCTAAACTAGCAGAGATCACACACAAAGGTGATATATACTAACTTTTCCACCAAAACAAACCCCAATAAATATATGTAAAACATTTATAATATTACTTTTCTTATATATTCTAAGAAAAGATGACTACTAAACATGAATTCCCACGGTATTGTATGTTACTAAACTGCCATCTACTGGATTTGTTCACCCAGTATACATTATCATCTTTTAAGTCTTGCCTTTTACAACGAATACATAATTTTTTCCAGCTGTTTTTTGACATTCTTTCTTTCCCTTGTTCTAGCAATGTGTGCTTCTACAGATCAGGAAAAAAAAATTGTTTCAACTAATTATAGACTTACTAAAGACTTTCACATCATTTAAGATTTAGATTGATTATTCACAGTGCCATGAAGACATGTCAGTTTGAGACAAGAAGAGGTTTAGAGAGGATTACACTTTGCAGAGTGCCACCTGTCTCCAAAGGGCATGTTCATTAAAAAGCTCCAGGTGCAAGTTGTGGAAGCAAAACAGCATAATGAAGTCCTTTACCTCCTTGTGCACTTTTTGATTAATAACAACATCCTCCTTCAGTTCTAACAGATTGTACACCAATGTTTGTTACAAGAAACTTGGAATACCAGCCTACTTTTCCATCTTTCTCTGAAAAGAGTAAATCGTCGTTTATCAGTGACTGAAATTAAAAGAACTAACAAAAATTAGATATTTATGGCACAATCTGCTTTTAGAAGAAAATAATAATAAGCCAAATGAATGACATTTGTTCAATAAACAATGCTTAATACGTGTCACTGATCAAATTCTACCTAATTGTCTCATATTCACACATAGAAATCCAGCTAATTCTTATACTAATAAACTGAAGGCACTGTAAAATTCAGAATTGTCTCCTCAATCATAAAAATGGGAAAGAAACTGGTCATTATCAAACACCTACTATTTACTAGACATTTTCATGAGCACCATCACATTTTATCTCCATTACAGCCTGAACAGGTAGATATCATATTCTCATTTTCACTATGGAATGTGATTGAGGCTCAGAGCAATATTATGAGCTAATATATATTGACTGCTTACTCTTTTCCTGCCATTGTCTTTATTACTTTAGAGGGATTACTGCAATTAATCTTCAGAACCACATTAGGGAGTAGATACTATCATTATCCTCATTTTAGTAGAGGTGATTCTGAGAAGAAAAATAACTTGCCCAAGATCACACAAATAATATGTAGGATGGCATGAATTTGAACCCAGGAAAACTGGTTCTGGTGCCTGTACTTGTTAACCTCAACATTATACTGTTTATGAATGTGCATGGGTGTGTATATTTTAGTGCTAAAAGTGTTGCATTATTGTTTTGTTTTTGAAACTGGTAATTATGTATATATACTCTCAAGCATTTTACATGCATTATATCATTTAAAATTCACAAAATATGTAATATTCTCATTTTACTTTGATGAAAGTGAGATTTAGGAAATACCAATAATTACGATAACAGTAAATGCATGGCACTTACTATGTGCTATATACCCTTCATGCAAAAGTTGTAAACATAATACACATTTAATACTGACAGTAATATGCTGTAATATAGTAATACAGTAATATGCTGTATTATAATTCCTATGACACAGATAAGGAAACTTAGATAGAGGTAGCTCCTTGTAAAGTTTGCAAGGCTAGCAGGAAGCAGAGCAGCAATTCTAATTTCAAAGGTCTATGTTTTTAACCACTACTCTAAACTGTGGAACAATTTAAAGCAGTCATTCCTTGTTTATTGCAGCAAACATTTGCAACATGCCTTAAGTATAATAGCATTCATCAAACCTTTTGCTGCATACCAACTAAAACAACTATCCACATTTTGTAGAGGGAATCAAGTCTGTACAATTTCATATTAGTCAGATTTGTGCAGTTTCAAGTTAGTAAAAACAACACCAAATTCTTTTCTTTATTTGTTCTACAAACCTTGAGCACTAACTATATTCCAAATACAGTAGTTGTAGAAATGAGATTCATTCCATATTTGTAAGAAACTGAATATATATAAATATAGAAAGGTAATTAAAACATACAGGGATAATTGCTAAAGTAGAGTTTTACTTTCTAAGTTCAAGCTTAATTTACAAGACGCTGTACAGCACCTGGTCACATATCCCCAAAAGAGGTCACATTCAGGGTAAAGCTACCAAAAGAATAAGTAGGCAGAATATTCCTTCATAAATACATGGAATGAGATGTTTTAAATATTGCTATAATAATTGCAAACTTATTTAGAATTCCAATAATGTTTGTGTGAACCAGAGTTAAAAGTTCAAAAATAGTTTTATGATATGTATATTTCTTGTTTCAAAAAAGCTTTACAACATGCATATTCCTTGTATCACAGAGATATTGAAGCTCTGAGAACTCCTCCTTTCTAGTGGATTTGCCTGGTCCTGAGTTCCCAGCCCACCCACTGTGACCCATGCAAAATTCCAACTATAATAAATAACAGAATTCTTGGATGCAACTGACAGAAATTCAGTGAAATCTAACTTAAGTAAAAAGATAATGTGTTGACTTGACATATTTTAAATAGGGCTAAATTCAACATTCAGAAGTTACATTCAAAGCTAACTCTCTCAAAAATAAATAAATAAAAAATTGGCTTTCTCCCTACCCTTCCTCCTCTTCTTAATTATCTCCATCTATCACCTCCCAATTATTGTTTTTGCCTTATTTGTTTGGGTAAACTTCCTTTATAAAGTGGGTCTAACATTCACATACACCAGTTTAGTAACTCCAATAAAGACAGAACTTTTTTCTCCCATTGTTCCTAACTAAATTCTAGGGAATACAGTATTCCAATTAGTATTTTCTGATAGAGTCTTTGGTCAAATTGGCTTGTCAAACTAGACCTAAAAAAAAAATCACATCACAGCAACAACAAAACAAATATAACATCAAATTCTACTAGTCATTTCTAGAATATAGGCAATAAAGAGACAACAGAGGAAGGTCTAGGACATTCTATGTGGCTTGCCAGTTCCTTCCTATCCAGTGACCCAGGAAAATATATGAGGTTTCTTTGGAGATTTCACAGATTATTATTACAGAGTAAGAATCTATAACTTATGAAATCTCTCCATTTTATACCTCAAATAAGTATAAAGTGACATAACATGATTTGATATTTTCCAGAGAAGCTGTTACCCATAAATCAATATGTTCCAGGTGTTTTTTTGCTTTTGATTGTTTGTTTCACTGGAAGTAATACTTACCCAGGGAAATCTTGCTAAAGGCTTAAGAAAAGTCTCCTGCTCCTATCTAAAACCATTATTTTAATTACTTGTATGTCCAGGTGACAAGAATATCAGGTCAAATTACCTGTTTTATTTTCTTTTCCCTAAATATGTCCCTCTGGAAAAGGAAATGAATGGTCCACAGACTGGTTGCTCTGCTTCTTCCTCATCAAGAGGCTGGACACTCTGGACAGTTTGGAAGAAACCCAAACTGTGTTAGTGTCAAGAGAAACCAAGACTGATAGACTCCCCAGAGTATGAAAGAGAAAGCACATTGACCAGGTAAACTGACTATTTTTATCTGATATACTCTCCCATCCAAACAAGAAACTTTAAGAGTTCTAATGAAGTTATAGTTCTCCTGTTTCTAAACTTTGTCTATTTCTCTCCAGATTCTATCTGGGAAAAACTCTCCAGCTCTGTTCTGTGGCTCATAGATTATAACAAAAGAACCTATAATGACAGTAAAGAATGGGTGCAAGTAAGACAAATCTTGAATCCTATGGGAAAGCAAGCCCAAGCAACAATTAACAAGGCTGCACAAGAAACCCTTACAGAGAGAAAGTATCTGAGGTAGGTGTTTTCCATCCTAGTCTCATATTCTCGTATCAATTTGCCTTCAGAAATCAGAAATTCCAACATAGTAAATGAATATCTTTGTCAGGTAGTGAATACAAACAAGTGTACTACTGACCTCAAAATCCATCAGGCACTTTTTCTTTGGCCCAAACAAAATTTATTTTTAGGTTGAATTTGAATGTCTTTGAATAGCTCATTTCAGTCCTCCTTGTTCTTTACTGACTAATCCAGGCCTGAATCATTCATTTACTTTACTGCCTGACCCCTGTAAACATTTGTGATTTTAACCCATGATGTCAAGACTTGACATCTGTTGAATTTACAACCCCTTTATAAGAATGTAAATGTTAAACTGTTTTTATTTCTCTACATCAGTGTGAACAATTTACTCAACTATTTTTTTCACTGGTGTGAACAATTTTCTCAATTATTTTTTCACTGGGGAAAAAAGCAATTTTTGAAGAGTAAGACTAAAGGAATTATAAGATGGAGACAGGGGAAGATTGACCCTGAGGGTTCAACATTTAAGGAAGCTCTCACTCTTAGGTGCTGCCTCCAGGTTGGGCACCTGAGAAGGAATACCTCCTTAAATTTCATATGGGATATGACTTCTTCTCATCACCAATGTCCCAACCTTTTAAGGATAAAGTTTAACCAGATTTTATTTCTGTTACTTGAGACAAAACAACTCAATGCATTTTCTTTTCCCAACCACGCTTTGAGGCAGTTGTCCTCCTGGAGGACCCACAGTATTCTCTGAGTATACCTGTACCACACTTTCAAATTGTTTTCTAATTAGTTACATATCCATATTTATCAGAACTCTGTATACTCCTTAAAGAGTTTACAATACAATTCTCTCTTCAGGTGCATTTTCTAGCCCTATACCTGTCAAATGAGTGAATGAATCAATTAATGAGCACCCTGTTAGCATGAAGCTTATCATTCCTCCTGTAGCATGGAACACTTGTGAAGTCCTGTGTTCGCTAAAATGCTTTATTTTGTCATATATGGATGACAAACTTTGATACGTTTTTATTCTAATTATGATTTGGTTTTCCCATATATTTGCATATTAACTTTTTACCAGATTTTTAAAACATGTGTTCAAGAAAGCACTGCAGTAGTTTTGCAACTGACACCTTACACATGCTTGCCTTTCAGTCTCCAGCAGAGCCAGCCTCCTTGACCTAATTAGACTGCTTTACTCCCACATGGCTAGTAAATACTATAATTAATTTATAAAGGACTCTGAAATACCAGCTGGCAAAAACTTCCTATCAATGATTCTACAAAACGAAAGAGCATTTAAGTTGAAGGAGAGTTGTAAAGTGTGTGTTCATATTCTTTATATACTGAATTTCCAAGAATGTCAATAATAAAGTGCACTAAATAAACACACATTAAAGATTTGTCATTTCTTTCAGCACGTTTATTTTAAATTATAGGAATAAATTCTTATGACAAAATTTGCTAAAAAATGTCTATTTTGGGTATGCGAGACTTGAATGTCTACGAATATTTGCACGCATTACAAGCATGCTAATGAATGAGTATGCTGTTTAAAAGAAAGTCAAAGAATAAAAAGTGCACAATCCATTTAAGGAGGATTTCTCAATTCCTTGAGAAATCATCAACCATTGGGAATCTCTTCAATGGAAAACAAAAACTTGGAAACTTAAGCAACAATATCATATATCCAGGGCTGTCCCTATGGTATTCAAAGTCCTGGAGGAATATTTGAGGAGACGGGGATGTGGCAAGGAAGGACTATACATAGTAACACTTTGATAATAAAAGTAATTATAAAAGCCATGGGCCCATGTGAAGTATAATGATTTATTGATAAAGACTGAGGGTAAGAAAAAGTACTTATGTAGCCATTGATGGTAGAATCAGTGTACATGAAAAGCTTTCCAAGTTTCCAGAGGAACCACCATTTTGTGTTCTTTATTGTCAAAGATGTCATTCCTAGGTGATTTCATAGCTCCCACTGTAAGGAAAAGGTAGCAACACATTAGTCACAATGTCATGGCTTTTTGTATCCTTTATAAAATTGAAACAGTATAGATCCTTTTGTCTCTGCAGTTACCTAATGCCATTTATTTAAGACAGATTATATCATTACTCGTCCATTATGCACTGTGAAAACTAGTTTCTAATGACTCTCAAATGTTGTTAGTACGTTTGGTGGAAAATGGCCACAAAAAAAAAAAAAAAAACCACAAGAAATTGTAAACAATTATTTGCTCTGTGGTCACTTTAAATTGATCTTTTGGAATTCTATAGCATTTATTCATAGACTTTATGGTGTTAAAAAAACAACACACCTCCATGTCTCCTCTTGAACCTTTTATGCCTTAATCAAAGCATCCCTAGAATATGAACCTTTTAAGGTTGACTGGAGTCCTGTCTTCCACTGAGAAGATCAAGAACAGTCTCATTTGGGCAAGCAATGTACATCTCTTACTGTACATGGCTAAAGTCCAACCTAAGACAGCAGAATGATGCCTTATTCATTATAAGCAAGAAAAGATATCCACTGACAAGGCACATTGACTTTCCCTTGCAACAGCCAGGAAAAGTCCAGATGCCAGTCCCAGAGCTTCTGGAGCACCTGATGGAATGCCACACTCAGTAAGAAAGCAGCATGTTCAGGACCATGAAGGAAAGAAACAGAGAATGAAGCCAATGAAGTCCTCTTTAGGCATAGGGTGTCACACCAGAAGGGCCTGCTGACCTGGTCAGTTTGGCATTAGAATATTTCAGAGCTCCCTTTGTCCAGGGTCCCAAAAGGCTAGGTTTGGGCTCCTGTCCACCTTCCAGATGATGCAAGACACCCAAGAGGACTTAAAACACTAAGAGGAAAATTCTTCAAAGCAAGGCTGGGGTTAGGGCCAGGTTAAGAGCCCCACTTGCTCAGTTCTCAGAAGGGTATTGCTTCTGACTGTCTTGTAAACTAAGGAGCAAGGAAAGCTGTTCTGACAAAAGAAAAGAATGATGTGCACATAGAACATGTCAGGCAAGAGACTGAGAACGTGTGCTACTGTCTTCTTTTAGTTTCTTTCTGAATCTGTATTGTACTCTCGCCCTGGCATTCCATCAAACACCTTCTCTTTATTACATACTCCTTGCCCTCACCACACACATTTTTCAGGTTTGTCATTTTATTTTGATATTTGTTACTTGCAAGCAGAAAGAACCCTAATAAAATATTCAGAGCCAGTTTCTTGGCTATGTAAGTTCAGAAAGTCAACTTTACCATTTCCACCAGTTAATTAACCTCTTGAGAATCAACATGTTAAGAGGACCCACAAGAAAGTGATATGTGCCTCAGAATGCAAATTTATCAATCTATAGAGAACTTATCTAGAAGAAAAACTTGTATGAATAATTTGCTCTGGGTATTTCACCATGGTAAGTTAAGTGTACTCAGGAGAGAAGATAAATTATCAGTCAGAGGACTGCTGGGTGAACATGTAATTAGAGAATGGGTAGTCTTGAGGGATTTTTCTTTCAAGTCAGAATAGTTGAAATAAATTCCTTCCCCACTCCAGGAATATTTAAAAATCAGTTGTAGTTCTTGAACCCGAATAACCTATTCTGATTATTCCAGATATATTCTTATATTTTGTTCATGTTATCCTAGACTTATTGCACAGAATTTTTTTGTTGACAAATGACTCTCCCAGAAAAGTTTTACTAATCGCCAAGTTAACTTTTGATACAGTTAATTGTATGTCATTTACTAGCTCTAGCATCTATATTATTCCTCTTATTCCTTTCCAGTTATTTCCCATCCTTAAGGGTAATCACTATCCTAGAATAATTTTGCTGCTTTTAAACTTCACATAAATGGAATTGTATAGCATGTGTCATCTTGTGTCTGACGTTTTCAACTTAATATTGTATTGGTGAATGACACTCATTGCTGTTCACTGTGGTTGCAATTTGATAAGCAATTGGGAAGCTTCCAGCTGGGAGTATTATGAATAATGCAGCTATGAACATTATTACTCATATCTTCAATGAATATATGTGCATTTCTTAGAGAATATACTTAGGATTGAATTTCAGGGTCATAGTGTATGCCTATGTTCAGACTTAATAGAGTTAGACAAACATTTTCCAAAGCACAAATGCTCAACTTATGATAAGGCATGTAATCAATGTAAGTTGAAAATTCTATGGTATAAACATATCATTAAATTTAAAATACCCTAAGTCAAAAATGCATTTAAGGTACCTGTTTTAGACAGATTTGCATGGCTACAACCAAAAGACCTAATAAGAACAACTTAAAGGAGAGGGGTTTTTTTTTGGCTTCTCGTTTATAAGTTTCACTCTATAGATGACAGAATCCATTATTCTGGGCCTTAGGTGAGGCAGAATTTCAGTGTAGAAGGGCATGGAGGATGAAAGTGGCTCATGATATAGTAACCAGAAAGTACAGAGAGCTCTGCTCACCAGTCATAACATATAAATCCCAACGGCACACCCCCAGGGACTTACTGCCTCCAGTCACACCTGACCTACCTACAGTTACCACCCAGTTAATCCATAGCAGTGGGCTAATCCACTGATTAGGTTAAACCTCTCATGTTCTAATCATTTCACTCTGAAAATTCTTGCATTGTCTTACACATGAGGGGGACATCTCATATCTAAAGCACACCACCCAACTTACTGAACTTCATAGATTAGCAACATGGCACACTGTAGAGTACAAGTTGTTCACCCTTGTGATCCCATGATGGACTTGGCTTGACTGCCTGCTACTACCCAGTATCACAAAAGAGTATATGCAAATATTTCTAGACTGGGAAAAAGATCAAAATTCAAACTGTGAAGTATGGTTTCTACTGAATACTATTACTTCCACACCATCAAGAAATCAAAAAATTCTATGTCAAAACATTGTAAGTGGGGGACTGACACTTCCACCAGCAGTGAAGTATTCCAATTATTCTACATGTTCTCCAAGACTTAAGATTTTTTCATTTTATTCATCTTGATGAATGCATAGTGGCAACACATTATGGTTTTAACATGTACTGCTGTGCCAGGCGATATGGAATAAACTCACTATAGCCTATCTTGTCCACTGCTACATTGAAAAACTCAGGACAAAACATACAGTCATCAACCATTTTGAGAAGTAAAATGAAAGTGACAATTTGGGGCAGAAAAACGAAGTTTGGAAAAATTATTTTTGTTTTTATTTTATTTATTTATTTTATTTTATTTTTGTTTTGTTTTCCTGTATTCTCTCACAGCTTTGATCTGAGGCCTAGTACCCAGTGAATCTGTAGTGGCAACAAAGGCAGCAATAACTGAGAAAACCCCCACTTTTCTGTCCAGATGAATGGGAGAAAGTGACTTCTGGGAGCTAGAAGTCTCTGGGGAATATTTAGCTTATTTCCTCTCCCTCCAAGCCCCCCCTCAATCTGGGCTTTGATCCAAGGATGAGGGCATAGTCTTGGATAGGCATATTCAGACTAATGAAATAGGAAAAGAGGTCTCTGTGCTCTGAAGGGTGTGGAGGAAATCCTGCACCTTTTATTCTTTTTTTCCCCTCATCATTTTACCCCAGGTTAGAGTGTAACAAGTATAGAATCAACATGGTACGAGGACCCACAAGAAAGCAAGATGTGCATCACAATGCAAATTTATCAATCTACAGAGAACTTATCTAGAAAAAATACTTGTGTGGATAATTTGCTCTGGGTATTTCACCATGGTAAGTTAAGTGTACTCAGGAGAGAAGACAAATGATCAGTCAGAGGACTGCTTGGTGAACAGGTAATTAGAGAATGGGTAGTCTTGAGGGAGTTTTCTTTCCAGAAGAATTAAAATTCCAAGAGAAACCTCATATCTCTAGCAAGAGAACAAGAAAAGGGATCCCTATGGGACAAGTGTGTGAGATCAATAAAAGAGCTGAAGAAAGGGATCCCCTAATTCATGTATGAACCCAAAGTTCAGTCCTTTGCTCAGACCTGAAATGAGCAAGTGCAGGAGAAACCAAAATATCACAGCAAAAGATCTTTGAACAGAACTGCAACTACCACCAAAGTATCAAAAGAATCCCCAAGTATAGTATGTGTAGGATACGCTCAAAGCAGCACAGCAAAGCCCTAGAGAAGACAACTGACATGGAACCAGTACTTACAGAGGGTGAGACTGAATTTGTGATATGAACTAAACTGGACTGCCTACTAAAACAAAACAAACAAAAAATCATTAGCATTCCCAAAGACTTTAAACAGGATCCAAAGGCTATACAATATAATATTTGAAATGTTCAGGATAAAACCCACCATTAGACAAAATAAAAAGACTGGGAAAATGTGATTAACTTTTGAGGGAAAACATCTGCCAACTCTAAGATGACCAAGATGTTACGATTACCAAAGATGTTAAAGCAAATACTAAAACTAAAAGATAGTTAACAATTTTTCTCCTAGATAAATACCATATTTTAGAAATCTTCTTGCATTTAAGTTACAGAATTAATGCATAAGAATGCTCATACTAGTGTTGTTTGCAATGCCAAAACCTGGAAAAGCAGGGATAAACTATCACAAAAAGTAATGTTGTAAGAATACAGAAGGGAAATAAAGGAACTACACAGTTACATACAGAAACATAATGTTGAGTGTAAAAAAATTACAGAACAATAAACTATCATTATATAGCTCAACAGTTTATCAAATTACACATACATACGTGAACTAAATTTCTAAAAAGCAAGAGAGTAAACCTAAAATACAAGATAGTGTTCTATCTGTAAAGAGAGAATGCGACAGAATCAGAAAAGATGGTGGTAAATTTAAAAACATTTGGCAATATCCTAGTTCTAAAATTACTGGTTGATTCCCGTGGGTACACTGCTTATGCTAAACCTACTTAATTATCCAAAAAAAAGGCTTCTAAATGATAACCCACATGCATAAGGAAAAAAACAATTGCTCTCCTTCATTAAAACAAACTCCAGGAAATTTAACACTCCACCTCGCCTCACCCCAAACCTAAGACTAGGTGACATGCGTTTCCACGCCCCTGCACCGATCACAATCACTTCCGCCTCCACTTCCATGGCTCCGCCCACCGAAGCGGAAGTTCCTTTCTTCTGGGTCCTCCCGCCTATAGGGGGCTCTCCGAAGCTTCTAGTGCCACGAAGGCCTCCTGTCTGGGCTGTCCCAACGGCGCCTGTAAATTTAGCCCTGGAAAAGATATTTGCGTTATAACTTTTCAGCCAGGAAACAATTGCACAGGCATCTTAGTCTGTATAATATCGTTCAAACTCAACCCCGGCTGAGAGCCCTCATTATCAAATCCTAACGCACTGGAGGGCGGGAGTCAGGCGCCGTGGGGACAGCCCCGAGATGCCGAAAAGTCCCCGGCCCGCTTCCCCCTGTGAAGACGTAGCTGCGGGTGGCTGTGGTGGTGGCGTCCAAGATGTCGACCAAGAATTTCCGAGTCAGTGACGGGGACTGGATTTGCCCCGACAAAAAGTGAGTTCATAGAGGGTCCCGAATTGGAGCGGTATTTATCAGTGGACGCTTTTTTCAGGTCGATTTGGCATTTTGTGTTTTACAAGCTCCTCCCGCGCCTTTAGCCGGGTTAAGGCGGCGAACCGCCGGCTCTCAGGCGGGAAGGAGGCTCCCAGTCCCTTCCTGAGGAAGGTCTTTCGGGGACCCTTTGTTTTGGAATTGTCACCAGGCTTTCTTCGACATTATCTTTCGGTGGTCCCTTGTGGAATGCGAGATCGCCTACCCTTTCACCTCCACACCCCACCCCCGCCCCGGCCAGGTTTGGGCGATAAGGAAATTTCCCTAGTCGTGGCCAGCTCGGTGTTGGATCTCCTCACGTGACTTTTCCTGCAGAACTTTATTCTTGTTCGCTGAAAGCGTCGCTTTCTTGCACCGTTGTTTTGTTTCTCACAGTTTTTCTTTTTTTTTTTTTTTTTTTTGTATTTTTAATCAGACCATTTCATTGTATTATTTATCCCGTTTTCTCGATTTGATTCCTTTGGTTTGGGAAATTCTCATCTTTTCAGTGGTCTTTGATTTTATGCAAGAATTTAGTTTCTTGTCTTTTGAGAGCCAAAAAGAGGCCTGTATTTTTGCCTGCATCAGCCCTGAAAGACGACTGAGCACGTGTATTAGTGACTCTGCTTTTTGACATTGTTGCTAAATCCAGTGTGCTCTGTTAAATTATTATTAGCCAGATATTATTTAGGCATACAAATAGATGTTTCTATTTGGAGACATCAAAAATATTTAAGGCATAACTCACGTTCAAATAAAAATCTTCGATTTCTTCTTGTTCCTAAGTTATCCCCGGATAGTTCTTGATAGTAAAGAGCAGAAATCTGTTGGACAAACGAGGGTATCATTCCAGTTTTGTTTCAGACCATCCAAAAAATTGGGGTAGAATTGCTCCCTTATAAGGAACAGATGAAATAACTTGGTAGTGTATGTAAAAAATGAAATCCAGCATTATACTCCCTAATTGGCAGCTGTTAATAGTGGTGCAGTATTAAGACTTGAAGAACTTCAGTCTAACTCTGATATCGATTAGAACAAAAAAGTTATGTTAGGAATGGAATTGTTAGGTGTGGTTAGATACTGTAAAAAAAATCAAAATTTTGACCATTGTGGTGTTGGTCACCTGTGAAATAATGTACTTTAATCTGTGTCCTTAATGACAGCACACAAATATTTAAGGTAGGACTCCAATTTAGTGAAATGCATACTCCTGTTCCTTAAAATTTATTTATAAAAATAGAATATTCTACAATATGTATAAATATGGGAAGACATTTACAGTGTATTTTCAATGTTCATTGGGGGTCACAAAGAATATTGTCACAAAGAATATTTTTTAAGGAGAAAGAACCTAAAAATTATTTGGAGCATTTCAGTTTAATATCGTCTCATTCTTAGCATCTTAGTTTCATTCTAGTGATCATCTCAAAAGGTACCTTTTTAAAAATTTAAGCATTACATGTCTGAGCATTTACCATGCTCTTATTTATATGCAGATACACTACCTAGATTATATGAGCGAATCAGTAACTTCATTTAATATTTGCTAAATGTGAGCATGAAGTTATACTGTCTTCATATGTTGAGGTGATCAATTGTGATAGTTGTCAGTTTTTGCTAGATTTCGGTTTAATAAATACTTCATAAAACAGTTTCCTTATTACTGAATCTATTTAGTACAACTTGTCTTCTTTCTTACCATCCCACCTTTGCCTATAAAAAGAGCATTTCATCAGATCTATGAAACCCTCCCTTATCCGTTTTTTCTGCATTGGATTTTGTATTTCTTGAAAACTTATTGCAATTTTGTAAATATCTTATTGTTTCCTGTAGTAAGATTGTACTTTGTTTTTGTTTAAATCTCCCTGGTATCTTGTCAGTAATTATTAAAGCGTGGTCAAATCTCACTTCACTTTTGTAAAGGGGTTTCATTGTAATGGTATATGCTAATACAAGAATGGTATATGCTAATACAAGAATGCCAGGGGAAGAGACCCTAAGTGCTTTAATCATGGGCACATAACTGGGTTTTGTTGTCCTGTTTTAGTGACGACCAGGTCATTAATCAAACTAAATTGTAAGTTTATTATAATTAATGTTAACATTAACATGACAGTTATGAGTTTGGGAATCCAGAACTTCTTCATAATGTGGTGAGAACACAAACATTTCACAGACTTAAATGATTTCTGTAAATGCTTTTTTTTATTTTCAGATGTGGAAATGTAAACTTTGCTAGAAGAACCAGCTGTAATCGATGTGGTCGGGGTAAGTATTTAAGGAAGATCCTATTAACACTGTATGTACAGATTGTTTCTCTATTTTCCCCAGATTCATATTGCATTATTTTTTTGTTTTCAGAGAAAACAACTGAAGCAAAAATGATGAAAGCTGGGGGTACTGAAATAGGAAAGACACTTGCAGAAAAGAGCCGAGGCCTATTTAGTGCTAATGACTGGCAGTGTAAAACGTATGTGTTTCAAATTATGGTCTACTCTTCCTGCCAATAATGTATCCAGTCACTCCTTGTTAATACAAACTTATTGATCACATTGACAAGCCAGTGTATCCTTTTAAATTGGAGGTCTGTTGACTGTTATTCATTCTATGTAGTATTTAAGTACAATAAAAGAAATTTTAGATTTTTTTATTTTTTAAAGGTAATACTGGTTTTACTATGATGGATTATATATACAAGTAAATAAATGTTTATTATTGAGAGACGATGCAAAAATTTTTAGTTTCTGTCATTAATGGGAAATACATCACAAAATACATTTCATCTGTTTACAAAGTGTTTTGGGAATCAGAAGTTGTCTATCATCAAGAATTATTTTTTAATTAGGTAGAATACTTTTTGTTTAAATTTAGTTCTGTATTGATTTTCCTGACTTCCATTTTTTTCCTGCTATGCAAATGAATCAACATAGGGTCTCAGATAACTTTCTGTTGTTTTGTTTTGTTCGTTTTGGTACCAGGAATTGAACTTGGGTGCTTAACCACTGAGCCACTTTCCCAGCTTCCTTTTTTTATTTTTTAATTTGACACAGGGTCTTGCTGTGTTGCTTAGAATCTTGCTAAGTTACTGAGGCAGACTTTGAATGATCCTGCTGCCTCAGTCTCCCAAACGGCTGGGATTACAGGCATGTGCCACCACACTGGACTCACATAAATTTCTGATCCTGTAGATTTTTAATCTGTATTAAAAATTTTCCCTGAGGCAGATTAAGTTATTGGATTTGGTAGGCTCTGAGGTTCAGTGTTAAAAAGATTATTAAGGGTAGGAGGGGAATATCGGCAAATTAATATCCAAAGGTACATTCCTAATTATCATTGAGATGAATTCAGAGGCTAAAAAATTAGTGGGTCTTTATTTCAAAGTGATAGTTTTTCCCCAAGGCAGCCGATTCTCTGTAGTTAACAGTTTGTCATTTCTCAAAAATCAGTTTTTCTTCATGCTGTGCAGATTTTGTTCTCTTCAATAAGTGTTTCTGGGACCCACATTTTCTACACCAATATATATTTTCTTTATTTATATTTAATGAACCTTGCTTTATGATAGGGATTTCGTCTTAGTTCTCTTTTAACATTGTAGAATGTCTAATATTTTTCTTACTTTGTAGCATGGCCTTCTGATTTGATTTTTTTTCTTCACTTCTCTAGTTGCAGTAATGTAAATTGGGCCAGAAGATCAGAGTGTAACATGTGTAATACTCCAAAGTATGCTAAATTAGAAGAAAGAACGGGTAAGATTCAACCTGTTTTAACTAAATGATTTCTGGAGGAACTAAGAATTGAATTGGCCAGTATATTACCCTCTCAAAAGGTTACATTAATAATTGAGGATTCTGTCTCTATTGCCCTTGTGCTTTTAACTGGGATTTTTTTTTTTTCCCTTTACACAAGAAATTCTTTTGTTTCATAATTTCACAGTTTGTAAAATATATAGTGGTAGGGAGCCCTATCCCAACAAGAAGGGTGATTAGTATACTTTTTGAAATGTTTTCCTACAATTTCCCTCAGTGGATTAGATGTTTCTAAGTTGATAAGTATTATCTCCTATTCATGTAATATCCTAGTACAACAAAAAGGGCAAAGGTTTTTCTCTGAAAGTTAGGTAGTAATCCTCAAACTTGGCTGTATGTTAGAATTGTCTGAGAAACTTGAAGAATACAGATTCCATAGTGTCAAATTCTCCAAATTCTTCCAGGGTGAGTCCCAAAAGACCTCAGGTTGTTTGGTAATCCTTGGCCGAAAAAATAGTTTACCATTAGCTCTGTCTCTTGCAGTGTCAGAGTAAAACTTCATCTGACAGAATATAGTTTTCCCATTATTAGCAGCTCACGCAAACACATTGTATACTTCTGATTTTATCACTCAACTGCTTGTATATCACATAGCGAAAAGGATCTAAATAAAATCTCTTAGACTTTGAATGAGTAACTACTTGCCTCTTTTTGTCCCTGATTTTGGACCATCTTCACATTCCCAATTTCTGAGGATCAAGGTGATGAATCTTTTAGACCTAACCCTTACAGACTGTAGCAAAAATTTTACTTTTATTCCTCTGCCCTTTTTTCAAGTTTGTATTTTCACATGTGAGAAGATTATAACCTAATGTCCTAGATCTTCCATTTTCCACCATCAATTTTTACATCTTATTCTCAGGAAGTAGATTTTGCCTTTGTGATGATTGAGCAGATTAAGCTCATAAGGGTCTCTTTTTTTTTCCTTCTCTTTCCTCTCAAAGTTGCAGTTTTTCTCCCTGATATCTCTGATTCTTCTGTCTTTTGCCTTTCTACTGCATGTTGGGATTCCCTAAGACCCACTCTCTAGGCCTTCATTCTTTTCTGTTTTCTTCTAATCCCCAAGTTTAAGTAACAATTGACACACCATGGTATACAAATTTATGTCTCCAGCTCAGACTTTGACCAGTGTATCCAGCTGCCTGTACAACCTTACCATATAGATTCCAGATTCATTATCTTAATTGAATTTTTGATTTCCCTAGGACTTGACCCTCTTCTAGTGATTTTTTTCCTCATGATTAGTTCCACCTGCCATACAGTTGTTACATAAACCAGAAACCTAAACGTATTCCTTACACTAGATAGCTCCTTCATCTCACTCCTCTACCTTTCAGAGAAAAGTCTTACCATTATCTTGTCATGGAAAAATAACCACCCAGCTAGTCTCTATATATTCCCCTTTTTCCCAGTTGCTGCCAGAGGTTTTTTGTCTTTTTCTGGACTGAAATAACAGTTTTAAAACTTGTAGTCTCAAAAATTTCTTTTCTTAAATTTGTCATGATCGCATCATGGCTTCTTTAAAGTTTGTAGCAAAAATCAAAGGTTTGTGTTTCATACCTCTCATTTTTCTTCCTTTCTTATCTTTTCTGTCGTTCTGGTATCCTAAACCATTTCTACTTCTCTTGACCTAATTGTTTATTTTGCTGATAACAGTTGAATAATGTGAAGTATCTTATTCTCTTGCTCTTCGGTTCCTCTTAGATGTTTGAAATGAAGCTATCCAAGGTTCAAGAGAGCTTTGGAATGGGATGCGAATTAAAAACAAAAAAGCAAAAATGTGATGCACTACCTCTGAAAGTTTTTGACTTAGACTTAAGCATAATTCCATCTTATTTATTTAGTTATTTATAAGTGGTGTTGGGGATTAAACCCAGGGCCTTGTGCATATGAAGCAAGCGTTCTACCAACTGAACTGTATCCCCAGCCCACCATCATTTAATTGTATAGTAATTAGTCATTTTCTGTTTTGGGATTTACCATTATGTTGATTTTTTTCATTTTTTTAAATTGAACTATTAACTATTATACTAACTGTAGAAACAACCTTAACACATTGAAATTTATATTCTTTACCATTGTTACAATTGTTTTCTTAACTTCTCAGATGTTATGTTCATCCTCTTTTCTCTCATTGTGTATATTGTCACACCCAAATCCAAATCATTTTAAATGGTGTATGATTCTTCATTGACCTTTTCTCAACATCTTACATTGTTTTATGAGACAGATTTGAAAGTATTTCCATTGTAAGACTTGTACTATAAGCTTACATTCTTGTATTGTTTGATTGTTTTATCTAAACTGATATTTTAAAAAGTCTTATAAAGAAACAAAAATTCTTATAAGGTCTTATAAAGAAAAAGACAAATGGCTACTATTGTATTTTAAAGCCTTCTAAAGGAACTAAAAATTTTTAGATGGTACCAGTATTTTTTTTTTTTTTTTTTTTTTTTATTTTTGTTCACTGAAAAAATATTCATAGGCCACTAGGCAGTGTGCTGGAATCACCTGGATGAGCAAAATAGACATTTGAGCCAAAGATTAAAAGTCTTCTCTGAGAAAGTTGTGTTTAAGAAGCAAAATACGAGTTATCCAAATAATGATGTGAGGAAAATTTACTCAAATAGGAAAAGGTTTTGTGAAGACCCTGAGCTTGAGAGAATTGAGCATATTGGTTTAGCTCCTTGTTAGCTTCAAAAAACATTTTAGAAATAGACAGGGCCATGTAAATTATAGTAAAGAATTTGTTTTGTTCTTAATAGGAAGTATCTAAAGGCTATTTATAAAGGAGTGATAGGGTTATCTAATTTCAGACACTGTTGTTACTGAATTGTGGAGAGAGAGTTGCACTGGGGAAGTGACAAAAACAGAAGCAAGAGTTTTTGACAGTATTTCCTATAAAGTTCTAAACCAATAGAATGAAGGAAATGAACTGACCATTTTTCCAGTGTACCAAATACTTGGTATAAATGTCATACCCAAGTTTTTTAATAATATGGAGCTAGTGTTCCCTTGTACAGGGATAGAGTACGTGAGTCAGGTTTTTCATACAATTCAAACAACATACCTTAATAATTATGTCTTTATTGACAACAGACTAGTTTTTTTTCCCCAAGGCTTTTATGAGAGAATGGGAAAATAGCTTTGTATTTGCTGTGGTGTTCATTGTAAAATATTTTGTTTACGTACCTCTACTTTATAAAATTACCTAATGTAAAATGTAAATGTAAAATGTAACATGAGTTACATTAATCTTACTATAATCTTCAGCTGTCATATTTGCCATATTACCTTAAGTTGTATGTTATTAAATGTGAACAGAGAACTCCACTAAAAGCCTAACTCCTTGATTTTAAATAGAGTTGTTTTTAATGTTTTTACATGCTTCCACACAACATTTTATGAATTTTACTGCCCAGTTGAACAAGGACTTTTCTGCACCGATGACAATTCTGTTGTAACACCAAATTTGTTCAGTTGCTCTATTTAAAAAATTTTTACTAATACAAAGTATAATGAAAAAAGATGCTTTATTAATGGAATTTTCTTTCAGAAAGTAAAATTTGGAAATGAAATTTTAAAAAAAAATGGCCACAACTGACAAATTTCAAGTCTCTTTGTGACCTCACAGAGTCCTTAAATCTGAGAATCAATTGCCTTGTGTAGTGGTAGTATTCTAAAATATGTGACAAGCTTAATTGCATTATTCTTCATCACCTCTTTGTCATGACGGAAGACTTAGTCAAAATCTCTTATCTCACTTCCAAAACTAGCTCGTTTACTTTCTTATTCCAATTTTTTTTTTAAACTCATGTCAAAGACCTGCCAAATTGTAAGCATCAGTTGTAATATCCAAATAGTGGTTTGCTAATCTTAACTACGTTATAATAAAATAGTTTTAATCTGAAGCTTTACTAGCTATTTCAGAAACCTGAATAACTTCTTTTAAATTTTTGTTTACTTGTAGATGGACACAATACCTTTATTTTATTTATTTTTATGTGCTGAGGATCATATCCAGTGCTTCACACATGCGAGACAAGCACTCTACCACTGAACCACAACCCCATCCCACTGAATAACTCTTAACTATGCACTAAAAATAATTAACAGCAGTTAAACAAAAATAATTATGCTACCAACAATTAAAACAAAGCCAAAGGTTGACCTTTATCATTTCATTATATATGCCTGTATAATTAGGAATTTTCCAAGCTCTAGTTAGTGGCTCACTACATTTTAGCTCAGCAGAATTTCATTGTATCAAAAGATCTCAAACTCTGTGGAACTGGTAGACAGTGATATTAAATTCATGGTTCTTATTAAAATGGAAATACAGCTGTTTAACTTTAAAACTAAGTTATCTAACTTTGCTTTTTTGGGGGGTGGGGCGGTGCTGGGGATTGAACCCAGGGCCTTGTACTTACGAGGCAAGCACTCTACCAGTTGAGCTATCTCCCCAGCCCTTAACTTGCTTTTTAAAAACTAATAACTTTTAGATAGGCAGCTGCCATTGATTGGATTTTTTTCCTGTTTGGAAGTGATGTGGACATGTTTTTGTTACCTGTTAACAATTTATGTGCTCTTTTTTCTAGGATATGGTGGTGGTTTTAATGAAAGAGAAAATGTTGAGTATATAGAAAGAGAAGAATCTGATGGAGAATATGATGAGGTAAGCCTAGATATGGGTGTACAGAATAAATAAAAATTAGGAAAACATTATCAGTGCAGAAGAAAGTTTTGAAACGTCTCTTCTTTTTAAATACAAGTTGAGTCTTTTCCAGCAACTTCACATTTTATAAGAAATTGTAACAGACTTAAGTATATAAAGATAATTTTTTAGAAAACATTAATGCGCTTTCAACTCAGAAGTATTTTGAAACAATTTTTCTCTAGTTCGGACGTAAAAAGAAAAAATACAGAGGGAAGGCAGTTGGTCCTGCGTCAATATTAAAGGAAGTTGAAGATAAAGAATCAGAGGGAGAAGAAGAGGATGAGGATGAAGATCTTTCTAAATATAAATTAGATGAGGTAAATAATTTCCAGGTCCTATTTCTCCTTTTTCTTATTTGAAGTATTACATAAACATGAATGCATCTGACAGTCTTGGAACTTTGGCAAAGATATATTCTCATAAAGTTTTTAGTTTCCATTCTGCCACACAGAGTTTTTGTTTTTTTTTAAGATAAAATAGTGACCAAGAAAGAATCACCTTATGTAAATGACAAGATACTAATACTGTTCTGAAGCACATGATATGATTATCAGGTAATTAAGAAAACTACTGAACTACTTTGGTTTCAGGGGGTAATTTCTGAGAAGGTAAAATTTGAGCTGAGGCTTGAATGATGTGAGGGAGTCAATAAAAAGAGGGAGGATAAGAGCATATTTAGATAGAACAATAAACAGTCTTTGTGAGTAAAAAATCAGACATTAAAAATTCATACATAGACCACTGTGGTTAAAATAGAGAAGGAAAGGAAAAGGACAGCACCCACTTCAATCTGATATTCTGTGGGACCAGAGTGTAAGTTTTAGTTTGGCTGTGTGGGTCCAGATTCAGGGTACTTTGAAGGCTAATCATAAGAGGCCCTAGAATGCAAGTGTTCAAGAAACGATGAGTTGTATTTACCTGACTTCCTCTTCAGGATGACAAGTGTGTACATATGTTGAGATATTGGAGTAGCAGAATGAATTTGAAAAATTAGACTAGCTGAGAGTTACTGTAATATGTACTAGAGAAAAAAGGGTCAAAGTTCTAAACTAAGACTATGGGTACTGGACTTTTCATCTTTTTTTATGAAGTAGAATTGAAAATTCTTGATAACTAACATGGTAATGCATTGTGCCAGAAAAAGGAAATGAGTACAACTTCCAGGTTTACCCTATCTATCTAGTTAGCTGAAATGAGAAATCAAATAGTATACTCCAGAATTGAGTAATTTACTTTGAGATATCAGTGATTATATTCATAAGGAGATATCCAGGACATGAACCTATTCATCTTTCCTAGTAGGTAACATTAATATCTAAATATAAACATTTTTGTTAGGATGAGGATGAAGATGATGCTGATCTCTCAAAATATAATCTTGATGCCAGTGAAGAAGAAGATAGTAATAAAAAGAAATCTAATAGACGAAGTCGCTCAAAGTCTCGATCTTCACATTCACGATCTTCATCACGCTCATCCTCCCCCTCAAGTTCAAGGTCTAGGTCCAGGTAAACGGGTACAGGTCAAGGGTAACACCAGTCAAAATGTCAGTATCTAACTTCTTTATTTATAAATTTCAATTTTTCTTTTTAATTAAATAAGCGTTTTATTTAAAAGATTTCATTCAAGTCACCTTTTAAAATACTTTTTCTCTTGTTGTTATGTAGGTACTATCTACTGTTTTCAGAAATGCAAAATCTTAATATGAAACTTAACCTGTTTTAGCATTCTGCCTTTTACTAAAATAGACTTAAAAGTTCAACTAAACAATTACATACAGTGATATTTGAATATCTAAATAGCTTACATTTAGAAATGTTTAGGTTCAATGAAGGGTCATTTCAAGATATTAAAGGTTAGTATAGAAATTTTTCTGAGCATTGAAATCATTATTACACAATTTTTAGTAATCTTTTGGTATCAGTATTCTGAATAAAGAACAAGTTCAGCCATATTAGTTCAGTTACTTACTGTTTATCACTTTGGGTTGTTCAGGAATAAAGTAGAGGATTCACTTGGTGATGATGTACTTGAATATTCTTTTGTTTGGTACTGTAAAATGCATATTCAGTAATTATAGTTGACAATAAAAATAAAATTTTGGCTGAGAAAAAGCAGTGCCTTAAATTAACAGCATTCTCTTGAAAAATCCTATTCACAGTTAAGTAATACTCTAGGCAATGAATTTTAATCATTTAGGAATGAAGTATTAGCTTAACAAGTTCTTAATATAGTTAGCTATTATTAATTAAATACTATAAAGCCTGGTAGTAAAAAAGTACCTGTATAAAGTAATAATGAAATAAAACATAGTAGTCTCTGTCATTTACAATTTTTAGAATCAAATGTACCATATCTCCTTTTGTGTCATACTTATCAATATAACTATGTAGACAATAATAGCAGTATTATATATTTTTCTTTTAATTCTCTAAAAGGAGTAAGTAGAATGACAAATGAATCAAAATATGTTTATGCCAACATTTAAAACTTCATATTAGCTAGACTCCAAGGAAATAGGAGTTTTATAAATAATAGTGGTAGGAACATTCTAGAGAAATTAGATATGAATTATAACATTCTATCCTCCTGGATATACTAGTCTTGGGTGACTTCTAATAAATTATTTGTGAGCATAAAAGTACTTATCATTTTTCTAATAAACTGGTAGTGCTCCACATTTACAATCTAGTGGTTTTAGTGTAATTGATCAGGCTTGAAAAGTAATAGTTGATTTTTTTTTAAGCGATCTTTTTATTAAAACCAAAAATTTTAAAAATAGTTATTTTATATATTTTTTTACTTATTTTAATAAGGTTTAATGATGTCACTGATTAGATATAAAATTGTCAGCTGCATATACAAAAATCAATTTGCTTATATGCTAATCCACAATTCAGAAATAAAAAGGAACTATTTGCATTTTCTTCTCTCTTTTTTTTTTTTTTTTTTTTTTTTTTTGGTGTGCTGGGGATTGAACCCAGGGCCTTATGCGAGGCGAGCACTCTTCCAATTGAGCTATATCCCCAGCCCACCTTTTGCATTTTCAACAACAGCGGAAACAGGTACTGAAGAACAAATTTATCAAGTTTGAAAATTTCCAGGCATGGTGGCACATGTCTGTAATCCCAGCTACTGAGGAGGCTGAGGCAGGAGGGTCACAAGTCCATATCTAGCAACTTAGGGAGATCCTGTCTCAAAATGAAAATGAAAAGGGCTGGGGGTGTAGATCAGTGGTAAAGTGCCCCTGGGGTCAATCCCCAATACTAAATAAATAAATAAAAATGCATTTTGAAAAAGTTTGAAACTTGTAACACTTTATGGGGAGTAGTCATTAGATTTAATCATTGGAGACAAACTTTGTTCATGGTATATATTTATGTTTTAATATGAAAATGAACTCTAATATATATCTTTCTTTCAGTGTTCATATCACAAAGCTCAGTTAAGTGGTCCTGGAAAAAAAAATGCTTCCATGTTGTTCCAGGTCCCGTTCAAGAAGTTCTTCCAGTTCGCAGTCAAGATCTCGTTCCAGTTCCAGAGAACGTTCGAGATCTCGTGGGTCGAAATCAAGGTGAATGAGGTAGCATCTCTCTGTACAGCAGAGAGAAAAATATTTAAAGGCTGCAGAAGGTGTTGCTGCTTTTCTCTCTTATTTTGCTTCTACTTGTCAATTTTATTTTAGCATTAGAAAACTAATGCACTTGCCTTGGCTTAATTTTCTTACCATGAAATGTTTCCATTGCCAGCAGTGTGCCAAGACATTCCCATGATTGAATTAAGGTGGCTATTTTACATTATCGCAGGGTTTGTTATTTTGATGCTGATATAATAAAATAGGAAAGTGAAGTTAAGTCTTATTTACCATACCACTAGTATTTTGATTTTCTTTGCAGTAGTAGTTCAAATAAGATTAAATATGTAAAATAAAAGTTTATTATTAAAAGGAAGAAAAATAATCCTGCCTCAAAACATGATTTAAATCATTTCGCAAGGCAGACGTTTACAGAAAAAGCTTTGCTATTTATGTCAGTAAAGTTTCTACAGAGTACTGTGTACATATTTTCATTCCTAATTTTAAGTAGTAGTATAAACAGTATTTGTAGAAGAGACCCCTGTCTTAAAACTAACTCAGGTAGTATGATTAGTTAGTTTAGGTAGGATGTGGTCTTAAGTAAACATTGCTGTGAACTTTCAAGTTGCATTTGGTCAAACCTGTAGAGGGAACAGTCTGTCTGTAAGCTCTCTTTAAAAGTTTTTCTGTACTGGATAAAACACCCTGCCTTTGTTTTTAAGGTAATTTATTGATTGTCTACTAAAGGCATTTAAGGTAAATAAGAAAACCTCTAAAATCCCACTTATGTGGAAATTCACACTGAAGTTTAATAATGGCTTTTCTGGCAAAAACAATTAACTAGTGTTAATTGAGTCAAATCTAGTAGTTCCATGCAAATGCAGTTAGTCACATTAAGGAGAAAAGAATAACATGCACATTTGTATTGAACCAAAACAAAATAGAGAGTAAATGCATTTTCTTATTATGTATTAATATTCTAGTCCTTAATTTTAGTACCTAAATGAATATCCACAAATTTTGGTACTCCCTTTGGGAAACAATATAAGATTTACAGAACAACCTTCATATTCTTCCTAAACATTATTCCTTGCTCATAACTTTCCAAAGAATTCTCCTTTTGGGCTTTCTGGTTTTATTTTAAGCCCAAAGGTGAATTTTTTGGGAAGTTTGAGCTAAATTCCTTCAACCAAAATATGTAAATGAAGAAAAAAGTTTTGCACTTAAATATTGCACATTTACTTCTGCCTGAAACATGTGAATGTCAACACTTCATACTTCATGAATAGTGGTACTTCCATAAATGTATATATTAAAATGTAAATCAGGTTTTATTAAAGTTACTCATTTTTCTTTGGATATTTAGCAGTTTACTACAATTACTGTTTTTCTTGTTTCTGTACCATGTTTCTCATTTTTATATAGCAGCTTAACTTATGAGTTGCTTAATTCCACAAAGAATTGTTTTGTTTGTTTTCTTCAGGAATTTGTATTTAGCATACATACTCTCCCCAAATGGAAGAATGTAATTTCTAAACATGTCACACAATTGCAGTTATCTGCTAAATTTACTATTTAAATGCTTTAAATTGAAAATCTTATGTAGAAAAAAGTTAAATTCTTTGTTAATATTATAATGCTGGTTTTTAATTACAAATAATGAGTACTTAGGTTTTTAAAGAGAGATGAAATTAAAAGAACTATATTTAAATAGAATATTTTCATGGTTCATCCAGAAGTCTTCTGTTGAGTAAGCAGTAAGTATTCTTCCATATAAAATTTTCATAGTTGTTATATATCCTGTTTATTTTTGGAAACTGAACAGTCTTCTTCGTTTCTTCTTTTAATGAAATGTTTGATTTGTTTCTCAACCAATGAAGATCCAGCTCCAGGTCCCACAGGGGCTCTTCTTCCCCACGAAAAAGATCTTATTCAAGCTCATCATCATCTCCTGAGAGGAACAGAAAGAGAAGTCGTTCTAGATCTTCTTCACCTGGTGATCGCAAAAAAAGACGAACAAGATCACGGTCACCTGAAAGGTTTGGGTTTCTGTAGAAATAAGAATGGTTGTTCTTAAGTATATTTAATAGATAAGCTAGATTTCCTACTCAAGGGTTAGATTTCTGTCTTTGTTCCATCTTTAAATCATACTTTTCCATCTTTAAATTTTAAAAACATTACTTTGTTTAGTCTTGTACTTTTGATCAAGTGGTTGAGAAAAGTTATAGATCAAACCATTTGTAGATCATTTTGTTTAAATTTTTATTTTCATGTATATTATTATAGCCAACTCTCGGTTATTTTTGTTTTTTAAAGATTGCAGTTCAGAGTTGTATGTTGAAGTCAATTTACAGGTGTTTTTTTTTTTTTTTTTTTTTTACTTTATGATATTTTAAATACTAGAACTGGTAGGAATTCTGGGGCATCTAATAAAATTAACTTTCAGATCATTGGGAATCTGTCTCATTTAAATATATATAAATGCATTTCCATAGCAGATTATTTCATGCCATTCATTTATAAGGAAGTTGTTTCTTATAGCTAATACATTTTTCATCCAAAGCCATATTTTTTTAGAAGAACCTTTACTGGCTTACTTATCTTTATTGATATTTTCAAAATTTGGAGAGTGCAATTATCTGTCAGCCTTTTCTGCAACAGGCTAAATTTGCTCAGTTTTATTTGCTTTCTTGGTTCTAAGTGTCTAATTATATAATCATTTAATGGCTTCATTGGTAATCTTTGCTAATTTTCCATATCCTCTTGTAAAAATAAGGATTTTGTAAAATCTAATTATTTTTGGGTTCAGTAGTAGGATTATCTCATTCCTACTTGTACAGAATGCTTAGTTTTGCTTCTTCACATTTTGAAGTTTAGATACTAGATTACACACAGTTAGTTTTGTGCATTTGTTTCTTTGTAAGAAATTACCCTGTACTTGAGTGAAATTCCTTCTGTTGCTTTCTTACCACTTCTGAAAATATTATCTTAGCCACATATAATCCCCCTAGTTTGTTGTCATCTAAACTTAATGAACATGTTCTCTATTCCATAAGCCAGGTGATTGGTGAAAACACTAAACAACCCTGAGCCCAGGGCCAACCCCTACGGAACACCACTACTTTACCCAGGTTGATATTGACTTATTCATATTAGCTGCATGAATATTAACACTATAACTAATTGTACAATCATCTTGTGTGATCTCAATTTCCAAAATTTAATTATTGATGAATATATTTTTTCATACACAATTAGAAGCCTTGCTATATTGGTTTTACATATAGACTTATTACACTTTCTGTAGACGTATCACAGATTGGTATAGTCACACTTCATTAGCAAGTTTATTAAGTCTGTTGTACATTGTCTGTTGTATCCATTTTTGCAAGGCTTCTTTCCATTACCTTAAATAATTGAGAGGTGGCTATATTTTGAAATAAGAAAGTATTTTTAAATTATAGAATTTTGAGTTATGGTTATACCATTTGTAGGCTCACATCCAAAGTCTGTAAACATCAGATAATCTTATATATGTAAGTTTACATATTAGTTTTTAATTATTCCTTTTTCTAGCATCAAGGTGTTTAAATTTTTTATGTTTTTAAAATCTTAATGCTGAAATACAGATCTAGCTTACTAGATTGCCTGCTTTGTCCATTGTGTCTTACAGGCGCCACAGGTCATCTTCTGGATCGTCCCATTCTGGTTCCCGTTCAAGTTCAAAAAAGAAATAATGTATTAAAAATTACATCTTAAAAAAAAAAAAAATCCAGTGCAGTGCATGAAGCATATTTTTTAAGAAGTTGATGTCTTACTTGGTCAGAAGTGCTAAATCTGCTAGTAGAGGTGCATGCCTTTATTGCTTTTCAGAACAATACAACTGTGTTTATTTGTGAAATTAAAAGTAAATTGCATTTTAAGCCATAATGTCCCAAAATAGGTGGTCTATTACTCATTATTTACAACCATTTGCTTCATTTAAAACCCATCTCAACATAACAAAGTACCTTTGTTTCCTAATTTAAATACTTTTCTCTCATTTCTAAATATATTCTGTCTGTTGACTAAGACAGGATTAAATAGGCTTGCCTGTACTTTGGGCATAGAGGCAAGAGTGGTAAACTAATTGGAAACAACCTTTTTAATGTTGTTATTATTAACCTATGTCAGAGTGATTCTTACCAGGACAATTTTTAAGTTGTAAAGCAGCCAACTGGAAATTTCTTTATTTTAAATTCCCTATGCTGAGGGTGCCTTAGAATCATTGTCTCTCTTTTATGCAGCTTCACACCAGTTTTGCACTATCACATTTATGCAAAAGAATCTTGTGAATTGGAGGAGAAAGGTGTTGTTCATTTTCCTTTCTGAACCGTAATTTGGGGCAAGAAAGTCTAACAGTTCATCTGTTTTCTACTGATATGGTTGCCTGATTTTTTTTTTTTTTATCTTATTTCAAAATGTTTTGTCTTAACAGTTTTAAGAGGCTTTGTGTGATATCCTTTAAAGATCTAGTATCAAATATGATAGGGTAGAAAAGGCTAAATCATAGTTAATAAGCAAATCGAAGAAAACTTTTTTTGAAGTATATTTCCTTTTTGTGGAAGGCCAACAAAGACATTGTGAATTTGAATATTTGCCTTGATGTTTAAGCACATTGCATAAAATTTTCTTCTGAATAACAAATGAATGCTTATTTCTGCATGATATAAGCAAAAAATCAATTTTTTCCCTATTCACTTGAAATAACTTATGGCTTAAAATGCTTTTAGAGTTTTATTTCTCAGAATTAAAATATGGTCACTTGAGTTCCATTTGGTTTTCTAGTTTAAAAATAAAAAGGTTTCTCTTAACAGTGTCTTCAGTGACAATGCAAGGTAAGTATATTAGAGGAAATTAAAAATTGTGCTTGGGGGCTTTTTGTTATGGGATACTGCTTTTGTTTTTTGTTTTCTGGTTTTTTTTTTTTTTTTTTTTCTTAACATTGCTGCAATTTAAATAAAAATTAAAACACTTTAAGGTATTTAGTAGACAGACCAAACAAAATTACATTTGTTTTTCTTTTAAAGTGAATGTTTTTCTCTTCAACCTATCTAAAGATGAAAACAAAATACCTTATGTAGAAATATTTTAATAATATTTTTACTACAAGCTTTCCCATGTTTTTTATGTCTTAATTTTCCTTGCTACGTTTACTGTAGGTTGCACAAGAATTTTGCTCTCTTGTAATTGTGCCTCAGACTTTTTGAAAATACATCTTCTAAGTTACCCAGATGATCTAGGTTCTACATGTTACCATTGGTTTATTCTCGTGCTCTCTTGTATTTAAAACTTTGGCTGTACTAAGCAAATGCAAGGTTATAAATTTAGTTAATAGGAGTTTACAGACAATTCAGATGATTATGATTTCTTGGTTTAACTGAGCTGTACTAGTTCATTTCATAAGGAAATGATGCTGTAGACAAATGTAAATAAAGTCTGTGAGTCAAGCATCAAGTGTGGGTGTTTGTTAGAAATTACAGTTTTTTAAGCTATGATCTAATGTTTTAAGAAACTTAGTTTCTTTTAATTCAGTTTTTAAACTCTTCATATACATGTTTTTATATGAGTTCTTGGTTTAAAACAGTCAAATTGTTGCACATTACAGCCTTGTGCACTTGTGACTTAGAACTCTCAAATTAGTTGAATACTTCCTACCAGAATATTACACACCTTATTATCTGTGGTAAAACAAAATGTTATAATGTGATTCCTAAATTACTCTTAAAATTACCACTTTATAGCATTCAACATCTGTTCATTTTAGGTGCTAAGTTTGTCAGTTTCCTTTTGGATTTTCATCTACACAGTATTGAATGGTGATTTATCTAATAATAAATATCCGTGTTCAGCATAAGCTTTAAATGTACAAAACCATCTCTAAGAACAGTTACAAAGATAAATTATTGTTTACTATCTTCCCTTCTTGCTATGGCATTCATAACCATCACTGAAGATGATGTTAGAATATGGGGAATTGTCCTCCCCTCACCCCAGCCCCAGCTTCTTTACCTAAGTGTGGGGCGGGAAAAATTGTTTTAAGTCAGTTCACATGTTTTTAAACTAATAAATTGGTAAAGAAACTTAACTTCAATAAGTTAAAGGTAGGCAGACATACCCTTTTGTAGTAACTCTTCTTTGGAAATGGGAGCAATCAGTCTTGGACAAGTTTCTAGACAAAGTGAACTAAAAGTATTCTCTTTGAAAAAACTGAAGACTTGATCATGTTTTCAGGTAACTAAAAATATTGCAACTGTGAGGGACCTCAGAAAGAGAAGGAACTTTGTAATCATGCCAACCAGAATGTAATATGAAGTGAATTTGATTTAGTGGATGAGAGCTGGTGGTAGAATGGGCAGTAAGACTTGATTTTTTTAAATCTCTCCTACTGAATTCAGAGTTCCTGGCTAGAGTATTATTCAGGTAACTGCATGACCCTTGGGGTGATCATTATGCATACAGGTGTCACATCCATTAAGTGAAAATAAAGTGCATCTACTTTTGGGAATTAAATAAGATTTCATACGTGCTTGATCTCTGGGGTAAAGTATGAAACAAATATTTGCCTTCTTTACTCCTCTCCCCATGTGTTCTGATCTATCTGTCCTTGAATCTCTCACACATTTCTCAGGTGTTTCCTATTTAGAACATCAGATTCACATGTCTAACTGCCTCTGCATATCTCCTTTAAATGTCAGACCACTCCATTATCTCACATCACATTTTGCATTGATAAAGAGCATTATCAGTAATTTGAGAATCCTTTTAGATTTCCCTTGTGCCTTCCTACTCAAAATCTGATTTACCTAGAATTGAGAATTCTGCCTAAACTTATACCCACACTGTTAACACTGCCATTGCTTTGTTTTATAGGCTGGGATATTACAATTACCTCCTAAATGATCCTCTGGCCTGCAGTGAACTTTTAATAAATAGTATTTACTAAATGAGTGTCTCACCAAGTGTTAAATGTTCCATATCTGATTACAAAATGATCTTGTTAATGAATATTTCTATTCATGTCGTTTGTCATTTATTTGCTTAGGTCTTTCACTGCCTTCCAGATTTGACTTGCTAAGTTCATGTGTTTTTTTTGTTTTTTTTCCCCCAGTGTCCCCCCATCCCAACTCCAGCATTCTTAAGTATACACTACAGACATCCCATTCCAATTCCATTCCTTGGGCCCCTCTTGAATTTCCATAGGAGTTTGGTGCAATTCTTGGAAGGGCTTGTCCTTCCTCAGTATCCCTTACCTTTAGTATAGTCTGATTTTTAGTAAGTACTGTTTGCTGAAGGAAATGTCATTTAGTAAGTAGTTGTTGATTCTTAAGAGTTTTTGATCAGTTATTTTTCCCTGGTACTAATTAATAGGACAAATACTGAAAGAAAAATTGCAAAAGCTGTTATTTTGAATGTTTTTTCAAGATAAACCACCATGAAAACTACTGAGTAGATCTAAGTGTCAAGACAAAACATTTTTTTTCTGTTAGTTTAAGTAGGCCATTTCTTAATTCTTCATAAGTTTAAAAATGTTTGAAGTTATCAGTCAAACCATGCTAAGTGGAGATAGACTTCTTAGAAGTTGTAAAAGTATGGAGTCAAAAAATTGCACATGAAACATTTACATGAACACTTGTTGAACCATAAAGCAATTGTGAACAATCTCAAGAATTTTGTCAAAGAATGTACTTGATCATAGTGGAGCTAAACTGGAAAACACTTAAACTAGATAGTAAAAGTTTGGAATTAAATGTCTTCATGAAAGTATGAGAGTTTTGTTTTGATTTTGATTAAATAATTTGTTATCAGTTTGTGGGTTTTGACTAAAGCAGTACTTGGGGATGTGACTTGAAAGCCTGCAATTAGGAAAATAGAGTTAAGTCAGCTAAATTTTCATTTCAAGACTACAAAAAAAAAAAAAATTAGGATGTGAGAAGAAAAAGTAGGAGCAGAAGGCTTTCACTTCAAGCAAAGTTTTATCCTTTCATCTGAAGCACACCTGCATTTTTTAGTACATACACCAAAAGGCTGTGGTTGGCAGTGATAACTGAGAAAGGGAAACACTAATTTCTAGCTTGCTCCTTTAAGTATTTCTAGAACTTTATGCAGATACCTTAGTGGATCCTCGTATATTCTCCCTGAGTTGGCAGAAGTGGAAAGGGTATGAAACTGCAGGACACTGATGTTTATAGGGAGAATACCAGGGTGGGGTTTCACATGTGTGGATATTTTAAGAGTTTGAATTCTTAAGTAATGTCAGGGGAAACCGCCTCAAATGCAAGAAACTCAAGAAACTCGTATGAGTTCCAATTATAGGAAGCATGAGGACAGTCTCAGCGAAATCATAATTGCTGAAAAGCCAGAGAAAAGGATGGGAACAATGATAATAATGGTGGTAGACTAAAGAAGCAGTTCAACCTCTTATAAAGAAAAAAGCTATGTCAGGGTGTCAGGGAATATTTAGAAAATAGAGATGATATCCAAAGCATCTGTTTAAAAATCTAGAATTTACACGCCTAAAAAGAAAAAGGATGTCCTTTGGCATAATGATTGATGGAAATCTGTTCACACAAAACATAGTGTTAACTGGGTATATGCTTTATTATGTAATTCTCTTTAAAAGGAAGTTGTTTATATATTATTGGACTTATATGCAAGGAAAAATACAGTACCACAGTTCTAGAAGGAAGAAATGGAAGTACATTGCACTGTTGTAATGTGGTTGTACATTACAGTGTTATGCATCTTGAAAGTAGACTGAAAAGTTGAAAGGGGAGGGGTAAATAAATAGTAATGAAGCTAGTAAAAGAAAATAGGACAAAGAACATGGGATGGGGATGGTGGGTTTAAACCGAAACTATCAATGATTATGCTAAAGGTAACATTAAACACTGATTAAAAGAGATTATCACTATGAAAAGGGGAAAACATGCTCTTACAAGAAACCCAGTGGAAATTAATAGGTTGGAAATGAAACGTTAGCAGAAGAAATAAATTTCAGGAAGGAGATTTGAGAGCAAAGAAAAGGATGAAGGTTTTTTCATGGTGATAAGAAAGTCAGTTTGGTCACTTCAGTTCCAAAATAAATGAAGCAAAAATTGACAGCTGAGAAGCAAATGTAAAAAGCCCACAACAGATTTGTGTAGCTGTCATAATTTATGTAATTGAGTACAAATATGGGTATAGAACATTTGAAATCTACCAATCGACCTATTTCACTTTGTACAACTTAAGAATATATGCTTTCAAATACACAACTGACTGAAAAGGGGTCATGCTGAGGTCACAAGTCCACATACTGTGCAGTTAGATTGGTATGAAGTACAAAAACACAGCTATGATGATAGAAGTGATGGTTGGGTCAGTGATGTTTATATACTATATTGGAACAACCATTTTGGTTGGTAAGATTGTACTTCTCAAATCTGGTGATTACAGTTGTGTGTACCTATGTAAAAATACCACTGAGATGTGTGGATAACTTTTGTATGTTGTATGAATATTATATATTGAAACAATATAATGGTGCCTACCCAGAAGTACAGACATGCAAATAATAATCTAAGTCTATACAGGAACTGATGAAAGTTTTTGATGATTTTAGATTTACTGAAAAGTTGCAAAGATTAAAATAGAGTTCCCCATCCCTCATCCAGTTTTTTCTGTTGTTAATATATAACCATAGTATATTTGTAAAAGGCAAGAAAACCAGTATTTGCACATTAACATCTCTTTTATTTGAATTTCACCAATTTTTTCACATTTTTATTTCATGACCCATTTAAAGAGTACCATACTGAAATTAAATGTAGTGTCTTCCTATTCTGGTCTGACAAGTTTCTCATTGTTTCATAAAGATCTCGGTCTTGTGTACCTTATAGAGGCACCCCTACTTGGGTTGAGGTTTTTCTAAAGACTGCTATGAAAGTGAAGTCCTTATTCCCATCCCACGTCAGGGGTGCATACATAATATCTATGACATCTCTTGTCTGTGATCCATTTTGTGTATAGTAAGGTTTATGTTCATTTATATTTCCTTATAGATGACCTAGTTTTTTCCAGCGCTCTTATTCAAGATGTTTTTATAATGCCTTTCACAAAAATCAGTTGAATTTGAATGTATACATATCTATATCTACATTATGAATGCACATAAAATACTTTCTAAAACATTCACTGAACTGTTTGTCTTAGTCCATTTATGCCACTATAACAGAGTAACAGGTTGGGTAATACATAAAGAACAGATTGGTTTCTCTCAGTTCAGTAGGCGGGGAAGTTCAAGATCAAGGTCTCAGCATTTGATGTCTGGTGAAGGCACAAGGGGGGAAAAGGGAGCAATTGCCTCTATTTTGAAACAAGATCTCACTACATTGTCCAGGTTGACCTCAAGCTTGGAATCCTCCTGCCTTGGCTTCCTGAGTAGCTAGGGTTACAGGCATATGTCACCATACCTTGGGCATTAGTTGTTACATTTCAACATCTGGATTTTGAAGGCACATACTCAAACCATAGCAATGTCTATGCCAGTTTCACACTGCCTTGCAAATAACAAAAGTGTGGTTAGTTTATAAATTCTATTAAGCACAAATGAAAGGCATTCAAAGTGGACTGATTAATTTCAAAGCGAGCTATGAACATTGATGTGGCTGTATCACTGTACTATGCTGATTTTAAGTCCTTTGGGTATAAACCGAGGCGTGGAATAGCTGGGTCAAGTGGTGGGTCCATTCCAAGGTTTCTGAGCAATCTCCATACTGCTTTCCAGAGGGGCTGCACCAATTTGCAACTCCACCAGCAATGTATGAGTGTGCCTTTTCCTCCACATCCACCCTTAACAAGACCCCCATAGTGCAAGAAATAAAAGCAAGAATCAATAAATTGAATAGATTCAAACTAAAAAGATTTTTCTCAGCACAGGAAACAATAATGTAAAAAGAGAGCCTGCAGAGTGGGAGAAAATCTTTTCCACACACACTTCAGACGGAGCACTCATCTCCAAAATTTATAAAGAACTTAAAAAACTTTACACCCCAAATACAAAAACCCAATCAATAAATGGACTAAGGAAATGGGCAGCCACTTCACAGAAGAAGATATGCAGGTGATCAACAAATATATGAGAAAGTTCTCATCATTCCTAGTAATTATAGAAATGCAAGTTAAAACCACCCTAAGATTTCATCTGACTCCAATTAGAATATTATCAAGAACACAAGATGTAGAGACTTTTGGATGTTATTTTTGTATCCCTAATTACAGAATAGTGTCTGACATAGATTAGGTGCTCAGTGAGTGTTCATTAAATGAATGGGGGAAAAAAAAAAAAACAGTTGACTTTATGGAGACAATTTCAGATACTTTCCATCATAATGAGGCAATGAAGGGCCTGCTTACATGGAACTAATTATTAATCTTGTGGGATTTGTTGTTTGTTCTTGGTGTTGGGATTCAAACCCAGGGTATGCATATGCTAGGCAAGTGCTACCACTGAGCTACACCCCCAGTCCATTTTTGCCTATATTTAAGATTTCTTGATGGAAGTTCAACAAAAGTAAACTTCAAATTCATCAACACTATCTAAATATTGATATGTAGATATTAAAACTATAAGATACAGGGATACAATTTATGTGTTGAAAAATCTACGGAAGAATTTAAAAATATAAAAAGTGAGTTTTGCTTCAAAACTTTTTTTAAAAACATTTGAATTCATGGTCTTTATTTAATCTTCCATAAGTTTATTGATTCATCAGAGCTGAAAGTTTGTGAACTTAAAGGAAAAAAAAGCAAGTACAGTTACACAATAAATAGTTCTCTAGGAAAGAAATCAGAGGTTTCCTAATAAAGCATACAGTAGTTTTGTAGAAACTGTGGATAGCATACTGCTTGTTATTAACTTTTAGACCACTAGAAGGTGATGTTGTTTCAGACCAATGCAATGCAAATTATTTCTCTAATGAGCAAAAAGTGGCTAACAAGAATCCAACTACCAGCTTCCTTTGTATGAAGACTCAGATCCTCAAAGTCATAAGATTGCAAGGTGAATAGCAACAAATCAGGTAACTTAGACTGTGAGGAAACAAAATGTTAAAAAGGTGTTACACAAAAGGTCTGAAATGTAACACGTTTAATGCATTGGTGTCAAGGTGACTAAATGAGACTAATGTTAATTCTTTGCTAATACATAACCTGATACTTAAGAAGTGCAGCTTATTACAACATGCAGTACAATAGAAGTAATCATTTTAAAGAAGTCAAGTATTCATAAATAAAAATGAGTAATTTTCAATAATCTGGAGAGACATTAGGCCTACTTTATTTGCTATATGAATAACATTTCTTAAATATATCCTTACACTAGAATTTTATTAATTCCTGAAACTTGAATTTGATGTAATTTATCCAAATGCAGTCTTGTATCTGAGAATTACAAATATTTCTTACTTTTGCATTATTTTAGAAAAACTCTCAAATATGAGTTTGATATTAGTTCAAAGTAATAAAAAAAAAGTTTGGGGAAGATTTAAAAGGTAAGCCACATTGCTGTTCCTTCCTAGTTGTTGTTTTCATTGTAAATGTGACATTTTATTAAATAAAACTCAAAAGTGCAGGAACTTTTAAAGTGACAGAGAAACAAAATGAAATCAGTATCGTGATTAATGCAGGTGGTTCAGATGTACTTTAAATTACATTCTTGCTTTTTTCCCATTAAACACAATACAACACTACAATGATGTTTTCTCAAGCTCTTACAGAATCAAAACAACACAAAGAATACAGAATGACCTAACCTATTTTCAGCTTTATATATATTTGCGCCCAAACAGAACATCGGCTAAACTAAGGCAAAAAATTTACCTGACTTTGAAACTAACTGGGTTCTTAAAATTAATATGAATCAGTCTGACTGGTGGTCTTCACAGTGCCATACAATTAGGTCTGAGTTTTTTAAATATGAGGAAAAATTAAATTTGTAAAATTTTAAAATCTTTTTATTTTCTACACAATGTGAAGAGGTGGAAAAGCCAAACCTACAGAGATTTATGAAAAAACTGGTCTCCACATTAATTTTCATCTAATGAGAGCAGTTGTGATGTCTTAGTAAAGAACACTGATTTAAATAAGGAGAATGGAGAGGAAATGGCTGAGTAATTTTGGATACATTCTTTAACTCCATGGAACTTCAATTGCCTCACCTAAAGAGGAGGAGGAGGGGGGGGGGGAGGAGGAGGGAGGATAATAATAATGGCAATAGTACCTGTAGGATCTCTGATAAAATGGTTTTGAAAACATGAAAGTAGCAAAATATTGGCCTACTAAAATATGTTACTAGGCAATTATCCTATTTTCACAGGCGAAGTTTTATGTGGATTAAATGCAGTTTCTAGTTCTAATTGAGAAAGAGCAAGGGGTGGAAAAAGATGGGAACGCTTTGGGAGGAAATGCTTCTTCCTCGCCGACCTCTAGCTCACTCAGTCTGGCGGCAGTTGATTTCATTCTTTCACATACATAGGTGTCTGTCATCTGCCTCTAGCAACTTTTGCCCTAGCTGATTTTCTTTTAGGGGAGGAGGAAAGGATAGTAGTTGGGATTTCTTCGTGTTTGAATCTGATTGTTGTTGTTGTTGTTGTTTGCGTCTATTCCCTTAAATCTCCAGACACTGTATTAACTTTATAGTTTCACTGGCGCCCTGGGACCAGGACAGCATGGTGTTTTCATGATCAGCCTAGACTCCTGAAGTAAGAAGGAAAACGTTGTACCAGCTCACCTGTATGAAGGACTGTCGTTGCTAAATTGCTTAAGGATAAGTGATTTGCACTTGGAGGGGCTACAAAAGGGCTTCGGGAGGATAGGGTCCCAGTTTGAGGGTCTGTGGCTAGAGGACAGATGCTCAGGTCCGCCTTCGGCGGCTCTCCTGGAAAGCCCAGTGAGACATTTTAACAGCTCGCCACCCACAGATACTCCCCTGCGGGAGAACTGGAGGAGGCGCCGGGGCCAGCAAAAAGGCAAGCGGCTGACGGGTCCTGCCAGGAGCAGGGGCATTTGGAGAGGAGTCCGCCTGGAAGTGTCCTGCAGCGGCGGGCGGGGAAGCCAGCAGACTACGGGGAGGAGCGCTCCTTGGCCTCTCCGCCCTCCCCCCACCCTACTTCAGCCCACACCCACAGCGCCCCGCCCCTCGGACTTAACTGAGGGGCCGGGCGCCCAGCCTCGCCTGGGAGCCCGAGGCTCTCCCGAGCGTACCACGCGTCTGCCTGGCCCCCGAGGCTCCGGTGGCGCTGCAGCGGGAGTAGCGGAGCGTGGCGGCGGCTGAGCCCCGCACCATGGAGGGCAGCCCGGTCCCATCCTGGGTCGCCGCCCGCCTCGGCCACTGCCCGATACCCGTCTGCCAGCTCTCGTTGCTGCTCTCCGGGCGCCGTCCCCTCCTCACCTCAAAGTCAACATGAAGGAGACCCGGGGCGACGGCGGGGACGCCCCCTTCTGCACCCGCCTCAACAACTCCTACCCGGGCATGTGGGCGCACGAGCGCTCCGCCGAGGCGCGGGGCAACCTCACCCGCCCCCCAGGGTCGGGGGAGGACTGCGGATCCGTGTCAGTGGCCTTCCCGATTACCATGCTGATTACCGGCTTCGTGGGCAACGCGCTGGCCATGCTGCTCGTGTCTCGCAGCTACCGGCGCCGGGAGAGCAAGCGCAAGAAGTCCTTCCTGCTGTGCATCGGCTGGCTCGCGCTGACCGACCTGGTCGGGCAGCTGCTCACCACTCCGGTGGTCATTGTCGTGTACCTCTCCAAGCAACGTTGGGAGCAGCACGACCCATCGGGGCGGCTGTGTACCTTCTTTGGTCTGACCATGACGGTTTTTGGGCTATCCTCGCTCTTTATCGCCAGCGCCATGGCCGTCGAGCGGGCGCTGGCCATTCGGGCACCACATTGGTACGCGAGCCACATGAAGACATGCGCCACCCGAGCCGTGCTGCTCGGTGTGTGGTTGTCAGTGCTGGCCTTCGCCCTGTTGCCGGTGTTGGGTGTGGGCCAGTACACTGTTCAATGGCCTGGGACGTGGTGCTTCATAAGCACCGGTCGAGGAGGCAACGGGACTAACTCTTCCAACAACTGGGGCAACCTTTTCTTCGCCTCCACCTTCGCCTTTCTGGGGCTCTTGTCTTTGGCCGTCACCTTCGCCTGCAACCTGGCCACCATTAAGGCCCTGGTATCCCGCTGCCGGGCCAAAGCTGCGGCATCGCAGTCCAGTGCCCAGTGGGGCCGGATCACAACGGAGACAGCCATTCAACTCATGGGGATCATGTGCGTGCTGTCAGTCTGCTGGTCGCCGCTTTTGGTAGGTAGTTCAGGGTATGGGAAGGTATCGGTTTGGGCTGAAAATGGAGCCTTCTAGAAGTGACAGCACCTGTGTTGTGTTTGCAACCCCAGAGCATCTAGGAGACCTCTCCTGCGCTATCTGGGTTGCTACTTGGGAGCTGAGCTCCTCACTTGTTGAGCACCTTCCAAGTGCCAGGCATCGCCTTAGGCACTGGTTAGGCACGATTGCAGATCACTGCCCAGAGAGTACAGGAGACTCAGGTATCATTTTCAGTGCACGTACACAGGTTGAAGTTTATGCTTTAGAAGAATGGTGAGAAAACCATAGCCTGATACTGTGTGCTTTCTCCTTATTTCTAATGCCTCTTATATTTAAGGTAATTTTCAGCCCATAAAAGTACCCTACATGCCACCCCAGACAGGCGCCACCCTTTTGCAGCTTCTGAGCTGCAAACCTATGCTGACTTTACTTTTAGAATGATTTTGAACGGGAGAAAAGAGAGTAAAGGCTGCGTCTTTTTTTTTTTTTTTTTTTTTTTTTTTTTTTTTTTTTTAATTCCTGACATCTTTTTAAAATTTTTATTCTTTTTTAAAATTCCTGACACCTTTTAAATTTTTATGTTTATGCTTTTATGTTTAGTTTAGATGGACCTTTATTTTATTTATTTATATGTGGTGCTGAGAATGGAACCCAGTGCCTCACACATGCTAGGCAAACACTCTATTCCTGAGCCACAGCCACAGCCCCTGAAAGTTGCATCTTGAGCAGCAATTTGTCCTGTAGGAAGAGCTTGAGTTAGTCATTCCTGGGACCCAGCAACCCAATAACTCTCTGTAGTCAGCATTTACTTGTTCTACCAAGCACTCAGGGATGGGACGAGGAATCCTGGGAATAGGAGATAAGGGTTTCTCCACCCTCCATCTCCTCACACCAGCAAATCTTCCAACTACCCAGGAGCAAGAAATGCTTCCCCATGCTCCCTACCCACCACTCTTACATAGTATTTTTGAGGTGTTTTTTCCTGCAATAAGCTAAAACTTCAGTTGGTGAATGCTGTTTACTAATGGCTGAAGAATTAATGCTTATTTAGGATTCAGGCATATGTTGAAGAAGGAGCTACCTGATTAAGGTCTCAGAGTTATAACTGATTATCTACGGGACCTGTAAATTTATAAACAGTTTGGAAAACCTCTAAAGCACATGGATGTGGATTTCAGAATCTATCACATAGTTTTTTAATGCATAACATAAAATTTACTATTCCAATTATTTTTAAGTGTAGAGTTGGATGACAATAAGGACATCAACATTGTGCACCATATATAGTTTTTAAATTCTTGCTTGTCTTTTAAAATAGAAAAGCAGTCCTCCCCTCTGCTCTCTCCTGCATTTGACAAAGCAGACATTGGAGAATTCCTGTGTGTAACTGGTGTGGAACATTTGAACACAAACCTTGGCTCCAAATAGTGACGTGGTGACAAGAAGAGTTATGTTGGGACTTAACTTCCCACGAGTCACTCTATGGTACAGTTCTGCGTTCCAGCAGCTAGAATTCAGGCTGGTGTCATTATCAAAACCAGCACCAGTTTTAGACATTATTTGCTTCTATGGTTGAGGAATTGATAGTATGTAGGTGACCAAACAGGAGGAAAAAAGAGTTATGTCAAAAAAAAAAAAAAAAAAAAAGCCCCCAAAGCCCAAAACGACAGCAAGAACAACAACAAAACTTTACTGAAGCTAACGTAATTTTCAAGGCACATAGAATGTCTAAATTTTTCACAGCTGTCATTTGAGTTCCTTGTCTTTGAGTTTTCTGTATTGCACAATTTATATCCTAGAAAAAAATGCAGTTAAATCATTTGAATAAAATGCATACCATCCTGCTAATCAAATTTGTAACTTGTTTGTTTTTAAGAGGAAGAGAAACTAGGTATTTTTTATTTGGAAACTTTCACTCAAATAGCATGAATATGGTAGCCTCAGGAAGAATAAAACAATTTTGAAAATTGTAACAGCATAATCAGACTCACTCTCTGGAGAAAGACTATATTTAAAATTAGTTTTATTTAATTTTCAATTAATATCTCCATTCAGATAATATTTATTGATTTGTGGCATTTTATCAAACACTTCATAAAAAATTAAACTCAACATGTGATCATACCAAAGAAGATAAATTCAGTTTCAAAATAGGTACTTTCTGGAAGAAATGGTTCCATCTTCTGTTTTGTGTACCACTGAAATTAAATCTCCACTTATCTTCAGAAAGATCTATAATACAAAGATGGAATTATTTCAAAGGAAGAAACTGGCACAACTGCCTTAATAGGTTAGGGAATTACAAGAATGAAAATACCAGGACCCAGTAAATAGAATCTTCAGTGTATTAATGTTAAAGTGAGAAATCATATTTTAGACTTGTTTTTTCAAGCTATGGGTAAATATATATTTCTAAGTGCTTTTTTTGGATTGGCCATAGGACACTTAATCAAGTTATCCAGATTCTTTACTTAAAAGGACCTTGAATATGTCTTACATTGAAAGACTATCACATCTATAATAATATTCAACTGTTACTGTAGCAAAACTTAGCAGAGAAGAGATGCCATAATAAGAAAATATTCCCACTGCCACAAGCTCCTACTACAAAAATACTTAAATGGAGGGTTTGTGTATGGTGCACATAAAAGCTTGTTTTCTTATTCTTTTTTCCTAGAAATTTCACAAAATACAATATGAGATGTGAAATTAATGTCGACAATAATGAGGTGTGATATATGAATATATATCACATATACGAATATGAATATGGGATGGACAATTCAATGAAAGGATACATCACAGTGATAGATGACGTATAGCTCATAGTCACTCCTCATTTAATGTATCAAGTTGCTGTTCTGTTGGAATCAGCCCAGGAACTCAGAAATGCGATCTTTTTGACTTACTGTTATTGTTTTATATTTCATGAGACATGCCTACCAAGTAGTCCAGTTATTTGACATAATAGCCAAGGTTCCAGGAGCAGGAAACAGGATGTTGTTCAAAGGAAGCCATGAGTACATTTTATCTTTTTATCCTGGCACCCCTAAACAGGTAGAATGTGGTTAATACTGTACCTGTCTTAAATATAAAGCTAGCAATTAGCCAATTCAAAAAAGCTGATAGAAAATATAAAGCTAACTATCAACTGTAAACAGGAAGATGGTAAGAACAAACAATTTCTCATCTCCAGTGTTGGAGCTTTTGCCTTTAATTTGAACCAGCAAATTCTCCGCTTAGTGTCCACAAATTCGATTAGGATGCTTCAATTTGAGAAGATAATTTACAATATGGTTGGAATTTTTTCTAAAAAATTGAGGAATGACTGATGTATTTTAAGTGAAATTTTCCTTTAATCTGCCACACATGGTAGATAGATGTGCTAGATTATTTTACAAAAGGAATGCATTTTATAGTATATAAAATATTTCTCAATTTCTAATCATCTTTGCCTACAGATTTCTGCCATATTTAGGATGTTGCTTCAGGAAAAATGGTTAAGCCTGTGAATCTGTTCTATAGGAAAGTCCTCTATAGTTTGTTTTTATGAAAGTTAAGATTTTTTTCATTATTATTTACATTTTTGAGTTTACAACAATATACTGTGGAGGGGCTACTGCTGAGACTTATTTTTTCTTATTTTTGGGGGGAGGGTTGCTGGTGGTTGAACCCAGGGCACCATGCATGATAGGCAAGCACTCTACCACTGAACTACACCTCTGGTCTAAATAGACTTACTAAAAACTGCTCAAAGAGTTATAATCTGTTCAGAGGAGCAGAATTTCCATATTTATGAGTGAAGCAATTAAGAACAATGATGCAAGATAGGGTATAATTCATGCCTTCCAATTAAGAAAAAAGTTCATCTAAATTGACCAGAGTAGGCATTCTGGAAGAGGCAGATGGTGCAACAAGACTTCATGGCTGACCCAAGGGTGCTCAGGTACCCAGCCAATGACAACAGAGTGTTCACACTGAAACAATGGGGGTCATGGTTTGAAAATGTTCGTGGATCCAGATGTAGTCACTAAAAGACAGGATGAGGATTTTGCTCTTTTGCCAGTAGGCAGTAGAAACTCTTTTTGGGGTTTTTGAATGAGGAAGAGTTTATTGGCAGAGCTGCAGTGTGTAGATAGATATGGGCTGGAAAATGAGAACATGAGATCAGTTGTGACTTGCTTTTGAGGTCAATTGGGGCCTTAGGTTAGAGACAGAGAGGGAAGAGAAGAGTTATAGAAGAAAAGGTAAGAGAGATGCTATTAGAAATATAAGAAAGGGGGCTGGGACTGTAGCTCAGTGTTAGAGCATTTGCCTAGCATGTGTGAGGCATGGGTTCGATCCGTGGGCACCAAATAAAAATAAATAAATAAAATAATTATTTTTAAAAAAGACTGGATCTTATAAAAAAAAAGAAATATTAGAAAAGCTCAGTTGATTTTAGGACATCTGCTGAGGCACCTACTAAGTCCTCTGAGCTGTGTGCGCTGAAAGTCTTCACATACATTGCCTCATCTAATTGAATCCTGTAAGAGTGTTACTATCATGTACATCATTCAGATAAAGAGCTTGAACATAGGATATCAGGAGCAGACTTATAATTCAGGTTATCTGACTCTTGAGTCTCAGTTTTCTTTTTGTTTGTTTAGCTTAGAGGCCATGGATTCTAGTCTTAAAAATAGCACAGAGCAAGTTACATATCCATTTATCTGTAAAGCACAGAGTTAGTGCTACTAGACTTTTAATGTAAGATATTCTGAAGTTCTTTTATTTTTTTAATTATTTTGAGCTTGTTATTTAACTATGATATTCCAGTTGTATTTTTTAAAATATTCTTTAGTCGTAGATGGACACGATACCTTTATTTTACTTTTATGTGGTGCCAAGGCTCAAACCCAGGACCTCATGCATGCTAGGCAAGCACACTACCACTGAACTACAACCCCAGCCCTGAAGTTCTATTTAGGAGAATCATAGTTCAGTGAACCAAAATGGGCAATTCAGAAGGGGGACTGTTTTGTTGGTATTATTGGAAGGGGACCCCTAAGTGACAGCAGCTTTTGAATACAACACACATAGGGTGATGGTGGATGATCTCAATGATATCTCTATCCAGAAGCCAATATAACTTGAAGATTAATGAGATAAATCAGGGCTAAAAAATGCAAATTTTAAATTTTCGGTTTACAAGAGACAGCCAAGAATTAAACACTCCTTAAGCTTTCATCTTTGAAGAAATTCAGATGGTCTTGAATTGTAGCATAATTGTGACTCATCGGCCTTTCTTTTGAAAAAAGCTGTAAAGGTCAATAACTCAATTATAAAAGTTTCCGTAGGTTCATTTTTTTGGGAATAACACTCAGGAGTATACACTGCAAGCATTTAGGCTATGACTGTTCTGGGGAGCCGAGGGGTGATAGGTGAAGGAGGTCAAGTGCTTTGCTTCGGTTTTCAGTTCTGGCTCTGTTGTTGGGAGGCAGTGTGGGGAAGTCCTCCCGAAATGCTTTACATTTGTGTAGCACTTTTATAATTCACCCATGTTCCACATTTATCTCCCAACTCAGATGTGCAGAGACATAACATTAAATTCTGCCTCCCCTATTTTCTGCAATTCCTCATCATGGAGATAAGTAGGAAGTGTGTACTTTGAGTCCCACCATCCCTGCTTCTTGAGGATTATTAGATGTCCTTCAAGTCCCCCTTTTCTCCAGAAAATTCCAACTTATATACAAAAAGGGGTAACCAAATTAATCATTCTTGAGAGTTCTTCTTATATCTTGTCCCCTTAAGTATGTGATAACATTTTATATGAAATGTAATAATTCATTTGTATAAAGACATAACAGATGGACAGATGGGCAATGTGTGACTTCATTAATGAGAGGGACACACACACAGACACACAGACACAAGTAACACTGCAGAGTGGAAATTCTCCACAATTTGTGCAGACTGCGATCTTACTTTGAATACCTCTCTCCGTCTTTGCAATTGTCACTTTACCCCACAACCATGCAATGATAGCCGCCATGCAGTCACCCCTCTTGGATTGGTGTAGGTCTCCAGTTAGAAGACACTTTCTTAAAGAAGGCTTCCTTGAACCTCTTAAGGCTTAGTGTCATGTCCCAGCCTCTGGTCTCATAGTATTCCACATTTCCCTGACACAGTCTGAGTCACATGTTAGTTAATTGCCTTTCTGTTCTCTTAGATCTCCTGATGCAGGTATAGTGTCTGTCTTGTGTATTACTCTTTTCCTAGGAACTATCATAATTGCCTGCCATGTAAGGGGCGCCCAACTCATGCTTATTGACTGAATATCTGAGCACTAGAATCAGAAGTCAGGTTCTAGTCCCACTTAAAAAAGCAATTAGATATGTGGTCTTACACAGTCTTCTGTGAACTATTTTCTTTTCTTTTTTCCCTGTAAAATAAGAATAAAATCACCTATCCATTTCACAGGATTATAATGAAAAATAAGATAAATATGCATGAAAATAATTGGGAGGTGTACCATGCTGTGACGTTGTCTAAGTGCTAAAACCTTTTAGGGAGCTGGGAATATTCTTCCATATTAGGAATACTATTATGGTGTTTTACTGGATAACTGCATTGACATTTTGTGTTCAGATTATCTTTCCTCAAAAACACTAGAAAAAGAGACAAGTAGTGTTCTGCAGCTTGCTTAGTTATATTTCAGAGACAAGGAAAAATGTGGTGCAGGGTGTAATTGTCAAAAAGAAAAAAAATAAGAAATGGTAAATCACATGTGCATGAATTTTATAAGGCATTGTAACTCCCCCTACCCCTTCTCTGTCACCAGCGCTCATCTGCATTCTCTCAGTCCTGGAACCCATTCCCCTTTTCAGCTTCTGGTTAGCTTCCTAAAATCGAAAACATGCTGAGTTCCAACTCCCTTACCATGAAACCTGCAGGAACAGCCACTGCCGTGTACTCTGAAGACCTTGTCAGGTGTAGACTTCTCTCTTGCTCCATGCTATCAGAGGGGGAGGCTCCATCCTCTGCAGCAAGTGTTCCGCTCCCCCTGAACAATCATCCTCCTGTGTTGGAGGTGAACTTGGCCTCTCCTGCTCCCCGGTCCCATTGTGGTAGCTCCTTCCAGTCATGTTCTCTTCCTGCAGCTCTTCAGTGCACAGACCTGTCCTCAACTAACTGGGTAAGGTGAACTTCTTGTGCAGCTGGTGGGCACAGTCATTCTCCAGACTTCTTAAGGATGGAGTGTGGGCCTCAGCTATCTTCATCTCTTCACAAGTAACCAGAACTGTTGGGCTGAGTGGAACCTCTGCTACCTACTCACAGTCCAGAATTGAATTCACATAAGCCTTAAATCAGACCAAAGTGTGAGGTCTATACAGCCTCACACCGTTTGAATAAATCCTAACAACACGTTAATATTATTTGCAGACTCCAAATAGCACAAAGGCTATTTTCCCGTTCAGTCACCAGCCCAGATATTCTCTGGAGCAGCGTTCAGATGAAGGATGTTCAGGGGTTCACAACTTAATTCTGATAGAAAAAAGAAAATTAGCTACCCATGTAGGTAAAAGTCATGTAATAAAAATACAAGATAAATCTTATGCCAAATAGTATTAATTGTTTTAAATCTTGGTAATTCCAAAATGAAAGATCACGTTGGAGCTGGAAGCCTCTTTAAGCAATGATCGATAAATGAATAAAGTGTAATTTTTTAAATGTACCTTTCACCAAGTCTTTGATAGTTCCTGAAAGATTTGATTTGCTTATCTTTTTGTCCCTCTTTCTGAATACTTAATAAATGTCATTTTAAATGATTGCGAATGTGCTTCTGTTGGTGTGACTCATGAAAATTTGGGAAGAGAAGAATGTTGTTAATGTTGAAAAATAATGAAAGAGGGATTGTGAAAGATAAGATGCATTTTGGGAGATTCACAAGACAGTAAAATGGATCTTTAATTGCTATCTTGATGTATGACATTTCCCTGCTGCCAGACTCCTCATTTGGGTCAGAGCTTCTTGCAGATCACACACATCCCACTTCCCCAAGCAGAAGATGCTTCCACAGCCAGCTCCCAAGCCAGGGCACAGATCAGTGGTCCTGACTTATGACTCTCCTCTGTTTCCTGAGAGGTTACCGAAGACTCAGGTGAGGACCACTGAGAGAATAAGGCACTGGATGGCAAGGGACTGTGTCTGGTGTTGCCTCTGTCACATGGTGGAAGCCACTTTATCTTGGTGGTATTCCTTTTTCTCATCAGTAAGATGAAATGATTACTGACTCTAACCTTCCCTTCAGTTCTGACTTCCTATGACTCTAAATAGATAAAATGGTCCCCATTATAGATAATGCACTAGATGCATGAGAGGAAACACCTCTCTTTTATACAGCCATTCTATAAATATTTACTGAGTACTTGCTATGTTCTTACCACTCTGATCACCCGGGTGATACAGTAGTGACCAGTGTCTTATGATTTCTTATGGTTGTAAGGGTTAAGCAGTTACATAGCTATAGGGGGTGCTATTTATATTTTATTCTATGTGAATGACATTCTTTGGAGTTAAGCAGTGTGCCACCTGAACAGCTATCCATGTTCACTTAATAGTAAACCAGACATGATATCTTCTTTCATTAAGTTTTTGGTCTACTAAGGTAGATAGATATAATCACTTAATAAACAAATATAACCAATCTCATGGGTGTTATTGTGGCTGCTCTATGGCTAAGTGGTGCTACTGCTGCAAATAAATCTTGTGTGGGCGGAAGGACAGCGCTGGTCCGTAGTTGCCTTGATGACGTGATGAAGCATGGGTCTGCGCAAGCCGACGCACTGTGCGCTTGAACACCAACATGAGAGAGCCCATGAGTTCTCACCCATTTTGCCGACCATAATGCTCAGCTGTAATGCTAGAGCACAGACCCTGTGCTGAGGACCCAGAAGGCTGCAGGGCTCAGCCCACATGCTAGTCCACACTCAGCCCTCCATGTGCTTTTCCATGTGTTTTTCCTCTAGTGAATGTGGCCAAAGCCACCATGCTCCAATTCTCGTGGCTTCCCACCTCGGGAAAGCAGGTTAACTTCCTTGTTATTTTCTTTTGCAGAAGACCCTGGGCCCCTTAAGCATGATCTCCCGCTTCCCAAGTGACAGCAGTCTCTACCTGGGAGTGTTGAGTGGGTTTTCCTTTTATTACATGACAAAATTTCCACTATGTAAATCTAATCATTCTGCATTTACCAAAGTAAGTGGTTCTTACTTCTGTAACATCTGCTCCAATGTAATTTGCTTTGCTCATTGAAACAGAATCATGGACGGCTTCTGTCTTGCATATATAAACAAGGAGCATGTTAAAAAGGCAAGAGGAAAGTGCATTGGTGGGCCTGGGGGCTTAGGGAGGCATCTCTGTCATGTACTGATGAATCTTAAGAGGTGAGATTTCAAGGAAGAGAGCAGTATGTGAAACCATCAATGGTAGGAAAAAACTAGAGGCATTGGAAGAACTGAAAGAAAGCCAGATGGACCCATTTGAGTAAATCAAGGGAGAACAGCTTCAATGTAAGACTGGGGAAATAGGCAGAGCCAGATAATGCGAAACCTTTTCATCTGAGTTTGGAAGTCTGGATTTTTATGTCAAGAGCAATTGAAAGCAACCAGAAGTTTTGAGTAAAGTAGTGATTTGACCAGCTTTGAATGTGAAAAAGAGCCTTCAGCTTGCTTTATGATTTAGAGGAGTAGGACATCAAAGCCCTTGAGTCTGAAAACAGGGAAAAAGAAATGTCAATAGGAAGAAAAACTTTTTGCTAAAGTGTTGCTTTAAAAGAGGGGAGGGAAGTAGCATGGCAAAGAACTGGTGGGGGAGGTCAGCCGTGGGTCTGTGTGGAGCACAGAGAAAAATTAAACCAGGTGGTTGTGGGAATGGCAAGCCAGTCTGTTGTGGTTGAAGTACATTTGGGAATGCCAAGAAATACCATGAGTTCAGGGGGGATGGAAGGGTGAAGGAGGGAGGAGCACATTGGTAGATTGCCTTAAAGATTAGGAAGAAGAAATCTTTCATCTTGTGCAAGTTGTATTGCTTTTCTGTACTTGAGTTACATATTTGTTAAGTAAGAGGGTTCACTTTATACACTCTGAATTCATAAAGTCATTCAGTAATCAAATGTTTTATCTCTTTCTAGAGTGTTCTTAGTAAAAGTCAAACTTGATTCAAACACCTTTACTTACAGGAAATTTGTTGCTTTTCATGGAGCCTGATGCAATTTGTTAAAGTCAAGTATTGTGCCAGATTATTTCTCTCGTATAATCTTCCTAGTTTCCTATGGCAATCCTACACATTAGGTATTATTATCTCCAACTTATATAATAAAAAAATTAAAGCTGAAAGAGGCTGAGTGATTTCAACCTCAAGCTTGTCAAGCTGAGATGTAGAGAGGCTGGCTCTTTCCTCAGGATAACCCAATTCATCTTGATTTGTTCTTTGCAGTAGAAAAAAAATCATCTCCCTTAATGATTGAGCCAGAATCTGTCTTCCCTTTGGTTGCCACCCTTCAGTGCTAGCCCTATTCCTTGACTTTTTAGAAAATACTCATTTATTTAATTTCTTATTACAAAGAGGCCACATTTTTTAAATACACAATGCAATCTGTGCATGCATCCAGCATTGTACAGATTACCAGTGGATTAGCAGTTATATTAACAATGTAAATTTGTGGGTATTTACATGAAACTACTGCTGTAGATTTTTATACATTTTGAGCCAGGTACTCTAGTAAATATAGCAAATACCAGGGAGCTCAGATGCTGCAATCCATGAGAACCAGCTTTCAGAAGAAAGCCTGTATATTATCTCATGAAATTATTAATAGATCAAGTCCAAGAAAATAACTGAATGACAAAAGGAACATTTCAAAAGAAAATTTGGTGATAAAAATGTTAAACATTAGGTTTAAACATGTTAACACCTGGATTTCAGGACCTGGAAGTATACACTTCCAGGAATTTTAAGAAAAGATGCCTATATTATTCCTCATTATCACTACTGCATTCCAGAAAAGATTCAGGGTTGCTACAATGTCTTCCCTGCTAGTATAGACCATTGTTTCATAGTTCTAAAACATCAAGATGGCAAGTCACACAAGTTGGCTTTGAAATCAGAATCTTCTCACTCAAAATAAGGTAACACTAACATGATCTCCATTAAATTACAAAGTAATATCTTTCAAAATGTTGACTAGATTAAGAAGCCAGGCAGTGGTGCATTTTCGCTGACAGCCTGGAAGGTGCACCTTCGCTGACGGCCTGGAAGTGCCAACAACACCTGTCACCCAGAAGGAAGGAAGGGAGGGTGGAGTGCCACTATGTCAGGAGCTTGCAGGAGGAGATGACAAAAGCCTGCAGGCTTCCTTAGAGTTTTGCTTCCTCAGCTGTAGGATTGAGGGGGTGGGTTAGCTGGCTTTTAAGAAACTTTCTGTCTGATATTGAGTATCGGTGGAGTGTTTTTTATCCCCCTTTCACTCACATCTTTGATCTATACCCGAAGGACTTAAAAAGAGCATACTACAAGGATGAAGTCACATCCACATTTATAGCAGCTCAACTCACAATAGCCAAGCTATGGAACCAACTTAGATGCCCTTCAATGGATGAATGGATAAAGAAAATGTGGTATATAAACACAATGGAATATTACTCAGCCACAAAGATGAATGAAATTATGGCATTTTCCAGCAAATGGATAAAACTAGAGAATATCATGCTAAGTGAAATAAGCCAATCCCAAAAAACCCAAAGGCCAAATGTTTTCTCTGATTTGTGGATGCTAACCCAAATCAAGGGAGGTTGGGGAGGGGAATAATAGAAATAGACTGGACAAGACAAAGGGAAATGAAGGGAAGGGAAGGAGGAGGAGAACAGGAAAGACAGTAGAATTAATTGGTCATAAGAATTCACATCAGCTTGAGATCCTGTCTTTGAGAAGACTTTTAGGGTGGTGAGACAAAGGGGTTTAAAAAAAAGGTGGGTGAAGAATTTCTCCCCTTTAGAGATCATCCTTAGAATTTTTCTGCCCTATAGTTGAAGGAAATCTTTGTTTGGGTCTTTCAGCCTATGGCTGGCACTGTTAAAGGGTAAGCAAATGAGGCATTTGACAATGAACTTTTGGGTGAACATGTAAAGAGACTGTGACAATTTTGGGTAGAAAAACAATGCCCCACCACGTTATCCCCGGCAGTCAGGAGTCCCTGCCTCTGAATTCCAAGAGCTGTGGGTCTGGTTGTGAAAATGTGAGGGAGATTCATATGTAGGGTCTCAAACAGAGATCTCATGAGGGCACACCTGTTCATCTGTTTTCTGAAGGTGACTTCAGTGACACTGGTTCTCACAGAAAGGATGCAGGAGAGTTGATTTCAGAGTAGAATTCTCCCTTTACAAAATAGAAAAGTGATCCAAAGAAAGGGATGGCTTCTCATGTTCTGTCCTCTACAAAGAATATTAAAATCACTTCTAGAATCTGACACACTGGATTTTTCAAAATGCGTCATTTTATTTTCCCACTAAGGCTTACACCTTAAGCACATGACAGGCATGTGATTTCTTTTTTAAACCCTTTGACTCCACCACTTTTCTGGAGCACATAGCCAGGAGACTCCAATGCTGGGGTCTCAGCATTGAAGTCTTCTCCATAGACACAAGTTCCTTAGATGTTGGGTTTTGGCCTTCAACATTTCTGTTTCTAAAAGCCTTAGTTATGTTTTCTTTCTGATAAGCACCCTGTCTCCATCTTGGAAAAACTCCACTGGAATCTCCTTTTGTCGTTCATGTTCTAGAGTATGAGAAGGCCATCATCTCCCCCATCCTGGTGGGGACAGCAACTTTCTTACCTTGTGCTTGCACTCATCTTTAGGAAGTAGTTTTATCCTGTTATATGCTGAAAGTGGCAGATGAGAGCAATCCAGATGGACTATGGTTTCCTCTTGCTCACAGCTCAGATTAATAGAGCAAACATATTTTTTAAATTTTTTTATAGTTGTATATGGATAGAATGCCTTTATTTGTTTATTTTATGCAGTATAAGGATTGAACCCAGTGCCTCACATGTGCTAGGCGAATGCTCTACCACTGAGCTACAGTACTGCACCCATGCCCATGCTGGGATGAAGCTCAGCCTCAGCATCAGTGGGTCCATCAGAACTAAATTTAATTGGAGGTATCTTTTTACTTTTCAAGTTGTCTGACCCTATCATTTTGTATTTACTGTTGAGGACTGCTACTAAGTTTATGAACCAGAAAAGAATGAAATTACCTTGACAACGGCAGAGGCAGAAAGCACATTCTATTGGTTCATTGACCAGACATCTATTGACTGTTGGTCATATGTGAAGGACTGTGCTACTACAGTCTGACAGAACAATTGTGCATCCCTTGCTCTCAAGGAAAGTGTTTTCTTTATGGTGACTTCCTGAAGACATTTGAGGTTGTGACTCTAAGGAGCAACGGTATTTTCCGTAGTCACTTTTCAAAAGAGGAACAAAGCTGAGAACCATTTGGAATTCATTTGTCTATTTGGGCATTCAGTAATTGTTTATTGAATATATAGTATGTGCAAGGCACGTTTCCAGGCACTGGAAATACAGTAGTGAATCAGACTATTTCCATGTTCTTGGGGAATTTGCATTCTAGTACAATAAACAAATAAATAAATATGAAGTCAGATTGTGATCAATGCTATTAAGAAAACAGAACCGCGTGATATGATGGAGACTGGGGAACTTTGTAGACTTGAGTTGTCGGGAATTCGGAGAGGTAACATGTAAGCTGAGAACTGAATGAAAGTCATAGGTAGGATCCATCTAGAAGCAACTAGCTAGAGGGAACAAAGCAGAGGGAACACATTACCTCTTGGTGTGTTCAAGAGATAGAAGAAATACAGTGTGTTGGAAGTGAAATGGAAATGGAGGTGTGCTGTATGTTGATGTCATAGAGAATGTTGGGACCCAGTGGTGTGAGGTCACTCTTGAGAGTTCTGATGTTATTTAGTAAAAACCAGTGAAGTTACATTACTGGATTTATGTTTTTAAAAGACCCTTCTGGTAGCTGGGTGGAGATGGAATTTCAGAAAGTCAGGTGTGTGGGAGCAGGAAGACTAGTTAGAAGGCCGTTGAAGGTGAGGGACCATGGCAGCTGGGACTGGAGTGGAGGAGTGGACTTCTTCACAGTTTTGGAAACAGAGTACCTGACATTCTGTCATTTCTCTAATCCACATCCTATGACTCTGAAATAGAAAGAGATCCCTCTTCCTCTCGGGGCCTCTGGTGGTGAGGTGACCAGCAGCCCACAAATGGCTCTGCACTGGGCTCCCAAGAAGGAAGTGAAGACTTAGAGCAGAGTCAGGATGTAAGTTTCATGGCATAGCTGCTGTTCCTCACTTTCTGAGATATGAATCAGGACAGTCACACTGAGACACAGTAAAGTTAGCAAAGTTTGCTTATAAAGTAATAAAATGTCATGAGAAACATGATCCTCTGAAAAAGAGGCAGACTAAGCTAACTTCCAGGCCTGGTCTCAGAAGAAACTATTTATTGTGGTTGTTATTAAACCAGCTCTTATTATTGTTGACCTTTGCTTCTGAACGGGTAGCTATTCCCAAATTAATAATCCCTACATTTAAAATCAAGATTATTTGACTGTAAACCCAGAAACCTAACGCAAACTAGCTTAAAGAAAAAAAGAAAAATGGAAGAGGATCAGTTGCTTGATTCATGCAAATTATAGGGGTGTCAAGAGTTGGGGTGGCTTGTGGAAGACTGAAGCCAGGACTCCCTGTGCCTCTAAACTCAGCTCCTTGCCATGTGTTAGAATCCCAAATTCAGGTCTTGACTTCTAGAGAACCAGTCTAAGAAAGCTTTTCAGCTTCTTGGCTAGGTCATGTGTTCTTTTTCCAAACCTTCAGGTTGATAGGCTTATATTTATAGTTTGCATGTGGGGTTTTAATTTTACTTTATAGCAATATAATTTTTCTGTGTATTCATCAACTTGAATCACTGTTTAAACACTGGAGGTATTTCTTTCTTGGCTATTCTTGTTTTGTTTTGTTAACAGAAAAAACAGCTATAGATGACAAAAAGTCTCAGTACCCTGCTTCATCTTCCAAGACTACTCTGAGTTTTGCTAAACTACAATTAGAGATTCAGGCTCAGAGAATATTGCAGAAATGAGTTAAGGGTGTAATGAGAGGTTTGCAGTGGAACAGAGGTGGCTGTATAAGGCTCTAAAAGTTCACAAATACTCCGTGAGTACCATAATGAGGTGACTAGAGAAGAAAAAGCAAGTTCTTTCTGGATTTTTCCATAAAGGGTGAGTTGTAGTCTGAGTTTGATGTTAATCTGGCAACTGGCTTTCTCTTTATAAATCAGTGAGGATGCTAACAGCCAACATGCTGGGTGGCAGATTTTTAAATTTATTTAGTGGTAGTAATTTCCTCCAAGAATAGAATAAGGATTTGCCTGGATCCAAAAGCAATTAATAATAGCTTTTGTTCTATGAAAGACATTAGGAAACATTTTTAAGTTCTTTCCCTTAGCATATAGTTGCAAGTTATAGATGAATATCATGAAGTATGGAAATACCTTCCTACTTCAGAGCTATAGTCTCCTTCACAGACTTGGTTCTGAGTAGCAAACTCTAGACTCTGACTGTTATGGTTTAGATATGGTGTCCCCCAAAAACTCACGGGTGAGACAATGCAATAGGGGTCAGAGGGGAAACAATTAGGTCATGAGAGTCTTAAATTAATCAGTGAATTAATCCCTGATGGGATTAATTGAGTGGTAACTGGAGACAGGTGGGGTGTTGTTGGAGGAGGTGGACACTGGGGGTGGGGCTTTAGGGTATATGTTTGTATCTGGAGAGTGGAGTCTCTCTCTGCTTCTTAATCATTATGTGAACTGCTTCCCTCTGCCACACTGTTCTGCCATGATGTCCTGCCTCACCTTGAGCCCCAAGGAATGGAACTGGCTGTCTATGGACCCAGACCTCTAAAACTGTGAGCCCCTAAATAAACTTTTCCTCTTCTACAGTTGTCCTGGTTGGGTCTTTCAGTCCTGGCAGCGAAAAAACTGACTAAAACAGACTTCAAGCACAAACGGCATGTGTTGGGAGGATATTAGGGACTCACAGAGTCAACAGAAAGTTGGTAGCAGGGTTTGGAAGACAGGCAGTGTCTTGGATGTTCTGGATGCTGAGCTTCAGGTCACACAGCTGAGGTTCTGCTTCAGAAGTGTCTGCTGCATGCTGCTGTGATGAGTCCAGTGTCTGAAGTATGAGCTGGGATTTCTCTCCCACCCAGAGAACACTGAGAAAAAAGAAATCTAAATTGGAATATCAATAAAAGGGGGGGGGGAGTTCATTTTTACCCTTTAATTCATTCTCAGAAACATTATAACAGTAATGTGGTTTTGTGTGTGTGTGTGTGTGTGTGTGTGTGTGTGTGTGTGTGTGTGTTTCCTGCTACATATCTACTGGGCTGGAGTGACAGTGAAACTGTTAGAGAAGAAACTGAAGAGAGACACGTAGAATGAAAAGACTTCATTTACTGAGGGACTACAATGTGCAGGTACTTAAGAATTGCCCTTTGGGCTGGCGATGTAGCCCATCACATAGAGTGCCTGACTGGCATGCTCGAGGCCCAGGTTCGAGTCCCCAGCACTAGGGGATTGCAGAAATAAGAATTGCCCTTTAATATTATTGTCTAATTTAACTTACAAAAATTTATGATTGGTATTTTTCATTCCCATTTATCAACTGCACACGTGAAGATTTGGATTATACAACTTTACTTGATTGGACTCCTGGTAATTGGTAGGCCCCAGGCTTCTCTACACTTTAGTGCTCTATTTTCTATTGTTTCTTTCTTCTTTATTAACTTACTGAAGCATTTTTAATTACTTCATTGTGAATGTTCTACAGAAAAAAACGGGTTGATTGTGAACAGTAAAAAAAAGAAAATCAAACAAAAAAATGTTCAAGCTGACTAATCACAGTGATTATAGATTTCCTATAGAATATCCATTGATAAATTGGTTTTTGGAGCTTGAGTTGCTAATGAACATATTCTGAAAATCCCTGCAGAAAGCTGCACTTGTCCAAAAGTCATCTGTTAAAGGATCCCATCTTACCATGATACCTGCAGTGTAAGAGGTGTTTTTCATAAGGGAATAGCATCGATTTCATCCAATTCTGTGTCTTTCAGACTTGGAACACTCACAAAGCAATGAAGTTTTATTAGGCAAACATTGTTTTAGCTGGTAAAAGTTGCAAATATTATTCTTTTCACTAAACTATTTATAAAACAAAACTGTTTATTGAGTTCTCTTTGCTTAGTGGGAAAGTGTTTGACTATAGTCAAAATTAGAAAATTTGTTTTGACAGTCCTAAAACTTCCAGCATGATACGATGCAACTGGGATTCTTGCAAGCCTGCTTTCATCTTTTTCTTACGGTTTTGGAGAAGACAGAAACTGAGAGGACCTCAGTGTGACCACATAGCCTCTAACATGGAATTCAGGCATGGAATCATCTAGCACATGTCACCCACATTAAAATAGTTTGGATTCCTTAGTTTAATCCTTGGAATCTTGGATTTGGCTACCCTTCTCAGTCTCGCCTCATTTTCCATTCCTCTCCCAGTACCCTTACCTTCAGTCATAAAATTCAACTTTCGTTTCTAGAATGAGTCACACAGTTTCACACTTCATCTTTCAAAATAAGTGTCCACTGTTATGAAAGGAGGCAGTGAGGCAGTGCTTTCCTGAAGCTGGAGCCTGTTTTTTTTTTTTTTTTTTTTGGTACGAAGGATAGAACCCAGGAGTGCTATACCACTGAACACAACCCTAGCCTTTTTTTATTTTATTTAATCTTTTAAGTTTTATTTTGAGGCAGGATTTTGTTAAGTTGTTGAGTTTGGCCTCAAACTTGTGATTCTCCTGACTCAGCCTCCTAAGTTGCAAGGATTGCAAGTATGCCAGTGCATACCTGTCTTTGGAGACTGATTTCAATGCCCCTCTTCTTTACTCCGTAGTACCTGCACATACATTTATCACTTAATTGTACACTGTTATGTTTACATTCATGACCTTTATGATTACCCACAATTAGCAAATGCTTACTTTAGAAGGCACACATAGTTGCAGTTCAGAGACATAATTTCATTTGTTCTGTCAACAACTTTTGAGGAGATACTATGAAAAAGTTGGTTTCGAGTGTTAAATAATTTTCCCAGGGTCAACAAAACTGATGAAAAGCAAAGTCAGCCTTCAAATCCAGATTTGTCTCATTGGATTGCCTGTGCAGTTAATTACTAAGCTATATAACCTCCCTCTTATTAATATCCTTCTATTTATTCTATTCACTGTAAATTATAAAATGCTTAAGATGGAGATTTTGCCTTATTGTCAAAAAATCTGTGTGGCCCATAGCAGCCAGTTGATAAATGATTGTAGATGAAGGAAGAAAGGAAGTTGGAATATAGTAAAGAGGAGATTAGATTTGGAATCAGAAATTGTGGCATGAATCCTAACTTTGAGTTTTACATTAATTATGTGGTTATCAATATTCACATCAATCTTGGCAACATAGGTGGTATTAATCCTTTTTTATTTTATTTCATTTTTATATTTGGTGAGTAAACTACATGCTTTAAGACTCACAGCAAATAGACGGTATTACAAACCAAACCCCCAATTTTTTCACCCTCAAACCACTAATCCAACTTGTATCTAATAAAAATGGATCCTATTAATACAGCAAAATTTGTGAACATTTTAAAGAATATTTCACTCTTCTCTTTATTCATTAACTTTATTGTTTCCACTTTGTTATTAGTGATAGAAATCTTGGGAAGATTAAAAATAGTTTTAGGACAGACGAAGATGGGAGGAGAAACAACATTGTTTTTGTAATGGAAGAGAAACTTTAATTAGGAGCAATGAAAGGGAGCAATAGAAAACAGCTGCTATGAGGCTTGGTGTCCAAAGAAGACGAAAATGAAAAGGAGGTTTGGGGAGTTGCCCCAGGAAAACACAATTAGACAATGAGAGATTTTAGCAACAATAGGGAAACAGTAAAAATAACAAAGAAACGAGAGAGCATAATGCTTCAAAAGATGCTTGAGAGTTTAACTACACTCAGATGGTCCTCAGAGGTGTACATGGCATAATTCAGTGGTTTGGGAATAAAAGCCTAATAGCCAAGTCCAGTCTTCACAGTAGGTTAGTCCAAACCTTTAGCATTGACATTAGAAGCGAGGTTGGCCCTACTTCTCTTTTGCAGTTCAGTACTGGCTTTGTCCTGTGGCTTCTTCCCTTAGGTGGCTAGTACAGTCTTCCTACTTAACCTTGCAGAAGAGAATAGCTGTGTTTTTCTTCTATGGCTGGTTTCTATAAAAATGAGGAAACTCCCCCCCATCCCCCCCCATGTCCCCTTTGGATCTCATTGGTTAATATGGCAACACGTGATCATCCCTGACCCAGGCCCATTCCTGTAGCTGGAGTTGGGTCAGCCCTGAGTCACGTGGGCTTTGTTGAAATAAGTGTGCTGATGAGAAGGGGGATAAAGGAATGGATGGAAAGCAGTGATGGTATCTATGCTGTTTAATTGAGATAATACAAATGGGAAACTCTCAAAAAATAAAAAGCATTGAACCTGCACTGTGTGATATGGTAGCCATATGTGGGTAATAGAAAACAGAAACAGGATTATTCCAAAATGAGATATATAGTAAGTGTAAATATACACTAGGGTCTGAAGACCAAATATGAAAATGTGGAATGGAAAATCTGATTGGTATTTTTATAATGCTCACATGTTGAAAAGAACATTTCAGTATACTGGATAAATTAAAATACATTATTAAGGTCAATTATACAAGTTTCTTTTTTTTTAAATGCAGCTACTAGAATACTCAAAGTATACATGTGGCTCACACTTTAGTCTCGAATATATTTCTTGAAAATCTTTCCGTTAGCACCACATTAAACCAATGATTTTCCACTTTTATTTTTAGCTGAGTGATTTATTTCAATAAATCTCTTCAGAGAAGCAGGTAAAAACAGCTATTTTGGTCAAATGTGGTGAGGTGCTGTATATTTTCAGTCCACTAGCATGCATCTGCCAATACCTCAAACCCATTCTCAGAAATTTCTACGTGGAGTAGGTGTATTAGAATGAATTCATCCAAAGCATTTTCCCTATGATAATGGCATGAATAATTTTATGATTACCTGTTTAAGATCATCCCTAGGTGGATGTGGTGCATGTCTGTGATCCCAGTGGCATGGGAGGCTGAGACAAGTGGATCACATTCGAGGCCAGCCTCAGCAACTTAGTTGGGTTAAGTAACTTGGTGAGACCCTGTCTCAAAATAAAAAATAATGAACGGGGCGTGGTAAATTTCCTGTGTGTTGCACTCCCAGTACTCCCTCCCCCATCAAAAAAAAGAAAGAAAGAAAAAAACCTTCCCCAGGAAGCTAATTAGTGTGGTAAAAATTACTTTCATGGAGCTCACACTTAAAGGAGTGAGGGAACTAATGGAGTCAGGTGATGTGATCTGCTTAGCTTTCTACAGAAGCAAGCCCTGATCCTCAAAGGAATTAGGACTTTGTATCACAGGAAAAATAGCTTTCTTCCTCATGTTTGATGCTTCTTATTGCTATTATTTACTTCGCTGCTGGACCAAATGGTATCAATCCAAATAAATCAATGAATGAGATAAAAGCAGCCTCGGGGGGTAAACAGAAGATGAACAGTTTAAAATTTAAAGTAATAAGAGGCTGCTTCTGGAGCCTTCACTGTGGGGTACAGATTTTTTATGCCCCAGCATTACACAGGGCAATGAATATAAATGAAGAACTGTTTGAAGTAGAAAAACACAATCCATTTTATATGACAAGCATCTTTTGTAAGCAGCAGCATGGAGGGTCCCAAATGGAGGCTGATGAATCACCTAACAGACACTGGGTGGTTGATACGAGAGACAACATTGACCCAGGTTTAGGGTCAAATGGGAGTAAAGATGAAAGATGTTATAACTTTTCAAAAATTAGGTTAGTTGGACACTTTGTAATCGATTGGATGTAAGGAATTTGCCAAAGCAAGTAGAATCAGGAAAGAGACAAAGACAACAGAACCAGAGAAACGAATCAAGGACAACTCCTGTGTTACTGGGTTCACTGAGTTCAGTATTGAATGTGTTGAATCCAGTGCAAGTCACATCAGTAGAACCAGACACCGCAAAAAAAAAAAAAATTGGAGGAAAGGAAGAATGGCTTGGCTGCACAGGCTGAAGGTAGTGGTAAGAAGGCAAGACCCTAACCCCTAACCCACCAGATTGTTCCTTCTGTAAGGTGATTCAAGACAGCGAAGGCAGTGGAGAATGTGTAAATAGCCTCTATGGAGCATGAGAGTGAGCAAGCTGACCAGGGTTGAGGTATGGCTGGGGACCTTGGTTCCAAGGAGACCCCAAATCTGCACATGCTCACCTAGTGTCCATCCCAAGTGTTTGTTTTGGGTCCTCCTATGAGATGAAGTCTTCCCACAGCAGAGATACAAAAGAGTGTCCTCTCGATGTGCCACAGACTTAAATGACAACTTATCATATCAGGGTAGAAACACCAGCATCAGTCTGCTGCGTGTTTTGACTGTGACACAAAAAGGAAACTTTTTGCATCCCATGTCTGTATTGTCCCTGAAGTCAATTGCAGAGGCGAGTAATTTACCCCTAAACCTCCCATTCCCTTTCACAAATTATAATGAATATGTTGATTATCAACTATAGACTGTTTTCTATTGTTAATTATGCACATATTGACTACCTAAGAATTCAAGCAAAGATGACCATATTATTGTGCTAGGCCGGATTGTGGCACTAACATTTTACCAATAAGTTAATAGAATACTAGGTGTAACTAGACTTTCACTCTTCTAATTGAATGTCTCTCTTTAAGAAAAAGAAAATGTTTATTGGGATGAATTTAAGAAAACAAAATATAGAGAAGAAAATAGAAATCACCCTAATGCTCACTCACAGGTAACTGCTTCTAGTGGTTTTTGTATGTAGACACACAGAAGTTTTATTTTTAATTAAATTAAACTAGGCAATAAACATTTGTTTCCCCTTTTCATATCCTGAACATATCCTTACTACTAATCTTAAAAATGTTTTTTAAATAGCAACATTGGAGTAGGTATACAAAATATATACAGTGGAGTTCCAAATTCAAATACTGCCCCATTATTTGCCGTTTGTTTTTATAATAAGTTGAATATCCCTCAACACAAAACTAATTCACATCTCTGATTCTTCTAAGCATTCAGCTGCTTTTCATTGTCACTATACTGTCATTCCCTGGGAGGATAATACGATCAAACATTTTGGGTTTAAATGAAACTACATTTGGGGGGAAAAATATCTTCAATCTAAACATTTTTAAGGATCAATGATTTTTTTTACATTTTTTTTACATTTATATTTGGGTTCTTTTTTGGGGGGTTTTAATTTATTTTTATTGTAAACAAATGGGATACATGTTGTTTCTGTTTGTACATGGAGTAACAGCATACCATTTGTGTAATCATACATTTACATAGGGTACTGATGTTTGATTCATTCTGTTATTTTTTTCTCCCCCCCACTCCTCCCACCCCTCTTTTCCCTCTATACAGTCCCTCCTTCCTCCATTCTTGCCCCCCTCCCACCCCCCATTATGTGTCATCATCCACTTATCAGCGAGATTATTCGTCCTTTGGTTTTTTGAGATTGGCTTATCTTACTTAGCATGAATTCTCCAATTTCATCCATTTGCCTGCAAATGCCATAATTTTATTATTCTTTATAGCCGAGTAATATTCCATTGTATATATATGCCACAGTTTCTTTATCCATTCATCAACTGAAGGGCATCTAGGTTGGTTCCACAATCTGGCTATGGTGAATTGAGCAGCTATGAACATTGATGTGGCTGTCTCTCTGTAGTATGCTGATTTTAAGTCCTTTGGGTATATGCCAAGGAGTGGGATAGCTGGGTCAAATGGTGGGTCCATTCCAAGTTTTCTAAGGAATCTCCACACTGCTTTCCAGAGTGGCTGCACTAATTTGCAGCTCCACCAGCAATGTATGAGTGTACTTTTTTCCCCACATCGTCACCAACACCAATTGTTGCTAGTATTCTTGATAATTGCTATTCTAATTGGGGTGAGATGGAATCTCAGTATAGTTTTGATTTGCATTTCTCTTATTACTAAAGATGGTGAACATTTTTTCATATGTTTGTTGATTGCTTGTAGATCTTCTGTGAAGTGTCTGTTCATATCCTTAGCCCGTTTGTTGATTGGGTTATTTGTATTCTTCGTGTGGAGTTTTTTGAGTTCTTTATATATTCTGGAAATTAGTGCTCTATCTGAAGTATGATTGGCAAAGATATTCTCCCACTCTGTAGGCTCTCTCTTTGCATTGCTGATAGTTTCCTTTGCTGAGAGAAAACTATTTATTTTGAATCTATCCCAGTTATTGAGTCTTGCTTTTATTTCTTGTGCTATGGGAGTCCTGTTAAGGAAGTCTGATCCTAAGCCAACAAGTTGAAGATTTGGACCTACTTTTTCTTCTATAAGATGCAGGGTCTCTGGTCTGATTTCAAGGTCCTTGATCCATTTTGAGTTGATTTTTGTGCAGGGTGGTAGAGGTTTAATTTCATTCTGTTGCATATGGATTTCCAGTTTTCCCAGCACCATTTGTTGAAGAGGCTATCTTTTCTCCATTGCATATTTTTGGCACCTTTGTCTAGTATGAGAAAATTGTATCTTAATAGTAAAATATTGTATAGACTGTCTCTTGACACCCACCATATCAGGATTAGAAATATAATAGATAGCTTTTCCTACTCATGCATCACAGAGCCAATCTGTCATCTGTACTCCAAGGAATGAATATTTTATGGTGTAGATTTTGTCTTTCACTTTCAGCCAGAATTTTAATACTTAGTTACTGACATTTTGTGATTTTTCTAGTAGAAAGATAAACGTTTATCTAGACATATTATATACATGGAACTATACTGAGCCAAATACCCAGAATTTATGGTTTACACAAATTGAGAGGCATATTATGTTACAAATAATGCTGCATCCAGCTGCTGAGCTCTTTACAATTTACAACTCTTCTGTGTGTTGATGGAATAAATATCCTGCATTACCAAACATTTTTAAAGTGTAAATTTAAGGTGTGTTTCCTTTCCTTTCTTCCTTTTTTTTTTTCCCCCCCGGTAAAATTTTTTATTAGGTTGACATGAAGAAGAGTACACATATAAATAACACATCCATTTCCTTGCACTACTCCTCTGAGCATCCAGTGTTCTTTTTTGTCAAAGCATTCTCTCGAAGAAGCATATGCAATAATGCAATAGTGCCTAGGGGGTGGGAAGAGGTGTGCTATGTAAATTGAAGGTGTTCATTATTCTTATTTTAAGTTTTGCAACTGCACGACTAGATGGAGAAGATATGCAGTAAGCAGTTATTAATCATGCTTTAGAGAAGGGAAAATTAAGATCAAAAGTTAGGTAAATGGTTTCAGAACTAGAAGCAGAACAGTCAGATTTACGAAAGACCTTTGACTCTTGATTAGTGAGTTCTCCTAAGTCTGCCACTTCTAAGAAATCTTCCCTGCAAGCTTCATGAATCTGATCACTCATTCTCACACACTATATACTTTCTAACTTTCTAATTTTCCTCTCTCTATTTATTCCTAACCAAAAAGGCACATTTGAAGATTTCCTGAAGAGGAATTTTATCTTTCATCCCACACCTGTTTTCCTTTAGGTTTCTCTGTTTTTCCAAATTAAATCCTTATTCATTTTCAAGCTTTGCTCCAGAATTCATCAGAAAAAAATTTAACCATCTGAGTATATGCGAGGCCATCCAGTCCACCCCCACTGTTTACTAGTGAATTTAATAAAGCCCAGAGAGTAAATGACTTTCCTAAAGTCTTAAATGGTGCCAGAGCCAACAATAGAATTCAGCTGTTATGATTTCTAATTCATTGTTGTCTTAAAAACCTTTATAAAATTATATATAAAGATGAAATAACACAACTACTAGTAATCTTTTAAATGTTTATGAGTTGTTTGTTTGCAAAATGCTCAGATTAGATAAGGCAAGGGAAGCTTCTGAGAGGACAGAGTCTGGGATGCAGAAATGACAACTGGAGAACACAGTTGACACTCGACTGGGAAAACTGCAATTGTATTTTAATCCATGGTGACACTTCTTCCCATGAAAATCCTGCAAATTATGCAATTAAGTGGTTTGAAGGGCCCAGACTGGTTTCAGTTTATTACAAGGCAACACATTTATCAAACGATAAGGGGGAATTTCCAGTAGAGCAGGTTATTCTCTCAAGGCCTAACAACAGAGAATTATGGAAAACAAAACATCATAGATAAAAATTGGCTGTTAGGAAATTTCTCTTAAAGACTTACAGGAGGAATGAACTGGAAATGTGTAAACATCCCATAACAGCCTAAGGGAAGCTAACCAATTTCATTTCCTCCCCCACAAATTGGTTGTTATGGATTTACTCATTCATCATCTTCAATAGATACACATGGCCCACAACCCAAGGCTCTGTTGAACCAAGAAATGAAGTACTGAAGATTTTTAAATGTGTCATTATAAATCTCACCTCAATAAAATAAGGTAGAATCCAAATGTGGAATATTTAAAAAATTTCTCCCCAGTTAATTGCTTCACACATTTAAGAGACTGTTATCTCAGGAAGGGACAACTCACTTTTTTCCTTAGGATGAAGCAAGATTATTGCACTTGCCAGTAGGCAGGGGTGGAAAATTTGGGGCTCTCTGATAGAGTTGTGTTCCTGGATATCTCCAGTATGTGAAGAACTCTCATTCCAGCTGAGAACAGGAAGCGGGGAGGCTAGAGGGCCTGGGAAGTCACGTGGAGACTGGAGAGGATGTGGGCAGAAGATCTGTACCTCTGTTCAGACAGGACTGGTCTCACTGCTCCTGGACCTGACCACTCGTTACATGAGGCTGTTCTGCAGGAGCCTCTGAGATGGTTGAATATACAGCTTTTGGCTTTTTCTTTGTACTTTCTCCCCTGTGTAAGGAGAATTGCAATAATAGGAAGTATTAATTCCACCAGAAATCTACATATTCATGTCAAAGATTTTCTCTCAAAGTCTGAACTGTCTAAAAATATTTGCAAACACAAAATATAGATGTTGTAAGCACTGTTTAGCTCCTTTAGTACAGGGAGGTCAACAGATAAATGACAATTTGCATTTATGTTCAAAATTAGATGAGAATTTGGAGCCCAGTTCCATCTCTGCTGCCATTTGGAAATGTCCGTATCATGCTCACTGCTTCTAATTCCAATTATCTTCATATTGCACATCTCATGATTTCTGGGAAGAGTTAGAGTGTCTCTACTCATGTGCCAACTATTGCTTGCAGAACTTGGTTTTGTAATTTCATAATCATTGCATTGTTGATCATAAATTACAGGAAATTACAGGGTACCAAACAATGTAGGCATATGAAACCTATATTAGCCTCATAAAAATTAATTTTAAAATACTTAAGGACTGTGTAAAATGACTGAAATCGCATTATAATAAGTAATTTTGTGAATTTTCCTGATTATAAAAAGTTAAAGATATTTAATATTTTATTTCATAGGAGAAAATGAAAATACAATTTAAATGAGTTTTTATATAATTCTAGACGAGGCCTAAAGTACTTCCTGGAAGATGGTAAGTGGTCAAATATATTTGACTAGAGGATGAAGTAAGGAAGTGACAAAGCTAGGCAAAACTTTTGCAATTGTTTATAAAACGAAGAAAAAAAAAGATTAAAGATGACTGAGTTGAAAGTGGTAACTTTATACCTTTTAGTCAAACACAGTGAAATTTAACTAAAAAGTCACTGGAATAATAAGCATTGATTTTTTGCATCCTGCAAATTTAGATGGGAGTTAAGATGAGGAATCCACTTTCACATTTTTTTATATTTTTAAATAAGGTTTCCTAAGAAAATGAAGAATGTAAACAAACTTGCTAGGATGTTTTATTTGGGAGAAAGAACAAATCATTTTCAAGAGCTTTCCTTCTCATTCCCCTTAGTATTTGTTGGAGCTTAACAAATATTAAGTTTGTTAATATTTGTGTATCAGTTTTCTACTGCTGCTGTTAAAATTGCTACTGTTTTGGTAGTTAAAAGGCACACTAATTTCTCTTACAGTTCTGTAGCTCAGAAGTCTGCTATGGTCTTGCTGGACTCTCAGGGCTGCATTACATTCTGGAAGCTTTAACGGAAAACTTTCCTTGCTTTTTCCAGTTTCTAGAGGGGTTCACTTTACATGCCTTCCAGTCTTGGCTTCCCTTCTCCGTCTTCAAAACTGACAGCATTGCATCTCTCTGACTATTCTGTGGTCATATCTCCTTCTGACCACAGCTGGCAAAGATTCTTCGTTTTAAGGGCCCATGTGATTACATGGGGCCAACTCAGAAAACCTAGGATAATGTCCCTTCTCAGGATCTTTATCATTATTCATACCTGCAAAGTCTTTTCTACCACGTGTGGTACTATATTCAAGGTTCTAGAAACTGAAAATGATACCTCTAGAGGAAGGGTTGCATTATTTTGCGAACTAGAGTAAGAAGTAATATTCAGTCCACAGAACTGAGTCAGAATCAGAAGGTATTGTAATGGAAAAATATATTTAAGTAAATATGATATACAGTAATGCATATTATTAACAGACGGAATAATTATTCACCTTCTTTAAGGAAAAGAGTTTCTTAGATCCCATGAAATGTTTTCATGTACATGAAATTTTAAATTAACTTAGTGACTTGTTTAATAATAAATTATCATTTAATAATTCCATTCCTTTCCAAAATCTGTTTTACACAATATAGTAGTAATAACAATAAAATTTTTTATGTATCATAATATGATATAAACTGTTCTTTCACTTAAATTCTTATATAAGCTCAAGTGAATCAGTTGTACTTTATTAAGCTTTACATCTGATGTTAGAGATGTACATGTTTACAGTTTCTTACTAGTATCAATGATGCTTCTTGGAACATTTTTAAAAATTGTATAAATAATTTTTTCTTGGAAAAACTCTTTTAAGTGAAATTACATTGTCAAAATACATGGTTGATTATTGGTTGCCCACATATTCCCCTCTTGTTTCTAGAACAAAATTTTTCTCAGATCTGGTGGTAATCTGGCAATCAGAAAAGATAGGTTGAAGTAGTAATGTAGAAGTCTTTAAATAACCGAGTTAAATTTCTGTTTGGGGAGCACTGGAAGATATGAACATTTTTATAGTTGGAGAGGATTTGATCAGAGCTTGTTCAAAAGCTGAATCTGTGATGGGTTGATATCTTTGGGCACTTTCTTGTCACTTAGATTGCTGTAAAAGAACATCATACATCATAGACTGGATGGCTTTTTTTTTTTTGGCACCAGGTATTGAATTTAGGGGCACTTGGTCACTGAGCCACATCCCTAGCCCTATTTTGTATTTTATTTAGAGACAGGTTCTCACTGAGTTGCTTAGCGCCTCCGAGTTACTGAGGCTGGCTTTGAACTCCAGATCCTCCTGCCTTAGCCTCCCGAGCTGCTGGGATTGCAGGTGTGCACCACCATACCCAACCAGAATGGATGGCATAAACAACATGTATTCCTCCTACTACGAAGACTGGGAAGACCACAATCAAGGTGCTGTCTGATTTGATTTCAGATGAAAGCCCTTTTTATGGTTTGCAAAGAGCTATCTTCTGACTGTCCTCCCATAGCAGAGGGAGAGTGCTCTGATCTCTCATCTTCTTAGAAGGACCCTGATCCCATCATAGGGGCTCTACCCATGGTGGCTACCCCCTCAGTCCTACCTCCTCTGCCCTGAGCCTTAAAAATACCCCTTACCATACACTCCCAGCAGTGGCACTTCCTTTCTTCCCTAGCCCACCTGCTAACGCCATCACACTGGGGCAGGACTTAAATCTGTGGATTCTGGTGAAACATTTATTCCATCGCATGCATCCTCTAGGTGTCTGTCACTGCTCTAATTCAAATGAAAGGGGAGTCCTAACTAAGATAAGAGTGTCACAAAAGTCATCACAGAAGATGAGGCAAAAGAAAAATTCAATGATGACTCTGAATTGCAGAGCCAGGGGGACGGAAGAAAGGAAGTGCCATTGTTAGGAGTGCATGGTTAGGGGTATTTTTAATGCTCAGGAATGCTGGAATCCATTTGGGATATGTGGGCAGAACATCCACAGAAGTGTGAGCCCTAGGAGAGAGACTGGGTCTCCCATAAATGTACTATAAGCAACAAATGCAAGCCATGTATTTAATTTTAAGCTTTCTATAGAGACATTAAAAATGTAATCGTTACACTAATTTCAATAGTAAATATTTTATTTAACATAATATGTCCAAAGTTGTATAATTTACCAAATCATTAATTCTACAAGTTCTAACTTCTCAATGTGCTTTAACCACATTGCAAGTGATCAGTAGTTGTGTAGGTGTAGAAAGGTCAATTCAGGAGACAGTGATCAAAAAAGGCAGCTCCTTTCCACGCTTGTGAACATGGAGGCATGCTGGGGTCATGCCAGTCTGTGACTACTATGAGCAGCGCTGTTAGAAACAGTCCTGTACAAAACTCCTGGAGGAGAAAGGCGGGACAGTATAGGCTGAGGAGTGGCATTGCTGGCAGGTAGCAGATGAAACAGCCAGCTTGATTTCTAAGTGACTGCTCTAGTTTACCTGCCCAACATTAGTGTGTCAGTGTGCTCCTTGCTCCACACCCTCACTAACATTTGATATGGTCACCTTTCTTCATTGAGATAAATCTAATGGGATTGAATGACTTATTTTGTCATAATTTGCATTTTTTTCTGATGATTATTGAGTTTGAACATCTTCTCATGTACATGTAGACTTTCATTTTTCTTTTTTGTGAGAATCACAAATATTCATTCATAAGTATTAGTGTAAATATAATTTCTATTTAAAAATAAATTTATGTCATATAATGTTATATTCATCCATGTGTCATATAATATATTCCCTCAAGTATAAACATTTATTAATTCACTGATATTTATTGAGCACCTACTGTGCATTGAATATTGGTCTAGGCACTGGAAATATACTAGTGGGGGGAAAACTAGCCCCAAATCCCTGCCATGAGTTTAGTCTAGTGTATGGAGGGAGACAAAAAAATTATAAAATACATATGTCATGTGTGCTAATGAATTTATATGTGAGTTTGGTTCAGCCCTTTCACATCATTGAATCTTGACTTCTGCAACTGTAAACAGGAAGTAGGAATAGCACCTATCATATATTATTAGTTAAATGCATATGAAGAATTTGACATGGTTCCTGGCAATTAGATGCAGAAAATGTTAATGGTAATAATAACATTAAAGGTGATAACATTATTATTTTCCATTTTCTTGCTTCTACTTTTTTGTCAACCGTTTGTTTTTAGTTAAAACTACGGACATCTAAGTTAAAAATGCATTTTGATTGTTATTAAAGTGTTGGGTGTCAGCCTACTGGTATTTCTTGCAATGAGACAGATGAATTTGGCTAATTATGAGATGTATTATTTCCAAACTTCTTAATTCCAAGGACCAAGAGCATAAAAACATATTTAAACATTAAAATATATTCTCAGGTATATTAAAGATGGTGGAATGAGACAGACATCATTACCCTATGTACATGTATGATTACACAAATGGTATGAATCTACATCATGTACAACCACAGAAACAAAAAAGTTGTACCCCATTTGTGTACAATGAATCAAAATGCAGCCTGTAAAAATTTTTTTTAAAAATCCTTTTTAAAAATGTATTCTCCATTTTAAAAGCTACAGTGTGTCAAATAGCCAAAAATGTGGGAAAATCGTAGGAATGTCTTGTATAACTCCCCACTATGTCCTGAAATTGGAAATGTTTCCTGATTTAATCATTTCCATTTAACAACCAACTTATTGAAAACCCAATATGTGCTGAGTACTGTGCAGAGGAGATGGGTATAGCCTTACTAATCTTTGGAACAATTATCTGTCCTTCTTTCTTAGATAATGATGTTGAAAATGATCTTCAATCAGACGTCAGTTGAGCACTGCAAATTGCAGACAGAAAAGCAGAAAGAATGCAACTTCTTCTTAATAGCTGTTCGCCTGGCTTCACTGAACCAGATCTTGGATCCCTGGGTTTATCTGCTGCTAAGAAAGATCCTTCTTCGAAAGTTTTGCCAGGTAGCAAATGCTGTCTCCAGCTGCTCTAGTGATGGACAGAAAGGGCAGCCCATCTCATTATCTAATGAAATAATGCAGACAGGAACATGAAAGAGAGCACTTAACCAACTTGCATGTTCATGGCTTTTGACAATGAATATCACTAAACCTTGTGAATTAGGCATCTCTGGCATGCCACTGTTTATGCATTGAAATGGATTTTTTTTATATAAAGTTGAAGGGTCCAGGAAGCATAGATAATCCCTTATGTGCCAAAAGTACTGAAACATAAACAAAGGAAAATATATTAATAACAGTCTAGTGTGGTTTTTGGATCTCTGCCATTTATAGCTGAATATGTGATTATTTGTGTGATGAAAACACTTATTATAAGTAATCTTGGTCTATTGGAGGGGCTAAGAATGGTCAATATCCCCATATACTGAGCACATGGAGGATAGAACCCCATATATCACTGAAGACAGAGGTAGCAGTTTGTTTTCATTCAAGTACGTTGGTCTTCTGTGTTCTCTTTCATTGTCTCTCTCACTTTTCCTCTGTCACTTTCTCCTGCTTATGTTAAAAAGTTTAATTAGGATGAAAAAACTGTATAATGTATCTGTAATATTCATTAATAGTGATGTTATTTAAATATTGCTTAACATATCAGATTAGGTCTTAATCTTACAAAATTTAAGAGTTGGTGGGGTTGGTATGTAGTTTTACTTCTTATCTGAATAAGAGTCAAATCTACTTGTTTCAAATGTGGAGTTTGCAGCTATCCAAAATTGCTAACTTTTTTTTCCTTTGAGAACATTTTGCATTCCTACAACTCTGGAGATGATTCATGAAACTGATCTATGAGAGTCAGTGAAGAGATTTTTCAGAATGCTATTTAAGGACTGATTTGAACACTAAATATTAGTGCAATTTCCCTTGACTTTTCCACAAAGAAGAATTCTCAAGTCTTTTGAATTTTTAAATACCAACTTGGATTGAAAAACAAACAAATATTTAGAAGTCTCAATAAAAATTTGCATAGTTTGGCTTATTTGAATGAGAAAATTGATACTGACCTCTCACAATTCTCTGTCCCTCTCTTCAAAGTAGCTCTATCTAAATAGGTATTAATATTTGTTATTTTTCTCTATAGTTCTCACACATACAAACTTTGAAAGCTAGGCTTAACATCTCTGTGGCATAAGTAAATCACTACATTAAGTTTTGGGAATTGCACTTTAAAAAAAATTTACCCAATAGCAGCAATCCTTTAATTAAAGACTTCATAAGATACTTTTCACATTCTTTGATACTTTCAGTTTATAAACTCATTAATATTTTCATGTGAAGATCTTAATTTATAGTTTATTGATTTCTAGTTTTTCAGAGTTTGAGATTTATTTATACTTCTTGTAGAAATGGCATTTTTCTTTGTGTTTAGTAGGCATTTGGGAAATAGTTAATTTTTACATGTATGATATATCTATTTTGTATATATGTGACCAGCTTGGGTCAATCAGGAATAATCACTTTAAATGACCAAGTCAAATTGAGTCAGAAGACAAAAATCCGCTGAAGGTGCTCATGTATTTCAGGATGGTTCCACTAATCTAGATTTTTTTAAAAGATGGGGGGATACCTGTAATAAACTCTATTATAAAAGTCTCTCTATGTTGCAGAATTGCATTATCCCATAGGTCACTTCACAGTGTACAAGACAAAACTATCTACTTTCTTCTCTGGGGAAAAAAAGTGAACTTAATTGTCCTTATAATAAAGAGATTTTCTTGGTTGGGTGGTCTTCTGACTCTCAGTTATAATTAGATAGTGGATTTGAGTGGCACGAGCCTGTTTTTATTATAGCATCCAGAACACTGAAATTGTCAAATAAATACTTGTGCAGTGAGTGAATGAAAGTCTCCCCAAACTGCATGCTCCTTGGTGAGGCACATGCTGTAATGTCGAAGTGTTGCATATCATTACAGTCCGGAAAGCTGATAAATTGGAAGATAACTGCTAATTTAATTACAGGCATATAAATTTATCTTCCAAAGTGTAGTGCCCTATTGTTTTACAACAAAGTGCTTTATTTATATTTATAATTTGGGAGACATATTTCAAATGATAATGGAGATCACCCTCAAAAAATATTATTTCTCATTAAATCACAAAAATAGAAAGAAAGAAAAATTAAACCACAGAAAAAAAGAAGAGCCTGAAACTTAGCTTCAACACTAAATAAATTCCTGCCCAGGGGATACATGATAGAATTGGATGAATGGCCACTTATAAAGAAGTTTGAAAAGGAATAAATTGTATAAATAGCATGTGAGTTTTGTTCTATAGACAGCCATTTGTTAGTCCAGGGAAACCTGAAAAGAAGTAAAAATGCCAAATGATTTCAGTCTTTGAGGATAATTGAGGTTAGATTTCAGAATTGTACAGAGATTGTCAGGTTGTTAGAAAGTGGACATCTGTGCTCACTGCAGAGGGACGTGTCTGTTTTTGGCCTTGAAGTACTCTCATGTACTTAGTTTATTTGTACACATATCTGAACAGGAAAAAATGCATAAATGATGACAATTCCTAAACTTCAAAGTGTTGGTTAAAAAACAAGTAGAGACGCAGAAAACCATGTAGAAAGAAGCCAGTGAATGGAATGTAGAAATATCTGTAAAGTCCACAAGTGTGTATGATTTTTTAAACAGTGAATTTGTATGCTGTGCTCTGTAATAGAAGAGAATGATGGCATGTTGTTAAATAAGAAGAGTTTATTTTCAAACAAAAAATGTAGGCAAATGTCTTAAAAATAGTGTTGAGTTGAAGAAACAAAATGTATTAATTCAATATATACACCAAATTTACCTAATGTGTGTGCCAAGATATTCTAAGTAATTAAATGCAAGTGTTTAGTCAGACCAGATTTAAACTACACTGAAATAAAATGTACACATATGTCTCCTAAACACATCTTTTTTTCTATAAAAAATCTCCTGATCATGTTACAGAAACAAATTGTAGAACCTCATGTAAGTTTTCTATGAAAGATCCTCTGGCCTTGCTGGCATTGAATAATGAGCAAACAAAAACTATGATAGGAAGTATTCTGAGAAGGCGGTCACTTTCTGGCACTATCCCAATATTAGAATTTCAAGTAGATTAGGTCTTTTATTTATTTAATGTTTTTCATATGTTTTGTTGGTGCTTTACTCTAAATTAGTGATCCAATTTTGGTCTTCTCCATATAACAATCATTTAGTAGTTCTTTTGGATTAAGATCAAATCAGAGACAGAAAATAAAAAAAAAAAATTCGTTCTTTGAACCTTTGGCTTGTATGTTGCCTACTTATTTTCAAAAGTCAGTCCCAAAAGCTTCTTTAAATACACAAGATGCTAAGAGATGAGTGACATAATGAGACTGCAGACTATTTATTAATACAAAGACATTAAAAGCTTAATTAGAATAACATTGGAATTTGTTTTAATTAAAATCTTTATGACATAGACTATGACAGATTTTTTTCACAGATCCTTAATTATTGCTTGTTTTGTGCTTTTTTAAGTAGATATTTTCAAAATCTATTAAAATTGAAGTATAAATAAATATACAAAATCTTGCAGTCATGGCCACATCTAAGGTATTGTTTTCTGAGTTGTAATAATATGCTAAGGAGAGGTTAGATATGTCTGTGATGTTTCATGATATGGTAGGCATGGTAGAGTGATTTATGAAAGTTGTCAACCTAAATTCACACATTTGTTAAGAAGGTGAGATCAGTTTAACATTACAAGGAAACTAACAGATGGAGACTACAGATGAAACATGAATCAGAGAATTAAGGAACTGTTTTATTTTACATATTCTATCTTATAATTCTTATGATGAAGATTCCATTACACACCATGACATTATGATAACATAAGCAGAGTACCTTATGAGCCTCGAGAAATACAAGTCCATCAGGTATGCATCATATTCATTTATATGTTACACAGTTCTTTTACTGCAGATAAAAATTATTTTCAGAAATTTTGCATCAGTGAGTTTCATTCAATAAACAATTCAAATACCTATTGGATTACCTATTTCTTCTTTAGGAGCTGGTCTGCTTCTCCCTACTTCTCTTTCCTCTAACCTATCTACCTGTTTTCTTACAGAGAGAAAGTAACAGATTTACTACTGGAGAAAGTGGGATTGTATGTAGAGGAGAGAAAGTAGCTTCACATTTCTAATATCCCAGTGCCCTAAAATGTGAAAAGATCTGAGTCTGATGTGATGGGGCAACTTTATTATAGGAACAAAGAGAGAAAGAGAAAAAAGATCAGCAGGAACAAATCAGTCTTTCCATACTTTTGAGGGCATCTTGGAGATGATCTCATATCTAAAGTCGTTTTCAAACGTGCAACTCTAAATTTTGTTGTCACCATCTCTAGAATTAGAATATTGTGATATTGGTTAAAGTAAATCAGGTGCCGAGCCAAAGTCCACTCAATCCTTTAAGAGTAGTTTGAAAATAATTTCCTTATATAGTTTTCAGTTTCTGGAGAAACTAAAGCTATATAATTAAACAAGGGAAAATGCATATAACTTTCTGATACAGTTCAATATTCTACTTTTGGAAGGATACACATGTAGGTAGGCACAGTGGGTGGGATAGAGAACATAAGGATAAGAGAGAAAACCTGTTCCCTTGTTGTCCTTTCAGACAGAGAGGAAAGAAATTCATTTATCTTTGCACCCTTGCTCACTGGTAGGGCAAAGCTACAAAGGACCAGGGCTCTTTTCAGCACAAGAAAGTGACAAGTTCACTCAGGGAGTCTGAGGGAGAGAGAGAAAGAGGAGAGAGTCAGTCAGACAGAAGAAAATATTTTACCTACACCCTCTTCCCTTATCAAATGTTTCTGTGCAAATAGCATAAGATTGTCTAAGACAATTAAAAATGGGCTTTGTTTATCTCGATCTGTTTACAACAAACGGATATAACTGCCATTTACATAGTGCACCTGAGGAGAGCTGACATCACTGGAACTTTAATCCCTATTTAAAGATCAGTATAGAAGAATGTGGTTTTCCATGCCCCTTCCTCAACATCCCATCCCTACACAACCTTGATAAGTGGGAAGGTATGTTTGTCACTTCTATGTAAAGATTTTGTGTAGTTATCTTCCATATATTTAAAAATATATTCCAGTGTGTTTTAAAGGCTGGTCTTCAATATTGTGTAGATAAAAAATAAAAGAGACTATGAGAAGTACATTAGAATTTTATGGCATTCAAGTTATAGATAGTCTGTGTATTTAATAAATGTATATTATTTATGTTGTGTTTGTCAATGGAAAATAAAGTTGAATGTTCTGAAATGTCCCTGTCTTTTTTTCCTGATGCCAACCCATGTCAGGAATATTTAACTTACATCTGTATTAGCTATTTTGCTGAAATCCTATTTGGAATGCTTTTGTCAAATAAAAGCACAATGTAATGCAGCAGCCCAATGCTGCATGGCACAATTAGACCATTTTGTTTTATTTTCCATAATCATGCACAGAAAAAAGTAATTAATTTGTTAGAATCAGAGAGATAGTCTTTTCACATTTTCAACATGATCCTTCTTCAGGTTATAATTCTCAGATTATTGTTTTTGACACAAAAATACATTATAAATATTCTAAACTTAGTTTTTCCTTTATTGTGTGGATTCTGATGTAATCTATAGGCAGACAAGATAAGAATTGTACCTATTCATAATCAGATCCTTCAACAGACAATACCTAGGTATTGGTGAGAGCTGATTCCTGGTAGAGTTGGATGCTGGGCTGCCCCACTACCCTGTTCCATATGTTATTCAGGTCATTCTTCTTCCTTCAGTGAAGGAAAAATCTCTATTGAATGTAGACTGCAAAGTCAAGTTCATTAAAAGTAGCACATTATCAGGAGGTTGAGACAGGAGGATCTCGAGTTCAAAGCCAGCCTCAGCAAAAGTGAGGTGCTAAGCAACTCACTGAGACCCTGTCTCTAAATAAAATACAAAATGGGGCTGGAGATGTGTCTCAGAGGTCGAGTGCCCCTGAGTTCAATCCCCAGGACAAAAAAAAAAAAAAATTTTTTTTGTTCATTGACTTTGCTGTCTTTCCCACTAAGAAAAGTCATCTGGTAATGTTAGTCCCTGAGTCCTACGTCAGGGGGCTTATAAGAACTGGGACCAGATCTTATTGTCTCTACCATCCTCATTATATAGCATTTCAGGTAGAAATCATTACAGCTGCTATGGGTATGGCTGACAGAAATTTCTACCACTGTGATGGGCTGCCAACACTGCCATAGGCCAAGACTTTCCTCACTTTCATGTCCTCAAAGAACATGGGGTCAGAGATTCTTGATGCTCCTGTGCTTTGATTACAGTCTTAAGTAAATTCAGTCTGGATGTTGGATATGGGAAATCCAAGTCATTTCCCCAGGTTGGTTCTTCCCTTCGACGTATGCTTTTATGAACTTATAATTACATGCCATGTTAGGATAGGTGCTAAGACACAAGGATTGATGGAAACCCCAAAATTTATAATCTGGTAGGTGAATAGGAAATAAGCATATGGCACCCTGAGAGCACCTGGGGGACATGATGCTGAAGTGAGACATAGTCTCCTGGAGAAGGTGACATGTAATTGTCATTTTGGAGAAGGAAGAAGGATTTAACTCAGAAGGGAAAGACTTTTTAGGATACTTTTTCATTTTACTCTGTTTAAAGCTTTACAATTTCCACAGCTTTCAGATGGACTAATTTCTACCAGCATTGTGAGAATTGTGGGTCAATCCTACACATCCTAGGTTGTTTAGTGATAGTTCTGGTCTCTATCGTCTAGGTGCCAGTAATGTGTCCCTAGTTGTTACAATACAAACGGCCCTAGCCATTGCCATATGTGCCATGGGAACCTCTGCCTTAGGGCAAAGGCCATGGCCACTAAGTTGACAATACATACTAACTGCAGGACAAGGTCATTTGTGGGGACTTGGTCCTGACAGGCACTGGTGTTCTTCCTGAAGTAGACGCTCTAGAATACTCATTTATGTCTGACTGCACAAAAATGTGGTGCTACCACTACAACAATGCCTGGATCACCACAGGCCCTGATCAGCTTCCATAATCACATAAACCCATTCACAGATGAGGAGGTACAATTTCTCAGAAAGTATCATCTTTCTATTGATGCCTCCAATCCCTATTCTGTTTTCGATAAGAGGCCCTAGGGTTATATGTCTCCCAGAGGGATATCTAAATGGAGTCCTTTTCTCTCAGAACTTTTAAAAACTCTGCTATAATTCTCTGTGACTCAGGACACATTTCCAGCCAGGTGCCTCGGTAGGAGAGAACCCGGTTACCAAACTCTTTCTTGAATGGGCTTTGCACATTTGTCTGAGTTGTCACATTTATGATAGAGCTGTAGAAGCCTCCATTTCTTCTGAAAGATGATTTTTATCACAAGACTGTGAAATATTGGGCAAATGTCTCTTGGTAAGTCTGGGCCTCTCTTGCCTCAGTTTGCGATTCCTCAGATATAGAGTCATTAGCATGCATTTTGATGACAGAGTTCAAGTCATGATCTCTATAACTGACGCTACTTAAACCTCTTGTTTGTATAAAATGGGAAGATGGACCAAGTCTTACCAAAATTATTAAATGAGAATAAGGTTACTCATTAACCAACCAAAAATTTTAAAAAATATTTTTATTTTATTTATTTATTTTTATAGGGTGCTGAGAATTGAACCCAGTGCCTAATACATGCTAGGCAAGCATGCTACCACTGAGACCATCCCCAGCCCTCATCTATAAAATTTTGAGACTAAGGACTTTGAATAATCCGTGTTAATACACTGATAAAATTTTAAAAAGAAGACCAAATATGATACACAAGATCATTTGAGTTTGACTTTGAAAAGAACAATGGAAAAATTAATTGTGAAATCATAGCCAGCTGAGGCCTTTTAAAGTTAAACTCAATTAGAAAATACTCAAGTTGCTATAGCTCATGGTTTCTTTATCACTTGGGAATCAGAGGCCCCTCTAAGACCCTCTTCGTCCTCTAAAACGAAGGAAAGATCTGGCTTCGTCCCCATCAAAAGCACAGAAGATTCTGTAAAGTGTCAGAAGTCTTGTTACCCCCCTCCCCAAAAGTCTGTTGATAGACCGCTTGGGAATTTATGGGCACATGTAAAGAAATCTTACTGTGACAGTCTTTATAATTTAAGGACCCAAGTGAATTTCCAGGTTTGTTTAGAAAGCTAAAACCTAAAACCATAACCTGAGTCAATATAATTACTTCCTTGTGAATGCCCAAATTCCCTGATATCTCACTGTACAACCATAATAGTAAAACAGTATAATTGGGATAGAGTTATTATAAGGCACTGCAATCATTTAAAAAATTGCCATCATATTAGGATAAGAAAAACAAAATCCAATTCAAAAGAGAAGAAATATGTGATCCTCATCACAAAAGAGTTTAAAAGTGAAAGAAGCATTTTTTTAAAATTGTAAGTTATCCAATAACTCATTTGTCTCCAGCAAAAAGGTTGTTTTAGTTTTTTCTCATGCTGCTTCAGCAGGAATTTAAAGTGTAATTTTTCAAAATTCAATAAAAAAATCACCAAAAAATACAATATTCACAAAAAGCTGTACCGTTAGAATATAATTTTATTTTTCTGTGATCTGTATGCAGACATCTATTTATCCTTCATCATGTACTCAATCTGTGCATTGCTATTTAGAATGAAAAGAGCAATAATGACCTTATTGATTGAATATTTGGTAAAAATTCAAGGCGTGCACTCATAGATAGATCTTCTTACAAATGTAAAATTAATAATGCTTTAAGGCAAGCTTTAAAGCTATTAGAATGCTGAACTGTTGTTTATGGTTTATACATCTCTAGAGGGAAAAGTATGGAGCAATTAATGACATTTTTCTTGGTATTTTTTTTTTTTTTTTATTCTCCAATTCCATCCATTTATTTGCAAATGCCATAATATTATTGTTCTTTATGGCTGAATAATATTCCACTGTGTTTATATACCACAGTCTCTTTTTTTTTTTCTATTTTTTTTTTATTGTAAACAAATGGGATACATGTTGTTTCTCTGTTTGTACATGGCGTAAAGGCATACCATTTGTGTAATCATAAATTTACATAGAGTAATGTTGTTTGATTCATTCTGTTATTTTTTCCCTTCCCCCCACCCCTCCCACCCCTCTTTTCCCTCTATACAGTACTTCCTTCCTCCATACTTGCCCCCCTCCCTAACCCTAACTCTAACCCTAACACTAACCCTTTTTCTTGGTATTTTGATTGCTTTATTGAGGAAGATTGGAAATGAGATTTTAGAGCCTCAGAATATTTGTCGATTAGAAATAGTTCTCTAATACCAAATTATCTTGCATTGCACTCAGGATGTGTATGCATGAACTGGTCAGCTGTAGAAGTGTATGCATGAACATTGCAAGTTGATTTTTATGGGTCAGTGACTTGGAGTCTTCTTAGAAGATCCATGAAAGACCATTACTAGAGAAAAGAATTGCCCTTGGTTGACTTGTTTTCAGTAATCCTTGTTTGTTTAAATACTTTTGCCCTAACATCTTTACTAAGAATTTTGGGGACAAAATTAACTTTTACTTGAAAATAGTTGGAGAAATAATGTTGATACATATGCCAGGGGAAACCACTGCCTTCAATGTTGTGTGGCCCTAATTAAATATGAACAACCCTTATTGTCCTAAATTTTTGCCTCCCATGGACATTTTGAATATACCTGTTACAATCCTGTCAGAAAATTAACAATTCAAAACTGAAATGATTTACTTATTTTTATCACTACTTAAAAACTGTGAACTCAAAGTACTAGTCAAATAAAGTCATTTCATTAGAATGCTATTTTTCTGTGTCATAATGAAAAACAAAATCTTCCCAACTGGACAGAAGACTAGGTACAACTCTGCTTTGCTACTCACAGGTTATTTGCCCTTGACAATTCAGCAATCCTCTCTGAATTGGAATTTTCTCATTGGCACAAGATTATTAGGATTAAATGAGATGATAAAGATATGAGTGGTTAATATTATTTTATTATCCTCATTTCACTAATGGAACAGCATTGGGAAATTAATTATGACTGTTGTCATCTCAAACAGGTCTAGTACCACCTTCCCTGTTTGGAATTGTGCAACTGCACACTGACCAGAATGCCCAAATTGTATTAGATTGATTCTGGGCCCAAACCTTGTGTCTCAATCGGATTATTTTCTCCTGAGTCTTGGAAAAGAGACCATAGGAAACCTCTAGGTGACAAAGAGAACAATGCTCATGGAAGTTTCTGTTTGTTTTTTTCCCTCCAGAAAGAATTTTTATGTTCCCATCCTCCCTCCCTTCTGCAATTGGGCTCTTTCTCAACTAGATTCTAAGATTCTTGAATACAGGAGCCTAACATTTGTTAATCTTTTCTCCCACCTTTCTCTCTACTCCAAGTTTAAACTGCCTGATCTTGCCCTTTCAGTAGTTAGATGATGAGCCCTATTTATTTATTTAGGGCTCAGAAACTATTGTTGCAAGAGTTAGGTGAGGGAGATTTTTGTACATCTGGGCTCAGTCGTGTTTGTGTGTGTGTGTGTGTGTGTGTGTGTGTTATGTCTATTATTACACGTCAACTGTGTATTTTTTCTAAAAAAAGTTCTTTTCTTGAATAATTTTTAGTAAAATATATCCAACTCTTTAAAAAAACTAAATTGTTCTAAAAGACTTATGAAACCCAGAATTCTATTTCTAACCCTACCCCATCACTCTAGCCTTCAAAGGCCCTACTTTGAGGGTTTTTTTTGTTTTTTGTTTTTGTTTTGTTTTACCTTTCTTCCAACATAGGTTACTCTATCTCTATACTTACATTGTAATTTCTTGCTTAAAGCAAATTTAGTCTTCATATGTGGATTTTCTGAGTTTAGCTCTCTCCTTGTCCATCTTCTCATTACATTAAGAACACAATTTTTCATTCTTTTACCTCTCTCTAATTGGTTACCCTGTTGCCTAGTTCCCATGTCCTCCTATTTCGTAAATTATTCACTCATTTTGACCACACATGTTTTGAAAATGGGCTTCTTATTAGAAAAAGTATGTAAGGAGCCAAACTCCTGGGAATGGAAGGAGAATGCCTTCAAGCAAGCATGAATGATAATACTACCAGTGATAATAATAGTGGTAGACATCATTTTATGGGGCATCTTTATTTATGTATGTTACCAAATTCTCATGCCAATGCCACAAGGTAGGGCTTGTTATCAGTATCTTCCAGGTGAGCTGACTAAGGTTGATAGGCCAAGTCCACAGAGTTAGTGAGAAGTGAAGGTGCCTGATTTCTAGTCAAATGTCATTATGTAATCACTGAGCAAATTATTAATCTACGATTATTTTCTGAAGCTTCAAGTTTATCTTTGAAGGCTACTCTAAAACCCAGTGATGGAAAGGCTTTCACTGTATTATTGATGTCTGGACAGTTTCAAAAGCCAATCACTCTATTATTGATGCCTTGGGCAGTCGTGAGGAGTCAGCTTTTCCGGCAGTACTGATTAGATTCAGCAAACAAGATTCTCAGCAAAAATTTGAATGTCCATATGTCCAATCTGGGCTTGTGTATATTCCTACAAACATTCAGACCCTTCCATGTTAAATGCAGGACCACTTTTGCAGTGGTTGAATGAATAATGGCTTCCTGGCAGCAGATGGCTGAACAAAACCTGACCTGCAGGTTTTGCAGAAGCTAAGAGCTTATTATTATTTCAGTTATTAAAGATGACATCTCTTCCAACCCTTCTTTTTTTGTTTGTTTCGTTTTTCATTTTTCCTCTCACATTTCCTCTCCTGCTTGTAACTTGGGAGCAAGCTTGCTAAGAAGCTGAAATCTGCTTTCTAATTAGAGGGACTCCAAGGAGAATTTGTAAAACTTAGGACAGAAGAGAGGACAGCAGGCCCTTTGTCAGTAGTGGAATCATCTTGTTTATGGTCTCCCTGGGCTTAATTTTGAAATTTGCTCTAGCTTCTTCCTGCAAAATGCAATTTCAGAGTAAAGCATATTTTGTCTTTGAGAAAGGATTCCTGCCCCCTGTTTTTGAGTCTTCCTTCTCTTATTGCTAACAGGTAAAATAGATTTGATGCATTTGGTGTTTTATTCATTCACTGGTTTTTCTCTCCAATGAACTACTCTCTGATTTCTACCAGTCAGATTGATTAGAACAGTGTAGAACATTTTGCTCAAAGCATTAAAGTCTTGAGATCTTTAAATTTCAAATTCTCTTGTTATTTCTAAATGAATTCCAAGGGCAACCCACTAGTAGCTTTTTCACTTGAAAAATCGGTGCATATTGAATTTATCTTTGTTTTGTTTTTCTTTTGCACATTATCTTTTGAAAATTTTAATATAAATAGTGAACAGTTCTCAAACAGCTCAGGACTCAGTTGGCATTTATTCAGAATGGATTTCACCCAATTACCTATAAATCTTTATTTAAAAAAATTTATTAGCCCAGAATTAATTAAAATACATCAAATGAGTCATTGCTTAAGGAAAATGATTGAGTGATAAATTCCTCTCTGCCTGTCAACTTCTATATAATTTGCATTAAATGTGGAGCCTGGAAATTCTTTCATAATGGTTTATTATTAATAATAACATAATTTTAAAATAATATAGTAATTTTTGGATCCCATTTCATAAGAGCAGGTTTTAATAAGACTAAGTGTTCAAGAAAAAAAGTTAAAATAACAATAGATGATTACACTGTTTGAGATTTCTTAATGGGAAATACCATTCTCCATTTCACTGAATGAAGAGTGGTCCACTCAACCTTAGGGATTGCTCTCATTTGCCAAACAGAGCCTTGTGGAAAGGGGAGAGGAATGTTCTTGAAGAGAGGTAAGAAGCAATTCTAATGCCAATGGGATTAGTAGAATTTGGTTTTGGATGAGAAATGTCATGGTCAGATCACTTTAGGGGTGTGAGAGTATGTGGTTTGGGGTCATATGTGGGACTTTGGGTTAATAGCTGTAGAATTTGAAACTACTAAAATTTTTTAAGATTTTTGTATCCTTATACGAAGGATTGGAATTTTTGCATTTACCTTATAGGGTAGCTCTAAGGATTAAATAATGTAATATATGTAAATATTTCAGAAGAGTTGTGGGTACAATAAATATGGAGGGGGCATTGTTGTTGCATTAACAGTGATAACTAGTAGCTGTAAAAGCAGTAGCAATTACTCAAAGAATCCATAAACCACATTGGAAATGTGGAAAAAGACATCCTGAAACCCTTGTTCATTTCTCACTGTTAATTTGGGAGGCCTAAATATATGCATTGTTTTTGAAGTATGGAACCTAACATCAGACTAATTTTGGTGGCATATCCTAGTTCTGTTAACTTATTAATCAGCTGACCTTAATCAAGCTAATAATCTTTTCTAAACCTTAGCTACAAATGAAGATAATAATTTCACCTAAAAACACATTTATTGCAAGCATTTGATGATATGATACATGGAAATACTTACACATGCCTGGCATATATTAAATACTCAATAAATGGTTACTATTATTTTACCACAAATTATTAATATTCATTTTAAGCTCAGCAGACTTAAGTTGGCTCAGTTTCCAACTAAGGTTGAATATATTCATAAGCTTACAAATTTTATGCAAACTTCTCAAGACATAGGATAAGAAGATAATGGCTCAGTTTCCAACTAAGGTTGAATATATTCATAAGCTTACAAATTTTATGCAAACTTCTCAAGACATAGGATAAGAAGATAACTATGTAGATCAAATCCATAGGAAGCAGAAGAAAAAAGAAGAAATACCCAAGTAAATAAATTTATTTATTTTACCTATCTTTTTGTTATGATTTAAATATGAGGTGTCCCCCAAAAACTCATATGTGAGAAATGCAAGAAAGTTTAGAGGTGAAATGATTGGGTTATGAGAGCCTTCAGTGCATTAATCCACTTGAATGGATTAAGTGAGTGGTCACTGTAAGCAGACAGGGTGTGGCTGGAGGAGATGGGTGGCTGGGGGCATGCCTTTGGGATTAGTAACCTGTTCCTAGTAAGTGGAGCTGTTTCTGCTTCTTAGTGCCATCTCTTCGGCTTCTTTCCTCCTCCATGCCCTTCCAGGAGACAGAACCATGATGTTATGCCTTACCTTGGGCCCAGTACAACAGAATTGGTTTTCTATGGGCTGAAACCTCTGAAACTGTGAGCCCCAAATAAACTTTTCCTCCTCTAAAATTGTTCTTGTCACGTCTTTTGGTCACAGCAATAAAACAGTTGACAAAAACACTTTGTGAGATAAGGAAATGATTCCAGTAGCACAAAGGTATTTGAAAAATCCCTGTAAAAATTCCTTCAGTGGAACACAGAAAAAAAATTCATCATATGGGGAAAGAGGTGAGTCTCAGATGGTAGTTCTTGTCTGAAAGCAACAAATATGAACTAGTCAAATTGACTATGCGTTCTCACCATTATCAAATATAGACTAGTATAACATGTCTATCATCTTGATTCCACCTCAATTTCCTAATCTGTAAAGGACTATTGGATCAATAATTTCTAGTTGATAAGGTGACTGTAAACATTTGAAAAGATAATTTATACAAACTTGATATATTTGCCAGGTTTTTCATGCAGTACTTACCCATCAATATTGTAATTATCATCAACATCATTTCATGTGCAAAATGTCATAGAATGACCAAGATCCAGGCAGAACAATAATTTATTTCAGAGTACCTAAGGTCATTTGTTTGTTTCTAGTTGTGAATTTATTAGTAAATAGAATAGTAGAGAATTTTTGGATTGTGTTGCATTTAAGAAAAATAAAGGGACAGTAGGTCAGTTTGAATTAAGATGAAAGGGATCTCTTCCCTCTTAGTTCTTGGATCCACAACAATATCTTGGTTCTTACTTACCTGGTTATTCACTTTGGGAAAAATGGTTATGACTCTAACTTCAAGGAAGAAATGAGAATGTTATTGTGTGTTATGCTTCATAATAATAAGCCCTTTGTGATTATTATTCACTTCCTATGACACTATGAAGTTATTTGGTGTTTTTTAAGTTTCATAAATAAGAAATATAAAGTTTAAAATATAGCAACACATGATTCACTGATTAAGTGAATGGTTGGTTGATTTATTTAGTCATGTACACATCTTTAAGAGGAGTCCTTAATGTGGGTGTAGGTCCTAGGGAGACCCAGGTTTATCACTCACAGATTTCGGATTTAAAATTCACTGATTCTTCAAAGTAAAATCTCAGTTTTCATTAATTATGTATAGGACTTCAATAATTTTCCCAAAGTGAATAGCTTTACATTTTCTCTTCATTTTAACTAAAATACTTATTTGTGTATAAGTGTCAAACAATGGAAAAAAGCACAAAGACCAGAGAAAACCTCCCTGTATGACACCACTCAGAGTTAACCATTGTCATGGTTTTGATTAACATCCTTTCAAATATTTGTCTTTGCAAGTTTCTCCTCAAACCTTACTATACCTAAAAGCTCTGATGAATTCTTTAAAATGTTGAAGGAGTGTCACATAGAATAGGACTTATACCATATTCCTGAAGGCTAGAGTAAAACTTATGGGAAGAAGCTACAGAGAGGAAGAGTTTGACTTTTTTTGTAAGAAGAGCTGAAGCAACGTGGCCCAAGATGGAAGGAGCTGTCATAGGAAATAATGGGTTTCCTGTCACTGCAAATGTTCAGGCAACTACTAGGAAACTGCTAGGGAGTTTGCTGTGAAAAGAGAAAATAAATATCTACTTTAAGGCTTTTTCCAGCTTGGATTCTACAGTTCTATGCATCAAACTTGTCATAAGGTGGTCACAAAATCTGACTTGGTGTCAAAGAAAAAGACTTGTTGCAATTCCCCGTTGAGCTTAGTGCAGGGCTTCAAACCTCTTTCTATTATGTTCTGTGTGAGGCAAATGCATTCTGGATGGACCTAGCCTCAAAGCGAGTCTTTCAAGGTTTCCATGTTCATCTTACTGGCTTAAAATTTGGTTGAAAACTTTACTCATAAAAACAACAAAGATGTTATTTAGAAAAAAGGCCACAACAATCATTTTCCAGTAGTTAAATCAGAACATCTGACAATCATTAGTATCAGTTACAACTGGACTATCTAATCCTCTTCACTAAATATGAAAGACTGCCAAGAATGAATTTGGCCCAACTCAGCTTATTATCTACTCTGATCATTTTTTTATAAGTGTAAAGCCTACATTTTAGAATAATAAGCCCAAGTCATTACCATTCACTAAATTTTTGTACAATTCTACTGTCTATTTAGTGTTTTTGCTTTTAAGTTTCATAAATAAGAGGGAAGAGAAATAAACTTTAAAATATAGAAACAAATGATTCAGTAGATCTTTAGGGAAACGTTTAAAATTTGAAATAACCATAAGGAATCAGTACCTTTACATATACATAGAGGGTTTTGAGACTTAAAAAAAAATCAATACTGAAGTGATTTGTAAAATAATTCCATTCCAGAGAGTGAGAGAAAATGGGTCAGGTTAAGTCAAGCCCCAAGGAAGTATACCACTTATCTATTCAACCCAACCCTCAACAGGCTCAGAAACAGCTGTGTTCTTGCACAGAGCCAGGTGCTGACATCCTTGTTGAGGTTTCTGGCATTGTTATTGCTCCCTGAACACATCATCTCAAGTGTCACTGTGGCCTAAGAGCTCAGAACATCATCCATTACAAGGCAGTGGGGAGGGTTTGGATTTAAAGACATAAATTTGAAGGCTGGTTCTGAATTTACAAGCTACGTGACTGGACAAATTTTAAACTCTTTCAGCTTCTGTTAACTTTTCCATTGGTTGAAAATACTTCACAAATTGGTGAAAGGAAATGGGACAAAATATAGGCAAAGTATGGTGAGTACTCAGTCATCCAGAGCCAGAGGTAACACTAAGTAATGCTAATTGTCTTTGCAGAAATACATTTATTTTTGTAACTTCAGGAGTAATATCAGTTGTAATTTGATAGCAACAGAATTATACCGTTCTAGTAACTGAAACTCATAGCACTCTTTTGTACTTTCTAAGGCATTTTAACATCTATAATTTTATCTGATTAAAACTTTTAGATAAGATAGGGAGTATCATTATTATTTCCATTTTTATAGAGGAATAAGATCAAGACTACTACATCAAAAGATCATATTATACACCATAAACATATAAAATCATTACTTGTCCATCAAAATTAATTAAAAAGAAAAAAAAAACTAGAACTAGGCATGTTTGGGCTCTGTAGTTGATTCAACTTCAACACTACACTCACATATGCTATAGAGTGACTTTCTTGTCCCTCCAAAGTTGCATTTTTTTAAGAGCAAGTGAGGATAGTAGCAATGTCCTAAAAAATCCTTGCTATTTCCAGGTGCCATCTGTACAAAACTGGAATGCTTTAACTAACTCGAGGCCTTTAGGAGGCTGGTATGAACCTACAATTCAGGTATGTCCTGTAACACTGATCCCAGCTTGTCGTGGCTATGTTCCCAAAGCTCATTATGCACAGTCACAATTCTGTCCATTCTGTTTTCTTTGCTTAAATGTTCTTTTGTTTGTTTCTTTGTTTTACATATGTGTTTTTCAATTGTTTAAATGTTCTCAATTGAGAACATTCCACTCATTCATTAAGGCCCAGGTCAAATGACACTTGCTCCAAGATTTTTTTCCTTATGCCTGATTCAGAATTAATGACTCCCTCCCTGGTGCATCTGTAGTGCCTCATTTATGCCTTTGTGACCACTTGGAACTGCTTAACATGTATTATAGTCAGCTGCTCATGCTGCTACCCTCCTCCACAGGACCATTAGTTCCTTGAATGAGAAACCACATCTTTTTAATCTTATTGTGATGGCCTCTCCCATTTCCTCTCCTCCCCAGACCTCCAGCCTCCGGGTCAGTGAAGGTTTTGAAGTATAGACACTAGTAGATGCAGAAGTATTTATTGAATTGAGTTTAATGAGCACACAAAATTGTAAATACTGGAAAGTCCAAGGATGTCCAAGAGGGGTGTTAGTGGAAAGAAATGAGGTTTACAGAACTTACTACAGTGCTACAGAGACAGCTGGTGTTTCAACAAGTAGCTGTTGATGACCATTAAGAATCCATTCTAAAAATGTGACATTCAAACTTTTGGCACACGCGACACTCAGAATGCCTCCTTTCCCTTCCCAGTGAAGTTTCGTTGGTACCACCAATGATAAAATATTAAATTGAAAAGACATTTGTATGAAGCTCACAATTTATATGACCATTTGTAACTCCTTATGTTAAGTTTTTGAAGTAAGATAAAGGGAAGAGAGTTTGCTTTGCTGCATGTGTCCATGCAATGGCCTAAGCTGGGGAATGGGGAAGCTGGGAGGCTATTGTCCACTCTAGAAGAGAGGAGGGTGGTTAGCAGAAGCAGAGCAGTAAGGGGCAGAGTGGGCTTTGGCTGCACGATCTAAATTCACGAAACTATGGATTCCACATCCCCTCACCCTGACCACTCAGCAGCAGAGCAGAGAAGGCAGAGGCTGATGAGGATGTAAACCACTTCCCTTCCAGGAACCCAGAGTCCTTTTAATAGAAACTAGTTCTGACCCCCTCTTTTTGACATGTAAAACAACAGTATAGCTCCAAAGTTTGCGTAATTTACTACTTGGAAGCTCTTCTGCTTCTTATCTTGAGCTCATATCACTAGACTGCAGTTTCTCCAACAACTCCAGCTACCATGCTCTCAGTCTTTTATTCATTCACCCAGCCAGTTTGTACTCAGCTTCTACAGTTTGCCTATTACCATGTGGGGCTCTACCATCTGCCTATTACTACTCTGGACTCCAGCACAGTTACATATTGCCCTGGAGCTGCAAAGCATGCAAGTACCATGTTCAAAGACTGGGAAGCCCAGAAGCATACCTAAGCAGCATGAAAGCCTCTTCTTAAGGCCTTCAGAAGCTACTGGGCTTTCTTCCACTACTGCTCCTTAGCTACTCCCCAAGTTTATGAGTGGGCTGCAGCAAAAGTAGACTAGCATTGCTAGATGTTTTAACCTAACTGCCAAAAATGTGGATTTCTGCCCAAGTCCAGTTCACTTTCCAGTACTCCTCCTAGCTCTTTAATATCCTCCATCTTCATTGCAAGGACATACTTGGAGACCTGTGTGCACACACACACTTTATATCTTAACAGGAGGCCCAGAAGTCGTTATTGTTCTCTCTGGGGACTTTCTCTCTAACAGGGCCATCAACTGTGACACATTCTGGTATTTTTTGGGGGAAGGAGGCATATAACAAAGGTGGGACAATGATGCTACAGAACAAATGATTTAAAGGTGAAAGTGTCCCACTACACAGGAAAGGGTCTTAAGAGAGTATTTGATGTTGGAGAAAAGTAAGTATCTTCAGATCAAATATCCACATTCTGTGTTAGAGGAGGGAAAAATTTAACATTGAGGGATCTCACGTGTACTTGTTTTTAAAGCAGAAAGATTAGGTAAAAGGACTTGATTTTCAAGTACCTGATGGATGTAAGATAAAGAGTTTTGCTTGGGTTAGTATTATGGTCACTTAGGTTGCAGGTTTTGGACATACTTTTGCTATACTAATCAAGCCAGCGTGGATGGTCCTTCATCAGATGCATCCTGGACAGTGCCCACTGGCCTAAGTGCTAGGGGCCTGAATGTCTTCTCCATGCTGCTGTGTGAGAGAGTCTAATTCTAGGATGAGCCTGTGTTCTTTCCTTGTTTGTTTGAGCCCTAAAGGAAGTCAAAGGAAATGATGAAACATGTTTCCTGGCTCACTCAGGAGCTGCCTCTTTTCTGACAAGCACTGAGCTGTTTCCACTTAAGTGCCTGGCAGGGAGGAGGACATGCCATGGGATTTTTACAGCTAATGTATCTACACAGGTGATTGTATAGAATTCTAGGGTTGAAGGAGGCAGTGAAGCTCCCTGAGTCAAGTGGATGTCTATTGTGTTCAAAAGAGCCCTGTATTCAGGAATCATAGTAAGTGCAGGTCCTTGTAGAATGTGCCATTTTTCAAAGTCATACCGGAGAGGGGGATTTCTAATGATGTGTGTGTGTGTGTGTGTGTGTGTGTGTGTGTGTGTGTGTGTGGTATATGACGGAGAGGGGTGGGGAGAGAGGGAGGGAGAGGGAGAGGGGGAGAGAGAGAGAGAAACACAGTAGAGTTTAGGGCCAGGGCACTTTCACTGTAAACCAAATGGCAGTGTTAGGTGAATGGCAATTCAGAAGGCAGCTCTCAACAATGACCTTCAAATAACCTCCTTCCTTTTGAGGAAGAATTCAATCTTACCTTTGCTCTCTGTGAAATGGAACTGGAACATTTTCACTCTGCTCCAGGTGAACTCTTCAGAGATGGTCTAGCATCTACCTGTTGTGTGACTGTGGCATGAACCACGACAGTTAGATATTATTGGTTCCATTGAGTGATATTTCTTTGATAATTCAGAAAGTAATTCAATAGTTTGTAGAACCTGGATCATTTTTATGACTATCGATGATTACTTCATACTATGAAATTCAACCCTTCTTTGTGTAGTGTCTGGATTCTGGGTTAAGATAAATTTGTTGCACATAGCATTTAGATTTCAATCAGTAAATGACATGTTCTAACTGAACAGTCTTCTTTAACCAGCAAATTGCATTTATTTTCGTTTTCAGTGTCTGTCCAAGTGTTTCTTTTTTTCTGTGCTTGTTTCCAAATAAGCAACTGTGAGTTAGACAAATACCCATTCTCAGCAGTATTCTTTTTTGGTTTTTGTTTTTGATACCTGGGATTGAACTCAGGGACACTCTACCACTGAGACATGTCCCCAGCCCTATTTTTGTGTTTTATTTAGAGACAGGGTCTCACTGAGTTGCTTAACACCTCACTTTTGCTGAGACTGGCTTTGAATTCCTGATCCTCCTGCCTCAGCCTCCAGAGTCGGTAGGATTACCGGCGTGTGCCACCGCAAAGCACTGGGCTCAATAATAGCCTTTTAATTGAAATACTTGCATATATATAGCACATGAAAACCCACATATTATAAAAACAAAATCATTCTATAGAATCATAAAATTGAAAAGGGGAGAAAAGACGTTAATGCAGAGAGCAAAAGAGTAATTTTTTAAAAGGCAGTTATACCCCACCCCAATAAAAATAAAGTGCCTTTCCCATTGAAGTAGAAATGAACGCCAATGTGATTTTAACATCAATGATGACACTTTGGCATACGTTTATTTTATTTGATAATCTTCCCTTCAAGGGAAACGGGGCTGATGTTACCGTTACCCCACATCACAGATAATGAAACCAAGCATTGTGAAATGGAGGCAGGTTTCCTGGTTTACAGTGAGTTCAGATTAAAATTCAGTTTTTCTGATTTCAGTTTTGAGTTCTTGCCACTGCCACATCTGTGCCATGAACCCAGGATGGGGAGGGAACAGATTTGTGTTACTTGATGTTTCAAAGCTATGCCAGCACCCCTTTTTGAAAATGCCAAAATATTGTACAAATTTTGGAAAAACAACATGCAAATAGTTTGGAATCATCACTGAACTTCTGGGTATGACACATGTTAAAACCCAATAAAACCAGTCTCCTTATGTCAGCTCCTAAGCCTGGGGACAGAAAATTTTAGGTAATTAACTTCATTTTAGGCTAGATACAATGAAAACTATTTGTTTCCTTTAATTAATGTGACTTTTATTTGCATTTCATTAAGCTTTCTTTTGTCAGCTGCTTGTATTCTGGCTGATGAAATGACTTTATCAATATATTAGATTTTAGTCAGCTTCAGAGAAAACCAAAATAACAACAACTAAAAGAATATAGAAGTGTATTTCCTTGCTATTTATATAAATTCTGAGGGTAGTCCAGGACTGATCTAATCACTCTCTATTCATCAGAGATTAACGGTATTTCTGGTTGTCATTCTTAGTTTACTGCCTCATAGTCCAAGATGGCTGCTTGAGCTCCAGCCATTAGCCTGACTTCTGGTCAGAAAGAAGGAGGAAGAAAAACATAAAGAAGGGTATGCCTCTTCTCTTTAAGAAGACTGTCCAGAAATCTCATGTCTTCTGTTTACTCTGTGACCATAATTTTTGTCAGGTGTCCGCATCTAACTGGGATAAAGTTGGAAATGCAGTTTTAGTTGGTTCCTAGTTAAAAATCAGGGCTTTGTTATTTCCTTACTTTTGTACCTCTATCAAATTACTTTTTAGAATGTCTTTCCTCTTATGTGTCATTTTATGGCAGAGAATCTATCAAGGTCCTTCCCAAGGTTCCTAGTTATGATATTATTATGAACAAGAAAAGCTGAGTAATAGATAGTTTGCCGTATTGCTTTGTAGTTAAAATTAAGCTACTGGCTTTTTAACTTCTTTCATGTGCAATTCAGTTTCCAAATGGCCATATATTAACTAATGGAACTTTAGTCATATTTCTTTTGATGCTCTCATCACTAGAGAAATGGGAATGCATTGAGAATTTAGATTTACCATAACCAGTAAATACATACAATTCATACTACATAGTGAGTACTTTTTAATCAGATACAGTTTACAACATTTTTATTGGCTTTGAGTTGAGATTTGCTTTTAATTCCTGGCGGTTATCTTATACATAAAAGATAAGTAATCAATGATTGCTAAATTGAATTGACCTCCACTACTAAGCTGAATTTGTATAATATATAAAAGACCCTTGATAGCTTCTGCTAGTATCCAATTAATATTCGCATGACAGCGTTACACTGGCTCTGATTTAATTTGCTTCTATTGGATGCTCATGTGTTGTTGCTATGCATGGCAGGGACCACAGGGAATCACCTAGAAACTATGTAAGTGCTTTGCCACAGACAGTGACCACACCTGCAGCTTCAAGGATCAGGATATCCTCCAGAGTACTCAGGTGCACATAGATTAATCAAATCAACTCTGACCTGGAGAATAAGGGTGTATTTATTATGGAATCCATTACTCAGTACAATTACCATATTTATGATGGTCTTTAATCATATGTAACCCTTCTCAACTATTAATGTGGTAATATACTATAAGAGGGCATTTGATTATTCTCTTTTTATCTGAGCTGCATTTCTTGTGATTTGCCTTGTAAAACTGAAAAAAAAATTGCAAGGAGATCCTTGATTGGCTCTCTTCAATTACAAGTTTTACAACAGAACATACCTTCTACCTTTTTGTCAGACTTAATTTACCTTTTGAGCTATAGCCCTGGCTTGTTTGGGACTAGGGTGGCCTTTATATTAATCATCTTGGCACTGTTTCTGTTTCCTTCCTGATGATCATTGGAATACATCAAATAGGACAAGAAAAGGCTCTTATTTACAGGTTTACAAAGTGGATCACCAGGTTATATTATTTAGTTTCACTGACCTCTGTTTAGCTCTGAGAGTCTATGCTATTTTAATAGCTAGGGTGAAATTGCATAATCTAAAACCTAGGCTGTGATAGACATACGATAAATACTAATTGGAAAATTCATACAATCTGAGGTATTTAAGATTGTAGGTATTTAAAATGACTGAACAAAATGTCCTCACAAATCCTTGTTCTCTGCTGCCAGGGTCCTGGAGGTGGGAGAGTCACAGGGTGGGTTTTCAGATGTTTCCCCTTTGGGTTAACTCAGAGTCTTTGAGGTAAGTGTCCTTTTCTTGGTGATTCCTCCCAACTCTCCCACCCCTGGCCAAGATGGCTTCTGTGTGAAGGAGAAGCTCACGTACCCTCCTGACGCTGGCAGCGGAGGAAGGCAGCTTGGCCACATGGTGGTCCTGGTTCCACCCTTTGGCTCCTCTGTGGCTTCTTGGCTGGTTTTTGTCTTGCCTGGTTGCTGGACAGCTACTGGTGAAACCCGTGGACTGTTTCCTCACACAGTCGAGCCCTGTGGTCGTGCCTTACAGCCTCTGCCCCACTGTCTTCTCTTGGTCTTAGAAGACTGCTAGGCTCGGCCACTTCCTTCCTCTAGATACTCTTTGGGCTCTTCACCCCGTAGGAACTGCTCTCTCAGTCAGGATGACATGCTGGCCCTACCCACAATAGCTCTGCGGCAGTCCCTCTGGTATTTGGCTTTCCATTCCCTTCCATAAGCCCCAGGGGAAGTCTAGCGAGGCTGGCGGAGGTGCAGGGAATCATCACTCCTGTTGGTGCGTGGGTTTCCGGGCTCCCTGGGAGGCAGTGTCTTCATGGTTTGTGGCCATTCCTTCTTCTTAGAGCTGGGTGGGGTTCCTCTTCCTTCCCCTACTCCTGGGGTTTGATGCTGAGGCCGTTGTGATGGAGAACTTAGGACATCATCTCCCGCTTCTCTTCTGACATTGGGACCTCCTCCCAGCACTAGAAGGACTTTTGTCTGCAAATCACCTTCAAGTAAAGGCCCCCTCTTTCTACACCAGTGGGAGTTCACTGTCTCACTTCCTGGGTCTCCAACATAGGAGGACTTCCAGGAGGGAGCAGAAAGATGGGCTATAGTATTGTTACCAGTGCCAGAAAAGGTATTCAGAAATTTGAAGAACATTTTTAATCGTTTCATCAAAATAACTTTATGGTTTTCCCGAGCTGGACAACTTCCTTCTTAACTGTCTTTTAAAAATACAAAACAGACAAAAAAATATGTGTAGCTCAGTGGTGGAGGCTTGCCTAGCATGCCTGAGGCCCTGTGTTTTAATCCCCAGCCCCGGAAAACAAACAAACAAAAACCCATTTTTTATTTTTTTTCTTCCTTTAAGCTGATAACTAAGTTGTTGAGTTCCCAGGCTGTGCTTACTGTTTTATTTGTTCAGCATTTTGAACAGTTAAAGTAATTTTGCTATTTAAATCAATATCTTTGTTATAATTTCTAATCAGTTAGTTTCATAGCACACAACTACAACATCTAAGCCACACAGTACTGCATATCTAGTAAGAACAATTTCCAGTTCTCAACCCAATGATTATGTGCACTAAGAGGCCTCTGCCCAGCTTAGTTTTTCCCAAGACAATCAATCCAGGGGCCTAGCATCTTTCAGGACCAGTCACAGGTGACAGTCTCCCTCCTGGGTTAAGTGACATCCTCCTGGTTTGAGCCCAGAAAGTCCAACAGAGGAACAAATCAACTGAGTTCAGGGAAAGGAGGAGCAGCAAAGATGGTGCTGGGAAGAGCTGGTCTCTAGTATTATACTATTGGTATCAACAGCGGTTCTTCCTTTTGCCTAGTTTACCCTCACAGAGCTGGAGAGCACATAAAAGATAAGGCAGGATGTGAATTTCACCAGGTGTGCATGGTTATCACCCAAGCTTAAAGAAAAAATTTTCCTTTCTACATATAAGTACATTCTAAATCAAGTCAGCAAATAGTAACTCATGTCACTCTGCGTCAGGCATTAAGCTGGGTTCTTTGGCTCTATTATTTCTTTCCAACACAGTCCCTGATTTGAAAGAGCTAGAAGAAAAGATCATTCATTATTTTATTCATCAAATACTTACAAGTTCTTACTTTGTGCCAGGTGAACATAAGGCAGAAACAGAATAGAAGTAAAGGCTGCCTCCAAGAAACCTACAATTCAGCGATGCTGATCTTCAGTAAGCAACTCTGGTGGGATCCACATATCCCCAATTCTAGCCATATGGAATTCTATTCCTCCAAGATCAAATAAAAGCACATTCTGGCCAACTCCAGGAGATACAGTCCCTCCCGAATCCTCATGATTCCTGGGAGTTCTTGATGTCCAGCTGTCACTTGGTGGGTTTCTCTCTGACCTGCAGCTCTGCACTGCCACAGGTCCTACAGCCTCTTTCCGGCCTGTTTCTCCAGGTGTCATCCTCTCTCTAGGGTGTCATCCCCAGCCTGCCTGTGAGCCTGTCTCTTCATTCTGCAAATCTCTGGAGACTCACTGAAGTGCACCAGTCCTTCATTTATTTATGTATTTATTTTCTATTTAAAGATATTTTATTTATTTCATTTTCAATTGACAAATAGTAATTGTATACATCATATATTTATGAGGTACAATATGAAGTTTCAGTACACGCTTACTTGATGGAATGGTTAAATCAAGCTGAGTGACAAATCCACCACCTCTTCATTAGATTCTTTCCTGGAAATTCCACTCAGGCGAGTGTAAATGGGGAGGGAGGAAGTGAAAAACACAGAGTGGACTTTAAAACCAGAGATATCTACTCCTCATGTTCGTTGACTGTTCCCTTTCATAGATGTCCACAAATGGAAAACATCTTACCTCTGCTGATATGGAGAGGGAGAGAGGGGAAATTCATTTGGAAAAGTGAAGAGGAGCTTTTTGTGCTATGGGATTTTGATTTTTATTTGAAAGTTATTATAGGAAAATAACAAGCAATTTTATGAAGGATTTGTGAGGGAATGCTTGTGTGTATACTTGTGTAATAATCAGATTTTCTTTAAAAACAACTATGTGGAGAATGGCTTCATTAATACCAAGGGCCTATGCTAGTTTCTGAATGAGCAGAAGCAGCAGTATGTACTGATGTCTTCCCAATCAAATATAGATGTGTCAAATATCAGAAATTCCTTCCCAGGACCTCAGGATGAAGGAATACTGCAGTCCAATTGCAAATGATGCTCCCAAAGTGGGAGGCAGTAGGGGTAACTGAGATGACTCTTCTAACAGGCATGTGTGATTCACTCATGGTTGTAAATGTACCTGGTAGAACGTTTGCAGGAGGGAAAAGTCCCTCCTGTGGTGGCATCAGAGGTAGCATATAGGAAGTTAATGAAGCTCAGGCATCAAAGCTCCCCATTTGCACAGAACATTCCTAGGCCCTGAACCAAGTTTCATATTCATTTTATTAAAGGGAGTTGCATATTCTTGAGGTCTCACAAAGTTTGAAGTCATCTCTATCTTGCAGGGTTGAAAGTTAGATTTGAATGAACCCTTGCAAGAAAAAATTAGTTTGTATATATGCCAAAAGGGATAGGATCTCGTTCTGAATGAGGATAATTGTGGGGATAGTGTATGGGTGCATTGCAGGGCTGTGGGTTGAGTGAGTGGTGAGCCCCAGGATCACTGAAGTAGGGGTTATCGAAGATGCTTGCATTGTTTATTTTAATGAGACATGAGAAATATAACTTAAGTTAGCTCAAGTAGGAGTTTACTGTAATGGAACATTATGGCTTTGGGTATGTAAGCTGGAGTTGGAGGCTCAAACAGAATCCCATGAATCAACATCCGAAATAAACTGATTTTCATGACCATCCTCCACGATTATTGTACCTATTTCTCCCCCCCCCCCTCAATTGTGTTTCCATTACTATCTGCCTATCCTTTCTCTCTACTGTCAATATAATTTCCTAACTTCATTATCTGTTCCCTCATGGCTCTGGTCCTGATGCTATCTTCCTCATTTTCCCGACATTTCCAAATTCAGATTCTCAAGAGAGGAAATCTCTGCTTTGTCAGCTCATTATTCTGTCTAGGGTTTCCATACCTTGTCCACTCAGGTAAGGATTGGCTATACAGAATCTTTGTAAAAAATATGGAAACCTGTGGCTCTTCCTTCAGCAGATCTTGCAGTTTGGGGAATTTTCCTTTACGATACCTGGAAGAGGCTAGCATACTAAATATCATATCCAACGTAGCTGAACTAGGAATCGCAGATACTTTCTGAGCACTTCATGCCACTGTGTCAGATTCTGTTCTAAGCACTTCACATACATTAATCCTCTTAAATTTTACCAACAATCTGAAGGGGAAATTAATACCATTATCCCTATTTTACTGAGGAGGAAATTAAAACCCAACAAATTCGAATAACTTGCTGAAAGTCACAGAGCTAATCACTAGTGGAGTCAGGATTCTATCTAGGCAGTATGTTCTAAAGTCCATTGTCTTCTATACCAGGTGACCAAACATGGGATTTTATGAAGGATGGGTAACACAACAGGCTGGATGAGAAAAGTCACTTTCTAAATAAAGTGACTTTATTTAGTGACAAAAGAAAAAAATAAAGGAGATAAATTGAAAATTGGTGATAAATTGGGAAATGAATATTAAAATTAATATGAAATGAAACACTACATGTAACCGTCTGATGAAAATTAGTTGAAGAAGAAATGAAAACTTTTTTAGCAGGAGAAAGATGATGAACTATGTGGAAATACAGTATCTACAGATTTTGTCAAATTCTGTGGGAGAAACTGATATACTCTTCTTTACAGAGAAGCATCATACAATCCAAACTTCCCACAAAAGAATGGTGAGACTTTTAGGGTATTTAAAAGCTCTTACCTTTCATTTACAAAGTGTGGGTCAGAATTTGGAAGGGAAAATTTCATATCCCTTACTTTGTGGCATGCAATAAGATATCTGGGTTGAGATCCACCCTCAGTGTTGACATTCAGATTTATTGGAGTAGTGTGAGGAGCCCAGAATGAGAAAGTTGTACTAGGCAATGTCACGGAGGCTGGAGAGGTGTTGACAGTGTCCCTCAGGATCCTGAGGCTTGAGCAAGCATTTCTGTCCAGGAGGCCCCTCATAAAAAGAGGTTGTTTAACCTTTGACACTTCTTCCTGAATTAGGATTTTGACAGCCAGTGATCATTTGTCTTTTTTTTTTTTTTTTTTTTTTTTTTTGTGGTGCTGAGGATTGAACCCAGGGTTTTGTGCTTGAAAGGCAAGTACTCTACCAACTGAGCTATATCCCCAGCCCACAGTGATCATTTGTAATCCTCAAAAATTGTAACCCTCAAAGTCTTAGATATGGGTGGTGATTCTGTTTCTCCAGTTGCTGCACCATTCTTTGTATTTACTGATTCATCTTGACTCTTGCTCATTCAAAATTCTTTCTTCAGTCTTCAATCTCCTTCTCTCAATTATCTTTTTATATCCTATACCCTCTTATGAAGCCTCCAACCCCCTAAATTGCTTTCCCTGGTCTCTGAATTTTTAAGGCATCTTCCATCTGTCCTATTGTGAGGAAACTAATGTACATAAGATTTATTCTGTTTAGAATAAATATATTTTAGTGTCTTGGAAGGGAAAAGAAACAGATTCCCTTTTAAAGGATTAAGATTCGAACAGAGGTCCTGGATATTGCAACAGTGCAGTCCTACTGGAGATGAGGTGAGACTCTGAGACCCATGGTAGAGGGAGTTAATTGAGGAGAAGGCTGATGAATGAGCCTTTTGTAGCTGGAGCTGCTCTAAGTCTACTGAGAGTCATGAACATGTCCATGAGAAGGAGTCTCCGCTACCCACTCTGTTTCCCTAGGCAGTTTGAACTCTGAGAAGGATGATAAGAAGGGAAGGAAACTTTGGAGAGTAAGGAGGGGAAACCGTTTTTTTCTCGTTATTGTGATATAGTAGGCCCCTGAGTAAAAATGACACCTCACTCCAGAAAGACCAGAAGTCAGTACTGGCAGCAGATAACATGCCAGCTGTACCCATTTCCTTAGAATTTTGATGAGATTACATATCTATCTTTGTACACTTTACTGGATAATTAGTTAATTCACATTTTGTAAAGAAAGCAATATTTTTACTTAAACCTAGATCTAGATTTGAGCAAGTTGCTAAACTCCATTAAGTTTTAATTTTTTTTTTATGGATTAAATGGAAATAAGTTCTACCTGCTTATGGATACATTATGGGAAAACATTTAAACCTTGTTCATTCAAACACCCCATAATAACTACATCACACTGTGGCAGCCCTGGTGTAGTCCCTTGGTGCAGATAAAAATCTCTGCCACTGCTGGACTCAGTGACTAGTATTATTAAACAAGTCACCCATTACAGTTTTTCATTCTGCTCAATTATCATTCTCTCTCTCTTTCTCTATCTCCATTTATTCCTCTAGCATCCCCTACCTAAAAAGCGTTTGATGAAAACTTAAACTCTAGGGTGTTTACAAGGGACTCTAGGGACCAAATCTGCAAAACTTTTATTGGGCCTAGCAATGGAACAGAACAAAGGAGGCAGGATTCCAGTCAGAACTTTGCTGCAAACTAGCTTTGTGACTACCAAACAGACTTGGTCTTATGTCCTCATTTGTAAATGAGAGTTGGATGGCATAATCTCCAAATCTCCTTTTAGCTTTAAAGTGTGCAGTTTTGTTTACTCCTGCTGGGATTTCCACTCTCTTGGTAGTAGCTGGCCCAGTGCCTAAGAAGAACTTATCAGCCCTCAGGATATGCTCTGCAAATTCCAACAAATTAGGCAAAGACAATCACCACACTGTACTCTAGAGTGTAATTATATGCTACTTTCTATCATTTATTATTGTTTCAATTGTTTCCCTACTAGATTACACATTTTATAATCTAGATTGGGAAACACCCACTTGTTACTAGAAACCTGAATATTCACTTCAACATTCTCAAATTATCAAAATTGTTCTTCCTTGAATAGATCAAATTTTGTTCCTATTACCTTACATGTTTTACTTATTAACTGACCAGTTAATTTCTATTTTTATATGTCATCAAAATATAAAATTTAGCTTATTTCTCATCAGAATGATTTGCTCATTCCAAATTAATGTAATTTCATTATAGTAATGTTAAAAAAATGGGACAGGTCTGCAAATAAGTGAGCTTAATTTACAGTGCAAGTATGTCTAGTCCGAGTAGGACAATACCAGAGATGATGGCAAATACTGGTGACCTGGAAACCAGCTTTATTAACAAGGGGTTAAGAGAAGTGAAGCAGTGGAGTGAGAAGTGAAGCAGTGGAGTGTGGTTAGCACTCATGTTCTGGAACCAGACTGCCTGCATTTGAATCCAAACTCTGCCACTTATAGTGAGTGACCTGAGCAAGTTCCTTATCTGTACCTCACTTGCATCACATGTCAAATGGAGATGATAATAATTAAATATTAATATTGGTAAGGTGTTTGGAACTTCCTGACAAGGGGAAAGCACCTTATAATTCTGGTCAACTGTTTAGGATGGGGTTGAAAGGAGAAAACAGGAGCATCAGATACTTTGCTTAGAGAAATTGGTGGTCAAGGGAAGTGGGACAGGAAGGGGTAGAGCCAAGCAGTGAAGCACAGGTGTCCGTGTGTATTTCGTTTCCCAAGATAAGGGAAGCCTTTGCATATTTTAGTGGATGGAAAGGAGCCAAGGCACAGGAAATCAGAAGAGGGAGGGGATAGCTATGGGAATAGGATTATCCATAACAAGAACACAGGTAATTAGAGGTGACGGGAGGGAATTCTAGAGTAGTTTTCTCTGTGTTCTTCAAAACATCATCAAGCTAGTCTTTACAACATGTCATGAAGTTTGCATTGAAATTCACCAGAAGAGATTGCCATAGTCCTCAGTGGTCTAGAATCAGGCAGTGAATGGGAATAAATTAGTGAGCTGATATGAATGAGCAGAGGAAACTCTCCAGTGACATGCTGTAAAGGAGTTATAGCCCAGTGGTACAGATAGATCATTCTGGAAAGAATCTTGCAGATAGACTAGCACAGGGCTAAGCACACAGAGGCAGTGTCTCTGCAAACCCAGGCACCAAGCATCCTCAGCCAAACCACCAACAGCCACAGGGTTCACAAATAATCCATGGGAGAGACTAAAAACTGGATTGTGTTCAGGTGTCTATGAATGACCACTCACATCAATCCTTTTACCATAAATGCCACAGGATTTAAAATAACTTGATCCAAGAAACTCCTTCGCGCGCACACACACACACACACACACACACACACACACACACACTCACGCCTGCAGTATCTTACTGAATTCTTTAAAAATATTCTGTAATATGCCTTAGAAAATAACACTGTTTTAACTGAAATCCTTGGACTGTCATTTCCAGAGAGGGACCAACTTTGCTAGCAAGTTGAATACCACATACACTTGGAAATTTGCAAGAATTAAGCAAAACGACAAGCTTACCTGAAACGTGAGCAAGAGAATTTATTTTAGGTAGGAAGACCTTGAACAACATAAAGGCAAATCCTCGTGTTGACAAGAGCTAATATGTCTAATCCAGACCCATTAGTAGCTAACCATCCTACATTCTCAGAAAAGGCCCCTACTTTGCTGTGGTTGGAAGTCAGTGTGATAAATGGGACTAAGCATTAAATGGAACTAAAAGCAAAAGAGTTTGGTATCACATGGAAGCTTTCAAGTTAATGTTTCTACCTTTTCTCCCTTCCACACAAAGATTCACTTTTTAAATATTGCTTTTCCACATAGATTAAAAGCTTTGTCCCTAGTTAAGAGACTTACAGCAATCAGTAGTGTGAGAGAGAAGATGATTTGCAGCAGGACACACTTCCCAGAGCTCCCCAATCCTGCATGTTGTCAGCCCCTTCTAATACCAGCTTAATATAACTGCCAAATAATATAAACTTCGTCCCCCACTATTAGATTCCTTCCTATACCCTTCGGGCTCTGTATGCAGTGTGTGCCCCACCTAGTCTTTGCTTGTTTCACTGCTAGCTGCTCACTCTGTGACCTTCAGAGGCTGACCACTGGGCACAGCTGGTTTTATTCCCCCCTAAAGCAGCAATGACTGACAGATGTGGGAGCAGAAAACACAGACCTTTTATCAAGAGATGGGACAAACTTTGCATTATCTTTCATGCTCTGGAGTTCCCCTGAGGATCAGTTTGAGACTAGATTAACCTGACATTTCATACATTCTAGGCTTCTTCCTTTTTTTCTTTTTCTTCATCCTACTTTCTTGCTCCTTTATTGGTTTCCCCTGAGGGCAAATCCTTAATAATTAACTTGCATACAAGTCCCTAGCTCAGGGTCCGCTTCTAGGAGAACTCAACTCAAAACCTTACTAATGACTCATTCATCCATTCAGAAATGTTCCCTATGTTCTCCTCAGCTCGGTGAAGAAGAGTGACCCATAGGTAGATGAAATGTTACCACGAATGTTCTCAAGGTGCTATATGGGACACATAGTGAGTACACATTTTAGAGCTAAGGGAAACAAAGTTATGAGCATGTCATCTCACCTGTCAAAGTGGCTCATATTTAGTAGGTCCTCATGAGTGCTAAAAGATCGATCAGTTCTTTGGCCTCATGCTGTCACCTTTGAGGAAGAGTCAATCAGTTGCCTTCGATTTTATTTTATTCAACACTGGACCCTCTGAACCAGAGTATAAGAGACAGATGTATAGGCTAATAAGTACAAAGACAAGTGCACCTTGAATAATGCATAAAATGCTGTGAAATATGAGATAAGGAAGGGTACCGTTCCAAGAAAATTGAAGGCTAAGCCTCATAGGATAAGTAGCATTAATTCTGGAGAAAGGTGGCGAGAGGCATTTTGGTGTTGCTCCCTGTCGGGCAACAAGGTCCGATGTACCTCCTCAGGGCCCACCTGAGGAGAATACGGGGCCGAGCAGGATGATGAGTGTCCGCAGCAAAGGAAACACACCAGAGCCGGGAGGTCTGTCAGCACACGAGGCACAGCAGGAATCTCATTTATTGAGGAAATCACACAGCTTTTATGTAGGGTGGGGGCTGGGAAGGAACCAATTAGCTTAAAGGTGAGCAAGGCACGGGGGTTCATGCAGGCGAGAGTCCCATAGGACTATATGGCAAGCACAAGCTGATCACATTCGCAGAACTGTTGTTAACCAATCCCTGACAGTGGTCCGATTTATCATCATTAACTATTGAAACCTTGATCTTGCTCACTTGCCAGGGAGTAAGGAGTCAGCCTGAGTTAGTTAACGTGTCATTAGTCCCAACGTTTTGGAAAGAGGGACTAGCACGCTCCATAGCATTTAGGGGTGAAAGAGCACTGGCCTGTCTCTGGAGGAGTGAGTATGTGGTTTAGGGATTGAAGCACAGTTTGCTGCAGATTAGACAGAAGATCAATCTGGAGAATCTGGAGATAGAGGTTGGAGCCACTAGGAGGTAGAGCTGAGGTAATTCAGAGCTTTAATCCTGCAGCAATGGGAAACCTTTGAAAGTATTTGAAGTTGACTGATGTTTGTCTCAGAGACAAAATGAAGCTGTATTAAAAAGAAGAAAAATTGGGATTGGAAAGAGTAGCCAGAAGTGTATTATTAGGTTAAATCAGCTATAATTCCCAATATAGAAACGGTTTTTAAAAATGTAATTTATTTTTTAGAGCAGTTCACAGCAGAATTGAAAGAAGGTACAGACAGTTTCCATATATGCCTTACCCTCATACACACATAGCCTCCCCCATTATGGTCACCCCCTCACCCAGAGTGCTGCATTTGTTAAAACTGATGAACCTGCATTGACATAGCATCACCCACAGTCCATAGTTCACATTAGGTACACTTTTTGTGCTGTGCATGGCACACATCCACCATTATGGTATCCTACAGAACCGTCTCACCACACAGGTCTTTTTAGGGGCAGTTATTTTTGACCTATTGAAAATGACACTTTCATAAGGTTCAAACTGATATTTGAGCCAGGAATGAGGCGAGAATCTGAAGATCAGCACCAAGATGAGAAAAGAGGGGTGAAATAAAGAAGCTATATAAGAATGAAAATTGACAGCCTGAAATTAGTGACCCACTGGTGGCAGAGGCAGAGTAAGCTGAGGTGACAGCAAAGCAAGGTGTCTATTGAGAGCGATTGGGTGAATAGTGAGTGGAGAGGGTCCTTAAAGGAAGTGAGGAGCCACTGAAGGAATACCTCAGGCAGCGCAGCAGGGACACGTACCTACTTCAGAACCCAATGTGCTGCACAAATTACCTGGCAGCCCTCATTCCTGTTTGCTTTCTCTGCTGTTTGACATGAGACAGGCACATGATATCCAAATCCCTAAGGCTGTAGCTAGTACTAAAGTCTAGCTAACAAGTAACGCCAAGTTCAAGAGTTTACTTAGTGAAAGCAGGCCTCTTAACAAGAACCCAGGAGTGAAGCAGCATGAGCAACTTGGTGGTCCATGAGGCAGGAACCTGTCCTAACAGGGGTTTTTTTGTTTATTTGTTTTTTGAGCATAAGGGGACTTTTTCCTATCAGAGTGCAAAAAGGGCTTTGACAGGGTTATGGAATAAATGTGAAAACCTGATATTTTTCTCCCCCCGAGTCTAACCATTCCTTCCAGAATCATAATATTTCAGTGAACATTGCTGAACTTTATCTAATGGACAAAATGTAAATTTGGGGGACTGTATAAAAGACGCATCATTTTATGATGCTTCTTAAAGTAGAACTCATCCATTTGTTGAACACAGTTAAAAATGGAAAACTACATGTCCAAGTGGAGAACTTTCATAACGTGCCACCTGGAGTCGGTATGCAAGGATGAGCTTTTGTCACATTTGAGAGAACATATACTCTAGCAAGTTAGTAAAAAGGACTGACTGAGGAAATGTTGGGTTTCATTCCTTTCTGCTTTTTTCTTGTAAGAATTTCATTTCACTCTGCTTTTTCTTGTAAGAGAATTACTGGAAAATGTTTAAAAATAGTTCTCGGCTATGACAAAATATTTTCTTAAAATTTTCTCATTACACTCAATGAATTTAGACTATCACTAGGAGACTGCCACTAAGGGATGGGCTTCAGGACCAATTTTTCAGCATTATTCATTCATGCCACAAATACTTATTGACTATGATCTATGTGCCAGGTGAGTGGTAGCTGTTGGAGACACAGTGGTATGAAAATCAGACACAATTCCTGCCTTCATGAAGCTTATACCTTAGATATACTGACAAATATTAAACAATTAATCACAAAAGAGCTATTAGTTTCAAACTACAGTGAGTTCCTAAAAAGGAAAATAGTGACTATCACATGGTAGGGGGCAGTCCTAGTCAACCAGATGGCCTCTGAGGAGATTTTTCAAGTTGAGACCTATGAGCTAAGTAGTAGTAAATACAATGATGAAGGCATGGAAGATCACTGCAGGCAGGAGAAGTTGCCAGTGCAAAGGCCCTAAGGTAGAAAGGAGCATGGCCCTGTGCATAATGGTCAAAGATGACCAGTATGGCTGAAGTACACAAGAACAAAAGGGCAAAAAGTCTGAAATGAGGCTAGGGTTTCAGCCAGAGTCCAGACCAAACATGGCCTCTGAAGTCAAATTAAGATTCTGATCTTTACCCTAAGAGCAATAGGAATCCATGAAAAATAATAAGCTGGAGAGTGGTAGAATTAGGTCATTTGAAGTTAATGAGTTTTAACCTGGCATTTAATAAGAACTAAGATAATTTCTCCAAAGATTTAAATTTAGAAGTTGATGCTATAGTGTAAGAGGAATGAAGATCATCAGTCAAAGCACAGAGGTCAAAATGAGATGGTCTTGGGGAGGTTAGAATGAAAACTTCTTTATTTACTAGATTATAACCGATGTGAGTTGATATGTGGGTTTTGGTTTTCTTTAGAATGTTCAAGGCAGTGTCATCTGACAAAAGGAGTCATGATCAATAACTCTGTCCCCTGAAACCTTCTGTCTGTTCACAGATCAGGTATCACACAAACAACTACGCATCCAGCTCCACCTCCTTCCCCCACCAGTGCTCCTCGACCTTGATGTGGAGTGACCACTTGGAAAGGTGAGATTTAGAAGCTGCCCAGGTCAACACTGTAGCCTTCTGCCGTCTCTCTGGTCTGCTCTGAGTCCATGCTGTGCATTTTAAGAATAAAAATGCAAATGAAAGCATACACATGTGATTAAGAAGTACCAGCTTCCTTAGAAGAGCTGTTGTTGCTTTTCACTCTACTTAAATTTCCTCCGAGATCTTTCTGTGATGGGCTGCAGTCTGGTTGGGTGACAAATCAGTTCTGCCATAGAAAAGCCTGCATGTCACTGATTTTTCATAATAAGGTCACTCTCAGGGAGTATTTTAAGGTTAAGCTACTGTTTTAATTAGACATCAGAATCCAGCGTGTTCACTGTATGACTGGTGCACTCTCGGTTGCCTTTCTCGTTAGATTTTTCTTGTATAAAATGTGTACTTCAATGGACGAACAGTCTAGAAAGCAGAACATAATGCCACCTGGGATGCATAATTGACTATATTAAAATTTTATCTTTAGTTTTTCCCTCAAATACATCTTTTCCATATTTTTGTTAGGGACTACAGAGGCCATAGAGTTAGCTTAAAAAGCCCTTTGGCTATTATAGCATTGTGAGATCTTTTTTTTCTTTAAGAGAGAATGCGAGTGAAAATGTTTATTTTTTTCAAAGACAGTACATTTATTAAGTAAGTCAGTCTTTTTGTTTTAATGGAAAGAAAACATGCTCACATTATTTTATTTTTTTGTTTATTGGCAGGTACAATAACTTCTTTACTTATACAGTTATTATGATTGTGGACACTAACTGTTTAATTGCCTTGCCTGTTTGTCCTCCCAAGGTTGAAGCAACTGAGAGATAGTTACTTCAGTTTTTCAGGGGAGGAACTGAACATGTTTTTCCAAGGAGATAGAGTGGGCAGCTATGCTTACAGGATGCAGATGAGAATAAGCTGGCTGATTCTGGAATATACCTTGAAAATGATGAGAACAAAACAAATTGTCACTCAACTAACCTTCACAATCCTACACCCTTCTTTAAATATCTGTGAGATATGAACACGTATACCTGGGCATTGTTTTTGCTATCAATGCAAATTCCTCTGGGGCGGAGAGTGAAGAGAAGAGAAAGGAGAGCCTGGTCCCCATCTCTCTCTCTCTCTCTCTCTCTCTCTCTCTCTCTCTCTCTCTCTCTCTCTCTCTCTCTCTCTCTCTTTCTCTCATAGGTTCACTTTAATGCTGCTCTTAATTTTCTAAAGCCAACCTTATTGCACTTTCCCTTCATTGTAAAAAATAATCTAGGTTTTATATGGAAACTTTGGAAAATGAAAATAATTAGAAAGAAAGGAAGTTGACTAAATGCTATTTCCACTACTCAGGCAAAACCTAACTATATTAGTTTATTTTTTGTGTTCTTTTTTTTCCTCCCTGTACTTTTCTTGATTTTGTTTTATATGATTATGACATTATATATGTACTTTTGAATCTTGTTCTTATCTCATTTAATATAAAGTAAACATTTCTCAAACAATTTGCAAATTCTCTGTAAAGCTACTTTAATATTTATTTGAGTCTATCAAAAGAGTATACTATAGGTTTCCTTAACCAGAATCTGTGGTCACATTAGGCACCATCACAAATAGTTCTGCATTGGAAGAAGTCAAATGCAGAGATTTAATTAGTATTTCTGATTTGTGTTTTTGCCGTAAGAAGACTTTAACGAATGAAATGTAATTAGAAAGAAAGGAAGCTTACTAAATGCTATTTCCACTACTCAGATGCATGTAATCAGACTGCTTTCCAAAAGAATTATCAGAGGTTTAAAATTTCATCAGCAACGTATCAGAGTTTCTGCTTTGCTTCCCCCTAACCAGCACTGGATATTATCTTAAAAAATAAATCCCACACTTTGTGGAATGGATAGGAAAAACATTGCATTTTATGGATATTTCACTTTGCCCTCTTCCTTATTTTTAGATTATAGTTATAAACTTGTTGAGGCTTGTTTTATGACAAGTTTGCTATTTGATATACCTATAATTGCTTTTATTTATGAAATGCACATAATTATTTCAAGTAAGAATGTTTTGGCTGAATAAAGCATACATATTTTTTACCCACATCTTGCTCCTTGTACCAGATACAAAATTTTTAAAAAATTATCCCTATCAGAGCTTATTGCATCTTTCTCTCTCTATTTTAACAGATGATGAAAGAACAGAGCTGGACTTTTTATTGCAATTCCTGCTTCCCTGAGTTTGTATTTTTCTTCCTAACCAAGAAGAACATTATATTTTTTGGACCGTATCTTTATTTTTGTCTGATTTTTAAATTTTAATGTTTTTTCTTGTCAGTAATACACCCTGAGAGCAGTTTTATTGTTATAACCCATGCCTCTGAATGTTAAACTGACTTCTTGGAAGGATTCTGAGCAAGCTTTAAGAAGCTGGGCAGGATTCCACAGATGATGATTGGTGGAAAAGACAAGCGAAAGAAAGAATGACTCACATTCCAGGAATTTCCTCCAACTTCAAACCTTTACCCGAATCTTATCCAATGTGGACAGCTGTTGATTTTATAATGATTTTGATTTCACAATATGAATTCGAAAAATCAGTGTACGTTTTCACAGTGAAAAGTCGACACTGAGAGCAAGAATTCTATTACAAGGACATGAACTTAATGAAAGAAGACAAGCCCAGTGAGGGCAGGAGGGTCTCAGGACAAGGGAGATTCATGCCAGATGTGTGATTAATGCTGTGGAGATGTGGTATCCCTCTGGGCTTAGTTCAGAAATAAATGCTCTCCAGTTTAAATTCTGGTTTGGGGTCATTAGGTAATTCAGGAATGCTTCATTGCTATTTCTTTGCTTTTAAAGACAAAGAATTGATGTAGCCAAAGGCATCCTTGCTGTGTCATAAACAATTAGGAGGCTACCAGGTTATTCTGTTAGAGCAATTAAAAAAAATCCAGATATAGCCTTCTAGTTCTTCATTTTTATCTTACTTTTGAATCACTATCAATTCAAGATTTCTTATAGTTTCTTCTCAGGCAGCATACCAAGAGACAAACTTAATAAATAGCAGTTATTCTGCTTCAAGTTTTGTTACTTTTTTTGTGAAATAAAAGGATCTACATTGTATGGCAATAAAAAATTCTGTGGACTTTTTAAATACTTTGAGTCTCATTTAATAGCTTTCAACTGATATGCCTTCACCTGTTTTAATTCAATCAATCTGCCTTTCTTGCTGTACCCCAATTTCTGCCTCTACCCCTCCCCACCCTGTTCACTGAGTTCAACACATGCTTACCGTGCCTCCTCTCTAGGCACAGTGCTAAGGGCCGAGCTGTCACCTCTGAGGACATCTGAGGAAGATGTAAAAATACCAGTTGTTGAGTCATTTTTCTCCAAAAGCTGAACCAGTTATGATATATAAACTACATTATTTCCTTTCAAGCCTACATTTGAAATTGTTTTAACTAGCATCAAGCTCTTACTGTACATAGTTCTTCAGGTTCAAGTTCAATGAATTTTATGAAACACATAGTTTTTGCCTCCATTATTGGAATATCTGTGTTCCTTGGGTCTGTCCCTGTGACAAAATACCTCATAAAACCAACATAAAGGAGATAAAATTTAATTGTCTTATGGTTTCAGTCCATGGTCACTTGGACCCATTATTTTGGTCTGTGCCATGGCAGAATTTCATGGTAGGGAGCAGATGGTGGAGTGAAGCTGGTCATCTTAAGGTGGCCAGGAAGCAAAGAGAAAAAGAGAGAGAGGAAGGGACCAGGATCCTAATATCCCTTTCAAGGGCATGCCCCTATGACCTGACTTCTTTCCATTTGTTCCCATCCCCAAAAGATTCCACCACCCTCCCATTGTACATAGGCTGGTGATAAGGCCTTTAGCATATGGGACTTTGGGGGACATTAAAGATCCAAACTACGTGACACTCCTGTTACTTCTATTTCTCCATCATTCATCTAAGCATTATCTTGCTGTCATATATTTATTATTTTTTTTTTACAAAAGATAACTTTATGCAGGGTTTTCCCTATGTCTCATTGTTAATATAGTAAGAATTTAGATTTAAGCTCAAGTTTTATTGATTTCAGGGGCACTGCTCCTTCTTCAACACAGTGGATATGAGATTTTCTACAATGATGTTCTGTTTATAAGACAGTGATGCAGCAGTAAAGCATGGGTTTTGAAACTAAACTTAGATTTAAATATGGTTATGCCACTCATAAACTCTGTGACCTTGAAAAAGTTAATTTCATTGAGTTTCAGTCAACTAATCTATAAAATGAAGATAATGCTACTTACCTAGAGGGTTATTGTGATAATATATATTAGGTGCATGTAACACGGAGGTTCTTAGTTAAGTATTAACAGAGATGAATTTTTTATTCAGACTTATCTCCAACTTTTTAATGAGCTCACAATTTCAACAATGAACTGACTTCATGACTGGTGGGTCTAAATGTTATAGACAGAATCCACTTCAAATTCCTCTGTACTATTCTTATTTATAATATCCCATAATTACTTTTGCTAGTGTGAAACCAACCTACCTATTTCCACATGTTCGAATCTTACCTTGCTCTTAGGTCTTGAATAATTTAAGTATTTTTGTTCTCTGTCATCTCTATCCTCCACTCTGAAATTACATGGTACAAATTTGATGATATTGCATTTTTCTTAAATATTCCATTTCCCTTGACAAAATTGTAATTCATAATGAATTAGAGACCCTTTTCTTAAATTTCCTTCATAGATATTTTAGCACCAGTGTAGTGTCTGACTCCTAGAAAGATGCTATTTACTTAGTAAATTATTAGCAAAGGTGATATTTATATACAAGTTTCACAGTCTAAAATTCGAATGACAATGATAGAAAGCACTTTGTTTCCATAATATTGCTCAAGTTGGGAAATTTCATATTAATCTTTCCTGATTTAGAAATGTCACATCACAGTATAATAATCAATTTGGTTTATCTAACATCGTTCATTAAAGATGTTTGTGTAAAGTAGTAAGCAATGAAATAACTGGAAAACTCTGAAAAACAATGATTGGCAAAGATAGTTTGAAATCTGATGTAAAGTATTTGTCAGTATAAAATATTTCAGATATATCTTTGTGTGTGTGATGCTGGGGATTAGAACCCAGGGCCTTGTGCCTGTGAGAAAAGCACTTTACCAACTGAGCTATATCCCCAGCCCCTTCAGATACATTTTTAAGTAGCCTTTAGTTTTATGTTCACAGAAAGATTGAGTGTAAATACACAAGATATTTTTGTTTTTAATCCATAGAAATCTATCCACTGCACAATAAGTTCACTTAAAATAAGAGGTTCTGTTTTATATTCCCAATTTAGAAATTTCACATCACAGCATAATAATTCAATATCCTGGATCATGTTTTAGCAACACATTTATTGAAAAGTGCCTTCACATTCATTTCTATTCTTATCTTTAGTAAACATAGAATCTCATCATTATATAATGTAGTTATAATCAGGCTAGAACTAATCCTCAAAGTAAAATGAGTTCCTTAGGAACTCTGCCAAAAAAAGTCACATATGGAGATACGTGGTTGATCCACAGTTTTAATGTAATTACAGGAACTAGTTTAATGCTCTATAAAATACACATGCAAACCATGGAACATGCTTGTGTTTGTAAGTGGGCTATGTAGACATGGTTCCCGACAGTACACATACAATACATTCTGTGTACCTTTAGACCTAAGACTTGGCACTGGAAGAAATGAGCTCCAGATCCTAACCTCCATCCTATTACAACTCTGGCGCTTTCACTCAGCACTAGAGCAAACAAAACAAAAGCCCAGCTGTGCTACTCCCAAGTGAGATGCGGCAGGCTAATGTGCAAGACAGGCCAAGTCCTGCCCAGATCGCAGAACGGCCAGGTAAGAAAACAGGCAGTGTTAGGGTCAGGAGCTTGGGCTCTCACCAGAAGCTATTTTTACCCAAATTCTCCCACAGAGGGAGGAAAAAATAGAATCATTTGTCTCTTACATGTACATATATGTATGTATGTATCTTATGGTTATTTACCATGGTCTACAAAATATATGAAAATTCAGATTTAAATTGTTCTTCCTTTTTATTATCTACAAGGGTTTAAAGATCTTTTAAAAATCAAGCAAATGAGAGAAAAAGTTATCAAAAACCAATATAAATTACCTACAAGAACAAAAACTTTCAACACCCTTTAGTAGTTAGAAGTATATTTCATTAAAAAAAAAAAAAAACCCTGTTGCTAGGATAATTGCAATTTTGTAGGTATCTTAAGAATCTGTATATCTTTTATATTTGTTTGTTATACTTTTACTTACTATGACTGCTTACATGCTTAATTGTTGTCTTAAAAATATTTGTGCTCACACTTTTCATTAATCCAGGCTTTTACTGAATGTTCTGCTAATTTAAGAATATCTCTAGGCGCATGCTATAAATAACAATGTTTCTTTGTTTCATTTATGTTCTAAGGCTTTATGTTCATTATCTGAAATGTTTTTATGCCAAAATAACTCATATGATATATGTGTGTGTGTGTAGGTGTATATATATGTGTGTATATATATATGTGTGTATATATGTGTGTGTGTGTGTGTGTATATATATATATATAATCTCATAAAAGTTATATCTATAAATACACACACATTTAAGAACTTCCGTAGTGTTTAAAAAAATACTCAACCACCCTGTAATCTTCCTGTTGGCTGCACCCATGCTTTATACATCTACCTATGAGGCCTAGCTGAGTCAGGTCCTAGGCACATAGTAATTGCTCAGTAAGAAATGAGGGGTAGTCTAAGCAGCATGACTGCAATGCATATGAGTTATGCTTAAGACAACTAGATGATGTTTCACTATAGGTGAGAGTGGCATTTAGTTGACAGTTGTTTTTCTGTTTGCTTTTCCTCTTTGACATTGTGGTATTTGGTCAGTCTTTGAATTTAAAAAGTACAATGAAGCCATTTTTAGACTTCTTGGAGAAAATCACACACAAACTCATATACACACATACACACGCAATTGCTGTTAGGAAAATGAGAACTAAACCTGTATCTTGGTGCAGTGACCTGACCCTATAGTCCCAGCTACTTAGGCTGAGGCAGGTGGATCACTTGAGCCCAGGAGTTCAAGGACAGCCTAGACATCATAGAAGGACCTGGTTCTGAAATAAATAAATAAACAAATAAACTTATATATAAAATAACTTTTCTTTCAAGCAGTTGTGTTATTTCTTACCTTGGCATAGGAGCTGAGTTTTAATTCTACACCTATAGGCAAATAAAGATGTCACAGATGATATATAGTCTATGGAATAAAATGATATAATTTGTATATATGAAGACACTAGAAAATATACCTTATTATTTATTGCTTCCTTGAGAAAAGTATAGTGATCTCCTTTTAATTAGAAATAAGTATACCAGAACCTTTGTAAATAAATAATAATAGTCTTTAGCTGATTTTTAAATGAAAGTAGGGATTCCTAATAATGGCTTTTGTCAAACATATTTATTGATTTGATTTATAACTTAAATGCTAAATCCTTTTAAATGCTTAGAGTTATATAAGAAATGAGAACTTAAGTAACATGCACTAAAATGCTATGGTCCAAGAAGGGCAGAAGAAAATATTTGCTGAAAAACCCAATGTACCAGATAAAACTAGACAAAGATTTCTAACAAAAATTAAAGAGTAAAACAGCAAGAGATGATAAAGTTTGTTGCATGACTGGACAAAGTATGGTTTAGTAATATGTGCTCCATAAACACTTGCTCAGTTTTTTCTTTTGTTTGTATAACCACTTAGCCACATCCCTAGCCCTTTTCATTTTTTTATTATTTTTTATTTTGACCCTAAGTTGCTTAGGGCTTCTCTACGTTGCAGAGGCTGACTTTGAACTTGTGATTCTCCTGCCTTAGCCTCCAGAGCCTCTTGTATTACAGGTGTGCATCACCCCATCCAGCCCAATTTTTGGTGGCAGAGTGAGGAAAGGAGATGCTGCTACTGCAGCTCTGATAGTAAAGACTAAGAAGTAGGTTTTCAGGCAAAATTAGGTAAATGTCATACTAAGAAGATATGAAGGAAATGGGAAAAAGGTAGTTACATATTCTTTAAGAGACAAAAAAAAAAAAAAAATTACGTTTATTGATTTCCTGATGTTGAACCAACCTTGCATCCCTGGGATGAAACCCACTTGATCATGGTGTACTATCTTTTTAATATGTTTTTGTATGCGATTTGCTAAAATTTTGTTGAGAATTTTTGCATCGATGTTCATTAAGGATATTGGTCTGAAATTTTCTTTCCTTGATGAGTCTCTGTCTGGTTTAGGTATCAGGGTGATATTGGCTTCATAGAATGAGTTTGGGAGGGTTCCCTCCTCTTCTATTTTATGGAATACTTTGAGAAGTATTGGAATGAGCTCTTCCTTAAAGGTTTTGTAGAACTCGGCTGAGAACCCATCTGGTCCCGGACTTTTCTTTGTTGGTAGGCTTTTGATGACTTCTTCTATTTCAGTACTTGAAATTGGTCTATTTAAATTGCTTATGTCCTCCTCATTCAGTTTAGGCAATTCATATGTCTCTAGAAACCTGTTGATGTCTTCGAAATTTTCTATTTTGTTGGAGTATAGATTTTCAAAATAGCTTCTAATTATGTTTTGTATTTCCATCCTGTCTGTTGTGATATTTCCTTGTTCATTCCGAATTTTAGTGATTTGGGTTTTCTCTCGTCTTCTCTTTGTTAGTGTGGCTAAAGGTTTATCAATTTTGTTTATTTTTTCGAAGAACCAACTATTTATTTTGTCAATTTTTTGTATTGTTTCTTTTGTTTCAATTTCATTGATTTCAGCTCTGAGTTTAACTATTTCCTGTCTTCTACTACTTTTGGTGCTGTTCTGTTCTTCTTTTTCTAAGGCTTTGAGCTGTAGTGTTAGGTTGTTTATTTGTTGAGTTTTACTTCTTTTATTAAATGCGCTCCATGAAATAAATTTCCCTCTAAGTACTGCTTTCATAGTGTCCCAGAGATTTTGATATGATGTTTCTTTGTTCTCATTTACCTCTAAGAATTTTTTAATTTCCTTCCTAATATCTTCTGTTATCCATTCATCATATAATAGCATATTGTTTAATCTCCAGATGTTGGAATAGTTTCTGTGTTTTACTCTTTCATTTATTTCTAACTTCAATCCATTATGATCTGATAGAATACATGGTAGTGTCTCCATCTTCTTGTATTTGCTAACATTAGCTTTGTGGCATAATATATGGTCTATTTTAGAGAAGGATCCATGTGCTGCTGAGAAGAAAGTGTATTCACTCTTGGTTGGATGGTATATTCTATAAATGTCCGTTAAGTCTAAATTATTGATTGTGTTGTTGAGATCTATGGTTTCTTTGTTCAATTTTTGTCTGGAAGATCTGTCCAGTGGTGAGAGCAGCGTGTTAAAATCACCTAGTATTATTGTGTTGTGGTCTATTTGGTTTCTGAAATTGAGAAGGATTTGTTTGACATACATAGATGAGCCACTGTTTGGGGCATAGATGTTTATGATTGTTATATCTTGCTGATTTATGCTTCCCTTAAGCAGTATGAAATGACCTTCTTTATCCCTTCTGACTAACTTTGGCTTGAAGTCCACATTATCGGAAATGAGGATGGATACTCCAGCTTTTTTGCTGAGTCCATGTGCATGGTATTTTTTCCCCATCCTTTCACCTTTAATCTATGGGTATCTTTTTCTATGAGGTGAGTCTCTTGCAGGCAACATATTGTTGGATCTTTCTTTTTAATCCAGTCTGCCAGTCTATGTCTTTTGATTGATGAATTCAGGCCATTAACATTCAGGGTTATTATAGAGAAATGATTTGGTTTCCCGGTCATTTGGTTCATTTTTTAAATTTTGTTTATTTATTTGTTTGACACAACTTGTTTCCTCCTTTATTTGACAATTCCTTTAGGATAATTCCTCCCTTTGCTGATTTGCTTCTTTGTTTTTCATCTCTTCCTCATGGATTCACCATATCAGTAGACTTAAAGTCAAGAATCACATGATTATTTCAATAGATGCAGAAAAAGCATTTGATAAAATACAGCACCCCTTCATGCTCTAAACACTAGAAAAAATAGGGATAGTGGGAACATTCCTTAACATTGTAAAGGCCATTTATGCTAAGCCCATGGCTAATATCATTCTAAATGGTGAAAAACTGAAAGCATTCCCCCTAAAAACTGGAACAAGGCAGGGATGCCCTCTTTCACCACTTCTATTCAACATCGTTCTTGAGACTCTGGCCAGAGCAATTAGACAAACCAAAGAAATTAAAGGGATACGAATTGGAAAAGAGGAACTCAAACTATCCCTGTTTGCTGATGACATGATTATATATTTAGAGGAACCAGGAAATTCCACCAGAAAACTCTTAGAACTCATAAGTGATTTCAGTAAAGTAGCAGGTTACAAGATCAATGCTCATAAATCCAACGCATTTTTATACATAAGTGATGAATCTTCAGAAAGAGAAATTAGGAAAACTACCCCATTCACAATAGCCTCGAAAAAAATAAAATACTTGGGAATCAATCTCACAAAAGAGGTGAAAGACCTCTACAATGAGAACTATACAACACTAAAGAAAGAAATTAGAGAACACCTTAGAAGATGGAAAGATCTTCCATGTTCTTGGATAGGAAGAATTAATATTGTCAAAATGGCCATACTACCTAAAGTGCTATACAAATTCAATGCAATTCCAAGTAAAATCCCAATGACGTACCTTACAGAAATAGAGCAAGCAATTATGAAATTCATCTGGAAGAATAAGAAACCCAGAATAGCTAAAGCAATCCTTAGCAGGAAGAGTGAAACAGGGGGTATTGCAATACCAGATCTTCAACTCTACTACAAAGCAATAGTAACAAAAACGGCATGGTATTGGTACCAAAATAGAAAGGTAGATCAATGGTACAGAATAGAGGACACGGACACAAACCCAAATAAATACAATTTTCTCATACTAGACAAAGGGGCCAAAAATATGCAATGGAGAAAAGATAGCCTCTTCAACAAATGGTGCTGGGAGAATTGGAAATCCATATGCAACAGAATGAAACTAAACCCATATCTCTCACCATGCACGAAACTAAACTCAAAATGGATTAAGGACCTCGGAATCAGACCAGAGACCCTGCAGATTATAGAAGAAAAAGTAGGTCCAAATCTTCACCTTGTTGGTCTAGGACCAGACTTCCTTAACAGGACTCCCATAGCACAAGAAATAAAAGCTAGAATCAACCACTGGGATAGATTCAAACTAAAAAGCTTTCTCTCAGCAAAGGAAACTATCAGCAATGCGAAGAAAGAGCCTACAGAGTGGGAGAATATCTTTGCCAATCATACTTCAGATAGAGCACTAATCTCCAGAATCTATAAAGAACTCAAAAAACTCTACTCCAAGAATTCAAATAGTCCAGTCAACAAATGGGCTAAGGAAATGAATAGACACTTCACAGAAGAAGATCTACAAGCAATCAACAAACATATGGAAAAATGTTCACCATCTCTAGTAATAAGAGAAATGCAAATCAAAACCACCCTAAGATTCCATCTCACCCCAATTAGAATGGCGATTATCAAGAATACGAGCAACAACAGGTGTTGGCGAGGATGTGGGGAGAAAGGTACACTCATACACTGCTGGTGGGGCTGTAAATTAGTGCAGCCACTATGGAAAGCAGTGTGGAGATTCCTTAGAAAACTTGGAATGGAACCACCATTTGACCCAGCTATCCCACTCCTTGGCCTATACCCAAAGGACTTAAAATCTGCATACTACAGAAATACAGCCACATCAATGTTCATAGCTGCTCAATTCACAATAGCCAGACTGTGGAACCAACCTAGATGCCCTTCAATTGATGAGTGGATAAAGAAACTGTGGTATATATATACAATGGAATATTACTCAGCCATAAAGAATGATAAAATTATGACATTTGCAGGCAAATGGATGAAATTGGAGAATATCATGCTAAGTGAGATAGGCCGATCTCAAAAAGCCAAAGGACGAATGATATCGCTGATAAGTGGAGGATGACACATAATGGGGGGGAGGGAAGGGTTAGAGTTAGGGTTAGGGAGGGGGGCAAGTATAGAGGAAGGAACTACTGTATAGAGGGTAAAGAGGGGTGGGAGGGGTGGGGGGAAGGGAAAAAATAACAGAATGAATCAAACAACATTGCTCTATGTAAATTTATGATTACACAAATGGTATGCCTTTACGCCATGTACAAACAGAGAAAGAACATGTATCCCATTTGTTTACAATAAAAATTAAAAAAAAATAAAAATAAAAAAAAAAAAGATCCCACTGCACTCAAAGGGACTTTCCACCTTGAAAAAAAAAAAGAAAAAAAAAAGATGGAGCTAAACTCTTTTCTATATATCTGCATATACTTAATACTAAAAGTTTCTCTCAATCCTGCCTCTGCCATTATCTCCCATCTGAATTACTTCAATAACAGGCATTCTGTTTTTGATCTTGGGTCCTCAGATCATTTTCCATAACCACTGCTAGAGTAAAATTATGTTAATAAAATGAAAATCTTCATTATTTCCCTTAGCACCTTTTATATTTTTCCATGACCTTCAGGAAAAAATTTAAAACAACTTAACCATCCACTGAGCTTTTTACAATCATGTTTTTCCTCTGATCTTCTCTTCTACTGCCATCTTGTTTTACAGCAGTACTGAACTGCAACCTTATGCCGCTGTGCTCTGCTTCTGTACCATATACTCCCATCTCTCCCTCACTGCATGACTAACCTGGACTCTGCTTCAGTTCAAGGACCACTTCCTCCAAGAAACCTTCTCTTTTGCTAAAGCATTGCTCAGCGTTATAAATTGTTGGTTTATTTACCCATCACTTTTGCTGTCTAAGGTGGGGACTACATTTTTTCTTCTCTGTATCTGATGTGTCTCTTATAGTGTATGACATAGAGCTGGTACTCAAATAATCCTTGCTTGTGAAAGAAGAGGTACAACAATCAACTCGTGAAAGTCTGAGCAAAAGCAATAATTCCAGATAATTCAAGGCCTACACTATCCTTATGTTACTAAAAACAGAGTCATATTTTCAGCTATCCAATTGATGGCTTTCCAATCACAAACAGAACTCAAATAGGCAAGAGATTCTGTGAAGACAGCAGAAAAGTCTGAGAGTATATAACTGTCTCACGTGATTGAAGTTTAAACATAACTGTAGAAACTCAAGGAAAAATAAAAATTGAAATGTTTCTCTCCAACTTGATTCAACATTTCTTCAAAGATGAAATAGTGTACTCCTGTAAATAGCTCAGACTTTGATACTGGGAAACCCTGAATTTGCATCCTGACCGATACTAGGTAGTTGTATGATCTTGAAGATAATATATCTTATCTCACTTAGCCTCAGTACCCTTACTTATAAAATACAACAACACCTACCTTATAGATTGCTGCAAACATTGCAGCCATGTGAAGTCATTATTTTTAAGATCACTACAAATTTCCAGAGGGCAAAGATGATCCAAAGAAAGTCATTTATAGTATGTCTTCATTTTGACTATGTGCCTGAAATCTGGAACTAAGAAATAGGAATTATATATGCACCATAATAAGGCCACACATAATTTTATTCCAAGTCCTTTACACATCTCCAACCATTGCTAAACAAGTTAACTTGAATTACCATTATCTAGCTGCTGAAGCAATGGAATTTTCTCTGCAAGAATATTCTTGACAAAAATGAAGGTGGTTTTGAACTAACACTCCTAGAGCATAATAAGGCCCCACATACTCACAAGTAAGTATTTTCACAGTTAAGAGGAAATGTCTGAGACTAGAACCTCCACTAATATTCAGCATGAGATGTAGATTCTGGGGTAAGAAGGAGAAAAAAGAAGTGTGCGTATTACCAGTGAAGGTCACATCGTCTAGACCACCCATTTCAGAGTATTTTTGGACTGCATCTGGAACCAGTTGGTATTAAGTGAGATTGTCTTTCAGGGCATCTGATCATAAAACAGAGCATGGTTCTGTGGTCAGTCTATAGGCCCAGAGATTCAGCTTACACACTCTCTGGGTTGTGCTACTTTTAAGTCATTGCATGACCGCATATTGCAGGACCCACTGGTATCACGTAGAAGAATGACAGATGCTAAATGGGAACTCATGGAGATTTGGTGTGACATTTCCAAAGCTTTCATAACTAATAACTAATAACCCAGGATAGTTAAAATAGAAAATTCTGGCTACTTTCGACAGGTTATGAATCAGAAGATCAGACATGGGGCCTAGGATTTTGCATTTTTAAAAATAAGCTCCTCACAGGTGATTCTCATCAGGCATATTTGACTACATTAATGTAGTCCAGAAGGTCTTAAAAGATGGTCCCCAGATGAGCAAAATCAGCATCAGCAGGGAACTTGTCAGAAATGGAAATTCTTGGATCCCACTTCAGACCGACTCAATCAGCAGTAACTCTGGGGATAAAACCTAGAAATCTGTTTTAGAAGCACTCTGGTGATTTTCATGCACACTAAACTTTGAAAACTACATTTGTCAAATGTGATCCACAGAGTTGGAAGTTGGGAATAACAGCTGCAGAAGTGGATGTTCTGATTCAAATTCTCCTGGGACTAGGAAGGCCGTGACTTAAATTACAGTGCTGAATCCTGCTCTTTTCCTGACATCACTACCTTCTTTTTTATATCCTAACTAGCAGTTTGAACTCTGTGGATCTCTTTTATTTTCCCAATTGATCAGGGTCACTCCTGATCAATGGAAAATTGATAACAGAGACTTTGTTATTTCTTTTCCAACTTGAATTCCCCCTGCTGCTATGTCCCTCCTTACAGACATTGGAAACACCTGCTGGTTCTGGCTATTTATAATTCAGTTCACACCAGAGTCTGCTACAATATTTTAAAATATTTTACCAGATGACAAGCTGTCTCATCCTCTTTACCAAGCCTTACCCTCTTTCATCATCTGGAAAGCCACGGCAATGCTCAATTACATTGTCCGTTTTTTAAATGGTCACCATTTTCAAGGCTAAACTCTTGGAATCACACTCTTGTGTAAATATTCTTATTTAGTGTCTAAGCACAGAGATAAAAAGGGAATGCAGACTTAGCAGTGAAAAAAGGTATAATAATAGCTTAGTTTCCTCCAGCTTCAGTATCAACCTATCACATCCTGGGTTGTTTAAACAACAAAAACTTATTGCCTCACAGTTCTGAAAACTAGAAGACTGAGATCAGAGTGTTGGCAGGGTTGGCTTTTTCTATGGGTAGGGAGGAAGAATCTGTTCTCTGCCTCCCTCCTATCCTCTAGTGGTATGTTGGCAAACTTTGGAGTTCCTTGGCTCATAGACACAACCATCCTGTCTCTGCCTTCATGTTTACATAGTGTTCTCCCTGTATGTGTATTTATGCAAACTCCCACTTTTTATTTTGACATCAGTCATATTGGATTAGGGGGCCTTCTCTACCTATGCTGAACTAATTACATCTGCAATGACTTTTTTTTTTTTTTTTTTTGAAAACCTCATATTCTGAAGAACTTGGAGTTTAGTACTTATTATACAAATTTGGGAGGGTGAAATTAATTCAAAACTGAAGTTGGTTTAGGTAGGAAGCCAAATATAAACTACAAAATTGTAAGGCCTGACATGATGTTGTTTATGAGATTTAATGAGTTTAGGAATTGAATAAACATTTTAATGACACATTCCAGCCCTGACTGCAATTAAGAAAGACAATTCAAAAGTGGTCCTGTTTTCTGACCATGAAAATCTGAAAATTTTCCCTTCTAAAAAAAGGGATAAATTTCATAAAGCATGTCATAAAAAAGATATTTGTGATGTTTATATCATGTTTCAAATGATTATGTTGACCTAAAGTCAAATTGCTCTATGTTGGGAAGGATGGAGGATGGAAGGTTATAAGAATTCCTGCAGGTGGGTTCTTAATTTGGGTAGCTGTTACTGCTGCACACAATTATATTTCCTTGTGATAGCTTCCAAATCAGAGTCATAGACTCCAATAGGGGTTGAAGTTTAAGATAAACCCATCTAAAAAGGACAATTGTGAATTTACACAGTCATTTGAATAAGGAGGTATTCAACAGTTGTATGATGCCATTTAATGAGCACAGAGGGTAACTACGGTCCCTCTGTTTCCTTCTAGAGTCAGACAAGCCTCTTTAATTTGTAATTCTGTACCTGTTCACAAATTTTCTTTTTTTGTACGGTGTGTATTAATTACACAGAAGGGTGGGTTTCATTGTGGTATACTTGCACACGTATATAACTTTATTTCATCAATTTCGCTTCCCAATAACTCCCCTTATTCTCCCCTCCTCCCTCTCCCTTGTCTCCTTCCATCAAATGATGTAATTTCATTCTTCTTAATGATTGACTAAAACCCCATTGTGTGTATTTATATAAATGTATTCATATATACATACACACATACACACACATTTCTTTATCCATTCATCTGTTAACAGACACCTCATCTGATTCCATAACTTGGCTATTATGAATTGTGCTGTAATAAATATGGGTGTGCATGAATCTCTAAACTATGCTAACTTGAATTCTTTTGGATAAATACCAAGGAATGGTATAATTGTATCATATGGTAGTTCTATTTTTAATTTTTTGAGGAAACTCCATACTCACTTCCATAGTGACTGTACTGATTCCCATCAATAGTGTATAACAGTTCTTTCTTCTCTGCCTTCGCACAAGAATTTACAATTATTTCTATTCCTGATTACTGCTATTCTGACTGAGAGGAGATAAACTCACAGTATAGTTTGATTTGTATTTCTCTGATAGAGATCTAGTTTCATTCTTTCACTTATGGACATCCGGTTTTCCTAGCATTTCTCCTTAAACAGGCTATTTTCTCCAAGCTATGTTTTTGACAACTGGGTCAAGAATCAGGTGACTATAGGTGGGTGAATTTGTATCTGTGTCTTCTATTCTACTCCATTGATCTATATTTCTGTTTATATATATATATATACATATATAAATAATGCTATATATATACACACACACACATATATATATGTATATATATATATATATATATACAATGCTGTTTTGTCACAATGATTTTGTAGTATATTTTGAAGTCAGTTATTGTGATGCCTCTATTATTGCTCATTTTGCTTAGAATTGCTTTGGCTATTCTGGGTCTTTTGATATGCCATATGAATTTTAGGATTTTTGTGGAATTTTAGGAGTTATGTGGAGAATATCATTGACATTTTGAAAGGTATTGCATTAACCCTGTAGACTACTTCTGGTAATATGGTCATGTTACCAATCTTGATTCTGTCTGTCCATAAATTTGGGAGGTCTTTCCATCTTCTAGCATCTTCTTCAATTTCTTTATTCAGTGTTCCATAAATTTCACTGTAGTAGTCTTTCACCTCTTTGGTTAGGTTTATTCCTAGATAAATGTTTAAGCTATTGTTAGTGTAATCATTTTCCTGGTTTTCTTCTTAGCAGTCATTATTGATGTATAGGAAAGCTATTGATTTTTGTATATTGATTTTGTATCCTCCTACTTTACTGAATTTATTACCTCTAGAAGTCTTCTAAGTAGAACCTTTAGGGTCTTATAAGTGTAGAATCACATCATCTGCAAAAAGGGGTAATTTGACTTTCCTTTCCTACTTGTATTCATTTTATTTCTTTCTCTTGCATAATTTCTCTGGCTAAAATTTCAAATACTATATTGACTAGAAGTGGTAAGAGTGGATATTCTTATCTTGTCTTTGATTTTAGAGGAAATGCTTTCATTTTTTTTCCTATTCAGTATGTTGTTAACTTTATATTTGTCATAGTGTTTATTCTGTTGAGATAAGCTTGTTCTATTCCTAGTTTCTTCAGGGTCTATTATCATGAAGGGGTGTTAAATTTGTCAAAGATTCTTTTTGCAACTATTGAGATTGTCATGTGATTTTTATCCTTGGTTTTGTTTATGTGGTATATCACAATTTACTGATTTGGGTAGGTTGAACCACCCTTGCATTGCTGGAATGAAATCAAATTGACTATGGTGTATGATCTCTTTAATGTGTTGTCAAATTTGGTTTGCTAGCTCTTTATTAAGGATTTTTGTAACAATGCTCATCAAGGATATTGGTCTGTAATTTTTTTTCCTCTTTGTGTTCTTATCTGGTTTGGTATCTGGGTAATAAGGCTTCACAGAATAAGTCCGGAAGCATTTCCTCTTTCTATTTAATGAATTAATTTGGGGAGTATTGGCATAAGTTCTTAAAGATCTGGCAAAATTAATCTCACAGATAAACTTTCAAAAGAGCAAAATAAGCAGTTGACCTCTGTTTCATTCACTAGTGAAAGTCTCTTCCTGAATTTTGGGTCAATGACTTGTCCCTCTGGTTTCAAATTTCAGCTATTGGCACCAGTCATCTTGGTGTCTTAGCAGTCTCTGAAGATTTGGTAATCACACCGAAGATTGTTCAATGTTTGTTTCTATTCTGTATATTGCTAATTTGAGCCTGACATTTAGGTGGTGCCAGTAGAAATCCATGGACGGCACTTTTTCATTTCATCACTCTATTTATGTACCCCACCCCCACTTTTTCAAAGGAAAAATAGTGGTTGGAAAGAAATGTACTTATGTTCTATGAAGTGATGCAATTGTTTTTGGAAAAATAATGAAACTTGAAGCATACTTCTGAAGTCCTTCTTGCACCAACACTTCTTGCTGTTTTCCAAGTCACAGTGGTACTTTCCCAACACCCAGCTGATGTTAATCTGGTACAAAACTGAACAAATAATTTTTTTGAAATAGTTCTCTAATGTAGACTAATCAAAAATGCTTACAATTACTTAGAGTATTTCTCTATATGCTGACACTTGTAGGAAACAGGGTGTGTGTGGATATTATCCATTTACCTACATTCACCCTGTCCTGTAATAACTTTAAACTTTACTCAGATTTCAAGACTACATAAGAAACTAACCCTCTCCCCTAGTGGAGGTAGTTGCCCAAACTCTTCTCTCCAGTAAGGGTGGAAATAGACACTTGAGATACCATAAATAGCAAAAGTTCAATTAAAATCCAACACCTAGATTGAGTGTTGGGAATTCTTTTTGTCTCTCAAGTTTACATTAAATGTCTGGCCAGTTGTCTGAAAAACAAATGTATAATTGTGCATAATGATGAGAATAGTGTCCCAAATATATTTCTGTAAAAATCCCACCCTTTAATAAAGGATAAAAAAAAAGAACTAAAAGAAGTTCTGCTTCAGAACCTAATCATCAATTTCTAGTAATAGAATCAGAATTGTTGTTAAATTATATTTATTGTATCTCTACTTGGGAAAAGACAAGGATGAATATCTCTAAGTACTTCCCATCTCTGCTAGCAGAAGAACATGAGGCCATTCAGAGAAAAAAGCATGTGTCCACCTGATTTTAATATTGTTTCTCTTGATAAGGAATTTTGTCCCTCCCTCCCTCCTTTCCTTCCTTCCTTCAATACTTCCTTTCCTATATTCTTCTCTTCCTTCCCTCTTCCTTTTCTCTCTCTCTCTCTCTCTCGCTCTCTCCTTCAAATACTTATTATTAAGTTAATGAGATAGACTTGATTATATATTACTCAGCAATAGGAATCAGATCTAAGAGAATCTATATGAAGCAAAGGGAAAAAAGAAGTAACATTTTTTACATTTACAATGGATAGATGTTTTATATCCACTATCTCATATGAGTTGCCACCTTTCCATGAGATTGTTACTGTAAACTTTCATTTCAGAGATGAAGAAGTTGAGGTAAATCCCCTAAATTGGACCTCATTTAACTGACCTTTCCAATGTTATAGCTTTATATGGTGGAATTAGAACTCAAATACAAGTTTGCTTGGCTACAAATCCTTGTTTTCACTGTAATTTTAAAGATGTTTCCAAAGTTTAAAGCTTGCTGGATTTTAGTCTTAATGCTAAATGTTATATTGTGTCTTAATCTTATCCAGAATAACATGTTAGAAAAATTTTTCTTAAAGAAATGGTGAGATTTTTAAAAACCGGCATCCTTTATTTTCTTCACTTCCTTCATGAAGGAAAGCATGAAACTGTATTATTCTTGGCCAGAATATACAACTATACAGGACAACTCATCTTAATATCGGTTTCAAGAGCATGATTGTAGTTCCTTTTTTGCCCTTGTTTTAGTCAGCCTTTCCCACTGCTGTGACTAAAAGACCCAATCATTGGGGCTGGGGAGATAGCTCAGCACCACTGTGGAGGAGGAAAAATTTATTTCCAGGCTCATAGTTTCAGCGGTCTTAGTCCCTAGAAGGCAGGCTCCATTCCTTGGGACTAGAGGTGAAGCAGAACATCATGGTGGAAGAGATTGGGCAGAGAGATACAGCTCACATAGTGGTCAGAGAGCACAGAGAGACTCTACTTGCCAAATACAGAATTGATATATCAAGGCCATGCCCCAGGGACCCACCTCCTCCAGTCCGACCCTACCTGCCTTCAGTTACTAATGTAGACTAATCAAAAATGCCTGCAATTACTCAGAATAATTCTCTGCATGCTGATACTTGTAATCCCCATGAAGGGATTAATTCACTGATTGGATTAAGGATCCTATAATCAAGTCATTTCTAAACCTTCTTGCATTGTCTCACTCATGAGCTTTTAAGGGATACCTCACATCCAAACCATAACAATCCTCATCTATCTTTTTCTCTTTCTCTCTTTTGGTTTTTGATAAAAATAGAAAATAGAATTTTATATTCCCAACTATATAACTAAAAATGAACGTGCGTATTGTTTAACAGCAGTATACTGTAAAGAGACAAGTCAAATTTGCTTTTCTAAGCACAGAGAAGACAATAATGGTGAAAGGGAGAATGGATATTGAACTTGAAATCATAAATACTGGTTTTGTGCAGAAACTCTTCCATTTACTACCTATGTGAATTTGGATGACTGATTTAAAAGCTTTAAGCTTCAGTTCCAACTTCTGCAACCAAGGTCTTGCGTCCTTTTGCAGGACTGCTGGGGGAGTGATAGGAGAATACCATGTTAAAGCTCTCTGACAGTTTTCCAGAGTGATGCAGCCACACCCACCTCTGGGCCCCAGAAAACCCTGTCAAACTATCACGGTACTCTTTGCAGTAGACTTGGGCAGCCTCACAAAAGGAAGCCTTATAAAATATTTTCTGAAGACTGCCCTGGGATGACTACCCAGCTTAGGGGTTCTAATAATCTTTTGTGGATAAGAAAATGAGGGTTCAAAGAGTGAGTGAGGTGCGAAGACAGTGTTAAAACCAGGTCCAGTTGAATGCTAACCTCCTCACTTTCTGCCAGCTGTATCATCTTTCCTATTTTTTAAATTTGGAAATCAATTTAGAATTTTTCTTAACTAATAAAGAAAGGGGGGTTATTTTGGCTCATGGTTCTGCTGACCATGATCAGAGATGATGTTCTCTTTGCTGGCAAAGTCTCAAAGTAGCCCAGGCATCACATGGCGGGTGACAGTACAAAAGTTCTTTTGCTCTTATGGATCTAATGGGGCTCAGGTAGGGAGAAATCAGACGCACATCATCCTTAACAGAAATTCAGACTCACAGTGGTTTTGACCATCACTAGACTCTGCAGCAGGGAAAGGGGAGATTCACACAGCATCTCAAATACTTCCATAGAAAATATGCCATGCTGACTTGAAGAAGTACATTGTGAAGAAGTTCAAACCTGTCAGAGATGGAAAAAGAGGGGAAATGGGTGCAGGTCAGTAGTAAAGACAGAATAAAAATGAAGAAAATAGCAGCAGAAGTACTGAATTTATAAAGGCATGTCTTTTCTGAGGCTGGGGTTGTAGCTCAGTAGTAGAACACTTGCCTAGCACATGTGAGGCACTGGGTTCGAACCTCAGCACAACATAAAAATAAACAAATTAAATAGGTATTCTGTCTATCCACAACTAAAATAAAAAATTAAGGGAAAAAAAAGAGCAAATTTCTTCTAGCTCAGCTTGGGTCTCCAAGTCCTGCTTATCTTAATTCTTTTCCCACAGGTTGACTGACTTGGCAGGGTAGAGTTTATCAGCAACCAGGGCTATTTTAAATATGGAAGATATGGGCACATTTAGCAAAGCTGAGAAAACAAGCTGGTCACTTGAACTACCCAACTTGGACTTAGGGTAGGTGTACCATGTGACTGGGAATTGCCAAGACTCCTGCTCTAATCAATAGAAATTTTTCCATATGTAAGACAATGATATAACACATTTCTGGAAGGAATACAAGAGGATTTTGACATTTGTGTAGAAGAAATGTACCTTGAGTATTTCTCAAATCTGGTGCCTTTTCAGGTTATGGATTTGTGAACTGAAAATTTGCAAGCGTTTCAGGGATATTACAGCATATTCTAATTCAAAATCATTAGACAGTGAACATTTTCATATATTCATTGATTGATTGTATATCTTCTGTGAAGTGTCTGTTCAGTTCCTTAGCCCATTAATTGATTCGTTTTTTTCTCTTTTTTAGTATTAAATTTTTTGAATTCTTTATATATTCTGGAAATTAGTGCTATATCTGATGTGTGTGTGGTACAGATTTTCTTACATTCTGTAGGCTCTCTGTTCACATTATTGATTGTTTCCTTTGCTTAGAAGAAACTTTTTAATTTGAATCCATTCCATTTATTGATTTTTATTTTATTTCTTGTGCTTTAGGAGTTGTGTTAAGGAAGTCATGGCCTAAGCTGACACGGTGATCTGGACCTACTTTTTTCTTCTATTAGGCCACAGGGTCCTCTGGTCTAATTCCTAAGTTTTTGATCCACTTTGCATTTTGTGCAGGATGAGAATAGAGCTCTAATTTCATTTTGTTACATGTAGATTTTCAATTTTCCCAGCACCATTTGTTGAAGGGGCAAGTGCTCTACCACTGAGCCTCAACCCCAGCCCCAGAAACCCTCCAATGTATGTTTTTGGAACCTTTGTATACTTTGAGGGTAATTGTATTTGTGTGGGTTTGTCTCTGTTTCTTCTATTGTGTACCTTTGGTCTACATGTCTATTTTGGTGCCAATGCCATGCTGTTTTTGTTATTATAGATCTATAGTATTATAGTTTAAGATCTGTATTGTGATGCTTCCTGCTTCACTCTTCTTGCTAAGAATTGCAAATTGGTGCAACCACTCTGGAAAGCAGTAGGGAGATTCCTTAGAAAACTTGGAATGGAACCACCATTTGACCCAGCTATCCCACTCCTTGGTTTATACCCAAAGGACTTAAAATAAGCGTACTACAGTGATACAGTCACATTAATGTTGATAGCAGCTCAATTCACAAGCTAAACTATGGAACCAACCTAGATGCCCTTCAACAGATGAATGGATTAAAGAAAATTGGTATATATACAATGTGTAATATTTCTCAGCTTTAAAGAAGAATGAAATTATGGCATTTTTCAGGTAAATGGATGAAGTTGGAGAATATCATGCTAAGTGAAATAAGCCAATCCCCACAAACCAAAGGCTAAATGTTTTCTCTGATATGTAGATGCCAATCCATAATGGTGTCAGAGTAGGGAAGAATGGAGGAACTTTGGATTGAGCAGAGGGGAGAGGGGAGTGAGGGAAAGAGAGGGGGTATGGGGATTTAAAAGATGGTGGAATGAGATGGACATTATTACCCTATGTACATGTGTCAAACTGTGACTCTGCATTGTGTACATTCAGAGAAAAGAGAAGTTGTGCTCCATTTGTGTACAATGTGTCAAAATGCATTCTACTGTCATGTCTAACTAATTTGAACGTTTTAATAAGGAAGAAAAATACATAATTCATAGTAGTAGAGTCCCATGAAATTAATTTTAATTAGTAGAATTAATTTTAATTGAAAGGGAATCCTAGGAGTCATTTGAGTCAATATTTTTTGAACTAGAAATGTTTAATAAAGATATAAAACATTCTTTGTAGTTATAAAAATTATTAGATGGATAAAAACTTCCACTTTCAGGTCTTTATAGATCTACATTGACTTTGAATTAATGACGATAGGGAGCATTTGCAGTAGAAAGAGTTTAAGGAAGGTAGGGCTCATAACTGCATCCTGAAGTTACTGTAATAACTTTAGGTCATTTCTAATCTCTTTCAGGTAATTTCTCATTTGTGTATGATGATGTCGTTAAGTAAATATGACAGGTACTATTCACTGCATCTCCAAGATATATTGTGGTACTGTTCATTTCTCTTCATCTGTAATACTCCTAAATCATGCAAAATATATTTATCAGCTAGCTCACCATTAATACTCCTAATAGTACTATTTCTTCTACTCCTGGCTCCCCTCAACCTGTTGATTACTCAGTAGACACAAAGATCTTTTCCAGTCAGGCCCTTTACCTGTGCTATCCCACTCGTTTCCCTATATCCTACATGCTACAACTATTGTTTCTGCCTTTACTTAATAGCTTAAAAACTTTCTCAAAACAGTTTTTTCTGATCTTCCCATTTGTGGCATGTTGCTCCTGGAATTTACTATTTCAGATCATTCATTTTCCTCATCATGACTATTTTAATTTGTGATTTGCTCTTGTTTGTATGTTTGCCTCTTTGTTTTCTGTACTAGAATGTGGGTTTTGTGAAGTCAGAGACTTGCTTTGTCTTGTCTACCTTAGTATCTACCAAGCATAGTTCCCTGGTATGTTGAAGGTGCAGAGGAAATACGTGTGTAATGAGTAATGGAGTTGCTTTCAAAAATGAGTCAGTTTAAATGCATCTTTAAGTACACAGGTGGTGCTCAGTAAATTTTAGTATTCTTTCTCAATGCTGCCCAATCAATCTCCACCTTTTCTAGTCCATACATTTCCATGCTGAAGGTATATTAGTAGGTTTCCATCTCAAGAAAATATCATAGAAATCTAACTAGAAGGCAAAAATAATGAAGTTTAGGAAACAGAAGAGATTACTCTTGATGTTGACATATTTATCTTTTACTACATCTATTGGTGAGTTACATATTCATATCCTTATGTGACCTTTCTATATCAAATTTAGAGATCTAAAATCAACTGACAAGCATTTGTTTCTCATTATCTCTTTCCATAGCTTATGATGTACAAATCTGTCTTGAACAATCTGTTGCAAATTATTTGAATATTTATTGCTATTTCCTCTTACAACTTAAAAATGATTAGAAAATGAAGATATAAAAATGCAGAAACTAGTGATAAAAGTCAGGGAAAGAAAAACTACAATTAAGACAAATAAAAAATAATTGGTTAACAGTTCCTATTGGATACATACAAATTAAGCTGAATTTGCTTATTAGCAATGTACAAAGCCTGGGTTCAATTGCCAGAATCGCTCCCAGCCAAAAAAAGAGGGCAGGGTGGTGGTAACCTGCATGTCTATTTAAGCAAATTCTTCATTTAATGTTCCCCTTGTTCATTTGTTCAGCAAGCATTATTATACACCCGATTATCAGCACTACTCTAGGTACTACCATAATAATATAATATCTATCAATATATTTCTGTCAATATAAGTAATGCTTTTAAGTTTAAAAAAAAAATTAAGCTGATTGGTGGTGTCTTCATTTACAGAATAAACTAACAAACTTAAAGAATTTCATGGTGCTAGAATTTACTATCAGGTGTTTTGTCTAAAAGGTGAGATATAATTATAAAATTTTAAATCAGTTTTAACTTTCCATGAAACAAATCCCACTCTAAAATATCCTCTCTCTTCTGCATTTGACTTCCTTACGTTTTAGTCGGGATTTTCTTGAAAGTAGTGGATTGCCAATAAAGCAATGGAAAAACCTACTCCATTCCTCCAATTAGGAGTAACCTTGACCCAGAGAAGTGCAGGAATTAGTCCTACAATTCTGATCTATTCTTCCTGATCAGTTGCCTGAATCACTTTAGAATCTGTGCCTGCAGATAGAGGAACAAGTGTTGATTTTAAAGGAATCCCTCATAGTTCTGAACAAAAATTTATTCATAAATGGAGTCCAGCTTAGGGTAGGAAATATTAACTTAATGGACAGCCAACAATTATAGATGTATAAGAAGAAAGACCCTTGTGGGGTCTTCTACTTGTGTTCCTCTTGGTGGTAATCCCTCCATAGGCAATGAATGGGCTATTATTCATTGTTCTGTTTCTCTTTTAAGACCAAAGAAAGTCAACCCATGGGGACCACACCCTGTACCTTCTACAACACTATGAATCAGGGCCAGAAGAATTTTGGACTCTTCTGCTTGCCTGCCCTTGTTTCTTAACTCTACCAGTTTGTACTGGAATTTGCCTCTGGACTTTGGCACATTTACTCTTTAGATTTGGGTATGTCCCAGTTGCTGAAGTTGGCCACATTTTTAATGGTGCTCTGGATTTGTAGTAGGAATTTTGGAATTGTGCCTATGTTCTCAGTATCTAATCACTAACACATCTACCTGTTCCCATCACTATCCACCACCCTAAATGCATTATTACCCTTGTTGAACTTGCCACATTTCCAGGTCTCAATAGCTACATTTGACTAGTGGTTATGATACCAGACAACATAGAAAAGCTGTGATGAACAGTTACTCTGAAGTATCCAGACTCACTGTCTGTGTCTCCAGTATCTCTCTCTACAGAGGTAAACCTGTCCAAATTTTGAACTACCCAGATTGATAAATGCATCAGTGTCCACAATTCTCTTTAGAGCAAGTTGTTATGGTTTGATATAAGGTATCCCACAGATGCTCCGGTCAATGCAGAAATATCCAGAGGTAGAATGATTAGATTATGAGAGCTACAATCTAATCAGTCCATCCTACTTTGAATGAACTGACGAGGGTGGGAATAGTTGGCAGGTGGTGCATGACTAGAGGAGATGGGCCACTGGGGGTTCCCTTGTGGGTGTGTCTTCCCTGTGGCTCTTCCCTTACCCCACTTGACTTCCTGACCCCTCCATGAGCTGAACAGTTTTCCTCTGCTGGGCTTTTGGTGGAAAGGGCCCACATGCTGCCTCTCTTTGGCCACAAGCAATCAGCCATCTGTGGAGTGAGACCTCTGATACCATGAGCCAAAACAAACTTACCCCCCTCTAAGTTGTTCTTGTCAGGAATTTTGGTTACAGGGACGAAAAGATGACTGAACACAAGTCTTGGGACAAATGTCAAGGACATTTTTTTTTTTTTCGGTTAATGATGCATATCATTGGTTTCAAAACTCTTTCACAGGGCTTACAAAATTCATCATGATCTTTATCATTTGCCCAACTTCATTATTCCTCTTTCCCTTGAGTTGACTTTTCTGACTACTTTACATTTCTTGATTCCAATTATAAACTTGCTATTCTTTTGGCTGAAATCACCTTCCATTTCCTCCTTATGTCTCAAGTGTTCTCTGGAGTCTTGGGATATTGTAAGAGAATATGCTTAATTCTTCTAGACCAAACTTAGAGATGTGTGGGGCTTATTTAATGTTGCTTGACCTTTTTATATCATTCAACATCCTAAAGTTATTTAGGACATAGGGAGAATGTCAAACTGTATTTTTTTATACAGAAAAATATGAAATGCCTTTAACTCTCAGGATTTAGACTTTTCCAAATCTTTGTGCTCCTATCTGTAGACATGGGTGTGTGCATGTATGGGTGTGTAACTCCTCCACACCAAACCTATCTCTACTTCCCTTTACCCACACATGAAGAGACAACGAAAGAGCTCTGTAGATAAGCACAAACTATTATGAACCTATTCCAACATTTAATGTTAAAGCAGTATTTTACTACCAGACAGTTCCTTTGCGAAACATACTATAGTTCATCTTCTCTTTTCTTCATGTTATGTATCTAGAGGGAACATTTGAGGGGAAACCCACCCAAAGCAAGAGTAGGATTTTGAGGAGCAGGTCACTGGCCCTTTCTTTAAGGTCACACCCGAGTCCTACAGGTTAATAGCATTTTTAAAAACTAGATTTGGTTTTAGCAAAGAGCGCCAAAAGAATTGGGGCACTTCCAGCAAGGATATTTAGGGAAACTAAAATGATATCTTAGGTGGGTATATCTGAATGGATATCAAGCAGGAGCTGGCACCCCACTTTCACAAGACGTTCCCTTGGTTTGTCTCTCTTCTCTCCATATTTGAGAACAGAGACGTAGAAAATTCTCAGAAAGTATATTTATTTTGTAACCAACACAAATACAAAAAGACCTTTTCGGATTAATTTTACTAGAGACTTGAAATTTGAACCTGAACCATATGCTGTAGATTGATAAGAAAATAAAAAAGAAAATTGAGATTTTGTAAGTATATCTATAGTTGCCAATCTCATCCTGAAAATGCAGTTGCTATGACAAAGATCTCACCAATTCTATTTAATAGACCTCAATTTGACCAAGATAGAAAAATTACCTTGATTTTCAGGCAATTATACCAAAGACGCATAATCATTAAGCCAAGGTATAGGCCCACCATTGGAGAAATATTACAATTCACAGTAAATGCCCCTGAACATTTTTCTTTCTCAGTTCTGACAGTCTGTTTCAGTGAAATATACTTATCTGTTTCTCTATAATTAAAAATCTTGTACAAGAAATGAAGTACAAAAAAAAAAAGAAATGAAGTTCATGAAACAATAATCAAATATACTTGCTAAACTAATGCTATATGAAGTTATACAAGAGCATCATGTCTCAGTGATTAAATTATGTCTGTCCACTGTGAACATCACAAAAATGACTTCAAATGGGTATACATATTTATTTCAAATTAATGGGTGACATGTAAACTTACAAGTTCACATTTGCAGAATGTGTTGGTTTTGTATGACAACAATTATTGTAGGGCCCCAGGCCAGTATCAGTGTGGTTCAGTCTCCTTTAAGGCATTATAGGAAAACTCTCTCTGTTTCTTTGCACTCACTGTGCCTCCAGTCATGATGAAATCCTTGATAATGCTCTTGGGCACTTACACTGTGTTTTGATTATGAAGGGCAATTGTTTTAAACATTTTGTGTTTCAGATTCCCAAACACAATCATGCATGTCATTAAAACAAAACAAACCATAGCATGTATAATTCTGAAAGTCTAGAGTATGTATACCAAGATAACCCAAGTGCATGGAGTGCAAGAGTTTTTCTAAACTATATCATGTTGCTTATTTTAGTTGCAAGTATTCAACAATGCTGTAATCAATTTACAAACCATCAACTTTGTCAAGTCTTAACAAGGGTAACCTCAAGCTCAACAAACTCTATTGCACAGTGAGAGTCAGAATTTGTTCATTGATGCAAAGATTAACATGAAGAAGTTTTTCTAGATATATAGAGCTCCCTTTTCTTTCAAAAGAAGAAAAGGTATTTGTTGAACAGATACTTTGGTTTAAACATCGTACTGTACATATCCACATATGATATGACATTTATTCAAACAATGACTCTGTGAATAAGAATTTTGATGCCCCATTTTTTACCAATGAAGAGATTAAAACTACCCAGCAGATACGACTTCCCCAAGAAAATGTCACTGAGGTTGAGATTTAAACAAAGGCCTGGGATCCTGGTGTTTGTCCTTTTTATAATTTACAATGCTCTTTCAGGTCACTGGAAACCTTCTACATAGTTACACTGGAATGATATAAATTTGCTCAAGGACATGCAGGGGCAAATCAACCAGTGAAAATAAAGTGTAGCAGGATAGGGAAATAAGTCTGTGACCACACATACCTGACTTCCTGGAGCAAACATCAGGACCCCAGCCAAATGATTTGGAAGTGAGGTCTGGGTCACAGTCACATTGAAATAGAAATGCCAAGTGAAAGACAGAATAACAGAAATCCAGGGTGCAAACAAGGCCAATCAGGTGGACTGCTAGAAATCATTTTAGTGTGGTGGGACCATGAACCCCCAGGAATTACAAGATATACCTGATTTACAGTCACAGATTTAATTCCAGGCTTCACAGATTGGCTCACATCTATGACTTATTACTGTATAAGATGTTTTATGTGGCTAATCTCAAATAAGTCTCCCCACATCAGCAGAAATCCTAATGATTATTTGCTATAATTTAGCACTGCAGGTTTAAGTAGTGGTAAGCAAGATATACACAGTAGTTAGCCAAACTGCCTGGGTCTGACTTCTGTCTCTTACTGCTTCTGTTACCCTCTGTCTGTACTTAACTCCATCTGTGAGCTATTTGCTCATTTGTAAACTGGGAGTGATTAATAGTGCTCATTTTTCAAGTTAAGTATATAAAGAATTTCAAACAGTGCTTGACTCATGAAAATTGTTAGGCAAGTGTATAATAATAAAGAAAAAACCTGAGTAACTATACATTCATAAAGGAAATAAATGGTAGAATCTGGGACTTAAATCTAGAGGGTTGTGAAACCAGAGCCAATGCTTCTAGCTCAGATCATATAGAGTGTGAGTTCCAATGGGTACCATTAGATAGAGGTATCTGGCTTTTGCAGGTGAGATATCTTGGAAACTTCATCTGCTAAGGGACCAGGAAAAGCTGATGAAACATTATTCCAAGAGTCTTTCTTTTGTCTCTTCTCCCAGATTGGCCACTGTCTCTATGGAAATTATGACATAAAGGAAATTTATTTCAGAATCTGCTTTTCATAAAACCCCCTTCCAGTGTTTGCTGAACAGTTGAAATCTTTAACTTTGCATTACTGAATCTACCTATGTCTTAATTCAATAATAGCATTCTCTCACTTCTGATGAATTAACAATCATGGACTAGTCTGAGATTTTAAGTCAAAATCTTAATTCATCCTATTGAATTGGCCTATACTAATAATAATTTCTGCACATTGAGAAGAATGTTTTACACATATATCATGAAGTGGGATTTTCAAAGAGCCATTACATGTTTTCTTGGAAGTTTTCTTCCATAAACTAGGTTTTTTAAAAGATAAAGATTTTGTTTGTTGTTAATAAGGAACTGCTTCCTTTATGCACTCTGCACTGAGCTACAGCCCCAGCCCCAGCTATGGGCTTCTTGATTGGCAAAAATAGTATATCTGAGTTAAATGTGAAGATTTAATAGATAAAGTTTAACACACTTTATATAATAAAGTTATACTTGTAAGTATAGTAAGTACTAAAAAAACTGGTTTTAAAGTTAATATTTTTAAGCTATCTTCATTGTTAGGAAGATTTTAATATTCATCAGTATGCTGTGCACAGTTAGTAGTTTTATATATGTTATCTCCAGGAAACCATGATTAGATACATGTCTCTCACAGCACTGCACTAGTTGATGGATAAGAGAGTCAGGAGATAGGATGACCTATTGGATACTGTTGTGCTGGTGCAGATGGAAAGTTTCTCATTACAATGGAGCTAGTAAACTTGAGAAGGGAAAATCTCTGAGGATAGCATTTGGGATGCAAATCTTGGAACTGGTTGACTACCTTTCAAATTGATTTGTTTCCACAGTCTGAATCTTTAATGGAAGTGACTATTCATCCGCTTCCTTAACTTCTGATAATATGTCTGCAAATTTGTAAGAAATAGATAAACGTTCTTTAGAATGAATTAATTCTTCTCCAGCTTACCAGTGAGTAGAGAGTGTTCCTTTTGCAAAAGAATACCTAGGACTCAAAAACATTTACGTCTATGCTCTCTGAACAAAAAATGATAAGAGCACTTGTGTGGTAGACTATTCTGAAAAAGAGATAAAACTGTAACAAAAAAAAAAATCCAAAAATGGCACAAGAGGCAGCATTAGGCAGCATTTGTCTTTCTCGTTCACTATCAGCATATATTCCTTCAGCATCTAGTATATTTCAGATATATTGCTAGGCATTATATTTAGTGCTAAGTGTGCATAATTAAATTTTGCCAATTCAAAGACATTCAAAGAAATGCTATGCATGTTTACCTGGAGTTTGGGGTTGCAAATAACAACAAAAACAACAACTCAAAACAGTTTTAAATAATGAAATTTACTTTATTTTTAATCAAATTAGTCTGTTAGTTGACACATAGAAACACATTATTTCACACATCAACAGGGTACCACTTGATGTGTTAATATGTGTATGCATTGTGCAATGTTTAAATGAGGTTAAACATATCTATTATGAAATAACCTAAGCATCCAGGGCTCATTACTCAAATGATGCATGAAGAATCCAGGTGCTTCTGTTCTTTGCTCTACCTTCTTCTGAACTGGTTTCATTCTTAGGAAGGTACTCTTTTCATGGTGGCAAGGTAGCTCCAGTCTGTCATCTTTGCTCTTGAAGCAATTTCAGTGGGAAAAAATAAGAAGTCCAACTCCTTACAATTTCTCAATAGTTCCAGAAAATACTGATGATTTAGGCATTGGTTCAGTTTGGTTCGTAAATCCCTTCCTGTACTAATTGCTCTGCCCTAGTGTTGATCTTAATGTATCTCATGGAATAATGTGGCTTCAAAAAGGATGATGAAGTGTTATCACAATCATAGGAGAATAAATTGAGTGATCAAAAATGAAGATATCAACTATACCTGGTTGACTTAAGCAAAGGCCCTTTTTATTGTAAAAACAGAAATCATTTTAAACTAGCTTAAACTAAACCGGGGTTTGTTATGAGAATCTCACGGAACCCCAAAGCAGGGAATGCAATAGGTTTCGAAGGAACTGAAATGAGGAAATAAAAATTAATTGATTCTACAGTTTCCTCTCTCCCTTTCTCTCATCACATATCAACATTGGTCTTTGTTTTTAACTGCACTTCTTCAGTGTTTGGGTATGTCTCATTTTAGTCAAATGCCTTTGCTTCTTCATGCATACAATTGCCCATAATTCCTGAGGGTATATTGCCTCTGTTTCAAACATTCAGAGATTGAAATGAGCTTCTCTTACTCTTTATTCAGAATCTGTGAAATTAAACCTTATTATTCAAACTTGGATCTGATGACCACTCTCATTCAACCAAGTGTGTCATAGAGACTGGTTTAAACCACACGGAAGTATGGAGAGGGACTCTGACAGCATAGTCACACCTCGTTCCTACTATTCTTGGGGAAAAAGCAGGCTATTGTAACAGACAAAATACCAGAAACAGTCTCATATATTCACCCAAACCACTTTGCTGAAAGATTTTGCTTTTGCTATCAAGCCCATCTTTATCATTGGAAATTGAGTAAATATACAAAAAAATAAGCTACAACTTTATGAGCTGTTCACAAGATATTAAAAAATGTCAAGGCTGAGACTCTAAAAATAAAATCCTGCACTAAAATCAGGGACTGCATGTTTGACACCCAGGCCAGATATGTGAGAAGTCTAAGCAAGAAGAGGAAACAAACAACCAGTCATGTACTTGCTGATAAATTGTAACTTGTGGAGAAGAAACTAATTTATTCCAATGAACATTTATTGATTTTTTACTAATTTGAAAACATATTATCAGGAGTTTACTTGATAAATAAACAGACTCACTTCTCTCAAAGATTCACAGATTAGTTGGGGAGGCAAACAAGTAAATCAATGATTGAAAAACAGCCATGATAAATGAAAATGGGAACATGTTCAGGATATTGCTGAAGTTCAGATAAGAAACTACCCTGCCTCAAGGAGCATTTTAATTTGGTAAGGCTGCTTTAATAAAATATCACAGACTAGGTGACTTCATAGAAATGTATGTTCCCACAGTTGTGGAGTCTAAAAGTCTAGTGTTGAAATGTCAGCAGATTTGGGTTCTGTGGTCTTTTTCCTTGGTTTGCTGATGGTCACCTTTTCACTGTGTCCTGTGCTTGTGCATCCTTGGTGCATGTCTCTGTGCGCCCCAATTCCCTTTTCTTATAAGGTCATACTAGACTAAGTCCTACCCTAAAACACTCATTTAAGTTCAATCACTTCTTTTAAGGCCCCATTTCCAACTATAATCACATTCCGAGGTACTCCAGCTTAGGGCTTTAATATATGAATTTGTGGCCAGGGGTTGGGGAGGATACAACTCAGCCCATAACAGGGAGTGGGAGAAACTTTCCAGAGCAGTGAGCTCGAAGGGTCAGGCAGGAGAAGGCATGACCCTGCAGATACAATAGACACTAAGGCATAAAAGTCATAGTGAGCCTGACTGAACTATAGAAATAGGGAGCATGACTAAATAACAAAGGAAGTCTACCTTGTTCAGTGTAGTGGAACTTAGGATACATATGAGCATTAGAAATTGGTGAAAGATGAACTAAGAAATATAATTAAAGATTAAATTATAAATGGTTTTGTATTAGGGTTTGTTAACCTATGACAACAATATACCTCAAAATGTAATGGCTCAGATACAACAAAAGTTTATTTCTCTCTCAAAGAACAGTTTGTAGGGTGGGTGTTACAAATCCAATAGGAGCTCTCTTCCACAGAGTGATTTCACACTCCTTTTCTTTAAGGCTCTCATCTTTGTGGTCAGGTATGGGTTACTATGTCTTGCACTTTCATGTTAAAGTCTGAACCACCAAGCCACACAGCTCACCCCTACTGCTCTGCCACTGGTGGGAACTAGTCATCTGACCTCCTGGTTGTGTGTTATAGGGATGCTAATATCATAAGGGGGTAGGCTGGGAGGTGCCTTCCTAGCTACAGTTCCATTATTATGGAAATATAGAAAGGTGTTATGTACATGGAAGTGTCTTCATCACAGTCTTATAAGTCATACTAAGGAATCTGGGTTTTTATACTGAAGATGAGAGTATGACTTTGTCCTTTAAGTGGGAATGATAGGATTAAATTTTAGTTTCAAAATGTATTTCTGGTAACGTCATAGGGAAAGGATCTGTGGGACAAGCTTATAAGCAAAGATGTAATATTGAGGAGGTTGTCTTGGTAATTCTGGCAAGTGGTTCTGAATTAAGGTAACATTAGTAAGAAAACAGAAGAAGGAATAGATTCCAGTGATATTTCGGAAATAGACTCATGACTCCTGAATGATTTCTTGTGAGGAAGAGGAAAATTCTAGTAACTTACTATTTCTGTCTGGGGAAGATGATATTTTGATAACATTGTAATAGAGAGTGTTCTGGAGGGAAAAGGCTCAGTTTGACACTGTGAGTTTGAGATACCTGTGGGATATCCAAATAAGAGTTTTCAATGAGCTGTTATATATGTGACTCTCATATATATGTTTTTTATATATAACTCAGTTTTCGAAGAGTTGTTGTATATATGACTCTCACAATTGGATATATGTTCTCACATTTTCAGGAGAGAATATGGCCTAAAAAACAATTTTTATGGTTATTTACACTAGTGGTAAAAGGTAATTGAAATAACACATGGATGAGGTCCTCCATAGTAATCATACACTTAATGTTGATTTGCAATTTTCTAGTTTAAGTCTAAACAAAAGGGTCTTAGAAAAAAAAGAGTGTAAATAACATCAAATTATGAAATCAAGTGTTTTAGCTATTTTATAAGTATTTAATGCAATAAGAAAAAAACTCCCTTCAAAGATCAGAGATTCAAATTCTATTAAGAGAATGAATCATTACCAATAAGGAGGGTTTTCTGCACTTGGCGAGTATCTGTGTGCGAGTTCTGTGGTTATCCATGTGGAGTCACTGAAGTACAATCTTGGCACGAACACTGTGCTCTCACAAGTGGTCATCATGTATGTTACTTGATCACGTGAGATGACCAGTTATTCCTCCATCCCTCTTCTTGGACAATAGTCAAATTTCTTTCTGGAAACCCAGAATTACTTACATTTACATTTTCATCAACCCCTACACATTAAAGGACAGGCTCAAGTTAGTTACTACTACATTAAAAATAACCACATGATTGCTGAGTGGAAATGAGAAGGAAATACCCCAGCAAAAAATCCTATAAAGTGTTAAGAAAAATGCCAAACAACTAAATAATATCCAGATGTTAGGAAATGTTTGAAACTTCTTTAGATAATGTTACTAAATTCAGGAAGTGAAAATGTAGACTGTTTTTAAAATAACAACACTATTATAGAGTACTTCTCCAAGTACTTTTCAATGACGACTATTAAAATCATCATAATTTTAGTAAGAATCACTTATGAAATGCATTTGAGATAATTATGCTGGAAAATCATATAGTGATGTGATTTATATTCTGTCTAGTGTGGTACTGAGGCTCAAGTGTGATGTTTGAGTTCTGATTCTTTGGTACTGAATTTGATTTATTAGATTTTTCATCCTCTTCTGAGTTCTGATCCCCCGCCTTTTCTTTTAGTATCATGAAGTGTTTTAAATAAGATTTTTGTTAATATGCACTATGATCTCCACTCCCAATTCTTTTTCTCCCTTTTTGAAAAATAGAGATTGAATGTCTAAACTCTGAACTATAGAGTCTTTCATTTACAGAATTTGTGCTTGGCCCCAAAATGCCATATTTCAGTTTGGGGTACATGACTTCTAAAAGGCAGTCTCAGCTATATCCACATGCTCAGGATCCTCCCTTATTGCTTTGAGATCCCACAAGAATTTAACTTGATCCCCTTCCCATACCATATTGTTTATGGATTCTGTGGCTTAAATTCACATCTGTATGGTGATGATTCCCAAGTCATTCCTGTTCAGACTTCCCACCTGCATATTGAACATCTGCTAGATACCACATTCAACTTAATCCCGTTCATAGTCTGCTTTCCAAAGCCTGCTCCCTCCTCAGGACCCTTGTGCCCTGGCTACCTTCTTGGGTAACATCCTAGATGACTTCCTTTTTGACTATGTGCCTGAAATCTGGAACTAAGAATAGGAATTATATGCACCATAATAAGGCCACACATAATTTTATTCCAAGTCCTTTACACATCTCCAACCATTGCTAAACAAGTTAACTTGAATTACCATTATCTAGCTGCTGAAGCAATGGAATTTTCTCTGCAAGAATATTCTTGACAAAAATGAAGGTGGTTTTGAACTAACACTCCTAGAGCATAATAAGGCCCCACATACTCACAAGTAAGTATTTTCACAGTTAAGAGGAAATGTCTGAGACTAGAACCTCCACTAATATTCAGCATGAGATGTAGATTCTGGGGTAAGAAGGAGAAAAAAGAAGTGTGCGTATTACCAGTGAAGGTCACATCGTCTAGACCACCCATTTCAGAGTATTTTTGGACTGCATCTGGAACCAGTTGGTATTAAGTGAGATTGTCTTTCAGGGCATCTGATCATAAAACAGAGCATGGTTCTGTGGTCAGTCTATAGGCCCAGAGATTCAGCTTACACACTCTCTGGGTTGTGCTACTTTTAAGTCATTGCATGACCGCATATTGCAGGACCCACTGGTATCACGTAGAAGAATGACAGATGCTAAATGGGAACTCATGGAGATTTGGTGTGACATTTCCAAAGCTTTCATAACTAATAACTAATAACCCAGGATAGTTAAAATAGAAAATTCTGGCTACTTTCGACAGGTTATGAATCAGAAGATCAGACATGGGGCCTAGGATTTTGCATTTTTAAAAATAAGCTCCTCACAGGTGATTCTCATCAGGCATATTTGACTACATTAATGTAGTCCAGAAGGTCTTAAAAGATGGTCCCCAGATGAGCAAAATCAGCATCAGCAGGGAACTTGTCAGAAATGGAAATTCTTGGATCCCACTTCAGACCGACTCAATCAGCAGTAACTCTGGGGATAAAACCTAGAAATCTGTTTTAGAAGCACTCTGGTGATTTTCATGCACACTAAACTTTGAAAACTACATTTGTCAAATGTGATCCACAGAGTTGGAAGTTGGGAATAACAGCTGCAGAAGTGGATGTTCTGATTCAAATTCTCCTGGGACTAGGAAGGCCGTGACTTAAATTACAGTGCTGAATCCTGCTCTTTTCCTGACATCACTACCTTCTTTTTATATCCTAACTAGCAGTTTGAACTCTGTGGATCTCTTTTATTTTCCCAATTGATCAGGGTCACTCCTGATCAATGGAAAATTGATAACAGAGACTTTGTTATTTCTTTTCCAACTTGAATTCCCCCTGCTGCTATGTCCCTCCTTACAGACATTGGAAACACCTGCTGGTTCTGGCTATTTATAATTCAGTTCACACCAGAGTCTGCTACAATATTTTAAAATATTTTACCAGATGACAAGCTGTCTCATCCTCTTTACCAAGCCTTACCCTCTTTCATCATCTGGAAAGCCACGGCAATGCTCAATTACATTGTCCGTTTTTTAAATGGTCACCATTTTCAAGGCTAAACTCTTGGAATCACACTCTTGTGTAAATATTCTTATTTAGTGTCTAAGCACAGAGATAAAAAGGGAATGCAGACTTAGCAGTGAAAAAAGGTATAATAATAGCTTAGTTTCCTCCAGCTTCAGTATCAACCTATCACATCCTGGGTTGTTTAAACAACAAAAACTTATTGCCTCACAGTTCTGAAAACTAGAAGACTGAGATCAGAGTGTTGGCAGGGTTGGCTTTTTCTATGGGTAGGGAGGAAGAATCTGTTCTCTGCCTCCCTCCTATCCTCTAGTGGTATGTTGGCAAACTTTGGAGTTCCTTGGCTCATAGACACACCATCCTGTCTCTGCCTTCATGTTTACATAGTGTTCTCCCCTGTATGTGTATTTATGCAAACTCCCACTTTTTATTTTGACATCAGTCATATTGGATTAGGGGGGCCTTCTCTACCTATGCTGAACTAATTACATCTGCATGACTTTTTTTTTTTTTTTTGAAAACCTCAATATTCTGAAGAACTTGGAGTTTAGTACTTATTATACAAATTTGGGAGGGTGAAATTAATTCAAACTGAAGTTGGTTTAGGTAGGAAGCCAAATATAAACTACAAAATTGTAAGGCCTGACATGATGTTGCTTATGAGATTTAATGAGTTTAGGAATTGAATAAAACATTTTAATGACACATTCCAGCCCTGACTGCAATTAAGAAAGACAATTCAAAGTGGTCCTGTTTTCTGACCATGAAAATCTGAAAATTTTCCCTTCTAAAAAAAGGGATAAATTTCATAAAGCATGTCATAAAAAAGATATTTGTGATGTTTATATCATGTTTCAAATGATTATGTTGACCTAAAGTCAAATTGCTCTATGTTGGAAGGATGGAGGATGGGAGGTTATAAGAATTCCTGCAGGTGGGTTCTTAATTTGGGTAGCTGTTTACTGCTGCACACAATTATATTTCCTTGTGATAGCTTCCAAATCAGAGTCATAGACTCCAATAGGGGTTGAAGTTTAAGATAAACCCATCTAAAAAGGACAATTGTGAATTTACACAGTCATTTGAATAAGGAGGTATTCAACAGTTGATGATGCCATTTAATGAGCACAGAGGGTAACTACGGTCCCTCTGTTTCCTTCTAGAGTCAGACAAGCCTCTTTAATTTGTAATTCTGTACTGTTCACAAATTTCTTTTTTGTACGGTGTGTATTAATTACACAGAAGGGTGGGTTTCATTGTGGTATACTTGCACACGTATATACTTTATTTCATCAATTTCGCTTCCCAATAACTCCCCTTATTCTCCCCTCCTCCCTCTCCCTTGTCTCCTTCCATCAAATGATGTAATTTCATTCTTCTTAATGATTGACTAAAACCCCATTGTGTGTATTTATATAAATGTATTCATATATACATACACACATACACACACATTTCTTTATCCATTCATCTGTTAACAGACACCTCATCTGATTCCATAACTTGGCTATTATGAATTGTGCTGTAATAAATATGGGTGTGCATGAATCTCTAAACTATGCTAACTTGAATTCTTTTGGATAAATACCAAGGAATGGTAATAATTGTATCATATGGTAGTTCTATTTTTAATTTTTGAGGAAACTCCATACTCACTTCCATAGTGACTGTACTGATTCCCATCAATAGTGTATAACAGTTCTTTCTTCTCTGCCTTCGCACAAGAATTTACAATTATTTCTATTCCTGATTACTGCTATTCTGACTGAGAGGAGATAAACTCACAGTATAGTTTGATTTGTATTTCTCTGATAGAGATCTAGTTTCATTCTTTCACTTATGGACATCCGGTTTTCCTAGCATTTCTCCTTAAACAGGCTATTTTCTCCAAGCTATGTTTTTGACAACTGGGTCAAGAATCAGGTGACTATAGGTGGGTGAATTTGTATCTGTGTCTTCTATTCTACTCCATTGATCTATATTTCTGTTTATATATATATATACACATATATAAATAATGCTATATATACACACACACACATATATATATGTATATATATATATATATATATACAATGCTGTTTTGTCACAATGATTTTGTAGTATATTTTGAAGTCAGTTATTGTGATGCCTCTATTATTGCTCATTTTGCTTAGAATTGCTTTGGCTATTCTGGGTCTTTTGATATGCCATATGAATTTTAGGATTTTTGTGGAATTTTAGGAGTTATGTGGAGAATATCATTGACATTTTGAAAGGTATTGCATTAACCCTGTAGACTACTTCTGGTAATATGGTCATGTTACCAATCTTGATTCTGTCTGTCCATAAATTTGGGAGGTCTTTCCATCTTCTAGCATCTTCTTCAATTTCTTTATTCAGTGTTCCATAAATTTCACTGTAGTAGTCTTTCACCTCTTTGGTTAGGTTTATTCCTAGATAAATGTTTAAGCTATTGTTAGTGTAATCATTTTCCTGGTTTTCTTTCTTAGCAGTCATTATTGATGTATAGGAAAGCTATTGATTTTTGTATATTGATTTTGTATCCTCCTACTTTACTGAATTTATTACCTCTAGAAGTCTTCTAAGTAGAACCTTTAGGGTCTTATAAGTGTAGAATCACATCATCTGCAAAAAGGGGTAATTTGACTTTCCTTTCCTACTTGTATTCATTTTATTTCTTTCTCTTGCATAATTTCTCTGGCTAAAATTTCAAATACTATATTGACTAGAAGTGGTAAGAGTGGATATTCTTATCTTGTCTTTGATTTTAGAGGAAATGCTTTCATTTTTTTTCCTCTTCAGTATGTTGTTAACTTTATATTTGTCATAGTGTTTATTCTGTTGAGATAAGCTTGTTCTATTCCTAGTTTCTTCAGGGTCTATTATCATGAAGGGGTGTTAAATTTGTCAAAGATTCTTTTTGCAACTATTGAGATTGTCATGTGATTTTTATCCTTGGTTTTGTTTATGTGGTATATCACAATTTACTGATTTGGGTAGGTTGAACCACCCTTGCATTGCTGGAATGAAATCAAATTGACTATGGTGTATGATCTCTTTAATGTGTTGTCAAATTTGGTTTGCTAGCTCTTTATTAAGGATTTTTGTAACAATGCTCATCAAGGATATTGGTCTGTAATTTTTTTTCCTCTTTGTGTTCTTATCTGGTTTGGTATCTGGGTAATAAGGCTTCACAGAATAAGTCCGGAAGCATTTCCTCTTTCTATTTAATGAATTAATTTGGGGAGTATTGGCATAAGTTCTTAAAGATCTGGCAAAATTAATCTCACAGATAAACTTTCAAAAGAGCAAAATAAGCAGTTGACCTCTGTTTCATTCACTAGTGAAAGTCTCTTCCTGAATTTTGGGTCAATGACTTGTCCCTCTGGTTTCAAATTTCAGCTATTGGCACCAGTCATCTTGGTGTCTTAGCAGTCTCTGAAGATTTGGTAATCACACCGAAGATTGTTCAATGTTTGTTTCTATTCTGTATATTGCTAATTTGAGCCTGACATTTAGGTGGTGCCAGTAGAAATCCATGGACGGCACTTTTTCATTTCATCACTCTATTTATGTACCCCCACCCCCACTTTTTCAAAGGAAAAATAGTGGTTGGAAAGAAATGTACTTATGTTCTATGAAGTGATGCAATTGTTTTTGGAAAAATAATGAAACTTGAAGCATACTTCTGAAGTCCTTCTTGCACCAACACTTCTTGCTGTTTTCCAAGTCACAGTGGTACTTTCCCAACACCCAGCTGATGTTAATCTGGTACAAAACTGAACAAATAATTTTTTGAAATAGTTCTCTAATGTAGACTAATCAAAAATGCTTACAATTACTTAGAGTATTTCTCTATATGCTGACACTTGTAGGAAACAGGGTGTGTGTGGATATTATCCATTTACCTACATTCACCCTGTCCTGTAATAACTTTAAACTTTACTCAGATTTCAAGACTACATAAGAAACTAACCCTCTCCCCTAGTGGAGGTAGTTGCCCAAACTCTTCTCTCCAGTAAGGGTGGAAATAGACACTTGAGATACCATAAATAGCAAAAGTTCAATTAAAATCCAACACCTAGATTGAGTGTTGGGAATTCTTTTTGTCTCTCAAGTTTACATTAAATGTCTGGCCAGTTGTCTGAAAAACAAATGTATAATTGTGCATAATGATGAGAATAGTGTCCCAAATATATTTCTGTAAAAATCCCACCCTTTAATAAAGGATAAAAAAAAAGAACTAAAAGAAGTTCTGCTTCAGAACCTAATCATCAATTTCTAGTAATAGAATCAGAATTGTTGTTAAATTATATTTATTGTATCTCTACTTGGGAAAAGACAAGGATGAATATCTCTAAGTACTTCCCATCTCTGCTAGCAGAAGAACATGAGGCCATTCAGAGAAAAAAGCATGTGTCCACCTGATTTTAATATTGTTTCTCTTGATAAGGAATTTTGTCCCTCCCTCCCTCCTTTCCTTCCTTCCTTCAATACTTCCTTTCCTATATTCTTCTCTTCCTTCCCTCTTCCTTTTCTCTCTCTCTCTCTCTCTCTCGCTCTCTCCTTCAAATACTTATTATTAAGTTAATGAGATAGACTTGATTATATATTACTCAGCAATAGGAATCAGATCTAAGAGAATCTATATGAAGCAAAGGGAAAAAAGAAGTAACATTTTTTACATTTACAATGGATAGATGTTTTATATCCACTATCTCATATGAGTTGCCACCTTTCCATGAGATTGTTACTGTAAACTTTCATTTCAGAGATGAAGAAGTTGAGGTAAATCCCTAAATTGGACCTCATTTAACTGACCTTTCCAATGTTATAGCTTTATATGGTGGAATTAGAACTCAAATACAAGTTTGCTTGGCTACAAATCCTTGTTTTCACTGTAATTTTAAAGATGTTTCCAAAGTTTAAAGCTTGCTGGATTTTAGTCTTAATGCTAAAATGTTATATTGTGTCTTAATCTTATCCAGAATAACATGTTAGAAAATTTTTCTTAAAGAAATGGTGAGATTTTTAAAAAACGGCATCCTTTATTTTCTTCACTTCCTTCATGAAGGAAAGCATGAAACTGTATTATTCTTGGCCAGAATATACAACTATACAGGACAACTCATCTTAATATCGTTTTCAAGAGCATGATTGTAGTTCCTTTTTTTGCCCTTGTTTTAGTCAGCCTTTCCACTGCTGTGACTAAAAGACCCAATCATTGGGGCTGGGGAGATAGCTCAGCACCACTGTGGAGGAGGAAAAATTTATTTCCAGGCTCATAGTTTCAGCGGTCTTAGTCCCTAGAAGGCAGGCTCCATTCCTTGGGACTAGAGGTGAAGCAGAACATCATGGTGGAAGAGATTGGCAGAGAGATACAGCTCACATAGTGGTCAGAGAGCACAGAGAGACTCTACTTGCCAAATACAGAATTGATATATCAAGGCCATGCCCCCAGGGACCCACCTCCTCCAGTCCGACCCTACCTGCCTTCAGTTACTAATGTAGACTAATCAAAAATGCCTGCAATTACTCAGAATAATTCTCTGCATGCTGATACTTGTAATCCCCATGAAGGGATTAATTCACTGATTGGATTAAGGATCCTATAATCAAGTCATTTCTAAACCTTCTTGCATTGTCTCACTCATGAGCTTTTAAGGGATACCTCACATCCAAACCATAACAATCCTCATCTATCTTTTTCTCTTTCTCTCTTTTGGTTTTTGATAAAAATAGAAAATAGAATTTTATATTCCCAACTATATAACTAAAAATGAACGTGCGTATTGTTTAACAGCAGTATACTGTAAAGAGACAAGTCAAATTTGCTTTTCTAAGCACAGAGAAGACAATAATGGTGAAAGGGAGAATGGATATTGAACTTGAAATCATAAATACTGGTTTTGTGCAGAAACTCTTCCATTTACTACCTATGTGAATTTGGATGACTGATTTAAAAGCTTTAAGCTTCAGTTCCAACTTCTGCAACCAAGGTCTTGCTGTCCTTTTGCAGGACTGCTGGGGGAGTGATAGGAGAATACCATGTTAAAGCTCTCTGACAGTTTTCCAGAGTGATGCAGCCACACCCACCTCTGGGCCCCAGAAAACCCTGTCAAACTATCACGGTACTCTTTGCAGTAGACTTGGGCAGCCTCACAAAAGGAAGCCTTATAAAATATTTTCTGAAGACTGCCCTGGGATGACTACCCAGCTTAGGGGTTCTAATAATCTTTTGTGGATAAGAAAATGAGGGTTCAAAGAGTGAGTGAGGTGCGAAGACAGTGTTAAAACCAGGTCCAGTTGAATGCTAACCTCCTCACTTTCTGCCAGCTGTATCATCTTTCCTATTTTTTAAATTTGGAAATCAATTTAGAATTTTTCTTAACTAATAAAGAAAGGGGGGTTATTTTGGCTCATGGTTCTGCTGACCATGATCAGAGATGATGTTCTCTTTGCTGGCAAAGTCTCAAAGTAGCCCAGGCATCACATGGCGGGTGACAGTACAAAAGTTCTTTTGCTCTTATGGATCTAATGGGGCTCAGGTAGGGAGAAATCAGACGCACATCATCCTTAACAGAAATTCAGACTCACAGTGGTTTTGACCATCACTAGACTCTGCAGCAGGGAAAGGGGAGATTCACACAGCATCTCAAATACTTCCATAGAAAATATGCCATGCTGACTTGAAGAAGTACATTGTGAAGAAGTTCAAACCTGTCAGAGATGGAAAAAGAGGGGAAATGGGTGCAGGTCAGTAGTAAAGACAGAATAAAAATGAAGAAAATAGCAGCAGAAGTACTGAATTTATAAAGGCATGTCTTTTCTGAGGCTGGGGTTGTAGCTCAGTAGTAGAACACTTGCCTAGCACATGTGAGGCACTGGGTTCGAACCTCAGCACAACATAAAAATAAACAAATTAAATAAGGTATTCTGTCTATCCACAACTAAAATAAAAAATTAAGGGAAAAAAAGAGCAAATTTCTTCTAGCTCAGCTTGGGTCTCCAAGTCCTGCTTATCTTAATTCTTTTCCCACAGGTTGACTGACTTGGCAGGGTAGGAGTTTATCAGCAACCAGGGCTATTTTAAATATTGGAAGATATGGGCACATTTTAGCAAAGCTGAGAAAACAAGCTGGTCACTTGAACTACCCAACTTGGACTTAGGGTAGGTGTACCATGTGACTGGGAATTGCCAAGACTCCTGCTCTAATCAATAGAAATTTTTCCATATGTAAGACAATGATATAACACATTTCTGGAAGGAATACAAGAGGATTTTGACATTTGTGTAGAAGAAATGTACCTTGAGTATTTCTCAAATCTGGTGCCTTTTCAGGTTATGGATTTGTGAACTGAAAATTTGCAAGCGTTTCAGGATATTACAGCATATTCTAATTCAAAATCATTAGACAGTGAACATTTTCATATATTCATTGATTGATTGTATATCTTCTGTGAAGTGTCTGTTCAGTTCCTTAGCCCATTAATTGATTCGTTTTTTTCTCTTTTTTAGTATTAAATTTTTTGAATTCTTTATATATTCTGGAAATTAGTGCTATATCTGATGTGTGTGTGGTACAGATTTTCTTACATTCTGTAGGCTCTCTGTTCACATTATTGATTGTTTCCTTTGCTTAGAAGAAACTTTTTAATTTGAATCCATTCCATTTATTGATTTTTTATTTTATTTCTTGTGCTTTAGGAGTTGTGTTAAGGAAGTCATGGCCTAAGCTGACACGGTGATCTGGACCTACTTTTTTCTTCTATTAGGCACAGGGTCTCTGGTCTAATTCCTAAGTTTTTGATCCACTTTGCATTTTGTGCAGGATGAGAATAGAGCTCTAATTTCATTTTGTTACATGTAGATTTTCAATTTTCCCAGCACCATTTGTTGAAGGGGCAAGTGCTCTACCACTGAGCCTCAACCCCAGCCCCAGAAACCTCCAATGTATGTTTTTGGAACCTTTGTATACTTTGAGGTAATTGTATTTGTGTGGGTTTGTCTCTGTTTCTTCTATTGTGTACCTTTGGTCTACATGTCTATTTTGGTGCCAATGCCATGCTGTTTTTGTTATTATAGATCTATAGTATTATAGTTTAAGATCTGGTATTGTGATGCTTCCTGCTTCACTCTTCTTGCTAAGAATTGCAAATTGGTGCAACCACTCTGGAAAGCAGTATGGAGATTCCTTAGAAAACTTGGAATGGAACCACCATTTGACCCAGCTATCCCACTCCTTGGTTTATACCCAAAGGACTTAAAATAAGCGTACTACAGTGATACAGTCACATTAATGTTGATAGCAGCTCAATTCACAAGCTAAACTATGGAACCAACCTAGATGCCCTTCAACAGATGAATGGATAAAGAAAATTTGGTATATATACAATGTGTAATATTTCTCAGCTTTAAAGAAGAATGAAATTATGGCATTTTTCAGGTAAATGGATGAAGTTGGAGAATATCATGCTAAGTGAAATAAGCCAATCCCCACAAACCAAAGGCTAAATGTTTTCTCTGATATGTAGATGCCAATCCATAATGGTGTCAGAGTAGGGAAGAATGGAGGAACTTTGGATTGAGCAGAGGGGAGAGGGGAGTGAGGGAAAGAGAGGGGGTATGGGGATTTAAAAGATGGTGGAATGAGATGGACATTATTACCCTATGTACATGTGTCAAACTGTGACTCTGCATTGTGTACATTCAGAGAAAAGAGAAGTTGTGCTCCATTTGTGTACAATGTGTCAAAATGCATTCTACTGTCATGTCTAACTAATTTGAACGTTTTAATAAGGAAGAAAAATACATAATTCATAGTAGTAGAGTCCCATGAAATTAATTTTAATTAGTAGAATTAATTTTAATTGAAAGGGAATCCTAGGAGTCATTTGAGTCAATATTTTTTGAACTAGAAATGTTTAATAAAGATATAAAACATTCTTTGTAGTTATAAAAATTATTAGATGGATAAAAACTTCCACTTTCAGGTCTTTATAAGATCTACATTGACTTTGAATTAATGACGATAGGGAGCATTTTGCAGTAGAAAGAGTTTAAGGAAGGTAGGGCTCATAACTGCATCCTGAAGTTACTGTAATAACTTTAGGTCATTTCTAATCTCTTTCAGGTAATTTCTCATTTGTTGTATGATGATGTCGTTAAGTAAATATGACAGGTACTATTCACTGCATCTCCAAGATATATTGTGGTACTGTTCATTTCTCTTCATCTGTAATACTCCTAAATCATGCAAAATATATTTATCAGCTAGCTCACCATTAATACTCCTAATAGTACTATTTCTTCTACTCCTGGCTCCCCTCAACCTGTTGATTACTCAGTAGACACAAAGATCTTTTCCAGTCAGGCCCTTTACCTGTGCTATCCCACTCGTTTCCCTATATCCTACATGCTACAACTATTGTTTCTGCCTTTACTTAATAGCTTAAAAACTTTCTCAAAACAGTTTTTTCTGATCTTCCCATTTGTGGCATGTTGCTCCTGGAATTTACTATTTCAGATCATTCATTTTCCTCATCATGACTATTTTAATTTGTGATTTGCTCTTGTTTGTATGTTTGCCTCTTTGTTTTCTGTACTAGAATGTGGGTTTTGTGAAGTCAGAGACTTGCTTTGTCTTGTCTACCTTAGTATCTACCAAGCATAGTTCCTGGTATGTTGAAGGTGCAGAGGAAATACGTGTGTAATGAGTAATGGAGTTGCTTTCAAAAATGAGTCAGTTAAATGCATCTTTAAGTACACAGGTGGTGCTCAGTAAATTTTAGTATTCTTTCTCAATGCTGCCCAATCAATCTCCACCTTTTCTAGTCCATACATTTCCATGCTGAAGGTATATTAGTAGGTTTCCATCTCAAGAAAATATCATAGAAATCTAAACTAGAAGGCAAAAATAATGAAGTTTAGGAAACAGAAGAGATTACTCTTGATGTTGACATATTTATCTTTTACTACATCTATTGGTGAGTTACATATTCATATCCTTATGTGACCTTTCTATATCAAATTTAGAGATCTAAAATCAACTGACAAGCATTTGTTTCTCATTATCTCTTTCCATAGCTTATGATGTACAAATCTGTCTTGAACAATCATGTTGCAAAATTATTTGAATATTTATTGCTATTTCCTCTTACAACTTAAAAATGATTAGAAAATGAAGATATAAAAATGCAGAAACTAGTGATAAAAAGTCAGGGAAAGAAAAACTACAATTAAGACAAATAAAAAATAATTGGTTAACAGTTCCTATTGGATACATAAAAATTAAGCTGAATTTGCTTATTAGCAATGTACAAAGCCTGGGTTCAATTGCCAGAATCGCTCCCAGCCAAAAAAAGAGGGCAGGGTGGTGGTAACCTGCATGTCTATTTAAGCAAATTCTTCATTTAATGTTCCCCTTGTTCATTTGTTCAGCAAGCATTTATTATACACCCGATTATCAGCACTACTCTAGGTACTACCATAATAATATAATATCTATCAATATATTTCTGTCAATATAAGTAATGCTTTTAAGTTTAAAAAAAAATTAAGCTGATTGGTGGTGTCTTCATTTACAGAATAAACTAACAAACTTAAAGAATTTCATGGTGCTAGAATTTACTATCAGGTGTTTTGTCTAAAAGGTGAGATATAATTATAAAATTTAAATCAGTTTTAACTTTCCATGAAACAAAATCCCACTCTAAAATATCCTCTCTCTTCTGCATTTGACTTCCTTACGTTTTTAGTCGGGATTTTCTTGAAAGTAGTGGATTGCCAATAAAGCAATGGAAAAACCTACTCCATTCCTCCAATTAGGAGTAACCTTGACCCAGAGAAGTGCAGGAATTAGTCCTACAATTCTGATCTATTCTTCCTGATCAGTTGCCTGAATCACTTTAGAATCTGTGCCTGCAGATAGAGGAACAAGTGTTGATTTTAAAGGAATCCCTCATAGTTCTGAACAAAAATTTATTCATAAATGGAGTCCAGCTTAGGGTAGGAAATATTAACTAATGGACAGCCAACAATTATAGATGTATAAGAAGAAAGACCCTTGTGGGGTCTTCTACTTTGTGTTCCTCTTGGTGGTTAATCCCTCCATAGGCAATGAATGGGCTATTATTCATTGTTTCTGTTTCTCTTTTAAGACCAAAGAAAGTCAACCCATGGGGACCACACCCTGTACCTTCTACAACACTATGAATCAGGGCCAGAAGAATTTTGGACTCTTCTGCTTGCCTGCCCTTGTTTCTTAACTCTACCAGTTTGTACTGGAATTTGCCTCTGGACTTTGGCACATTTACTCTTTAGATTTGGTATGTCCCAGTTGCTGAAGTTGGCCACATTTTTATGGTTGCTCTGGATTTGTAGTAGGAATTTTGGAATTGTGCCTATGTTCTCAGTATCTAATCACTAACACATCTACCTGTTTCCCATCACTATCCACCACCCTAAATGCATTATTACCCTTGTTGAACTTGCCACATTTCCAGGTCTCAATAGCTACATTTGACTAGTGGTTATGATACCAGACAACATAGAAAGCTGTGATGAACAGTTACTCTGAAGTATCCAGACTCACTGTCTGTGTCTCCAGTATCTCTCTCTACAGAGGTAAACCTGTCCAAATTTTGAACTACCCAGATTGAAATGCATCAGTGTCCACAATTCTCTTTAGAGCAAGTTGTTATGGTTTGATATAAGGTATCCCACAGATGCTCCGGTCAATGCAGAAATATCCAGAGGTAGAATGATTAGATTATGAGAGCTACAATCTAATCAGTCCATCCTACTTTGAATGAACTGACGAGGTGGGAATAGTTGGCAGGTGGTGCATGACTAGAGGAGATGGGCCACTGGGGGTTCCCTTGTGGGTGTGTCTTCCCTGTGGCTCTTCCCTTACCCCACTTGACTTCCTGACCCCTCCATGAGCTGAACAGTTTTCCTCTGCTGGGCTTTTGGTGGAAAGGCCCACATGCTGCCTCTCTTTGGCCACAAAGCAATCAGCCATCTGTGGAGTGAGACCTCTGATACCATGAGCCAAAACAAACTTACCCCCTCTAAGTTGTTCTTGTCAGGAATTTTGGTTACAGGGACGAAAAGATGACTGAACACAAGTCTTGGGACAAATGTCAAGGACATTTTTTTTTCGGTTAATGATGCATATCATTGGTTTCAAAACTCTTTCACAGGGCTTACAAAATTCATCATGATCTTTATCATTTGCCCAACTTCATTATTCCTCTTTCCCTTGAGTTGACTTTTCTGACTACTTTACATTTCTTGATTCCAATTATAAACTTGCTATTCTTTTTGGCTGAAATCACCTTCCATTTCCTCCTTATGTCTCAAGTGTTCTCTGGAGTCTTGGGATATTGTAAGAGAATATGCTTAATTCTTCTAGACAAACTTAGAGATGTGGGGCTTATTTAATGTTGCTTGACTTTTTATATCATTCAACATCCTAAAGTTATTTAGGACATAGGGAGAATGTCAAACTGTATTTTTTTATACAGAAAAATATGAAATGCCTTTAACTCTCAGGATTTAGACTTTTCCAAATCTTTTGTGCTCCTATCTGTAGACATGGGTGTGTGCATGTATGGGTGTGTAACTCCTCCACACCAAAACCTATCTCTACTTCCCTTTACCCACACATGAAGAGACAACGAAAGAGCTCTGTAGATAAAGCACAAACTATTATGAACCTATTCCAACATTTAATGTTAAAGCAGTATTTTACTACCAGACAGTTCCTTTGCGAAACATACTATAGTTCATCTTCTCTTTTTCTTCATGTTATGTATCTAGAGGGAACATTTGAGGGGAAACCCACCCAAAGCAAGAGTAGGATTTTGAGGAGCAGGTCACTGGCCCTTTCTTTAAGGTCACACCCGAGTCCTACAGGTTAATAGCATTTTTAAAAACTAGATTTGGTTTTAGCAAAGAGCGCCAAAGAATTGGGGCACCTTCCAGCAAGGATATTTAGAGGAAACTAAAATGATATCTTAGGTGGGTATATCTGAATGGATATCAAGCAGGAGCTGGCACCCCACTTTCACAAGACGTTCCCTTGGTTTGTCTCTCTCCATATTTGAGAAACAGAGACGTAGAAAATTCTCAGAAAGTATATTTATTTTGTAACCAAACAAAATACAAAAGACCTTTTCGGATAATTTTACTAGAGACTTGAAATTTGAACCTGAACCATATGCTGTAGATTGATAAGAAAATAAAAAGAAAATTGAGATTTTGTAATATATCTATAGTTGCAATCTCATCCTGAAAATGCAGTTGCTATGACAAAGATCTCACCAATTCTATTTAATAGACCTCAATTTGACCAAGATCAGAAAAATTACCTTGATTTTCAGGCAATTATACCAAAGACGCATAATCATTAAGCCAAGGATATAGGCCCAATTGAGAAATTATTACAATTCACAGTAAATGCCCCTGAACATTTTTCTTTCTCAGTTCTGACAGTCTGTTTCAGTGAAATATACTTATCTGTTTCTCTATAATTAAAAAATCTTGTACAAGAAATGAAGTACAAAAAAAAAAAGAAATGAAGTTCATGAAACAATAATCAAATATACTTGCTAAACTAATGCTATATGAAGTTATACAAGAGCATCATGTCTCAGTGATTAAATTATGTCTGTCCACTGTGAACATCACAAAAATGACTTCAAATGGGTATACATATTTATTTCAAATTAATGGTGACATGTAAAACTTACAAGTTCACATTTGCAGAATGTGTTGGTTTTGTATGACAACAATTATTGTAGGCCCCAGGCAGTACAGTGTGGTTCAGTCTCCTTTTAAGGCATTATAGGAAAACTCTTCTGTTTCTTTGCACTCACTGTGCCTCCAGTCATGATGAAATCCTTGATAATGCTCTTGGGCACTTACACTGTGTTTTGATTATGAAGGGCAATTGTTTTAAACATTTTGTGTTTCAGATTCCCAAACACAATCATGCATGTCATTAAAACAAAACAAACCATAGCATGTATAATTCTGAAAGTCTAGAGTATGTATACCAAGATAACCAAGTGCATGGAGTGCAAGAGTTTTTCTAAACTATATCATGTTGCTTATTTTAGTTGCAAGTATTCAACAATGCTGTAATCAATTTACAACCCATCAACTTTGTCAAGTCTTAACAAGGTAACCTCAAGCTCAACAAACTCTATTGCACAGTGAGAGTCAGAATTTGTTCATTGATGCAAAGATTAACATGAAGAGTTTTTCTAGATATATAGAGCTCCCTTTTTCTTTCAAAAGAAGAAAAGGTATTTGTTGAACAGATACTTTGGTTTAAACATCGTACTGTACATATCCACATATGATATGACATTTATTCAAACAATGACTCTGTGAATAAGAATTTTGATGCCCATTTTTACCAATGAAGAGATTAAACTACCCAGCAGATACTGACTTCCCCAAGAAAATGTCACTGAGGTTGAGATTTAAACAAAGGCCTGGGATCCTGGTGTTTGTCCTTTTTATAATTTACAATGCTCTTTCAGGTCACTGAAACCTTCTTACATAGTTACACTGGAAATGATATAAATTTGCTCAAGGACATGCAGGGGCAAATCAACCAGTGAAAATAAAGTGTAGCAGGATTAGGGAAATAAGATCTGTGACCACACATACCTGATTCCTGGAGCAAAACATCAGGACCCCAGCCAAATGATTTGGAAGTGAGGTCTGGGTCACAGTCACATTGGAAATAGAAATGCCAAGTGGAAAGACAGATAACAGAAATCCAGGTGTGCAAACAAGGCCAATCAGGTGGACTGCTAGAAATCATTTTAGTGTGGTGGGACCATGAACACCCAGGAATTACAAGATATACCTGATTTACAGTCACAGATTAATTCCAGGCTTCACAGATTGGCTCACTCTATGACTTATTACTGTATAAGATGTTTTATGTGGCTAATCTCAAATAAGTCTCCCCACATCAAGCAGAAATCCTAATGATTATTTGCTATAATTTAGCACTGCAGGTTTAAGTAGTGGTAAGCAAGATATACACAGTAGTTAGCCAAACTGCCTGGGTCTGACTTCTGTCTCTTACTGCTTCTGTTACCCTCTGTCTGTACTTAACTCCATCTGTGAGCTATTTGCTCATTTGTAAACTGGGAGTGATAATAGTGCTCATTTTTCAAGTTAAGTATATAAAGAATTTCAAACAGTGCTTGACTCATGAAAATTGTTAGGCAAGTGTATAATAATAAAGAAAAAACCTGAGTAACTATACATTCATAAAGGAAATAAATGGTAGAATCTGGGACTTAAATCTAGAGGGTGTGAAACCAGAGCCAATGCTTCTAGCTCAGATCATATAGAGTGTGAGTTTCCAATGGGTACCATTAGATAGAGGTATCTGGCTTTGCAGGTGAGATATCTTGGAAACTTCATCTGCTAAGGGACCAGGAAAAGCTGATGAAAACATTATTCCAAGAGTCTTTCTTTTGTCTCTTCTCCCAGATTGGCCACTGTCTCTATGGAAATTATGACATAAAGGAAATTTATTTCAGAATCTGCTTTTCATAAAACCCCTTCCAGTGTTTGCTGAACAGTTGAAATCTTTAACTTTGCATTACTGAATCTACCTATGTCTTAATTCAATAATAGCATTCTCTCACTTCTGATGAATTAACAATCATGGACTAGTCTGAGATTTTAAGTCAAAATCTTAATTCATCCTATTGAATTGGCCTATACTAATAATAATTTCTGCACATTGAGAAGAATGTTTTACACATATATCATGAAGTGGGATTTTCAAAGAGCCATTACATGTTTTCTTGGAAGTTTTCTTCCATAAACTAGGTTTTTTAAAAGATAAAGATTTTGTTTGTTGTTAATAAGGAACTGCTTCTTTATGCACTCTGCCACTGAGCTACAGCCCCAGCCCCAGCTATGGGTTCTTGATTGGCAAAAATAGTATATCTGAGTTAAATGTGAAGATTTAATTAGATAAAGTTAACACACTTTATATAATAAAGTATACTTGTAAGTATAGTAAGTACTAAAAAAAACTGGTTTTAAAGTTAATATTTTTAAGCTATCTTCATTGTTAGGAAGATTTTAATATTCATCAGTATGCTGTGCACAGTTAGTAGTTTTATATATGTTATCTCCAGGAAACCATGATTAGATACATGTCTCTCACAGCACTGCACTAAGTTGATGGATAAGAGAGTCAGGAGATAGGATGACCTATTGGATACTGTTGTGCTGGTGCAGATGGAAAGTTCTCATTACAATGGAGCTAGTAAACTTGAGAAGGGAAATCTCTGAGGATAGCATTTGGGATGCAAATCTTGGAACTGGTTGACTACCTTTCAAATTGATTTGTTTCCACAGTCTGAATCTTTAATGGAAGTGACTATTCATCCGCTTCCTTAACTTCTGATAATATGTCTGCAAATTTGTAAGAAATAGATAAACGTTCTTTAGAATGAATTAATTTCTTCTCCAGCTTACCAGTGAGTAGAGAGTGTTCCTTTTGGCAAAGAATACCTAGGACTCAAAAACATTTACGTCTATGCTCTCTGAACAAAAAATGATAAGAGCACTTGTGTGGTAGACTATTCTGAAAAAGAGATAAAACTGTAAAAAAAAAAAAAAATCCAAAAATGGCACAAGAGGCAGCATTAGGCAGCATTTGTCTTTCTCGTTCACTATCAGCATATATTCCTTCAGCATCTAGTATATTTCAGATATATTGCTAGGCATTATATTTAGTGCTAAGTGTGCATAATTAAATTTTGCCAATTCAAAGACATTCAAAGAAATGCTATGCATGTTTACCTGGAGTTTGGGGTTGCAAATAACAACAAAAACAACAACTCAAAACAGTTTTAAATAATGAAATTTACTTTATTTTTAATCAAATTAGTCTGTTAGTTGACACATAGAAACACATTATTTCACACATCAACAGGGTACCACTTGATGTGTTAATATGTGTATGCATTGTGCAATGTTTAAATGAGGTTAAACATATCTATTATGAAATAACCTAAGCATCCAGGGCTCATTACTCAAATGATGCATGAAGAATCCAGGTGCTTCTGTTCTTTGCTCTACCTTCTTCTGAACTGGTTTCATTCTTAGGAAGGTACTCTTTTCATGGTGGCAAGGTAGCTCCAGTCTGTCATCTTTGCTCTTGAAGCAATTTCAGTGGGAAAAAATAAGAAGTCCAACTCCTTACAATTTCTCAATAGTTCCAGAAAATACTGATGATTTAGGCATTGGTTCAGTTTGGTTCGTAAATCCCTTCCTGTACTAATTGCTCTGCCCTAGTGTTGATCTTAATGTATCTCATGGAATAATGTGGCTTCAAAAAGGATGATGAAGTGTTATCACAATCATAGGAGAATAAATTGAGTGATCAAAAATGAAGATATCAACTATACCTGGTTGACTTAAGCAAAGGCCCTTTTTATTGTAAATAACAGAAATCATTTTAAACTAGCTTAAACTAAACCGGGGTTTGTTATGAGAATCTCACGGAACCCCAAAGCAGGGAATGCAATAGGTTTCGAAGGAACTGAAATGAGGAAATAAAAATTAATTGATTCTACAGTTTCCTCTCTCCCTTTCTCTCATCACATATCAACATTGGTCTTTGTTTTTAACTGCACTTCTTCAGTGTTTGGGTATGTCTCATTTTAGTCAAATGCCTTTGCTTCTTCATGCATACAATTGCCCATAATTCCTGAGGGTATATTGCCTCTGTTTCAAACATTCAGAGATTGAAATGAGCTTCTCTTACTCTTTATTCAGAATCTGTGAAATTAAACCTTATTATTCAAACTTGGATCTGATGACCACTCTCATTCAACCAAGTGTGTCATAGAGACTGGTTTAAACCACACGGAAGTATGGAGAGGGACTCTGACAGCATAGTCACACCTCGTTCCTACTATTCTTGGGGAAAAAGCAGGCTATTGTAACAGACAAAATACCAGAAACAGTCTCATATATTCACCCAAACCACTTTGCTGAAAGATTTTGCTTTTGCTATCAAGCCCATCTTTATCATTGGAAATTGAGTAAATATACAAAAGAAAATAAGCTACAACTTTATGAGCTGTTCACAAGATATTAAAAAATGTCAAGGCTGAGACTCTAAAAATAAAATCCTGCACTAAAATCAGGGACTGCATGTTTGACACCCAGGCCAGATATGTGAGAAGTCTAAGCAAGAAGAGGAAACAAACAACCAGTCATGTACTTGCTGATAAATTGTAACTTGTGGAGAAGAAACTAATTTATTCCAATGAACATTTATTGATTTTTTACTAATTTGAAAACATATTATCAGGAGTTTACTTGATAAATAAACAGACTCACTTCTCTCAAAGATTCACAGATTAGTTGGGGAGGCAAACAAGTAAATCAATGATTGAAAAACAGCCATGATAAATGAAAATGGGAACATGTTCAGGATATTGCTGAAGTTCAGATAAGAAACTACCCTGCCTCAAGGAGCATTTTAATTTGGTAAGGCTGCTTTAATAAAATATCACAGACTAGGTGACTTCATAGAAATGTATGTTCCCACAGTTGTGGAGTCTAAAAGTCTAGTGTTGAAATGTCAGCAGATTTGGGTTCTGTGGTCTTTTTCCTTGGTTTGCTGATGGTCACCTTTTCACTGTGTCCTGTGCTTGTGCATCCTTGGTGCATGTCTCTGTGCGCCCCAATTCCCTTTTCTTATAAGGTCATACTAGACTAAGTCCTACCCTAAAACACTCATTTAAGTTCAATCACTTCTTTTAAGGCCCCATTTCCAACTATAATCACATTCCGAGGTACTCCAGCTTAGGGCTTTAATATATGAATTTGTGGCCAGGGGTTGGGGAGGATACAACTCAGCCCATAACAGGGAGTGGGAGAAACTTTCCAGAGCAGTGAGCTCGAAGGGTCAGGCAGGAGAAGGCATGACCCTGCAGATACAATAGACACTAAGGCATAAAAGTCATAGTGAGCCTGACTGAACTATAGAAATAGGGAGCATGACTAAATAACAAAGGAAGTCTACCTTGTTCAGTGTAGTGGAACTTAGGATACATATGAGCATTAGAAATTGGTGAAAGATGAACTAAGAAATATAATTAAAGATTAAATTATAAATGGTTTTGTATTAGGGTTTGTTAACCTATGACAACAATATACCTCAAAATGTAATGGCTCAGATACAACAAAAGTTTATTTCTCTCTCAAAGAACAGTTTGTAGGGTGGGTGTTACAAATCCAATAGGAGCTCTCTTCCACAGAGTGATTTCACACTCCTTTTCTCTTAAGGCTCTCATCTTTGTGGTCAGGTATGGGTTACTATGTCTTGCACTTTCATGTTAAAGTCTGAACCACCAAGCCACACAGCTCACCCCTACTGCTCTGCCACTGGTGGGAACTAGTCATCTGACCTCCTGGTTGTGTGTTATAGGGATGCTAATATCATAAGGGGGTAGGCTGGGAGGTGCCTTCCTAGCTACAGTTCCATTATTATGGAAATATAGAAAGGTGTTATGTACATGGAAGTGTCTTCATCACAGTCTTATAAGTCATACTAAGGAATCTGGGTTTTTATACTGAAGATGAGAGTATGACTTTGTCCTTTAAGTGGGAATGATAGGATTAAATTTTAGTTTCAAAATGTATTTCTGGTAACGTCATAGGGAAAGGATCTGTGGGACAAGCTTATAAGCAAAGATGTAATATTGAGGAGGTTGTCTTGGTAATTCTGGCAAGTGGTTCTGAATTAAGGTAACATTAGTAAGAAAACAGAAGAAGGAATAGATTCCAGTGATATTTCGGAAATAGACTCATGACTCCTGAATGATTTCTTGTGAGGAAGAGGAAAATTCTAGTAACTTACTATTTCTGTCTGGGGAAGATGATATTTTGATAACATTGTAATAGAGAGTGTTCTGGAGGGAAAAGGCTCAGTTTGACACTGTGAGTTTGAGATACCTGTGGGATATCCAAATAAGAGTTTTCAATGAGCTGTTATATATGTGACTCTCATATATATGTTTTTTATATATAACTCAGTTTTCGAAGAGTTGTTGTATATATGACTCTCACAATTGGATATATGTTCTCACATTTTCAGGAGAGAATATGGCCTAAAAAACAATTTTTATGGTTATTTACACTAGTGGTAAAAGGTAATTGAAATAACACATGGATGAGGTCCTCCATAGTAATCATACACTTAATGTTGATTTGCAATTTTCTAGTTTAAGTCTAAACAAAAGGGTCTTAGAAAAAAAGAAGAGTGTAAATAACATCAAATTATGAAATCAAGTGTTTTAGCTATTTTATAAGTATTTAATGCAATAAGAAAAAAACTCCCTTCAAAGATCAGAGATTCAAATTCTATTAAGAGAATGAATCATTACCAATAAGGAGGGTTTTCTGCACTTGGCGAGTATCTGTGTGCGAGTTCTGTGGTTATCCATGTGGAGTCACTGAAGTACAATCTTGGCACGAACACTGTGCTCTCACAAGTGGTCATCATGTATGTTACTTGATCACGTGAGATGACCAGTTATTCCTCCATCCCTCTTCTTGGACAATAGTCAAATTTCTTTCTGGAAACCCAGAATTACTTACATTTACATTTTCATCAACCCCTACACATTAAAGGACAGGCTCAAGTTAGTTACTACTACATTAAAAATAACCACATGATTGCTGAGTGGAAATGAGAAGGAAATACCCCAGCAAAAAATCCTATAAAGTGTTAAGAAAAATGCCAAACAACTAAATAATATCCAGATGTTAGGAAATGTTTGAAACTTCTTTAGATAATGTTACTAAATTCAGGAAGTGAAAATGTAGACTGTTTTTAAAATAACAACACTATTATAGAGTACTTCTCCAAGTACTTTTTCAATGACGACTATTAAAATCATCATAATTTTAGTAAGAATCACTTATGAAATGCATTTGAGATAATTATGCTGGAAAATCATATAGTGATGTGATTTATATTCTGTCTAGTGTGGTACTGAGGCTCAAGTGTGATGTTTGAGTTCTGATTCTTTGGTACTGAATTTGATTTATTAGATTTTTCATCCTCTTCTGAGTTCTGATCCCCCGCCTTTTCTTTTAGTATCATGAAGTGTTTTAAATAAGATTTTTGTTAATATGCACTATGATCTCCACTCCCAATTCTTTTTCTCCCTTTTTGAAAAATAGAGATTGAATGTCTAAACTCTGAACTATAGAGTCTTTCATTTACAGAATTTGTGCTTGGCCCCAAAATGCCATATTTCAGTTTGGGGTACATGACTTCTAAAAGGCAGTCTCAGCTATATCCACATGCTCAGGATCCTCCCTTATTGCTTTGAGATCCCACAAGAATTTAACTTGATCCCCTTCCCATACCATATTGTTTATGGATTCTGTGGCTTAAATTCACATCTGTATGGTGATGATTCCCAAGTCATTCCTGTTCAGACTTCCCACCTGCATATTGAACATCTGCTAGATACCACATTCAACTTAATCCCGTTCATAGTCTGCTTTCCAAAGCCTGCTCCCTCCTCAGGACCCTTGTGCCCTGGCTACCTTCTTGGGTAACATCCTAGATGACTTCCTGTCCCTTCTGTCACTATACCTGCACAAGTTCCAATTCTGCCTCTTTGATGTTCTTAACTCAGTCCCATCGCAGTTCAATTAGTTCAAGCTGCCTTTTTTAAGGGCCTCCTCTAATGCCTTCTTCTTGCCCAGTTTTGTTTCCTATATTCCCCCCACTGACTTAGATACCTCCACTAAAATCTATTCACTCTACTGCCAAAATAACCTCTCTACCACATCAATTCTTCGTACTCTAACCAGAAAGATTTTCAAAGCATAAATATAATCTTGATGTTTTATCGATTGAAAGTTGGAACAGTTCCTCATTTCTCCTAGCATAAATTCTAAGCTTACTAGCATCACATATATGATCCTGAATTATCAAGGCCCTTCATGTCTCTGAGGTACCAGGAACCTATCTGTAACTTTTAGGGCTTGGCTAAGCTTGTTCTGCCTCCACAACTGCACCCACTTTCCATTGCCTTACCTAATGTTCTCTTTCAGGTCTTAGTTTTTTATTTTATTTTATTTTTTTTTTAGTTTTTTTTTTTTTTATTGTAAACAAATGGGATACATGTTGTTTCTCTGTTTGTACATGGCGTAAAGGCATACCATTTGTGTAATCATAAATTTACATAGAGCAATGTTGTTTGATTCATTCTGTTATTTTTTTCCCTTCCCCCCACCCCTCCCACCCCTCTTTACCCTCTATACAGTAGTTCCTTCCTCCATACTTGCCCCCCTCCCTAACCCTAACTCTAACCCTTCCCTCCCTCCCATTATGTGTCAACCTCCACTTATTAGCGATATCATTCGTCCTTTGGCTTTTTGAGATTGGCTTATCTCACTTAGCATGATATTCTCCAATTTCATCCATTTGCCTGCAAATGTCATAATTTTATCATTCTTTATGGCTGAGTAATATTCCATAGTATATATATACCACATTTTCTTTATCCACTCATCAATTGAAGGGCATCTAGGTTGGTTCCACAGTCTGGCTATTGTGAATTGAGCAGCTATGAACATTGATGTGACTGTATTTCTGTAATATGCAGATTTTAAGTCCTTTGGGTATAGGCCAAGGAGTGGGATAGCTGGGTCAAATGGTGGTTCCATTCCAAGTTTTCTAAGGAATCTCCACACTGCTTTCCATAGTGGCTGCACTAATTTGCAGTCCCACCAGCAGTGTATGAGTGTACCTTTCTCCCCACATCCTCGCCAACACCTGTTGTTGCTCGTATTCTTGATAATCGCCATTCTAATTGGGGTGAGATGGAATCTTAGGGTGGTTTTGATTTGCATTTCTCTTATTACTAGAGATGTTGAACATTTTTCCATATGTTTGTTGATTGCTTGTAGATCTTCTTCTGTGAAGTGTCTATTCATTTCCTTAGCCCATTTGTTGACTGGACTGTTTGAATTCTTGGAGTAGAGTTTTTTGAGTTCTTTATAGATTCTGGAGATTAGTGCTCTATCTGAAGTATGATTGGCACAGATATTCTCCCACTCTGTAGGCTCTTTCTTCGCATTGCTGATAGTTTCCTTTGCTGAGAGAAAGCTTTTTAGTTTGAATCTATCCCAGTGGTTGATTCTAGCTTTTATTTCTTGTGCTATGGGAGTCCTGTTAAGGAAGTCTGGTCCTAGACCAACAAGGTGAAGATTTGGACCTACTTTTTCTTCTATAATCTGCAGGGTCTCTGGTCTGATTCCGAGGTCCTTAATCCATTTTGAGTTTAGTTTCGTGCATGGTGAGAGATATGGGTTTAGTTTCATTCTGTTGCATATGGATTTCCAATTCTCCCAGCACCATTTGTTGAAGAGGCTATCTTTTCTCCATTGCATATTTTTGGCCCCTTTGTCTAGTATGAGAAAATTGTATTTATTTGGGTTTGTGTCCGTGTCCTCTATTCTGTACCATTGATCTACCTTTCTATTTTGGTACCAATACCATGCCGTTTTTGTTACTATTGCTTTGTAGTAGAGTTGAAGATCTGGTATTGCAATACCCCCTGTTTCACTCTTCCTGCTAAGGATTGCTTTAGCTATTCTGGGTTTCTTATTCTTCCAGATGAATTTCATAATTGCCTGCTCTATTTCTGTAAGGTACGTCATTGGGATTTTAATTGGAATTGCATTGAATTTGTATAGCACTTTAGGTAGTATGGCCATTTTGACAATATTAATTCTTCCTATCCAAGAACATGGAAGATCTTTCCATCTTCTAAGGTGTTCTTTAATTTCTTTCTTTAGTGTTGTATAGTTCTCATTGTAGAGGTCTTTCACCTCTTTTGTGAGATTGATTCCCAAGTATTTTATTTTTTTCGAGGCTATTGTGAATGGGGTAGTTTTCCTAATTTCTCTTTCTGAAGATTCATCACTTATGTATAAAAATGCGTTGGATTTATGGGCATTGATCTTGTAACCTGCTACTTTACTGAAATCACTTATGAGTTCTAAGAGTTTTCTGGTGGAATTTCCTGGTTCCTCTAAATATATAATCATGTCATCAGCGAACAGGGATAGTTTGAGTTCTTCTTTTCCAATTCGTATCCCTTTAATTTCTTTGGTTTGTCTAATTGCTCTGGCCAGAGTCTCAAGAACGATGTTGAATAGAAGTGGTGAAAGAGGGCATCCCTGCCTTGTTCCAGTTTTTAGGGGGAATGCTTTCAGTTTTTCACCATTTAGAATGATATTAGCCATGGGCTTAGCATAAATGGCCTTTACAATGTTAAGGAATGTTCCCACTATCCCTATTTTTTCTAGTGTTTTGAGCATGAAGGGGTGCTGTATTTTATCAAATGCTTTTTCTGCATCTATTGAAATAATCATGTGATTCTTGACTTTAAGTCTATTAATATGGTGAATTACGTTTATTGATTTCCTGATGTTGAACCAACCTTGCATCCCTGGGATGAAACCCACTTGATCATGGTGCACTATCTTTTTAATATGTTTTTGTATGCGATTTGCTAAAATTTTGTTGAGAATTTTTGCGTCGATGTTCATTAAGGATATTGGTCTGAAATTTTCTTTCCTTGATGAGTCTCTGTCTGGTTTAGGTATCAGTGTGATATTGGCTTCATAGAATGAGTTTGGGAGGGTTCCCTCCTCTTCTATTTTATGGAATACTTTGAGAAGTATTGGAATGAGCTCTTCCTTAAAGGTTTTGTAGAACTCGACTGAGAACCCATCTGGTCCCGGACTTTTCTTTGTTGGTAGGCTTTTGATGACTTCTTCTGTTTCAGTACTTGAAATTGGTCTATTTAAATTGTTTATGTCCTCCTCATTCAGTTTAGGCAATTCATATGTCTCTAGAAACCTGTTGATGTCTTCGAAATTTTCTATTTTGTTGGAGTATAGATTTTCAAAATAGCTTCTAATTATGTTTTGTATTTCCATCCTGTCTGTTGTGATATTTCCTTGTTCATTCCGAATTTTAGTGATTTGGGTTTTCTCTCGTCTTCTCTTTGTTAGTGTGGCTAAAGGTTTATCAATTTTGTTTATTTTTTCGAAGAACCAACTATTTATTTTGTCAATTTTTTGTATTGTTTCTTTTGTTTCAATTTCATTGATTTCAGCTCTGAGTTTAACTATTTCCTGTCTTCTACTACTTTTGGTGCTGTTCTGTTCTTCTTTTTCTAATGCTTTGAGCTGTAGTGTTAGGTTGTTTATTTGTTGAGTTTTACTTCTTTTATTAAATGCGCTCCATGAAATAAATTTCCCTCTAAGTACTGCTTTCATAGTGTCCCAGAGATTTTGATATGATGTTTCTTTGTTCTCATTTACCTCTAAGAATTTTTTAATTTCCTTCCTAATATCTTCTGTTATCCATTCATCATATAATAGCATATTGTTTAATCTCCAGATGTTGGAATAGTTTCTGTGTTTTACTCTTTCATTTATTTCTAACTTCAATCCATTATGATCTGATAGAATACATGCTAGTGTCTCTATCTTCTTGTATTTGCTAACATTAGCTTTGTGGCATAATATATGGTCTATTTTAGAGAAGGATCCATGTGCTGCTGAGAAGAAAGTGTATTCACTCTTGGTTGGATGGAATATTCTATAAATGTCCGTTAAGTCTAAATTATTGATTGTGTTGTTGAGATCTATGGTTTCTTTGCTCAATTTTTGTCTGGAAGATCTGTCCAGTGGTGAGAGCGGCGTGTTAAAATCACCTAGTATTATTGTGTTGTGGTCTATTTGGTTTCTGAAATTGAGAAGGATTTGTTTGACATACATAGATGAGCCACTGTTTGGGGCATAGATGTTTATGATTGTTATATCTTGCTGATTTATGCTTCCCTTAAGCAGTATGAAATGACCTTCTTTATCCCTTCTGACTAACTTTGGCTTGAAGTCCACATTATCGGAAATGAGGATGGATACTCCAGCTTTTTTGCTGAGTCCATGTGCATGGTATGTTTTTCCCCATCCTTTCACCTTTAATCTATGGGTATCTTTTTCTATGAGGTGAGTCTCTTGCAGGCAACATATTGTTGGATCTTTCTTTTTAATCCAGTCTGCCAGTCTATGTCTTTTGATTGATGAATTCAGGCCATTAACATTCAGGGTTATTATAGAGAAATGATTTGGTTTCCTGGTCATTTGGTTCATTTTTAAAATTTTGTTTATTTATTTGTTTGACACAACTTGTTTCCTCCTTTATTTGACAATTCCTTTAGGATAATTCCTCCCTTTGCTGATTTGCTTCTTTGTTTTTCATCTCTTCCTCATGGAATATTTTGTTGAGAATGTTCTGTAATGCTGGCTTTCTTTTTGTAAATTCTTTTAGCTTTTGTTTATCATGGAAGGATTTTATTTCATCGTCAAATTTGAAGGTAAGTTTTGCTGGGTATAAGATTCTTGGTTGGCATCCATTTTCTTTCAGGGCTTGAAAAATGTTGTTCCAGGCCCTTCTAGCTTTTAGGGTCTGGATTGAAAAATCTGCTGATATGCGTATTGGTTTCCCCCTGAATGTAATTTGGTTCTTTTCTCTCACAGCCTTTAAAATTCTGTCTTTATTTTGTATGTTAGGTATTTCATTATAATGTGCCTTGGTGTGGGTCTGTTGTAATTTTGTGTATTTGGAGTCCTGTAAGCCTCTTGAACTTGATTTTCCATTTCATTCTTCAGATTTGGGAAATTTTCTGATATTATTTCATTGAATAGGTTGTTCATTCCTTTGGCTTGTTTCTCTAGGCCTTCCTCAATCCCAATAATTCTTAAATTTGGCCTTTTCATGATATCCCATAGTTCTTGTAGATTCTGTTCATGATTTCTTACCATCTTCTCTGTTTGTTCAGCTTTGTTTTCAAGGTTAAATATTTTGTCTTCAATGTCTGAGGTTCTGTCTTCCAGGTGTTCTATCCTATTGGATATGCTTTCTATGGAGTTCTTAATTTGGTTTATTGTTTCCTTCATGTCAAGGATTTCTGTTTGGTTTTTTTTTCAATATCTCTAACTCTTTATTGAAATGATCTTTTGCTTCCTGTATTTGCTCTTTTAACTGTCGATTGGTGCGATCAATCAATGCTTGCATTTGCTCTTTCATCTCATCATTCAATGCTTGCATTTGCTCTTTCATCTCCTCGTTTGCTTCTCTGATCATTTTAATTATGTACATTCTGAACTCCTTTTCTGTCATTTCTTCTGCCATGCTGTCATTGGGTTTTATTGATGTAACATCTAGATTTGTTTGCAGCATTTTCTTTCCTTGTTTTCTCATGTTGTTCAGATATCAGTGGACCGCTGAGATGTTGCAGATTTCCTCTGTTGATTTACAATGACCCTGAAGATTTCTATATATATCCCCTCTTAGCTTTCAGTAGGCTGAAGTCTTGGAGGAGGTTGATAATGCGGTGCTCCACAAGGAAGCTGCCTCTCTAGGAGTGGTGGCCTTCAGGTGGGGTATATTCCCTGCTAGTGGGCAGAGGTGCCTCCACTTGTTGACCAATGGTCATCCAAAGGGGACCTAGGCTGTGGGCTGAGGCAAGGCCTGTTTGGGCCTAAGTCTCTGGTTTTACCGTCCTTGTGGGAAACCTCACCCAGCAGGGAAGACTCACCCGGTGGGGAGGTCTCGCTGGTCAGTTTCCTCCTAGAGGTTCCCCTCAATTTACAGCTACTGCCTGGGCTGGGCTGCCTTCCTCTGCAAAGTTTCCAGGGGCCCGGCCCTACCTCCTGGGCCTGGGAGCCTCACCCTTCGCAGATGAATCTCCTTAGGCTGCCCCTCCTCAGAGAATTTGCCCATAGGCCTGGAACCTTCACTCCGCCCTAAGCCTGTCTCTGTGCGGCTCTTCCACCCAGAAGCCTCCTAGATCCTGGGACCCTGTTCTGCACCTAATCGCCTGGCTGCGTGGCCCCTCCTCTGAGCAGCCACCTGTGGCCCCGAACAATCGCTCTGAGTCCCAGAGACCCGCCACAGGCCTCTTCCTCCAGACAGCCGCCCAGTATGCCGGTGCGGTCACTAGGAGTCCAAGAAACTCACTTCGTGCCTCCTCCTCCCACCAACCACCCGTAGCCCGGGGCAATCAATCACTCCGAGTCGAAGTGACCCTGCCCGTTCCTCCTCCTTCTCCAGATAACCCCCCGGGTGTTCAGGAGCAGTCCCTCTGAGTGGCTCTGAATCCACGTGACCCGCTGCACAGGTCCTCTGGGCAACCGCCCGGAGCTCTGGTGTGGTCCCTCAAGACCAAGCGTCCCACCACGCTTCTCCTCCAGGCAGCCCCCCTGTGTTTAGGAGCTGTCACTTTAAGACCAAACAACTCACCACTCGCCTTCTCCTCTGAGCAGCCGCCTGGAGCGCTAATGCAGTCACTGCGAGTCCAAAGGACCCGCCGCGCTCCTTCTCCTCCTTCTCCTACTCCTCCGGGCAGGCCCCGAATCCAAGCGGCCGCTCCTCTTCCTCCTTGTCCTCAGGGCAGGCCCCGGTGTTCAGAAGCGTCGTTCTGATTCCAAACAGCTCGCCGCGCGGCTTCTCCTCTGGCAACCGCCTGCAGCTCTGGCGCAGTCTCTCCGAATCCAAGTGGCCACGCTCCTCTCCTCCTCCTCAGGGCAGGCCCCGGTGTCCTGAGTCCACACAGTTCTCCCCGCCACTCCTCCCCCGGGCAGCCGCCGGAGCCCCAGTGGCTGCTCCGAGTCCCAGCGCTGTGCCGAGCGGCCTCCTCTATGGCGCTCCAGCGGGGGGAGGGGCGTCTCGCCGGCAGTTCTACTTCACAAAGTTTCCTGCGTTCCGGGACCCCCGTCCCATCCGGGATGCCCCCCCAGGGGGTGAGAGTCACCCGGCTACTTTGAGTTGGTCCCAAGCGTCTCAATATCTCCTCTCTTGAATCCTGAGTTCTGGAGCAACACGTAATGCAGCCACCCTCTAGGCCGCCATCTTGAAAAAACTCCTCAGGTCTTAGTTTTGAATTCATTTTCTGGTGAATCTTTTCCTAATCAGGTGACCTTGGATTTTGTGTGATTTCTTGGTATTCCTTTTGCCCCATCTTCTAACTTCAACATTCCACACAGCATACCTGTTTATTTATCTGTCACTCTTCATTGATTCCTTATAGTTTTCCTTACATGTGGGACTATCTCATTTTTTCAGCCTTATCTCTTGTGTCTAGCCCAGGCTCTAAAATAAAGTAGCACTCAGTTATTACTGGTCAATTAAATGAATGGATGGATGCCAATTAGATCCTCTGTATGCCGAGTTGACAGGTGTTTAAGATTGATCATGGGCTACAAATTTCATCTTAGCCAGAAAGAATTCTTGCATTATCTTGTAATTTATGACTAAAATTTTGTGATTATAAAATCATTTGTTTTGTTGAACAACAAAAGAATATGCATATATGTCAAGAAACACACACACACACAACCCCCCCCCACACACACACACCCCTCTGGAAGGAGGTGATGAAATTGGTTAAATTCTTAAAATTTTCTGTTTTTTAAAATTGATATGAAAGAATAAATATCAGGATTTATTTAAAAAAAAAAAAAAAGTTCCTTCCAATACCACTTTCTTCCTATGAATGTCATCACTTTTAAATGCATTGGAAAATAATGGATTTTAAATAAAGTTCAGTGACAAGTGACAGAAGTATCCATGTATTAGTATTTCTTTGCCGCAAAATAAATTCTCATAAATTTAGCAGCTTCAGACAATACCCATCTATCATTTCACATTTTTGTTTTGTCACATCCAGACTGATGTCGCTGGTTCCTTGCTCAGGGTCTCACAAAACTGACATCAAGGTGTTAATTGGTTGCATTTTCATCTGGAGTTCAAGGTCTTCTCCCAACTCATTTCTGTTACTGGCAGAATTTGGAATTTGGCTCCTTGTGATTATAGGATGAAGCTCTGTTCCTTTGCAGGCTGTCACTTGGAGCCTCCCTTATCCCCTTAAGTTCATCTGCACCCATTCTCACATGATCTCCTGCCTCTTCAAGCTAACTGTACTGCATAACCTTTCTCCCTCTTCAAATTTCTCTGACTTCCCTAGTAAGCCATAAAAAATTCTCTGTTGTTAAAACTAATGTTAGAAGAGATTCACCTGGATAATTATCTTAGGACCAACTGTGCCATGCAACAAAATACTAATGTGATATAATCAGATTCTTGGAGAATTGTGACAAGAAATCTTGGGGTGTTTTGGAAATTCTGCCCACCACAGTCCATGTCTCAAAATTGTGATATAAAATTGAAGCACGTTTAAGAGACAAAAGAAAAGACAGATACTGAAGATTCTTGGTCATGCACCTTTGGACAAAGATATGGTAGTCTTTTATTGGGTTGTAATTGAAAATCATATTCCTTATGTTTTATAGCAGAAAGCCAACTCCCACAGGACTAGGACATCTAAGTATTTTGAAAAATCTCCTCTTAATCAACTCAACTGAAAGCTCATATTTCAGGCAGCCCCCACAGATTTCAGTGATGACCCGACTGATGCTTCCCAATTGTTAAAAGGATGCTATTGATGAGTAATAACTAATAGAGACAGGGTAAACATATTATGACCAATAACATTTCCAAAAGGAGGCCACATTCTAAAGTGGATGTTGACTGTCTCCTCATCTGTCAAAGAGAGTGGACAGGAGGTCTTGATTAGTAACAGATATGAGTGATACTCATGAATCTGTGAGAAGGAAATACTGCTTTGAAAACTAGTGGTGTCATCCACAACACAATAGAGTGTTTACGAACATGAATGAGTGGGAGAAAGGAGGAATGGGGGGGTTCTTGTTGGGAGAAGTGTGAACAATATGCAGGGTGTCTAGAAACTATTCTTCATAGGAGTATTCTCTAAGGGGGTTCTCGTCTAACAGTTTGCTTTTTATTATCAAATATAGGGATATCATTTAGTTTCTATTTTGCCTTGACTGCCAAAAATCTCAAAATTTACAGAAGTACATATTTTCCCTAGCAGATTTTTTTCCTTTTTTTCTTTACCTAGTTATTAATGTCTTTTATTATTTCCATTGGATGTCTGTTTGCATGAAATACATGCATTCCTTTAAACAATTTAAAATCCTCTGTGGAATTAGAAAGATATAGTTTGTAAATATACAGAATATAGCATGCTAGGGTATGTAGGAGAAATATGCAAAATGAGGAATTTAGTATGTTAACTGCAGTCAACAAACAGATGAATTAAAATTAAAGCCAGCAAAAGGTAGTGAAAAACATCTGGGGAAGCCCATAAGTGAAATAGACTTAGGGAGGAGATATCTATATTCAGAGAAGAAGAAAATACTGTTTGCCTTAGAGTGTTTATAATACTTTAAGTGGATGGCTTATAAACAATAGAAATTTATTTGTCACAATTATGGAGGTTGAGAAGATCAAGATCAAGTTACCAGTAGATTGAAATCCAGTGAGTACCTTATTTCAAATTCATGGATGGCTGTCTTTTTTGCTGAATCTTCACCTAGTAGAAGGGCAAGGGTGTTCTCTGGGCTGATTCCACCCTCATGATCTGGTTACTCCCTAAAGACACACCTCTGAAAATCATAACATTGGAGATTAGATTTCAATGTAGGAAACCTCATCATGTAAAGCATTTGTACTACTTCAAGGGAAGAATTGGTAATTCTTCCCAATCCTTAAGTTTGTATTCAGGAGTTTTCTAGCATGAGCTTTATCTAGTGTATTGCCGAACTAAAGAGAAAGTGGAGCAATTCTATTTTCAAAGAATATCCCCTTCTGAATACTACTTTGAAAACATGCACACATCTTATAAGTGTAAAAGTTGTATTTTATTTATATATTGGAATATGTTCATGTAGAGGATGTTCTTTATTAGTGCTTATTTTAAAAGGTCTACATATGAACACTAGGAGGTTTGAGAATTCTTGAAATAATTTGATGTGCAGGTTTGTGTTTGAATTTTTGTAAGAAGAGAGTTGTTGTGTTAATGATGTCATATTCTCAAAAAGGTCTATGAATACCTGTCCCATTCATAAAGAAAAGTGAAGTGCTATGGAACTACACTAATGTTAAAATGAATGCCTTATCCCATTTGGTAATTAAAAGGAGCAGTGGTATAGACTGAATGTTTATTTCCTCCTGAAATTCAATGTTGCTTTGTTTTTCCCTGGCTCTAAACCAACTCCTGGAAAATGTTTCTGCTCCATACATTTCCTCTCAAATGTCTCTTCTACTAAGCAGCAAGTGATCCCGGGCAGGTTGCCAAATCTCATTTTTATTTTCTTATGGAAAAATAGATGTAATCACACCTTTTGATTGTTGCCAAGAATAAATCAATACCATAAGGAAATTGCCTGAAACAATAACTTAGCATACCAGAATGGCAGTCAATATTTTTTTTTCTTTCCTTGTACCAAATAGAAAGCAAGTGGAGAATCTCACTTAGGACATCTGCAATAATTGAAGAAAAGAAGAAAGTCAGACATTCTTCCTTCAGTTCTGTCTTGTGTCAGTGTCTGGGAAAATAACATTAATGCTTTCCCAAGAACAGAAAAAAAATGTGCAATGATTCATAGAAACTAATACTTATGTAAGAGAAGTCCTCCTCTTCCAACTTCACCCTCTCCTCCTCTTCCTCCCCTTCCTCTTTCTCCAACTCCTCCACCTCTCCCATCTCTTTTTTCAGGTTTCAATATACATTAGGAGTGTTCTGGATTAGAGCGTGGTCTGTGATTACTTGGTCTGAGATTGTCTGAGATAGAACGGCACGTACACCACTGTCCTAAACTCATGAACAACGAGGGACTCAAGAGTGGCCATGACACATAGCACATTTATTCATCAGGCTCTGCTGCTTGACAAACCTATTATGTGGGGGAAACACAGATTGCCTCATAATGCTAACTTAAATTGTTAGAGCAGAAGACGTTAAAGTATATTTCTTTGTGGCACACTAGGAATAAGTTATGTTCATTAAATAGTTTATTGAGAATGATACATGCTCTTATAAAAACACTAAGTTATACATATCTTTTTTTGACACTGAATAAAAACTACACCAGTTTATAACAATTCCAATTCCATATTTCCAAATGCCCCAAGTGATCTTCATCTGCTATTCCTCACTCACCTCAAACTCACCATGGTTATGAGTAAGTTTCTATCTTACTTTAAGACAAATTAAAATCTCTAATCCTAAATTCTTTGTGTCTTTAAAGGAAACCAACCTTGTTGGGGCCAAAGAATCCTTCTTCAAGTGTACAAAATAGGAAACATACATCTTGTGCAGAAGCTACTTCCTGTTTTAAATAATTTCTTTTCTATTCTATTCTATTCTATTCTATTCTATTCTATTCTATTCTCTTCTTTCTCTTTTTTATTCCTTGCTTTCATCCCTTTATGTTCTTCCTCTTCTACTGAGACATTGCTTTTAGTGGTTGTCCATTTTTACCTTTCCTAGATTTTAATTGATACAGTATTTATTCTCCCAGGGAACAGATGAGTGAAAAATTGAAGGAATGATTTGCAGTGGTATAATTTTATGGACAACAATAAACACAAAGTAGATATTTTTAGGAGGTGGGGGTCTTTCCCAACATCTTTCAAGTAATATAGCTCTCACTGTAAACAGGCATGACATTACAGTCAAGAATATCTAAAATCTAAATGAGTTCTCTTCTGTTTTGCTACATGGTCTGCAGCTCCAACTTCCTAAAATTCTGTTTTATTTATACTAATTTCCAATTGAGAAAACTACAAAGACTCTTCCACTTTTCAGGCCATTGTAGTTGAAATTTCTTTGTCACATCCACTCTCTGATCCTGTCTTCCCATTTTTCTTCTAGCAAAATGTGAAGTATCCAGAATTTGAACCTTTTGAATTCTGGAATTATATTACAGTATAAAATTCCCAGTGTAGAAATACTATTGAAGGTTAATATTTGATATTTTTTAGATGGTTTGATTAAGCAATGAATCCACAAGTGAATCATTATGTATACTCCCTACATTTCACCTCTCTCACCCCAGCTCCACACACTTGCCTACACTATTCTTTACACTTGGAATGCACACTTCTTTCTCTCTAAGTGTGGTCATAGTGTATCCCAGAATCACCTGATCTTATCAAAATATAGATTTCTTGTCCTCTTCCTAGCCAGAAGCCCAAGAGATATTACTAATACTGGTCCAAGGTCCACACTGAGGACATCCCTGGCGCTCAAATTATCTAGAGTTCTGAGACCTACCTTGTTTTCTTACAGGTTTTTTGTGGGGGTTTTCTTGGATGATTTAAATCCATATACAGTTACAAGATTTCTAAGCCCTCGTTTAGTTTTTCATAGTTCTAGAAACTTGTTGCATATTAGTCTATTCTCCAAAACCTGAGCCTCACACCTCCTAGTTCTGACCATGCTAAATTCACTCTTTTCCTGGAAAAGACCATGCACTGTCATGATCACACATTATTCCCTTTCCCACCTTCCTCTCCATTCTTTCAACTTGCTAAAATCTAAGCCCTAGTTCCACTGTCCCCTCCTCTATAGAGTCTTCAGATTTTTTAGAAGCTTTTGCCCTCATTCCCATCTCATTGTTCCCATGGATCATTGTACTTACCAACACTGCTGAAAATATCTCTGTATGTATATTCTGAATGCCTAAAAGACAGGACATATTTATATTTGTATCTTTAGAACCAACACAATACCACATTCAAATATTTTTAAATGTCCCACTTGTTTTCAAAAATATTGTATTAAGTAAAACAAAGCAAACATAAAACACACCAAGACAATATTGATACAAAGGAATGTGCTGTAGATAAAACTTACATACTAAAGTGTCATGCACAATATTGAAAATCAATTAGATTCAACCAGGTGGACTCCCCCATTAAGGCACAACTCCAACAAATGTTATAGTCAGAGTTTGCAGAAGTTTTAAAAGATAAGAAGAAAAAGAAAGTTAACATATTCTCTAAACCCTAAACTAAAATGAAACTGAAGAGAGAAATGAACATAATAGAAAAATGCAAATATCTTCCCTGACTCTCTAAATGCTACACATATTTAAAACAGCAGTGTACATTTTGTGAATAAACTGAGTTGCCACACAGACACAAAAAAATGGCACAACTCCAGGTTCTATATATGATGTAGGCTAACATACACAAAACAGTGAATTTATTGCTGTTCTGTTTATAAGAACAGAAAGAGTAGACAAAAAGATAAGAGAACTATCTCTCAGTCTAAGTAAGACCAAATGGAGGAAAATTAGAGGAGGCGATGAAGTAATATTTAGATTTACTTGTATATTATAAACATATCGGGGGCAAAAGCATCTCTGATGTCAGGTAAGGTGAGATGTATCTTTATCTTTTGAGTATCTTTAAATATATTTTTATTTGTTCTAATTAGTCAAGCATGACAGTAGAATGCATTTTGACACATCATACATACATGGAGTATAACTTTTCATTCATCTGGTCGTATATGATGTAGAGTTACACAGGTTATGTAATCATATGCCCATAGGGTAATAAAATTCCTATCCCCATGTCCCCTTCCCTCCCTTCATTCCTCTCTGTCTAGTCCAAACACTTCTATTCTTCCCCACTCCATTGTGAATTTGCATCCACATATCAGATAAAACATTTGGACTTTGGTATTTTGAGATTGGCTTATTTCACTTAGCATGATATTCTCCAGTTTCTTCCATTTACCAGAAAATGCCATAATTTCATCCTTCTGTGTGGCTGAGTAATATTCCATTTTGTATATATACCACATTTTCTTTGTCCATTCATCTGTTGAAGGGCATCTAGGTTGGTTCCACAGTTTAGCTATTGTGAATTGAGTTGCTATAAACATTGATGCGGCTGTGTCACTGTAGTATGCTGATTTATATCTTTTGAGTATAAACCTAGGAGTGGGTGGCTGGGTCAAATGGTGGTTCCATTGAGACATATGTCAAAAGAGCTTTTATTTTTGCCTTGAATCTTTTCCTCAAGTCTGTGTGATCTTAGGATCAAGGCATCTTGTTGGTCTGACTGTAGACTTAGGTCTCTCATTTAATCTTTAAAATGAAAACTACATGGAACCTCATGAATTTTGCACAGATGATTATGTTTAGGCTGGTGATCAAAATGTATCACAAAGAGCCAATGGGAGAAAGTTTAGCATCTTCAGGTTGGAAGAGGTCAGTTTGAGGAAGTAATCATTTGGACAGCTGACATTATGGCTTGTAATAAACTTGACCAACAATTTCTTGTGGAAATTTTATTGTTTCTGTGTTAGGGCTGCTTCTGTCAGGAAAGCTCTGGAGAGTGTTTTAGAAAGCATGCTTTTCATAATAATTCAAATGATACATCATCTTATGTAACTATCACGTTTATTTATATCTTCACATTGATGTAGGCAAATTCTCTGAAAAGTAATGTTGCTTGGGGCCTGTATTCACATACCTGGAGGGATGCCTAATTTTCCTTACACTTGATTCACAAGCATTTTTATAGTGTAGTAGTTTTAAAGCTAAGTTGGGGATGAGCAGCTCAATTGCTGATGTGGGAATTATGCAGGAAGAAACTGAGTTTCCCAAGCACAGAGATGATATGAAATTACAGAGTCAGAAGGTGAAGAAGATTAAAAGACGTTCAGCTTTGCCAAACTATGTTTTGTCTGTGAAAGTAGCTGGATTCATGAAGAGGAGCCAATCATTTTGACATACGTGTTTTATTTGTGCTGCAACATCTTGATGCTGATATGCATTACTCACGTGTATGCTCAGAGACACTGGACTGTGGGAGAAAAAAGGGTAGAATTAAATAGATCAATTTTGCTAGTTCACTTTGGTCAAAGTCTTGACTGGAGTGGGTCAAGATCATTTTGCCTAGTAGATAGTTTAGTGAATGATCTAATGTATTCTCCTTTTCAGATAAATAAGAGTTTGGTTATCTAATATTTATCTGGCTTTCTGAAGAACCAGAGTGAATAAAATTGTTTTTAAGTTACAGTGACATGTGTCATTCACTTCACTCAGGAGACACTGTGAAGTCCCTGAAAGAAGTTAATAAATATTTTTTTCATCCTGATCTTTAGTCAAAATAGAATTATACCCTGTGAAAAGACAGAATAGCTAAACAATTGGGGGTAAACTGTTGAACATTTCTGAGACTCATTATCTCACCTTTAGAAAGCAGCTAATGATACTTCATTTACAATATTTTCAAGAGAAATAAATAAGAATATACATGAAGAAATCAGCACAAGGCTGAAAGTTTTCAATAAATGAAACTATTGTCATTGGGAGATCAACAAGATCTTTGAAGACCATCTTCTGTTTAACAGTATCTATCCTGTTCTTCCACGTGGCCATGAACTTCAGCAATGAGTGATGCTTCTACCTTTTGATCAACTACCATGAAAGAGGCTGCAGTGCTTATTTACAATGGCTGGAAATATTGTCACCATTGGGAGGATACAGTAGCAAATAAAAAAAAAAAAAAAAAGAAAAGAAAAGAAAAGAAAAACTGAAGCTTTCCTAACTTCTGAGTTAAAATTTGACCAAACTGTCACCCCTTCTGAAGTTATTATTTCCAAGGAACCAAAGTATCAGAAGTAAAATGGTTGAGTTAATCTAGTTATTAAAAGTAGGTGATTTACTCCCAGTGTTTGCTAAAGGACCTTCTTATTTCCAATAGAGGAATAAAGAACCTTCAGAACAAGTAGTTGTGCTCTCCCTCCATGATCCCAGCACGTGTTTAGTTGGCACCTGCTGTGTGCTGAGCCTGGGCACATAAAAGTGAATCTCAAATCATCTCTGTCCTGCAAAAGCATTGCATTGTTTAATGATGTCTCTTTGGGGAAAAATACTGCAAATATATACAATTATTTCAACACATATTAAGGAAAATCTCTTTCTTTCCAAAGCAAAGTAAGGAAAAAAACAATAGAGGATAGCATGACTCTTTTCTTTTCTTCTCTTTGTATAGAATATAAGCAATTAAATAAAATCCAGGGAAATTGATGATAACAGTCACAAATAAGAAGTAAGCAAAGCACTATAAGCACTCAAAGACAAGAATGTACTCCTATTTTAGATAAATCCACAAGACTTTGCAGAGTCAGAGAAACTGATGTGGATCATGAGGGATGATAGGACTAGTTCATCAACTCTTCCGTCAAACTCTACTCTACCATTGCCTAAATCAGGTACTGGAGCAAGCATCAGAGATAGCAGATCCAGTTCTGCCCTTATGAAGCCTATAATATAACCATAGGATATAGACAGACGTGAGCAAATAATCATAATATGATAGATTTAGAATATTAAATATATGATATATGAATATAATATAATTACTGAGCATGAACCATTTGTGTCTATGTGAATGTGCATATGAGAGGGAACTCTGGAATATTTTCCCAGAGGAAACATTTGAGCCAAGTCTTAAAGAAATTAGGACTTCATCAAACTAGGAACTGGGTCATAGGAGTTCCAGGTGAATGAGTAAGGAACCGAAATTTCCTTAGGAAACTGCAAAGCAAGTGTCTGAATGCAGTGGTGTAGTGTAAAGAGATGGGAGCAAGATCTGGGAGTAAGAGTCGGAGCACCAGTTATGGTTTAGACATGAAGCAGAAGCAGCTAAAAGTTGGGTAAGGTCAGGGCCATCAGAGGTTTTGTATGGTGCAACAGGGAAGTACTGAGGTGGCTTGTGGATAGCTCAGTGGCTGAGCCCTGATGTAGGTGACTCTGGACCCACACTCCACAGTCTGCTTTGTCTATGCCCCAGCTTTAACCCCTCACTTCTTCTCAGCACATGCAACTGCAAAGAACTTTGTTGGCTTCTTCTTTGTTTATAAGTGTTGTAATTTAGGTCTGAAAATCAAGATACATAAAATAGGGCAATATAGGTGGAAGAATTTTTTAAACTGGTTAGAGTATGTTACATTTTTTGAAAAATAGCTTAAGAATAATTTCCTCCAGAGGCTGGGTAGATAGCTCAGTTGGTAGAGTGCTCGCCTTGCAAGCACAAGTTCCAATCATAAGCTTAGTTATAAACTTTCTTAGTCATAAGCTTTCTTAGTTGAAACATTAGAATATTTGCCCAAATTTCTCTTATTCATTTAATTCACTCACCTCCCCCACCGACAGAGAAATTCAAGCAAATGCTTTTTTTCCTTCCATTCTTCAGAAGTCTTTTAAAGACCAAAAAAAGCAATAGAGATAAACTTTAAACTGAAAAGTATTATTTATTTCTCCCTCTTTACCAGCGCTAAGAGATAAGAGCTCTCCGTTGGGACTTCTCGGAATTTGGTGGGGAATTATCTTCCCACTCACTTTCCAGCTTGGCACTCCGACAAAAACCCTGTTTACAGGGAGACCTGGTTTAGGGTGAAATAATGTCGTTTCATACAGAATGCTGTGTGTCACAAAATATTTGATTAACCAGGGTGGCCAAACACTAAGTTAATTATTTGGTCAATATTTTACTAGGTTTTTCGGTTATTACTCATTTTAGTTTTAGTTTATATTCCTATTCTTGCCTGTGCACATCTGATGTTTTACAAAGAGGTACTTAAATTGTTTAGTCAACTGCAAAAGCCAGAACAAGAATTAAGTCATATTTTGTCAAAAACCTTTACCTAAGTGTGTTCTAAAGCTTTTTGGATAGCAAAAGAAAAAAGAAAAGAAAGGGAGAGAAAGATCTTTAAAAGAGCAACTAATTACACTTAACTTCTCCAAATTTCTTCTAAACTAATGTTTACGAGCCTACATTGAGATGTGACAGCAGAATGATAGGTTTTATAGTTTGAACGCAAATGGGGAAATAATTTTAAGAGAGGATGTCATATGAAAAGAGAAGAACCAAAACACAGCTGTGTCTATTAGTATTTACTACTACTCTTATTTCATGACTTTGGGTTAGTCATTAAAAATGTGAAAGGGGTTATGCTCGCCACAAAAAAATAAAGTGTTTTTTTTTTTTTTTTTTAATATACAAGGCCTATTTTCATAGCTCTAATTTGTAGCTCCCTAAGAAGTGGCACTCTCCTGGGGGGCTTCCTCAGTTCAAAGCAACTAGCAAGAATTTAACATGAATTAAATCTTAGGATTGGGTTCACTAGCTCATGATTTATGAATGCATGTGTTAAAAAAAAAAAAACCCTCAAATTTGTAAATTCCTAGAATGAAATAACAGGTTATTGCAGTAATGTAAATATTTTAGTCAGCCTTTTTGTCACTGTGAACAAAATACCCATCAAAAACAATTGAGAGGAGGAAAAGTTTATTTGGGACTCATGCTTTCTGTGGTCTTAGTCCACAGTTGGCCTGATCTGTGATAACTCCACTGATGGGTCCAAAGTGAGGCAGCACATCATGAGGAAAGGGGCTACTGATTGTGGCTTATGGTTCCTGGGGTCTCTGTGCATACATGGTCAACTCCATTGCTCTAGGGCCCAAGGGGAAGCAACACACCATTGGGGAAGGGCACAACTGGGGAAAACTGCTCAGCTCATGGTGTGGTCAGGAAGGAGGGACAGAGAGAAAGGAAGGAGCCACAAATAGCATGTACCCTTCTGGGACACCCTCCCATTGACCCATCTCTCCCAGTCATACCCCACCTCTCTATAGTAAATCCATTCAAACTAGGATGTGTTGATTGGATCATAGTTATCACGATCTGATCATTTTACCTCTTAACACTCCTGCATTAACAAGAGCTTTTGGGGGACACCTTATATTCAAACCATAACATTCCACCCCTGACCCCCAAGAAGCTCATGTACATTTCATAATATAAAATGCATTTAGTTCATATCAAAGAATCCCATAGTCCTGATAGCTTTAGCATTACCTGAAAGTCCAAGTTCAAAGTCTCCTCTGAGACTCAAGGCAAGTGCTTGACATGAGCCCCTATAAAAATCAAAAGCAAGTTGCATATATTCAATATATAATGGCACAGAGTAAGCATTCCCATTCCAAAAGGGAGGAATAGGAACAGAGAAAGAAAGGATGGTGCCAAAGTAAGACTGAAACCCAGTCAAGCAAACAGATTCTGTGAATCTTCCCATAAATCAATATTACATCTAGCATTCAAGACTGTGAGATGTACTCTACAAAGGATTTCAGAACCAGCATCCCTTTGAACTTGCCTATTGCAATGCGCATATGCCTGCTCTTTTAGCTTGCCTCTCTCCAAAGCCAGCAGTTTTCCTGGCAGACAGTCCCTATTCCTGGCATCTCTTAATTTCTGAGATCTCTATCCCAGTTTTGACTTCACCTTCCACATTCACAACTTCACCATCACAATACCTGGTACTCCTAGCATCAAAACTACAGTGTCCTCCGTTGTTCCTGCACAGATCAGCATGGCCAAACAACTTCCTAGACCCCCTTGTACTAACAGGGTACCTCCATTATCTCTTATCAAAGGAATTTTTGTCTTCTAAATCATTGACCCTATAATGGATACAATACTGCAAATTCCTGAAATGCCCTCAAGGCATCTTTCCTATTGTCTCTGTGCAAAGTACTTGGCATCTCTTTCAGGACTGTGATCATTTCAACAAGAAAAATTTCCTTGGTTCAAGTTTAGCATGCACTTTTTCAACCAAACTGCAAGTATTAAAAGTCCTTTATTTCTCTTTTCTGTCCCTATTTCTCATAGTAAATCTGGATAAACACATTTACAGCAATATCCACACTACTGACTAAATGTTGTGCTGCCTCCATATTTCCCCTGTTGGATTAATTAGTTACCATTACCTTTAAATTTAGTCTCACATAAAGTCTCAGGACATGGGCAAACATAGTCAAGTTCTTTGCCAGTTTATAACACAAGTGGTCTCTCATCCAATTCCCAACAGAGTCCTCATTTTCTTCTGAAACCTCAAGAGAACAGTTCACGTTCCTATTGGTATTCTGGTCTTCTGATTTTCCACCAGAATCACCCATTAAGTTCTTCTTACAAAATTCTGAAGATTTTCCAGATTGCATCTCTAAACATTTCCAAAATTCTTCCTGGAAACTATCTTTAAAGACTTCTGAACCACATGATCAGGTTAGTCATAGCAATGACCCCAATTCTTGGTACCAATTTCTGTTTAAGTCAATTTTTTTATTGTTTTAACCAAAGCACCCAACAAGGACAACTTAGAGAAGGAAAAGTATATTTGTGGCTCATAGTTCCTGAGGTCTGTGTCCATACAAGGTTAATTCCATTGCTCTAGGCGCAAGGTTAAGCTACATATCATTGGGGAAGGGCACAGCTGAGGGAACTTGCTCAGCTCATGGGGGTGAGGGTCAAAAAGGAGACAGAGAGAGTGGAAGGGGTCACAGGGAATATGCACCCTTCCAGGGCATATCCCAGCAACCCATTCCCTCCATCTGCCTACAGTTACTATCCAGTAAATCGATTCAAACTAGAATGGACTGATTACATTACAGTTCTCATAATCTAATGATTTTACCTCTGAATACTTTTGCTTTAATAGGAGATTTGGGATATTTTCTAGAGCATAACAGTAAATTTATGGAATTTTCTATTGAGTAGCTCTTTTAAAATTACAATTATTAGTAGTACATGTTAATTGTACAAACCTGTACAATCCAAAAGCATATAAAGAAAAATCTTAAGTCTCTTGCTTCTAACCCTTCTTCCCTGAGAACAGCAAGTGATGTGAGCATATTTCTCTTCACCTTTTAAAACATTCTGCTCTATTAACACTCAAAGTTTGATGTTTTTAACTTGACCAACATTATTTATAATTAAAAATTGCTAGGTGGTTTTCCATCTACCTTTTTCTTTCTTTCTTTTTTACAACTGAACACTTCTTTTTTACCAAATTAACTATCTCATTAAAATTATGGTATTTCATGCTTAAAAATTGGTCTCAGTTTAAATGTCATTTTCCCTGAAGTCATTTTTATTCCATAAACTAGATTTATAATTAATTATTGAGTGAATTTTTGATTTAATGCTACCAGTTCCTTAAGGCAGAGAAAGATACTATCACTCTATGAACAACAGCTTCTAACCCAGTGCCTAGGACATAATGCAATATATTAAATAATTATAAATAAGGATGATGAATGAGTTTTTCATTATTAAGAAAAAATGCTTCTTAATTAATTTTTGGAAGTGTGGCCTTTAAATACTGTAAAAACAAGATACGTAGTGACTGATGAGAAGACACTGCTTAATAGCTATAGAATGAAGAACTATGTCTCAATAAGCATTCCAAGTAGCTCTAGCACACTCTAGAGCACAACTTGGAAACCACTGATTAGTGGATAGGACCACACAAAGGAGGTCAGGCTTCTGGTCTGTGTTTTTGGGTTTTGCACAGCCTCTCTGTATTACAGTGACAATTTCTATTGCACTTGCCTTATCTGGCAACACTTGATACCACTGGTCACTTGGTTTCTCCACATTTCCTGTGCTCAACACTCCTTTGTCCTTCATGGTGGACAACCTACAGAAGTCCAGTAAAGCTCTCTTTTCCTTTATACTTGACATACTCTTTTAAAAAATATTCTCATCTATTTCTGTAATCTTAGTTCCTTGTGTTTTAATGACATCAGGGCCTTTAATTCTAGAGCTCGTCATTCTCCTGAGCTCCACAAAGTATTTATAAATGCTCTGGAAAACCTCATTTTTATTTTATATAGATGTTTCCAACACTGAGATATATAATCTTATCCTATCGTTATACTCTGGAATTATTATTCTTTTGGTGTACTTTATACTTAGGTTAATAGCATTCATTGTTATATATATAAATTATCTTAAATGATTATCACCTTCTTTACATATCACTAAATCCCATTAGTTCTAACTCTTAAATAACTGATCTCATAGAATCTGTACCTCCAGCCACTGGGTTAGGTCAGAAACTTAAGCTCTTTCACATGATTCTTCTTCCTCTACAATGTTGAGTAAGGAATTTCCTTTTGAAACAGAAATATAAGATTTCATTCCCCTACTAGAAAAACTCCCATTGCTTGACTTGGTGGTCTCTTTGTGGCCCCAGAGAAGCTTCTTTATTCAAGAAGAAAATGTTAGAACTCCTATTACATTTACCTTTTAATACAGTATTTTATATTTACTCAAGAATGTAGCATAACATACATGATAAACATATTTTATAAAGTATAATAATAAAATGAATGCCTATGAACTCCCTATGGACCAACATTCTAGAATATCCTAGAACTGGTCCATTTACCTTTGCTTTCACCTCTTCTGTCCTCCTATTTCCACTGATTCAATCCCACTGAAAGTGAATTTTATTTTTCATAGTGCTATCCTATATCTGTATTACAATGTTTAGTTTATCTGTATTACAAAGTTTAAGAACAAACTTTGTTCTTAAACTTTATAAAAGTGGTATCATTCTATAGTTTTTTTATTTGATTTGTAACTCAGTATTATGTTTTAAAAACTTCTTATTATTGTTGTATGAGCTGTAGTTCACTCATTTTCATCACACAATAATATTCCATTGTGTGAATACATAAAAAATTACTTATCCTCTCTTCTTGATGGACATTTGGATTTTTCTCAAGTTTAGCTATTAAGGACAGTGCTAATATGAAAAGTATTACGTATTCTCTTGATACACATGTACAAGTTTCAAGAATATACCTATCCGTAGGACTGTTGTTTCATAGAATAGGCAAATGCTCAGAACATGATATATTATCAGCTATATATGCATGTACTTTACTTTAAAATTTATTAAAGATTAAAGAGTGAGAATTCAAAACACTTTTTCTTAATTGAATTGTGTGGTTTATATAATAAAACATCATTCCCAGGTCTGGCTACAAATTTCCTCTTTTGTTTCCATTATTTCTAAGCAGGTCTCTTATGCTCTTGCTTCTACAAACTTCCACTGCATATATCACTATGATAGTACTTGCCAGGTTGAGTAATTGTTTGCCTCATATCAATATCCTTACCTCAACTTACTAGTCAAAAGCAGAGTTGTAGCCTCATTCATTTTTGTATCTCTAACATTAGCCCAATGGTAACACGTAGGAAATAAGAATTAAATATTTATTGAATCAGTAAATGAATATAAAATAGGAGCAATTTCATATTTTAATGAAACTGAAAAGATAAAAAAGTAAGGAAAGAAAACCTTGCTTTCTCCGAGGGTAGAAAGCGTTATAAAAATTCAAACTACTATTGTCTTACAGTGTTTAATCAATAGTGTTCCAGAGATTGGTTATCAAAGTACACACTTTAGTTTACAATTAATCAAGAAAGCCCAAACTATATTTATTCTTTATCTTTACCTTAGATGCCCTAGCTCCACAAGCGAAGGAATGGAAAATTCTCTTCAGACTCCAACTCATGTTCTCCTCATTAATATCCAGAAAAGATTACATTTGAACCGAAGGATAATCGAACTATGAATCAGACAAAGATTTGTCTTGGTCCTGTCTTGGGCTAGTCATTTTGTACAAATCACTCAATTTTTTGATAATCTATACAACAATTAAAAGGAGCTATTGGATTTTTAATATTTTTAAGCTATTGCTTTTTAATTGCCATTTAGTTATGGCTTTTCAAACACTGATAAGTAACTTACATGGATTATTTCACTTAGTAATCTACAAATATTATCCCCATCTTATAGAAGTAGCAAATGAGCATCAAAGAAATTCCACTACTTGGTGAAGGTCCTACAGGCCCAAGTTACAAGTCACTTTTCACCTTCCTCTGGAAGATTTTTTTGTTTGTTTATTTGGTTTGTTTTTAAAGATTGAAAACAATTTATTTTTTCTTGTTTTAATTATTTTTTTTTATTTTTACAGGCTGCATTTGGATTCATTGTACACAAATGGGATACATCTTTTTGTTTCTATGGTTGTGCATGATGTAGATTCATACCACTTGTGTAATCATACATAGGGTACATACATAGGGTAATGATGTCTGTCTCATTCCACCATTTTTCATACCCCCACCCAGCAGTGTGGATAGTCTTCAGAAAACTTGGAATGGACCACCTTTTGACCCAGTTATCCCACTCCTTGGTTTATACCCAAAGGACTTAAAATTAGCATACTACAGTAATGCAGCCACATCAATGTTTATATCAGCTCAATTTACAGTAGTTAGATTGTGGAACCAACCCAGATGCCTTCAACAGAAGAATGGATAAAGAAACTGTGGTATAAATACACAATGGAATATTATCCAGTCATAAAGAAGAATAATACTGTGGCATTTGCAGATAAATGGATGGAACTGAAGAATACCATGCTAAGTGAAATAAGTCAATCCCCAAAAACCAAAGGTCAAATGGAAGCTGGTGTTTAATCATCATGTGGTTCTTACTTTGCCTTTGCTTCTTCTCAGGCATTTTGAAAGGATCAAATGATATAATCTGTCTGAGCACATTCTATATATTTTTTTCTGGCCTAGAAGAATAAAGAAAGTTTTATTGAGAATTCAGGCAAAAAAGCAAATAGAGGAAAAATCTAGGCTTGTTCTATTTTCTAGCAACAAATTCAATGTTTATAGTTTTGAGATTTGAGAGAGGAAAAAAGTAAAAATGAACCAAGAATTTCATACACAAGCAAGTTATATCTCTTCATATAAGAAAGTACTAAAAGGTCATCAAATTAATTTGTCCTACAAATATATTTCCATGCTTTTGATATGTCGGTCATTTTAGAGTCAATGCTAAATAAGGCAGATACATACAAACTAGAATTTATATAATTTTTAATGCTCTACTCATTAAACAAGTATTTATTTAGCACTTAGCACATATCCTATAGTTAGCCAACCCTCCCCCACCCAAAAAAGCAAAAAGTATAAGAAAGAAACAGCATCTGGAAGGTCTTAAAGTCTCATTGGAGGGAACACTAACATCTGTAAATGACAGAGACATTTGTTCACTAGTGTAGGCGTTGAGGAAAAGTCTGGAGCCATCCTGATCTCTAACACCCTAAATGATGAGCAGGTGTTTTCCAGGTAGTGCTGTGTTAAGGAACAAACCAAGAAATAGGGGCAACAACAGAAACGATGTGGGAGGGAAACATGATACCTGGAAAATGGGAAGTCGGCCCCTGGTAAATATACAGGATGTAGGGAAGCACCTCTCAGAACATAAAACCTGAAAGAAGAGTAGGTTGGAGTCAGATTATAAGGGACTTTGGAGTTTGGATTTTTTTGCTGGGTTAATGATTCCACAGGCAAACACTATGGTGTAGATAATGATTATGGTGTAGCAGTGATTATGTTCATAACAATAATAGTGAAAATATTTACTGAGCACTCACTGTGTGCCAATAATTACATGAGTGCTTGACTTAGTCTTCACAGTTTCTGCTCCAGACCACATGCTCTAAACTACATTTCCATTTCCATGCTGCCTTGGAAGTGCTTGCTCCCAAGCATCAACACCTTCAATTTAGGGGTGGTGACCTTACTGGAGGTAAGGGGCTAGGAGATCATCTGTTCTGTGTTTTATTTCAGAATTTGAATTTATACAGCAAACACATTTTTTCTTCTGGGTTTATTTGGCATGGATTGAGAGGATCCTAGTAGAAAGAGGTTAAAGTTTTCCTTTACAAAGCTTTCTCAGGGTGCCACCCCCGGGGAGCAGTGTGAAAAAGAGGGTAGATGGAAAGTAGGCTAGGGGAGAGTATCCCGATGGAGTTTCTAGCCTTGTGGCCCATTTCTTTCTCCATACTTGGAAACTAAATGCGCTGAGTCCTGTACTTAAGAATCCTTTTTGATAGGTGTATAGTGTTCCTTAGAGACACAGGAACTTCTTGCAGGGGTTTCTTTCTCCAAATATTTATTTGGATGGGGAAGAAACAGAAATTTTCACGATTTTCTTTGCTTAGAGATACATCCTGGTGCTCTTATGGATATGTGGCTATATCTACTACAAGACTGTAAGCTCCTTGAAGTCGAGGACTTTTCTTTTTTTAATGCTGGTATTTAGAATGGTACTTAGAACAGATTAGTAAAATCTGTCTTCTTTTGCTCAGTTTTTAAAGAATTGAGCACCTATAGTATTTGTTCACAATTTAAATGAATAAGTGGTGTGAATACTAGTAAAAAAGATAATAAAGAACTTTAACAACGTAGCAATTAGTTAACTAAACATTACCAGCTTCCTGAGTAGTCTTGCCCATCACCAGTTTGTTTGTGTTAGCTTACATTGTATGGACTATACATAAAGTCAATAATATGCAAAAATCATCAGTACTTTTATTTCTTTTTTTTTTAGTACTTTTATTTCTTAAAAATTTCATCAATCAAGCCCAATAATATATAAAAAGCAAACCGCGTCATGATAAAGTGCAATTATCCCAGAAAAATAAGGTAGCTAAATGTTTAAAACTTGATCAAAGTAATTCATTCTACTAAGAGATTCGAAAAGAAAAATCACATGGCTATCTCAATACATGCAACCAAAAATTTTTAAAAATCTACATGCATTTCTGATAAGATGTCTCAACAAATTGGGGGTTCAGGGGAACTTCCTTTAACTGAAAAAGAATATCCGTGAAATTCTATAGCTTAATATCATATGTAGTGGGGGAAAATTGAATGCTTTCTTCCCAAGATTGAGAACTAGATTAAAAATATTTCACGTTGCACTGGAGATCGGAATCAGGATAACAAAGCAAGAATAAGAAATTTTAAAAACATGGATTAAAAATAAAGAAATAAAACTTTCTGCCAGGAATGGTGGCCCATGCCTGTAATCCCAGTGGCTCAAGAGGCTAGGTCAAGAGGATTTTGAGTTCGAAGCCAGCCTCAGCAAATTAGTGAGGTGCTAGCAACTCAGTGAGACTCTGTCTTTAAATACAATACAAAAAAAACAAAAACAAAACAACAACAAGAACAACAACAAAACGGGCTGGGGATGTGGCTCAGTAGTTAAGTGCCCCTGATTTCAATCTCCATTACCAAAACAACAATAAAAAACCCACAACTTTCTATTCTCAGATGACTTAATCATCTATGTAGAAATCCCCAAGAATTTTCATAAAGTTGCCAAAACTAACCAATGAATTTATCAAGGCTGCAGGATACAAGGTTAAAGTTTAAAAATCAGCTGTTATGGTTCTGAATGTAGTTGTTCTCCTTTATTTATGATTTTGCTTTCCATATTTCAGTTATCTACCAGTGTCCAAAATACTAAATAAAAATTTCTAGAAATAAATCATTTAAGTTCTAAATTGCATACTATTTTGAGTAGCATGATGAAACTCATACCATCTTGTGCTTGCCTGACCAGGAAATGAATCATTCCTTTGTCCAGTTTGTCCACACCGGGTACACTTTCTGTCTGTTACATGACCAGTGCAGGAAGATATTATGAGAGAGAGACTATATTCACATGACTTTCATTATGGTACATTATTATAATTTTTCTATTTTATTATTGAGTATTGTTGCTGATCTCTCACTATGCCTAGTTTATAAATTAAATAGTATCATAAGTATGAATGTATAAGAATCAGCATAGTATGTATAGGGTTCAGAACTACCCTCAGTTTTAGGTAACCACTGGGGACATTGGATCATATCTTCTGCAAATAAGGGGAGACTACCCCATACATGTGCCAAAAGTTATCAACTCATATACTTAAATTTGTGCAGTTTATATTATGTTGACTCTACCTCAATGAAACAATCAGAAATACAAAATAAAAACAAAAAATACAAGAGCTATTCTCCTGAATGTTTAAGACTGACTGTATCACAGGGTTTATATGTTAAGTTTCGTTATGTCAAGGACCATTCTCTTTCTGTCTTATTGCTCCACAATTTACTATATGCAGCTTTTATTTTGTTCTAACTTCTATTATGTCTCCATGATAGTCCCTGAAAGGGAAGGGAAAGGCATGTAAGATAAGCCCCTTCTTTCAGCATAAATTGGACATTTCACATATCACTTCGGCAAATATCCCATTGAACTAAGTCACAACAAATATAAACATATGAAATTTACTTTTTTCTAATCCCATGCTAGTGGAATGCATTTTGACATATTGTACATAAATGGAATATAATTTCTCATTCTTCTCGTTGTATATGATGTAGAATTACACTGGTTATGTAATAATATATGTACATAGGGTAATAATGTCCAGTTCATTCTACAGTCCTGCCCACCCCAATATACCCTTCCCTCCCTTTACTGCCCTCTGTCTAATCCAAAGTACCTCTATTCTTCTCAAGTCCCCCCTTATTATAAATTAGCATATGCATATCAGCAAGAACATTTGGCCTTTAGTCCTTGTCTTATTTTGCTTAGCATGAAATTTTCCAGCTCCATCCATTTACTGGCAAATGCTATAGTTTCAATCCTTTTTATGACTGAGTACTATTCCATTGTGTCTATAAACATTTTCTTTTCTTATTTTGTTCAAATTATATTTTTATGTACCTATGAATATGCCACAACAAAACCACTATTCTGTATAAACAATAAGTGCTAATAAAAAGAAACTTAAGAGACAAAACAATCAACTGTAATGGGTGAACCCTGTTAGGACCCTTATTCTAATACAACAAATATACAAAGACTTGAGATATTTCAGGGAATTTGATGATGGATTGCATATTAGGGGGTAGTGAAGAAGTGTTCCTAATTTAGGTACAATAATATAAGAAAATGTTCATTTTTAGTGGGTTTTAAAATTATGGCCCATATGCATAAGGTACAATTTATCATTTTAACAAGTGTTGCAGTTCAGTGGCATTAATCCATCCATGCTGCTCTGCAACAGCACCGCCATCTATCTCTAGAACTTGATCTTCACACATTGAGTCACTCCCGTTTCCTCTCCCCAGACTCTGGCAACCCCCATTCTATTTTCTGTCTTTGTGAATTTGATTACTCTAGGTTCCTAAGTTTTTAAAATTTTTTATTTGTTCTAATTAGTTATACATGACAGTAGAATGCATTCTGACACACTGTACACAAATGGAGCATAACTTCTCATTCCTCTGGCTGTACGTGGTGCTCGTCACACAAGTAATCATATGTATACATGGAGTAACAATGACTGTCTCATTCTCATTCGCACCACCCACCCCTCCCCTAACTCTCCTTTGCATAATCCAAAGTTCCTTCGCTCTTCCCTACCCACCCCCACTATGGATCAGCATCTGCTTATCAGAGAAAACATCAGGCCTTTGGTTTTGGGGTACTGGCTTATTTCACTTAGCATGCTATTCTCTAGTTACGTTCATTTACCTGCAACTACCATAACTTTATTATTCTTTAAGGCTGAGTAACATTCCATTGTGAGTATGTACCACATTTTCTTTATTCATTCATCTGTTGAAGGGCAACTAGGTTGGTTCTGTAGTTTCACTATGGTGAATTGAGCTGCTATAAACACTGACGTGGCTGTGTCACTGTAGTATCAGCAAACAGTCCTTTGGGTACAGACCTAGCAGTGGGGTAACTGGGTCAAAGGGTGGTTTCATTCAAAGAATTCTGAGGAATCGACATATTGCTTTCCATAGTGGTTGCACCAATTTGCAGTCCCCCAGCTATGTATGAGTATACCTTTTCCCCCACATCCTCGTCAACATTTATTGTTGCTTATATTCTTGATAATTGCCATTCTGACTGGAATGAGATGAAATCTTAGAGTAATTTTGATTTGCTAGGTATGTTGAACTTTTTTCATATATTTGTTGATTGGTTATATTTCTTCTGTGAAATATCTGTTCAGACACTTATCCCATTTATTAATTGAGTTATTTGGTTTTTTGGTGTTAAGTTTTTTGAGTTCTTTATATATCCTGGAGATTATTGCTCTATCTGAGGTTCATGTGGTAAAGATTTTCTCCCATTCTGTAGGCTCTCTTTCACATTATTGATTATTTTCTTTGCTGTGAAGAAGGTTTTTAGTTTGATTCCGTCCTATTTATTGATTCTTGGTTTTACTTCTTGTGCTTTACGGGTTTTGTTAAGGAAGTCAGTTCTTAACCCAACATGGTGGAGATCTGGATCTACTTTTTCTTCTATTAGGTGCAGGTTCTCTGTTCCAATGCCAAAGTCCTTGATTCACTTTGCATTGAGCTTTGTTCAGAATGAGAGATAGACTTTCAATTTCATTTTGATGTATAGGGATTTCCAGTTTTGCCAGCACCATTTGTTGAAGAGACTATCTTTTCTCCAAATGTATATTTTTGGTTCCTTTGTCTACTATGAGATAACTGTATTTATGGGGTTCTCTCTCTGTGTCTTCTATTCTGTACCATTGGTCTATGTGTCTGTTTTGGTGCCAATATGATGTTGTTTTTGTTACTATTGCTCTGTAGTATAATTTAAGGTCTGGTATTATGATGCCTCCTATTTTACTTTTCTTGCTGAGGATTGCTTTGATGATTCTATGTCTCTTATTTTTCCAAATGAATTTCATGATTGCTTTTTTCTAGTTTTATGAAAAATGTCATTGGGATTTTAATAGGAATTACATTAAATTTGTATAGCGCTTTTAGTAGTATGGCCATTTTGATAATATTAATTCTACCTATCTAAGAGCATGGGAGATCTTTCCATCTTCTAAGGTCTTCCTCAATTTCTTTCTTTAGTGCTGTGTAGTTTTCATTGTAGATGTCTTTCATCTATTGTTAGATTGATTCCCAATTTGTGTGTGTATGTTTCTGTGTGTGTGTGTGTGTGTGTGTGTGTGTGTGTGGCTATTGTGAAAAGGGTAGTTTTCCTAATTTCTCTTGCAATAGATTCATCACTGATATATAGGAACTCATTTGACTTATGAGTGTTAATTTTATATCCTGCTACTTTGCTGAATTCATTCATTAGTTCTAGAAGTGTTCTGGTGGAATTTTTTTGGATCTTCTAAATATAGAATCATGTCATCAGCAAATAGTGATAGTTTGAGTTCTTCTTTTCCTATTTGAATTCCTTTAATTTCTTTCTTCTGTCTGATTGCTCTCTCTAGAGTTTCAAGGACTATGTTGAATAGAAGTGATGAAAGAGGGCATGTTATCTTGTTCCAATTCTTAGAGGGAATGCTTTCAAATTTTCTCCATTGAGAATGATTTTGGCCTTGGGTTTAACATATATAGCTTTTATAAAATACAATAGGTATGTTCCTACTATCCTTAGTTTTTCTAGTGTCTTGAACATGAAGGGGTGCTGTATTTTGTCAAATGCTTTTTCCACATCTATTGAGATAATCATATGATTCTTATCTTTAAGTCTATTGATATGACGAATTACTTTGATTGATTTCTATATGTTAAAACAAGCTTGCATCCCTCATATGAACCCCACTTGATCTTGGTGCACTATCTTTTTAATATGTTTTTGTATGCTATTTGCCAGAATTTTAATGAGAATTTTTGCATCAATGTTCATCAGGGATATTGGTCTGAAGTTTTCTTTCCTTAATGGGTCTCTGTCTGATTTTGGTATAGGATAATACTAGTTTCACAGAACAAGTTTGGAAGTTTCCCTCTTTTTCTATTTCTTTGAATAATTTGATAAGCTTTGGTGTTAATTTTTCTTTGAGGGTCTTGTAGAACTCATTTGAGAATCTGTCTGGTACAGGGCTTTTTCTTAATTGGTAGGCTTTTGATGGCCTCTTCTATTTTGTTGTTTGAAATCAATCTGTTTAAATCATGTATGTCCTCCTGATTCAGTTTGGATAGGTCATATGTCTCTAGCAATTTGTCAATGTCTTCAAGCTTTTCTATTTTATTGGAGTATAAATTTTCACAATAGTTTCTAATAAGCTTTTGTATTTCAATAGTAGTCATTGTGATATTTCCTTTTTCATCATGAATTTTAGTAATTTAGGTTTTCTCTCTTTGCTAGTGTGGTTAAGGGTTTATCAATTTTATTTATTTATTCAATGAACCAACTTTTTGTCAATTTTTTGAATTGCTTCTTTTGTTTCAATTTCATTGACTTCAACTCTGATTTTAATTATTTCCTGTCCTCTACTGCTTTTGGTGTTGATTTATTTGTTCTTCTTTTTCTAGGTCTTTGAAATGTATTGTTAGGTCATTTATTCTTTGACATTCTATTCTTTTAATGAATGAGCTCAATGTAATGAACTTTCCTCTTAGTACTGTCTTCACAATGTCCCAAAGATTGTGATGTGTTGTATCACTACTCTCATTTACCTCTAAATATTTTTTTTTTATTTCATCCCTTATTTCATCTGCTATCCATTCTTCATTCAATAGAATATTATTTAGTTTCCAGGTGTTAAAGAAGCTTTTATTTTGTACTTTCTCATTGATTTATAACTTCATTCCTTTATGATCTGGTAGAATGCAGGATCTGTGTGCTGCTGAGAAGAAACTGTATTTGCTTGCTAATGGATGAAATATTCTCCATATGTCTGTTAAGTCTAAATTATTGATTGTATTATTCAGTTCTATAGTTTCTTTGTTTGGTTTTTGTTTGGAGGATCTATCCAGTAGTGAGAAAGGTATGTTAAAGTCACCCAGTATTATTGCGTTGTTGTCTATTTGGTTCTTGAAGCTGAGAAGGGCTTGTTTGATGTACATAGATGCTCCATTGTTTGGGGCATAAATATTTACAATTGTTATGTCTTGTTGATGTATAATTCCTTTAAACAGTATGGAATGTCCTTCTTTGTTCCTTCTAACTTTGGTTTTAAGTCCACTTTATCTGATATGAGGATGGAAACCCTTGCTTGTTTATGAGATCCATGTAAGTGATATATTTTTTCCTATCCTTTCATCTTCATTCTGTGGATGTTTTTGCCTATGAGATGAGTCTCTTGGAGACAGCATATTATTGGGTTTTGTTTTTTAATCTAATCTGCCAGTATATGCATTTTGACTGATGAGTTTAGACCATTAATGTTCAAGGTTTTTACCGAGATATGATTTGCATTCCTAGTCATTTTGATTTATTTCTGGTTTTAAATTTGACTTAGTTTCTCTTTTGATTGACTATTCCTTTAATGTAGTTCCTTCCTTTGCTGGTTTTTACATTTTTATCATTTCATCTTCATGGAATATTTTGTTGAGAATATTCTATAGTGCAGGCTTTCTTTTAACTTTTGTTTGTCATGGAAGGCTTTTTTAAATTTCATCTTCAAATCTGAAACTTAAATTTGCTGGGATAATCATTCTTGGTTGGCATCCATTTTCCTTCAGAGCTTGATATATATTATTCTAAAACCTCCTAGCTTTGAGGGTGTGGATTGAAAGATCAGTGAGATCCAAATTGGTCTCCCTCTAAATGTTACTGGTCATTTTTCTCTGGCAGCTTTTAAAAGTTTATCCTTATTCTGTATGTTAGGCATTTTCCTTTTAATGGGCCTTGGTGTGGGTCTGTTTTAATTTTGTACATTTGGGGTCCTGTAAGCCTCTTGTATTTTATTTGACTTTTCATTTTGGGAAATTTTCTATTATTTCATTGAGAAGATTGTGCAGTCCCTTGGTTGGTATGTCTGTGCCTTCTTTTATCCTGATAAATCTTTAATTTGATCTTTTCATGTTATGCCATACTTCTTGGAAATTTTGTTCATGGTTTCTTAACATCTTCTTTGACAAACTTATTTTCAAGTTTATATAATGTCTTCATTGCCTGAGGTTCTGTCTTCCAAGAGGTCTAATCTGTTTGTGATGATTTCCATTTAATTTTTAATTTGGTTTATTGATGCCTTCATTTTGACAATTTATATTTGGTTTCTTTTCAGGATTCTATCTCTTCATTGAAGTGATCTTTTTTTACCCCCTGAATTTTATCTCTGATTTAACTCTTACATCATCCTTTACCTCATGGATCAGTTTATGTACATTCTAAAATTCTTTTCTCACATTTATTTCACTGTGGTGTCATTAGATTCTATTGTTGGCACATCTTGGTTTGTTTGGGGCAACGTTCCCTTGTTTTTTCATGCTGTTTGTGTGTCTACCCATCTAGCAATGTGGATTTTAGACAGTACAGTTTCTATCCTGTAGACTTATAGTGTTCCTGAAGGTTTCCAGTACCTAATGGGGAAACAAATAATAACAGCAACCAATGCAAGCAATATACAGCCTTAAACCAAATAGTCCTTAGTACAATGATTACAGTTTTGTTGCAATAAACAGAAAAGATGTGTTCATTTATTGCCTACAATAAAAACAGTAAGTTTGCAAAAGGGTTTACAATTTCAGATGATCAACAAAGAGAGAACAGGAGAGATGTAGGGTGTGATGTTTATGAGAAAGGAGGAGAGAAGATTCAAGTAAAAAAATCATAGAAAGAGTGAAAGAGGGAATAACTGAGGTTGATTGTTAGGAAGAGAAAAGAGAGAAAGAGAATCAAGGGAAACAGATAAGTGAGAGAAATATATATATACATTTTTTTAAAAAATTAGAAATAGAAAAATATATAAATAAAAGAATGCAAAACAAAACTGAAATATACTATTCAGACATCCGAGTCCTCGATAAACTGATGCATGAAAAATAGTTGGTTTCAAAAATGGTAGAAATGTGAGAAAAAAGAAAAAAAAAAAACAAGGAAAAAAAGATATTGATGAAAACTTAAACAATTGTTTCCATTGGAGTTCAAAAGGTTCTCAGCTTCCTTTCTTATCAGTTAGGTGGGATTGTCAGCTGTTCTGCACCTGCCAGATCAAGGCCAGGTGCTGGACCTGCAGGGGGTTGCGAAACTGTGTGCTGGACTGGGCAAGTTTGGTGGCTAAGCAGCATTCTGTGCAAGTTCAAGCTTGGCTATGTCAGGGGTTCAGCTGCTCTGTGCCGGGTGGATCAAGACCGAGTGCTAGAACCAGCGGGTGCCAGGACCTGCAGGCAGGCTCTGGGACCTGTGGGTGAGTGCCTGGACCTGTGGGTAGCCAGGAAACTGCTTGCTGGACTAGGCAGTTTGGTGGCTAAGCAGAGTGTGGTGCAAGTTGGGGCTTGGTCACATCAGGGCCCCAGCTATTCTGCATGGGCAGATCAAGGCTGCGTGCCTGAACCTGCCAGTGGGATCTGGAACCTGCAGGCTGGGCCCCGAAGCCAAGATAGATGGGCTGGGTTGCGGGCAGGGAGAGATTAGAAGCCAGAGGGCCCTATTGGGTGCAGGACTGATGCCTGACCTGGGGGACTCTGGAATGGGGGATTAGGACTGGGAAGGGAGGGTGCTGGACCAGTGAGTATTGGCTGGGGCAGCCTGGGAACCCAGTGGGTACCAGACCAGTGGTTGGGTGAGCTGAGGGCAAAATGCCCTCATACCTTCTTCTAACCTTCCAACTCCTGCATGCTGTAACCAGTACCATCACTCCTCACTGAGTCTCTGGGCTCATGCATCTGGGGAGAGCTAGGCTCTCTCCTGCTCTCTAAGTGTGTTTTCAGGGGCAAAACGCTCAGACAGGCCCATGCAGACCTAGCTGTAAACTCACAAATGACTCCTGGATCCCAGACAATTGATAAACTCTGGTGGAGAGGTCTATTTTTATTTTAATTTATATATTTTTTCTTTCATTTTATATATTTCATATATATATATATATATAATGTGTGTGTGTGTGTGTGTGTGTGTGTGTGTGTGTGTGTGTGTGTGTTTATCCAATTAATGAGTTAAACAGTCTCTGGTTCGGCTAGGGCAGGCCACTCCTCCAGAATCAGGAATTTTCATTCTAAACCTTGGGGAGATAGGTTCTTCCTGCTGTTTGAGTTCTGGGTAGCCCAGCTAAGAGAAATGCTGCCTCATGCTAATCCGCCATCTTTGAGCCCCCCAACATATGAAATGCCACTTAAACCAATCCAATCAATAAGCTACTGATTGCTACTATTTTACATAGGGCAGAGGTCAGAAACATTTCTGTTTTGGATTTCTTTTGTAAGAGGAGAGCAGAGAGGTGTTAAATTGAGGAAGAAGGGGATGGTCCTCTTGATGCTGCTGTCAGAGAGCAAAGCTGCGTGGATGTCTAGAAGGTGTGAAGACAGGCTAGGATTCTGTAGCGATTTATAATGGTGTTACCTTCCTAAGAACACTCAACGTCCCTGAATCAAGAGTTCTTTGATCCATGGATGACCAGACCACCAATATTCCTGTGAGTCTGTACAATGTGTTCAGAACTCAGTGGAACATTAGAACATTTTTCTGTCACTATAAACTATTTTCTGAGGAGTGATTCTTTTCTCTGATCATTATTGTGAATATTTAGGATCATGGACATGCTAAGAAATTTTATAGCTCTGCTACGAAAGGTCTATTTCTTTACCTCTGAAGATTACTTAATAAAAGATGAAAATCATGTGTTGAGAGTTAAAATTAGCTATAAGCCTTAAGATCTGAGGCCCTTTTATCCTTTGTGCAGTCCAAAGCAGATGAAACTTTCATTTACATTTAAGTTATATTTCCACTCTGAGATTTTCAATTTCATGAAATGTAGCATCATCTAAACTTCTGATAAAACTGCTAGAACCATCCATTATACAAGGCCCTGTCTCTCTGTTTCCCCTTCTCTTTAAATAGTCATCTGTTTCTACCATCCTAGTTTTTTTTGTCTTTTCCATTTACATTTTTCTCTTTTCATAAAACTCACTTTACTTGTACTTGAATTCAAAGTTTAATACTTTTAGTTAATGCTTCTTGATATATGTATCCTGATCTTATATATATCCTATATTCATCTATATATGAATGAAGTTGTCACATAGGTATTACTAGACTTTCCAGAATTTAGGGAGAAAACACTCTTTTGAGATAATCTGTTCCATTCTTCCCACAAGAACATGTTTTAATTTTTGGTTTAGAAAATAAGAACCATCACTGTAACGATAGAGGGGACATCTCATGAGTATGACTGAATGTAAAAGAGAGCAAGTATTGAGAAAGGGTTTTAGTAAGTCACTAAAACATTAGATTCAAGTTGCGTCTAATCTACTTTGTTTAGTTGTCTCTCTGCAGTTTACCAGTCTGATATTTTATCTGGATTAAGCACTTTAGGGTCTCAGGCTGGATACATTGAACGGCTGTGACATCTTTTGGGGCATTTGGCAAAAGCGAATTAAGAGTTTTGCTAGATTGTTGCTCAGTGACATCTATTTCTTTTAGCCAGTGTTTATTTCTTTTGTTTTATAAATGTTGCCCTTTTGTGACCATCCTTGAGCAGAATGGATGACTAAAATAATTTTTTTTAAGAAATGAAATGAGGTCAAACAGATTTTTAGATACTTTTATTTGTTTAGACATAATTTATGTTCTGGTTATTTTTGTTAAAGTATTCATTTAAAGTTGAAGTCAATCAGCTCCAGTCATGGTTCAGCAGCCTGGCATAACTCCCAGGACCAGAGGCCACGGCACATGTGATGAGCTGACAGGTTTCACAGTGTGGCACTGGTCAGGTTGCCATGTGAGTTTAGGCAAGATATCGTGTTATTTAGAATCAGCAGAAAAGGCAAATGAAACCATTCTGAGCATGGAATTTTCTAATGGATTAAAACTGCAAATCTGCATTTTCCACTTGTCTTCCACTGTTTTCAATTCCTTAGGAATCCATAAGGTTGTGACCTTACTGAAATTGTTATCTATCAGCAATCATTAACAACAGCAATAGATAAGATTACCATGTGCCTGCTAACTGCCATGCAATAGAGCATCTGCTTTGCAGGAATTATCTCAATGATCCTTTCTAAATCTATCAAGCTTGTACTCTTATAATATGCATTTGACAGATGAAGACATGAGCTCCCAGTTGGGGATGGCACTTCCAATCAATCCTCTCTGATCTCTCTGATTTTAACTGATATGCTACTTCTCAACCATCTGCAATGAGAGAAGAGGAAAACTGATACTCCTGGAGGAAGCCTTCTTTTACTTGAGACATTTTTCTTTTTCTTCCTTATTATACCCTATGTGGCACACATGGCATTCAAAGATTTTTTTTTTAAGAACCTACAGTGAAAACATTTTTGTCAAGTAGCTACTGATAGGCCTGGATATTTCATTTCACTTGTAAATTGTATCTATAGACCAACTGATGTCAGCCTCCCTTCCACACTGATTCCTGTCCTGTCAGGTTAGTAGTAGGCTAAAAGGTGACTTCTGGGAGCAGCGGCAGCAAGGGCAGAACAGAACAGCGGGAGGGCCTCAGGTTCCAACAACAGAATTCTCTGTTGATGATTTTAAACAAAATCAACTAAAAATCATCCAGACTGTTATCATTACCATGTCCTAGGAATACTCCACAACTTCAGTTATAAAACATTCCTCCTCTCAGGGACACTACCACCTCACCTCCCTGAATTCCACTGCCTGAGGTATTAATTCCGGGGGGCTCCTGGCCTGTTGTACAGGAAATGCAGATTTCATTAGTCAGAGAATGAAGGAAATGCAGGTACTAAGTAGTGGGAAGCCTGAGCAGCAGGAACTTAGGGGTAAGGGAGCAAGAACATGGTCAGGGTCCCACCAGCACCCCGCAGTTGAACCTGAAGTTGATCACCACTTCTTGGAGCTCTGCCCACAGTAGTGAGAATTTCCCCTCACTCCTTTTTCAAGGACACCCCTGAGTGAAACTGTGTGGCACAAGCAGTGCACTTTAGGCTCAATAATATATGGAGGGCTGGGGTCGTGGCTCAGTGGTAGAGCACTTGCCTAGCATGTATGAGACACTGGGTTCAATCCTCAGCACCACATATAAATAAGTGAATAAAATAAAGGTCTATCAACATCTAAAAAATATTTTTAAAAATAATAATATATGGAGCCCAGCTCTCTGTGAAACCGACCTGGGTTTTTCATCTTCTAACAGTTGGTTATAGGAACCCTGTGTGAGATCACAGGGAGAGACATTGGTTTAACAAGCTAGGTAAAATGTGGGACTAGACAACCCCTGGGTACAATTTAATTGTGTACTCCGACACATTCAGGCCTTGTCACAAATATATCATTCATTATACAGTAAGTTACTGCTGCGCCTGTCCAACCTAATGACTCTGAGGATCTGGCAGTAAAGAGCTCATAATGAACAATCCGGGCACCTAATCACTTAATGTCCCATTCTACCAGATCCAGCATGCAAAGTAGCTTTTTGAATGGCAGATAGTTCTTTGAAGACTTCTGGTGTTCACAGCATGTTGATTGATAATTGAGCCCGTCTTTTTTTTTTTTTTTTTTTTTTCTCAGTACACCAATGGCACTAGTGACTACCAGGCAACTCCATTGCCATAATTGCTATTATGCCCTTGGCTCTCATATTCTGAAAATATTGCATAAGCCTGTGCATGCACTTCATTCTGTATTATAATGGATTTCAGTAGGAAATGGTACTTGAAAATCAGGACAGCATGCCCTGAAATGTAATTGCACAGGGTTATCAGCAGAATGCCAACTGTTTCTGTTACAATGTCACTAAATTATCCTCCAAAGAGGATAATTCAAATAATCCAAAGAAGGCATTTTATTTTACATTTCCACTCACAATATATAAGATATCTCCTTTCATGCATCCTTACCGCCTGGATGTATTTTCAAAGTTTGGTCTTTACTAATCTGATAGACTTTTAAAAGTGGTATTTCATGGTTCTTTTACTTGCATTTTCTTATTAGGAGTTTACATATATTTTCACACATGTAAAACCATTAATGTTCCTTTTACTATAAAAATCCATTGGCAATCTGTTTAAATCTTCCCCATTTTTTTTTTCTTTCTAGTTGTTGATCATTTTCCCAATGATTTGTTAAAAACTTCTTTTGATTAAGGAAATTACCCTTTTGTCAAATGACCTGTCAGTTCTTTCCCATTTCCATACTTGTCCATTTTGTTGTTATTTATGGTATTTCTTTTTCTGAGAAAGAATCCTTCTATGTAGCTATAAGTTTGAATTTTTTCTTTAATGTTTTTCTGTTCAATGATGAAGATTTCCTCATTACTACAATTATAAAAACACTTCTCTTTTCCCCTTCCTTAACCAACTTTCCATTATTATGAAAAAATACCTGAGAAAAAAACAAATTTAAAGGAGGAAAGATTTATTTTTCTCATGGTTTTAGTCATGGTCTCTTAATTATGCCACTTTGGGCCCGTGGCCAGGCAGAACATCATGGCAGGGAGTGTGAAGTGTGGCAAAGCTGTTCGCCTCATGGAGGCTGGAAAACAGAGATAGACAGAGAGAGGAGAGAGAGAAAGAGAGGGTGGGGCAGGGAGGAGCAGGGTCCTGACACCCCTTCAAGGGTATATCCTCAATGACCTAATTTCCTTCCATTAGTTCCCACCTTCTAAAGGTTTTACCACATCACGGTAGTGCCAAAAGCTGGTGGCTAAGCCTTTAACACGTGAATCTTAGGGACATTTAAGATCTAAACCATACACCCTACTTACTTTATTATTTATTTATGTTCTTGACTATGTTCCTAGGTTTAACACCATGGAAAGCAAATTTCCAGGAAATAGAAAATCATTCAGTAGTTTGACCTCCTTCCTTCCTTCCTCTATCCTTTCCTTCCTGTCTTATATATCTTTCTGGCCTCAGTATGTAGTGAGGAACCTGGTGTAGAATAGGTGGCCAATCAATTCTTGTTTACTTTAAAAGTGAACAAAAGGCATGAACTTACCTTTGATTTTAAGTAAATTTTATTTTTTGATTCATAGAAAAAGTGTAGAGGTGGTATAGAGTTCTCATATACCACATACCCACCAGTTCCCCCTATTATTAACACCTGACTTTAGAATAACACATATGTTACAGCTAGTGAAACAATAGTGGTATGTTGCAATTGACTAAAGACCATGCTTTATGCAGAGGACCTCAGGTCTTATCTAATGCCCTTCTTCTTTCAGGATTCATCTGGACACCACACTTCATTTATTTGTCTTCTTGGGCTCCTCTTGGCTCTGACATTTCTCAGACTCTTATTTGATGACATTGTTGAGGAGTGCTGGTCATGTGTTTCATAATGCATTCCTCTTTGGGGACTTTCTGACGTTTTTCTCATAATTAGATGAGGATTAAGGGTTTCTGGGAGGAAGAACACAGGGTGCAGTACCATTTTTCTGACATCACATCAAGTGTACAGAGGATGAACATGACTTGTCACTGCTGGCATGGACCTTATCAACTGACAGATGCAATGTTTGTCAGGTTTCTTTGCTAATTTCTCTCTCTTTTCTTTTTTACTGCTCTCCATGATGCACTCTTCAAAAGGGAGTCACTATGAACAATCCTAGATTAAGTAGTGGTGAGTTTTGCTCCACTTCCTTGAGGTGGAGTGTAAATTATTTTAAAGCCTGCTCAAGAGATCTATTTTTCCCATTTACCTAATCACTTAATTTTTGCAATTAAGGATATTATTTTATACTTTTTGTTATAATTCAATACCACATTGCTCAAAAGGTTTCTGCTCTGGCCATGGGGAGCTCTTTCTTTTGGCAACTGTGTGCCATTGACATATTCCTAAGACTGTGAGTGTGTGTGAGTGTGTGTGTGTGTGTTATTTAGTTTTGTTTTGTTTTCTAACTTCCTTACTTTCTGGCATTACAAAGTGCTCCAGGCTTATCTTACGTATTTCCTGACCCTGTCTCAGAATTGGTGATTTTTCCCAGGAGTCCTGGTTCTTTTTACAGGAGAAAAGTATTGGAAACCAAGACCTAGACATGTCTGTTATGGATGGGTTTGGACTCATTTTTAAACACATAGCCAAAACCAATATGATGTAGTTTATTTAATAAACAAGATTGTAATATAGTTCAGAATATGCTGACTTGTGCTAATTTATGAGTTCAGTCTGACAAATAACCTCTGGCAATCAATATTCCATGAATGATTTTTTTTTTTTTTTACAAACTTAAATGTTCTCTTCTTAGCTACAGTTGAAAATTAGGTTGTTATAATATGTCCAGCTATATAAATGATGTAAAGCTTTTTAGAATTTTGTAAGTGTGTATAGAAATGAGTTGTAGATTTCTGAGAGAAAAGAAGCACCTTCCTGAGATTTAGCTGTACTAATTCTTTCTAGACTAAGGAATGAAGATAAAAATTAGGAGTTATGTGTTTTATGGAACATCTTCAGGTTTGAACCCTGAAATGCCTTTCAGGGTAAGAATGATTTTTTCATAACTAAAATAAAAACAAAAACAAAAGCAGTTACCATATTATTATTAATATTTGAACTTCTCTGTTTACAGGGACCTAATATTCAATGGTCATAAATGTCCTTGACAATAAAAGTGGTGTCTTATGATTCTAATACAATCCTACTTGCTAAGCACAGGAAATATTTGGCATTTTCCTAGGACATTGATTAATGAGGAAACAGTTTCATAGTTAATGCAAATAATTATAACCTCTGGGAAAGTATTGATTTTATAAGAATCCAGGTCTGTAGAATGATTGTGTATATTGGCATCTGCATTTATAACACAAGATACTGTAAGATTTCACCTTAAATTGAGAATATTTAATTTGATGCTAATTTTTGGATAGTAATACTATATGCTAAATGTAACTCCTCCTTCTTACTTTTTTGATTTCAAATGTTTTTATAAACATAAAAGGAAATTGAGAAAACCAAATCAGCATGAACTTACTCTCCAACTTGTACATAAGTTAACTCTGAATCTTACAATAGTATGAGTTTAGTATTATTTTTTATATTTCAAAATTGAGAAAACAGAGATTTGGAGTGGTTAAGTCATTGGCCCAAGATCACATAATTTATAAAGTACAATATATGACCTTATTTTGTGAAATTTATGCTCCAAATAATTTGACTCCAGAACTCACTTTCCCCAGCTTTATCAGGTATTTAAAAAACTAACTGCAGGTATAAGAATAATGTGAGATTATTTTTTAAAATAATGATACTTGAGGCATACTAGAGATTCTGATTTAATAATCCCAGGGCAGAGTGTAAGCATCAGCAAAGTTTAAAAGCTCCCCTGGTGATACTAATAAGCAGTCAGGTCTGAGCACAGCACTATACCACCCGCCACACCAACACCTCATAATTATAACTGACATTTTTCAGCATTATACGGTTTTCAAGTTTTATACATAGTTCATTTAATTCTTAAGCCAATCCAATAGGAAGTATTATACTCATTTTATAGAAGAGAAAACTGAGACTCAAGGAGTTTGAAACATCTTACCAAAAATTATAGAATGAGTAGCTGAAAACCAAGGTAATTTGAAAAGGTCACTGTACTGTTATTATCCTAATGTAGAATCTCCTAATTGATGTCCCTTTTGGATCCCTCCCTCCTGCTTATCCATCCTCCAGTCCAGCCCTGCAAGAGCGACTTGGATGCCCTTTAAAACTCTCAGATATGCACCAATGAAGAGAAAGGTGGCTGTAAGGACTACTTCATTACTAAAGAAACATGGATTCATGGCAAAAACAGAAATGGAGATAGAAGTTTGAATTGCCTTAAGAATGTGATTTTATTTCTTTGAAGCTCAGGTTCCTCAACAATAAAGTAGGAAAAATCATAGTTGTACCTCACTATTTTGTTGTGAGAATAAAATTACAGGTATCAAGGCAATTTGTAAACAAAAAGGCATTATGCCTGTGCTAGTGATTACTATTTCACTTAGAATGATGAATTTGCGGGGTTCTATTAGTTTCTCAGGGCTGCTGCAACAAATTTCTACAGCTTTTGTGACTAAACACTATAGGAAATTCTTTCTTTTCCCATTCTTCTAAACAGAAGACTGAAATGAAGTAGCAAAATGTCACTCCTCTCTGAAGGCTCTAGAAGAAAATCTACTCTTGCCTCCTCCAGATTCTGATGACTATCCAGTTTCCTTGGTGTTACTGGGTTGTTACAGTATCACTCCAATCTCTGCCTCATCTCCTCATCTCCTTTCCCTCTGAGATTGACTCAAATCTTCCTCTGCCTTTCTTTTATAAGGACATTTGTGTTGGGAGAAATCCTAGTTCTTGGCTGGCAGCAGTGAACGTCTCAAGTGTGTAAACCTGCGGGGAGGAGTGCTATGCTTCGGCCACCTAGGAAAGTACACAACTCCCCCAAATTGATTCAGTGTTACCGAGGGAACCCGTATAGGAACCTGGTGGTCTGATCTTCCGTGGCACATTGTGATTGGGCAAGAAACCTATAAAATGTATAACCGTTCCCGCAATAAATGAGTTTGCAAGCTGCTCGCCACAAGCTTGCTTCCACCCAACTCCCAGAATCTGGGTCTTGACTCCATGTCACTTACCCCAAGTATGAGCTAATCCAGCACAAGAGAAACTACACATTTGTCATTGGATTTAGGACTCAACTGGATAATCCCATCCCAGATGATCTTTTCATCTCAAAATCTTAATTATATTTCCAAAGATTCTTTTTCCAAATAACGTAACATTAATAGACTCTTTTTCCAAATAAGGTAGCATTAATAGTTTTCAGACATTAGAAGACAGACATATCTTCTGGGTGCCAGTATTCAACCCACGACACATATCATGAGTATTTCTTTTTCCTTAATTCAATATGCTACCTCTGATTCACTAACTGCTACTTACTATTAGATTTAAGTTTTAAATACTTGATGCGGTGAATAAGATCTCTGGTCCTAGCCACACACAGTGGTGCATGCCTGTAGTCCCAGCGACTCAGGAGACTAAGGCAGAAAGATCAAAAATTCAAAACCAGCCTGGACAACTTAACAAGACCCTTTCTCAAAATAAAAATTTTAAATAGTTCTAGGGATGTAGCTGAGTGACTGAGCACCCCTAGTTTCAATCTCCAGTACATCAGAAAAAATAAACTCTCCAGTCCACAAGTCAGCTCGACCTCATCTCCCAAACAGAACTTTCTGTTATTTCCTGAATGTTCCCCACACTTTTGTAACCCTGTGCCTTTACTGTGCCATCCATTTTGTTTGATTTTCCTCTCTTTCTGGAGCTCATTACTGTTTTTTATCCTTTTATGTGAAGTGTTTAGTAATCATTAAAAAGGATTTCTCCTCTTTTTGTTTGAAAGTCTGCTAGATTTCTAGGCTTCTACTTTGATTCTAGCAGTTAATGCTGGCTGACTTTTAGTACTGTAGTTGAACACCTGTCTGCTTCCCTACTAGACTGTTTCGATTGGCTATGCCCAAAGGACTTAGGTAGTGACTCCTTTATTTGTGCTAGTCACTGTGTGTGACCCAGTGCCAACAAAGCTTAGTGAGCTACATGGAATGATTAACAGCCCCTCCTCAGGTTCTACTAGTCTAGTACCATGTGGAAACAGCTCCAATAAGGATCCTGGAAGCTCCTTCCTTAGTGGTGCAAAATCTATTGATTCATTTGTCATGTTCTCTTTATTTAGGCATTACTTTCTCAATAATTGTCATAATTCTTACTATTTTAAAGAATTGGCTTATGAGTCCCTTTTCTTCCTGTCTCACCCTGTGATTATATTGTGGTAACTAACTTCTGCATATTCTAAGATTTTTTTCTGGGAAAGAATTTTTTCTGATGGAGAGTCTACAGTTTGCTGTCATACTAATAACTTTCCTCTTTCTTTAGCTAACATCTTGGGTGTGGTAGGAGAGGACCACAAAGACAGTGTGAGTTTCCATTCCCTTCTCAGATGTCTGCTTTGATGTATGTTTCGCCTTTTTTTGAAGTTCAATATATTTGTATTTTTCTTTCTTTTAGCAGAAATTATTTTTCACTCTCAGATCCAAAGTTCAAAATTAAGTTTGGAAGAAAATAAACAGAAGATTGAATACTGTCTCCTTTCTGAACACTTCCACATGCTGTGTGTGCTGGGCACACACTTGCCTTCATGACTTGCTAAAAGATTTTCCTTTGCAAGTAGACACTTTTCACAGAATCTCTGAATAGCTACATGCACTCATTTCTTAGGCTGTAAGTTCTTTAAAGGTAGGATCTGTCTCTTGCCCATCTTTGCCATCACAGTGCCAGTGCAGTGTCTGGCACATATAGGTATTCAAAAAGTTTGATAAATCACTGAATGCAAATACCTGTCTTAGGTGTTGGCACAACATCAGGAACAGGGGATGTTTCTCATTTCTCTTTCATATTATAATATTTACTCAATTTTGTGTTTGTATTTTAATAGAAATAAATTATTCTTTTCTCAAAAAAACATCTAGAGAAGCCCAAGAAACCCTTGGTTAAAACCAATGCATCACACAATTCTTGTTTTCATGAGCTAACTCCATATAACAGCAATTCGAGCTACATGTTTGCTTACGGTTCCCTTTATCCTACTTTGGGAACTTTCGGGTAAGCTTTGGTCTGTGGGCCTTTGAGTAGCAAGACAGAAGACTGTCATACGCCAAAAGCAATCTCCTCCAAAACCAGCACCTCCCAGTGTCCCAAGTTTTAGCCCAAATACTTAAGTCTCTACCTTTGGATTAGATCTGTGGAATCTCAGGGGACTAAAATAATTTTTTCTTCAATTTTGTTTGTAACTTTTTCCCTAGGGGCTTGGGCCTCAGTCTTATTGCATGTGGCACTGTTTCTCCCAGGAGGAGTCCATTTGAACCTCACTCTAAATGCTGGTGCCTCCCTGACAGTAGGTCTAAGGTACTCTCACCTATTTCCTGCTATGGGAACAAAATATATACCTTCAATAAATATTTAAATATCAAAAGAGTCAAATACACACCCTCACAGCATTGTCATCTGAACTTGGAGAGATTTATCCAAGATAAATTGTTCCATGCTTTAGGATCATCTGCCAATTCATACTTGATACTCTTCCTAAGTTCTGTATGGCTGTGGTGCCTGAGAGGAGACCATGTTTCCCTCCTTCTTCCTTCTTCAACTGCCTTCAAAATTAAACAGAGATGAAAGGCAGTTTCCGAGTCACTGTATGCACCAAGGGATAGACATTACATTTTGTGTCTTACCTTGGACAGGAAATAAATAAGAAGAAATACTTAATGAGTTGTGTTCATAGCCTCTTTCCTTCCTCAATTCATAGTTTACATAAAATTGTGATATAAAATTGTCAACAAAAGAAATGAAAAGCATATTCAAGCCATCTCTAGGGGTTCAGCCTACATTTTCCATTGCTTAGTTCAAGGAGTCATTGATTCCTGCAGGAGCCTGTGAGAGCCTGACACTGAGATTGGAAATACAAAGTAGCTGTCCTTCAAGGTCCAGCTGTGCTGTTACAAAGCAGAGAACACCCCAACTCCAGCAGCCTGACCACTAACAGAGAAGGAAATACTATCCATGATAGAGCTTAGGGTTTGACAGTCATTCAGCAAAGAAATAGGAACAGAGGTCTCTAAGAAATAAAATTAAAGTTCATTTGAAATAAGCTGTATATCTAAAGAAACATGTTAAAGAAAATAAAGGAGAAATTGGCAATTTTAGGTTATTTTTGCAATCCCAGGCTCACTGCTATAAGAAAGACTTCTGGCACTGAAGAATGGAGGAGGCATCCTCAATTTCTAACTCCTCAAAGATCTCTTTCTGCATACTCAAACTTCCTCTTTTTACAGTCACTGCATCTAGAAAATCTAGTGAAATCTTGAAAGGTCTCATACTAAATCATTAAAAAATGCAGTACAATTACACCCTTAGGACAATTGGTGCAAATTTTTATCTATTTTCTTCCCTAAGTTATTTTTTCAACTTTATCTCCTCATCAGCCTTTTTGTTTCCACCCTTAGTTCTGACCCTTAGCGTTTTTGATGGGGGTCATTGCACTAACCTCACAAACCCCTTTCTATTTTCACTCCAGTCCTCTGCAACTTATCCTTCATACTGGTGGTGGTATGAAACCCAGATCTGGCCTTGTTAGTTCTCTGCTCTGAAGGAGTTTCCCATTAACTTACAGGGTAAAACTCAAACAGAAGTATGAAAGTCATGTACAATCTGACCTACAGTTACCTTTTCCTGCACATCGGTCCCTTGGAAGTCTTTGCAATTGTTCCAAAACTCAACAGTGATCATGTCTCTGCATCTTCTCTCATACAGTTTCCCTGTCCTCTGGAATACTACTCTCCTGTATGAAGGCTGATCAATTTCCGTTCACCTTCTGAGACTCAACCTGGGTGCTATTTCCTCCTAGAAGCCTTCTCCTATTCCTGGAGTGAATTATGTGTACTGCATTTTCCCATAACATCTGGTCTCCTCCTTCCAACACAGTTCATCACATTGCACTGCAATCGTGTAGGTAGAGGCATGGTAAGAAGAGGTGAAGATTACTGAGAGTAGGAATCAAGCAGTGGACCGGACGTGTCAGAGAGTACTTTAGGATGAGGGAGTGATGTCTCGTAAAGACAAGAAGGATATGGAAAAGATTCTGCTATCTTGGTCTGGGCATCATTGTGGATTGCCCATGACCACACTCTGTGGTGCTGGCCTATGATTTCTAGCAGAAAACATGGAAGGAATCAGTTTGGCTGAGAGGTCTCCCACATGAGCAGTTGTGCAACAAGCCTCAAATGGGCATATCCCTGAGCCAGAAAGTACTGGGATGCTTGGGAAACACAACACACACTCTCAGAACAAGAAGTAGTTATAGACAGCATCTTGCCACTATCCCTTTACCCTTTAGTTATCAGTGAGGACACCAAGGCCCAAATAGATTCAGCAATAAAAGCAAGGTTGTTTGACTCCTTGGCAACAGGGCTAGGATAAGAAATTAGGAGATGCAGCATTTTCCTTTGAAGAGATGATGATTATTCATGGAGATAAAAATCAAACACACGCACATTTTTATCAATGATAGCACAGTATCTCAATAAATTTAAAACTAACAAATAAGCAGATACTGCACAATTTAAGGCCCAAATGCTCAAGGGTTGATTCGGTAAAGACAGAAACCAGGAAGTCTTCCTGCAGTGGTTTAGTTTTAACCAGGTTTTTGTCAGGTGATGAACACTGGCAGGAGGCAAAGAAGCCTCAGAGAACTGAGCTTCTGGTTGAAGGCATGCCTCATGCTATGGTATATGACAGTTCAGTGGGTTGTCAACAGGCAGCTTGATGTTGTAGAGATAGCAGAGAGGGACTAATGAAGATCTGAGGTCAAACTGCTACATGTGCCTTGAATAAACTTAGTTATTTGAGTCTAAGCATTCTCATCTATAAAATAGGAGAAAAATTCTTAACACTTAGTCATTATTAGAGTCATTTCGTGAGTCTAATGAACAGCAGGGATTGATGCTCCTGGGTCTCCTCTTTTTAATTATTCATTAAGAAAAATTTCTGAATGAATAAATGAGAAGATGAATTCCCTGTCAAATTTCCTTCAATCTAAAGAAGGCTTCAAATACACCTCAGCAATGGAAATGTGGCACTCTTCAGGGTATCCGAATGTACTCTGATAGGGCATATCACTGTATCAACCCTGTCTCATATAGCTTTCCTGGGAGGAGAAAGAAAAAGGGAATAGGTGGTGAAGCGTTAATGAACCAAACAGAAAAAGGAGGAGATGTTCCCAGGCTGCAGGCACCACCTCTAAACTTCTGACAGCACCAGCCCTCATCAGATTCACGGGAAGAGGGGCCGCTGATCCTTACATTCTTACCACATGGTATCTAGAGTTGTTCTCCTACTTAGATTAGAGGAAAGAAATCCCCATCCAAGTTTAGAATTCCAGACCGTACAGTGAGATCTCTTCTCAGCTTTGACTCTGATATAGCTAATTGGTGCTACTGTTTATACTCTGCCATCTTGAGGAGAATCAGGAATGACCAGGCCTGGAGGAAGCCTGGTGATTAAACAGAAAACTTGGAAAAGAGATTCCACAGTGAAAAACATCATAAAACCTTGGAGTTGGACAGGACCTTAAGGTCATACACTGTGAGGGTTCCCAGACTTTGGGACTTCAAGAATTTCTAAAAGTAAAACAAAATAAAAACAAAAATAAAGAATTGACATAAGAAGACTGTGTTGGCTTCCTAGGGCTGCCATAACAAATCACCACAAACTGAGAGACTCAAACAACAAAAATGCATCTTCTCACAGTTCTGGAAACCAGACATCCAAGACAAAGATGTCATCATGATTGTTCCCTGCCCAGGACCACGAGACACAATCTGTTCCATGCCTCTTTTTGCTCTGCTGGTTTGCTGGCATTTCCAGACATTCTCCCAGTTTCTTCATATCATCTCCCTCTTCGTACATGTCCATCTGTGTCCAAATTTTCCCTGTTTTTTTTGTTTTTTGTTTTTTGTTTTTTTTCATAAGAACACTAGTCTTGGATTAGGGCCCACCACAATGACTCATTGTAACTCATTGGTTGCAGAGGATATTCCTAAATAAGGTCATGTTCACAGGTACTGGAGATTAGGACGTCAGCATCTTTTGAGGGGACATAATTTGACCCACAATAGTAGTCAACTCAATTTAGTTATGACATTACAAAAGAGAAAACCTGCATCTTACTATATTTATTATTTCAAAAAGAATATATTTTTACTCCAGAAGTTTTAGAAAGGTCTCCATTTCACTGCCAAGGGTAGTCTTCCCCAGAAAGAGCAGCTGGGATGTTAACTGAGCAGTCTGCAGGCACACCCGGTGGCTCTTACTTCCTGGTTGTACTCCAGGTTTTCAGGACATTTTCACAGACTGGCAGTTATCAGTGAAAAGGTTTTCTTTGGGACCCTTGGTCTAGTACACTGTTTGTCCACTGTGAAAACCTCCTTGGCAATCACGCTTCACCTGAACTTTGCAACTATCGTTCTCATGTGTGTTCTCATTTGTGTACTCAAAAGGTACACAAGAAACAAGGGTCACAGTGTCAATTTGACTTCACACTACTGTACCGGAAATTAAGCTGGACCTGGTTGGTTCCCTTCTTGTTCTCTGTATTTTCTCCCACATGAATGCTATGCATTGTTTCTGTGAAACAAGAATTTGTTTTTAAGAAGTCTCACTTCAGGGAATGAGTCAAGCATTCTAAAACGGTATTGTGGCACCTGAATCCAAATTTTAGCTCTGCTTCTGCCTTCCTGGTTTGCAAGCATTGTTGATTTCATCAGCCCCTACCTTGGGTTTTCTGTGAATCATTTTGCAGTTGTAGAGTGAGAAATGACCACTACTCAAAGGCAATAAGTAATGGGCAACCACTAAAGTTCTGGGACCCCTCTTCCTTCATGAGACAAAATCACTGCAGTCTGTAGGATACCAACCACATTAACCTTAGTTTGTTTGAGTTGCTATTCATGACCAGCTACCAACTTTGTCTCACTAATATCCAGAGAAACTGATACACAAAGAGGGTGGATCATCAACTGTCAAGCAGTTTTGAGAAAATAAGAAAAGATAAGTCAACATTGGGACTTATATGTAATATGTTCATATCTCTTGTCATCTCTTTGTTGAAATTCTATCCTATTGCAAGTGGTGATGGTATAGAATGTAGCATTGAGTGTCAAGAGAAAACTTCTTAGAGAAAATTAAGGAAATATTAATAAAGTCATGCTACAGGCGAAGAGACTAAATTTTGGTGTCAAATAAAGCAGTCTAACCCTGCATCTGCCACTTTACAGTTGTGTGATCTGAGGCACAGTACTTAAACTCCCTCTGTCTTAGTTTCACTATCTGTAAAATGGAATCCTTACAACAAGACTGTTGTAAGGATTAGCAATCTCTGCCAGGGATCAAGGTGGGATTTAGGGGAGAACTTTCAAGAAACAAATAGTAACCTAATTATACCTTTCCCTAAAAGGTGAGAATTGATACAAATCCCATAGAAATTGTCATTCTAATTTTCTTCCATGAATCAAACAATTATGTAACACACTTTTTGGGAAAATAAAATGAGTTTGCCTTCAAGATCAGAGAAAAAGAACCAGATATCCATCCTTTCTATCAGATGCTCAAAAGGTTCTGAAATGTGTCAAGCTATTCAAGGTCATATAGGAAGCTGGGAATTAAACATCCTTTTCTAGCAGACTTGCAGGCTCAAAATGCCATTTGGTAGTTAACAGAGTTAAGTTGATGATTATCACAAAAGAAAATTAAATTTGTCAGGCCCCTCAAAACATCATTTTCCATTTGGACCAAAAGCAAAATGTGCTTCTCAGCATTTGTAATTTCATTTTTGAGTAAGGCAAAAGATAATCATCAATTTTGCTGTTACATATAGATTAAATTTTTTTAAGAATAAAATTGTTGGACTTAAGAAAATGTTAAATGGCATTTAGATGATGTAGGAGATATAATTAAAATATCAGGGAAGCTTAAACAAATGAACTTTCTCTGTTGCTTTTATTCCTAGCAGCAAATGTACTTTGACTGAACCATTTGGAGAATTTCATCTTAGCAGTATGTCAGTGGACCTCTTTTTTATTTATTTATTTTTATGTGGTGCTGAAAATCAAACCCAATGCCTCACACATGCCAGGCAAGCGCTCTACCACTGAGCCACAACCCCAGCCCCTTGGCAATAGTTTTTAAAGGAATTTTTTCCTGACTTCTTTTAACATTTCATATAATAAAATCCTATCCATTCACTCCATTCATGGGAGAGTCCTGACTCCTCAGGGAAGAGTTCTTAGTCATATGAAAGGCATTTCACAACATGTGAACTTAGGAGTCTGGATCCTAATCAAAGTAAGCGTTTCTGTCTATGGTCTTGTCACCTACTAGAGAAGGCAGATTTGCGGGGGAAGTTAGGTGGTGGCCCCTCATCGGAAATCACTAGGAAGAATGCATGTATAGCATTTTCCCACCACTGCCCTGTGCCTCAATAAAAGTGGAATGTTGTGGGGCTGTGGGAGTAAACAGCAAGCTGTTCTAGGATTAAATGCCAGTACTACCACTTAGCTGTGCAACTTGACCTGTCAGCCTTTCTGAGCCTCATCTTCCTCATCTGTTCCCCAGTTTACCAGTATACTTCACATGGATCATTATGAAAATTAAGTTTGGTAACCTACTGTGCTTGGCACATAATGGGAAAATCATCAGTTCCTAACTTCAAGCCAAAAATCACAGCATACTATGCGGGAAGAACAAGGATATGGGAAGCTATGGATCTGGAGCTGATAAACTAGATCTGATTTGAGAAGTTTTGTTCTTTGTTTGCTCAGATCTAGTTTGTACTGAATTGTAACAGAACTTTATTTTTAAGAAGTCAGACATCATTTTTGCTTTCCAGGAACCAATTGTAGGATCTGCTATAGTATTATCTGCTAGAAAGATATAAAGTTGAACTAAGAAACATTCCTGCTCCTAAGGAGGTTATAATTTATGAAGGAAGATGAAGTCAAGGATGTTTTTCCCTAGAGGGCTATCATAATTTATATATGGAAATGACACTGTAGATACACTTACATTCCTAACAGTTTTTCTCTGTAGACTTCTCATTTGCACTGATCAACCCTGGTACCAGGTGTGCTAACAAATGTTGGCAGGTGACAGTCATGATTTACTAATCCTCTTTCTGTGTCAGGCACTCTGCTGGGAACTTTGAGTACATTATCTCATTTAACTCTCAGAACGAACCTGTGATATAGGGTTATTGTTAACATTTTTCAGGTGAGGAAACTCTGGTGCAGAGAAGTTGACCAAAACGCCCCAAAGCAACAGTTAGTACCCAATTCCCAATAGAACAGGGATTAAAATGCATCTCTCTTCCTCCAAAGTCTTTTTTACCTGGATGCCCCCTGTTTAACCAGCTCTCCTCTGTGGATTTCATACTAAATGTTGCATAGTACATCCTCCAAAATGCTTAGTTGTAGGTAATTATAAAGAAATAAATTGTTGGCCTGGGAAGCCCTTTCAGCATTGACTCTGTTTGAGGGTGGATTTTCTATTCTTGGTTGAGAGATTTTATAAAAAAAGATTGTGTTTCCTTGTGGCAGTTCCACTTTTAAGTACCATCTCAAAGTGTGTTTTCCTTAGACTGGTGGCATGTGTCTCATTTACATGTTTCTGCACATTATATAAAGCATTTGCTAAGCATCTGTTAAGACCTTTTGAGATGATCTTACATTGGCATAATGATGTAAGCTTTCCTTCAATTGTGCTGTGAGTAAGGTTGTAAGAAGGTCCATGCTATTTTTATGATTGTTGTTGTTGGAAAGAAAGAATGCTAGGCAAGTCTGCAAGCTCAAAAACAAACAGACTGTATCAAGGACAAAGTTCCAGCCGTGGAGGGCAACTTATCTAAAGCCACGAGAGAATATATTATGGGGCTGGACTGGTTTCCATAACTTTAGCAGTAGCAGGCATCACCGGATGTACCTGTACTTTAAAACTGGAGGGTTTTTTTTTTTCATTTTTGATCTGTTCTTCAGATTCACTTGCATCAATTAGCATGATTGAAAGAAAGAACCTCTACAAAGAGTATCAAGGAGTGAGAACGAGAACAGTGCTAGGAGCCCTAAGCCTTTGAAATCCACTGACGTGTTTCTGGCTGCTTCATTAATATTTAACTGTAGGTTTGAAGGTGGTATCTCCAGTTTATCGGTGAGTGTACTTAATGTCAAATAGGAATTCAGGAAATACATTCTGAAATCAAATAGAAATCATTTGGGAATTCCTTCTTTGTTTTTTATTAAATGTTCATGAATTGAGTGCCTGTGTGATACCTGACCATCCCTGCCTGCTAGAAGCTCTAGAGCTAGAGATAGACAAAACACTAATGGCTACCATGGAACAGGTAAGTTTTACTGACAGTGGATTGCAGATTTTACCTGAAATCCAAAGAAGTGCTACTTAATATGTCCAGGAAGGGAGTCAGACAGGGAAGCCCAGCCTGGAGAAGGTAGAGCTGGGTTTTGCAAGAAAGGTAAAAGTCACTGTGGCAAAGAAGTGCTTTTCAGACAGGACAACATGAGAGAAGCTATGAAGAAAATAAGAGTTTATTGAGTTGAAGGTACTGAAGGAACAAAACAAAATGAATACCCCTAGGGGTGTATAATGATCCCCCTTCAGGTAATTCTAGAGGTTGCACCAGAAAGAAAAAGGAGCCAGATCTCAAAAAGCTTTCTTTGCAGGACTAAGGAGTATGAGCTTTGTCCCATGAAGACAAGCAATTTAAGTGTTTTTAGTGGAAACATGATCAAAACCAATTTCTTAGAGATAAAGAGGTCAGAGAGAACCGTATGAGAATAAACTGTTGCATCAAAAAGAAAGCACTGGGACTGGGGAGATAGCTCAGTTGGTAGAGTGCTTGCCTTGCAAGCACAAGGCCCTGGGTTCCATCCCCAGCACCGCAAAAAAAAAAAAAAAAAAAGAAGAAGAAGAAAGCACTGTGTTGGCAGTGCACCTTCCTGGCAAGGAAGGCTATTTCATTGCTAAAACTGATAAGACAGTAATGGACTAGGATAAGATTACATGGATCCCCTCAGTAGAGTTCATGATTCCACCATTTACCAAGATAACATGTAGAAGGAGTTTGGGTGGGATAGTACTCAAAGAAGACTATGGCTTATGTTAATGGACCAATATTATGTTATAGTTGTGTGTCTACTTCTCTTATCATCCTCCACCAGTTTGTTGAGTTTAGCAGATTGATTTAAGGAGTCATTTCACATCTCAAATCTATCACTTACTGGCTTTCTTATCTTATAAAGACCACTTAATCTCTGTAAGCCTCAATGTTCTTACTGGTAAAATGATAATAAGGATACTAATGTCACAGGGCTGTCACAAGTAATGCCAAAAGGCTAAACACACTTAAGAGTACTCACATATGAAATTGGAGGATATCATGCTAAGTGAGATAAGCCAATCTCAAAAAACTAAAGGACGAATGATCTCGCTGATAAGCGGATGAGGACATATAATGGGGGGTGGAGGGGTTAGCATTAGGGTTAGGGTTAGGTTTAGGGTTAGGGATAAGGAGGGTGGTAAGAATGGAGGAAGGAAGGACTGTATAGAGGGAAAAAAGGGGTGGGAGGGGTGGGGGGAAGGGAAAAAATAACAGAATGAATCAAACAACATTGCCCTATGTAAATTTATGATTTTTAATAAAAAAATGGAAAAAAAAAGAAGAGGATATTTGGCTTCAGGGTATGTTTAGATCAAGTTTGTTTTATGTGGCTCAAATCCTCTATGTTCTTACTAATTTACACTATGACTTTCTGACAGAGATATGTTAAAAATGTTTTCACTATGATCGTGGGATTTTAGTTTCTCCATTGGTTTTGTTTTCTGCAGGTGAGAACAAATCAATGCACAGCAGCTCAGGTCTAGTATATTTTCTGGAAGAATTCTTTCTTTTATCATTGAATAAAGACTTGCTTTTGTCCCCCAAAAAAAAGAGTACCCACATAAAGCAAGTGTGGAGGAAATAGCAGTTATTGTGGTGGCTGCTTTCTGTTGGCTCTCACTGAGTTGAGAGTCTGTGTTTCCTTTAGCTCTGTCTCCCCTCAGGGCCTTGTCCAATGGTCTTCACATAATAGACTGTCAAGAAAAAATTGTCAAATTGAGCTGAATTGAAGTGGTACAACATGGAAACCCCAAAAGAAATTTCTGAAAGATATAAAGAATTTATGCATGTGAACATACAACTTCAGTTAAATAAGTCAAACAGAAAAGGGCAGGAGCAATATTTGGGAAGGAAGGACAGGAAAAGAGGATGATATTAAATAAAATGGGAGGTGATGCCTGACTATAAAGAAAGTGAACCAAACCAAGGGGAGGTGCCTGGGAAGGAGTCCTCACAGACATGCAGGGCCTTCAAGAGGAAGTGAGTGATCTGACCATTTTTTTTTTTTCTTAGCTCAAAGTTTTACCAAGATGTCATATCATAAACTGCCTCCAACATTATCACTGCAAGAAGAAAATCATAGGGTACAAACTATGAAAAAAATTAAACAAGTAAACACTAGATTAGAATGGAAACCTAGCCCAAACACTGATATAATGCCAGGTTACTTCATGGTTTATATTTTGTTTTTCTTTTGGTCATTAATTTTCTCTGAATGTGAGTCTTGTTAATGTTTATGTTTAAGTTTTTAGAAGAAGTTTGAAATGCAAAAGCATTCTTTTGTTGTTGTTGTTATTTAGCAGAACACAGTATGGTTCTGCTATGTAAAACAATTATATTTACCATTAACATCACATAAACCAACAAAAGGAGTGCAACCTTAAATAGAAATTCTTTGATGGTCTGGCACTGGATTTAGATTTGGGGTGCTAATTTCATATCAGTGTCAGGTCAGCAGTGTATAATGTAAGTCAAGGTGTCATGGAAAAGGGAAAGAATTTGGACACCATATAAGACCAGTAGTTCTCAAGCACTGTATTTTTTACCAAACTTCTGCAGCATGTGTGTGTGTGTGTGTGTGTGTATCTAACAATATACCCTCTTGGCAAATTTCTGTTATACAATATAATTTTATTCATGATAGTCCTCTTTGCGATCTATTAGATACCTAGACATATTCCTCCAAAATGGCAGCAATGGTTTCCTTTTTACCCCCATCTTTCTATTCTCTATCTCCATTGCAGGTTTTTTAATCCATCTCAGATGCTAAAAGACACATGCTATTGTACGGTAAGAAACTAGGCCTTGGTTTGTTTGCTATATAACTATACATTTTTTTGTTAGAAATTTTGTCTTTTGGAGGGAAAGCTGATATTGGGCATAGGATATAACAGTGCTGCTGTTTACCGTTAGATTTGTACAAAAAAAGAGAAAGAAATCCTTCTTTCTTAAAAGTTCGCCTTCCCTTTCCGCTCCCTGATGTACCCTGGTACTGTGAACAACAAGCTCAACCATTGGCAGCAGCCCTGGGATGGAGTTCTGGATAAATAGGTGGACATAGAAGTCCTCTCCTTGTGGCCCCATCATGTGTTCCTTTTGCAGCACAGCCATGTCTGCTTCCACTGCTCCGAGGGCTTGCTGGAGTTCTTCCCTGTCTCCCGGAAATACAGCTTGGAGAAAGGCCAGGGTAACATTGGCCACTGTACATAGTGCAATTCTGCTGCTTCTCAAATAATCAACACCCTCAGCTTTGCATGATTTGATTAACACCAAAACAAAAAATAGAAAATGTGCTTGCTTCATAGCTTTCCAGTTGGGATTAAACCCAAAGGAAGCTGCCTTTCCCCACCCTTATTCTGAGTTACTCAGAGAATTCCAAATAGAATCTTACATCCAAACATAATAGGAGAAAGAAAATATTTCTCTGATCATGTTTACATACTGGTCTATAGTTTGTGTTTGAATATGAGTTTTGGAATACTTTGAAATGGTGTAACCACCCAGCTAGAAAATATAGCTGATATAAATCAGTCAGCATACACTTAAAACAGTTTTTAAATCTACTTTGTAGTTGTTCATGCACCACAGAGAAGATATAGAGGTTGGAAATTTAAATACAGAGAGAAGTTATTTAGGTACTTTGTCAGAAATTAAGTTTAGACAAGAGCAATAAACAAAGTCTATCATTTTAGAACCTAGAATTTACTTGAATGGAAGTTAAGTCATTCCCCAGTCCCTAATAACTGTCAGGAACTAAGGTCTTAGAAACCTGAGCCCTCTTCCTGCCACACATTAAAAACAGAATGTTATTGATGGGTGAACACATATATATATTTAGGTTGCATTAAAGAATTATACTAATTATAATCAGCTACATGCAGAATGATCAGCAAAAAACTTCAAGATCAAACTAGTAGACCATAATCCAAAGCTAAAGCATTTAAAATCTATAGCAAGTCCTGGGTGAAAAGTGCCAGGATAGAGTATGTTTATTAGATTCTCCACTTAGACCCTTTTAGATTATACTATTCTGTAGGATTCTAATGGAAGTGCAAAAAAGACTTGAAGTGTCAACAGAAGTCACTTGAATATGCTTTCCTTTTTAAATGGTCTCAAGCCCTCACCATTGGAATCTGGAGAGGTTCTTCATATCAGAGAGTAAGAAGTCCTTTCATACCATATTTTTTTCCAGGCAGGACCTCCTAAGTAAGTCAACAATATTGGATATGAATTCAACAATATTTAATGCAGAGTCCTTAGTCATCATCAGACTCTGTGCTGGGGACTGGGGATAGAGATTGGCACAAAGTTCTTGTCCTCATGAGGCTTTTGCTTCAGGTAAGGGAGACAAAGGAATCTAAATGTCAAGATGGAAACTATAGTAGTAAGGATGCAGAGATCACTGTTGGGTGGACCAGAGGAAGGACTGTATCTTTGACAGATTAGTCAATGAAGGCTCTTCTGATGACATTTGAACAGAGGCGAGGCCTAAATGGATGAGGAAGTGCACCTGATGGACATCTGGGAGATCATGTTGCAAGCAAGGGGCTGGGCAAGGGAGCATACTTAGTGCATTTGAGAAACAGAACAGAGGGGGAAGGGTGGCAGAAGAGTGATGGGTCCAGGACAGAGTGGTGAGGAATGAAGTCACAGAAGAGCTGAGGGAAAATTCACACAGGACCTTGTCAGCTGTGTTAAGTAAGAACCTGGGAATTTAATGCAAGCGACATGGGAAACTGTTGGAAAGTTTGACAAGAGCACAGACGTTATTTGATTCTTATTTTGAAAATATCACGTGTTTGGGGATATAGCTCAGTTGGTAGCATGCTTGCCTTGCATGCACAGACCCTGGGTTCGATCCTAGCACCACAAAAAAAAGTGTGGAAAAATATCAAGCACTCAGTGTAAGAAAATAGAAGAATCAGAGAGATCAGTTAAAAGGCTACTGCAAACATTTTCAAGAAACATGAGAATAGCTTTGTGTGGAATAGTATGGTGTGGAGGGAGACCATGAACTGAGGTAGAATGACTTCATTCTCCTCTTTGAGAATAACTCTCCCTTGTCATTATACGCCTGTCTCAGGAAGCTCGGGCTGCTAAAAGCAGGTATGATGGGCTAGATCTTAAACAAAGTAAATTAGTTTCTCACAGTTCTGGAGAGTAGGAAGTCCAAGCATCAGGGGACCGGCACCCTTAGTGTCTGGTGAAGGCTCTCTTCCTGGTTTGAAAATGGCAAACTTCTCCCTGTTTCTTAAGTAATGGAGAGAGCAAAAAAGGGAAGAAAGCTCTTTTCTCTCCTTCTTCTTCTTCTACTCCTTCTTCTTCTCCTGTGGCACTTGGTCCATCCCAGGTCCTTGAGCATGCTAGATGAACACTCTGCCACACTCCCAGTTCTCTTGTCTCTTCTTAAATGGGTTCCACTCTCACAACCTAATTATCTCCCAAAGCCCCTCTCCAGATACTATCATCTTGGGGATTAGAGTTTCAATATATGAATTTGTGGGGAGACACAAACATATAGCCCTTAGCAATCCCTGATCCTATGAAGTTGTTATGAAGATTATATGAGGTCAATTAGTGTAAAGGGCTTAGGGCTGTTCTGGGAAACTTGGAAATGGTCCACAAAATATGATATATATTGCCAGCACACTCTCCAGTTGGTTGTTGTACACAATGCATAATACCATTTGTCTTGGTGTGTATGCATATGCTCATTCTTTTTTATGTTTTTATTTCTTCAACTATAATGTGAGTTTGAGGAAGGGGGTGACCGTGTCTTATATTTGTACCCTTAGAGCCTAAAACGTGCCTAACACATAAAAGTTTCTAAATTTACACTTGCCAGATGAATGAAAGAGCTTCAATACTATTTGTTCCATGAGGTTTTTTTCAACTTAACCCTCATCCCTACTTTCACCTGTTATTTGTACAAGTCATTTACTTCACATATATATCCTTTAACACCTACAATTTCATATGCCATGTTCTCTCTCTCTCTTTTTTTTGGGGGGAGGGGGTGGGGATTGAACCCAGGGGCACTTAAATACTGAGCCACATCCCAGCACTCTTTATTTTTTATCTTGAGACAGAGTCTCACTAAGTTGCTTGGGGTCTTACTAAGTTGCTAAGGCTGGTTTTAAACTTGCAATCCTCCTGCCTTAGCCACCATGCCCAGCTTGTATGCCAAATTCTTAATCTTTTTATTTATATCTTATTTCTAACTTGATCATAAACTTTTCTGGAATATATTATCCTTTGTATCTCTCTTAGAATGTTATGTACATGTATGGATTAATTATCATTGTATTGTTAAAAGAAAAGCTTAATGAATAAATACACAGGTGAACTTAAAACCATCTGTATTTTTGATAGGCCATGTGGTGATGATAGAATGTAAATCCTGTTGTTTCAGAGTAACCACAGCCATAGGGAACTCAGAAGCACAAGTCAGGGGAACTTGGGGATCCTCTGAGAAGGAAGGGAGACAGTAGCACTGTATTGTCATTTCAGCAATCAAGATTTTCAAGAAAATCTTATTATCTCTGTCACTAAAAGAAGTAGAAAACCCAGATTTGGACTTGGATATTTCCAGAAAAATGACCTGGAAGTAGTTAGCAAAGTGATGAAACACATGCAGAGTTCTGGGGGACATGATTTGAACAACTGGAGGAGTTGGTCCCCTAATACAGGAAGACTATGATCAGTGTCAAGGAGCACCCTCAAGTTCCTTTTTGCAAGAATTTACAATCTCAGTGGAGTCCTTACAGGCAAAAGACATTGAAAAAGCTCTACCAGAAAGTGAATCAAAATTATATAATGGATATAGCAACATGGGTGGGGTTTCAGATCTTTATAAGTAGACAAAAGAATTAGAAGCATATCATTTGAATTTAAAGCTCATGAGTGATGAAACCACCCCAGTTGGACAGTGTATTAGTTCCCTATTGATTTCTAATAATTCATCACAAGTGTACCAATTTAAAGTAACAATTTTATGAGGTCAATTTCTATAGGAGAGTCTAAGATGGGCTAGTTAGTTCCACTGCTCATGGTCTCAGGGTCTCATGAGGCCTGAATCAAAGGGCTGTGATCTCACGTGAGGTTTGAGGTCACGGTCCCCATGCCAGCAGAAGAAGTCCCAAGCCAGCTGCTGCTATTGCTGCTACTGCTTGTCTCTTTAAAGGCTTCCCTGATAAAGTCAGGGACACTCAGGAATTTCCCCCTTTGATTAACTCAAAATAAATTCATTAGGAGCCTTGATGCATCTGTAAAATTTCTTTTGCAATATAAAGTAACATTCACGGGAGTCACAGCTCATTGTATCACGAGTGGTGGAGACAATTTCACAGGTTCTATACACCAGAAAATTATCATTCTGCATGATTCAAAGTGTGCTTAAATAAATAAGACTCACTGTATCTCAATAGTATTGCACATAAGGGTCCCAGCGTTACTTAGGAAGGGGAAATTATTGGGATAATTTGTTTTCTTATTTTAAAATGGAAGCAAAATTTAATATTACATATTGAGAATCAAAATGTCAAAATTGCAGCTCTAAAATGTTTATATTTTGAAATCTGTGCTTGTTTAAATGTTTAATTATTTAAAATATTTGAGAATATTTAAACTATTAGAATAACAAATCAACCTTATAATCCCAAGCTAAAACTTATAGTTAAGTAATTTGCTTTGGACCTATGATTTCAGATTAAAATCTTAGAACATTGAAGAGAACTCAAGTTTCAATTCACTTAATTATTTAATTTATCAGATTTGTGAGAATGACAAGTTCTTGAAAGGTCTTTAAGTAATATGATTGATATACTTAAAAAGGAAATAAAAATATATCACATTAGTAAATGTCATTAAATATTAAGGAACTTAACTGAGATTTAATTAAATTGAAGGAATTACTCCTTCAAAGTAATTATGAAATTTGCTAATCTATGAATGTATTAACAAATATACAAACTTAAGAAAAACAGGCTTTGAATGAATACAAATTTCATACCAAAATAACCTTGAATAATTTTTTCTAAGCATGAAAATTGTTCTTAAGAACAGAAATGAACTCACACTTCACGAGTTTTGACTCTGCTATTTTGTGTGCCCTTTGTCATTTAACTTCTCTGAGCCTCAGTTTCCTCATCTGCAAAATGAGGAAATTGAGGCTAACTTTCACTGTTGTGATGAGGATTAAAAGAGCTGTTCTGCATGAAGTGGTCCTCAGAAATGCAAGAATAGAGGCTGTGGTTACAGTCCCCCCAGACCATGTTCATATGACAGTTCAGTTCTCCACGAACCCTCTTGGTACCAATCTGTTTTTACATTTTCACACACAATAATGAATTCATTTTAATGCTTAAGGAAGCACAGTAACCTGTTAAACCCAGGGAAAAGGGGACCATCACACTCTTCAGATGTTCACCAGAGAGTGACTGAGGTGGACAGCTGCACCCTTCAGTCTTCAAAAGCTGAGGCACAGAGAGCAAAAAGTCAGCCTCTGGCTGCAAGGAGTTTATGCAACTGCATATCTGTGCCAATCTTTTGCACCAAAAAAAACTAGACTTAGTTTTAAAACTTAGGGAGAAGCTGAGTATTCCCTCTAGGCTAATAGTGGCCTGGTGAAATGTCGCTGTGTTTGTGTCTGAATGAGCAGAGGAATGCAATCCTGTCTGGGCAGAGGGCACACAGACATCCAGAGGAGAGCAAACCCAATCCCTACACTGCTTGGTTTCTGAGATGTATTAAGGCGGATAGAGACGAATCCACTTTTCCTGATTTTCAACATTTGGGCATGGAAAGCTTTGTTTCAAAGGAAAAAATGTAAGATAAATTATTTCCGAGCACATATTAAAGTCTTTAAATGTGTCCAGTTTCTTGGAAAAATGCAATGCTTTTTTTATGGTAACTCTGGAAGGAAATAAGCACAAGCATAGTGTGTGTGTGTGTGTGTGTGTGTGAGAGAGAGAGAGAGAGAGAGAGATATAGACGAGAGGAAAAGGAAAAATAGATGAACACAGAGAGAGAGTCTCAGAAAAAGGAAACCAAAAAGGGTAGGTTCAGAGAAACTGTGAGATAAAACCCAGAAGCAGCAAAAATAAACATGAAGAGGGAATATTTGAACACAGAGAGGTTAACATTGAAAACTGGGGTGCACACAGTAAAGGGAAAACTGTGGGGAAATAAAAGTATAATTTTGAAGGACCCATGGTACCAACCAGAGGAGTGAGGGAGGAAAAAGAGAGAAAGGAAGATAACACAGAGCAACATTCGATTCAGCCAGTATTTATTGAATATCCACAGGGAGCATGGTAACCTCCTAGAACTTAAGTGGAAGCAAATTCAATTCTTTCCTGTACTCAGGGTCGGGAGCTCTGGTCTGAGCGGCTGCCTGGGAACTGAGGTGTGAGAATGAGCAGATCCATACTGCCCTGTGCCTCCCGGGGTTCAGCCCCTTCCTTGCCTCCCTGGGATGAACTGCAATACTCTTCCCGCCCCCCCCCCCCCCCAGTTTCATGGAGGGAAAAGAATATTTAAAAGATGAAGCATTATAGGTTTTGCTGTTTTTGTTGCCATTTGTACTTACAACATCAGGTCTTTAAAAGTGCTATTAATAGTTGTAACATTTCTTTATAAAACATAAAACTCTAGATTCTCAAAATAAAAAAAAAAAAAATTAAAATTCAAAAGAGATAGTCCAGTTGTGGGAAGCTGTCCTTCTTTAGCAGAATCAGACTAGGTTGAGCCATGGGACGCAGAGGCCTGGCTTCTAGGAACTGCTGGGAAGTATCTGGCGCTGTGTGGGAGTGGTTCCCTGTCTCCTTCTGGAATTTTCCCCCTAAGAGAATGGCTCCCCCTAACTCCACCCTATTCTGTCTATCAAAGAAGAAGATCCTCCCTATCCTTGCCCCTTTTCCCTGGCTGTCTATAAATAAGAGAGTTGGTGGACTCCTGATTGAAAAGAGGCCAGAGTTGGTATGGTCCAGACCTGCCACACCCCCTCTCATTAAAAGAATATTGGGGCAAGAATGGAGGAAGGAAGGACTATATAGAGGGAAAAGAGGAGTGGGAGGGGTGGGGGGAAGGGAAAAAAATAACAGAATGAATCATTACCCTATGTAAATTTATGATTACACAAATGGTACGCCTTTACTCCATGTACAGAGAAACAACATGTATCCCATGTGTTTACAATAAAAAAAAATAAAATTAAATTAAAAAAAAAGAATATTGGCTCTCCTGTGTTTATTGAATAGATAAGTTTTTTGAGTAATAGATAGAAAAACCGCCAACATCCTACTCCAGCAGTCAACCCTTTCCTCCTCCACGTGGAATATGGCAGAGAGGACCCCGACATCCGTCAGAGACCACTTTTATTAAGTATCTCTTTTCCTAGGTCCTGACATAATGTACAGTATTTTTTTTTTTTTTTTTTTTTTTTGGTGGGGGCAGGTACTGGGGATTGAACTCAGGGGCACTTGCCACTGAGCCACATCCCCAGCCCTATTTTGTATTTTATTTAAAGACAGGGTCTCACTGAGTTGCTCAGAGCCTTGCTTTTGCTGAGGCTGCTTTTGGACTCATGATCCTAATGCCTCAGGTTCCCGAGCTGCTTGGGTTACAGGCGTGTGTCACTGAGCCTGGCAATGTACAGTATGTTAGGAATGAATTCATATTTCACGAAATTTAGTCTAGAAAAATATGTCTAAGGAATATCAGAATACACAGACACATATCTGATCAAAATGTCTCTAAATGACTGGCAGAAAGAGAACTGAAGTCTGTTATATGACTCACAGTATCCATAAGCTATTTAAAATAAATAATTTAAAAAAGGATACAAAGAGAAAACAGACTTTAGAAAAAATACAATTATTCCTGGCAATGGATTCTATAAAATAGATTTGCAAGAAAAAGACACATCATCAAAACTCATCACACTCCATCAGTGGACCCATATCCAGGCAGAACACCCATTTGGTAAACCTGTAAGAAATAAGGCAAGTGATAAAATAATTTATGGATTATTAGCTTAACTTTATTCTTCTTGTATTTTTCTACCTCAAAGCAGGACCTTTAGAATTCCCTTGTTTCTGGGATTTTTGCTGAGTGGAAAAACAGAAGACACTTGAAGTAAAGGATCTTTGGGAATCATATGAAATGAGAACTTGAAGATACTGTGCTGCTATTATCCTGAGGCTGGTGCAAACAGAGTAACTTGGAGAAACTCAGGAATAAGGAAACTGTGTCTTCTGGACCAAAAAGAAGGTGAAAGTCAGAGAACCATGCATTGATCACCAGCAAAAATAGCATTCCAAGGAGATGGCATGTGGTCGTGGAAAGGCCTCTTTGGTGTACAAGGAGAGGAGAATGGTACTGTGGGCACCAGAGTCCCAACCATTGTCAAAGACTCCATGCCTCAAGTGTGAGACAGAGAATCAAAGGAGCCAGGGAGCAAAGATCACAGTCTGGAACAGTGAAACCTTCAATGATACCCAGTGGATCAATGACTAACAACAGCATCTCAGGTGATGTACTAATACCCAGAACCAGTTCCGCGACCTCAGCATGATTCCATAATACAGCAAGTCCCAATAGTGACTGAAAAATTAAATTGTCTACCACTATGCAAAATAGGCTAAGAAAATTATTTTTGTTGATATTATAAAAATAAGTAATTGAAATTACTCATTTCATTGTTTGTGGTATGTATGTCATACCTGAGACATACCTGAGACAAAGTTGTTAATTTGTCAGTTCTTTTACCTGTAAGATGGAAATAAAAATAGAATTTAATTCATAAGTTGCTGTAAGTAGTGAGGATTAAATGGATGCTAAGCACTTAGGTACCTGGGTGCTCAGTAATGGTCATTGTTTTTACTCAGTTTGAAAATGAGTCTACTAGAAATGAGACAAAATTTTGACACATATATTTTAGGCAATCATTGTAAAGATGGAAACACCACCAGTTATGGACACTGTTTGCAAGATAAAAGATAAATTATTAAGAGTTCTTCAAGAAAATACCATCATCATTTGCAGGAAATCCAGTATGAGAATACAGTCAAGAAAAACACCAACCAACTCCCACAACATGGAGCCATGACCACTCAGATCAATAAATATATCTCAAGTTCATGGGGAAGAACAGTAGACAACAACCCAAAGCACCTAATATGGCAAAGACTTTTGAAAAATTAGCTGCCATTTTCTCTTTTTTCCCCTCCCCTTCCCTCCATGCAACCACATTTGAGGCTAAAGATGTTTATAATTCTCTGAGTGACTAACTTTAACAAACTTGTGACAAGCAAGCCAGTGACCTTGATAAAAGTATCTTAATATGACAGATAAATGTTTTAAATGGAATATGGACAAGGAGAGCATGCTTTAATTTTTGATAAGCTAAAATAACACCTTAGAAATTAATGTCTCCACATAGGGAGCTCATTTCAAATCATGTGACTTCTAAGATTAAGAAGTTTCAGGACCAGGTCAGAAGGGAGGTGAGGTGAGATTGTTGCATTTAGTCTGTGCCCCCAGCTTGTTAGATATCCGATTTGCATTCACAATGAAAACCCTAGTGTGACCTCAGGATCTCCTCATTTTTGCTTCCCTCTACATTGCCCAAATCCTTTGGGCCTAATTAACTGGTATTTTTGCCTTCTGGTATGACTACAGGGCAGATATGACTCAAAAGCTCTGGACTTTGAGATTTATTCTCTCTTCTGATGATGGGAATTCACACATGAGTTTCTACTTGTGATTATTTTGTACGGTAGGGCTTCCATTTTGATTTCCATTTGAATCCATCATGTTCTTGAGGTCTTCATAGTTCTTGAGACCCTCCTCAGGAGTCTGCTTCATTTGGACAGTCCTGATTCCTTGGAGATAAGAGCTATTATTCAGAACACAACCTGGATGGCTGTGGTCTTATCACCTGAGATAGGCTTCACTAATGTTGCCTTTTTGGAATTCTCAACTCTACTTGTTCATTACCTTGTGCCCACCTCCAACAGAACTTAGCTACAAAAAACTAGACTACCTGAAACCCACAGGTAGATATTTGGCAATCAGTATATGTTGAATGAGAGACTAAAAAATTCAGTCATGAACTCATTAAGTATTTACTAAATATGTGCTTGCTTTATACACGGTGTCAATACTGGAACAATGGAATTTAAATCCTGTCATACAGGAGTGTTCAGTCTCAGAGGGAACACAACGAGGAAACAATTTCAAATGATGAGGTAGAGGATTCAAATACATGATTGGAACTTGGAGAAGGAGATCCAAAGTGTGAATGTAGGGCGGGTGTCACAGGGGAAGCGGGGTTGCAACGGACATGTGAGGATGCAACGGGAGAACACAGGGTGGCCAACAGACCCTGTGTCTGCAAAGGTGAGTTGGGGAAATTGCAAAGGGCCTCCTCTACACACTTGGAATAGAGTTATTGCTTAAACACATCTCTGATGAGATGAAAATAAGTTGTAAGAGGCCATGGAGGTGTCAGCTTGGGCATTGACTTCCTTAACAAAACTCCTAAAGCTCAAGAATCAATGAATCCAGAATCAATAAATGGGATGGAATCAAACTAAAAAGCTTCTTCACAGCAAAAGAAACAATCAATAACGTAAAGAGAGAGCCTACAGAATGGGAGAAACTCTTTACTACATGCACCTCAGAGCATTAATCTCCAGGACATATGAAGAACTCAAAAAACTTAACACTGAAAAAAAACCCAATCAATAAATGGGCTAAGGAACTGAACAGACCCTTCGCAGAAGAAGAAATACAATTGATCAACAAATATATGAAACAATGTTCAACATCTCTAGCAATTAGAGAAATGCAAATCAAAACTACACTGAGGGGCTGGGGTTGTGGCTCAAGTAGAGCACTTGCCTGGCATGTGTGAGGCACTGGGTTCAATTCTCAGAATTACATACAAATAAATGAACAAAATAAAGGTCTATTAACATAAAAAAATTTAAATAATTTTTAAAAATCTACACTGAGATTCTCTCTCACTCCAGTCAGAATGGCAACTATCAAGAGTACAAGCAACAATAAATGTTGGTGAGGATGTAGGGGGGAAAAAGTACACTGGTGGGATTGCTGGTGGGATTGCAAATTGATGCAAAGACTCTGGAAAGCATTATGGAGAGTCCTAAGAAAACTTGGAATGGAACCACCATTTGACGCAGTTATCCCACTCCTCGGTTTATGCCCAAAGGACTTAAAATCAGCATACTACAGTGATGCAGCCTCGTCAATGTCTATAGCAATTCAATTCATAATAGCTAAACTATGGAACCAACCTTTATCTATTAATCTGTTGTGACCCTCAACAAATGACTGGATAAAGAAAATGTGACACATATATAATGGAATATTACTTAGCCTTAAAGAAGAATGAACTTATGTCATTTGCAGGTAAATGGATGGAACTAAAGAATATCATGCTAAGCAAGATAAGCCAATCCCAAAGAACCAAAGGCCGAACATTTTCTCTGATGTGTGGATGCTAATTTACAATAAGGTGGGGGAACTAGGGAAGAATAGAGGTACTTTGGATTAGACAGAGGGGAGTGAAGGGAGGGGAGGAGTATGGGGGCAGGGATGATAGACTGAATCAGACATTATTACCCCATGTGCATATATGACTATGGGACAGGTGTAACTCTATATCATGTACTACCAGAAGAATGAGAAGTTATACTCCACCTATGCATGATGTATCAAAATGCATTCTACTATCATGTATAACTAATTAGAACAAATTTTTTAAAAAATAGTCGTATATGGGAAAGAGATTAAGAACACATTGAAAATTGTGTCTTTATTTTTATTTCTTAATATGCTTTGGTTGCAGAGTTAAAAATAAGGTTAATTATAGCTAAATAAATGATGATTTAATTTTTTAAAAATACTAATATCATTGAGAGAGAGAGAGAGAGAGAGAGAGAATGGAAGAAAAGAGTTCTTTGAAATCTAATAAGGCATTCAGAGTGGAGAAACTGAGCCAGAAATATAGGCATCCACCCTCTCCTCTGCTGCCTGGGAAAAATGGAGAAGTCCAGGTCAGAGTCTGGTTCCACCACAAGCAACCCTCCACCCTGTGTCCCTGTAGGAACAACAAAAGCACTTTCAGTCTGATTGAGCTGTCGGTGCCCTCTAGTGGTGGCCCACTTGATGACCCAAGAAAGGAGCCGCCATCCAGCTCCTGGGTCATTTTCCGAAGCACACCATTTGCTGTGACAGCTGCTGGAGCCATGGACCTTCAGGCCATTGGCCTTCCACTCAGTAAGCTCACGGTCTATCATCCTAATGTGAGACACAGACATGAACCCACCGTAGTAACGTGTGGCCAGAGCAAGAAGACAGAATTTGTATAGCAGGATGATTAACTTTAGGACTGTGGGCCTTGGTGCTGCTTTGATCTCTGGGCTGGCAATAGAAAAAGCCTTGTGGAAGGTGTGATTGGGCCCTGAAAGAAGATGAGGACTTCACAAGGTAACGGATAGGAGATGAGCCTTCCAGGAATAGAGACAATCTGGGTTACTTGGAGCACTGAAAGCAACTGTACTCTAGGAGCATCTACAGTTGGAACAGAATTTTATGGTGTCTCTCTAAAGGTACCCAAGTGATCCAAACTGTACACCACCCCCACAAGTGTTTAGCTCGGCAGACATTTATCAAGCATCCTCTATAGACCAAGCCCTCTGATCAACAATCTGGTATGGGACTCTCAATACGCTCACAGTCAAGATAGATATGAAGGGCCATTCTATATAAAGTGCAAGTTTTACATAAATAGCAGTTGACAGCAAAGGGAAATAGGCTTCCCAGAGAAGAAAGTGCTTGAGTTAACTTTGAAAAATGAATGAGCAGGAACTAGTGAGGTGATGTCAGGAGAGGTTGCATCTTCCTTGTTTCTGGGATGTAGCACTGGTCACGGGCTGATTTCCTCCCATCACTCCTCTCCTTCTCCCCCAATCAACCCACACACCTCAGGGTTCTGTGCTCAGCCCTCAATGGGATCTTGACTTTGTTCTGTCCATCAGTGATTTCATTCACACTGGATTTGCAGTAACATTTGTGTGGTTCCAACTTTTACTTAGTGGAGACATCATGCGACCAAGTGCATGGGTTTTTACTCAGAAAATCAGCCCATGACTAGTAAACCATGTTCCAAACAGAACCCACCGTCTTTAATCTCTGAACTCCTCCCCTCCCTTGGTTGTTTGTCCCATTCACTCTTTTGTGACCTGTTTTATAAATCCAGTACCTTGAAAAGACGCTGAACTTACTCCTTTTTGGTCCCCAACCTCCAGTGCCTCTCCAAGTTCTGCAGTGCTCATAAATCATTTTCTCACTGTCCACTACCACGGTCTCCACTTAGTCATCCCTTATGCAGTCCTGGCTGGCTGTTTGCAGTGTCCTCCTAATTGACTTCTCTGCTTCTAGCCTAACCCCAGAAAGGTGGTATGTATCTAATGAGAAGTCTGATCTTGGGTAGCATCCCACATCACTCTTCTTATTCATGAGTCTGTGTACCTACAACCTTCAGTCAGGACTCAGATCCTTAGGGTGGCAGGCAAAACTTTCCTGCTGGTCTCTAGTAGCTTCATCTGTGTCCTTGGCCTCCAGGAATTTTCCAGAAATTCTACACTGATTGTTGACTCCCCCTAAACATCACATAGTTTCATATTTCCCTTTCTTGGAATGCTGGCCCCTAGAACGCATCCCATATCACTTTTTCCACAAGGCAAACTCCAATGTATCTCTCAAAACTCAGTTTCACATTACTTCCCCCGGCAATCTTTCCTTCTCTTGTCCTTTTGGATACACAAGCACTTTCTTCTCTGTACTACTTCTGAATCATGCATGTGCATATATATAATATGCTTCTGTGGCCACCTGTTATCTGTGTCCCTGACTCCAGACTGGAGAAGTAATACAGTGTAGTAAAGAAGAAGGAACCAAAGCCCAGCTCTACCTCTTATCAAAGTATTCACCTCTTATCAAAGTATTCACCTCTCTTTGGCTTAGTTTCCTTATTTACAAAATAGGGATAATAACAGCACTCGCCTACCATATAAAAAGATCAAATGAATATAGATGAAATGCTTTGAATAGTACCTGGCTCACAGGAAATGTTATGTACGAATATGGTCTAATTGCCAACTATGAGTGTCGTGATGTTATTGTCTTACTCACCTCTGCATGCGACTCATCTCAGTCTTCTCCAGGCCCAGTGCAGTGCCTGACCTAGAGCATATGTGGAAAAAATGTTTATTAAAAAGGAGGAAAGACTGAACCTTTGGTTCTTTCCTTTTCTTTGCTTTCAAGCACAGCAAATCCCTGAGTCTTTACTGGTTTTCTTTTCCAGTGTCCCTTGCATTTAGTTTTCTTTCTATGATAACTGACACTACTCCTTTATTTAGTCAACACAAGGTAAATCCCCAGTAGCATACAAGGCAAACAAAGTGCTAAGGATATTTCTGTGAGTTAGACTAATTCCTTCTGAAATGACACTGAAATTTTATAATAATGTTATTATTATAATAATGTTCACTATTTGACCATAAGTGTGACACATATTATGGGAGTCTTGGAGATCAAGAAGCTTCTCCTGGGGAAGGAATCAAACTGATAAATGAGAAAAAAGAAGAAAACAACTAGAATACAGTCAAAGAAGCTGTGGTGGAGAGTGATTCAGGCAGAAGGAGCTTAGTGCGTCAAACCCTGAGGCAGGAAGAAATTTGGCATGCATAGATTTTATTTTCCTTGTGTCTGGATTATTATCACACTGCCACTGATCCTGTATAGGACCCTCCCCATAGCTATCATCATGATTCTCTACCCTTACTGAATAACGTACCAATTCTTTAGTTGCTTTTCATGACTCAGTACAATATGGGCCCAAATAATCATCCCATTTTATCTCCCATGAATCATCAGTATCACACTCAACAATGGCTATCATGAACAACTTACCATTCCCCACACATTCCTTAGTTTTTCCTCCTTCCTACTTCTGCTCACGTTCTTATTACCAAAATGCCTTTATTCTCTGATCCCATCTATGTTTATTGTTTCAGAAAACAACATTCATTGCTCTATGTGTGATGTACTTTGATATTTTCTATCCAGTTTATTCTACTTTATTCTATTCAGTTAAAACAAGAAGAAGCAAGTTGTAACCCACCAAAGTGATTTCACAATTCACCATGGACATTGACCCATAGTTAAAAACATTGTCCTTCTGAGCCTTAAAGATCTTTGCTGTGGTAGTGACTGAGTTGTTTTATGTTTTTCAGCAGTAAAATCCACTAACTCAGCTCTCTGCCACATCTTGATTATTGAGCCTCTGTTTTCTAATGACAAGCTCTAAAATGCTGCATGAGAATGTGATCAATGGGGGAACTTATCATACAGATCCAAGTCACCCTGAGAATACTTAGCTTGCATCTTAATTTGTTATGGATATCACACTTGGCTATTTCAATGTTGCCAGTGTTCTGAACTAAAGTTACTAATTGTGCTGAGCTGTTCCAGATCACATATTTGGGATAAGAGGAACATGGGAGATATTTATTCCAGCTGTAACTGAAAAAAAAAAAAAATCCTCCATTAGCAAATAAACCCATGACAGCCAGATGCAGTTGCAGCTCGTGTTGTGTAGTAAATGTACCTTGGCTGTTAGATTTGCCAACAATTATTTATAAATAATTACCCAAGAGGAATGAATCTTTTGTAATAGCCTCCCTAGACAGGATCTGTTTTTCAAAATTGTTTTTATATCTTAGTTAATTTTTCAAATGGAACATTTCAGTATTTCTTCCACTTTAAATTTTGCACCTTCAACATCTAATCAAGCTACCCTTTTATATTAATATCCTTCAAATCTTTGTCTGCATCTCAGATTACACTCCTTTGTTTCATTTTTTGTATCGGCACTGAAGGCTGGACATAGCTATGATAAAGTCTCCCTAGACATCCCTATCTCAGCAATCTAAAAGACACTCCCCATTTCCCTGATTAGAAAGTGGCCCAACCTACCTCCCACCTGAACTAGAGAATTCCAGTGGAAACCTCCTCACTAACCTGCTGCTGATTCTCCTAACTTTGCATCTTTCTTGTCTTAGATCTGTCAGATTCTCTCAGCCTCCCTGCCTCCACTGGAGTTCTACTTTCCCAAATGTTTTTTCACCATCTTTTTTAGCACATTTCACACAGTGGCTGATATATTGTATCACTCCTGTGCTTGGAACCATTTATTCACTATTCTCTTTAAGAGATAGTCTAAAAGAACCTAAATTTGCTTGCAAGCTTGCAAGGGTCCTTCCAATCTATTTTGTACTTACTAAACTTTCATGGCTTATTTTGATTCATAGCCTGTTTTTTTTTCTTCCTGCCTCTCTCATTCCATTCATATTTTATACCCTCCCAACTTTTTAAGATAATGTTTTTATGCATTGTCAAAACCATAAGGGTCCCAGAACATGCTTCTCCTTTAGACAAAACTCTTACTTTCTTCAAGCCACATCTTGCACATCTCATGAGAAACTTCCTTGGGCTTCTAAAAATCCAGGCTCTATGATCCTCCTGCTTCTCCCTTAATACCTTCCAGTTCACTACAACACTGTACTGCAATCATCCATTAACCTCAGTCCAATAATGTGAGCACAGAAATTATTTAGCATCAATCTCTATTGTCTGGCACGCCACAGCTATGCAATTTATATTTCTACAGTGAAAAAGTAAGACCTGATTTACTCTCCAACAAGGAGTACAGAGAATCCCCTATGGGAGGGTCCTAAATCTGTCTACCACTAGAATGAAGTACCTGCAGAGTACTTAAGTCTGACAGCAGACTTAAGTCATCATCTCCAAATGGCTTCTCAAAATATTTTTTAAATCTTCATGTTTTATGTACCTTTTTCACAAATTCGTAAGGAGGTTACAAAAGTGTTATTTTTGGATCCCCCAAATCTCAGCATGTCAGATCATCTTTCTTCTTAGACAATTAAATTTTCTTCTTACCAGACTCACTCTGGCTAGAATCTTGATCCTCATCTCTATAGAGCTTTCACTACAGTTTAATCCACTTATTCTCATTCATCTACTTCTATTAACTACATACCTACTAAGTGCCAGATGCTGGAAATACTAAGATAAGATATCATCACTTCCCTCCAGACCCAGTTTGTTCAGGGCTAGGAGAAAGGAAGAAGGAAGACACATAAGCTGTTTTGATATAGGTTTGCCCCAAGTTTATGCAAACTTAAACTTAGCCAAGGGTTTCCATAGGAGCATCAGAAATGCTAAGAAACAAGAAAAATGTTTTGCTTTCTATATCTAAAACTATAAATAAATAAGTAAATTCTATGAATGATAAATATTCTGAGTGAGAAACACAGTAAACAACAGATATCAAAATGGGGATGGTTTTTTTGAGGGGGTTTATTTATGGGACTATGAAGATTCTTATTGCATCAGCTCACAATTAGTCAGTGTTACTTGAGTGAACTTCTGTTCATAACTGAAAAGCAAATAGTTTGGTTGCCTAGGCATTTCTTCAAAAGATGTTAAAGCAAAGCATTGCCAAAATGGTACATTGTTTAATTGTGGGGGGTCAACATGTAACTTTGCCAATTATCAAAATGTGGATGTTCGTGGTGAGATTGCCAATGCTCATACTAGGAAAGTAGAAATGCATTCTAAAGGGTTTTTTCTTAAGCAAAATTTGAAACGAGTAAAAACTTCTGAACAGAATGATTCTACACTTGTCACCAGCCAAAAAGTTTTCAGTATACATTTCTGAGACTTTCATGTAAGTGTTTAGAGCCCCATTGAATTCCTTCTGTTCCTTTAACATACTTTGCTTTCTGATACCTCATGCCTTTGCTGCTCTTTCCTTCCCTTGGGTGCATGTTAAATGTCACCTGTTCTATAAAGTGCCACAAAGACCAGTGGAAATCCCTCAAGCTGTCTTCTTTCCAACACTGTGTTGCAGCTTTGTGATTTGCCTCTCGAGCTGCCTTTACTACATTATCCTGATCCATAGATGTGCTTCTGCAGCTGATTGACTATTCTGATTCTGCATCCATGGGACCCAACAGTTCCTGACACACTAAAATCCATATGGGGGGAGTTAGTGGGTGTCATTCTCCTTTTTTCTCTCCCTCTTCCTCTTCTATGTCACTATGTCACTGTAATACAAAGTCCATATTCTCTCTCATGGTCTTTACCCAGTTTTGAAAAACTTCGCAATGAACATTATTAAAAAGTTCTAATACCACAGATAGGATATAAATTATTTTTAGTTATGAGTTTATCTTGAAAAAAGCAAGGAGTTTTAGTTTTAAGACACATCTCCCCCAGTAAGTGACCATATGGTTGGAGGCAATCAATTTACCTGACTTCAAGTTTCTTCATCTAGAGAATGAGGACATTTAAATAATTTCTACTTTCTCCATCTGCTCTAATCTTATGGCCCCAATACCCTTTCCTGAATTTGTTAAAAAATAATAGTTTGGATCATATAATTATATACTTCATTGATAGTTTTATTTTCTTGATTTATTTCCTCTTTCTTAGTTTTTCCTTGAAAATTCTTTATCAAATTGTAAATTCTATTTTGTCTTAAGAGCTCTGAAGTTCAGATACAGACTCAAATCTTGATTCTGCCATACAAAAATGCCACGTAATCTTAGCAACTTTGTCTAAAGAACTAAGCCTCAGTTTTCTCATATGTAAAAAAAGAACAAGAATGATAATAGTATTTGTAACACAGTCATAGGTGATCTCCTATATTTCTTATCTGAGTTCATGCAGTTGCAAGTTGTATAGGTTGCAAAGCATGCTCACTGATGAATTGATCACTGTCCTCTATTTTCTCCCATTATGTCAGTGTTCGATCTGTTTCTTGCTGATTGTCAGATATTGTAAAACTGATGATAAAGCAAAACACAGGGCCAACTACAATTGCAAATCTTGCAACAGATGGGAAATGTTATGCAGTTGATGAATATAAACCTGAATAATTATAGATATGCAGGGAAAGCATTGGCAAATTAATTTAGGAAACTAATGGGATTATGACAAACTGGGTACCTGAAAGATACTGAATGGAATATGGAAATAGATAGTTCCTCCAAAATTTATCATAAAAATGACCAAATTCATCGTCATGCTGCAAAAGTTTCAAAATTGTTAATTTTTATATTGTGGTGCATTTTTAAATGCTTAAAATTTATCCTTCATGCTAAGAAGTAATTTATGAAAATAGTGAGCAAAAGGATGAATTTCAGCATGAAATTAGAAGTGTCTCACACAGTGAGCATCCCAGAGAACCAGGCAAGATGTCCCTCCCCTGCTCTCGGTCCTGATGGAGGCCAACTCTGGTACAACATGAGAAAGCAGTGGAGAAAAATTATGAAGATGGATTATTCACCTGTGTATGCTTGACATCTAATATTTCATTAAGGTTTTGAACTAACCAAGTCTATTCAAATATGAAAACAAACTAATAATTTAAAAAGTCAGCAGAATTTTAATAAACATTAGTTACATTAATTTCCATAGCATTTTGCAATAAACAAAGACAATGTCATTACTTTTTGTTCTCTGAATTAGTCCCTAAGGTAGATAAAGCAGACATTACTTCTGCTTTATTATTTAACAACTAAAAGTTCGTGGAGACTTCTCAGCGCTCAGACAGAATGCAGGTTTCAACCTTAGGGCATATTGATAAAGATGTTTTCTGTCCCTTCTACTTGACCAGTAATATAGTTCTCATTTTCATTATAATCTTCTCAGGACATATTTTGTTGCCACCAATTATCTGTAAAGACAAGAAATCTGAAGTTCAAGGAGATTAACTAAACTTGTCCAAAGTCACTGGTGATCATTATTTTCCGACTTTGACATCCCCCGTTTTTTCCAGAACCCTCACCCCGCCCTCTATGTCAGTGTGTGCTGAAGTTCAGGGTCGAATGTCTTTATTAATAATAGAAGAATTACGCCCACAGAAAAGAGGTTTTCAGGGTATAAGATAAAATTAGAAAGTTTGCCTTAGAAAAAAAATAACTGTAAACCCTGTAAGTTTCTAGTTATTTATAAATATAGGAACCGAAGTTTAAAAATTATGCATTTATTTCCTGTCTGTTCCCTTTTCCTGTAGATTTTTTTTGAAGATGATATAAAAGAGCAAGGAAATGAGCAAAAACATGCTGCACCCAAAACAAAGAAAACACACAAATAAACGAGCTGTGGTGTTCATAAATTCCTCAGCTCAGTAGGTCACTGCCTCCCCCACCAGTTTCATGATTGAAGTATGAACTGTAAAGAGATTAAGTGAATTTTCTAGAGTTGTGGAATTCAAAGTGCAGAAAACATATCGACTGCTCTTGCACCATTCACTGTATTTGATGGTGATATTTTCTCTAAGTGTGTTGTAAACAGAAAGCTTTGTTTAACAAAGCAATAAAGAGAAAGCATCCACTGAAATTATCCCCCAGTTGTGCAGAGTGAGTGATGGGATGTTGCTTCCACTGTACCAGCTCTAGTTGTGGATTATTTATGTGGGCTTTCTATATGGGAGGTACAAATGACATAAGTGAAATGAATTCCAGCAATATGTACATATTTTAGGACATATTACAGTTCAGCAGAGCAAATAGTGTCTATTAGCCAAAATCTAAATAAATAACCTATATGGAAATGTTAGAATTGAATCTACTGGCTTCATGGAAAGATTTTGACTTATTTCTTTTCTTCCTTTTGAATAGAAAAACTAATTTTGTCAATTTGTAAATAAGGCAGCAAAAAACACAATGATATTTCACTCCATGCTCTTGGAGGGAATTTTGCAATTTATTAAAATCGCTTCAGAGGCAAAATTTAAAAAGAACCTTACAAGGTTTCAGTTAAGCTTCAGGAATAAAATTTCTGGTGATGTATTTGTCATTAAACTTATAAGGCAGAAAGGCATGTTTCTAGAAAGGATCATGAATGATTACCATCTAAACTAAATAATAAGAGTAACGAAACAAGTTTGGTGGTGTCTCTTTTGTTTCACATATTTACATTAAGGTTAGAAGATGTGAGACGCAATTTGTAAATGCATATACCAGTCCATAAGTGACCTTAAGAAAACTGTTCTTGAGCGAAAGAAACCATTAGAATTATTCTGAATCAAGTAAATTCTCAACATATTTTCATAATTTGATGCAAAAAAATATACCATATCTGTCCCTATGCTGTCACAGAGATACAGAGTAATAAGAAAATGTCCCATGTTATTCTCCAACCACATGTAGATCTCCAATCTATGGATTCCCTCTTTTTTCATTGTCTTTCCCTCCTTTGCCTTACCTGCCTCATTGCATCACTAAAATCACTTGGACGATTATCATAATCATACCTTGTCTATACCCATCACTCCTTTCCCTTGCTGACTTTGTTCTAGGTCTGGCAGAACTAAAGGGGTTGCAAGTTCCACAGGTTATTCACTTTTTTAATATTTATTTTTTCCTTTTCAATTTATTGTTTAATGGACTCATCAAAACTGTTCATATTTAATGATTACCATGTGATGGTACAATACACATATACATTGTGTAATGTTAAAATTAGGATAAGAATATCTGTCTCCTTCAACATTTATGGTGAAAACACCTAAGATCCATTCTTATAACTTTTTTCCAAATATACAGTATGTTATGAGAAAGGCCAATACACTCTCAGCTGTTCCTTGTTTTACACCCGAACCTTTGGGGAGTTCACTTGACAAATGTGCCCTACTATTTGGCACAAAGAACAAATGTGCTTTGATTAGGGTTCTGTGCAATATAAAATGCAAAATGCTGATAATTTCACTTGGGGAAAATTTATCATCAATTTCATTTTGTTCAAACTATATTGCATTCAGAAGAAAGAAATTATCAGTAGATTCAAGATGGTGGTTGAGAGGAAGTCTGTGTTTCCAGGTGCTCTGTGGCTCAAGATTCAAGCAGCAGGAGTACTGCTTCTCAGTGAGGTGGGAGGAAGAGGAACTTCACTGAAATTCAATATCAGTCAGAGCCTCTTAGAGGCTCAGACATCCAGGTGCATCGAACAAAGGACAAGAAAGAATACATTGGAACAAGGTGACTGTAGGAGAAGAAGTGGCACAGGTTCACTGCAGAGGGGAGGGATAACACTGAGAAAGAGGCACAATGGACAAATTTGGCATGGAAAACCAGAATAGAAAAGCAGCCTGAACTTAGATGATCTAGAGGTTGCACAGCAAACTGTTGTTTGAAAAGTATTCTGGATTTCTCAACTGGTAAGTGGAGAGCTGAGGAGGAAGTCATCTTGAGGAGGCCACCCTGCCGCTAGCTGCTAAGAAAGCCCAGGAGATCATAGCAAACATTGCCACAGTGTCCTAGAAACTGCCTACTGTGTGGCCTAGGGTGCACCCAGGATTAGGTGACTAAAATAGGCACAGAGATGATAATTCCCAGGAAGAATCATATGAGTGAAATGGAGGCAAGCACCACTCGCTTTCCCTTTTCTTGTGGCTCACAGGACAGATGAAGGTCAGGAAACTGAACATGTCAGTGTGAATACCTGGGAATTAAGACTAAGAAGGTCATATTGGAGGGCGGCAGAGTGTGGAGGGAGGGTCAGCTACCGGCCCTACAAGTAGAATTCACTCGAGGCTCCTGAGATCCAGACTCCTAGCAGAGATCAGCATCTGCCTGCACCTCGGAGTCTGTTGATCTAATCTCTCCAGAGCAGATGCCAGCCAACAAGGTCCCAAAGGCCTCTTTAGAGCTAAGCCCCATCTGCCAGAACTCCCCACTTAGAACTGTACAACCATCATATCCTGAGAGTGCATCGATCTTGCCTGTCTAGACAAAATTCCAATCAATAGTATTTCTCATTTTGTCCTACCTTAGACTGGTGAGAAGGGATGTTGAAAATTATTTCAACCAGCTTCTGTTTTAGTCCACTCCAGCTGGCAACTCAGTTTCGGCCACCTCAGGGTACACAACTCTAGTTTTTCATTAAGAATCTTTTTTTCTCTTTTTTTTTTACCTGTTGTTCTTTCTATGCTGATCAGTTCACAGATACACACACACACACACACACATATTTGTTTCTGTTTGGCTCATTTTTTATGATTTTTATTTTTGTCTGGTCTTTTGAAGGTTAGGGCCCTTTGTTTATTTTTGTTTTGTTTTATTTTTATTTTTATTTTTTTCTCTTGATTTTCTTCTTTCTTTCCCCTCTCATAGTCAAATTCTCTTATCTCTCTCTCTCTCTCCCCATACTTCCTTTTGTTTTTCCTTTCCTTCTTTATAGCCATCACTTCTATATCTCTTTTTTTTTTATTGTAAACAAATGGGATACATGTTGTTTCTCTGTTTGTACATGGGTTAAAGGCATACCATTTGTGTAATCATAAATTTACATAGAGCAATGTTGTTTGATTCATTCTGTTATTTTTCCCCTTCCCCCCACCCCTCCCACCCCTCTTTACCCTCTATACAGTACTTCCTTCCTCCATACTTGCCCTCCTCCCTAACCCTAACTCTATATCTCTTTTGAAGTGTGAATGTTCACATTTTAAACATTCTAAAACTTTCTTTTATCTTCTTATCACATTTTTCTTTCTCTTAATGAACTATATTTTTACCATCTCTTAGAAATATTTGGTTTACAAAACTCCTGACCCTGCCATTCATGCCACTGCAGTTATTAGACTGTGAAAGTCAGACCTAGTTCATAGCTGCTTATTGTTTTTAGCTGTTGGCGATTGCTGAACCCACCATTCCCATTGTTATAGTAATTAGTTTTGTTAATGCAATAGTACATACTTGTTACTTATTTTAGTGGTGTATATTATTTGCTCCTGTTGTTGCTATTGTTTGTTTTCCCATTTTCTGTGAGGCACTGTGCATCTACAGAGACTCTACAAGTTTATGGGTAGAAACACGGTTGCTGTTCTCTCCCACCAAGAGAGAACACACCTTGCTTCACATACACACTAACCATGCTCAAACTTAAACAATTCTTTAGTACAAAAAAGAGAAGAGAAAAAACAAACCCAAACTAATGACCAGCCCCAAGGAGGAAAGGCTATGTAGAATGACTAGGCTGTGGAATGACATCTATGAGGGGTCTTAATCTAGATCACTTCATACCCTTTTAGAATATAGAGTTGTTAAATGAATAAGAGCAACCACAGAAGGTGTAGCCCACACCCCCTGCTGTGTATAACACAGTTGCCAGATCTGCAAGAAGAACCCCTGTCTTTCAAAACCTACAAGGAAAATGGAATCCTCAAGCTCTGACACTATATATTGCATCAAAATACACTAATGGTCACCAAAGAATCAGAAGTGAAATCTATTTGGAAATACATTGTAAAAAATCACAAGCACCTGATATCCTAGAGCACTTTGGCAGGATAACGCTGTACCCTACTACACATAATGATGGAAAAGAAATCCATCCCAATGGACACATGAAACTCAACACAGGAATACAAGAAATACGGAGGGAAAACAAAGTAAAATTATACTTCCTAAAGCTCATAATTTACCAGAAAGTGAGTCAAAGATACTGGATTGTGTGAAATACCAGATAAAGAATTCAAAAGAACAATTATAAAAATAATCAATAAATTCCAAGAGAACACAGAAAAACAACTGAATGAATTAAGGAAATCAGTGTAGGATATGAATGAGAAGTTCATTAAGGAGACAAAGATTTTGAAAAAGAACCAAACATAAATCTTAGAAATGAAAGATAATAAGTCAAATCAAATATTCAGTTGAAAGTCTCTTTAATAGAGCATATCATACTGAAGATAGAATATCATAGCTGGAAGATGATAAAATGGCCAGTCTTAAGCATTCAGACAGTATTAAAGAAAAGAAAATAAGTAACCATGACCAGAATATACAAAAACTCTGAGACAACATTAAGAAATCAAATTGAAGAATCACTGAATCAAAGAGACTTGTGAGATGCAGGCTAAACATGTGAATAACCCCTTAAGGGAAATAATAACAGAAATTTTTCTAAGCCTTGAGAATGAGATGGACATCCAGATACAGGATGCATTCAGAATCCCAAATAGGCAAAGTCACAAAAGAACCTCTCCATGACAAATAACATAAGAACAAAGACAGAATTTTAAAAGTTTCAATAATAAAACATCAAGTCCCATTTAGAGGCAAGTCAATCAGAATTACCTCTGATTTCTTAGCACAAACTCTAAAATCCAAGACAGCTTGAAATGATGTGTTCCAAGCACTGAAAGAAAATAACTGTCATCAAGATTTCTATATACAGAAAAGCTTTCCTTCAGAATCAGAAGAAAAATTAAAACCTTCCAAGATAAGCAGAAACTAAAAGAATTCATGATTATTAAGCTAGTATTACAGAAAGTACTTAAAGAAATACTACAAACAAAAGAAACTTAAAAACAAATCCCAGAGACCACAAACGGACAAATTTTATTTATTTATTTATTTATTTATTTGTTTATTTATTTATTTATTTAGTGGTGCTAGGGATTTGAACCCAGGGCCTCGTGCTTGTGAGGCAAGCACAACAAATTTTATTTGAACAGTAGTTAAGCAAATAAGAAGTAGTACCACATTAAACATTAGAAATAAGCCAAAATGGCAGGAAATTAGTAAATATCTCTCTATAACATTGAATGTAAATGGTCTCATCTCTCCAATTAAAAGACAGGCTGGCAGATAGGGTTAAAAAACAAGACCAAATTATATATTGTTTTCAAGAAACTCACATTACAGGCAAAGACAGACCACTAAAAAGCCTTCAACAAAAAAAAGCCCAAGACCAAATGGATTCTCAGCTGAATTTTACCAGAACTTTAAAGAACTAAGGCCAATGATCCTTAAATTATTCCATGAAATAGAAAGGATGGAACATTTCCAAATTCATTATATAATGTCAAAAATCATCCTTATTCAAAACCAGATAAGGACACATCAAGAAAAGAAGATTACAGACCAATATCCCTGATGAATTTATATACAAAAATCCTTAATAAAGTATTAACAAATTACATTCAACAACATATTAAGAAGAGTGTACATCATGACCAAGTTGGTTTTATACCAGAGATGCAAGGATGGTTTTACATATGCAAATCAATAAATATAATTCACCACATGAATAGAATTAAGGACAAAAATCACATAGTAATCTCAATAGCTGCAGAAAGAGCCTTTGAAAAAATTCAGCACCCATTCATGATATAAATAATGAAGAAACTAGGGATACAAGGAACTTACCTCAACATTATAAAGGTTATATATGACAAGCCTCTACCATTCATCTACACAAATAATGAATCTTCTAAGAAAGAAATCAGGGAAACAATTCCATCCACAATAGCCACAAAAAAAATATCTAGGAATAAATTCAGTCAGGGAGGTAAAAGACAATGAGAACTATGGAATAATAAAGAAGGATATTGAAAAAGACACAGATGTAAAGGCCTCCCATGTTCATGGAGGCAGAATTAATACCATTAAAATGGCCACATTATCACAAGCAATCAGGGATTCAACGTGATCCCCCATCAAAATATCAATGACATTCTTCACAAAACTAGAAAAAAAAGTCCTAAAATTCATTTGGAATAGTAAAAGACCCACAACACAAAAAACAAATTCAAAGCCAAAGAGCAATCCTGGAGACACCACTCCGATTTTGAATTATTCTAAAGAGCTACAGTAACAAAAACTGCATGGTACTGGCATAAAAACAGACACATAGACAAATGGAATGGATTATATGGAAATAAACCCACACAGATACATTCATCTGATTCTGGACAAAAGTGAAGAAACACATATTGGAGAAAAAACAGCCTTTTAAACAATGGTTCTGGAGAAACTGGTTAGACCTATATAGAAGAATAAGACGAGATCCTTATCTCTTTATGTTGAAAAATATCAACTCAAAATGGATCAAAGACCTAGGAATTAGACCAGAAATGATTCAACTCCTAGACACAAACATAGGGTCAATGCTCCAACATATTGGGACAGGCAATGACTTCTGCAATAAGACTTCTAAAACTGAGGAAATATTACAAGAATTAATAAATGGGATGACATCAAATTTGTTTGTTTTTTTCTATACAACAAAAGAAACAACTAAGAATGTGAGACAGAATCTGCAGAATGGGAGAAAAATCTTTGCTAGCTACTCTTTTGACATAGGATTAATATCCAGAATATATAAAAAACTCAAAAACTTAATACCAAGAAAATTTAAATAACCCAATTAATAAATGGGAAAATAAAACTAAACAGACAATTCTAAAAAAGAAGAAATACAAATGGCCAAAAATATATGAAATAAAGTTGACCATCTTTAGCAATTAGGAAATGCAAATCAAAACTAAACCAAGATTTCATCTCACTCCAGTTAGAATGGAAGCCATCAAGAATACAAACAAATGCTGGAAAGGATGTGGGGAAAGGAATACTTTTACACTGTTGGAGAAGAGGAAGGGGGCTAAAGACCCCAACATGCAAGCACTATGGAAACCAGTATAGAGTTTCCTCAAAATACTAGGATGAAACCACCATTTGACCAAGCTGTACCACTCCTCAGTATTTATCCCAAAGCACTACAGTTAATATTTTATGGTGATGGGTGCATACTAATGTTTGTAGCAGTCCCATTCACAATAGCCAAACTATGGAACTCATATATGTGTCCATCAATTGATGAATGGGTAAAGAAAATGTGGTATACATGCATAATGGAGTTTTATTCAGTCACTAATTATGACCTTAAGGTAATAACATTTAGAATTTCAGTTATCATCAAATGTTCCAATAATGTATCTCTCAAACAAACCAAAATTAAAGGGATGGTTAAAATTTATAACAAATGCTTTCTTTTTTTAGTCTCTCACATTGCCGTGCAATTTAAAATTATAAGGTTTATACATAGCAATTATCCTTGTGAAAAATCAATGCACTCTCAATGAAAACACACACACATCCATTTTGAGTTTAGTTTCGTGCATGGTGAGAGATATGGGTTTAGTTTCATTCTGTTGCATATGGATTTCCAATTCTCCCAGCACCATTTGTTGAAGAGGCTATCTTTTCTCCATTGCATATTTTTGGCCCCTTTGTCTAGTATGAGAAAATTGTATTTATTTGGGTTTGTGTCCGTGTCTTCTATTCTGTACCATTGATCTACCTTTCTATTTTGGTACCAATACCATGCCGTTTTTGTTACTATTGCTTTGTAGTAGAGTTGAAGATCTGGTATTGCAATACCCCCTGTTTCACTCTTCCTGCTAAGGATTGCTTTAGCTATTCTGGGTTTATTATAGAAGAAAAAGTAGGTCCAAATCTTCACCTTGTTGGTCTAGGACCAGACTTCCTTAACAGGACTCCCATAGCACAAGAAATAAAAGCTAGAATCAACCACTGGGATAGATTCAAACTAAAAAGCTTTCTCTCAGCAAAGGAAACTATCAGCAATGCAAAGAAAGAGCCTACAGAGTGGGAGAATATCTTTGCCAATCATACTTCAGATAGAGCACTAATCTCCAGAATCTATAAAGAACTCAAAAAACTCTACTCCAAGAATTCAAACAGTCCAGTCAACAAATGGGCTAAGGAAATGAATAGACACTTCACAGAAGAAGATCTACAAGCAATCAACAAACATATGGAAAAATGTTCAACATCTCTAGTAATAAGAGAAATGCAAATCAAAACCACCCTAAGATTCCATCTCACCCCAATTAGAATGGCGATTATCAAGAATACGAGCAGCAACAGGTGTTGGCGAGGATGTGGGGAGAAAGGTACACTCATACACTGCTGGTGGGGCTGCAAATTAGTGCAGCCACTATGGAAAGCAGTGTGGAGATTCCTTAGAAAACTTGGAATGGAACCACCATTTGACCCAGCTATCCCACTCCTTGGCCTATACCCAAAGGACTTAAAATCTGCATACTACAGAAATACAGCCACATCAATGTTCATAGCTGCTCAATTCACAATAGCCAGACTGTGGAACCAACCTAGATGCCCTTCAATTGATGAGTGGATAAAGAAACTGTGGGATATATATACTATGGAATATTACTCAGCCATAAAGAATGATAAAATTATGACATTTGCAGGCAAATGGATGAAATTGGAGAATATCATGCTAAGTGAGATAAGCCAATCTCAAAAAGTCAAAGGACGAATGATATCGCTAATAAGTGGAGGTTGACACATAATGGGGGGGAGGGAAGGGTTAGAGTTAGGGTTAGGGAGGGGGGCAAGTATGGAGGAAGGAACTACTGTATAGAGGGTAAAGAGGGGTGGGAGGGGTGGGGGGAAGGGAAAAAAATAACAGAATGAATCAAACAACATTGCTCTATGTAAATTTATGATTACACAAATGGTATGCCTTTACGCCATGTACAGAGAAACAACATGTATCCCATTTGTTTACAATAAAAAAATAAAATAAATTAAAAAAAAAAAAATAAAGGCACACAGCTATTACTGAGTGAATAAAGCTATTAAATGACAAAAAAAAAAAAAAAAAAAAAAAAAAAAAAAACACACACACACATGCGCACACACACACACAAATGCACACACACACAGGCACACACACAAAGTTTCTCCTTCCAGATCCCTGAGGGAGTGTAATCTGTGACATCTCAGTAGATCCTAGGCTAAGACATACAACTGTCTGCGAATAGGCAGGAGATTGCAGACTGAGAAGGGCCCACAATCTGAAGGTCCTGGGAACTAGAAAATATTGAGCAGAAAATAAGATGATCTCCATTCCTTCCCAGCTCAGTCATTATTGCTTAAGAGGTAGGCAAAACAAAACAAAATAAAGTCAGTAATATTTATTTTTTTTCTATGCGATCCTGTTAACATGGCTCTGTACTATCAGTATTTAGTTCTTACTACATGTGACTTCATGTGCCTCCACTTAAACCACAAAGCATATTCTTCTAAGTTTTCTAAGATGATCCAATACATTTGTTCTTATAAAATGCTTAGGATAATATTTGGTACAAAGTAAGCATTCCTTAAACACCTGTTATCATTATGGCGGCATTACTGTTGCTACTGATACAAGAAGTGGCATGCCTGTAAGGTCGGATGCGGGTAGCCAAAACAGAGTCAAAAGCGCTGAACAAGGCTTTATTGGGATTGGCTCTCGGGCAAGATTCAGTCCTCCAGTGTGAAGGCCAACGTAGAGGGCCAGGGAATCTGTGCATGGCTTGGGGTGGCTGGGGTCTTGATAGTCAGGAATTGGCTGGGGGTCCCATTGAGTGACAAGTGGGTGCGAGGCGCCGTTAGAGTGTATCTGCTGGGGTCTGATTGGTTATTCTTTGGTAAACGCGCGGGCTGTCTGATGCCCTGCCCCGATCCAACTGCTCAGATCTCCCTAACAATGCCAATAGAAGATTTTTTGGCAGAATTTTAGCAGCAGATCTGTTGGCTTAGCTTTTCCAATCATTTTGTATATCAAATCTTGATGACCCTTCTGTAAAGGGTCCTCATAGTTTATGTGTTTCTCTGGAACAGCAGCAGATAGGCTCACTTTTCTCCTGGCAGAGTAGACTAAACCTAATCATGACTCACTAGGAGCCCGAGGTTTTTAAACAAAGTATTTTAGATGCTCAGTAGTCTCAAACAGGAACATAACCTGTAGCCATCTTGAGGTGCCAAATTGGGAATGAGATAATTTATATATTTTCCTGAAATCATTTATATCATCTTCTACCTGGGGGCAGGATTGCTAATGACCTGCAACTGCTTTAACCCACTTTGAGGGCTGTGATTTAATACGAGAGTCTCAGGTTCTACTTTGCACTTTGTAACAGACTCAGGGCACTGTCTCTGCACCCGGCACCAAGCTGGATCTAGCAACAGGTAATCACAGGTCACCCATTTTCTTGCCAATCACTCTTCATTACTCCAGTTTCAGCTCCAGCTCACTCTTCCTACTTCTTTTCCCATCTTTATTTTTTTCTTTTTTTTTTTTTTTTTTTTTTTTTTGCGTGTGTGTGTGAGACATTGAGTTTGTTTTCTTTCCATGTGGGCCAGAAACACATTTAACAAGTGTCTTTATCACTGTGCTGCAGTGGAAAGTCTGTTCAGTGTTTCACACAGTAGGACGTGAAAGCCTAGTTTATTCTTTTTGAATCTCTAACTGGAATTGAATGTGTGTTTATACTACTGTATCGACTGACCATAAGGAGGCCCAGTTCTTTCCAAATTACAAGGTTTTTTTTCCTTATTACCACCTTCCCACAGCATCACAAATGTATGCTAAGAAGTTAACTGTGTTAACTGTCCTTAGCATACCCTCCAAAAAGATGAGTTTATTTTTTCTAACGTTTCCCACTAAATACATACTGCTGCTTTCCTTTTCAAATCTCAACCAATAGTTTGGTGTGTACCTTCTACCTTCATTTTGTTGCATTATATTTACACAGATTTTTTTGTATATTTGATCTGAAACCAGGTAATGTGTGGACAAGTAAACATGTATACACATGTTCACAGCAAAATGTATTCTCAAATTGTTTGTTACTTTCCAATGTAATAACAGAAAAGGTCACAGGTGACAAAAGAATTCATCAGGAAATAGTCAATGCCTGTCCTCAGGAAGGATTACAAATCTCAGACTGGCCAGAAACTAAGTTTTGTAGCTTAAATATCCCCCACCGTTCATACTAAGAGATTACAGGGAGAATCCAGCCTTTGGTTGCTACTGTCAGTGGGGGGCTGCTGGCAGAGCCCCACTTTATTGGGTTCACACCTAATTGTTCCCAGATTAGCCTAGTAGTTACATGCTGGGGGGAGATAGTGGGTGTTATCAGTTGACTGCTCAGGAATGTGCCCTAAAGGGGAAACTAATTGGGACTCAGAGAACAGTCATGTGGTTCTCTTTGGCAATTTGTTTCAAAGAGTTGTCTGCAACCCCACGTCTATAACCTGTACCTAGGTCACCTTCAACAATTTCTCTTCCAGTAAACAGGAAAAGGAGTGCTGGAAATGGGCATGATAGAGAAGACAAGCAGGAGTTCCAGTCATTTCTGACCCCATTAGCCAATGTGACACTGTTTGTTAAACCTGCAGCTGACTTTTTAACAGCCCTTAAAGAATTTTCATCAGCTTTGCTTACAAATTGAACCTCAAAGCAATGAAGAGTAGTGAGATTGAATGCTGTAGCTGAAAGAGCTTTAGGATTTGAGGGAGTCAAATCTCAGCTCCAGAACTTCATCATTCTATAGCCTTAACTCATCACATAATCTATGTGTTCTTATCTTCTTTTATAAAATGGTGATTATAATAACTACTTCAACAGATTAATGCAAAGAGGAAATATGGAAACCTTTAAGGAACTGGGCAAATACAAGGTGTTCAATGCTTCTTGGTTCTTTTCTCATCCTACACCCAAACCTTCTTTCTACCCATAGAGATTGGCTTGGGTGATGAGGACATTCATAGAGACCTGTTAGGAATCAATTCCTCCTGTCCACATTGGCCTCCTTGCTGTCCCTCAGTCATAACAGATATCCTCCATCCTTAGGGTAGTTAGTCTGGCTGTTCTATCTCCCTGAATGCTCCTCTCACATTTACACATGGAATAATTGTTACCTCCTCGACTCTGCTTAGTGTGCTCATTGTGGCTCACCTTGAAATCCCTTAAAACTGTTACCTCTTCATTTTTCCTCCTTACTGTAACACTAAGTCCCCTAGCCATGTGCCATTCCTTTTTTAAATTTAAAATTTAAACTTTATATTTATTTTGGTGCAGGGGATTGAACCCGGGGCTTTGTGTATGCTTTATATACACTCTGCCATTGAAAGGCACCGCATACCTTTCCTTTTCTTTTTTTAAACATTCTTGCCGTCTTCTAGCACTCTATAACATATTGCTTATACTATGTTTATTGCTATTCTCTGCTTTTCCTCGCTAAACTGTATGCTCCATGAGGGTGTAAGTCCATTTCCTTGCTTAACTGATGTATCCTAGGCATGTATTTCCTGGTGTGTGGTTTGGGTAAAAATAAGTGCTTTAGAATGAATTCTCAGCCATTTTTTACTAAATCAGACTAGAGAGCTTACTCAGGAATAGGCTGTGCCCTGAAATAACATGCCCTTTGTTGTATCCACCTCCCCAAAGCATACAGTGCAGAAAGTATGAAATGTATAAAATGCATGGAAAAAACAGATTTGAGTATGACACAGCTTCCCAAGAGGTCTGAGGAATCTCAGGCTCAAGTAAAGTCCATCATCATTATTCTCTTCTTTCTGAACCAGAGAATCAAATATACAGGATCAGAGTTTTTTCCTATATTTGGCTGATATTATGCATACACAAAGTCAAGATAATATGGGGAATATTAACTACAGTCCTTGAGTTAAGACCTTTGCTACATACCATGATGAATATTTATGCTCAATAGACCATTTAAAAGTGTGAATGTTGACATTTAAATTAAAATTAATGTGATAATTTTTTCAATAAAAGAGCAATAAAATGAAATTCAGTTGCTCCAGATCAGCAGATAGTCCCACTGTGTTACACATGTCATTTTGAGCCTAGCCGAGTAGGACATTGGCACCTAATCTCATAAAGTGATCCTGTCTACCTCACCCAAGTGAAGAAACAGCTGACTAAGCCTCTCTGGGATCCTGTTCTTTATTCTTGGAATTTTCTGCTCTATAAGCAGAAAGGTATTATGTAGTACAACCTTAGAAAACATTGAAGAGAGGACATAATGTTCAGAGAATTTCTATAACATTAAACCCCAAATGAAGCATAACTTCATAGATGAGTTACTGGAAGGAATAGACACTATGAGACATAAAACAAAGAGGAGTAAATGCTATGAAAACAAGGAAAGCAGTTTACAGTAATCAGGTACATTTCTGTCATGGAAACTGGACATTAACTGTTACCTGACATTTATTTTCCACCACTTCCAGTAGGTAAAAGAATAGTTGTTTTTCATAGAATCTCTTGTAATGAATGCTTCAAACTTAAGTTCCTTTCATACAATTTCTGTGTTCAGTCTTATGGACTCAGAGTATCATATATCCTGGAAACAAGGCATCATGCAATATTTTTATGTTACACCAGTATCTGGACTTGTCTTGCATCTACACATTTATCAATTAAGTATGCCTTTGTCTTTCTTCTGGATATTAACACAGTTAAGAATTTCACAAGTTGCACCTGAGAATGATGCCCTAGCAAACACAGCCCCAGTTAATGTTCCAGCTTTATGTGAACACAGTCATTCCCATATTTGAACACATAGGATCAAGGAAATAACACAACAATTTTATGAAACAGTGTGAAGAGAGAGGACCAAATCAAGCATTCTGGTAGAGAGTTTACATGCTCAAAATATGATTTAATGTGTGAAAAAGTCTGAAATCCTCAAAACCCAAACATTTCACTTTGAGTTGGTAGGTGGCAAAAAAAAAAAAGTATCAACTTATTCATGCCTCGTCCTACTTTAGAGAAGACTGAAGTTGAAAACACAATAATCAAGGAGTAAGAAAGTTGAACACAGAGTCTACCTTTGAAGATTATTTAGCTGTAAATATTATATGCAGGCAAACAGAAATCAAGAAGGGAAAGTCAAAATATAAGATTGTAAGACCCAAAATATGCTGTTAAAGCATGTGTGAACCAAGAGCACTGACCCTGCATAGAGATTCTATACTAAGCAGGAGAGACAACAGGCAACAGCAGTCAGCTCCCAAGTCTCTAATGATTGGCATCACAGAATGTGAAATCTATTGGATGGTCAGTGCTGAAAGTACTTTTAGTTTTTTGCAGTTAGAACCCAATTTTATTGTTATAGCCAATTTTTATTTACAGAATATAAATTCCTTCAAAAAGATACATTCTTTCATTTAATCCATGGTAAAAAGCCTTATTAATACAGAAATAAAGGTTAAAATCACATCTAGTTCAACAGAAAAACAAACCTGCTTCATTAAAAGTTATTGAACATACAACAAAAATATATTTTTACTTAAGCAGTTACATGAATGAGGAAGTTTTTAATTATTTTCACTGGCAATTCCATTTTATTCACAGAAGAAATTTTACTTAACAGTGGTAAATATGTAAAAATTAAATTTTAAATATGAATTATGTAACAAAAAAATATATAGGAAATATCTCCGTTAGCAAACAGATTAACAAATTCTCAGACACTCAGATACTTTCTGAGGCATATCAAAGCACCTACATCAAAAGTTGCATTCATTTGAAAGGTATCAATAAATTTGTAGTGCTGAGACTATTTGTAGCACTTATAGTATGTACAAAGCAGCATTATACTACTATAATTCTTGTTTGATAAACACAATTTCTGAGTTCAACAAACATCTAATGTGATGACAAATACTCTTTCCATTTTTTTCTTGTTCATGGGATAGCCCCATCTTCCTTAGAATAATAGTATGTTTTAAAATTGAGATACTTTCTATCATGGAAACTTGACCTAACCATATAAAGACTCCTGAAAATAGCAGAGTCAAAAGTTTCTTCTTTGTGCATTCCATTAATTTATAGTTATTTCAGTACAGTTAAATACAGAAAACCACTTCAGATTATTGGACAATAAAAATTTCAGTATGTTATTACCTATATTTAACTAGGAGCATCCCATAACTGAAACCATGGTAAGTAAACACTCTCATCTCCTCCACTGCTTTTTTAGGGGGCTTTTCCAGGTCACAGGAGTTAGTTTACATGGATACCATTGGGTTTCAATCTATCTCAGAAAGATTCTTATTAAGAGTTTTGAGATTTAACAAATGGAAAGCCTACAATTTCAGTCAGCTAGGTTTTTTTTTTCCTTACTTTTTATTTAACTAGTTAAAATATAATATGCAATGTTTTCAAATTTTATAAACATCCTGTGTTTCATTGAAAGGATTAATGGTATATGAAATATCATTAGTGGGTAAGATATTAACCAAAAAATAAATGAAATTAAGAATATTTTAGAGAGCAATGTTTTCATAACTAGAAAAGTTATAAATTCATAATGAATAGAGATATAATAATATCTTAACTTACTGTAAGATAAATGCATGAAGTACAGGAAAGAAAAAGAAAATTTCAGGAGAGAAGTCTACTAAAAACTTGAGTTTTAGATGATGCCTCAGACCAAAAGAATTTTATAGTGCTTATAAGCACCATCATTTTGTCCCCATTCAAATAGTTCAGATTTTCTTTCCATAACAAACTTTGATCTGGAAATAAAATTGTCAATCTAAAAACACTGTTAAAAAATATTAATTCAGCACTGGGGTTGTGTAGCTCAGTGGTAGAGTGCTTGCCTAACGTGTGTAGGTACTGGGTTCCATCCTCAGTACCAAATAAAAGTAAATAAAATAAAGGTATTGTGTTCAACAACTAAAACAAAAATTTTTTACAAACGAATTCATTAGGTAATACATCTTATTAATTTCAGATTTCAGGTATTCAAAGCAATGTGAACCAAGTGTTTTCTTCAACAGCAACACTTTTACAGACTGAGTTACAAAGTTGGGAATTTCTCAGAGGTAAATTCGTAGTTGCATACCTTAAATATGCAGATTCAGTAAGCCAACTTTGTACACACTCATGTGACCAAAGTGCAAAGCCTGTCAGACTAATTTTTCTAAGTAAAGTTAACCATGACTGCTCAACTCCACAGAGCAGTCTCCAAAACTTGAAGCCTTCCTGTCTATCCCAAAGATCTATAACTTTGCCACATAAAAACTGACTCCCTCTCAACCCTAAACAAAATAAAATATTTATTTAAACAAAAACAAGACATGTCAAAACAACGAAGCCCTCCTGCCATAAGTATTTCTGCTTAATTCACATTTTGTTTCTTGTCAGATTTCAAGTATACAAGATCGATGTCCTCAATGTTCCTTATTTAACTCATTTAACTGCCTCCACATATTACTCTGAAATTACATGTATCAAGTAATTATTTTCTATCACTCTAAAGACAGAACCAAAGTAAAACATGAAACCAAAAAAAGTAAGGAATGAATCTGAATAGAGTTTTAAAAAGAATCAATCTAAATGATATTTTCTTGTTTATAAGAATGACAACTTTATGTATTTGTTTCAAAAATTAACAATATAAGCTATTATATAATAAGTAAAAACAAAGAACATCTCAATTAAGTAAAACAAAATTTGGGGCTAGAAACAGTTTGATATTGTGAAATTTTAAAAACTGAAACTACTAACTTCATTTGAAAATATTACTAACTACAGATTTTGGCAACATTAAGTCACTATTCTTCCTCCAGGGTTATATGGTAAATATACTTCAGACCATGTAAAGAGACAAGAATTTAATTCTAAGTTGTATTTCCCGAAAGAGAAATGTTTTCCAATATTCAATTCAAAAAGATGTAAATGCATAAATGCATTTTTCCCTTCTAAGCAGATATTTTTATGAACATCATAAATTATCTATACCAATCAGTGACCAGTATTTCAAGAGTAAATAATTCATTTTACTTTGAGTGAATCAAGATTAAAAGGTTACAATGAACAACCAGAAAGTTTTTCTTAAAATTAATCTTATTAACATAAAAAAAATTATCTGGAACATTTTCATTACATACACTCAACAAACAGATGATTCAGATGAAAGAAGTCACAGATCATGTTAAATTTTATAATAAATAATTTACACATAACAGATTAAATTATCACAGAAAGGCATAAACTGACATCTTTATAACTTTTGCAGATTTAAAAAATTTCTAATCCACCACATACTGATAGCAGCATGTATACTTCGTGACATCGCTCCATCTATTTAAAAAATAGATTGGTTATTTTGAGGCATAATTCGTGAAGCAAGATGGCCAAATTAAGTAATAGAATTTTAACAAATATTGGCTTTTTGGAATTTCTTAAGAAAACAACTCACGAGCTTTGCTTAGCTACTTGAAAAGAATTAAATCCCTTCTTTACTCAGACACTTCTAATGCAGTAACCTCAGGCTTCATTTTAAAGTACTGGTTAAAACAAACAATTGCATACCCAAGAAAAGCAAACTCAATAGTAGAATATTTGGCTTGAATCAAAGCCCACAATCCCCCAAAGAAATGAGAGACAAATGCAAATGGATTGACTTGAATGAAGAGTATTTCTACCTCCTTTTCAGTACCTTCAGTTCCAAACCCCTCATGTTCCTTGCAGGCTTCAAGGAGAGAACATAGCCACTGGCCCTTTAGTTCTCTATCTGGATAGAGATTATAGTCTACATCACTTACACCCGTGAATACGTTGAAATGATTTCCAATATCATATGCCAGGGAGTTGTATTTAGTACATTGCTGGTGGAGTTGCAAATTGTGCAGCCACTCTGAAAAGCAGTATGGAGAATCCTCAGAAAACTTGGAATGGACTCACCTTTTGACCCAGTTATCTCACTCCTCGGTTTAGATCCAAAGGACTTAAAATCAGCGAACTACAGTAACACAGTAACAGCCACATCAATGTTTACAGCAGTTCAGTTCACAATAGCTAGATTGTGGAATCAACCTAGATGCCCTTCAACAGATGAATGGATAAAGAAACTCTGGTATATATACACGGTGGAATACTATTCAGCCATAAAGAAGAAGAAGAATATTATCTCATTTACAAATAAATGGATGGAACTGGAGAATATCATGCTAAGTAAAATAAGCCAAGCCCAAAAAACCAAAGGCTGAATGTTTTCCCTGATAAGTGGAGAATGATATATAATGGGGCTGGGGGGTGGGGAGTAAGAGAAGAATGAGGGAACTTTAGATTATATAGAAGGAAATGAGAGGGAGGTGGGTATGAAAAATGGTGGAATGAGACAGACATCATTACTCTATGTACATGTGTGATTACATGAATGGTATGAATCTACATCGTGTGCAACCATGGAAATGTACCCCATTTGTGTACAATGAATCAAAATGCAGTCTGTAAAAAATTAAAAGATAAATTTAAAAAAAGAATATTCATAATTAATGAACTGTGCATCATCTTGTTTCTCATTGTAGATTATAGTCTAACACAATAGGTCATTAGGGGAAAGCACAACAGAAGAGCCCAGGTTGGAAAGAATTTCCTTCATCCAAGTCATCTCTTCCTTAAGACTCTGAGAGCAATCTATCCAAGCCCAGCAATTTTACAAAGGATGTAAACCGGGTCAGAGAAGTTGAATAATGTGCTCTCAATCTATAATTAGTTGATTCTGAAAAATATACCAGAAAAAGAGAATAAAGCACCTTCACCATTAAGATGCATCTGTCTTACAAGTTAATTTTATATGTCAGGATATCAGATTGTGTGATTTTGAACTGGCCAGGTGTTTCACTTTGTTCCCAGAACTTATGGGTAGATATTGGCATGGCCTTTGTTTGTTCTCACAGGAATTATAATGCCCTTTATACTTCTATTAGAAAATTCTGTTCCTGGGCAATTTTTCTTCTGTCAAAATGCAGGTTATTTGTATTAAAAAGCCGTAAAATGGTGTCCCCAAGGTGTTCAGTTATTCTGCCTTTTTTTTTTTTTTTTGGTATTTTTATTTATTTTTTTATTTTGAGACAAGTTCTCACTAAGTTGCTGAGGGCCTCACTAAGTTGCTGAGGTTGGCTTCACACTTTTGATCCTCCTATGTCAACCTCCCAAGTTGCTGGGATTACAGGTGTGTGCCACTGCACCTGGCAGTTACTCTGCTTTTTACCTTGCAGTTAACTATGGGGAGGTGAATACACAGCACTGAGACAGGGGAAACCCAAAGGTCTGCCATCAGGTGATTTCAGACATTGAACATTGGCACAGCAATTAGATTCAACCAACTGGAGAGGCAATAAAAATATTGATTTAGATTACTGGTTAACTATTTCAGATTCATGATTCTGGTTACACAGTAAAAACCTAGAAGCCATTAAGTCCACAACAAAGGTTGCTATTGCATTATGCCAGTCTAATCAATAAATTGTAGCTCACTGGAGCGAAAAGGGCTTAGAATATCCTAGTAGAGAATTTTTGCTCAGAGTGAGAAAGGTAACTGATGACTGAACAGAACAAGAATGAAGAAATCCTCACGAGTCCGGGACTCTCCAACCAACCTCTAACCTTGAGGATAAATTGCTCTGAAAGAGATTTGCACATATTTTTCCTGAGTTCTGTGAAATATTTAAATGTTCTCACATAATTTCAAGTAAATGCTGGTTAAAGTTTTGTGGATCTGGGTTTATCTTGAAACAGCATGTTATTTATAAAATTTAAAATTACTCAACAAGGCTAAGTTTCATTTATTTTAGAAAAGGGAGAACAAATAGCCCCAAACTTTGAGCTGTTGATTCTGAGGAATCCGACCAGGTAAGTCAAGGACAAAAGAAATACCAATGGCCTCAGCTACAGCAGAAGCAACATGCTGGACTAGTTTAAAGGTTTAAAAGTATAAGGCAAGAGAGATAGAAGTTGAGGAAGAAGGGAAGCTGAGGGGATATATTTTTCTTACAAAACTCCTCTAAGTTACTCTTTTTCTGATTTTTTTATGACAGGTCTTGCAAAAACTTAGATAAGCCAAAATGACTAAATTATTCTTCCAAAACCTGTTTATGTAACAGGATGCTATTTTCTACCAGAAAGAAAGAGGCAGTTTATCAGTACTTCAGAGCACTGAGGATATTAATGCTGAGCCATTTCCTTCTGATTATTGTTGCCTGAATTGTTAAGGGATCAAACCTGTGAGAAAAAGTAGTTGAATTGACCATGTTATTCATTTCACTCTTGATTTAGAGGTAAAATGCCACTCCTTCATTATTGTTGTCAGTTTTTAGTTTTATTACGTTACAAAGAGTAATCTGACTATCTGGAGTAAGGACTTCTTGCCAGTCGCATTATGCCAGCAAATGAGCAACCAACAAACATGTATTATGTTAAGTTACTAGAATTTAGGAGTTGTTTGTTATATCCACTAGTGTTACTTACCCTAACTTATGAACAGAAGAAATGACTTAGTTTCATTTTTCAAGTAGGTAGTTTTATCTGTGAGATAGAATTTTCACATATTTTTCACCAATATCTTGTTATCTACTTCAGTACACCTGGAAGATATGATTATTGGTTTCCTTGAAAATGAACAAAGCATTATGAACAGTTTGGTCACTAAACCATAAATGAAAGTTTATGTGGCTGAAGTTGGGGTTATCTCAAGTTCAGTCATCTAGACTCTTTTCCCATGCTGTGGTGATTGGCAAGTTTTAGGTTCCAAGTGGTGCAAGTATTGCATAGTAGAGTTCCTCTGGAGGCCTGCGTTCCTGAGTGACAGTTTAAAACTGAGTCCCACAACAACCAGAAATGGATATAAAATTTGAGCAGGAAATTAGGTTTTACCGTGTTAAGGCACTAAGATTTTGAGTTTGTTAGCATAAAACAGTCTACCCACAATCTACACAATATCACAATCAATTCTGATTGATAAGACATAAAGACTAGAATATATACACACTCATGTGTATATATAGATGTATATGTATAAACACGTATATATGTGGGTGTATATATGTATATAAGCATTTATGTATATGTGTGAGTACATGTATACATGTACATATATGTAAGAATAAATTTATGTATGCACAGTCACATATCAATCAAAGATCAGGATATACTCTGAGAAATGCATTATTGGGAGATTTTGCCAATGGGCAACCATCAAAAGTGTACTTAAAATACTGTGAGTACAAGGCTGTGATGACTCTGTGCAAGCTGAGTCTTTTGTAACATCAGCACTCTGATGGTGCTGGCAGAGTCTTTTGTAACAGTTACCGTCAGGCAGTTGGTCATGCATAAGAACCCCTTCTTCATAACCTTCTGGATTTTTTTTACTTTCTATTCTTTTGTTAGGGTATACCAATGAGTACATCTTGATTCTGACAACTTCCGTACTTCTTTCACAATGAGCTTCATCTTCTGACTATAAAACCGGTGTCTGAGTCTTCTACATCATTGAAATTATTACCACCCAACGTTAAAAACTGTTTCCTCTGACTGAAAGGACTGGACAACTAACTATAAAGTGATATCCTGAACTGGATCCTGAAATAAAAAAATATTACTAGGAAAACTGGTGAAATCTGAACAAAAGTCTGGAGCTTAGTTGATGGTAATATATCGATGTTAACTTCTTAGTTCTGATAAATGTGCCATAGTTAGATAAAATGTTAACACTAGGAAATACTGGAGGGAGGCTATATGAGAACTCCTTATAATACACTTATAACTCTTCTGTAAATCTAAAATTATTTCAGGATAAAAATTTAAATGGAAAATATTCATCTTCTTTCATAAGATTGGTAGAATAATCACTAGAGATTTAAATCTATGAATAAATTCATGGCAAAAACTGCCCCAAGAAAGTGGATAGTTGGAGTGAGGTTGAGAAGATATTTGGCAGCTTCTCATTAAATAGAATGATTATTCCTTTCCTCTAATAGTTTACAATAAAACTCAAGATAAAATCAACAAATTTAAGTATATTTGCACTAAAGTTCAGTGATTTAAAAAAAGAGACATACTTCAAAAAGCTAGCTATAATATGTGCTAACTTCTCATAATCTTGTAAATCCTACGAGGCATTCTCTTCTACTTTGCTCACAGCTTCCTTCCAACTGGGCGAGTTCTTAAATATATAGTATCTAAGAATGTCTACCCCACTCAGCTTCTAGAATAATGGTGGGAGGTGCATGTTAAAATTTCATCTTCATAAATTCTTGAAGGATCTTGCAGATATGTACAGTTATCCTTGTTGGATCCAACAGCCTTGCCTCCACATCACAAATAACCTCCATATGCATGTATTAGATAGAGAGTGATCACTTAATTTCAACAACAACAACAAAAGACCATTTGAGAGTCATAAAAAGTAGGGAAAATTGGTCAATATCTTTGGAATCAGAAAGAGCTAGATTTAAATACCAGATGTGTAACTTTCCAGCTGGTTCTCTTCTAAGCAAAAGATTTATCTATTTAAGTCTCAGTTTGCTTATCTATAAAATGGAGATCATGGAATCTACTTACAAGGTTGCCCATGAGATTTAATGACATGAGGTAAGTGAACCAGTTCCTAGGATCAAGTAGGGTTATCTCCACATGTTGGCTCTATGTTCTCTGAAAGAGAGCATTATCTGATAGTAAGGTGGCTTAAAAGTATGATCATAACATGAAAAGAGGAAAATATTGCAAGAAGAATAGGTTCACAATTCAAGATGGCCTTACTGAAAGGGGTGTGCTTCCTCATAAGTGAATGAATGCCAGATTGTGGTCAAGGTTACATTCCAGAGTGCCTTTCAATCAGTGCATTTCCCCCTCCTGCCACTGCTCATGGCATCAAAGGAAGATGGACAAAACACACTGCTCTCCTAGCATTGAGATTCATTGCAAGACACAACTCAGATGCCTCTGAATGGTTGCTTAATTCCATAATTATGGACAAAATAAATTTCCTGGTGTTGCCTTAGATCTTTCAGCACCCTCATTCGGAAAAGAAAAAATTTAACAAAACTGATAAGAAATGGTGATCATCTACCTCAGTAAACAGAAGGCCTTTATCCACCCCAAACAAAGCACATCAGTGACTTTTGAGTTCAAATTCCAAGTAATTGTCCTCTGTGTATGTAACAATTCACTGAGTTATCAGAAGAAAATTCTTGGAACTCTAATCATAGTATGACAGCTTCTATTAAATACAGAGCTCTTAGCAAAAGCCTTCAAGGTCTTATAAGACCAATTAATGATGTAATGATGTTTTGCTCTGTTTAATGACCATCATCATGCAGTGTAATTAAACCCAGTGGCAGGAGACTAACAGTACCAAAATGAGGACAATTAAGTTAGCCACAACATATGTAAGATATGTTTATGTGCCCAATAAATCTTCTGGCAGGAAGGATGTATGTCCACTTCAATTAAAATAAACATTTTTCTCACATTTGCACATAATAAAAAGATACTCAGTTTCCATATTCTATTAGTCATATTGATTCTTAATGTTTCTAAAAATTGGATACTAACAGTAACTGATGTTTAAGAAAGATCTTTAATGGATTTAAAAGTCTAAAAAATATTTTCTTCTGATTCAGGTATTTAGAGAAGCCCTCGGTGAATAAAATATAATATTATTTAGTAAAGATAATTATTTCTTGTTAAAAATTGATTTGCAGTTCTTTGTATATTCTGGTTAATAACCATTGGCTGTTCATGCAGTGCAAATAATCTGCTCTCAGATCTGCAATTTTCATGTACATTCATCATATGTTCTGAAACAAAATTTTAAGTTTTAATTTTATCACCTCTATTAAACTTTTCTTATGTGGCTTAAAATTTGGGGTCGTACTTAAGAACATCTTTCCCATCATGTGGCACCATATATCTCAGTGTGAGTATGTGTATGTGGCAGGGGGAGGTTATACAACCTATCGCAACATTATATCCAGATTTTGGGTCATCTTTATTCAAACATTCTACAGAGGAACAGTTTCTAGAGAAAACACAATCCAAAGGGTAGTCACAAGTAACTGAAGGTCACCAGGTCAATCAAGAAACAAAAATGTACAGCGCCAGTGGATTTGCCATTTTCTAGAACACTGAAACCACCTAGGAATAGAATGAACTTGAGAGAAATGGAGATGGTGGAGTAGTGACCTAAAAACAAACAAAAAAAAAACATCAATTTGTTTACCTACTCTAGGCAATATTTTCTGTTACTTGTACTCTTTAGTCTTGTCTTCAGTTACTATTAACTGAAAACATTACCAGGAGTGGGCAAACAAATTGGGCTTTCTTTGTCTTTGTTACATAGTAAGGAGAATGAATATGGTCGGGTACAGACACTGGGTCAGTGCTTCAAGGCTTTGGCTGCCACCTCCGATTCTTTGGCTTTTCCTTCCTGGTTACAAGATCTTAGTTACTAGAGCTCCAGACTTCATATCTATACTCCAGGCAGGAAACAGAAGGAATAACACTACCCACAAGTGTCCTATTACATTTTGAGAAAACAGCTACTTTCCTCGAAGTATTCTCTGTCCAAAAGACATGTGCTTATGCCTTATTCATCAGAGTCACTGTAGATGTGGGCAAGAGAAAAGAAAGTTGGAAATAGATGTTCGTCGAAGAAAGCTGTCTTCCACATATCCTTTCCGCATAATCCTAGCAAAGCATTTAAGAGCATGCTATCGAAAAATTTTTTCAAGATTTTTTTTCTTGAAGTCGGTGTGCTGTGTCCCAACAGGAAGTCCCACCATATCCTACTGTGTGAATTTGGGAAATGACTGAATCCATCTCTCAATGCTTCAGGTTTATTTGCAAATAGGGATAATAAGAGTATCTCTCTGAGAGTCACTGTCATGATCAAGTGAGTGAGTATGTGTGCAATAATTGGAGTCATACCTGGCATGTGGCAAGCACTATATGAGATTTTACCTAATCTTGTTATTGTTTCTACCAACATTCCCAAAGAGGAGGCTACAGGAAATAGAGAAAGTGAGGGCCATAAGAAACAAAAGGAACGGAGTTTGGTCCAACTGATTTTGAGAAGATTCTTTCCTTTCATCCCTACCCACATCCTCCCCAGGGTATAACTTATATTACTACCCAGATTCCATGCCCCTTTTGCCATGAAGAACTCACTAGGATAATGCCTCACTGCCAAGCTTACTGCACACATGTGCATTGCAGCAATCAGCCTACAAAGACTTTAAAGTGCTTCTAGTGTGTTCAGGGCTGGAAAAGAGCCCTGTCCTGATATTATTACAATCCAGGGAAAGATGATATTTAAAAATTAATTAGAGAAGGATATGGTTGGTATTTTGATAAATGCAAAAAAAAATGAGACTTAAGTATTCTCTGAAAGCATCTTAATCTTAGGAGCCAGAGGAAAGCTTGCCTAGGAAATGACATTTATGCTAAGATGCAAAGATTAAATAGGAAGTAGTCAGGTGGAGAGGTAGAGCTGCAGTTGGGATACAGGAGTAGAGTTTCAGGAGAATTAAGTGTGTAAAGACCTAGAGGAAAGATGAGAGCGATGTGTTAAAGGTCTTTATCTCCCTTTTCTATCCAGTGAGTCCCACTCTCTGCACTGTCTAGTCAACAGCAAGTTATTTGGTGGATGTTTGTGATGTCCCAGGCCGTAAGTGCTACCCTTATAATTCTCATTTTCCAGTTTCCCTGAAGCAAAAAGATACTCATGAGATAGTCCGTACTGAAGCATTAAAGATTTCCAGGTCCTTTGCTTTCAGAGCTACTTATGTATGAGCAAGAAGCTTCTGTACACCATTGTTTGCTTCAGGAAGAGAAACTTCTACAAGTGGGAATTTCAGCTCTTTGAATGGGTATTGCTTTGCTTAAGAACTTGTGGGAATGAAATAAGATTATTCTTGTCCATTAAAAATCACATTGTCTGACGGTAAAATTGTATTTAACTTGAACATGTTGGCACCACTAATGACATGGAGATCTTTGTCCATGATTTAGTATTGGTTGAAGCATGATCATGCATAATTTGTTAATGCAATTAAATATTTATAATATTTCCTTTTCATGACTATCAAAATTATGAAATATTGCTTAGAAAATGAGAATTGAAAAGGGTTTTAATCCTTAGACTCAACCACATTAAATACAAAAGCAGAAGTTTTATTCTTTTTCTCATTGCTGAGCTATGTCTTAAACTCTGATCAGATCCTCTAGTCAAAGCAATTACTTTCTGCACTGTGTGGTGGCTTCCTCTGCTCCAGAGCACCCATGTAGCTGTAAGTGCAGGAGGTGCTCATGCCTGCTGAGGACTTCTATTTTCTCCTGAGGTAGAAAGACTAGTTGCAAATCTTATAATGTCACATCTCACCGTAAATAGACAAAGGATGTAAAAGCCACACTTCTGAGGAATCTTGAGTGCTGTAAGTAGTTATTGTGGGTTCTCCAAGATGGGCTCATTAAATTAACATGAAATACAGAAGCATTTGTCATTTGTCTGTATCATACAGCTAATATCACAGGCTGAATTAATGAAAGATTCATTGGTGTGCACTTCACATTGGCTTAGCAAATTTGAATCTCCTTTATATGATTGCCATCTTCGTCTGCATAGTCTGCTAAGTTTTATAGTTCTTCCAGCTCCTCTCCAGGCTGTTGGCTCCTACTTATCATTTATACTGTCTCCCATGGCTTCTGCTCTACATGGCAATCTGCCTTTTTTTATAGCGTATGTATTTATGTTTATGTGTACCTTTACCTTATTACAAAATAACTTTGACATAGCTCAATTGATTGGATACTAGACTTAATCACCAATTTTAATTGCTCAGAAGCTATTAAAATACTTTTAATATTTTCATTTGAAAAATACAAATATTCCCTTCAAATTAACAAAAGTAATTATTATAAAAGATATGGCTTTAGCCAGTTATGTCTGATGCTGAGATGTAAGTCTGATTCAAAAATACAAAAGTCTGCCGGGCGGAGTGGCACACACCTGTAATCCCAGCATCTTGGAAGGCTGAGGCAAGAGGATCATGAGTTCAAAGCTAGCCTCAGCAAATTAATGAGGCCCTAACCAACTCAGAGAGACCCTGTCTCTAAATAAAATTAAAAAATGGGGTGGGGATGTGGTTCAGTGGTTGAGTGTCCCTGAGTTCAATCCCTGGTATAAAAAAAAAAAAAAAAATACAAAAGTCTATAGCTGTTACCAAGGAAACCAACTGCTGACTAGATGTTGAGGTACAAGTCAGCTTCCAATCTCTAATTGGAAACTCACAGGCCTAGATGGGTTGCTAAGATGTGAATTGTGTTACCCATGATTAAATCTTTCATGTGGTCATGGAGGCCAGTTATATACAACAGAAATTCATCTTTGGAGATTAAATAGTAGAACATATTGAGACTTCCTGAAATCACAATCTATTCTGATATATGACATAAACACTAGAATATATATGTACAAGATGGTCTTTATCAGGGTTGAAAAGGAAGATTTAACATCATTAAAGGCAGGGATTCTGAAAGAAAAACTAAAACTACTTTAGGCTCATGCCCCTTAAAATTCAACTGGTTCAAATTTCTAGTAAGACTAATGATCCTGTCAAAGATGAAACTTAGGCCTGTGGTGTGAGAAGTAGGTGTGCTGTGGTCTGCAGTAAGATTTAGCATACATTTAACGGATTGACAATGGAAAAGAACTCATGAAGGCAAATGAAGAGTGAAGAAGGAGCCCAGTTACTGCAGGCAAGGCTAAGTGGAGAAGGTGGAGCTGTGACTCCTGAATCCAGTTTTACCTCCATAGCAGCTGTGCCAAGACTAGTTGAGCAAGCTGCTTTTTCTCATTCTCTTTAGAGCAACATCGGGTGCTTTTGTTTTCAAAAAAAAATCTACAGTATGCACTATAAGGTAAGAGAAAAGTATGCTTACTTTTCTTTTTTTTTTTTTTTCTTTTTTTTTTTTTTTTTGGCTTAAAACACTAGAAAGTCTATTGGCAAGTAAAACAAGTGACTGGGAAAGAAACACATGGTAGATTGCTCCTTTGATAATCCCTTAGAAGCTCCATAATACTTGGGTGTATTTAACATCCACTATAATACACCACTTCTTCATAAACTGCACTTACCCTGGAGCCATGATTTCATAAACCAAGAAAAAAGAATAAACAAAAGGCACTTGTCAGGTATTCCAAAACTTTTTTCTCAATTTGAGAACTCTAGAATGTGAACCAGAAAATAGATTTGCTGTCTAGTCGACATGCTCCTCTATTAGGAGAACTTGAGTAAAACAGATCTAAGATAAATCTCTTGTGTATAGTGGGTCAGTTAAAGCTGCCTAGGAGGAGACCATTTAGTGCCATGAGAATGAGTGTCCAGGGATTGTGGCTTCCCCACTGCATTAGCAAGTGCCCTGCAATGGGGTTGGCCCTGGTATAGGTGGTAGATAGGTGTGGTGGTGACTATATCCGTCAGACCATTCCTGAGTCTGGAAATTGGCAGTGGTGTCTCTCTCAATTTTTGCCAATCCTAGTTCTTTGACTTTCTAGGTTTCTATGAGCTATGAATTCTTTTTCTAAGTTAACCAGGTCTAGTTACAGATTATTAGAACTAAGATCTCAGACTCATACAAATGTATCTTGGACTTATCTCTCCTAGTCATTCATCCTCAGTGAGCTAGTTCTGTAGCACTTTAGAATAAAATAGGTGTCTTGTAAGAGACGATAGATGGGGAACTTAGTAAATATCTACAGGGTTTCTTGGCCCAGTAACTCCTTGCTTGTGTTTCTGTTAAGGTCCACCCTCACTCTGGTTTCCACGAAGATACATGATGATGATGTAAACTTCACGTAACAAAATATTTCACTACTACCTCATGTCACAGTGAGAGTAAGGATGAGAGCCACCATGCTTTAACAATCAGTCTTGAGCCGAGGGTGCTTTTGGGAAAGATAGAAGGAACATGAGAAAGCAAGTGGAAAGGAAGGAAGATTTTTGGATGCTGTTAATTCCCACCTACATGCCTAGGGATCTCTTTACCATTTTCACACAATGGTACTTCTTTGTTACAGCATTGTCCTCAGGATCATTTGCTTCACATTTGTACATATACTGCTAGAGGATCTTGTCAATTTATGATTCCCTGAGAGCAGCTCTTAACTAGGACTAGTAATTACATGAGTATTGGAACTATGCTGAGGAGAAATCTATTCCATTTCCAGACTCTTCCTGGGGGACTGAACCGAACTACTCTCCAAGGCTCTGCTTGGTTTTGCCCCTTTCCACTTTCCTGTAGCTTCCTTTCCTTCTCCAGTCCCAATCTCCACTCCCTGAGCAGGTTGTCCCAGGAACACTTCCTAATAAATCTTTTTTGATCTGGAGAATCTAAGAGACCCCCCAAACCAGGCATCGTCTTACCTTCTTCATGGATTACAGCCCTTGAGAAATTAAAGCCAACATTCAGAAAGATGGGTCAAAATCTCTGCATTCAATCACTTCAATCTCTCCAACAGATGTTTGATGAATTCCTTTTAATGTTTAAGATGAGTTTGATTTACTTGCAACCAAGATACAATTCATCAGAGTGATGTAGTGACTCCTTTCCCTGTTCCAATGACAGCTCATGTAGATAAATGAAGAATGTCCACAATGTCACCATGAAGGGGATAACTCAGTATTTTTCTGAACAAATTTATTGGAGGATCATTGTCATATTCCTTGAGTTTTGGGTGCCATGGACCATTTATGATGTGTTATTTTTATATTTTCATTAGGGTTTACTGAGCTGGCAACCAGATGAAAAAAATTCAATGTATTTTGATGTGCTTTGTTTTATATATATATATATTATATATAATATATAATATATATAGCAAATATATATATTATATATAATATATATAGCAAAAAGAGAAAGAGAGGGAGAGAAATGAGAACAAAATCTTCTAAATTGCAAATCTGATCATGATCAATCAGGGTTAAAGCCCTTCTAAACTTCCTCTTTGTCTTCAAGCGAGTTTGCATTCTTTACAAAGTTCTCAAAATTCTTCATGGTGTGGTATCAAATACAATCTCCAGCCACTTTCTTCAGACATTCCCTCCATAGCTTAATCAGTGAACACCTTCAGTTTTTTGAATGACATGCTCTTCCTTGGCCCAGATCCTTTATTCCTCCTCTTTCTCCATATGCTGCACTTTCAGATTCTCACTTTATTTGAGTTATTGCTTTTTTAGTTTCAGGGCTTACCCAAGATCCAAACCCTCCCAGGAAGCCTTCTTTGATGCCCTGTCTCCCCCCAAATGCAGACCAAGATTTTCTCCTAGGTGTTCTCATTGTTCTCTTGACTTTCTTATAATACCATGTATATTATGCAGATATCACTATCTAATGTGAATAAATGTGTTTGTTTGAAATAAGGCTATATGGTCCCTGAGGCAAGATCATGTCTACCTGTTAAGTTTTATATTGCTGAAGCTTATCTAGCACAGTGTCTGGCTCATAGATTCACAAGTTTTGAGTGAATGAGAGGGAAAAGTTGATAGAAGAGAAAGGATGTATGTCATTTTGAACACCAATATAGTTGGTTCATTAAATGCCAACCAGGAAACATCTCTTTAGGAGAAATATGCTAATGGGAAATGTGTGTGTGTGTGTGTGTGTGTGTGTGTGTATATGAAATTATATATAATATATGAAATTATATAATATATATTTCTCACATATTATAGATGAAATTATATATAATATATAAATTATATATATTATAGATATGAAATTATATATAATATATGAAATTATATATAATATATATTTCATATATATTATATATGAAATTATAGATATATTATATATATTTCCCACTCCTGTTCCCTGCTTATATCTTTATGGGCATCAACTCATTATGATAACTAAAATTAAATGAGCTCAATAACAAAATAACTTCTGTAATTTAACAACTGAATCAAAAGTCTTTTAGATATGCTACCTGCCAGAACAAGACACACCCGTTCTCTTAGAAAAAAGACAGCTGAGATGGGTATACCCACTGCTGAGAAACAGGTCGATCACTTAACCTCTTTATTGTTATATTAAATTACAGATTAATGTCCAAGAGCAACTAGCTATAAAGACTGCTCTTTAAAATAATTTCATTTTCAAACTTGTCTCATTTAATAGCCAGATAGATAGATTAAGAAATAAACAGACTATGAAATACAGAACAAAGCATAAGAGTAAAAGTAAAAAGAGAATTGCAGTACACACAGTGTCTGACTCACAATGGTTCAACTAATGATTTCTTAACTTTATGATGGCTTGAAAATGATATGCAATCAGTAGAAATTATCCTTTGAATTGTGATCTCCTCTGGAGTTAACGATATGGCAGAACAGTAATCTCCATCTATGCTGGGCAATGGCAGGGAGTCTCAGCACCCAGTCAGCCACATGATCTTGAGAGTAAAACACAAGCTGATACTCTACAGTGTGTGTTGCTAAGCTATGATATTTGTTAGGTGAGGTGTATGAAATGCATTTCAACTTAGCACATTATTGGGTTGTAACTCCGTTGCAGATTGAGGAGCATATGTATATTGCTTCTTGTACAGAAAGCAGATTAGTCTGTCACCCAAAAGGAAGCCTGTATGCAATAGATTGAAGAGTAGCATTTGCTGTAAAAAGAGTGGCTGCAGTTACAAAAAAAAAAAAAAAAAAAAAAAAAAAAAATGCACCCCTAACATGAAGAACTCTACCACAAGGCACCAGCAGTCAAAGAAGTAGAAGTAGAACACTCTCACCTGCGTATGCTCCTGTGTATCCATGAGACTCGCTCTTAGCTCAGCATAGTTCTTAGTTTTAAATTGTCAAGTTTCACCCTGAACAGAATCATGCTGGATGCTATGCCCTCAAACAACAGATTAAGCAATCTTAGGAAAGGAAAATAAAACTCCTGCTGTCACTTCTCAGGCAGCATCCTTGGATGGCATCACTAGGGGTTCCAGGTGTGTATTTCCACGAGGACGGTCTCAGCCTTAGAGTACTCCTCAACACATGTCTCCAGCAGTCACTATCATCCAATTAAGGATGACACACACACAAAAAAGCCATGGGGTCACTCTGACTTTTTTCTTCAGCCAGTGACTGAGGATTACCATTTGGGATCCCAAACACTTCCTGCCACCACTGACCTTCCTATCAATGATCACAGAACTACTCCTATAGGCCAATCCACTGCTCTTTCAGCACAGAGGACAATGTTTATGGACTCAGTGGGAATAGCCACTTGTCCACGTTGTTTTTAAGCAGCATCTACTTCTGGGAGACCACCACCCTTCATTCCTTTGCTATCAGTTTTGTATGTTCTAGATGTCTGCAGATGTACCAGCATCTGAGCATCACCTCAGGGTGCAGCCAATCTAGTCCACCCCTACAGAGAGGAGGGTGACCATCGTCACAAGCCAGAGTGTTGGTCAGTAGTATGTGGTCCTACCACATTCTTCTTTAAGTATCTTAATCCAAGCCTAATTAGAAAAAAAATCAAAAACATGATCTTTGTCCTCAAATTATTTGCTTTCCTTCTCAATATAGATTTTATCAAGAAGAAAAAAAATCTCTTTGTCTTCCAAATTCTTGGTTCTCCTATGTTTCTTCTCTAATCGCATAGTGGAGTCCAGGGTTTTCTTAAAGTTTATTTATTTGTATACCACCTTCACACACTTTACCACCTGTACTCAGAAAGATATATGGATAGATAACTCCTTTGTTCTGCACTAATCCACTTGTCCCAAGCAATAAGAGTCATGGACTACTTTCATAGTTTTATGATGTACATTAAAAAAATACCATTAAAATTTTAAATGATCTAGCACCATCTAAAACAATCTTAATGGTGAACAGAACTCTGAAAAACAATTATTCGCATCAGGGCTGATCTCACTTGATCGCACTTGAGAATCGCCTTGGAAAACATTTTTTTTTTAATTCTAATGTCTAGATCTCACTCCAGACTAATTAAATCAGACAGAATATCTGAGAACAATGATATATGTAAAAGAGAAAAATTCATCATGCAGAAACTCCTCACTTTAAACTGAACTGTGCAGAAACTTCAGAATAGAAGAGTAGACAGCTGCTTTCTAACTAATTCCTTGCATCTTCCCTCCCAGCAGGGATTTATGAACTAGCATTTGATTTCCATGCTAATCAATGGTTGTGATAAAATTTCTAATTTTAGAAATATTAGTAGTTTTAGGCTTTGCTTACAAAATTTAATTTTCCATGTTCATTTAAGTTGAACAAAACAAAATCTTTATAAAGAAATACATAGTATGTTATTCAACCTGTGTACGTTGATTTCAGGTACAATTTCAGAACCTTGGTGTTTTGTCATATCTACATATATAGGGTCTCAAGTAGTGTCTGGCACATAGTAAGTACTCAAAACATGGTCATCAAATAAATAAATGAATAAATACATGTGGCTCTAATACTTACAGTATACAAATTATATCAAAATATTTTATAATCACTTCCCCTAGAGAGGAACAACATCATCTTGAACAACATCATCTCTACTGTGTCTGTTATGAGAAGGCCTTTTAAAATTTCAAAGATGAAAACAAAAGTTTTCTAATATTTCTTTCCTTCCTAGGAAGTAAAATAAGAAATAAATGCCACTTTGATAATCTGTCTTTGCTGTGCATGTTTTGGTGTTTGTAGTTTGAGTTAATGACATCCATTTCAGAAGAGGCAACTGCTTCTGACCAGGGTCGGCGAACTGGCAGCAATTCATTTATATTCAAGATTCTGTCTGCCCATGCCTGGCAGATAGGAAGTGCTTAGTAAATGTACCACAAGTATCTGAACCAAAGTGACTTGTGAGATGTAATCAAAGCACTTTCCGGTGGGGGAGTTTTCCCTCTGGCACTGCTTAAAAGCTCTGGTAGGCCCCACAACATCACCATTTATATTCAAGTTCCAAAGGACTAATCTTCTTTTTCTTTATCTTCTTCTTCTTTTTTTTTTTAGTTAGTGCAATATAATTTTCAAATTATTTGAATTCATTGTGACATATTTATAAATACACATCAGCATAATGTGGTCAGTTTCATTGCCCTCCCCTTTTCCTCTCATCTATCCTTCCCCTGATTCCTATCCTCTCTACGCTAGTGATATCTTTTCTATTTTTTTTTATGAAATCCCATACATTCATTCCCCCTTTTTTGCTCTCTCTAGATTCCACATGTAAAAGAAACATATAATCTGTAACCTTCTGAGTGTGGCATGTTTTACTTACCATGATGTTCTCCAGTTCCACCATTTTCCTGCAAATGATGCAATTTCATTTTTCTTTATGACCGAATAAAAACTTCATTGGGTAAATGGAACACATTTTTTTTATCCAATCATCCATTGACAAGTATCTAGGCTGATTCCATAACTTGGCTATTGTGGATTGTGCTGCTTAAACATGGGTATGCGTGCATCACTATAGTATGCTGACTTTGATTCCTTAGGAAAAATACTGAAGACAGATACTAGTTCATATGGTGGTTCCATTCCTAGTCTTTTGAGGGACATCCATATTGATTTCCACAATGATTGTACTGATTTGCAACCACAACAAAAATGTTCCTTTTCCCCACATTCTTGCCAACATTTATTATTATTTGTATTCTTGATGTTTGCCAACATAACTGGAGTGAAATGAAATTTCAGTGTAGTTTTGATTTACAGTCTTTGATTATTAAGGATGTTGAATAGAGCTGGGTATATAGCTCAGTTGGTGGAGTGCTTGCCTCCCATGTGTAAGGCCCTAGGTTCAATCCCTAGCACCACCAAAAAAAAAAAAAAAAAAGTACTAAAAAGTACTAAAAGGATGTTGGACATTTTTTCCATCTATTTGTTGGCCATTTGTTTCTTTTAAGAAATGTCCATTTGATTCATTTTCCCGTTTATTGATTGGATAATTATGGAGGTTGATGGCAAGATTTTTTATTTCTTTATATATTCTAGATATTAACACTCTGTTGAAAGAGTAGCTGGTAAAATTTTCTCCCATCAAAAATTTTTAATTTGATGATCTGTTACTCATATTTTCTGAGCTTCATGAGCAAATGACTGTAAGATCCTGGCAACTTGTGTTATGAAAATGTCTCTGAGGCATAATAAGCAGCTGCATTTCACTGTCCCTGATGAATGCTTTTATTTCCTTCAGAATCACACCAGGGCCAACCCTGTCACGTGTTGAAGCCAAAACACAACAATTCTTCTCCCTTCCATGTTTTTCACATACTTTTAATGTAAAACCCAAGCTCTGAATTTTCTTCTCTTGAGACATGATGTCAGAGAGAAAACTTTTGTGTTCCCCATTGCTAAACAGTAGCATATAATGCTAACCACAAATTCCATTCTACTTTCTAGTACCAAATGAAAGCAGGAAAACATAGCTTTGGTCAATAACTGCCAAGAAGTTGAACTGTATTCTTAGGGGACAGGAAGGATAAACATGGCATTATATTGTTCTAAGTAGCTCTGTTATAAGAATAGTACCCATTTCTCTCAGAGATACAAGAAATAGGAATGTGTGGGTGTTGAAAAATTCTCCTCATATGAAGCCAGGATAAAATCCATTTCCCTTAGTTTCTATTTTTGGAGAAAAAAGTCAAAAGATTGAGGAGGAATGAAGAAGAAGTTAAATCATATTTTTCTTTTTATCTATATTCATCCATCCATTCATACATTCCTTCTTTTGTGTTCATAGGTGGTTATTAAGCACATTCCAGCAGTATGTTTGTCTCCAGGAATGCTAATATAAGTGAGGTGTAGTATTAATTCATAAATTGAAATGTAGTGGGGATATGGTCACCTATACAGAAAAGTATAATACAAGCTTTCTGAAGAACATGTTCCTGATCTTTTTAATCTAAAAGTTTGTTATAACTTAATTCTAAAACATAAATTTAGTTGACTAGATAATCCCACTTCACATTGGTAAAATTCATTCTTCAGCACATGCACGATTTATCCATACTAATTTTTACATGATGACTGTGAGTTAAATTTTGAGGGAGAAAGCAAGGATTGTGTAGAAATGGGAATGGTGTTATGCCATATACAGTAATTTTCATGAACAAAGGATTAAGGGAACAGATGTGTGTTGAGCGGATTATAAACCGTTTTGCATAAAAGGATTGAAGAGGAAATTGAGAAAGGGGACCAATAGTTTATCTTCTAAAATCAGACATTCTTGAAAGTGAAAAGGAAAGCTAATACAAATTATGTAATTTAAAATGTTGATGGAGTTTATTCAGGAAAATGGATGTAACTTAAACATCATTATTATATTAAGTGAAATAAACCAAACTCACAAGGTCAAGGTTGTGTGTTTATTCTCCTATGTGGAAGCTAGAGAGGTAAAAGGAAAAGAAAGGTGAGGAGAGGATCTCATGAAAATAGAAAGAAAACCAGCTGAGTGAAGGAAAAGGACCAGGGGAAGGAAGAGGTGAGGGAAAGGAGAAATACTGGGCAATGATATTGGCCAAAATATATTGTTATATTGTGTGCATGCACGAATATGTAACGAAAAGTTCCAATCGTTATGTACAACTATAATTCACCAATAAAAATATGGAAAAATAAATAAAAATATCAAAACAAAATGTTCCTAAATTATACATTTTTTTTTTTTTTTTTGGTACTGGGGATTGAACCCAGGGGTGCTTTGCACCACAAGCTAAGCCCCAGTCCTTTTTTATTTTTTATTTTGAGACAGGGTTTCACTAAGTTGTTTAGGGCCTTGGTAAGTTGCTGAGGCTAATCTTGAACTTTCAATTCTCCTGCCTCAGCCTCCCAAGTTACTGGGATTACAGACATGCACCACCACACCTGTCCCCTAAATGATACCTTAAAAATGATTATTATTCAGTAACTACTTCAAATATAAAATTCTTTCAAAAATTAGAAATAACATGTCTATGTATATTAAAGTAAAAATACACATTTATTTAACTGTATATTACAAATATAACAGAATAATTATTCTTAATGTAAATTTTTGAGTTTAATTAGTATCTGAGTCAATATAACAAGTGCTAGCAACATTAAATCTCTCTCCCTTTTTATCCAGGGTCCCAAAGGTGTAATCTATTCCTAGCCATTTGTTATTAACTAATACTCTTCATCCTGTCTTTGAAAGGAGAGTAATAATTGTAATTGTAACTAAAGAGATTTGGACAATGGAAAGTGATCATCACTGGTTATCTTTCAGATTTATCACATATTATAGAAAGAACGCTCTGATGTACATGCAATTCATAATTACTAAATAAAACATGGCAAAAGTTGGAAGTACAAAGTGCAACAAACCCATCACAGCTCATTTTTATGCAACTGTTAATAATAATGCTTTGATAAATTTTTTTAAAAAACTAAACAAGTACCATACTGGGTAGGGCTCTAATTCAGCATTCATAAACCTACACTGTTCCAGGCAAAGTGAACAGATGACCAGTCAACAATTGAGAGAGTGGTACAGAAAACTCCAGAAAGAAAGAAGCAAGACCAGATTAAAGAGGCCTCATACACCATGTAAAGAAGCTTGGAATTATGCAAGGGCAAACTGGTGAAGTTTCAGATAGAATTGTTTTAGTTAGAACACTGGCTGTTAGAAGGTAGATTGGGAGAGAGCCAGTTACTTTTCTATTTGAATGTGAGATAGTAAATCATGGCCTGCACGCTGCCCACGTGGATATTTTTCATTTTGTTTTGTTCTTTGCTTGCTCCATGCTAATGTGCACAATATTTAACAAACTGAATTTGCACAGTCTTAACAACTAAATAGCAGATTTCACATAAAAATTTGGACTGCCAGCTTCTGTTGAACTGAAAAAGCCAAGATAATCAGACATGTCTTACTGAATTACAATTGGCAGAATTTGAGTAACAGTTGTCCCTTTAGAATATGAGATGGCACTGTTCAACCTAACTGCCTCGCCTGCTTTCCCCACATACACTAAATGCCCGGTCTGGTGGCACTTGAGCTGGGAATTTCCAGTGTAACTGCCCTTTAAGTGGGCAACTCTCACCAAAAATGGTCAGAAGAAGGAAAATCTTAAACTAGCAGCTGAATCCTTATCAGATGTCCCAACTTAATGGCACAAAAGTGTGGTCAAAGCAAATGTGAAGATAAGCTTCAGATATGGGTGAGAGTGAGGCCCAACTTATATGATCACATCAAACATTATTTTGGTCTTGTAATAGCACTTTCTACTTTAGCTAACACGGTAAAAGTCACCAAATGTAAAGTAATACAATGACCACTTTCCCACTGTAATTCCAAGCAGTAAATGACCAGAAGGAAATACGATTTCATTTATAGTTTCTGGATCACTCCAAGATAACCAGAGTAGGGCAAACTGACACTCACCTCCCACTCCTATTGGCCAAGAGCTTCACTGGGAGATGGAACATGGGTGATGGAGGCACAATCATGTAGTGGGTAAGGATGATTCACTGTGCTTGAATACTTTCTTCACTGATTCTGCAGAGTCATGGGCAGTTACTTTGGTTTTTCTCCTGAAAAAATGAAAAAGTATAATAGTTGCCTTGACAGCATCACATTTTATGTAGTAAGGAACAATTAAGACAATGCAAATGAAATGAAATGCAAACTATAAAAGAGCATACAAATATATTACATTATTTCTCAAATTCCTATAAATGATATTGAAAAAGATGAAGACAATGATTCTATCTTTGGAAACATAACCAAAGGAGAAACCATTATCCCAGTGATAGCCAGGACTGTCATTCATTAATTCAATATTGATTGAACTACCATGTTCATTCAAGGCAGGAATTCAGGCATCTTGGTGCCTTCTATTAAGTCCAAATCCTCCTGTGAAGTTTTCAAAATATTTTATTTAGGGATATTATAAATTCACTTATGATAATTAGCACTTTAGAAATGACCTAGAACATCTGCCAAACAACAGTGCAAACAGTTGGCTAGAGGCCTCAGCCATTTCCTCAGTCAGTCTTAACAACCACCTGCTGCTGCCTGGGCTTTCCTGCCAAAGCTCGATGTTTTGGTGACTGGCACTTGGCATGAGCTCAGTTTTGGTGGGATGGAATTAAATGAATGGCTATCCTTTTACAAGAATCATCAGATGCTACATCTGAGTGAGATAGTTGAGATTTCTAACCCAGTTCCCTCATTTTGCAGAAAAGGAAATAGAAGCTTAGTAAGGTTACATCCCCAGGTCATATAAGCAGATAACAGAAGCCTTTCAACTTCAAAGACCATCTCTAACTTATAGTTCTATGCTGTTTCACCATGGCATGGTATGTACTGCTTTTAACAAATACTGGACTCTGCTTTGAGAGTTTATTAATAGAAGTAGCCTTATATTTTCAAAACAGTGAAAACTAGCACTGATTTGCCTAATAAGCTTCCTTAAAGGACCATAAAATCATGATATCAATAAAGTACTTCATAGATATCACAAGTTATACCACTTAAGACAATTGTGGCCAAAGTTTATGAACAAGCACATTAAGTCTTTCAACCACCAGGGTAACATTTAAAGAAAACTCAAAATCACACCATGAAAGATGTTCTGCAAAAAATTAACATTACTGACCTCCTTCTTGGTAAAATAATGACCACAGTGGGCAAAATGTCAACAATATAGAAATAGCACAAAACATATTTTTATTTTACTTTTCCCCTCACATTTATATTCTTGATTGTTAAAGAACAACAGTATCCCCCCAAAAGAAAACAAGTACTTTATAGCAGATAATTACTGGGCTGAATGAACAAATGAATTCCCTCACATATCAATTTTTCAACCTAAACTCTTCTGCTGATGACACTGAAAGAAATTATGTGCAATACTGCCTTAGTTTCCCAGAAGGGACACTATTACATAAGCTATCTCAGGAGCCGTTGGAACCTGGAAATATTCCATTGACTCCCCGGTGCCATCTTCCCACTGTGCTTTCATTATCTCCCTTTCACATCAAACTCCTGATCATAGATCTGTGATTTTTATATAATATGATAACATTTTTCATGGAATATGATTAAGATCCAACTGTCTACAACACCACTGATAAAAAAAGTGAGCTAGCTAGGCCTGCTGGACACTCCTTATGGAATCTGGCCTTGCAGTGGAAAATGTTAAATTACAGCAAGCTGGTTATCAGGAGTGATACATTGCTGGGCCCATCAAATGACATTCATTACAGGCAGAAAAATATTTACTTGGTTCCATTTTTCTTAGTTCCCGAAGGAAGGCATCTGGTCTGAGTTCTAAGTGAGAAAACCTTTGATAATATCTGGCATTGGGGGAAGGAGTGATATCTTGGTGTGAAGGTAAAGGGATGTATTGTGAGGGCTTTGCATTTAACTATTTCATGCTTTCAAAGAAAATCAGCTACACAAATGAAAGTTTCAAGAAATACAATGTAGTGGTTAAAATATAAGCTTTAACTGCAGAACCTGTTTAAAGTACCGGGGTGCCCCTGACAATGTCCTGACTCATGGATGAAAGATTAGACATTACTTATAAAATGGAGATCATAATACCTCTCTGATGGGAATGTTGTGAAGATAAGGGAAATAAATTCTAGATGATTTATCTAAAGGGTCGAATCACTAAGTACTGAATAAATTATGGTTTTGCCATTATAAATAATAAAACCAAACATGGGCAACTTCATCCCTAAATAGTATGTCTTTGCTCTTTAAGATTCCAAGAAACTTTGTAATTTATACTTATCTACTCAGAAGTATGTGAGGGATCTTAGATCCCTGGAGCCTACTGATGACATGAGAACAATTATTCCTATCCCCTGGATTTCACAGCCTTGGCTACAGTGAGGATGCAAAGCTCTGGACTTCTGTGGTGTATGTAGGCTATGTGCTGGCACAAGAAAGGTTCTGGAAGGTGCTGTAAATTTCTTCTGAAATTGTTCCACTGACGAAATCCTGATCAACTCACCCCAAAATACTTGACAACAAATCTTCTTTCTCCAAGCAATGCAGAATTCACCATTATTCAAAGGAAAATGCCAATGAAGAAAAAAATCCAGGGTGATTTAATTCAATGATATTTTCCTGTCCAATTTAATTTGCGTCTCTCTAGGATGAAAAAATCTAATGACAAGTATAATGTAGGATGAAAAATTACAATGGAGCTTTTAGTATCATGGTAAAACACTAAATTAGGGCTGCCAGATAAAATACAGGATACCCAGTTAAGTTAGAATTTGAAACAAACAATGGAATTTTTTAATTTTTCATTTCTTTTTTTACTAAAAGCAGGTTCTAGGCCAGTCCTGGCCTCGGGAAGTGGATTTACAAAAATGGTTAGGGACACCTCTAATGATCAGGATCCATGTCAAATATACATATGTACATAGTTAACATGGCATTCTGTATTTTTATTTGTTTAATCTAGCAACCCTACTCCAACTGAATTATACTCACCTCTATATTATTTCTCATAGTTGATCACCTTTCAAAAACATTCTGAGACCCTTTCAGACATATTCCAGTACTATTTATTATTTTAAACAGATGACAAAAATTATAGATTAGAAAGTCATCAAATTTACTCATTTCATAACTTCATTTTATATAATTGTCTTATATATTAATGATAACTCCATAAGGAGAAAATTAACATGAATATAAATGGAGCTTAACTCTCCAGAGACAAAAATGAAATAAACATGCCAGCATAGGTTTTGGGAACCAATATACTCATATAAACTGGAACCAGCTGGATTTTATACACGTATTAAGACCCATGATACTTTAGACAAAAAGAAACTTCCAATTTCAAATCCTGGAGAGTTTTCACCCATGATTTCAAAGCAGAGAAATGAATATCTTGGACATGAAATGAAATCAATATTATGCTGTCATTGACAGTGCCAAGTTCATGCCATTAAAGTTTTGATATTTTTAGCCGACCTTCTGGTAACTAAAAGATGAGTTCTATGAAATACATTCCAAATCCAAGAGAACTGTCATAGTGCTGTTTTTAAGGGCATCCCTACAGACAGTTTTTAATAAAATTCCCATCTCACAAGGAGACCTACTTGCTCATGTGAACCATTCAGTGTATGAGAGATTCGTAAGGATATAGCAGTTAAGCTTAATTTAAGATCTTTGCTTGCTGAAGTCCCTCAAGCTTTATGGACAATTTGAAGTGTCTCGTAATCTTGATGACCTCTGGTCCCTGAATTCATCACAGAGAAATTCCAGTCCCCTCTGAATTTCCTATATAGTACCTAGTGGTCTCGATTCTAAACTATTAAGACCCAATCCTTAATCTCAAAAGGGTTATGGCAACAATATGGCTACTGTCTTGGTCACAACCACTCTCCACCCATGGCTGTTGTGCTCTGCTCCCACTTCCTTATGAACCATAAACTGAGAAAGTATTCCCCAGCCCAGCATGGCTGTGCTTAGTGGTTTCTTGCAGTTAGAGGGCATCTCTTCCAGTGAACACCACTGGGCAAGTTGACTTTTTTTATGTTCCACAATCTTCCTCTCAAGACACCCAGGACAAATCCCCAATGCTGGATCAGAACATTTTAATGGTTCTTATTGTGTGTCTCTCAAAAGAGTCTCTCCCCACTGACCTTGTTCCCAGTGCCCCAGGTGGTCTTCCATACATCTCAGTTCTATTCTTCACCTCATGGAATTCCCCTGCTTGACTGGAGCACTTTGTCAGTCTTTTATTCCTTGAAACTAACTTTAGGACCTTAGATCATATTGCAAATTTAATGTTTTCTTCTCTGTTTTTTTCAAAAATACTTATGTGCTTATGTAAGTAATGATCATAGCAACCCACTGTTTTGTTCATCCATTCCTGCATTTATTAAAATAACATTTTGGCTCAACAATGTCAAGCCACACTCTGACTCCTGCTCTCCCTCATGAGTCTTGTAGGAGGGACAGGTACAGTAAAAATAACATTAAAAATATTATCTGATGTCTTCTTGATTTTCTCTAAATCTTATTGTCCTGTAACTTCTCACACATTAAAACAATAACATTTATTTTCTTCAGGGAAAATGAGTTCTTGCCTAGAACAAAGGCTTTAGGTTTTAAATTAGACTTCCAGGTACATGGAGAGTGTTGTTCTTAAAAGTGAGGTTTTCTTAAGAGAAAAAGAAGTTTTCTGAATCCTAAAATTTTTCTTTTAAATATTGGAGACTAAATCTTGGAGGATTAATGCAGACATAAATTAGAGTACAGGAAGGGCAGTGTTCAAGCAAGAATACAGTCCATAGAGTCAGGGAGATTCCGGTTCCTGTGGAAAACAATTTTTAAATCAATAAATAAATCCTTCCAGGGGTGTGGGAAGAAAGGAAGCATGACAGAAGGTAAAAACAAGTTAAGATGCTGCATTGGACCCTTTCAGACCCAACGTGCATCATTGTATAGCCTTCATCCAAGGCTGAGGATAGGAAGCCATGTAACAGGTATGGGGAGTATGAAAGCACCTTAGACCAAAAGAGGAGCACAGAATGAGACTGGTTAAGTGGCTCCTTTGGAAGACATTATAGTAATCACCAAGTGTTTCCATTCATCTTTTCTGGTCACATAGCTCCCTGAAATTAGACACAGACATCACTTTGGCAAGAACTTGTTAAGTAGTAGATAGTAATAAACAGTGAAATGTGAACCAATAATGTAGCAGGGGCACAGGGTTTCTTTGAATTGATTTAAATGAACAATCAAGTAACTCATAGAAAAACAACAGCTGTACTAACCATGATCATAAACATTTGTAAACAAAGGGAGTCAACTAAGAAATAGGTCAAGGAGAAAAACCAAGATGGTGGACTATAGGGTGACTGTATCTCATGTCACTCTAGAACTCAGGATTCAAGAAGAGGAGGTATTGAGAGACTCGGGACCAACTCATAGCCACTGGGTGAGTCTCTCCCACTGGGCAAGGCTCGGCCCGGGCAGCAGGACCAGAGTGGCAGGCAGCTTCTCCGAGCAGGGCCAGGCAGCGAGAAGCTTCCATGAGCAGCCAGGCTCTCCCTTCCACACACAGCCAGCCCCACCCCCGACCCAACGATGGGCCTCAATGGTGGGCAGATGCTTGGAACAGGGCCGGGCAATGAGAGACTTTTGCACACAACTAGGCTCCCCTGGCCAGGGGGCCAGGTTGGACACAGGCCCAGACAAGCCATGCCCAAGCCCACAGTCTAGGACCTCTTCAGCAGACCATTGGTCAACAAGTGGAGGTGCTGCTGCACATTACCAGGGAATATACCCCACCTGAAGGCTACCACCCCTAGAGGGGCAGCTTTCTTAGGGAGCACGAAGTTATCAAGTTCCTCCAAGATTTCAGGTTACTGAAGGCTGGCAGGTAATATACTGGAAATCTACAGGGACACTATAAGCCAATAGAGGAAATCTGTAATATCTCAGAATCCCACTGATACCTGACCAATATGAGAAAACAAGGGAAGAAAATGCCCAAACAAACCTAGATACTATATCAATAAAACCCAATGACAGCATGGCAGAAGAAATGTCAGAAAGGGAGTTCAGAATGTACATAATTAAAACAATCAGGGAAGCAAATGAGGAGATGAAAGAGCAAATGCAGGCATTGAAGGAGGAGATGAAAGAGCAAACGCAGGCATTGAATGATCGCAAAATCAACAGTTAAAAGAGCAAATACGGGAAGCAAAAGATCATTTTGATAAAGAGTTAGAGATACTGAAAAAAAAAAAAAACAGAAATCCTTGAAATGAAGGCAACAATAAACCAAATTAAAAACTCCATTAAAAGCATAACCAATAGGATAGAACACCTGGAAGACACAAACTCACACACTGAAGACAAAATATTGAATCTTGAAAACAAAGTTGACCAAACACAGAAGATGGTAAGAAATCATGAACAGAATCTACAAGAATTATGGGATATCATGAAAAGGCCAAACGTAAGAATTATTGGGATTGAGGAAGGCTTAGAGAAACAAACCAAAGGAATGAACAATCTATTCAATGAAATAATATCAGAAAATTTCCCAAATCTGAAGAATGAAATGGAAAACCAAGTACAAGAGGCTTATAGGACTAAAAATATACAAAATTACAACAGACCCACACCAAGGCATATTATTATGAAAATACCTAACATACAAAATAAAGACAAAATTTTAAAGGCCATGAGAGAAGAGAATCAAATTACATTCAGGGGGAAACCAATAAGAATATCAGCAGATTTTACAATCCAGACCCTAAAAGCCAGAAGGGCCTGGAACAACATTTACCAAGCCCTGAAAGAAAACAGAAGCCAACCAAGAATCTTATACCCAGCAAAACTTACCTTCAAATTTGATGATGAAATAAAATCCTTCCATGATAAACGAAAGCTAAAAGAATTTACAAAAAGAAAGCCGGCATTGCAGAACATTCTCAGCAAAATATTCCATGAGGAAGAGATGAAAAACAACGATGTAAATCAGCAAAGGGAGGAACTCTCCTAAAGGAATAGTCAAATAATGGAGAAACTCAGTCATGTCAAAAAACAAAAATGAGCCAAATGACTGGGAATACAAATCATAACTCAATAATAACCCTGAATGTTAATGGCCTGAACTCATCAATCAAAAGACATAGACTCGCAGATTGGATTAAAAAGAAAGATCCAACAATATGCTGCCTGCAAGAGATTCATCTCATAGAAAGAGTTACCCACAGACTAAAGGTGAAAGAATGGGAAAAAAACATACCATGCACATGGGTGCAGCAAAAAAGTCGAGTATCCATCCTCATATCAGATAATGTGAACTTCAAGTCAAAGTTAGTCAGAAGGAATAAAGAAGGACATTTCATACTGCTTAAGGGAAGCATAAATCAGCAAGACATAACAATCATAAATATCTATGACCCAAACATTGGCTCATCCATGTACGTCAAACAAATCCTTCTCCATTCCAGAAATCAAATAGACCACAACACAATAATACTAGGCGATTTTAACACACCTCTCTCACCACTGGACAAATCCTCCAAACAAAAATTGAACAAAGAAACCATAGATTTCAAACACACAATCAATAATTTAGACTTAACGGACATATATAGACTATATCATCAAACAAAGAGGGAATACACTTTCTTCTCAGCAGCACATGAATCCTTCTCTGAAATAGACCATATATTATGCCACGAAGCTACTGTTAGCAAATACAAGAAGATAGAGATAATACCTTGTATTCTACCAGATCATGAGGGATTGAAATTAGAAATAAATGACAGAATAAAAAACAGAAACTACTCCAACACCTGGAGATTAAATAATACACTATTATATGATGAATGGAAAACAGAAGAGGAAAATTTTTTAAAGGAAAATTTTTTCATGGAGTGCATTCAATAAAAGAAGAAGAAATCGACAAATAAATGACTTAACACTACAGCTCAAAGCTCTAGAGAAAGAAGAACAGAGCAACACCAAAAGTAGTAGAAGACAGGAAATAGTTAAAATCAGAGCCGAAATCAATGAAATTGAAACAAAGAAGAAATTGATAAAATAAATAGTTGGTTCTTTGAAAAAATAAACAAAATTGTTAAACCCTTAGTCGCAATAACAAAGAGAAGGAGAGAGAAAAACTCAAACTACTAAAATTTGGAATGAACAAGGAAATATCACAACAGACACGAGTGAAATACAAAACATAATTAGAAGCTATTTTGAAAATCTATACTCCAACAAAACAGAAAATCTTGAACACATCAACAGGTTTTTAAAGACATATGAATTACTAAACTGAACCAGGAGGGCATACACAATTTAAATAGATCAATTTCAAGCAACGAAATAGAAGAAGTCATCAAAAGCCTACCAACAAAGAAAATTCGGGACCAGATGGGCTCTCAGCAGAGTTCTACAGAATCTTTAAAGAAGAGCTCATTCCAATACTTCTCAAAGTATTCCATGAAATAGAAGAGGAGGGAACCCTCCCAAACTCATTCTATGAAGCCAATATCACCCTGATACCTAAACCAGACAGAGACTCATCAAGGAAAGAAAATTTCAGACCAATATCCTTAATGAACATCGACGCAAAAATTCTCAACAACTTTTTAGCAAATCACATACAAAAATATATTAAAAAGTGCACCACGATCAAGTGGGTTTTATCCCAGGGATGCAAGGTTGTTCAACATCCAGAAATCAATAAATGTCATTCACCATATCAACAGAATTAAAGTCAAAAATCACATGATTATTTCAATAGATGTAGAAAAAGCATTTGATAAAATACACATCCCTTCATGCTCAAAACACTAGAAAAAATAGGGATAGTGGGAACATTCCTTAACATTGTAAAGGCCATCTACGCTAAGCCCATGGCCAATATCATTCTAAATGGTGAAAAAATGAAAGCATTCCCCCTAAAAACTGGAACAAGGCAGGGATGCCCTCTTTCACCACTTCTATTCAACATCGTTCTTGAGACTCTAGCCAGAGCAATTAGAAAGACCAAAGAAATTAAAGGGATACTAATAGGAAAAGAAGAACTCAAACTATCCCTATTTGCTGATGACATGATTATATATTTAGAGGAACCAGGAAATTCCACCAGAAATTCATAAGTGAATTAAGTAAAGTAGCAGGTTACAAGATCAATGCTCATAAATCCAATGCATTTTTATACATAAGTGATGAATCTTCAGAAAGAGAAGTTAGAAAAACTACCCCATTCACAATAGCCTCAAAAAAAACAAAATACTTGGGAATCCATCTGACAAAAGAGGTGAAAGACCTCTACAATGAGAACTACAGTACACTAAAGAAAGAAATTAAAGAAAACCTTAGAAGATGGAAAGATCTCCCATGTTCTTGGATAGGCAGAATTAATATTGTCAAAATGGCCATACTACCTAAAGTGCTATACAGATTCAATGCAATTCCAATTAAAATCCCAATGATGTACCTCATAGAAATAGAGGAAGCAATTATGAAATTCATCTGGAAGAATAAGAAACCCAGAATAGCTAAAGCAATCCTTAGCAGAAAGAGCAAAGATCTGGTATCGCAATACCAGATCTTTAACTATACTACAAAGCAATAGTAACAAAAACGGCATGGTATTGGTACCAAAATAGACAGGTAGATCAATGGTACAGAATAGAGGACATGGACACAAACCCAAATAAATACAATTTTCTCATACTAGACAAAGGGGCCAAAAATATGCAATGGAGAAAAGATAGCCTCTTCAACAAATGGTGCTGGGTAAACTGAAAAACCATATGCAACAGAATGAAATTAAACCCTATCTCTCACCCTGCACTAAACTCAACTCAAAATGGATCAAGGACCTGGGAATCAGACCAGAGACCCTGCATCTTATAGAAGAAAAAGTAGGTCCAAACCTTCAACTGGTTGGCTTAGTATCAGACTTCCTTAACAGGACTCCCATAGCACAAGAAATAGAAGCAAGAATCAACCACTGGGATAGATTCAAACTAAAAAGCTTTCTCTCACCAAAGGAAACTATCAGCAATGCGAAGAAAGAGCCTACAGAGTGGGAGAAAATCTTTGCCACTCATACTTCAGATAGAGCATTAATCTCCAGAATCTATAAAGAACTCAAAAAACTCAACACCAAGAATACAAATAATCCAATCAACAAATGGGCTAAGGATATGAACAGACACTTCACAGAAGAAGGTGAACAAGCAATGAACAAATATATGAAAAAATGTTCAACATCTCTATTAATAAGAGAAATGTAAATCAAAACTATTCTAAGATTCCATCTCATCCCAATTAGAATGGTGATTATTAAGAACACAAGCAACAATAGGTGTTGGAGAGGATGTGGGGAAAAGGTACATTCATACATTGCTGGTGGAGTTGCATATTAGTACAGCCATTCTGGGAAAGCAGTATGGAGATTTCTCAGAAAGCTTGGAATGGAACCACCATTTGACCCAGCTATCCCACTCCTTGGCCTATACCCAAAGGACTTAAAATCAGCATACTACAGAGATACAGCCACATCAATGTTCATAGCTGCTCAATTCACAATACCAGATTGTGGAACCAACCTAGATGTCCTTCAATTGATGAATGGATAAAGAAACCGTGGTATATATAGACAATGGAATATTACTCAGCTATAAAGAATAATAAAATTATGGCATTGGCAGGCAAATGGGTGAAATTGGAGAATTCTAAGTGAGATAAGCCAATCTCAAAAAACCAAAGGACAAATGATCTCGCTGATAAGCGGATGATGACACATAATGGGGGTTGGGGGGGGGGCAAGAATGGAGGAAGGAGGAAGTGTATAAGGGAAAAGAGGGGTGGGAGGGTTGGAGGGAGGAAAAAATAACAGAATGAATCAAAAACTATTACCCTATGTAAAGTTATGATTGCACAAATGGTATGCCTTTATTTCACGTACAGAGAAACAACATGTATCCCATTTGTTTACAATAAAAATAAATTAAAAAATTTAATGGCCATGAACACACACACGAAAAATAATGCCTATTATGTATGTGGAGTTTGAATCAAAAGGTCATTTATAAGGTATAATAAAATAAAGTATTATTAGCATAAATGCAATTTTTACAAATTAAATTTTTTTAAAAAAATGAAATGCTGTGAGCACAGCAGCTTCATTAGAATAAAAATATACTTTTCCAAGGTAACTGTTTAGAAGTTAACACTATTTTATATGCACAAATTTTCCTGTTTTAAAGTAAATGGTTGTATATTGTATATTATCCAGGTGGGTGGTGTGACGTTTAAAATTCAGGGAGAGAAATGAAAATTGTCTGTAGTGAAAAATAACACCAGAAAGTGATCTATTTCTGAACAAGCTGGATTTGGTTGCCTGGAAACAATTTTATTCTCTCTTACAAGGCCCTGTTAAACTTACTACATGGGCCTCATCTTCCTAATCCCTGACTGAAATCTCAGGTAGGTCCCATCACTTACGGGATTATTTTTATCTAATAAAAAGTCCTCTAACTTTTCAGTATTAATAAGTGCAGGTGTCCTTGAGAATTACATAATTCTACTCTAATATAGTGCTAGATTTTTTTTCAAACTTGTTAAAAGAAAAATCTCTGCCTAGTAAAGTGTGATGGCTCACATTTAATTTAGAAAGCCTACATTTGGAAAGGGAACAGACAGGGGCCGTTCTCCCTTCTTTGTTCTACCTCTCTTCCCATATTGCTGACTGCTGTTTCTTACCCAGAAATCGAGCAAAAGATTGAGGCAATAAAAGGAGTAGAGCACAGTCATAGATGCTTGACACAATTTCAGTCTAGCACTGCAGACTCCTGGATGAGACTGATCTTAGAACTTAGTGGTTCTCTGCAGATCTGCCCACTGGGGCTCTCTTCCCTACGTCTCTAGAAACAAGAAATTCTTGTTTATAAGTACTTATAAGCTCCCTCAGCCCCTGGAGCTTCAGTGGTCACAGGATAATGGTGCCTCTTTGGCTCTCCAGTCAGTCCTCTTGAAAGCTTCTTTTCTCAAGATTCTGTTTTGGTCTTCAAGAAACAGTTTTCTCAGTTTGTTCTTCCTGGTAAAAATGCACCTGCCTCCCAAGGCAACCCTCTCTACTGCTATTGGCACACATTGCTGCAGCCACAGACTCTCGTTTCAGGCTTTTCCCCTTTGAGCTACAGTAAGTACACTATGTTAATAAAATTCACAGTCTTATTTTTAGATTAGAAGTAAGTTCCACTTGTTCTTCATGTAATTATTCTTCTACTTTAAGTATCATCATCCACTTATCAGGGAAAACATTTGGCCTTTGTTTTTTTAGGATTGGCTTTTGTCACTTATTATGATAATCTCCAATTCCATCCATTTATCTGCAAATGCCATAATATTATTCTTCTTTATGGCTGAATAATATTCCATTGTGTATAATACCACAGTTTCTTTATCCATGCATCTGTTGAAGGGCATCTAGGTTGGTTCCTCAATCTAGCTATTGTGAATTAAACTGCTATAAACATTAACGTGGCAGTGTTACTGCAGTATGTTAATTTTAAGTCCTTTGGGTATAAACCGAGGAGTGAGATAACTGGGTCAAAAAGTGAATCCATTCCAAGTTTTCTGAGGAATCTCCATACTGCTTTCCAGAGTGGCTGCACCGATTTGCAACTCTACCAGCTATGATGAGTGTGTCTTTTTCCCCCACATCCACGCCAACATCAATTATTGCTGTGTTCTTGATAATAACCATTCTAAGTGAAGTAAGATGAAATTTTAGAGTCGTAAGGGGGTGGGGTGTGGGGGGTAAGAGAAAAATGGAGGAACTTTAGATTATGGAGAAGGAAATGAGAAGGAGGAGGGAGCTGGAGTATGAAAGATGGTGGAATGAGACAGACATCATTACCCTATGTACATGTATGATTACATGAATGGTATGAATCTACATCGTGCACAACCATAGAAATGAAAAGGTGTACCCCATTTGTGTACAATGAATCAAAATGCAGTCTGTGAAAATAAAAAAGTTAAAAATTAAGGAAAAGAATCTACTTGCTTAGATTTCATTTTGTCACTTTGTATCTCTACTCAAAAGTATGATTGTTTTGTTTGTTTTTTGCTTAGTTTTAGTTATCAGGGTTTCACTAATTTTCTAAAATTTTATGAGAATGGTTCCTTCTGTTTCCATGCACTGGAAAAGTTTCTATATAAAGGGAGTAACTTTTCGGAGGACATTTTGAACACTTCCTCATAAAATTTGCTGTGTTGTGATGAGGCCCTAGGAGAGAGTAAGTCAGCCAGTTTAGGAACCTCCAAGTGAGGACAGAGGCTGATGGGACCCCATGAATTTGGTGGGCACATTCATTGAGTCTGAGTCTGGTGCGTGACCTTTCTCTGATAGGTCTGGCTCTAACTCCAGGCTTTTCATACATTTGCCTGCCTGCCTGGGATATTCTCTCACTATTCTTGGCTAATTTCCTGGGTCCTTTCTCAGGGTTTGATTTAAATGTCACTCCCTAGAGAAACCTTCCATCTCCATAATAATCTGAATTAGATCATCAGTTATGGTTTCTCAGATCATCTTGAACTTTTACTACTACCACTTAACACAATTTAGAGTTACGTATTTATTACTCTTTAATTTTTGAAGTCTTTTTTGCCCCCTTAAGACAGTCATCTCATCACTGTTATTCATCAGTGAAAGATGAGGACTGTGTTTTCTCCCCTATAGCTACGTACACAATTCACAATGCACTCAGTAAATTCATAGCACATTCCAACAAAACTGTTTTAGCTTCGGGTAAAAATCCTTTTTAATATATGCATGACTTTTATATAGAGATGAGCTCCACTTTATTTTGTGTCTTCCTAGAAACTAGGTCACTCTTTGAACCTCTGGAACTTACGAACCTGTGTAAAAAACTATCATTCAAACCCATCTCCCACATTTCACTGACAAGAAAATTAAATGATAGAATAGTCATGCGACATCTCTAAATCCTGCTACTTAGTACCAGACCAGGACCAGAAACCATATCTTCTCGATCGCTGTCTTCATGTATTTCCCACATGCCATACTCCCTTTTGCTACCAAACTCTGTTCTCTCACTCTTTCATCTCTTTGCTCTCCATTAGAAGGCCCCCATAACACCCTTTGTACTCCTAAGGTTCCAAGATGTGATGAAAGAACAGCAGTACCAAAAGGCAGAAGGAGCTTTGAAATCCAACAGAACCGGGTTCTAATCCTGATTCAGTCACTTGACACCTGCGTGAATTTGTACAAGTTCCTTAACTCCACTGAGCCTGTTTTCATACCCCTAAAATGGTTGTGTAATTGATATGAACATGAATTTTAAAATTATATATAAAACTAGTGTCTGGCACATGCCAATAAATAAGCAATTCATGTTATAAATTGGTGAGACGGCACACACAGTCATGTATTTGCCCTGTGTTCTGTTTGCAAAGTATAGAAACATCTGGAGAAAAAGGTCTGAGTTCAAACCCAACATGATCAATAATGCCCTGAGTACTGAGGTTGTATTTATTACTGTAACATAGGAAAGCTAAAATAGTCTCTGGAAAAAATCTTTCTACAAACTTCTTGATGATTCAGTGGTTGCAGCAAAGACAGGAAAAATCAATCTTAGACTCTCTCTTTTAATTTCTTTTCATGATTACCATCCTCAAATGGACAATGCAACTTAAATTAATGCTGTATTTGTTCATTTTCCTCAAAACAAACATTGATCAGATTCAGTCTGAAGGATCTGTAACATCTCTTCTGTAATTATTTTTAAACGTATTAAGAGGGATCTGTGTATTATAGACTATTTCTGGGAGACAGGTCTTCTGGGTTCTGGCTCCTGCTCTACCATTCACTTACTGTGTGACCTATGGAAAGTTACTTCTGGTTGAGACTCCATCGTCTGTATAAAATGGGTACATGACTAACTCATAGGGTTGTTTAAGAATCACACAGGTCATGCATGTTAAAGTCAAAAAGTAAAATACTCTTATAATGAACGATTGTAATTACTACCAATATCCCTGAAAAATATGATTAACACGAGCTGCACATAAATAAAGATCACTGGAACCTGACGTAAGTAAGGTATAATGCTTGTTATGATGATGATGATATGTGCAAAATGTTACACAGAGTACTCAGAGGGCTAACTGGCTTATAGTATAAATATAATAAAAATTATTCTTTCATTTAAGAAAAAGTGGTGAAAACAGTTGAGACCCACTGCTGAATATTAAACATGTTTATTAAATAATTATACCTGCAAGTGATCCAAAATGATCCAAAACTAACAATACATACATTTTGCATTCTTCAACAGCAGCTTACTTTCCTTTGTAGAACACTGATGCAGGCTTACTGTCTATCATTAGTACTCTCCAGATTGTACTTAAATTTTCTTCTCAATGCTTTCTCCGATGTCTCAGCACACTACCACCTAGGAAATGCTTCACTGCTGCAAAACTTAACTTAGCCCCTATCAAAAGCTGTTAGTTACAAGCTCTGAAACTTTTATGGAACTTTTAGATTTCAGTTTAGATGGAACAAAATGAAATTATACTGTTGTAGTATATAAATCTACCTGCAATAGCTCAAGTATTGGTTTGATTGTGGCTATTTTTAAAAAGTACATACTGTGCATAGGGGATAAATAATACTTAAATAGAAACATGACTATGTAAGGCATCATTTTTATCAGCCAACACAGTGTTATAAATTTCACAACACTGTAAAACTTAGTCTTTATCCCAGCCCTGATTAGGCTGTTTAAAATGCCCACCTTTATTTCACATCATGAAAGTGACATTTATATCCAGACTGATGCCAGAGGAGGTAACATTTTCCTTAAGGGGTTAAAAAAAAAAAAAAAAGCTGTGTGCAACACTGATAGAATGGCTAGACCAGCTGCACATTCATAATCATCATCAGTAATTGTTAAATGGAAAGGAAATAAAAATTACCTTTTTAAAAGAGATTGGACACACAAATAGGGTCTTGTTTTGCTGGCTTAGAGAGCTAGTACTTCAGAGATTAACATTTCTCAGCAGTCCCTGAAACTAAGAGAAATACATTAGAAGATGCAGAGGAAGTTATTATGAGAACAAGTCCAAGTGTTCTTGACAAATGTTTATTTAATCTTTTATTTTTTAAAAAATGCAGTAAGTTTTTTAAATGCCTTAAATAAGGGCTGGGAATGTGGCTTAGTAGTGCAGTATTTGCCTAGCATCTACAAAGCCCTGAGTTCAATTGTGTGTACTACAATAAAAAGCATTTCAATTAAATTCATTTTAATTAATACATAAAAACATAAAACTTGTAGATATTAAGCTGGTACTATGTGATGATCTCATGTTTCTACACATATACACATTATGTAATGCTTAAATCAGATTAAATCTACCGTCTCAAAAATTTATCATTTCTTTTTGGTGAAAATTTTTAAAATCCTTTCTTCATGTTTTTGAAATGTACAGTACATCATTGTTATCTATGGTCACCTGCTAGGCGAAAGCACACCCAAACTTCTTGCTGCTAACTAACTCTAGCTTTGCACCCGTTGACAACCTTTGCCCATGCCTCTTCCCTCACCTCCACTGCCTCTGGTCACCCCCATTCTGCTTTCAACCTGTATGAGATCAACATTTTTAGACTCCACATATAATTGAGAGCATGTGGTACTTGCTTTTCTGTATCTGGCTTATTTCACTTAACATGATTATTTCCAGTTCCATCCATGTTTTCACAAATGACAGGACTTTATCTTTTTATGGCAGAATAGTATTCCATTGTGTATCTGTACAATATTTCCTTTATCCATTCATCCATAATGAACATTTCCATCGTTTTTATCTCTTGGCTATTAAAAATAGCACTACAGTGAACATGGAAGTGTCCATGTCTCTTCAAGATACTGACAATTTCCTTTGAATATATCTCCAAGAGTAGGATTTTTGGATCATGTATTAGTTCTATTTTTAATTTTCTGAGGAACCTCCATACCGTTTTACATAATGGCTACCCCAATTAACATGCCCAGCAACACTGTGCACATTCTTACCAGCACTTTTTATCTTTTATCTTTTTGATAATAGCCATTCCTACTGGGGTGAGGTAATATCTCATTGTGGTTCTCTGATTTGCATTAATCTAATGATTCTTGTCTTTGAGCAATTTTTTATAGACCTCTTAGCCATTTGTATGTTTTCCTGTGATAAACACCTTCTTAAGCCTATTGCCCATTTTCAAATCAGGTGTGTTTGTGTGTGTTTGTGTGTGTGCATGCGCACATGCATACTATTGAGTTTTTGGAGTTCCAAGTACATTCTGTATCTCAACCCCTTATCAGATGCATACTTTCCAAATATTTTCTCCCATTCTGTAGGTTGTTTCTTCACTCTGTTGATTGTTTTCATTGCTGTGCAGAAGCTTTTTAATGTAATCTCATTTACCAATTTTTGCATTCCTTTCCTGTGCTTTTAGGGTACTGTCCAAAAATATCTTAGATCATTCCAATGTCCTCATGTATTTCCCTATGCTTTCCTATAGAAGTTTCTTTTCTTTTCTTTTCTTTTCTTTTTTTTTTTTTTTTTTTTTTGTACCAGGGCTAGAACTCAGTGGCACTCAACCACTGAACCACATCCCCAGCCCTATTTTGTATTTTATTTAGAGACAGGGTCTCACTGAGTTGCTTAATGTCTCACTGTTGCTGAGGCTGACTTCGAACTGGAGATCCTCCTGCCTCAGCCTCCCAAGCCACTGGGATTAAAGGTGTGCGCCACCCCGTCCGGCTTCCTATATAAGTTTCTTAATTTCATATTTTTTAAATCCCTTATCTTCATCTAAATAGCTAAGTCAAATGTTTTTCATTCATCATTCAGCAAATAATTACTAATCAACTAAAATAGGTTTTTAATTTGTTTTTTTTTCCACTGTTTGAGATATTAAAGGTAGAGATAGATAAGACACAGTCCCTACTCTCAGGGAGTATACTCTTTGGAAAAGAAAAATGCATTACTAAGAAATGAGAAAATAATAGGATTCTACAGCAAGTTTCTTCTAAAGGTTCTCAAAACACACAGGCATGTGTGATCTATGTTGCTAACGTGTTTCAATAACGATTTCATGAAAGAAGCAACATTTAGTCTGGGTCTTAAAAGTTAAAGATAATACTCCGGGGGGGGGGGGGGAATTTATTGTGGAAAGGCTTAGAATTCAGAATGTTAAAAAGCACGACGTCAGACGCGAACAGCTCCGCTAGAGTAGGCCGAGCCTGCGGGGAGGCCCTGTGCTCGCGGCCCGGCTGGGGCCCCGCTCCCGGAAGCCGAGCGGCCCAGCCGGGCGGCGACTCCCGCGGCGCGGACGCTGGCGCCGGGGCGAGGGGAGGCGGCGAGTGAGCAGGCCCGGAGGCCTCGGCCGCGTCACCGCAACCCACATGGCTCCCGGAGTGGGCGCGGCCTCCAGGGTGCTGCCTCACGACCGCAAGTGTGAGGAGTGCGCACCCGAGGAGGCTGCGCGGGCCGCGGAAGTGTGCCGAGAATGCGGCTCCCGCTACTGCGGCCGCCACGCCGAGGCGCACAGGCGCAAGTTCCCCGGTCACCACCTGGCCCAGTGCCTCCCTGGCGCCCGGGCCCGGACCTCGCGAGCCGGCGGGGAGGGGCCCCGGAAGGAGGAGGTCGGGGCCTCGGTGGAGCCGCAGCGGGAGGCAGAAAGCCAGACGGAGGACAGTGAGTCGGAGGAGGAGAGCGAGACGGAGCGAGAGAGTGAGGACGAGAGCGAGGAGGAGAGTGAAGAGGACACTGAGGAAGAGCCAGAGAGCGAGACGGAGGAAGACGACCACGAAGGAGAGTCCGTGGCGGAAGGAGAAACCGCGGCAGAAGGCGAATTTGACCGAGAAGCAGAAATGAAAGCAGAGAGCGTGTCCGAGAGGAAGACGTGCGCGGACCACTGGCTTGATTTGAGCACCCACTGCCAGAAAGATGGGCCGCTCATCTGTGTCCTTGGGGCTCACCAGGACTACCAGCTCTACACTCCAGACGAAGCCTTGGCAGAACTAATAAGCAAAGACTCCAGCAGAACGAAGGAAGCCCTTATAGAGTTGGTGGAAAAGTTAAAGGTCAAGAGTTCAGATCCTAAAGTAACTCGGGACCAGATGAAGGTGTTTTTACAAGAAGAATTTAAGAAAGTTCAGAAAGTGGTTGCTGATGAGGAGCAGAAGGCTGTTCATCTAGTGGATATCGTGAATGTAATGGACACAGCTCATCTACCTGAGATACTGGCAGACATTCAGTCCCGTGTGGACAGGCAGACGACTCAGACGGCCCAGGCCAAGGAAGAACTTAATACCGCGAATGAGTCAGCTGAGCCAAAGGCAGAGAGTGCCTTGGAAGGACCCAGTGGTGCCAGTGAGGAGAACACATGACGGCTTGCCATCAGAGTGGAAAACCACCCCTTCCCTTGTGTATATACAATGGCTTCTGATTTCTGTGAAGACTGCCCAACAATAAATGTACTTCCACTGGATATATCCCCAGATCCACAGCAGGCACATATCTCTCCAAGGAATGATCAGTTTTATGCTTACTATGTATTTCTCATTCTGTTGTTGCAATAGGTCAAGGAAAGGGCTCTTTTGATCAACCAGGAGCAATTAAGAAGGCTCCTTCCCCTCAATGGCTGCTTTGAACTTACTCAGGAAAGCCAGCTCTGTAATACTGTGTAAGTCAACAGTATCACCTGATTAGTGATCTAGAATGATCACGAAAGGAAATTAGAATTTTTTGCCTGTCTGCAAACAAAAAACCTACTTCGTTCACACTGAAGCATTAAAGAAATGAGGACAGAGTAGGACTCTATTGACCCATGTCCACAGTCACTAATAGTCCAGTTCTACCTTGGTGAAAATGTGGTGCCATGAATTAGGATGGATGACCTGAAAATGAAGTTGGAGAAAGAATTAAAAGCTAGAAAGAGACAGATATTTTTAGCATATGAGGTTATCCAGGACTTCAGATTCAGAATTCAGTGCTGTGGAAATGAAAAAAAATGAAGATGTGGAAAGGAAATGATCTGAGTATGGGGGTTGGGTGCAGAAATGAGGATCAAAGGAATCTGATTAAAAGTTGAAATTTTTTTTTTAAGAAACATGACATCTTCAGGAAATAACTAACAATTCATTATACTTACCTGGATAATAATTTGTCAGCAGAGATCATCAACTGCAAGTTATCTTAAGAAACCAGAAAAATATCCTGTTAAATCAAGCAAAGACAAATTTATTGCTTACTGCATCCAGGGAGGCCACTTAGTATCTCAACAGAATCTTAGTTGTATCTTGCAGGAGAAAGGGGATTTGAAAAGCATTGTCTTTAAGACTGTAGGATCTAGTTTAAGGCATGCCACTACTTTCAGTGACTTGATCTGCTGAACCAAGTTTATAGTATAATAATATAAGATGAATGGACATGGTAAAGGCAGGATTTGGAAAAGTCTTTGAAGAATAAACCATCAACAGCTACAAGATCTATTATTCTGAATGGAGGCTATTTACTTAATGAGAACAAATCAGTTTTTAAGATAAATTCAGGAGGTTCTGAAATAACCGATAGTTACTTGCAACTTCATCTTCCTGGGAAGGATTTCTGTGATACTAAAGTTAGGTTAACACCGAGGTTGAAAATAAAATCACCTTAATGTAGACAGTGGGCTGGATGTAGATGGCTTCATGTGTCCACAACAGATGATTTTTGAAATAGAATGTGAGGCTGAATATTGGCAGTCGTTTTATACCATTTTAAAGAATTTGACATGGGGTGGGGGGAAGGAATGAAAGGATCAAGTTTGGGCCTGTGCTAAAGTGCTTTGCAAAAGAAGAAATTCATCTAATTCTACCAGCAATCCTAAAGAAAGTAATTATTTTACCCATATTTCAGATAATATGAGCCTTAGGGAGATTTTATTTTAAAAATAATCTTTGCCCAATGTCTCTTAAGGAGTGGTGGAGCCAGATTTCAAATTCAGTAACTAAATCCTTTTCTTCCTTCTTCATTTATCTGCTCATGAACACTTCGGTTTTTTAAAACCTACAATATGTCAGGCACTGTTTTAGGCAATGGTAATATCCTAATTAACATGGTATAAATGTTCTGTAGCTTCTTGGTGTTTATAATTTAGAGGGGAAAAAGAGACGATATGGACAAAAGAAGATAACTTCAGGCATCTAAAATTAGAAACTTTCCTGGTATCATTAAATATAGATACCTAGATTAGATGACATTTTAAATCAGCACATCAGTATAGAGTTGGCAAAATCAGGAAGGCTGAGAATCCTAACAGTTTTATGCATCAAATCAGTGTATGACAGGGGGGTGAGATCCAGGCCCAGAGGGGAGGGGAGAATAGAGTGCTTCCTCCACTGTGTAGGCATTTTGCAATATTTCTCAATTTCTGGCCTACATCAATCTGTGTGGGTTCTGCAAATTTCAAATTTCCCAACCTTCTGAGCCCATTGTCCAAAACCACCTATTATTTTTTTTCTGTGAATGAACAAGAAGTAGTCATGTGATCAATATCTGTTCAGTCATTATCTAAGACAGCCTCCCAAAGAAATATGGCTTACTATCTATGGGTCATTTCCTTAGTGAAAAATGTCTCCACTTTGGAAGTTTTGGTGAGTCTTTTTCCCTGAGTAACCCAGTTGTTCATCTATGGCTGAGTGATGGGGGTTTAGTGATTCAGGGCTTCTAACCCACCTTTCTTAGGGCAGAAGTTGGTCACCTGATTCTCTCTGGGAGTATAAATAATGATACCTGGCATTTACAAAGGCACTTCTCATGCAGTTATATTGTTTTAATATAGCACAGTTAAGAAAATGATGTAAAAAGAGAGTAAACACCATCCTCTAACATCTCTGTGCCCAGCAATAAAGTATCACATATTCTAATTCCAACCCCTCTGTTCTTCCCACTGTTCCAATGCTAACATTCCTTTACAGTCCCCCATAGAGGAAAAAAAAAAAAATGCCATACTTAACTAAGCTCTTATTTTTAGTATCTTCATTCTTCTACTACCACTGTTTTATAAATGTAATATTATTAATGCTCCCCCATCATTAATTACAGACACCGTCCTTAGTCCTATTGATCTCCATATGACTGGTTGACTGCTGACTACATATCTTAAACTAGACCTTGGCCATAATCAGGAGATAAGATTTTGCATTAAGAAGAAAATACCTACACATACCTCTCTGAGCAGAGAGTTCAGTGAAACAAACTTGGAAATATACTTCCCACTCAGATTAAAAAAAAAGATCATTAGAGAAGAAATCTATTCCTCCTCAATAAACTTTACTTTGACATCTTTACTTTGATGTCTTAAAGTATTAAGTTTTTTTTCTTTGGGGGAATACCAGGGATTGAACTCAGGGTCACTCAACCACTGAGCCACATCCCCAGTCCTATTTTATTTTATTAGTTTAATAGTTTTCTATTTTATTTAGAGACAGGGTCTTACTGAATTGTTTAGCACCTCGCTGTTGCTGAGGCTGGCATTGAACTCCCAATCCTCCTGCCTCAACTTCCCAAGCCTGAGATTACAGGCATGCACCTCTGTACCCAGTTAAAGTATTAAGTATTTAGCCAATTATTGAACTTGAGGTAAACTTTCCACTGAAATAGAGATAGCAAAATAAGCCTTAAGACCCAATTTTAATAAGGATGAAAAATAAAAATATAATCAGCAATTTTTGTTAAGATCTTAAAAGTCTTATAAACGTCATTTTCATTCATCTTTTTGGTCCCAATATGTTACTGAGGAGAGTAAATGTTTGACTTCCTCTATAGTTACTTTAGCTTAATTTATTTTGCACACTGAAAGTAAACCTGGTAATGCCTCAGTATTAAAGTTTTACACTGATATTCAAGTATATTCAGTTCATAGATCATAATTTATATGCCTCCTTAAAGTATTCACAAAAAAATAAAACAATAACATTGATGCCTAAATGAGAAGCAGTATACTCAGGAAAGAAAAAAACAGCTAAATAGGAAAAGAAGAGCCCTTTAGTGTACACACACATGTGCGCGCACGCGCACGCGTACACACACACACACACACACACACACCCCTACCTGGCCTTCCTCTAATTTACTAGCACCATGTTTGCTTTCCTCCACTAGACAAGAGCTTCCCTTCCACCTTGCAACCAGCATCCAACCAAGAAGTTGCAGTCAATATGGAGAAACTACCCACACTTGAAAGCAGGTGCCCTTTGCTCTTGTTTCTGATCTTTTCTCAAGTCCCATAGAATCACCAGAAGATTAAATTCACAAGTTCTCTTCTATCTTTCTTTTCTGATAATTCTTTCAAAATTTTTATTATGGTAAAATACACATAACAGAATTTACCATCTTCTTTTTTAAAATCTTTCTCATTATTATTAGTGTTCTCCCTTTACAGTATAATATTCCTTAGTGAATATTTTTTAATCTTGCTCCACACGCAGGGAACTTTTTCAGCTTATTAGTTCAAATATTTCTTCTAGAAAATGCTAAACAGAAGTTTTCGGAACTGGTTTGCAGGAAAAGTGTGGAAAATTTTGGATATACTGGATGGAGAAGCCTTTAATATTATACACAGAGTTGAATGGGTGATTCTGGTGGGAGCTGAGACCAGAATGCTTATAAGAATATAGACAGTAAAGACAGTGCTCACAGTGTTTCAGAGAAGAATAGGGACTATACTGGAAATTCGTATCACATTGTGGCAAAGAACATGTCTACTTTTTGTCCAGGTCCTGAGATTTTGTGTGAGACTGAATTTAAAGATGGTGGATTAATTAATCTGGTGGAGAAAATTTGAAGGCAACACAACATTCAGATGGTGGCATGGGTGTTGCCAGCAGCTTTTAGCCAGATTATGAGAATTGGAAGCAAAGGGCAGACAGGAAAGATTGGAAAAGCTCAAGAGCTTTGAAGAGCCCCCAAAAGCTCTAACTTTGACCATAGAAGGAGCACACATAATGTTGTACCTGAGTAGGTTGTGGTTATTGAAGAGATTACCACTACTAAAAAGAATGTAAGTACTTTGCACAGACATAATTGAAAGATACCATGAGGGTATCTCATGAATCATCAAGACCCCACTTATTGAGGACTTAAAGGTGTAGAAGTAAAACTCATTTAAGGGACCTCAGGGGCACCCTGCCCACATGCCTAGAAAATTGTTTCCCCAGGATTTGTTTCACTATGCTTAGCTGCCCAGGTGCTCAGAGGTCACTAAGTCATGGTCCAAAAGGGCTCAGCTACTGCTGGAGCTGGCTCAGACCTTGGTGTCATCCATATGATGCTGGTTCTGCTGGAATGCGGGATGCTGGAATTATGGGTCATGGAGGCTTCTAATGAGATTTCAAAGGAAGGCCTGAGAGGTCAGGAAAAGTATAGCACGGTAAGAATCCTTGTAGGCTCTCTCTGAGAGGGTAATGTATGAAGCTGTGAAGGTGAAGCCAAAACCAGAATGAGACCCCAGGACCAAAGATATGCCAGTAATGTGAACTCTGCCAAACAAAGCTGCTGGCTGCAGAAAACTAGACTGAGAGTCCCTGTGTGCTACAACAGACAAGGCCAAAGATGCAGGACTGCCCAAGTCCTTTGGAGAGCACATACCACTGCCATGTGCCCCAGATGCTGGATGTGGGGCTATAGCATTTGTTTGCCAAGCTGTGTTTTGGTCTCGTTATGGTTCCATCCCTTCTTTCTCTGCCTTATTCTTCCCTTTTGGAACAGAACTGTTTACTCTGTGCCATTGTATTTATGTAATTTGATTTTGATTTTACAGTGCTCACAGCCAAAAAGTTTACCTTGAGTCTTAGATAAGACTTCAGACTTGGACTTTTGTCAAGACCAGAACCATTAAGACTGTGGGATTCTTGGAGATGAATTAAATGCATTTTGCATTATGAAATAGGCATTAACTTTGGGGTACCAGGAGCAGAATGTTATGGTTTGAATATAAAATGTTCTACCAAATCTGTGTTAATGCATGAGTATTCAGAGGCAAAATGATTAGGTAGAAACTGTAGGCATGTATGTAGAGGAGGCAGGTCACTGGGAGCATGCCCTGAAAGGGTTCATCTGCCCTGCAGCCCCTTCCCCCACATTCTTTCTGCTTCCTGGCAGCCAAGAGCTGAGAAACTTTCTTCCACCACACATTTTTGCCATGATGTTCAGCCTCGATTCAGGCCCAGAGCAAAGGATCTGCCTGACCATGAACTAAACCTCTGAAACTGTGAGCCAAAATAAACTTTTCCTCTTCTTAGTTGTCTTTCTTGGGCATTTTGGTTACAGCACTGAAAAACACAGGATTGAATATGTGACTTTCAATGCCTCAAGCAAGGGGTTTTCATTTTATTGGAGTTCTATAAAAATTTGAATAATAACTAAACAGTTTCATAGGTGTACACCATTGCCAAAAACACTTTTTATATGAATAGATAATTTTGCATTTTCCCAAGTATATTATTAAAATTTATTTTCTTAACATGTGTATAGATGTATGTATCCATCTGTCTGTTGGTCTGTGAACAATATAAAGGAGGAATGTAAATCAAATAGTGGATACTTGGCTATTTTGTATCATTAAACAAAGCAGACTAATGTGGGTAGATTTCAAAACTGCAGTATATTATAGTGAAAGGGGATAAGCTATGAAGTCATAAATGCCTCCATTAAATTCTGGATCTATGTTCATTATTTTCTTCTTTTCTTTAGTCAAAATTTTCTACCCTGTAAAATAGAAGATTATTCTGATTCTGTAGGACTGAGGTATGATTAAAATAATTTACATTAGGCATTTATATGATGCCTCATATTCTTAGTACATAATAATCTGTTCTTCTAGAAAGAGGGAAATATAAAGTTTTTATTTCTTTTTTAATGAAGCTGCTTGAAGAACAGAAAGCCCTACCATAAAATGACTGTAAAGTGTACAAAATTTAATGAGAGTGGAAAATATTTGGCACATAAATATATAGTAGTCCTTTCTTAAATACAAATAGTAGTCCTTTCTTAAAAAGGTCTGCTGCTATGTGTCACAAGCCAGAGAGGTTAAGCACTTTCCTCCCCATGGTAAAAATGTATTTGTGGTCTAACATAGGTCTGTCATTTGCTGATAACACCTATTGTAGTGCCTTGCTCATAGAAGATGCTCTACAATGGTTTCTGGAAGGAACTGTGAATTCTTTGCTGCTAGACTGGGGTCTGTGTTCTTTCACTTTGTTCTAGTGTTCCCTCATCAGTTTCCTGTGGCTGAGCTCCCCATCCTATGAGATGCTGCACCCTAAGCAGCCGAGAATGGTTCACATGTCCAGAGACCCTGATCCCCTGAGCAGCCACACAGGGTACGGGAAGCTGCAGCAGCCTCTTTATGGCTTTCTCAGTGTTGGTGTTCTGACATGAAAAAGATGGGGAAGCGTGTCCTTCTTGTAATCTTTCCTAACTACACACATGTGTTTAGTATATAAACCAGAATTTACATGTATCTGTCACAAATGCTCAACCCTATTCCAAAACATAATAAAGGGAACTTGTGGGAAATATGTGTGCTGTGTGCACAAAACAAAAAGGGAGGGAGGTCATCTACACAACCTTTTTAAAGGCAAGTTGCTGGCTCTCTCTTGTAGAGAATCCCTTTGAAATGGGGCCTGAATTGTATTCATCTTTATGTTGCCTCCACATCCTTCCTGCTAGAAAAGTGGAGTGAATCTTTTTGTGAGTTTGGGTGACAAACTCAACAACTATTTTTATTATGAACTTGACCCTTATCTCAAATTAAATGAGTTTTCTTACATTATTTTTCAAGTATGCCATGCTGCAATTCAGTATTTCCCACGCTTGAGGAAAGGCAACCCATTATAACTCTGTTAGCAATTTCAAATAGGCAGTATCTGGATTATCATTTGTGAACATGCATGTATTTACGGAACACCCAGAGGGAAATCCACTTTCCATTAGCTGCTGACTTGGTCTTTCTACTCTAAGCCCCCAAAATTCCATGGCAGCTGTCCTTTGGGATTTGCCCGTTAACTATCAAACCAAAGCAACACTTGAGATTTCTACATTTGTGATTTTAAAACAAAAATCCAAAAGTTGGATTTGAAATGATTAAATCTTTAGTATGAAAAGTAGACACCATTTGGCTCAGCCAATTTACTTACATCACATTTACAAGGATGGATTATACAGCAGAGTTCTGAAAGCGACTCAAATCCTTCCTCATTAGAAACTAGTGAGCACCTAGGCAGGAGTACCATGCGGTGAAAATAAAGGCTCTATCACCAGACAGGGCTGTGTTTGATTATCTTGCCAATAACCTTGCAGCATGAACATAGGAATTTTAATTAACACATCTGTAGAGTGAGAAATAATAAAGTTTCACTTCATAGAATGATTTGAGAATTAAATGAGACAATATGCAGAGTGCTTCATGAACTTGATTTCATTTAATCCTCACAGGAATGTTAAGATGTAGATGCTATTGTTTCGTTTTTGTTTTACAGACAGGAAAACTGGCATTTTAAAGAGTCACTTTTCCAAATGTTATGCTGTCCTAAGTGTCAAAGGTATTTGCTTTTGACAACTATCTCAACGGTTATATCTTTGTATTTTCTTAACAGCAAAGATAAGAAGGTAGCAAGTTACTCTTTCCTGTTTCTACAAATACTCAGCATTGTGTGAAATACAAACCAGAGTTTCTTGTAAAGCTGGTCCAAAGAATGGCAATGGGCTCAGTAAAACGGAAGAATGCAAGAGGGTTTTACAATTCCCTAAGAGAGGGAAACAGGCAACTCAACTTTTAAAAGGTTGTGTAGATGACTTTTTATGTGCCCACACAGCACACATATTTTCCACAGTTCCCTTTAATGTTTTTTTGGAATATGGTAGAACATTTGTGACAGATAACATGTAAATACTGGTTTATAGACTAAGTGAAAAATTATAAATAATCTTAAGAAAGGAGAAAAATGATAACCCATCAAAATCTCTCACTGAAGCATCCTAGATGAAGGCTTGAAGCAGCATAGGCTCACTTTACTTTTACAGCTGGGCCCAGTGCTGGGGCTGAACACCCTAGAACTGGGACTTTCTACACCCTTCCCACTACAATGGAGATGAAGAGTAGCTACGAATGGTTCCCAGAGCTTACTTTTGATGTTGTTGTTCTTTTTAGTCATACATGACAGTAGAATATATTTTGACATATCATACATACATTGAGTATAATTTCCTATTCTTGTGGTGGTACATGATGTGGAGTTACACTGGTCGTGTATTCATATATGAACATAGGAAAGTTATGTCCAATTTGTTCTCCTATCTTCCCCATTCCCATCCCTACTCCCTTCTACCCATTTCCTCTGTCCAATTCAGTGAACCTCCACCCTCACCACCATCTATTGTGAGTCAGCATTTGTGCACCAGAGAGAACATTTGGTCTTTGGTTTTGGAGGGATTGACATTTCACTTAGCAAGATAGCCTCCAGTTCCATCCATTTGCCTACTAGCAAATGTCTTATTTTTGTTCTTTTGGCTGAGTAATATTCCATCATGTATATGCACTACGTTTCCAGATCTTACTTTTAAAGAAGGAATTCTTTTTGGAATTCTATTTCTTTTATTTACATGTCAAACAAAAACTAAAGCCTTGGTGCTGGGGAAAAAAAAAAAAAAAGACATATTGTAAACTTTTGCAGTTTGTAAAATAAACTAGGTACTTCACATATAATAATCTATGCATCTGTTTACATTATGTGGGTTTGCATAGCCATGAATCATCATTTCTGGACTGGTGATCTAAAATTGTATATACATTTTTATATTTAGCCTCTGTGGCTATTTCTCACTTTCCCTTCAGATACATGATGAGAATTGTTTTCAATTCAAATCATCTGATATTTTCTGAAGGTACTCCCCTTTCTAATCCCCCTATTATTATAGTTGTAAATGTGACTGCTGCATAAATTAGTGATGAATTAGACTGGCTCATCTTTCAGCCTCAAAAGAAGAGCTATAACTCAGGAATGAATCACAGCTTTTACCCATGAGTCAGCCTCTTCCTCAGCACAGTAAACCATCATTTTGATTTTACTCTTCCACTAGGATAGAGATACGAAAATTATATCTGTTCATGCAAAAGTTGGTAACTCTTTTTGCCTGCATACATTGATATTTGGAGCTATCATATGCTTCTTTTTATTCAAGGTTACTTCCTCTACTTGAATGGAACAGAAGTTATTGATGGATCAAAGAGGCCAGTTGCAATAAGCTCCACCTCATTTTCCCATCTTATATTCTGAAGATAGGATGGTCCATGACTAAGGAAGTGATATGTCAATGCTATACATTTCTTTAACTATAACCCTGTATCTGACAACCTCTCAGGTAACCAAAATACCTGAGAAGAACAACTTAGAGGAAAAAAATTTATTCTGGCTTACAGATTCAGAAGTTCAGTCCACGGTTGGCTGACTCCTCTACTCTGGGATAGAAGAAGATGGTAGAGGAAAGCTCAGCTCAAACAAAAACTAGAGAGAGAGGGAGGGGGAGCACAGGATATAAACCCAAAGACACAACCCCAGTGACCCACTTCCTCAGCCATGACCCACCTGCCTAGAGAGCCCACCCAGTTAGTCCATTCAAATTGTTAATTCATCAAATGGATTAATCTACTGATTAGGGTACAGTTCTCATAATCTAATCATCTTATCTCTTATATTAACACACAAGCTTTTGAGGAACACCTTGTATCCAAACCACAATATACCCCTCAGCTAAGAGCTGAAAATGAACCATCTCTCTTTTTGCTTCATTTTTCAAAGTAATAGAAATAAGACATCATGGTATTTCTAAGATTAGGTCTAAAATTATGACATCACACTTTCTGATTCATGCATATATTCCTTCCCAGGAAAAATATAATCATCAAGATATTTTTATTTATTTTTAGCTCAAATATTTTTCAGGGTTAAAACAGCAATAACAGAAGTTCCAAGATATCATAGGTAGAATCTACCCATGAGAAATATTTTCATAAATATGCTATTTGAGGCAACACCAAAAGTCCTCTAAGAGACCTTTGAATATCTACACGGAACATCAAATGCCACTTAAAAATTAAAACTTCAGCACTTTCTCATTCCCAGGACTTCAACTTTCCATGCCTTATCCACGGACACTGTCTACCGTTGATGCCCTACCTAGATTCTAACTCTACTGTTTTCATCTTCATCCCGCTTTTCAGATTGACTCTTACGGTCATCTTTCTCAGTTCAAGCTTGCTTCCCTCTTGAACAGGATTTTGATTTTGATTCTACTTCTGACAGTGCTTATCAATAGGATCCCAGCAGTTTCTTCGTTTTGTTTTGTTTTTGGTTTTTTAGATCTGTGAGTAGTTATCCTCTCCAATTTGGCTTTGGCTCTGATAATGACACGACTTCTCAAAAGAAAGAAGGGAAGACAGAAAAGGGAGAAAGGAAAGAAAGAAGGGAAATATATATATCAAATATAAATGTATTAATAAGCGTACCTGAACTTAAAAAAAGATCAGGGATTGGTTTTAAAATGAAGCAATATCAGAGTAGCCTTCATAGGATTTCATTAATGGAACTCCCACTCTACCATCACCACTAGTACTTATTTCTTTTTCCTGTTTTTTTTTTTTTTTTAATGCCAATTGTTTATTTGGAGGGCAAGATTATATAGAGGAGACTTCTTATTTTCCTTTCATTTCTGTTGTTGTTATAAACTGCAGGCATTTTTTACAAAATAACTCAAAAAATGGGTAAATAAGTCAAGTTTTGTTTTTCAGTTTTGTTTTTATTTATTTCTAATCCACATTTTGTCAGGTACTGTTTCCTGACATGTGTTGAAATGTGAGATCAGTTGGGAAATTTTCTCAACTCCTCTTACTTCCCACAGGACCTGGGGAACTTACCACAGTAACTTTGATTGTCATTCTGAGCTGAAATGTTCTGTCCATGCTTCTTTATCCCTCAAGCAAAAAGTACTCCTTCTCAAAATTCACCACAGGTCACTGTTAAAGACCATGCTCCCAAATATCAGGTTCTATCACTTTTTGTTAATAGATAAAGTTTCAGAAAAATGTAGACCTGGATTCAAATTCCAGGCCTGATGTGATATGAGGAATATTTCTTCATCTTGTAAAAACAATAACAATAATACTGTTACAAGATTAAAATAAGAGAGGCATGTGCAAATGCACACATTAAAGTGCTCAGGATTTAGTGTGTGCTAAATAGATACAACATACTCCTTCTCTCAGTAAGTAAAGGACAGACCAAGTTCACTGTCATTATGCTACTGATGTATTCTGCATCCAGATTTTATTAAACCAGAGCATCATCCTTGTACAGGATCAGAATGAGCACTCCATCTTTGAGGTAGCTGTGTACTCTCAAATGTGATAGGATGCAGAATTGAAGTACATCCAAACACCCTAAAGGGACACTAAAATGGAAATGGCTAGCATCTCTCATCAGCAGATGCCTCACTTCCCTTACGCACATATTAAATTAGAGAAACATTTTTATCTGCTCTATGTCCAGGATGGAAAGTTTAGTAATCCCAACAGAATTTCTCCTGGATGTGTTTCCTGTACTTCCAGCTCATACTTCATGGGTTTAACTGATCTGAGATCAAAAGCTTAATACAAAAATATGATTTTTTTCAGAGCTAAGTAAGCCAAAGAAAGGTTTTTGCTAAAAACATGATTAATCTTACCATAATGCTGCCTCTCTGGAATCAGACGAAGGGTGAACTAAATAGTACAAAGGGAAGAAAACATAAGTAAACCTTCATATTTCTCTAATTCTGTCTTTCCTTTTGAGAAACTGCCAACAAATGAGTCAAAGTCTTAACAATACAGCCCGCATTTCCATTTGTAGTGACTTAACTTTTTATATCTTCTAATCTCTTATTCAATAGGATTTGTCAGGGAAAAATTTATTTGGGTAAGACCCTTATTTTATTATCTCAAGTCATGAAATACAAGTAGAATGATGACAGCAAACGTTCCTGGAACTAGGTATTCATGTGTATTTGGGTTAAATAAACAATTTACTTCAAAGAGAGAGTCATTTACTTTCCTTCATCTTCTTTAAAGTTTCATACCTCAGTTTCATAGTCCATGCTGCAGGCATCTGATATTCCTACTTGGTAAGCTTCTGAAGCCTTGATTTCTTTCTTTTGTTTATCACCATGACTCTTGCACAAAATATTACATAGCATGGAATATTACAATTCTGTGTGATTTGCCTGTACTCTATCCTGTCATCTATCCTGTACAATATTTCCAGATTCTCAGTCCTAAAACACAGCTTAGCAAGCTTTACTCCATAATGATACTTCTTTCAAAAAAGCATTCCAAATATGATATTTTTCTTCAATACTACAGTACACAAACTTCAGCCTAACTGTTCTTTTCATTGTTACCTAGCAGTTCATGAACATGTATCATTGTGCATGCCACTGCCGATCCTCAGACCTGGAACACCTTTTCTTCTCATTCTCTTATATTCTAATGAGGGTTTCTGAGAATTGTGAGGAACTGTTCAGTAGGGTATCTTTCCTCGGATAGGTTGATTTGGGATTGATACTGCAAAGAAATGAAGAGTGATATCAATGAAATGGCAGAGTAGGCAACCCTGTGCTCTCATTCCCCTACTCAAAACATCAAGAGGCCAGCTGAATTGTCAGAACCAACTTTGCCAGAACTCCAGAAGACAGTTCCGGATTTGCTGCAGAACAAATGCCCACTGAGGAAAAAGACATCTCAAAACAGTAGAACTCTAGAGTGTTTTACTTGTCTTTACCCCATCCCCTTCCTAGGCTGGTGGCAGATCTAGAGTTGTGACAGCCCGTTTCCTGGGTCTGGAGGGAGCAAAGGAGACCTTGTTTGCATATTATTGAATAGGTCTGTCTGTTACAACTTATCTGGAAGCTACCTGAGTGACAGATCCAAGGAGCTCATCTATTTTGCCTCAGAACTCAGACCAGAAAAGCAACAGGCATTGTCTGAAAATTGTGAAAGTCAAACTAACAATGCAAAGATGTATGGGGCAAAAGGTAACAGTGGAGACATACAACAGACAACCCAAGAGCCGGGAGAAAAATCAGGAGAAATTCTGTTAAGTCAAAATTACAGGACAGCCTATGTAAATAGAGGATTTAGAAAGCCATACACTTGTCTAGGCTAATTACATGATGTATAAATGTATAGAAATATCATATTATACTCTACAAATGTGTAATATTATTATGGGCCAATCAAAAAGAAAAATACACTTAGCAAACTTGCTGCTGGAAAATTTGCATGCCAGAAGAAAATAGAGTGACATTTTTAAAGTGTTCAAAGAGAAATCTGTCAACTTTATACATAATGGAAATATCATTCAAAAGTGAGGAAGAAATGAAGGCTTTCTACAATGGCAACCAAAACCTCTTCATTAAGAACAGATGAAGTATAAGAAAGTGAAAGGAAATTCTTCAAGATACAGGAATATCATAGCACAAAGAAGCCTGGAAGTACCAAAAAAAATAAATAAATATAAACATAAAATGCATTTAATTATTTTATTTTTAATCTCACTAAAATATCATTGACTGTAGTGTTAGTCAGGTTTTCATTGCCATGACTGACTAAAGTACCCAACGAAAACAACAAGGCCCCAGGCAAAGCATTGTGGTAGAAAAGCATGGTGGAGGAAAACTGCTCTGCTCTTGGTAGCCAGGAAAAGAGAGAGAGAAGGAAGAGCCAGGGGGATTAGACAATCCCCAAAGGCTTGCCCACAGTGACCTACTTCCTCCAGCCACACCCCACCTGCCTAGAGTCACCAGCCAGTACAGTAGTTCTTTCAAATTATTAATCCATTAGATGGATTAATCCATCAAATGAATTAATCCACTGGCTAAATTATAGCTCTCATAATCTTATCATTTTACTTGCCACATTAACACAGGAGTTTCATATCCAGACCATAACCGTTGTGAAAGTAAAAATAATGCACTGTGGATTTAGAACATAAGTAAAATTAAAATATATGACAACAATTGTACAAATGATGGATCAGAGATATTGTGATCATTATAAGCTTTTACACAACATGTAAAATGGAATAATACCATTTGAAGGTAGTAATATTAAACCCATGACAAACCCAAGAACAGCTATTAAAATAAATTAAAATGGGAAGTAGAAGTAATATAACAGTAATAGAGATGAAATGTAATCATAAAAATGCTCAATGAAAATACAGTCCAAAACAAAAGGGAAAAATAGAACAACAAAGAAATTGAAAATTAACAATAGAGTAGGTATTGATAAAACCATGAAAATACTTACAGATTGAGTACCTGATCTAAGCACAAAAATACCACACTGTCTACAAAAATACTCATTTTCAAATATGAACTCATCAGTAGGCTACAAGTAAAATATGTTAAAAGAAGTAGCAGGCACACACTAATCAAAAGAAAGCTAGGGTTATTAGATTATCATCTGATAGTGCACAATTCAAAAGAATACTACTAGAGATGAATGAAGAGAAGCACCACATAGTGACAAAGGTCCAAGTGACCTAGAAGACATAATAATCCTAAATGTTTATGCTCCTAGATGGAAAGTGTTAAAATTAATGATGCAAAACATACAGAATAAAAGGATAAATACACAAGTGTGCATTTATTATTGGCTACATCAGCACTCTTCTCTAAATACTGATAACACAGGAAGATGAAAAAATCTGCAAGGATATGAAACATCTGAACAACTCTAAAAATCAGCCTGACCTAATTGCCATTTATAGAACTTAGTCACTCAAATGTAAAAGAAAACATGTTATATTTAAGTCCACACTGGATATTTGCCATCACAGATCATATTAGAAAATAAAACAAACCTCAACAAATTTTAAAAGAATTTGAATCGTACAAAGATGCTCTCTGATCATAATCAAATTAAAATAAAAGTTAGTAACAGAAAAATATCTGGAAATGCACAAATAGTTAGAAATTAAACTGCATTCTTCAAAATAATTCACATACCAGAGAATAATTCACAAATGAGACCAGAAAATATTTTAAAATGAATAATAATAAAAACTCAGTAATGACAGTTCATGGGATGTGACTAAAATTATATTTGGGGATAGTTTATAGCATTAGAATCTTATATTAAAAATTAGGAAGGTCTCAACTAAATGATGTATAGTAACCCCTAAAATGCCAGTAAAAGTGTAAAAACTAAATCCAAATTAAACAGAAGGAAATAGTAAAGAGCTCAATGCTACAGCACTTGCCTAGGATGTGTAATGCCCTGGGTTCAATCCCCAGTACCCCAAAATAAATAAATAAATAGTATATAAAAACAACAGAGAAAGTCAGTGTGATGAAACTTTGGTTCTTAGAAAATGTGAATAAAATTAGTATGCATCTAATCTGCTTCACCGAGAAAAGTACAAAGCACAAATCCTACTTGCATTTGGTGGCTTGTATGTTTATTTAACCTGGCTTAAGTAGTTTTCTGGTCTTTGCAACCAAATATCCTTAATCAGCAAAGGTCTAGTCATATAAAACAACCAACCTTGAAAGATGGAATCCCACAGGAACACTAAATCTTGTGTTTATTTGAAATATATGAATAAACTTTTTAATGAATTTGTGTTACATTTTGAATTAATCTTGCTTAAAGTGATGTTTCCAGAGATTTGATTCTATTAATGTCACTGAGGACTCCCTTTCATTTGCACTGAGGATTTTTACTGTTCTCATCCACAGTTCCTGGTTGTAGCTGAAAAAGAAAAAGCCATTAAGTTTATTTCATAAACTCTGAAGATTAAATTATTTTTTATATAAAATGTTTATTCTCGAATTTAGAAAATTACAATTTTTAATTATTTAAGAGTTTTGAGGGAGAATACTCAATGAAGTGAAGAGAAAATGAGTCTGGTGTTCAGAAACACATCAGGGGAAGCTAAAGTAATTCTGCTAATCAGGCATCAAGATATGGCAGTTATTGTACCATGTCTTAGTAAGATAAATGAGCGAGTTTTTGAGTTTTCTTCAATCTGGTTCAATCTGAAGGTTCCAATGCAATGAAGAAGGCCAGAATTTTTCATGTACATAAAGCCAATGTGATTTGTGCAGAGAACACAGATTATTTTAGATGGAGCAAAAAAAAACCAAAATCCTTGGGACAAAAAGTTGCAAAAAGATATGACCGGAAGGTAGATTATTATCATAAATGCTGACCTAAAAAAAATCTCAATAATATTCTGAAATAAGTATAATTCACTTTCTTTGTTCCAGACACTATAATTATCTCAAGAATTCTGTAAGGTAAACATTATAGCTTTACTATGAGTTAAGTCAGTTGTAGGTAGCATAATTTGCCCAAGATACAGATGGAAAAATGATCCAAGGATTTCTGATACTATTGTGCCCATTTTTATCCACTCTAATGTATTTCCATATCTCTGTAAATGTTCCCACTTATGCAAAATAAGAAAACTGATGACTTATATCTACAGGTAGTGGCATCTTGATTAATTTTTTGGTTTAACAAAACATTTAGACAAGTCTAGCAAGATGGAAATTAATGTCAGCACAGAAATTCCTCTTTTACGAACACATGGAAATACTGAATAAATAGAACAGAAGAAACAATTTGTAGTCATGCACAAAGAAAAAAATGAAGTGCCACAAGCCAGAAACAGGAAATATAAAAACCTGAAATATTAGAACAAATAAAAAATTATAATAATCTGACATCTAAAAAGTGATACCAAACTATGTGTAGACATGAGACTTTAATATCAAAATAGAAGCACAAGTCTTGGTATTAGGTTAACTCAAGGTAAGAGTTAGGATCAGAGTCATTTCTATAAAACTAGAAACCTGGAAGAATTTTACCTCTGTGAAGAAAATCTCTATCCGCAGATCATAAAGCATTCCAGAATCTGCTCCACCCAGAAATTTGGATAAAAGCTTAAAAGTGTATCCCATGAGAAATCAGAACTCCAGAGCTATACTACATGCAGGGTTATAGTATAATTTTATAGAAGTCTAAAACTAAAAAATCGTATAAATATTTATTTTGGATGATAACCCCTCCAAAATACTCAAAATCTCTGAGTATTTCTATAATCTAGAGGAGAGGGGGAAAAATAGAGAAATGGTCACTGATGATAAGCTTACAATAAAAAAATTACAAACACATGAAAAAAATCACTGCACCATGAAGAAGAGTAGGTAGATTTCCTAAAAGGAAAATAAATAGCAGCTGATCATCTTAGATACAGAGAAATCTAAAAGATTTTTAAACTAAGCATGCTTGCAGCAGCAGATTAGGCACAGTTGGAGAGATAGCAATGAACTGGAAATTAAATCTAGGTAATTACTGGAAGTGCATCACAGAGAGAAAGTACAATAGAAAACAGGAAAATTAAGAAACCTAAATAACAGATCAAAAAGTTCCAACTTTTATCCAGTAGAGTTTCAGGAGAGAGGGGAAAAAAGGAAAACCTATATTCAAGAGAAAGTACTGGAAATGTCCCCAAATTAGTGGTAGATATAAATTTTCAAGTTGTAAAAGCAAACTGGATCAGGTAGGATAAAAACAAAACCCAGACTAGGGCACACTGTCCTGAAAATGAAGAAAAATGACAACAAAAACAGATATTACCTACACATGAACAACAATTAAATTCATGGGTAACATCATAATAGATACAGAAGAGAAAAAAAGACAATATTAAAAATTGCATTAAATGAAGTATCTAGATGTAGCTTAACACATGTGCATTTTTATTCTTATTAGAAAATCCAGGGGTAAATGATGGTAAATAGTGATTAATTGCTCAACAAAACTGTCTCAGATTCTTAACGTTTTTCTACTCTTCACATTTTCATCTCATGCTTTAAGAGTGCTTATTGCAGTATTTACCACAGTAAGATGTTTGAGCTACCCAATACAATTTCTAATACTTAGATCACACCATATGTAAGAATAATGTGAGTCCTTCCCAAGGGAGAAAAATAACAAAATCTCACCACGCTACTGAATCCTGAAAAATGTGTACAGTTTTCAGATCATGGACTCCTTTCTACTACATTTTGTTGTGGCACTGAATGATTTAGTGACTTCAAATTAAAAAACAAATTGTTGTGTACACTTACCTGCAAAACATGCAATATAAAAGAAGAAAAGAATTTTAACAATAATATCTCCAATTTTAAAAGAAAGAATTAAATACAACAAAAGTTCACTGCAAGGACTGGGGAGATAGCTCAATTGGTAGAGTGCTTACCTTGCAAGCACAAGGCCCTAGGTTCAATCCCAGCACTGGATTAAAAAAAAAAAAAAAAGTCCACTGTACATTTTAAATTCCAATGTATAATAGTTCTAAGAGTTCCTTATTCAAATTAAGAAGAAATTTTTCTTCTTATTCAGTCTGAAATCATAGGGTCATGCTTTCCACAGTATCTGTCTTCCCTACTTCTTGGGCTTTGCACTGTCTGGGTACTATTTTAAGAACAGACCACTGAGCTTTCAGAATGAACACCTCAGATTTATATCCTTGAGCTATGAAATTTCTGAGTCCTGCAGCTCTTCCAGCAATCTGAAATCCTTTAACCTATTCTCTGCTTCCTTTCTTACTGTTGACATATTATGAGAGATTATTCTAGTTGGTTTGATCTTAATTCCCCAAATCCAGGGGTTCATGGAAATATCTTGTTTGAATTTGTAGATTTTAGTAGCATATTTTATTATTCTAATTGTTTTACCTATTTTGTAGGGAAATATGGAAAGTCAAACTAAGCAGCATCCCTATGATGTTCTTTGATCTCTCCCCTAAATTTCCTTGTGATGATTTTAAAGGTTTGTCTTCCTGCATATAGTTATTACACCTTTTATTTTCATAGGGACATTTGATAATGATTCCATTTTATTTTTTTTCCCTGCATGACATCTACCCTACCTATCTGCATCTTTTCCTCCACTGAATTATATTAATACTAATCTCTCTCAAATTTTCACTCTGTTCTATTTGGAGATCTCTGTTGTATGTTTCTATTCTTGCACCAAAACTACTCTACTTTAGTTACTATAGTAATTATATTTCTTGATCAGGATATTACAAGTCTTCTACCTCCTCACTGCTCTTTGTCTTTTTGTTCTGATTTCCCTATCTTTTGTCTTTTTCTCATTGTGTGCATCTTATTGCCACTTGTTATTTATTTATTTTTCTCCATGGTGCTGAGGATCAAACCCGGGGCTTTGCACATGCTAAGCAAGTGCTCTATCATAGAGCTATATCTGTAACCCCTAAAATGCTAATTTGGGTAAAAATATTATTGTGATTTTAGAACACATGACTCTTTAATATGTAAGGTTTCCTTACCTAAGCATATAGAGTACCACTGTATATTTATGGTTACTTTTATAATATTGCAGAAAAGTTTGATAATTTTCTCCATTAATGTGTTATAGATATTTTCTTAGATTTAATTCAGTGTTGAATAGTGCGGATATAAATGGAATCCTTATCTTGCTGTTGTTATTAAGGAGTAGGCTTCATGGTAACATGATGCTTCTTTTATATTTTGGAATTTCTTTTCTCAGACAATGAACAGTACTCTCTTTCTTATTTACTGAAAATTTCATCATGAGTAGGAATCAACTGATTAAAGGGCTTTTCAGCATTATAGCATTTTGCATCATATTTTATTTTACTTTAATATGTCAATGTAATGAGCAGGATGAATTTTTTTTTTGCCCAATATTAAATAAGACTTGCATTCCTGGGTAGATCCTCCTTGCTTGTGATATGTATTTTGACTTATCTGTCCTATAACCTAAATTCAGAGATAAGGCTTTTGGCACTTGGCCCCTGTCTTTCACAAATGTTCCCAAATGGGTGGAACAAAGCACTTGTCTTCTTGGAGGAATAAAGATCAATAGAAGGGAAGGCAAGGAAAAATAGAATAGTAGTAACCAGGCCTCTTTGGGGAAACAGGAAGTAAAAGGTGGAACCCTACATCCCAATATTTTTTAAGCCCAATATTACTTAGGCTGCTGCTGTCAGAAAAATCACTGCTGGCCACCAAAACATGAACTCAAACCATACCTAGGGCTTGGATTGATGTATATCTTGAAGCTGGACCCTAGTACGCCCAGATGACTAGTTCTGCAGGCTCAAACCGGTCATTTCATTAGCCTTTTGATGATGAAATCCACCAATTTGTGAATCTTTTTTTTTTTTTTTTTTTTGCACTCCTTCTACTGCATAAAAGTTTTGTTAAAAGAGTTGACCTTCACCAGGGGTTCTGAAATTGAAATTGATTGGACTTCTTTGTACTTTGTAATTTGGGACCTTGAGGAAATGGTAATTTTAGCTTACTTTGGACCTCAAGCTAAAGCATAAGCAATTTAAGCAATAACTTGAAGCGGGTCTTTCTAAAAATTTATTTAAGTGCTCTCTCTTAGTCATTGGAAGTGAACCTCAGAAAAAACTGGATTAGAAAGCACTGTATTTTCTCCTGAGTCTATTATTTCAAAAATACTCAGAATAAGAACATAGAGATAGGGGGAAATGAGGTTAAGAAGCCCTCAGGTAAGTGTCTAGAATTTTCAGTGTTAAAGAGTGCTTCTGTGGTAAATGACTTGACCCCAACTCACCTCTTCATCAGAGACTGGTACTTTGGAAAATGGAGTAAAAATCAATTTTTAGAAAAATGATATAAAAAGTGAAAGGAACAAACCATTTTAATTATGAATTTAACATATAAAAATATTCCTTCTGAGTTCTACAACAGTTTTTGAATTTTATTCTCAATTTCTCTACTTGACTTGAAGCAGTAAAACACTGCTCACTGACTGCCACCAGTCCTTGAACCACACTGGCAGCAGCACTGGTCTATCTATAGACTTTTAGGTCTCTTAGAGAAGATTTCTGGCTGGCTGCAGTTACTCACTTATTGACATGACTGCAGCTGATAGAGGGAAGACTACAATGTTTTGAGAAAACTCTACCTATGAGGGAATGCTCAGCCTATTTACACACAGTCTGTGACTGTTGAACTCCTAAAACAAGCCCCTTGCCCCGACCTCAAACTCAGAGCAGAAAGTACATTTTTAATACACATCTCAGTGTGGTCAAATAGCCCAACATTTATTGTTGCTCGTGCTATGTGAACTAAGCCAACCCCAAAAACAAAGGCCCAATGTTTTCTCTGATATGTGGATGCTAATTCACCATAAGGCAGAGGGAGGCACTAGGGTAGAATAGCGGTACTTTAGATTATAGAAGGGAGTGAAGGGAGAGGAAGGGGTATCGGGGTAGGAAAAAAAGTCAAGTGAAACAGACCTTATTACCTCATATACACGTATGACTGTATGACCAATGTGATCCTATAATATGTACAATCAGAAAAATGAATTACACTCCACTTATGTATGATTTACCAAAATCTACAACTGTATTCTATTGTCATGTACAACTTATTAGAATAAATTTTAAAATATTTTTTAAAAAAGGCAGTACATGAACTAGGAACCAGTTTCCTGGCTACAATTTATGGGTGAGAAGGTACAGCAAGAGCTACATGGTGGCAAGTCAGTTTGTACCCTATAAAAACTTGAAGGACAACAGTTAAAGTTTCCTTTCGGGACAAAAACCAATCACCAGATAAATCTCTTGGAAGTGGAATGTGAACTGAGTGGGACAGAAACAAGAGGACCTAATGAAAGAAAATATCCATTGGAAATGGGAAGAAAACAGAGAAGGTAGGTCACAGCACTTTTATTTGAGACCTTCACAATAATAAGAGGGAAGCTTCCTGTGAAGCTAGGGAAACTCTGCTGGCCTTACACTCCTGCCAGTGTGAAAAACCCATCTCATTCACTCACTTGACTGTGGTCAAGTCATATACAGAGTCATTGAAGGATAAAATATTGTACAGAATCATAATAAAATATATGAAGAATTTATGATTCAACAGCATGATATATCCATATGAATAGATAGGCAGAAAAATTTAAATCCAAAATAAAACCAATTTTATATGAAAGTTTAGAATATGTTAAAGGCAACATCTCAAATATATGGAAAGATGTGGACTTTTCAGTAAGTGATATTAGAGTAACTTGAGATCTATGTGATCGTTCTTGATACTTACCAAAAGATAAATTTCAAATACAATAGAGATTTAAATTTTAGAAGATAAAACCACACAAATATTGGAAGAAATTCTAAGAGGAATATCTACACATACCAAAGTGAGAAACTCCAAGTAACTGTGTCATATTTAACTATAATACACATATGCTTGTAATAAAAACTTTAAAATTTGTTATGTACTCCATATGTGAGGGCTTTGCATTTAACTATTCATGCTTTCAAAGAAAATCAGCTACACAAATGAAAGTTTCAGAAATACAATGTAGTGGTTAAAATATAAGCTTTAACTGCAGAACCTGTTTAAAGTACCGGGGTGCCCCTGACAATGTCCTGACTCATGGATGAAAGATTAGACATTACTTATAAAATGGAGATCATAATACCTCTCTGATGGGAATGTTGTGAAGATAAGGGAAATAAATTCTAGATGATTTATCTAAAGGGTCGAATCACTAAGTACTGAATAAATTATGGTTTTGCCATTATAAATAATAAAACCAAACATGGGCAACTTCATCCCTAAATAGTATGTCTTTGCTCTTTAAGATTCCAAGAAACTTTGTAATTTATACTTATCTACTCAGAAGTATGTGAGGGATCTTAGATCCCTGGAGCCTACTGATGACATGAGAACAATTATTCCTATCCCCTGGATTTCACAGCCTTGGCTACAGTGAGGATGCAAAGCTCTGGACTTCTGTGGTGTATGTAGGCTATGTGCTGGCACAAGAAAGGTTCTGGAAGGTGCTGTAAATTTCTTCTGAAATTGTTCCACTGACGAAATCCTGATCAACTCACCCCAAAATACTTGACAACAAATCTTCTTTCTCCAAGCAATGCAGAATTCACCATTATTCAAAGGAAAATGCCAATGAAGAAAAAATCCAGGGTGATTTAATTCAATGATATTTTCCTGTCCAATTTAATTTGCGTCTCTCTAGGATGAAAAAATCTAATGACAAGTATAATGTAGGATGAAAAATTACAATGGAGCTTTTAGTATCATGGTAAAACACTAAATTAGGGCTGCCAGATAAAATACAGGATACCCAGTTAAGTTAGAATTTGAAACAAACAATGGAATTTTTTAATTTTTCATTTCTTTTTTTACTAAAAGCAGGTTCTAGGCCAGTCCTGGCCTCGGGAAGTGGATTTACAAAAATGGTTAGGGACACCTCTAATGATCAGGATCCATGTCAAATATACATATGTACATAGTTAACATGGCATTCTGTATTTTTATTTGTTTATCTAGCAACCCTACTCCAACTGAATTATACTCACCTCTATATTATTTCTCATAGTTGATCACCTTTCAAAAACATTCTGAGACCCTTTCAGACATATTCCAGTACTATTTATTATTTTAAACAGATGACAAAATTATAGATTAGAAAGTCATCAAATTTACTCATTTCATAACTTCATTTTATATAATTGTCTTATATTTAATGATAACTCCATAAGGAGAAAATTAACATGAATATAAATGGAGCTTAACTCTCCAGAGACAAAAATGAAATAAACATGCCAGCATAGGTTTTGGGAACCAATATACTCATATAAACTGGAACCAGCTGGATTTTATACACGTATTAAGACCCATGATACTTTAGACAAAAAGAAACTTCCAATTTCAAATCCTGGAGAGTTTTCACCCATGATTTCAAAGCAGAGAAATGAATATCTTGGACATGAAATGAAATCAATATTATGCTGTCATTGACAGTGCCAAGTTCATGCCATTAAAGTTTTGATATTTTTAGCCGACCTTCTGGTAACTAAAAGATGAGTTCTATGAAATACATTCCAAATCCAAGAGAACTGTCATAGTGCTGTTTTTAAGGGCATCCCTACAGACAGTTTTTAATAAAATTCCCATCTCACAAGGAGACCTACTTGCTCATGTGAACCATTCAGTGTATGAGAGATTCGTAAGGATATAGCAGTTAAGCTTAATTTAAGATCTTTGCTTGCTGAAGTCCCTCAAGCTTTATGGACAATTTGAAGTGTCTCGTAATCTTGATGACCTCTGGTCCCTGAATTCATCACAGAGAAATTCCAGTCCCCTCTGAATTTCCTATATAGTACCTAGTGGTCTCGATTCTAAACTATTAAGACCCAATCCTTAATCTCAAAAGGGTTATGGCAACAATATGGCTACTGTCTTGGTCACAACCACTCTCCACCCATGGCTGTTGTGCTCTGCTCCCACTTCCTTATGAACCATAAACTGAGAAAGTATTCCCCAGCCCAGCATGGCTGTGCTTAGTGGTTTCTTGCAGTTAGAGGGCATCTCTTCCAGTGAACACCACTGGGCAAGTTGACTTTTTTTATGTTCCACAATCTTCCTCTCAAGACACCCAGGACAAATCCCCAATGCTGGATCAGAACATTTTAATGGTTCTTATTGTGTGTCTCTCAAAAGAGTCTCTCCCCCTGACCTTGTTCCCAGTGCCCCAGGTGGTCTTCCATACATCTCTTTATTCTTCACCTCATGGAATTCCCCTGCTTGACTGGAGCACTTTGTCAGTCTTTTATTCTTTGAAACTAACTTTAGGACCTTAGATCATATTGCAAATTTAATGTTTTCTTCTCTGTTTTTTTCAAAAATACTTATGTGCTTATGTAAGTAATGATCATAGCAACCCACTGTTTTGTTCATCCATTCCTGCATTTATTAAAATAACATTTTGGCTCAACAATGTCAAGCCACACTCTGACTCCTGCTCTCCCTCATGAGTCTTGTAGGAGGGACAGGTACAGTAAAAATAACATTAAAAATATTATCTGATGTCTTCTTGATTTTCTCTAAATCTTATTGTCCTGTAACTTCTCACACATTAAAACAATAACATTTATTTTCTTCAGGGAAAATGAGTTCTTGCCTAGAACAAAGGCTTTAGGTTTTAAATTAGACTTCCAGGTACATGGAGAGTGTTGTTCTTAAAAGTGAGGTTTTCTTAAGAGAAAAAAAGTTTTCTGAATCCTAAAATTTTTCTTTTAAATATTGGAGACTAAATCTTGGAGGATTAATGCAGACATAAATTAGAGTACAGGAAGGGCAGTGTTCAAGCAAGAATACAGTCCATAGAGTCAGGGAGATTCCGGTTCCTGTGGAAAACAATTTTTAAATCAATAAATAAATCCTTCCAGGGGTGTGGGAAGAAAGGAAGCATGACAGAAGGTAAAAACAAGTTAAGATGCTGCATTGGACCCTTTCAGACCCAACGTGCATCATTGTATAGCCTTCATCCAAGGCTGAGGATAGGAAGCCATGTAACAGGTATGGGGAGTATGAAAGCACCTTAGACCAAAAGAGGAGCACAGAATGAGACTGGTTAAGTGGCTCCTTTGGAAGACATTATAGTAATCACCAAGTGTTTCCATTCATCTTTTCTGGTCACATAGCTCCCTGAAATTAGACACAGACATCACTTTGGCAAGAACTTGTTAAGTAGTAGATAGTAATAAACAGTGAAATGTGAACCAATAATGTAGCAGGGGCACAGGGTTTCTTTGAATTGATTTAAATGAACAATCAAGTAACTCATAGAAAAACAACAGCTGTACTAACCATGATCATAAACATTTGTAAACAAAGGGAGTCAACTAAGAAATAGGTCAAGGAGAAAACCAAGATGGTGGACTATAGGGTGACTGTATCTCATGTCACTCTAGAACTCAGGATTCAAGAAGAGGAGGTATTGAGAGACTCGGGACCAACTCATAGCCACTGGGTGAGTCTCTCCCACTGGGCAAGGCTCGGCCCGGGCAGCAGGACCAGAGTGGCAGGCAGCTTCTCCGAGCAGGGCCAGGCAGCGAGAAGCTTCCATGAGCAGCCAGGCTCTCCCTTCCACACACAGCCAGCCCCACCCCCGACCCAACGATGGGCCTCAATGGTGGGCAGATGCTTGGAACAGGGCCGGGCAATGAGAGACTTTTGCACACAACTAGGCTCCCCTGGCCAGGGGGCCAGGTTGGACACAGGCCCAGACAAGCCATGCCCAAGCCCACAGTCTAGGACCTCTTCAGCAGACCATTGGTCAACAAGTGGAGGTGCTGCTGCACATTACCAGGGAATATACCCCACCTGAAGGCTACCACCCCTAGAGGGGCAGCTTTCTTAGGGAGCACGAAGTTATCAAGTTCCTCCAAGATTTCAGGTTACTGAAGGCTGGCAGGTAATACTGGAAATCTACAGGGACACTATAAGCCAATAGAGGAAATCTGTAATATCTCAGAATCCCACTGATACCTGACCAATATGAGAAAACAAGGGAAGAAATGCCCAAACAAACCTAGATACTATATCAATAAAACCCAATGACAGCATGGCAGAAGAAATGTCAGAAAGGGAGTTCAGAATGTACATAATTAAAACAATCAGGGAAGCAAATGAGGAGATGAAAGAGCAAATGCAGGCATTGAAGGAGGAGATGAAAGAGCAAACGCAGGCATTGAATGATCGCAAAATCAACAGTTAAAAGAGCAAATACGGGAAGCAAAAGATCATTTTGATAAAGAGTTAGAGATACTGAAAAAAAAAAAAAACAGAAATCCTTGAAATGAAGGCAACAATAAACCAAATTAAAAACTCCATTAAAAGCATAACCAATAGGATAGAACACCTGGAAGACACAAACTCACACACTGAAGACAAAATATTGAATCTTGAAAACAAAGTTGACCAAACACAGAAGATGGTAAGAAATCATGAACAGAATCTACAAGAATTATGGGATATCATGAAAAGGCCAAACGTAAGAATTATTGGGATTGAGGAAGGCTTAGAGAAACAAACCAAAGGAATGAACAATCTATTCAATGAAATAATATCAGAAAATTTCCCAAATCTGAAGAATGAAATGGAAAACCAAGTACAAGAGGCTTATAGGACTAAAAATATACAAAATTACAACAGACCCACACCAAGGCATATTATTATGAAAATACCTAACATACAAATAAAGACAAAATTTTAAAGGCCATGAGAGAAGAGAATCAAATTACATTCAGGGGGAAACCAATAAGATATCAGCAGATTTTACAATCCAGACCCTAAAAGCCAGAAGGGCCTGGAACAACATTTACCAAGCCCTGAAAGAAAACAGAAGCCAACCAAGAATCTTATACCCAGCAAAACTTACCTTCAAATTTGATGATGAAATAAAATCCTTCCATGATAAACGAAAGCTAAAAGAATTTACAAAAAGAAAGCCGGCATTGCAGAACATTCTCAGCAAAATATTCCATGAGGAAGAGATGAAAAACAACGATGTAAATCAGCAAAGGGAGGAACTCTCCTAAAGGAATAGTCAAATAATGGAGAAACTCAGTCATGTCAAAAACAAAAATGAGCCAAATGACTGGGAATACAAATCATAACTCAATAATAACCCTGAATGTTAATGGCCTGAACTCATCAATCAAAAGACATAGACTCGCAGATTGGATTAAAAAGAAAGATCCAACAATATGCTGCCTGCAAGAGATTCATCTCATAGAAAGAGTTACCCACAGACTAAAGGTGAAAGAATGGGAAAAAAACATACCATGCACATGGGTGCAGCAAAAAAGTCGAGTATCCATCCTCATATCAGATAATGTGAACTTCAAGTCAAAGTTAGTCAGAAGGAATAAAGAAGGACATTTCATACTGCTTAAGGGAAGCATAAATCAGCAAGACATAACAATCATAAATATCTATGACCCAAACATTGGCTCATCCATGTACGTCAAACAAATCCTTCTCCATTCCAGAAATCAAATAGACCACAACACAATAATACTAGGCGATTTTAACACACCTCTCTCACCACTGGACAAATCCTCCAAACAAAAATTGAACAAAGAAACCATAGATTTCAAACACACAATCAATAATTTAGACTTAACGGACATATATAGACTATATCATCAAACAAAGAGGGAATACACTTTCTTCTCAGCAGCACATGAATCCTTCTCTGAAATAGACCATATATTATGCCACGAAGCTACTGTTAGCAAATACAAGAAGATAGAGATAATACCTTGATTTCTACAGATCATGAGGGATTGAAATTAGAAATAAATGACAGAATAAAAAACAGAAACACTCAACACCTGGAGATTAAATAATACACTATTATATGATGAATGGAAAACAGAAGAGGAAAATTTTTTAAATGGAAAATTTTTTCATGGAGTGCATTCAATAAAAGAAGAAGAAATCGACAAATAAATGACTAAACACTACAGCTCAAAGCTCTAGAGAAGAAGAACAGAGCAACACCAAAAGTAGTAGAAGACAGGAAATAGTTAAAATCAGAGCCGAAATCAATGAAATGAAACAAAGAAGAAATTGATAACATAATAGTTGGTTCTTTGAAAAATAAACAAAATTGTTAAAACCCTTAGTCGCAATAACAAAGAGAAGGAGAGAGAAAACTCAAACTACTAAAATTTGGAATGAACAAGGAAATATCACAACAGACACGAGGTGAAATACAAAAACATAATTAGAAGCTATTTTGAAAATCTATACTCCAACAAAACAGAAAATCTTGAACACATCAACAGGTTTTTAAAGACATATGAATTACTAAACTGAACCAGGAGGGCATACACAATTTAAATAGATCAATTTCAAGCAACGAAATAGAAGAAGTCATCAAAGCCTACCAACAAAGAAAATTCGGGACCAGATGGCTCTCAGCAGAGTTCTACAGAATCTTAAAGAAGAGCTCATTCCAATACTTCTCAAAGTATTCCATGAAAATAGAAGAGGAGGGAACCCTCCCAAACTCATTCTATGAAGCCAATATCACCCCTGATACCTAAACCAGACAGAGACTCATCAAGGAAAGAAAATTTCAGACCAATATCCTTAATGAACATCGACGCAAAAATTCTCAACAACTTTTTAGCAAATCACATACAAAAATATATTAAAAGTGCACCACGATCAAGTTGGGTTTTATCCAGGGGATGCAAGGTTGTTCAACATCCAGAAATCAATAAATGTCATTCACCATATCAACAGAATTAAAGTCAAAAATCACATGATTATTTCAATAGATGTAGAAAAAGCATTTGATAAAATACACATCCCTTCATGCTCAAAACACTAGAAAAAATAGGGATAGTGGGAACATTCCTTAACATTGTAAAGGCCATCTACGCTAAGCCCATGGCCAATATCATTCTAAATGGTGAAAAAATGAAAGCATTCCCCCTAAAAACTGGAACAAGGCAGGGATGCCCTCTTTCACCACTTCTATTCAACATCGTTCTTGAGACTTAGCCAGAGCAATTAGAAAGACCAAAGAAATTAAAGGGATACTAATAGGAAAAGAAGAACTCAAACTATCCCTATTTGCTGATGACATGATTATATATTTAGAGGAACCAGGAAATTCCACCAGAAATTCATAAGTGAATTAAGTAAAGTAGCAGGTTACAAGATCAATGCTCATAAATCCAATGCATTTTTATACATAAGTGATGAATCTTCAGGAAAGAGAAGTTAGAAAAAACTACCCCATTCACAATAGCCTCAAAAAAAACAAATACTTGGGAATCCATCTGACAAAAGAGGTGAAAGACCTCTACAATGAGAACTACAGTACACTAAAGAAAGAAATTAAAGAAAACCTTAGAAGATGGAAAGATCTCCCATGTTCTTGGATAGGCAGAATTAATATTGTCAAAATGGCCATACTACCTAAAGTGCTATACAGATTCAATGCAATTCCAATTAAAATCCCAATGATGTACCTCATAGAAATAGAGGAAGCAATTATGAAATTCATCTGGAAGAATAAGAAACCCAGAATAGCTAAAGCAATCCTTAGCAGAAAGAGCAAAGATCTGGTATCGCAATACCAGATCTTTAACTATACTACAAAGCAATAGTAACAAAACGGCATGGTATTGGTACCAAAATAGACAGGTAGATCAATGGTACAGAATAGAGGACATGGACACAACCCAAATAAATACAATTTTCTCATACTAGACAAAGGTGCCAAAAATATGCAATGGAGAAAAGATAGCCTCTTCAACAAATGGTGCTGGGTAAACTGAAAAACCATATGCAAGAGAATGAAATTGAAACCCTATCTCCCACCCTGCACTTAACTCAACTCAAAATGGATCAAGGACCTCGGAATCAGACCATAGACACTGCATCTTATAGAAGAAAGAGTAGGTCCAAACCTTCAACTGGTTGGCTTAGGATCAGACTTCCTTAACAGGACTCCCATAGCACAAAAAATAAAAGCAAGAATCAACTAGGATAGATTCAAACTAAAAAGCTTTCTCTGAGCAAAGGAAACTATCAGCAATGCGAAGAAAGAGCCTACAGAGTGGGAGAAAATCTTTGCCACTCATACTTCAGATAGAGCATTAATCTCCAGAATCTATAAAGAACTCAAAAACTCAACACCAAGAATACAAATAATCCAATCAACAAATGGGCTAAGGATATGAACAGACACTTCACAGAAGAAGGTGAACAAGCAATGAACAAATATATGAAAAAATGTTCAACATCTCTATTAATAGAGAAATGTAAATCAAAACTATTCTAAGATTCCATCTCATCCCAATTAGAATGGTGATTATTAAGAACACAAGCAACAATAGGTGTTGGAGAGGATGTGGGGAAAGGTACATTCATACATTGCTGGTGGAGTTGCATATTAGTACAGCCATTCTGGGAAAGCAGTATGGAGATTTCTCAGAAAGCTTGGAATGGAACCACCATTTGACCCAGCTATCCCACTCCTTGGCCTATACCCAAAGGACTTAAAATCAGCATACTACAGAGATACAGCCACATCAATGTTCATAGCTGCTCAATTCACAATACCAGATTGTGGAACCAACCTAGATGTCCTTCAATTGATGAATGGATAAAGAAACCGTGGTATATATAGACAATGGAATATTACTCAGCTATAAAGAATAATAAAATTATGGCATTGGCAGGCAAATGGGTGAAATTGGAGAATTCTAAGTGAGATAAGCCAATCTCAAAAAACCAAAGGACAAATGATCTCGCTGATAAGCGGATGATGACACATAATGGGGGTTGGGGGGGGGGCAAGAATGGAGGAAGGAGGAAGTGTATAAGGGAAAAGAGGGGTGGGAGGGTTGGAGGGAGGAAAAATAACAGAATGAATCAAAAACTATTACCCTATGTAAAGTTATGATTGCACAAATGGTATGCCTTTATTTCACGTACAGAGAAACAACATGTATCCCATTTGTTTACATAAAAATAAATTAAAAAATTTAATGGCCATGAACACACACACGAAAAATAATGCCTATTATGTATGTGGAGTTTGAATCAAAAGGTCATTTATAAGGTATAATAAAATAAAGTATTATTAGCATAAATGCAATTTTTACAAATTAAATTTTTTAAAAAAATGAAATGCTGTGAGCACAGCAGCTTCATTAGAATAAAATATACTTTTCCAAGGTAACTGTTTTAGAAGTTAACACTATTTTATATGCACAAATTTTCCTGTTTTAAAGTAAATGGTTGTATATTGTATATTATCCAGGTGGGTGGTGTGACGTTTAAAATTCAGGGAGAGAAATGAAAATTGTCTGTAGTGAAAAATAACACCAGAAAGTGATTCTATTTCTGAACAAGCGGATTTGGTTGCTGGAAACAATTTTATTCTCTCTTACAAGGCCCTGTTAACTTACTACATGGGCCTCATCTCCTAATCCCTGACTGAAATCTCAGGTAGGTCCATCACTTACGGGATTATTTTATCTAATAAAAAGTCCTCTAACTTTTCAGTATTAATAAGTGCAGGTGTCCTTGAGAATTACATAATTCTACTCTAATATAGTGCTAGATTTTTTTTCAAACTTGTTAAAAGAAAAATCTCTGCCTAGTAAAGTGTGATGGCTCACATTTAATTTAGAAGCCTACATTTGGAAAGGGAACAGACAGGGGCCGTTCTCCCTTCTTTGTTCTACCTCTCTTCCCATATTGCTGACTGCTGTTTCTTACCCAGAAATCGAGCAAAAGATTGAGGCAATAAAAGGAGTAGAGCACAGTCATAGATGCTTGACACAATTTCAGTCTAGCACTGCAGACTCCTGGATGAGACTGATCTTAGAACTTAGTGGTTCTCTGCAGATCTGCCCACTGGGGCTCTCTTCCCTACGTCTCTAGAAACAAGAAATTCTTGTTTATAAGTACTTATAAGCTCCCTCAGCCCCTGGAGCTTCAGTGGTCACAGGATAATGGTGCCTCTTTGGCTCTCCAGTCAGTCCTCTTGAAAGCTTCTTTTCTCAAGATTCTGTTTTGGTCTTCAAGAAACAGTTTTCCTCAGTTTGTTCTTCCTGGTAAAAATGCACCTGCCTCCCAAGGCAACCCTCTCTACTGCTATTGGCACACATTGCTGCAGCCACAGACTCTCGTTTCAGGCTTTTCCCCTTTGAGCTACAGTAAGTACACTATGTTAATAAAATTCACAGTCTTATTTTTAGATTAGAAGTAAGTTCCACTTGTTCTTCATGTAATTATTCTTCTACTTTAAGTATCATCATCCACTTATCAGGGAAACATTTGGCCTTTGTTTTTTTTAGGATTGGCTTTTGTCACTTATTATGATAATCTCCAATTCCATCCATTTATCTGCAAATGCCATAATATTATTCTTCTTTATGGCTGAATAATATTCCATTGTGTATATACCACAGTTTCTTTATCCATGCATCTGTTGAAGGGCATCTAGGTTGGTTCCTCAATCTAGCTATTGTGAATTAAACTGCTATAAACATTAACGTGGCAGTGTTACTGCAGTATGTTAATTTTAAGTCCTTTGGGTATAAACCGAGGAGTGAGATAACTGGGTCAAAAGTGAATCCATTCCAAGTTTTCTGAGGAATCTCCATACTGCTTTCCAGAGTGGCTGCACCGATTTGCAACTCTACCAGCTATGATGAGTGTGTCTTTTTCCCCCACATCCACGCCAACATCAATTATTGCTGTGTTCTTGATAATAACCATTCTAAGTGAAGTAAGATGAAATTTTAGAGTCGTAAGGGGGTGGGGTGTGGGGGGTAAGAGAAAAATGGAGGAACTTTAGATTATGGAGAAGAAATGAGAAGGAGGAGGGAGCTGGAGTATGAAAGATGGTGGAATGAGACAGACATCATTACCCTATGTACATGTATGATTACATGAATGGTATGAATCTACATCGTGCACAACCATAGAAATGAAAGGTGTACCCCATTTGTGTACAATGAATCAAAATGCAGTCTGTGAAAATAAAAAAGTTAAAAATTAAGGAAAAAGAATCTACTTGCTTAGATTTCATTTGTCACTTTGTATCTCTACTCAAAAGTATGATTGTTTTGTTTGTTTTTTGCTTAGTTTTAGTTATCAGGGTTTCACTAATTTTCTAAAATTTTATGAGAATGGTTCCTTCTGTTTCCATGCACTGGAAAAGTTTCTATATAAGGGAGTAACTTTTCGGAGGACATTTTGAACACTTCCTCATAAAATTTGCTGTGTTGTGATGAGGCCCTAGGAGAGAGTAAGTCAGCCCAGTTTAGGAACCTCCAAGTGAGGACAGAGGCTGATGGGACCCCATGAATTTGGTGGGCACATTCATTGAGTCTGAGTCTGGTGCGTGACCTTTCTCTGATAGGTCTGGCTCTAACTCCAGGCTTTTCATACATTTGCCTGCCTGCCTGGGATTCTCTCACTATTCTTGGCTAATTTCCTGGGTCCTTTCTCAGGGTTTGATTTAAATGTCACTCCCTAGAGAAACCTTCCATCTCCATAATAATCTGAATTAGATCATCAGTTATGGTTTCTCAGATCATCTTGAACTTTTACTACTACCACTTAACACAATTTAGAGTTACGTATTTATTACTCTTTAATTTTGAAGTCTTTTTGCCCCTTAAGACAGTCATCTCATCACTGTTATTCATCAGTGAAAGATGAGGACTGTGTTTTCTCCCCTATAGCTACGTACACAATTCACAATGCACTCAGTAAATTCATAGCACATTCCAACAAAACTGTTTTAGCTTCGGGTAAAAATCCTTTTTAATATATGCATGACTTTTATATAGAGATGAGCTCCACTTTATTTTGTGTCTTCCTAGAAACTAGGTCACTCTTTGAACCTCTGGAACTTACGAACCTGTGTAAAAAACTATCATTCAAACCCATCTCCCACATTTCACTGACAAGAAAATTAAATGATAGAATAGTCATGCGACATCTCTAAATCCTGCTACTTAGTACCAGACCAGGACCAGAAACCATATCTTCTCGATCGCTGTCTTCATGTATTTCCCACATGCCATACTCCCTTTTGCTACCAAACTCTGTTCTCTCACTCTTTCATCTCTTTGCTCTCCATTAGAAGGCCCCCATAACACCCTTTGTACTCCTAAGGTTCCAAGATGTGATTGAAAGAACAGCAGTACCAAAAGGCAGAAGGAGCTTTGAAATCCAACAGAACCGGGTTCTAATCCTGATTCAGTCACTTGACACCTGCGTGAATTTGTACAAGTTCCTTAACTCCACTGAGCCTGTTTTCATACCCCTAAAATGGTTGTGTAATTGATATGAACATGAATTTTAAAATTATATATAAAACTAGTGTCTGGCACATGCCAATAAATAAGCAATTCATGTTATAAATTGGTGAGACGGCACACACAGTCATGTATTTGCCCTGTGTTCTGTTTGCAAAGTATAGAAACATATGGAGAAAAAGGTCTGAGTTCAAACCCAACATGATCAATAATGCCCTGAGTACTGAGGTTGTATTTATTACTGTAACATAGGAAAGCTAAAATAGTCTCTGGAAAAAATCTTTCTACAAACTTCTTGATGATTCAGTGGTTGCAGCAAAGACAGGAAAAATCAATCTTAGACTCTCTCTTTTAATTTCTTTTCATGATTACCATCCTCAAATGGACAATGCAACTTAAATTAATGCTGTATTTGTTCATTTTCCTCAAAACAAACATTGATCAGATTCAGTCTGAAGGATCTGTAACATCTCTTCTGTAATTATTTTTAAACGTATTAAGAGGGATCTGTGTATTATAGACTATTTCTGGGAGACAGGTCTTCTGGGTTCTGGCTCCTGCTCTACCATTCACTTACTGTGTGACCTATGGAAAGTTACTTCTGGTTGAGACTCCATCGTCTGTATAAAATGGGTACATGACTAACTCATAGGGTTGTTTAAGAATCACACAGGTCATGCATGTTAAAGTCAAAAAGTAAAATACTCTTATAATGAACGATTGTAATTACTACCAATATCCCTGAAAAATATGATTAACACGAGCTGCACATAAATAAAGATCACTGGAACCTGACGTAAGTAAGGTATAATGCTTGTTATGATGATGATGATATGTGCAAAATGTTACACAGAGTACTCAGAGGGCTAACTGGCTTATAGTATAAATATAATAAAAATTATTCTTTCATTTAAGAAAAAGTGGTGAAAACAGTTGAGACCCACTGCTGAATATTAAACATGTTTATTAAATAATTATACCTGCAAGTGATCCAAAATGATCCAAAACTAACAATACATACATTTTGCATTCTTCAACAGCAGCTTACTTTCCTTTGTAGAACACTGATGCAGGCTTACTGTCTATCATTAGTACTCTCCAGATTGTACTTAAATTTTCTTCTCAATGCTTTCTCCGATGTCTCAGCACACTACCACCTAGGAAATGCTTCACTGCTGCAAAACTTAACCTTAGCCCCTATCAAAAGCTGTTAGTTACAAGCTCTGAAACTTTTATGGAACTTTTAGATTTCAGTTTAGATGGAACAAAATGAAATTATACTGTTGTAGTATATAAATCTACCTGCAATAGCTCAAGTATTGGTTTGATTGTGGCTATTTTTAAAAAGTACATACTGTGCATAGGGGATAAATAATACTTAAATAGAAACATGACTATGTAAGGCATCATTTTATCAGCCAACACAGTGTTATAAATTTCACAACACTGTAAAACTTAGTCTTTATCCCAGCCCTGATTAGGCTGTTTAAAATGCCCACCTTTATTTCACATCATGAAAGTGACATTTATATCCAGACTGATGCCAGAGGAGGTAACATTTTCCTTAAGGGGTTAAAAAAAAAAAAAAAAGCTGTGTGCAACACTGATAGAATGGCTAGACCAGCTGCACATTCATAATCATCATCAGTAATTGTTAAATGGAAAGGAAATAAAATACCTTTTTAAAAGAGATTGGACACACAAATAGGGTCTTGTTTTGCTGGCTTAGAGAGCTAGTACTTCAGAGATTAACATTTCTCAGCAGTCCCTGAAACTAAGAGAAATACATTAGAAGATGCAGAGGGAAGTTATTATGAGAACAAGTCCAAGTGTTCTTGACAAATGTTTATTTAATCTTTTATTTTTTAAAAATGCAGTAAGTTTTTTAAATGCCTTAAATAAGGGCTGGGAATGTGGCTTAGTAGTGCAGTATTTGCCTAGCATCTACAAAGCCCTGAGTTCAATTGTGTGTACTACAATAAAAAGCATTTCAATTAAATTCATTTTAATTAATACATAAAAACATAAAACTTGTAGATATTAAGCTGGTACTATGTGATGATCTCATGTTTCTACACATATACACATTATGTAATGCTTAAATCAGATTAAATCTACCGTCTCAAAAATTTATCATTTCTTTTTGGTGAAAATTTTTAAAATCCTTTCTTCATGTTTTTGAAATGTACAGTACATCATTGTTATCTATGGTCACCTGCTAGGCGAAAGCACACCCAAACTTCTTGCTGCTAACTAACTCTAGCTTTGCACCCGTTGACAACCTTTGCCCATGCCTCTTCCCTCACCTCCACTGCCTCTGGTCACCCCCATTCTGCTTTCAACCTGTATGAGATCAACATTTTTAGACTCCACATATAATTGAGAGCATGTGGTACTTGCTTTTCTGTATCTGGCTTATTTCACTTAACATGATTATTTCCAGTTCCATCCATGTTTTCACAAATGACAGGACTTTATCTTTTTATGGCAGAATAGTATTCCATTGTGTATCTGTACAATATTTCCTTTATCCATTCATCCATAATGAACATTTCCATCGTTTTTATCTCTTGGCTATTAAAAATAGCACTACAGTGAACATGGAAGTGTCCATGTCTCTTCAAGATACTGACAATTTCCTTTGAATATATCTCCAAGAGTAGGATTTTTGGATCATGTATTAGTTCTATTTTTAATTTTCTGAGGAACCTCCATACCGTTTTACATAATGGCTACCCCAATTAACATGCCCAGCAACACTGTGCACATTCTTACCAGCACTTTTTATCTTTTATCTTTTTGATAATAGCCATTCCTACTGGGGTGAGGTAATATCTCATTGTGGTTCTCTGATTTGCATTAATCTAATGATTCTTGTCTTTGAGCAATTTTTTATAGACCTCTTAGCCATTTGTATGTTTTCCTGTGATAAACACCTTCTTAAGCCTATTGCCCATTTTCAAATCAGGTGTGTTTGTGTGTGTTTGTGTGTGTGCATGCGCACATGCATACTATTGAGTTTTTGGAGTTCCAAGTACATTCTGTATCTCAACCCCTTATCAGATGCATACTTTCCAAATATTTTCTCCCATTCTGTAGGTTGTTTCTTCACTCTGTTGATTGTTTTCATTGCTGTGCAGAAGCTTTTAATGTAATCTCATTTACCAATTTTTGCATTCCTTTCCTGTGCTTTTAGGGTACTGTCCAAAAATATCTTAGATCATTCCAATGTCCTCATGTATTTCCCTATGCTTTCCTATAGAAGTTTCTTTTCTTTTCTTTTCTTTTCTTTTTTTTTTTTTTTTTTTTTTTGTACCAGGGCTAGAACTCAGTGGCACTCAACCACTGAACCACATCCCCAGCCCTATTTTGTATTTTATTTAGAGACAGGGTCTCACTGAGTTGCTTAATGTCTCACTGTTGCTGAGGCTGACTTCGAACTGGAGATCCTCCTGCCTCAGCCTCCCAAGCCACTGGGATTAAAGGTGTGCGCCACCCCGTCCGGCTTCCTATATAAGTTTCTTAATTTCATATTTTTTAAATCCCTTATCTTCATCTAAATAGCTAAGTCAAATGTTTTCATTCATCATTCAGCAAATAATTACTAATCAACTAAAATAGGTTTTTAATTTGTTTTTTTTGTTCCACTGTTTGAGATATTAAAGGTAGAGATAGATAAGACACAGTCCCTACTCTCAGGGAGTATACTCTTTGGAAAGAAAATGCATACTAAGAAATGAGAAAATAATAGGATTCTACAGCAAGTTTCTTCTAAAGGTTCTCAAAACACACAGGCATGTGTGATCTATGTTGCTAACGTGTTTCAATAACGATTTCATGAAAGAAGCAACATTTTAGTCTGGGTCTTAAAAGTTAAAGATAATACTCCGGGGGGGGGGGGGAATTTATTGTGGAAAGGCTTAGAATTCAGAATGTTAAAAAGCACGACGTCAGACGCGAACAGCTCCGCTAGAGTAGGCCGAGCCTGCGGGGAGGCCCTGTGCTCGCGGCCCGGCTGGGGCCCCCGCTCCCGGAAGCCGAGCGGCCCAGCCGGGCGGCGACTCCCGCGGCGCGGACGCTGGCGCCGGGGCGAGGGGAGGCGGCGAGTGAGCAGGCCCGGAGGCCCTCGGCCGCGTCACCGCAACCCACATGGCTCCCGGAGTGGGGCGCGGCCTCCAGGGTGCTGCCTCACGACCGCAAGTGTGAGGAGTGCGCACCCGAGGAGGCTGCGCGGGCCGCGGAAGTGTGCCGAGAATGCGGCTCCCGCTACTGCGGCCGCCACGCCGAGGCGCACAGGCGCAAGTTCCCCGGTCACCACCTGGCCCAGTGCCTCCCTGGCGCCCGGGCCCGGACCTCGCGAGCCGGCGGGGAGGGGCCCGGAAGGAGGAGGTCGGGGCCTCGGTGGAGCCGCAGCGGGAGGCAGAAAGCCAGACGGAGGACAGTGAGTCGGAGGAGGAGAGCGAGACGGAGCGAGAGAGTGAGGACGAGAGCGAGGAGGAGAGTGAAGAGGACACTGAGGAAGAGCCAGAGAGCGAGACGGAGGAAGACGACCACGAAGGAGAGTCCGTGGCGGAAGGAGAAACCGCGGCAGAAGGCGAATTTGACCGAGAAGCAGAAATGAAAGCAGAGAGCGTGTCCGAGAGGAAGACGTGCGCGGACCACTGGCTTGATTGAGCACCCACTGCCAGAAAGATGGGCCGCTCATCTGTGTCCTTGGGGCTCACCAGGACTACCAGCTCTACACTCCAGACGAAGCCTTGGCAGAACTAATAAGCAAAGACTCCAGCAGAACGAAGGAAGCCCTTATAGAGTTGGTGGAAAAGTTAAAGGTCAAGAGTTCAGATCCTAAAGTAACTCGGGACCAGATGAAGGTGTTTTTACAAGAAGAATTTAAGAAAGTTCAGAAAGTGGTTGCTGATGAGGAGCAGAAGGCTGTTCATCTAGTGGATATCGTGAATGTAATGGACACAGCTCATCTACCTGAGATACTGGCAGACATTCAGTCCCGTGTGGACAGGCAGACGACTCAGACGGCCCAGGCCAAGGAAGAACTTAATACCGCGAATGAGTCAGCTGAGCCAAAGGCAGAGAGTGCCTTGGAAGGACCCAGTGGTGCCAGTGAGGAGAACACATGACGGCTTGCCATCAGAGTGGAAAACCACCCCTTCCCTTGTGTATATACAATGGCTTCTGATTTCTGTGAAGACTGCCCAACAATAAATGTACTTCCACTGGATATATCCCCAGATCCACAGCAGGCACATATCTCTCCAAGGAATGATCAGTTTTATGCTTACTATGTATTTCTCATTCTGTTGTTGCAATAGGTCAAGGAAAGGGCTCTTTTGATCAACCAGGAGCAATTAAGAAGGCTCCTTCCCCTCAATGGCTGCTTTGAACTTACTCAGGAAAGCCAGCTCTGTAATACTGTGTAAGTCAACAGTATCACCTGATTAGTGATCTAGAATGATCACGAAAGGAAATTAGAATTTTTTGCCTGTCTGCAAACAAAAACCTACTTCGTTCACACTGAAGCATTAAAGAAATGAGGACAGAGTAGGACTCTATTGACCCATGTCCACAGTCACTAATAGTCCAGTTCTACCTTGGTGAAAATGTGGTGCCATGAATTAGGATGGATGACCTGAAAATGAAGTTGGAGAAAGAATTAAAAGCTAGAAAGAGACAGATATTTTTAGCATATGAGGTTATCCAGGACTTCAGATTCAGAATTCAGTGCTGTGGAAATGAAAAAAAATGAAGATGTGGAAAGGAAATGATCTGAGTATGGGGGTTGGGTGCAGAAATGAGGATCAAAGGAATCTGATTAAAAGTTGAAATTTTTTTTTTAAGAAACATGACATCTTCAGGAAATAACTAACAATTCATTATACTTACCTGGATAATAATTTGTCAGCAGAGATCATCAACTGCAAGTTATCTTAAGAAACCAGAAAAATATCCTGTTAAATCAAGCAAAGACAAATTTATTGCTTACTGCATCCAGGGAGGCCACTTAGTATCTCAACAGAATCTTAGTTGTATCTTGCAGGAGAAAGGGGATTTGAAAAGCATTGTCTTTAAGACTGTAGGATCTAGTTTAAGGCATGCCACTACTTTCAGTGACTTGATCTGCTGAACCAAGTTTATAGTATAATAATATAGATGAATGGACATGGTAAAGGCAGGATTTGGAAAAGTCTTTGAAGAATAAACCATCAACAGCTACAAGATCTATTATTCTGAATGGAGGCTATTTACTTAATGAGAACAAATCAGTTTTTAAGATAAATTCAGGAGGTTCTGAAATAACCGATAGTTACTTGCAACTTCATCTTCCTGGGAAGGATTTCTGTGATACTAAAGTTAGGTTAACACCGAGGTTGAAAATAAAATCACCTTAATGTAGACAGTGGGCTGGATGTAGATGGCTTCATGTGTCCACAACAGATGATTTTTGAAATAGAATGTGAGGCTGAATATGGCAGTCGTTTTATACCATTTAAAGAATTTGACATGGGGTGGGGGGAAGGAATGAAAGGATCAAGTTTGGGCCTGTGCTAAAGTGCTTTGCAAAAGAAGAAATTCATCTAATTCTACCAGCAATCCTAAAGAAAGTAATTATTTTACCCATATTTCAGATAATATGAGCCTTAGGGAGATTTTATTTTAAAAATAATCTTTGCCCAATGTCTCTTAAGGAGTGGTGGAGCCAGATTTCAAATTCAGTAACTAAATCCTTTTCTTCCTTCTTCATTTATCTGCTCATGAAACACTTCGGTTTTTTAAAACCTACAATATGTCAGGCACTGTTTTAGGCAATGGTAATATCCTAATTAACATGGTATAAATGTTCTGTAGCTTCTTGGTGTTTATAATTTAGAGGGGAAAAAGAGACGATATGGACAAAGAAGATAACTTCAGGCATCTAAAATTAGAAACTTTCCTGGTATCATTAAATATAGATACCTAGATTAGATGACATTTTAAATCAGCACATCAGTATAGAGTTGGCAAAATCAGGAAGGCTGAGAATCCTAACAGTTTTATGCATCAAATCAGTGTATGACAGGGGGGTGAGATCCAGGCCCAGAGGGGAGGGGGAGAATAGAGTGCTTCCTCCACTGTGTAGGCATTTTGCAATATTTCTCAATTTCTGGCCTACATCAATCTGTGTGGGTTTCTGCAAATTTCAATTTCCCAACCTTCTGAGCCCATTGTCCAAAACCACCTATTATTTTTTTTTCTGTGAATGAACAAGAAGTAGTCATGTGATCAATATCTGTTCAGTCATTATCTAAGACAGCCTCCCAAAGAAATATGGCTTACTATCTATGGGTCATTTCCTTAGTGAAAAATGTCTCCACTTTGGAAGTTTTGGTGAGTCTTTTTCCCTGAGTAACCCAGTTGTTCATCTATGGCTGAGTGATGGGGGTTTAGTGATTCAGGGCTTCTAACCCACCTTTCTTAGGGCAGAAGTTGGTCACCTGATTCTCTCTGGGAGTATAAATAATGATACCTGGCATTTACAAAGGCACTTCTCATGCAGTTATATTGTTTTAATATAGCACAGTTAAGAAAATGATGTAAAAAGAGAGTAAACACCATCCTCTAACATCTCTGTGCCCAGCAATAAAGTATCACATATTCTAATTCCAACCCCTCTGTTCTTCCCACTGTTCCAATGCTAACATTCCTTTACAGTCCCCCATAGAGGAAAAAAAAAAAATGCCATACTTAACTAAGCTCTTATTTTTAGTATCTTCATTCTTCTACTACCACTGTTTTATAAATGTAATATTATTAATGCTCCCCCATCATTAATTACAGACACCGTCCTTAGTCCTATTGATCTCCATATGACTGGTTGACTGCTGACTACATATCTTAAACTAGACCTTGGCCATAATCAGGAGATAAGATTTTGCATTAAGAAGAAAATACCTACACATACCTCTCTGAGCAGAGAGTTCAGTGAAACAAACTTGGAAATATACTTCCCACTCAGATTAAAAAAAAAGATCATTAGAGAAGAAATCTATTCCTCCTCAATAAACTTTACTTTGACATCTTTACTTTGATGTCTTAAAGTATTAAGTTTTTTTTCTTTGGGGGAATACCAGGGATTGAACTCAGGGTCACTCAACCACTGAGCCACATCCCCAGTCCTATTTTATTTTATTAGTTTAATAGTTTTCTATTTTATTTAGAGACAGGGTCTTACTGAATTGTTTAGCACCTCGCTGTTGCTGAGGCTGGCATTGAACTCCCAATCCTCCTGCCTCAACTTCCCAAGCCTGAGATTACAGGCATGCACCTCTGTACCCAGTTAAAGTATTAAGTATTTAGCCAATTATTGAACTTGAGGTAAACTTTCCACTGAAATAGAGATAGCAAAATAAGCCTTAAGACCCAATTTTAATAAGGATGAAAAATAAAAATATAATCAGCAATTTTTGTTAAGATCTTAAAAGTCTTATAAACGTCATTTTCATTCATCTTTTTGGTCCCAATATGTTACTGAGGAGAGTAAATGTTTGACTTCCTCTATAGTTACTTTAGCTTAATTTATTTTGCACACTGAAAGTAAACCTGGTAATGCCTCAGTATTAAAGTTTTACACTGATATTCAAGTATATTCAGTTCATAGATCATAATTTATATGCCTCCTTAAAGTATTCACAAAAAAATAAAACAATAACATTGATGCCTAAATGAGAAGCAGTATACTCAGGAAAGAAAAAAACAGCTAAATAGGAAAAGAAGAGCCCTTTAGTGTACACACACATGTGCGCGCACGCGCACGCGTACACACACACACACACACACACACACCCCTACCTGGCCTTCCTCTAATTTACTAGCACCATGTTTGCTTTCCTCCACTAGACAAGAGCTTCCCTTCCACCTTGCAACCAGCATCCAACCAAGAAGTTGCAGTCAATATGGAGAAACTACCCACACTTGAAAGCAGGTGCCCTTTGCTCTTGTTTCTGATCTTTTCTCAAGTCCCATAGAATCACCAGAAGATTAAATTCACAAGTTCTCTTCTATCTTTCTTTTCTGATAATTCTTTCAAAATTTTTATTATGGTAAAATACACATAACAGAATTTACCATCTTCTTTTTTAAAATCTTTCTCATTATTATTAGTGTTCTCCCTTTACAGTATAATATTCCTTAGTGAATATTTTTTAATCTTGCTCCACACGCAGGGAACTTTTTCAGCTTATTAGTTCAAATATTTCTTCTAGAAAATGCTAAACAGAAGTTTTCGGAACTGGTTTGCAGGAAAAGTGTGGAAAATTTTGGATATACTGGATGGAGAAGCCTTTAATATTATACACAGAGTTGAATGGGTGATTCTGGTGGGAGCTGAGACCAGAATGCTTATAAGAATATAGACAGTAAAGACAGTGCTCACAGTGTTTCAGAGAAGAATAGGGACTATACTGGAAATTCGTATCACATTGTGGCAAAGAACATGTCTACTTTTTGTCCAGGTCCTGAGATTTTGTGTGAGACTGAATTTAAAGATGGTGGATTAATTAATCTGGTGGAGAAAATTTGAAGGCAACACAACATTCAGATGGTGGCATGGGTGTTGCCAGCAGCTTTTAGCCAGATTATGAGAATTGGAAGCAAAGGGCAGACAGGAAAGATTGGAAAAGCTCAAGAGCTTTGAAGAGCCCCCAAAGCTCTAACTTTGACCATAGAAGGAGCACACATAATGTTGTACCTGAGTAGGTTGTGGTTATTGAAGAGATTACCACTACTAAAAAGAATGTAAGTACTTTGCACAGACATAATTGAAAGATACCATGAGGGTATCTCATGAATCATCAAGACCCCACTTATTGAGGACTTAAAGGTGTAGAAGTAAAACTCATTTAAGGGACCTCAGGGGCACCCTGCCCACATGCCTAGAAAATTGTTTCCCCAGGATTTGTTTCACTATGCTTAGCTGCCCAGGTGCTCAGAGGTCACTAAGTCATGGTCCAAAAGGGCTCAGCTACTGCTGGAGCTGGCTCAGACCTTGGTGTCATCCATATGATGCTGGTTCTGCTGGAATGCGGGATGCTGGAATTATGGGTCATGGAGGCTTCTAATGAGATTTCAAAGGAAGGCCTGAGAGGTCAGGAAAAGTATAGCACGGTAAGAATCCTTGTAGGCTCTCTCTGAGAGGGTAATGTATGAAGCTGTGAAGGTGAAGCCAAAACCAGAATGAGACCCCAGGACCAAAGATATGCCAGTAATGTGAACTCTGCCAAACAAAGCTGCTGGCTGCAGAAAACTAGACTGAGAGTCCCTGTGTGCTACAACAGACAAGGCCAAAGATGCAGGACTGCCCAAGTCCTTTGGAGAGCACATACCACTGCCATGTGCCCCAGATGCTGGATGTGGGGCTATAGCATTTGTTTGCCAAGCTGTGTTTTGGTCTCGTTATGGTTCCATCCCTTCTTTCTCTGCCTTATTCTTCCCTTTTGGAACAGAACTGTTTACTCTGTGCCATTGTATTTATGTAATTTGATTTTGATTTTACAGTGCTCACAGCCAAAAGTTTACCTTGAGTCTTAGATAAGACTTCAGACTTGGACTTTTGTCAAGACCAGAACCATTAAGACTGTGGGATTCTTGGAGATGAATTAAATGCATTTTGCATTATGAAATAGGCATTAACTTTGGGGTACCAGGAGCAGAATGTTATGGTTTGAATATAAAATGTTCTACCAAATCTGTGTTAATGCATGAGTATTCAGAGGCAAAATGATTAGGTAGAAACTGTAGGCATGTATGTAGAGGAGGCAGGTCACTGGGAGCATGCCCTGAAAGGGTTCATCTGCCCTGCAGCCCCTTCCCCCACATTCTTTCTGCTTCCTGGCAGCCAAGAGCTGAGAAACTTTCTTCCACCACACATTTTTGCCATGATGTTCAGCCTCGATTCAGGCCCAGAGCAAAGGATCTGCCTGACCATGAACTAAACCTCTGAAACTGTGAGCCAAAATAAACTTTTCCTCTTCTTAGTTGTCTTTCTTGGGCATTTTGGTTACAGCACTGAAAAACACAGGATTGAATATGTGACTTTCAATGCCTCAAGCAAGGGGTTTTCATTTTATTGGAGTTCTATAAAAATTTGAATAATAACTAAACAGTTTCATAGGTGTACACCATTGCCAAAAACACTTTTTATATGAATAGATAATTTTGCATTTTCCCAAGTATATTATTAAAATTTATTTTCTTAACATGTGTATAGATGTATGTATCCATCTGTCTGTTGGTCTGTGAACAATATAAAGGAGGAATGTAAATCAAATAGTGGATACTTGGCTATTTTGTATCATTAAACAAAGCAGACTAATGTGGGTAGATTTCAAAACTGCAGTATATTATAGTGAAAGGGGATAAGCTATGAAGTCATAAATGCCTCCATTAAATTCTGGATCTATGTTCATTATTTTCTTCTTTTCTTTAGTCAAAATTTTCTACCCTGTAAAATAGAAGATTATTCTGATTCTGTAGGACTGAGGTATGATTAAAATAATTTACATTAGGCATTTATATGATGCCTCATATTCTTAGTACATAATAATCTGTTCTTCTAGAAAGAGGGAAATATAAAGTTTTTATTTCTTTTTTAATGAAGCTGCTTGAAGAACAGAAAGCCCTACCATAAAATGACTGTAAAGTGTACAAAATTTAATGAGAGTGGAAAATATTTGGCACATAAATATATAGTAGTCCTTTCTTAAATACAAATAGTAGTCCTTTCTTAAAAAGGTCTGCTGCTATGTGTCACAAGCCAGAGAGGTTAAGCACTTTCCTCCCCATGGTAAAAATGTATTTGTGGTCTAACATAGGTCTGTCATTTGCTGATAACACCTATTGTAGTGCCTTGCTCATAGAAGATGCTCTACAATGGTTTCTGGAAGGAACTGTGAATTCTTTGCTGCTAGACTGGGGTCTGTGTTCTTTCACTTTGTTCTAGTGTTCCCTCATCAGTTTCCTGTGGCTGAGCTCCCCATCCTATGAGATGCTGCACCCTAAGCAGCCGAGAATGGTTCACATGTCCAGAGACCCTGATCCCCTGAGCAGCCACACAGGGTACGGGAAGCTGCAGCAGCCTCTTTATGGCTTTCTCAGTGTTGGTGTTCTGACATGAAAAAGATGGGGAAGCGTGTCCTTCTTGTAATCTTTCCTAACTACACACATGTGTTTAGTATATAAACCAGAATTTACATGTATCTGTCACAAATGCTCACCCTATTCCAAAACATAATAAAGGGAACTTGTGGGAAATATGTGTGCTGTGTGCACAAAACAAAAAGGGAGGGAGGTCATCTACACAACCTTTTTAAAGGCAAGTTGCTGGCTCTCTCTTGTAGAGAATCCCTTTGAAATGGGGCCTGAATTGTATTCATCTTTATGTTGCCTCCACATCCTTCCTGCTAGAAAAGTGGAGTGAATCTTTTTGTGAGTTTGGGTGACAAACTCAACAACTATTTTTATTATGAACTTGACCCTTATCTCAAATTAAATGAGTTTTCTTACATTATTTTTCAAGTATGCCATGCTGCAATTCAGTATTTCCCACGCTTGAGGAAAGGCAACCCATTATAACTCTGTTAGCAATTTCAAATAGGCAGTATCTGGATTATCATTTGTGAACATGCATGTATTTACGGAACACCCAGAGGGAAATCCACTTTCCATTAGCTGCTGACTTGGTCTTTCTACTCTAAGCCCCCAAAATTCCATGGCAGCTGTCCTTTGGGATTTGCCCGTTAACTATCAAACCAAAGCAACACTTGAGATTTCTACATTTGTGATTTTAAAACAAAAATCCAAAAGTTGGATTTGAAATGATTAAATCTTTAGTATGAAAAGTAGACACCATTTGGCTCAGCCAATTTACTTACATCACATTTACAAGGATGGATTATACAGCAGAGTTCTGAAAGCGACTCAAATCCTTCCTCATTAGAAACTAGTGAGCACCTAGGCAGGAGTACCATGCGGTGAAAATAAAGGCTCTATCACCAGACAGGGCTGTGTTTGATTATCTTGCCAATAACCTTGCAGCATGAACATAGGAATTTTAATTAACACATCTGTAGAGTGAGAAATAATAAAGTTTCACTTCATAGAATGATTTGAGAATTAAATGAGACAATATGCAGAGTGCTTCATGAACTTGATTTCATTTAATCCTCACAGGAATGTTAAGATGTAGATGCTATTGTTTCGTTTTTGTTTTACAGACAGGAAAACTGGCATTTTAAAGAGTCACTTTTCCAAATGTTATGCTGTCCTAAGTGTCAAAGGTATTTGCTTTTGACAACTATCTCAACGGTTATATCTTTGTATTTTCTTAACAGCAAAGATAAGAAGGTAGCAAGTTACTCTTTCCTGTTTCTACAAATACTCAGCATTGTGTGAAATACAAACCAGAGTTTCTTGTAAAGCTGGTCCAAAGAATGGCAATGGGCTCAGTAAAACGGAAGAATGCAAGAGGGTTTTACAATTCCCTAAGAGAGGGAAACAGGCAACTCAACTTTTAAAAGGTTGTGTAGATGACTTTTTATGTGCCCACACAGCACACATATTTTCCACAGTTCCCTTTAATGTTTTTTTGGAATATGGTAGAACATTTGTGACAGATAACATGTAAATACTGGTTTATAGACTAAGTGAAAAATTATAAATAATCTTAAGAAAGGAGAAAAATGATAACCCATCAAAATCTCTCACTGAAGCATCCTAGATGAAGGCTTGAAGCAGCATAGGCTCACTTTACTTTTACAGCTGGGCCCAGTGCTGGGGCTGAACACCCTAGAACTGGGACTTTCTACACCCTTCCCACTACAATGGAGATGAAGAGTAGCTACGAATGGTTCCCAGAGCTTACTTTTGATGTTGTTGTTCTTTTTAGTCATACATGACAGTAGAATATATTTTGACATATCATACATACATTGAGTATAATTTCCTATTCTTGTGGTGGTACATGATGTGGAGTTACACTGGTCGTGTATTCATATATGAACATAGGAAAGTTATGTCCAATTTGTTCTCCTATCTTCCCCATTCCCATCCCTACTCCCTTCTACCCATTTCCTCTGTCCAATTCAGTGAACCTCCACCCTCACCACCATCTATTGTGAGTCAGCATTTGTGCACCAGAGAGAACATTTGGTCTTTGGTTTTGGAGGGATTGACATTTCACTTAGCAAGATAGCCTCCAGTTCCATCCATTTGCCTACTAGCAAATGTCTTATTTTTGTTCTTTTTGGCTGAGTAATATTCCATCATGTATATGCACTACGTTTCCAGATCTTACTTTTAAAGAAGGAATTCTTTTTGGAATTCTATTTCTTTTATTTACATGTCAAACAAAAACTAAAGCCTTGGTGCTGGGGAAAAAAAAAAAAAGACATATTGTAAACTTTTGCAGTTTGTAAAATAAACTAGGTACTTCACATATAATAATCTATGCATCTGTTTACATTATGTGGGTTTGCATAGCCATGAATCATCATTTCTGGACTGGTGATCTAAAATTGTATATACATTTTTATATTTAGCCTCTGTGGCTATTTCTCACTTTCCCTTCAGATACATGATGAGAATTGTTTTCAATTCAAATCATCTGATATTTTCTGAAGGTACTCCCCTTTCTAATCCCCCTATTATTATAGTTGTAAATGTGACTGCTGCATAAATTAGTGATGAATTAGACTGGCTCATCTTTCAGCCTCAAAAGAAGAGCTATAACTCAGGAATGAATCACAGCTTTTACCCATGAGTCAGCCTCTTCCTCAGCACAGTAAACCATCATTTTGATTTTACTCTTCCACTAGGATAGAGATACGAAAATTATATCTGTTCATGCAAAAGTTGGTAACTCTTTTTGCCTGCATACATTGATATTTGGAGCTATCATATGCTTCTTTTTATTCAAGGTTACTTCCTCTACTTGAATGGAACAGAAGTTATTGATGGATCAAAGAGGCCAGTTGCAATAAGCTCCACCTCATTTTCCCATCTTATATTCTGAAGATAGGATGGTCCATGACTAAGGAAGTGATATGTCAATGCTATACATTTCTTTAACTATAACCCTGTATCTGACAACCTCTCAGGTAACCAAAATACCTGAGAAGAACAACTTAGAGGAAAAAAATTTATTCTGGCTTACAGATTCAGAAGTTCAGTCCACGGTTGGCTGACTCCTCTACTCTGGGATAGAAGAAGATGGTAGAGGAAAGCTCAGCTCAAACAAAAACTAGAGAGAGAGGGAGGGGGAGCACAGGATATAAACCCAAAGACACAACCCCAGTGACCCACTTCCTCAGCCATGACCCACCTGCCTAGAGAGCCCACCCAGTTAGTCCATTCAAATTGTTAATTCATCAAATGGATTAATCTACTGATTAGGGTACAGTTCTCATAATCTAATCATCTTATCTCTTATATTAACACACAAGCTTTTGAGGAACACCTTGTATCCAAACCACAATATACCCCTCAGCTAAGAGCTGAAAATGAACCATCTCTCTTTTTGCTTCATTTTTCAAAGTAATAGAAATAAGACATCATGGTATTTCTAAGATTAGGTCTAAAATTATGACATCACACTTTCTGATTCATGCATATATTCCTTCCCAGGAAAAATATAATCATCAAGATATTTTTATTTATTTTTAGCTCAAATATTTTTCAGGGTTAAAACAGCAATAACAGAAGTTCCAAGATATCATAGGTAGAATCTACCCATGAGAAATATTTTCATAAATATGCTATTTGAGGCAACACCAAAAGTCCTCTAAGAGACCTTTGAATATCTACACGGAACATCAAATGCCACTTAAAAATTAAAACTTCAGCACTTTCTCATTCCCAGGACTTCAACTTTCCATGCCTTATCCACGGACACTGTCTACCGTTGATGCCCTACCTAGATTCTAACTCTACTGTTTTCATCTTCATCCCGCTTTTCAGATTGACTCTTACGGTCATCTTTCTCAGTTCAAGCTTGCTTCCCTCTTGAACAGGATTTTGATTTTGATTCTACTTCTGACAGTGCTTATCAATAGGATCCCAGCAGTTTCTTCGTTTTGTTTTGTTTTTGGTTTTTTAGATCTGTGAGTAGTTATCCTCTCCAATTTGGCTTTGGCTCTGATAATGACACGACTTCTCAAAAGAAAGAAGGGAAGACAGAAAAGGGAGAAAGGAAAGAAAGAAGGGAAATATATATATCAAATATAAATGTATTAATAAGCGTACCTGAACTTAAAAAAAGATCAGGGATTGGTTTTAAAATGAAGCAATATCAGAGTAGCCTTCATAGGATTTCATTAATGGAACTCCCACTCTACCATCACCACTAGTACTTATTTCTTTTTCCTGTTTTTTTTTTTTTTTTTAATGCCAATTGTTTATTTGGAGGGCAAGATTATATAGAGGAGACTTCTTATTTTCCTTTCATTTCTGTTGTTGTTATAAACTGCAGGCATTTTTTACAAAATAACTCAAAAAATGGGTAAATAAGTCAAGTTTTGTTTTTCAGTTTTGTTTTTATTTATTTCTAATCCACATTTTGTCAGGTACTGTTTCCTGACATGTGTTGAAATGTGAGATCAGTTGGGAAATTTTCTCAACTCCTCTTACTTCCCACAGGACCTGGGGAACTTACCACAGTAACTTTGATTGTCATTCTGAGCTGAAATGTTCTGTCCATGCTTCTTTATCCCTCAAGCAAAAAGTACTCCTTCTCAAAATTCACCACAGGTCACTGTTAAAGACCATGCTCCCAAATATCAGGTTCTATCACTTTTTGTTAATAGATAAAGTTTCAGAAAAATGTAGACCTGGATTCAAATTCCAGGCCTGATGTGATATGAGGAATATTTCTTCATCTTGTAAAAACAATAACAATAATACTGTTACAAGATTAAAATAAGAGAGGCATGTGCAAATGCACACATTAAAGTGCTCAGGATTTAGTGTGTGCTAAATAGATACAACATACTCCTTCTCTCAGTAAGTAAAGGACAGACCAAGTTCACTGTCATTATGCTACTGATGTATTCTGCATCCAGATTTTATTAAACCAGAGCATCATCCTTGTACAGGATCAGAATGAGCACTCCATCTTTGAGGTAGCTGTGTACTCTCAAATGTGATAGGATGCAGAATTGAAGTACATCCAAACACCCTAAAGGGACACTAAAATGGAAATGGCTAGCATCTCTCATCAGCAGATGCCTCACTTCCCTTACGCACATATTAAATTAGAGAAACATTTTTATCTGCTCTATGTCCAGGATGGAAAGTTTAGTAATCCCAACAGAATTTCTCCTGGATGTGTTTCCTGTACTTCCAGCTCATACTTCATGGGTTTAACTGATCTGAGATCAAAAGCTTAATACAAAAATATGATTTTTTTCAGAGCTAAGTAAGCCAAAGAAAGGTTTTTGCTAAAAACATGATTAATCTTACCATAATGCTGCCTCTCTGGAATCAGACGAAGGGTGAACTAAATAGTACAAAGGGAAGAAAACATAAGTAAACCTTCATATTTCTCTAATTCTGTCTTTCCTTTTGAGAAACTGCCAACAAATGAGTCAAAGTCTTAACAATACAGCCCGCATTTCCATTTGTAGTGACTTAACTTTTTATATCTTCTAATCTCTTATTCAATAGGATTTGTCAGGGAAAAATTTATTTGGGTAAGACCCTTATTTTATTATCTCAAGTCATGAAATACAAGTAGAATGATGACAGCAAACGTTCCTGGAACTAGGTATTCATGTGTATTTGGGTTAAATAAACAATTTACTTCAAAGAGAGAGTCATTTACTTTCCTTCATCTTCTTTAAAGTTTCATACCTCAGTTTCATAGTCCATGCTGCAGGCATCTGATATTCCTACTTGGTAAGCTTCTGAAGCCTTGATTTCTTTCTTTTGTTTATCACCATGACTCTTGCACAAAATATTACATAGCATGGAATATTACAATTCTGTGTGATTTGCCTGTACTCTATCCTGTCATCTATCCTGTACAATATTTCCAGATTCTCAGTCCTAAAACACAGCTTAGCAAGCTTTACTCCATAATGATACTTCTTTCAAAAAAGCATTCCAAATATGATATTTTTCTTCAATACTACAGTACACAAACTTCAGCCTAACTGTTCTTTTCATTGTTACCTAGCAGTTCATGAACATGTATCATTGTGCATGCCACTGCCGATCCTCAGACCTGGAACACCTTTTCTTCTCATTCTCTTATATTCTAATGAGGGTTTCTGAGAATTGTGAGGAACTGTTCAGTAGGGTATCTTTCCTCGGATAGGTTGATTTGGGATTGATACTGCAAAGAAATGAAGAGTGATATCAATGAAATGGCAGAGTAGGCAACCCTGTGCTCTCATTCCCCTACTCAAAACATCAAGAGGCCAGCTGAATTGTCAGAACCAACTTTGCCAGAACTCCAGAAGACAGTTCCGGATTTGCTGCAGAACAAATGCCCACTGAGGAAAAAGACATCTCAAAACAGTAGAACTCTAGAGTGTTTTACTTGTCTTTACCCCATCCCCTTCCTAGGCTGGTGGCAGATCTAGAGTTGTGACAGCCCGTTTCCTGGGTCTGGAGGGAGCAAAGGAGACCTTGTTTGCATATTATTGAATAGGTCTGTCTGTTACAACTTATCTGGAAGCTACCTGAGTGACAGATCCAAGGAGCTCATCTATTTTGCCTCAGAACTCAGACCAGAAAAGCAACAGGCATTGTCTGAAAATTGTGAAAGTCAAACTAACAATGCAAAGATGTATGGGGCAAAAGGTAACAGTGGAGACATACAACAGACAACCCAAGAGCCGGGAGAAAAATCAGGAGAAATTCTGTTAAGTCAAAATTACAGGACAGCCTATGTAAATAGAGGATTTAGAAAGCCATACACTTGTCTAGGCTAATTACATGATGTATAAATGTATAGAAATATCATATTATACTCTACAAATGTGTAATATTATTATGGGCCAATCAAAAAGAAAAATACACTTAGCAAACTTGCTGCTGGAAAATTTGCATGCCAGAAGAAAATAGAGTGACATTTTTAAAGTGTTCAAAGAGAAATCTGTCAACTTTATACATAATGGAAATATCATTCAAAAGTGAGGAAGAAATGAAGGCTTTCTACAATGGCAACCAAAACCTCTTCATTAAGAACAGATGAAGTATAAGAAAGTGAAAGGAAATTCTTCAAGATACAGGAATATCATAGCACAAAGAAGCCTGGAAGTACCAAAAAAAATAAATAAATATAAACATAAAATGCATTTAATTATTTTATTTTTAATCTCACTAAAATATCATTGACTGTAGTGTTAGTCAGGTTTTCATTGCCATGACTGACTAAAGTACCCAACGAAAACAACAAGGCCCCAGGCAAAGCATTGTGGTAGAAAAGCATGGTGGAGGAAAACTGCTCTGCTCTTGGTAGCCAGGAAAAGAGAGAGAGAAGGAAGAGCCAGGGGGATTAGACAATCCCCAAAGGCTTGCCCACAGTGACCTACTTCCTCCAGCCACACCCCACCTGCCTAGAGTCACCAGCCAGTACAGTAGTTCTTTCAAATTATTAATCCATTAGATGGATTAATCCATCAAATGAATTAATCCACTGGCTAAATTATAGCTCTCATAATCTTATCATTTTACTTGCCACATTAACACAGGAGTTTCATATCCAGACCATAACCGTTGTGAAAGTAAAAATAATGCACTGTGGATTTAGAACATAAGTAAAATTAAAATATATGACAACAATTGTACAAATGATGGATCAGAGATATTGTGATCATTATAAGCTTTTACACAACATGTAAAATGGAATAATACCATTTGAAGGTAGTAATATTAAACCCATGACAAACCCAAGAACAGCTATTAAAATAAATTAAAATGGGAAGTAGAAGTAATATAACAGTAATAGAGATGAAATGTAATCATAAAAATGCTCAATGAAAATACAGTCCAAAACAAAAGGGAAAAATAGAACAACAAAGAAATTGAAAATTAACAATAGAGTAGGTATTGATAAAACCATGAAAATACTTACAGATTGAGTACCTGATCTAAGCACAAAAATACCACACTGTCTACAAAAATACTCATTTTCAAATATGAACTCATCAGTAGGCTACAAGTAAAATATGTTAAAAGAAGTAGCAGGCACACACTAATCAAAAGAAAGCTAGGGTTATTAGATTATCATCTGATAGTGCACAATTCAAAAGAATACTACTAGAGATGAATGAAGAGAAGCACCACATAGTGACAAAGGTCCAAGTGACCTAGAAGACATAATAATCCTAAATGTTTATGCTCCTAGATGGAAAGTGTTAAAATTAATGATGCAAAACATACAGAATAAAAGGATAAATACACAAGTGTGCATTTATTATTGGCTACATCAGCACTCTTCTCTAAATACTGATAACACAGGAAGATGAAAAAATCTGCAAGGATATGAAACATCTGAACAACTCTAAAAATCAGCCTGACCTAATTGCCATTTATAGAACTTAGTCACTCAAATGTAAAAGAAAACATGTTATATTTAAGTCCACACTGGATATTTGCCATCACAGATCATATTTAGAAAATAAAACAAACCTCAACAAATTTTAAAAGAATTTGAATCGTACAAAGATGCTCTCTGATCATAATCAAATTAAAATAAAAGTTAGTAACAGAAAAATATCTGGAAATGCACAAATAGTTAGAAATTAAACTGCATTCTTCAAAATAATTCACATACCAGAGAATAATTCACAAATGAGACCAGAAAATATTTTAAAATGAATAATAATAAAAACTCAGTAATGACAGTTCATGGGATGTGACTAAAATTATATTTGGGGATAGTTTATAGCATTAGAATCTTATATTAAAAATTAGGAAGGTCTCAACTAAATGATGTATAGTAACCCCTAAAATGCCAGTAAAAGTGTAAAAACTAAATCCAAATTAAACAGAAGGAAATAGTAAAGAGCTCAATGCTACAGCACTTGCCTAGGATGTGTAATGCCCTGGGTTCAATCCCCAGTACCCCAAAATAAATAAATAAATAGTATATAAAAACAACAGAGAAAGTCAGTGTGATGAAACTTTGGTTCTTAGAAAATGTGAATAAAATTAGTATGCATCTAATCTGCTTCACCGAGAAAAGTACAAAGCACAAATCCTACTTGCATTTGGTGGCTTGTATGTTTATTTAACCTGGCTTAAGTAGTTTTCTGGTCTTTGCAACCAAATATCCTTAATCAGCAAAGGTCTAGTCATATAAAACAACCAACCTTGAAAGATGGAATCCCACAGGAACACTAAATCTTGTGTTTATTTGAAATATATGAATAAACTTTTTAATGAATTTGTGTTACATTTTGAATTAATCTTGCTTAAAGTGATGTTTCCAGAGATTTGATTCTATTAATGTCACTGAGGACTCCCTTTCATTTGCACTGAGGATTTTTACTGTTCTCATCCACAGTTCCTGGTTGTAGCTGAAAAAGAAAAAGCCATTAAGTTTATTTCATAAACTCTGAAGATTAAATTATTTTTTATATAAAATGTTTATTCTCGAATTTAGAAAATTACAATTTTTAATTATTTAAGAGTTTTGAGGGAGAATACTCAATGAAGTGAAGAGAAAATGAGTCTGGTGTTCAGAAACACATCAGGGGAAGCTAAAGTAATTCTGCTAATCAGGCATCAAGATATGGCAGTTATTGTACCATGTCTTAGTAAGATAAATGAGCGAGTTTTTGAGTTTTCTTCAATCTGGTTCAATCTGAAGGTTCCAATGCAATGAAGAAGGCCAGAATTTTTCATGTACATAAAGCCAATGTGATTTGTGCAGAGAACACAGATTATTTTAGATGGAGCAAAAAAAACCAAAATCCTTGGGACAAAAAGTTGCAAAAAGATATGACCGGAAGGTAGATTATTATCATAAATGCTGACCTAAAAAAAATCTCAATAATATTCTGAAATAAGTATAATTCACTTTCTTTGTTCCAGACACTATAATTATCTCAAGAATTCTGTAAGGTAAACATTATAGCTTTACTATGAGTTAAGTCAGTTGTAGGTAGCATAATTTGCCCAAGATACAGATGGAAAAATGATCCAAGGATTTCTGATACTATTGTGCCCATTTTTATCCACTCTAATGTATTTCCATATCTCTGTAAATGTTCCCACTTATGCAAAATAAGAAAACTGATGACTTATATCTACAGGTAGTGGCATCTTGATTAATTTTTTGGTTTAACAAAACATTTAGACAAGTCTAGCAAGATGGAAATTAATGTCAGCACAGAAATTCCTCTTTTACGAACACATGGAAATACTGAATAAATAGAACAGAAGAAACAATTTGTAGTCATGCACAAAGAAAAAAATGAAGTGCCACAAGCCAGAAACAGGAAATATAAAAACCTGAAATATTAGAACAAATAAAAAATTATAATAATCTGACATCTAAAAAGTGATACCAAACTATGTGTAGACATGAGACTTTAATATCAAAATAGAAGCACAAGTCTTGGTATTAGGTTAACTCAAGGTAAGAGTTAGGATCAGAGTCATTTCTATAAAACTAGAAACCTGGAAGAATTTTACCTCTGTGAAGAAAATCTCTATCCGCAGATCATAAAGCATTCCAGAATCTGCTCCACCCAGAAATTTGGATAAAAGCTTAAAAGTGTATCCCATGAGAAATCAGAACTCCAGAGCTATACTACATGCAGGGTTATAGTATAATTTTATAGAAGTCTAAAACTAAAAAATCGTATAAATATTTATTTTGGATGATAACCCCTCCAAAATACTCAAAATCTCTGAGTATTTCTATAATCTAGAGGAGAGGGGGAAAAATAGAGAAATGGTCACTGATGATAAGCTTACAATAAAAAAATTACAAACACATGAAAAAAATCACTGCACCATGAAGAAGAGTAGGTAGATTTCCTAAAAGGAAAATAAATAGCAGCTGATCATCTTAGATACAGAGAAATCTAAAAGATTTTTAAACTAAGCATGCTTGCAGCAGCAGATTAGGCACAGTTGGAGAGATAGCAAATGAACTGGAAATTAAATCTAGGTAATTACTGGAAGTGCATCACAGAGAGAAAGTACAATAGAAAACAGGAAAATTAAGAAACCTAAATAACAGATCAAAAAGTTCCAACTTTTATCCAGTAGAGTTTCAGGAGAGAGGGGAAAAAAGGAAAACCTATATTCAAGAGAAAGTACTGGAAATGTCCCCAAATTAGTGGTAGATATAAATTTTCAAGTTGTAAAAGCAAACTGGATCAGGTAGGATAAAAACAAAACCCAGACTAGGGCACACTGTCCTGAAAATGAAGAAAAATGACAACAAAAACAGATATTACCTACACATGAACAACAATTAAATTCATGGGTAACATCATAATAGATACAGAAGAGAAAAAAAGACAATATTAAAAATTGCATTAAATGAAGTATCTAGATGTAGCTTAACACATGTGCATTTTTATTCTTATTAGAAAATCCAGGGGTAAATGATGGTAAATAGTGATTAATTGCTCAACAAAACTGTCTCAGATTCTTAACGTTTTTCTACTCTTCACATTTTCATCTCATGCTTTAAGAGTGCTTATTGCAGTATTTACCACAGTAAGATATTTGAGCTACCCAATACAATTTCTAATACTTAGATCACACCATATGTAAGAATAATGCGAGTCCTTCCCAAGGGAGAAAAATAACAAAATCTCACCACGCTACTGAATCCTGACAAATGTGTACAGTTATCAGATCATGGACTCCTCTCTACTACATTTTGTTGTGGCACTGAATGATTTAGTGACTTCAAATTAAAAAACAAATTGTTGTGTACACTTACCTGCAAAACATGCAATATAAAAGAAGAAAAAGAATTTTAACAATAATATCTCCAATTTTAAAAGAAAGAATTAAATACAACAAAAGTTCACTGCAAGGACTGGGGAGATAGCTCAATTGGTAGAGTGCTTACCTTGCAAGCACAAGGCCCTAGGTTCAATCCCCAGCACTGGATTAAAAAAAAAAAAAAAGTCCACTGTACATTTTAAATTCCAATGTATAATAGTTCTAAGAGTTCCTTATTCAAATTAAGAAGAAAATTTTTCTTCTTATTCAGTCTGAAATCATAGGGTCATGCTTTCCACAGTATCTGTCTTCCCTACTTCTTGGGCTTTGCACTGTCTGGGTACTATTTTAAGAACAGACCACTGAGCTTTCAGAATGAACACCTCAGATTTATATCCTTGAGCTATGAAATTTCTGAGTCCTGCAGCTCTTCCAGCAATCTGAAATCCTTTAACCTATTCTCTGCTTCCTTTCTTACTGTTGACATATTATGAGAGATTATTCTAGTTGGTTTGATCTTAATTCCCCAAATCCAGGGGTTCATGGAAATATCTTGTTTGAATTTGTAGATTTTAGTAGCATATTTTATTATTCTAATTGTTTTACCTATTTTGTAGGGAAATATGGAAAGTCAAACTAAGCAGCATCCCTATGATGTTCTTTGATCTCTCCCCTAAATTTCCTTGTGATGATTTTAAAGGTTTGTCTTCCTGCATATAGTTATTACACCTTTTATTTTCATAGGGACATTTGATAATGATTCCATTTTATTTTTTTTCCCTGCATGACATCTACCCTACCTATCTGCATCTTTTCCTCCACTGAATTATATTAATACTAATCTCTCTCAAATTTTCACTCTGTTCTATTTGGAGATCTCTGTTGTATGTTTCTATTCTTGCACCAAAACTACTCTACTTTAGTTACTATAGTAATTATATTTCTTGATCAGGATATTACAAGTCTTCTACCTCCTCACTGCTCTTTGTCTTTTTGTTCTGATTTCCCTATCTTTTGTCTTTTTCTCATTGTGTGCATCTTATTGCCACTTGTTATTTATTTATTTTTCTCCATGGTGCTGAGGATCAAACCCAGGGCTTTGCACATGCTAAGCAAGTGCTCTATCATAGAGCTATATCTGTAACCCCTAAAATGCTAATTTGGGTAAAAATATTATTGTGATTTTAGAACACATGACTCTTTAATATGTAAGGTTTCCTTACCTAAGCATATAGAGTACCACTGTATATTTATGGTGACTTTTATAATATTGCAGAAAAGTTTGATAATTTTCTCCATTAATGTGTTATAGATATTTTCTTAGATTTAATTCAGTGTTGAATAGTGCGGATATAAATGGAATCCTTATCTTGCTGTTGTTATTAAGGAGTAGGCTTCATGGTAACATGATGCTTCTTTTATATTTTTGGAATTTCTTTTCTCAGACAATGAACAGTACTTCTCTTTCTTATTTACTGAAAATTTCATCATGAGTAGGAATCAACTGATTAAAGGGCTTTTCAGCATTATAGCATTTTGCATCATATTTTATTTTACTTTAATATGTCAATGTAATGAGCAGGATGAATTTTTTTTTTGCCCAATATTAAATAAGACTTGCATTCCTGGGTTAGATCCTCCTTGCTTGTGATATATATTTTGACTTATCTGTCCTATAACCTAAATTCAGAGATAAGGCTTTTGGCACTTGGCCCCTGTCTTTCACAAATGTTCCCAAATGGGTGGAACAAAGCACTTGTCTTCTTGGAGGAATAAAGATCAATAGAAGGGAAGGCAAGGAAAAATAGAATAGTAGTAACCAGGCCTCTTTGGGGAAACAGGAAGTAAAAGGTGGAACCCTACATCCCAATATTTTTTAAGCCCAATATTACTTAGGCTGCTGCTGTCAGAAAAATCACTGCTGGCCACCAAAACATGAACTCAAACCATACCTAGGGCTTGGATTGATGTATATCTTGAAGCTGGACCCTAGTACGCCCAGATGACTAGTTCTGCAGGCTCAAACCGGTCATTTCATTAGCCTTTTGATGATGAAATCCACCAATTTGTGAATCTTTTTTTTTTTTTTTTTTTTTTTTTTTTGCACTCCTTCTACTGCATAAAGGTTTTGTTAAAAGAGTTGACCTTCACCAGGGGTTCTGAAATTGAAATTGATTGGACTTCTTTGTACTTTGTAATTTGGGACCTTGAGGAAATGGTAATTTTAGCTTACTTTGGACCTCAAGCTAAAGCATAAGCAATTTAAGCAATAACTTGAAGCGGGTCTTTCTAAAAATTTATTTAAGTGCTCTCTCTTAGTCATTGGAAGTGAACCTCAGAAAAAACTGGATTAGAAAGCACTGTATTTTCTCCTGAGTCTATTATTTCAAAAATACTCAGAATAAGAACATAGAGATAGGGGGAAATGAGGTTAAGAAGCCCTCAGGTAAGTGTCTAGAATTTTCAGTGTTAAAGAGTGCTTCTGTGGTAAATGACTTGACCCCAACTCACCTCTTCATCAGAGACTGGTACTTTGGAAAATGGAGTAAAAATCAATTTTTAGAAAAATGATATAAAAAGTGAAAGGAACAAACCATTTTAATTATTGAATTTAACATATAAAAATATTCCTTCTGAGTTCTACAACAGTTTTTGAATTTTATTCTCAATTTCTCTACTTGACTTGAAGCAGTAAAACACTGCTCACTGACTGCCACCAGTCCTTGAACCACACTGGCAGCAGCACTGGTCTATCTATAGACTTTTAGGTCTCTTAGAGAAGATTTCTGGCTGGCTGCAGTTACTCACTTATTGACATGACTGCAGCTGATAGATGGGAAGACTACAATGTTTTGAGAAAACTCTACCTATGAGGGAATGCTCAGCCTATTTACACACAGTCTGTGACTGTTGAACTCCTAAAACAAGCCCCTTGCCCCGACCTCAAACTCAGAGCAGAAAGTACATTTTTAATACACATCTCAGTGTGGTCAAATAGCCCAACATTTATTGTTGCTCGTGCTATGTGAACTAAGCCAACCCCCAAAAACAAAGGCCCAATGTTTTCTCTGATATGTGGATGCTAATTCACCATAAGGCAGAGGGAGGCACTAGGGTAGAATAGCGGTACTTTAGATTATAGAAGGGAGTGAAGGGAGAGGAAGGGGTATCGGGGTAGGAAAAAAAGTCAAGTGAAACAGACCTTATTACCTCATATACACGTATGACTGTATGACCAATGTGATCCTATAATATGTACAATCAGAAAAATGAGATTACACTCCACTTATGTATGATTTACCAAAATCTACAACTGTATTCTATTGTCATGTACAACTTATTAGAATAAATTTTAAAATATTTTTTAAAAAAGGCAGTACATGAACTAGGAACCAGTTTCCTGGCTACAATTTATGGGTGAGAAGGTACAGCAAGAGCTACATGGTGGCAAGTCAGTTTGTACCCTATAAAAACTTGAAGGACAACAGTTAAAGTTTCCTTTCGGGACAAAAACCAATCACCAGATAAATCTCTTGGAAGTGGAATGTGAACTGAGTGGGACAGAAACAAGAGGACCTAATGAAAGAAAATATCCATTGGAAATGGGGAAGAAAACAGAGAAGGTAGGTCACAGCACTTTTATTTGAGACCTTCACAATAATAAGAGGGAAGCTTCCTGTGAAGCTAGGGAAACTCTGCTGGCCTTACACTCCTGCCAGTGTGAAAAACCCATCTCATTCACTCACTTGACTGTGGTCAAGTCATATACAGAGTCATTGAAGGATAAAATATTGTACAGAATCATAATAAAATATATGAAGAATTTATGATTCAACAGCATGATATATCCATATGAATAGATAGGCAGAAAAATTTAAATCCAAAATAAAACCAATTTTATATGAAAGTTTAGAATATGTTAAAGGCAACATCTCAAATATATGGAAAGATGTGGACTTTTCAGTAAGTGATATTAGAGTAACTTGAGATCTATGTGATCGTTCTTGATACTTACCAAAAGATAAATTTCAAATACAATAGAGATTTAAATTTTAGAAGATAAAACCACACAAATATTGGAAGAAATTCTAAGAGGAATATCTACACATACCAAAGTGAGAAACTCCAAGTAACTGTGTCATATTTAACTATAATACACATATGCTTGTAATAAAAACTTTAAAATTTGTTATGTACTCCATAATTACAGAAAGCTTTCATATTCATTACTTGCTGAAACGTTAACATTGATCTTTGAGGTAAGTAAAGACAGGTTACCAACCCCTTAAAAAATATAAATAGTGAAATTTAGAAATGTCAAGGAACTGAACCTGTCACAGGCCAAACACCTAGGAAGTGATGGAACTGAAAAAGAAAATGTGTTTGAATTCAGGTATCAAATTTCTTTCACTTAATTATTCTGTCCTTCCTTCCTTATTTCCTTCCTTCCATCCTTTCTTATTCCTTCCTTCCTTTCTTCCTTCCTTCCTTCCTCCCTTGCTTCTCTTTCTGCCTTTGGATTATACATTTTTATCTCTTTGCTTTCCTTCTCCTACCTTATTATCTATTTTTTTTCTAACTAGTGAAAAGTATACTAGGAAAGGTAGATGGATGGATGCATAGACACATGTATACTTGGATAAATGGATGGTCAGATGCATGGTTGAGTATGTGAGTGGGTCAACAGAAGGATGTATATCTCAGTGGATAGATACATGGACAGAGAATAGAAAGATGAGGGTCTCAACAGATGAGGATGTAGTGTGTGAGTAAAGTGTCGAGGAGAAAAAAACAATGCACCTTTCCATTTTCAACCAGGACCACAAAGTCTTAAGGAGAGACTGACTTCAACACTACTGTATCTGGGAATATCACTGCAAGCTTCTCATGCAATCCCAGGTCACTGCACACTTCCATTATCTGCCCAGAAAACATGATCAGAGAAGAAAAGTACATTTCCCAAGCAGTAGTTATATTATACCCTTGCTGTTAGTTTTGTAGGAAAACAGAGAATAACAATACTTACTTTGTATTATTCCATTTATGCTATTCTTTTTTATCTTCAAGCTGTCACGGTTAAATGAAGTATGGCTTTGATTCCCATAGATGAGGTGTGAGGAATGATTTGCTTGGGTATGGCCTACAGATAATTGTTTTTGGCAGTGACATGTTATTGGCCATTTGCTGCTAAGAGTTATTTGCCATTTGTTGGAGATTTCCCAGAATAATTTATTTTTTAATAATAAATTTTAAGAAATTTTGTGATTCTTTGATCTTGAACTTTTTAATTAATACATTTAGTCTGATGTTGCTATTTCCAGGCTCTTTCTGAAAAATTCATTGGAGCTCCAAAACAAATTCAGTAACCATTGGGTTGGCAGGATTATTGTGCCTAGCAGCCTCATAATCAAGCACCAATTTACTGTGGCCTACATAGGTAGAAAACACATTTCTTCCATAGTTTCAAAATATCAAATGTTGTCTCAGTCAATTGCATTTTGAGTCACTAAAAATACTGATTATTATTACATAGACGTTACTTAACTGCAGAATTCCTGCATCACAGTTTCTGCAATACCAAGTTCAGAACATGACCTCTTGCTAGAATTATGAAACTCAGCTCTCTCACAGAGAAGTTGAGGCAGTTCCTTCAGAAAATAATTCCCTGAGCTGAAGATAGTCTCAGTAATTCATCAGCCAGATATAAAATTCAATAAAACTTAAGTTTACAAAAGTGTAGAAGTTAATAGCTGTCAGAATCACTGAGGTCTACTTTATATTCTCCTACTTTGTATAGGTATCTAAACAATGAAGACAAACTAAATATCCCAGAAATTTATGTGTGTTAGTCAGCTTTTCATTTCTGTGGCCAAAATACCTGACAAGAACAACTAGGAATAGGGAAGATTAATTTTGGGTTCATGGTTTCAGAAGTCTCAGCTTATTAATGCAGAACATCATGGTGGAAGAATGTGGCAAAGAAAACCTTCTCCACTTACAGCAGTCAGGAAGCAGAAAGCAGAGAGGAAGGAGTGAGGGACAGATAGAGTCCAAGGTCATACCCTCATTGACCTTCTACCTTCAGCCACAACCCACCTACCTACAGTTACCAGTTGTCCATTTCAGATTATAATCCATCAAATGGATTCACCCACTGATGAGCTTACTGCTCTCATAATCCAATATTTTCACTACTGAACTTTGCTGCATTGCCTAACACATGAGCTCTTTGGCAGGACAATTTTGGATACAAACCATAACAATCTATGAAAGAAGTAAAGATCACCTTCTTTACTTTTCCCTCATGAAGAAAACTGCAACCTGGAAATGCCAATAAGCAGAGACGAAACATTTTTTTTTTTTTAATTGATCTTTTCCAGCTAAGGAGCCAGAAGATGGGAAGACCGTCGTGGCAGAAAACTTAGATAGTGACGGCTGTACTCCAGTCAAACACCACAGAAAACCTAGGGCCCTATTCATACCCACACCAGCCCAGAGGGCAGAGGGATCCTAGAGTTCTCTTCCTACTAAACTGTAAGGAGGCATCTCAACTCTCCTAGAGAAATGGTACCAAGAAAAAGATCATGAATGGATCCAAGAATTTCATCTCTGCTGACCAGTAACCATGACCCCTCCCTCAGTGTCAGGGACCACACAGGGAGCCAGAACTCCCAAGCCCACCCAGCACTAATGAGACGTAACTGGGGGCCAAGTGCGGGGCCCTTGTGTGATAGTAATGACAAGGCACTCTCTCTTCCCTGTTCCCCTGCTGGAACAATGCAGAGAAAGCCAGGTAAAACCGAAGGTTTAAACACACTCTAGAGCCTCATAGCATAATACAAAATATTCTGTTTCTATTAAAATGTAACTAATAAAATATAACGTATCATTCTAAGGCTTTAAAGCAGTCTTATAAAGATATATTAGAGAGCAATTAAGAGCCCACTCAAAACAAGTGGAAGTACAGAAAGCTCAGCAAAGAAATGAGATGGGCAGAATCAAATGGAAATTTTGGATCTGAGAAACACAGCACAGTCATGCATCACTTAACCACAAGATTAAGCACTAAGAAATGCTTTCTCAGGCAGTTGTATCATTGTATGAATATTATGGAGTGTACTTAGACAAACTATAATGGTTAGGACATCACTAGGTGATGTAATCTTATGGAACCACTGTTGTATGTGAGGTCTGAAGTCAGCAATAGAGTGATGATAGGGAAATTGAAAAAAAAAAGTAAGCTAAATAACACATGCCTAAATAATCCCTATGCCAAATGGGAACTCTCAAAGAAAAATATATTGAAATTTTTGAGACACAGTTAAAGATTTGCTAACAGAGTAATACACGTTGCTTAATGTATACTTTAGAAAAGAGAGAAAACCTCAAAAATGATGTAAATTCCTGCTCAAGAAGCAAAGAGCAAAGATTAAATGAACCTAAAACAAGCAGGAGGAAGGAAATAACAAAATAAGAACAGAAATCAATAAAACTGAAAGTGGAAAATAATAGAGAAAATCAATGAAATAAAGATGGCTTTAGGCAATGATCAATTAAACTGGCAAACTTCTAACAAATCTGAAAGGAAGAAAACAGAAAAGACAAGTTGTGAATATCAAGTTCAAGAATATATAACTAAGACTTTGAATATTGGTGAGGGATAAGCCTGTGGGTCAATGCAACAGAAAAGAAAATCCAGACATAGACCTACAGAAATATGTTCAATGAATTTTCTGAAAAGGAGCCAAACCAATTCAACTCAACTGAGGAAAGACATCCTTTCAACAGAGGGTGCTCAAGCAATCAGACATTGTATGTGTCAACATGTGTCTCATACCTTATACAAACAACTCAAAATGAATTATTGACTTAAATGTAAGATGTGAAATTATAAAAAGCTTAGAAAAATAGGAGAATCTAAAGCTAGTCAGAGATTTCTTAGACTTGCCACCAAAAGCATGATACATAAAAGAAACCAATAAATCTTATTTCATCAGAATTAAAAACTGTTCTGTAAAAGATTCTGCTAGAATGAAAAGACAAGAAGCATATTAAGAGGAAATATTTGCAACCCACATGTCTCACAAAGGACTACTTTCTGGAAAAATATAAAGAACTCTGCAAACTCAACAATAAATAATCCAGTCAGAAAATGATACAAAAGATTAGAGGAGACATTTCATTGAAGAGAATATACAAATAGCAAGAGAACCTACAAAAAGATTCTCAACATCATTAGCCATTAGTGAAGTGCAAATTAAAACCACCATGAGACATTACTGTGAATCTATCAAAATGGCTAAAATAAAAATATGTGATGACAATTTTTAGTTAAGAATGCAGGAAAAAGTGAATTACTTGTACTTTGCTGGTGTAAAATGTACAGTTTGGCAATTTCTTAAACCAAACATGTAACTACTATATAACTCAGAAATTGCACTCTTCAGTATTCATTCATCCCAGAGAAACTAAATCTTATGTTCACGCAAAAAAAATCTGCATATACATGCTTATAGCAGCTTTATTCATAATAACCAAAACTGAAACAACCCAATTGTCTGTCAGTAAATGGTTAAAAAAACTATACATGGAATATTAATGGGTAATAAAAATGAACTATTGAGATATTCAATAACCTGGATGAATCTCTAGAGAATTATGATGAGTGGAAAAAGTCAATCCCAAAAGGTTGTATACTTCGGTGAGTCCATTGATATAACATTTTGGAAAGGACAAAACTATCGAGATGCAGAACAAATCAGTGGGTGCTGAAGGCTAAGGAATGTCCATTCCTTGATGAGGGAAGTAGATGTGTAGATGTGATCATGTAAGGGCAATGATGGGAACTTTGTGATGAGGGAAATGTTTTGTATCTGGTTACATCCATGTCAATATCCAAATTGTGATATCGTACTATATTGTACTATTGCAAAATGTTGACATTATGAGGAAGTGGGTGAAGTGTACATGGGTCTCTCTCTTTTACTTCTTACAACTGCATGTGAATCTAAATGACCACAAAATTTTAAAAACTCATCTACAAAAAAACTTACTTCTTCTGTTGTTACCATGTTTTGAAATATTTTTACTGTATAAATATTTTAAAGTAATCATTCTTCTCCCAATATAAATTATCAAACATTTTTTTAAGTTGGACTCAGCAATTTTCCCATCTCAATATTAAAAGGTTGAAACAGAGATCTAGAAAAATGTACATGCCTTGATCAGTATAATAGCACCTTCTTACAGAATTGATAAGTGTGCATGAAGTGAACTCATACTTTGCACCAAAATATTTTGTTGAACTATATAAAAACATCAGTATTGGCAGGTGCAGTGGTACATGCCTATAATCCCAGCAGCTCCGGAGTCTGAGGCAGGAGGATTGCAATTTCAAGGCCAGTCTCAGGAAAATTGAGGTGCTAAGCAAATCAGTGAGACCCTGTCTATAAATAAAATACAAAATAGGCCCGGGGAAGTGTCTCACTGTTTCAATCCCCAGTACCCCTGCTAAAAAAAAAAAAAAAAATCAGTATTAAGATTAAGTCATTGTTCTCTATAAAAAGGTAGGTTCAATCCAGTATATAATCTGCCATTGTGGAAAGGACTTTGAATATGACTACATTTTTTAATAAGCATGCACTTAGTACCTACTTACTTCATACTTAATAAAATATAGAATGTTTAGTTCTAAGGATATACCGTTTCATTAAGCCTCTCTCTGTGGTTATTAGCACTGTCCGTAGGACTGGACTCCCTCAGGAATTACCTGTTATCTCCTCTCCCTAACCTACATTGAAGTCACCTTTGCCTCTTGTGCCCTTCCATGTTGATAAATTTGATCTTACTGGGTGGGATTCTCAAACACCAAGAGAAAAAGCCAGAGGATCAGGAGTTGGCCGAGGTTCCTCAAGAGGTTGGGGCCCTCAAGAGGTTGGTTCCTCAGAGACTTGGGGCCCTGGTCTAATCCCCAAAATTTCTCTCTCAGAACCAACTTCTGTTAGAAATAAAAAAAAAAAAAAATGTCTAAGTGTAAAGATAGGCTAACCACAAGGATTCCAAGAGAATTCTAGACTGAAAATCATTCCTAGTCCTTGTTTTCTTCAGATGGGGACTAAATCTAAAAGGCCAGGGATGGGTGGATGAAAGGATGGAGACTGCAGGATGAACCTGCCCCCCAGGACTCTCAGGCTGAGAGTCAGCCAGGATGTTCATGTAACCTAGAGTCACTCTGCCTGCGAACACGGAATGACACCGTCGCTCACAGCTCCACAGCACAAAGGAGCACCTCCTCCCCATCCCGCTCTAGGCCCAGCTCCGTGGTGCACAGGAGCACCATAACAAACACCATACCAGAGGTGAGCCTGGGCACCATCCCTGCTCAATAAGCAACACTTTGGCCATAAGCACCTGCTTAATTTCTCCTAGCTTTCCCTACCTGACCTATAAAATAATGAAAATACTGATAAAGCGATCAAATGAGATAATACCCTATGTTTTAAACCATAGTCTGCATACCACTCACAATATGTGAGATGACTTAATGACTTACTTTTTATATACATTTATTTACTTATCCTAAGTACTTTTGTTTTCTTTTAAAGAGAAGCAAGTTTTTTTTTTATTTATATAAAATTTCGTTGAAAAACACCTGTATATTTTTCAAGATATCACTGCTTTAAATAAAAATGTTAAGTACATAATATTATAGAAAGTACATAGATATGACAAAAGAACAACTGTGGAGCAATTGCCAAATTTTAAACAAGAGTATCCATCAAGCAATGAACAGATTTAGCAAATGTGGTAAATAGCACAAGGAAATACTTTCCAGCCATTAAAAGAATAAAAATTTGTTATTTGCAACAACATGGTAGCATTGGAGATCATTATGCTAAATGAAATAAGCCAGGCAGACAGAAAGGTACCACATGAGCTAGCTCAAATGTGGGATATAAGAGTTGGTCTCACAGAAGTTGAGAGCAGAATCTTGGTCACCAGAGTCTGGGGAAAATGGGGAGTGGGCTGACCAATAAGTACTAAGCTCACCTGGATGGGAGTAAGAAGCTCTAGTGCACTGCTGCACAGTAGGGTGGCTGCAGATAACAATGATGCACTGTATGTATCTAAAAAAACAAAACAGAGAGGTTCAAGATGGCGGCCTAGAGGGTGGCTGCATTTCATGTTGCTCCAGGACTCAGGATTCAAAAGAGGAGATATTGAGACGCTTGGGACCAACTCAAAGCAGCCGGGTGACTCCCACCCCTGGGGGGGCATCCCGGATGGGACGGGGGTCCCGGAACGCAGGAAACTTTGTGAAGTAGAACTGCCGGCGAGACGCCCCTCCCCCCGCTGGAGCAGTGAACGCGGACAGCTGGGAGCGCCAGAAAGGAGGCCACTCGGCACAGCGCTGGGACTCGGAGCAGCCACTGGGGCTCCGGCGGCTGCCCAGGGGAAGAGTGGCGAGGAGAACTGTGTGGACTCAGGACACCGGGGCCTGCCCTGAGGAGGAGGAGGAGGAGGAGCGTGGCCACTTGGATTCGGAGAGACTGCGCCAGAGCTACAGGCGGTTGCCAGAGGAGAAGCTGCGCGGCGAGCTGTTTGGAATCAGAACGACGCTTCTGAACACCGGGGCCTGCCCTGAGGACGACGAGGAGGAAGAGGAGCGGCCACTTGGATTCGGGTGACTACACCAGAGCTACAGGCGGTGGCCAGAGAAGGGGCTGCGTGGCGAGCTGTTTGGACTCTGACCACTTCTGAACCCCGGGGCCTGCCCGGAGGAGTAGGAGAAGGAGGAGAAGGAGCGCGGCGGGTCCTTTGGACTCGCAGTGACTGCATTAGCGCTCCAGGCGGCTGCTCAGAGGAGAAGGCGAGTGGTGAGTTGTTTGGTCTTAAAGTGACAGCTCCTGAACACAGGGGGGCTGCCTGGAGGAGAAGCGTGGTGGGACGCTTGGTCTTGAGTGGCCGCACTTGAGCTCCGGGTGGTGCCCAGAGGACCCGTGCAGCGGGTCACGTGGATTCAGAGCCACTCAGAGGGACTGCTCCTGAACACCCGGGGGGTTATCTGGAGAAGGAGGAGGAACGGGGAGGGTCACTTCGACTCGGAGTGATTGATTGCCCCGGGCTACGGGTGGTTGGTGGGAGGAGGAGGCACGAAGTGAGTTTCTTGGACTCCTAGTGACCGCACCGGAATACTGGGCAGCTGTCTGGAGGAAGAGGCCTGTGGCGGGTCTCTGGGACTCAGAGCGATTGTTCGGGGCCACAGGTGGCTGCTCAGAGGAGGGGCCACACAGCCAGGCGATTAGGTGCAGAGCAGGGTCCCAGGATCTAGGAGGCTTCTGGGTGGAAGAGCCGCACAGAGACAGGCTTAGGGCGGAGCGAAAGTTCCAGGCCTGTGGGCAAATTCTCTGAGGAGGGGCAGCCTAAGGAGATTCATCTGCGAAGGGTGAGGCTCCCAGGCCCAGGAGGTAGGGCCGGGCCCCTGGAAACTTTGCAGAGGAAGGCAGCCCAGCCCAGGCAGTAACTGTAAATTGAGGAGAACCTCTAGGAGGAAACTGACCAGCGAGACCTCCCCACTGGGTGAGTCTTCCCTGCCTGGTGAGGTTTCCCCACAAGGACGGTAAAACCAGAGACACAGGCCCAAACAGGCCTTGCCTCAGCCCACAGCCTAGGTCCGCTTTGGATGACCATTGGTCAACAAGTGGAGGCACCTCTGCCCACTAGCAGGGAATATACCCCACCTGAAGGCCACCACTCCTAGAGAGGCAGCTTCCTTGTGGAGCACCGCATTATCAACTTCCTCCAAGACTTCAGCCTACTGAAGGCTAAGAGGGGATATATATAGAAATCTTCAGGGACATTGTAAATCAACAGAGGAAATCTGCAATATCTCAGCGGTCCACTGATATCTGAACAATATGAGAAAACAAGGAAAGAAAATGCTGCAAACAAATCTAGATGTTACATCAATAAAACCCAATGACAGCATGGCAGAAGAAATGACAGAAAAGGAGTTCAGAATGTACATAATTAAAATGATCAGAGAAGCAAACGATGAGATGAAAGAGCAAATGCAAGCATTGAATGATCGCACCAATCGACAGTTAAAAGAGCAAATACAGGAAGCAAAAGATCATTTCAATAAAGAGTTAGAGATATTGAAAAAAAACCAAACAGAAATCCTTGACATGAAGGAAACAATAAACCAAATTAAGAACTCCATAGAAAGCATATCCAATAGGATAGAACACCTGGAAGACAGAACCTCAGACATTGAAGACAAAATATTTAACCTTGAAAACAAAGTTGAACAAACAGAGAAGATGGTAAGAAATCATGAACAGAATCTACAAGAACTATGGGATATCATGAAAAGGCCAAATTTAAGAATTATTGGGATTGAGGAAGGTCTAGAGAAACAAGCCAAAGGAATGAACAACCTATTCAATGAAATAATATCAGAAAATTTCCCAAATCTGAAGAATGAAATGGAAAATCAAGTTCAAGAGGCTTACAGGACTCCAAATACACAAAATTACAACAGACCCACACCAAGGCACATTATAATGAAAATACCTAACATACAAAATAAAGACAGAATTTTAAAGGCTGTGAGAGAAAAGAACCAAATTACATTCAGGGGGAAACCAATACGCATATCAGCAGATTTTTCAATCCAGACCCTAAAAGCTAGAAGGTCCTGGAACAACATTTTTCAAGCCCTGAAAGAAAATGGATGCCAACCAAGAATCTTATACCCAGCAAAACTTACCTTCAAATAAAAAAACAAAACAAAAAAAAACCTAGAAGGAAGGATTTGTAATGCCTTAATGTCCAAACTGATTTAAACACTACATAATATAAATATATAATCACCACATAGTATCCCATCAACATGTACAATTTTTATGTTTTTAATGTGTTACATATTTGTAACTTGTGAAGGAAGTTAATGTATTGGAAACACTGAGTGAATATTTTATTTTCATCAATATAATTTTTAAAAAATTTTGGCAAGGGCTGGTGATGTAGCTCAGTGGCAGAACCTTCACCTAGCATGTACGAGGTTCTGGGTTCAGTCTCCAGCATCACAGGAGGAAAATAAGGGAAAGGGCAGGTTGGCCTGGGGAAGTGTCTCAGTGAAGAGCACTTACCTAGGGGGCATGAGGCCCTGGGTTTTGTCCCCAACATGTCAAAAGACAAAAAAGAGAGAGAGAGAGAGAAATGAATTAGCTATTCATAGGTGCTCTGACCATTCCTGCACTAAAATAGGAAGGTTGGTGAATGCCTGCATTTTCCCTGTGTCAACTCACATTGAAAAAACTTACCAGTTAATTGCTTCACTGCTCTTTCTTTTTTGCCAGCATGTACAGTCCCAGAGCATGCAAATCACTGCTACCACAGCTCCCTTATGCTTCAGAGGTCACATCACAACACCACCTTCCTATGGCTTTCAGCCCCCAAACTCCTCCAATACAAACTCCTTCCTTTTATCATCATCTGAGCTATAACCACCTCTTCTCAATACCTTTAACCTCTCAGAACCATGTCCACCTGGTGAGCACTCTGCTCGCACAAACTTGCCCTGCTATTCTGCACAAGCCCAAGTCCTCTTTCTTCAAGATTCATTTCAAAAATCACTTGAAATCCAGCTAACCCTGTTGCTTTCTGAAGCTTTGTTTACTTTTTAAGTCCCCAGCACTGAGTGCATAGAGGAGTTGATTTTGTCTAGGCTTACACTGAAGGACAAAAGAAAATAAACAGAAAATCACAATGATGAATAATGAGTGCTGTGATGAAGATATTATGCCTTTTAACGGAGGCAGTAGTATAGGAAGGTCTTCAGAATACAATCTTTGGAGCCAGATGGTCTGGTTTGAATTCCAGAACACAATTTGCCACTTGGAGAAGCTATTCAGCCTCTCTGAATCTCTGGGTCTCAATTGCAAGCTGGGGATAATAATAGTTGTTACTTTATAAGGTTATTGCAAAGATTAAAGGAGCTGGGATAGGGAAGGGCTCAGAATATTAGTTACTGTTATATGTAGAGAGTATAAATGGCAACATATAAGAAGTGTCCCTAACAGTGAATTCTAACAAGAGGAAGCCTGAAGAAGATGGAGTCTGAGTTCCTGATTGCAGGACAGATAGGAGTCAGTCAAGTGCATGTGCATTTGTGAGGATGGACCAGGCAGCAGGTAAATCAATCACAAAGTCATCCTGTAAACGTGGGTATGGGATCATAAATGCATGGCATATTACAGAAGTACATCCAACATCTCTACTGCAAGAGTCTAGGGGTAGAAAGTAATAAAAACCAAGGTTGCACATTTGAGGCATGTCATAGCATGGCTTTTCATGCCACACACACTAAGAGGTTTGGGGGAAAAAAAGGTATTTGAGTGTGCCCAGATGCCATTTTATTTTGAGGATTAGACACTTGGTTACAAAGGGAGAAAAAAAATGCATAGACTGCTATGTTTTGCAAGTGTTTCCAAAGGCCTGTGTGTTCAAGAATTGGCAGTCAGCCTATTGGGAGGTGGGGCCTAGTGGAAGGAAGGAAGGTTATTGCAGGTGTGCTCTTGAAGAAAATTTTGCCAACCCCCACCCCATCCCTTTCCTGTTTGTCTCTATTTCCCAGCCACCAAGGGGTAAACAGTCTTTCTCTATCACTGGCTCCCACCAAGATATACTGTGCCTTCACAGACCTAAAGCAAGAGGACCAAACAATCATAAACTGAAACTGCCAATACTATGATCCGAATTAAAACATTCTTCTTTATAAGTCAATCATCTCAGGTATTTGTTAAAGTTGATTAACACAACGTCTATCATTGGCATGGCCTAGCTGGGAAGATACACACACACACCCACACACCCACACATAAAATAACATGATAAACATTTAATTGAAGATGTAACAAGCACTGTGAAAGCACAATGCATAAGTGTTTTTTCCAGAAAGATGAGCAAAATCAACAGATGAGTTATGTTCACCAATCAACAGGCAAGAAACCATAAAGGTCATGGTAAACACAGTTCATTACAAAGCACTATGTGCAGGCCGCTTTTAGGAATATTATATCATTGGTCAGTTTTGATTATTCCTGTTTTAGGTATGAGAATCCGAAGATGGTAAACCAGTTTTCCTGACTCTACATATAATTTTCTTGAGAATACAGCGTTTTTTATGCAGTAGGTGTTCTTTTTTTTTTTTATTGTAAACAAATGGGATACATGTTGTTTCTCTGTTTGTACATGGCGTAAAGGCATACCATTTGTGTAATCATAAATTTACATAGAGTAATGTTGTTTGATTCATTCTGTTATTTTTTCCCTTCCCCCCACCCCTCCCACCCCTCTTTTCCCTCTATACAGTGCTTCCTTCCTCCATACTTGCCCCCCTCCCTAACCCTAACTCTAACCCTAACACTAACCCTTCCCTCCCCCCATTATGTGTCATCATCCACTTATTAGCGATATCATTCATCCTTTGGCTTTTTGAGATTGGCTTATCTCACTTAGCATGATATTCTCCAATTTCATCCATTTGCCTGCAAATGCCATAATTTTATTATTCTTTATGGCTGAGTAATATTCCATTGTATATATATATACCACAGTTTCTTTATCCATTCATCAATTGAAGGACATCTAGGTTGGTTCCACAATCTGGCTATTGTGAATTGAGCAGCTATGAACATTGATGTGGCTGTATCTTTGTAGTATGCTGATTTTAAGTCCTTTGGGTATAGGCCAAGGAGTGGGATAGCTGGGTCAAATGGTGGTTCCATTCCAAGTTTTCTGAGGAATCTCCACACTGCTTTCCAGAGTGGCTGCACTAATTTGCAGCTCCACCAGCAATGTATGAGTGTACCTTTCTCCCCACATCCTCACCAACAACTGTTGTTGCTTGTATTCTTGATAATCACCATTCTAATTGGGGTGAGATGGAATCTTAGGGTAGTTTTGATTTGCATTTCTCTTATTACTAGAGATGTTGAACATTTTTCCATATGTTTGTTGATTGCTTGTAGATCTTCTTCTGTGAAGTGTCTATTCATTTCCTTAGCCCATTTGTCCACTGGATTATTTGAATTCTTGGAGTAGAGTTTTTTGAGTTCTTTATAGATTCTGGAGATTAGTGCTCTATCTGAAGTATGATTGGCAAAGATATTCTCCCACTCTGTAGGCTCTTTCTTCACATTACTGATAGTTTCCTTTGCTGAGAGAAAGCTTTTTAGTTTGAATCTATCCCAGTTATTGATTCTTGCTTTTATTTCTTGTGCTATGGGAGTCCTGTTAAAGAAGTCTGGTCCTAAGCCAACATGTTGAAGATCTGGACCTACTTTTTCTTCTATAATCTGCAGGGTCTCTGGTCTGATTCCGAGGTCCTTAATCCATTTTGAGTTTAGTTTCGTGCATGGTGAGAGATATGGGTTTAGTTTCATTCTGTTGCATATGGATTTCCAATTCTCCCAGCACCATTTGTTGAAGAGGCTATCTTTTCTCCATTGCATATTTTTGGCCCCTTTGTCTAGTATGAGAAAATTGTATTTATTTGGGTTTGTGTCCGTGTCCTCTATTCTGTACCATTGATCTACCTTTCTATTTTGGTACCAATACCATGCCATTTTTGTTACTATTGCTTTGTAGTAGAGTTGAAGATCTGGTATTGCAATACCCCCTGTTTCACTCTTCCTGCTAAAGATTGCTTTAGCTATTCTGGGTTTCTTATTCTTCCAGATGAATTTCATAATTGCTTGCAGTAGGTGTTTTTATGCACTATTTTCAGCAGTCAGATTCAAGGAGGTACCGTTTCTTGCCTGTACATGAAGTTTCAGCCCAGGATAGTGAAACCGGTCTTAAAAATCAAGATCAGGTCCTCTTTCCACTGGTGTTGAAGACTGAACACCCGAGAAACACCAAGGCAAGAGCAAAAAGTTTTATTCAAAGGATAGAACAATGAGAGAGAGAGACACTCCTCTGGAGAGGAGGGGATCCAGAGCTGCCACCCCAGGGGAGGGGGTATTTTGCCCCTTTATAGATTTCAGATTTCCTTTCTTCTCATGCCCCCTCCTTCCCTCCTGCCCACATGGTGACCAAAAGAGCAGGAAGAGAGCAGCTGCCCAGGGTGTAGTTGCTTGTATTGGAAAATGTGATCCTTCCCCTTCCCTGGAGGTTGTTAGCAACCTCTCTACCCACTTCCTTTTCTTTGACAATTAGCAACCTGTCCTTTGCTCCAGTCTCAATATTCTCTCCAATGTTGATTTTTATTTTAAAAATCTTAAGTTCTATGCAAGGATTTGGAAGTTACTGTGGTTGGTGTCTGTGAGACACTCACGTGTCAATATCCAGATATTGAAAACTTTAGAAAATATCGACATGTTCATGCTTTCCAATAGCATAATGAAGAATTTTGTCAATGATAAGTCAGCTTCTGGAATGGGGACTTGGAGTATGTTGAGTAAGGAAGGAAATACAGACCCAGAACACAAAAGAAAATGCCTGTAGGGGAGCCTGAGGGTTGTGTGAGGGGGTGGGCAGACTGTACAGACTGAAGTCACTGAGGTTCCATGAGGAAGACAGGGATCAAGGAAAGCTCCCTTCAGTCATGCCCTTGACAACACTCACTTTTCCCATGACGTTTGAAACCCTTTGAGATACACTTACTGCCTTTTTGGTTTGGATCATTGTAACTAAACAGATACTGTGCACCATTTCACAGTAAATCGGTGCAGCCTAGCAGGCACCCGTTCTCTGCACAGCAGAAATGACCATTACGTAGTGGCTCTTATTTCTTGGCTCAACCAAGAAACTTAGCAGCAAAGATCAAAGTTGTTTTGGAAAAGCAAGGAAAGTACTGAAATCTAAGAAGCTGCCTAGTCATTAATCAAGACTAAATGAAAACATTGCTTCTGTATCTAAAACGCAGACATTTTCTGTATAAACCAAAGATTTTTTTTCCTTGTGTACAAAACTTTCATGTTAGTGATTACATCATGTTTCAAAACCGGTAGAGTAGTAAGGAAAAGGATTGAAAAATAAATCAGAAAAAAAGGCTTTCTATCAAAAAAGATAAGTAAGAATTAATAAAGTAAAAACTGAGGATCATTTTTGAATTTCCACCTCCATCATATGCCAGTTCCTACCAAATATCATAAAAGACTTTTCATATTTTTATAATCTTTTGCATCAATTATTGGAAATATCTAATCCCCTATTATTAGACAACCCTAACTATACTTGGTAAGAAAAATTTAACTTTTAGGGTGATAAAGCAGAAAATGATATTGGTTTAAAATGCAATTTTTGTTGTTGTTGATGTTACCGGGATTGGACCCAAGGGCATTTTACCACTGAGCTATAGTCCCAGTTCTTTTTATTTTTTATTTTTAGACAGGGTCATACTAAGTTACTAAGGGTCTCATAAAGTTATTGAGACTAGCCTCCAACTTGTGATCCTTCTGCCTCAGCCTCCCAAAATGCTGGGATTTCAGATAAGCATCATCATGCCTGGCTTTAAGTAGAATTTTTACCACTTGATAAACTACATGTTTATGGTTTGACCTCCTAAATAATTCATATTGAGGTTTGTACAGTCTGATTCAATGCTTGACTTTTGATGGGTTTTAGCAAATTTGAGGCCATTTTTTGTGACTCTGAAAAAAAATTATTTGCTTTAAAGTAATAATTAAAACACAAACATCAGTCATATGACATTTTCTCTTTGAAGGCCCACAATGCTAAAGTCAGATGTGGGAACTTTCCCCCTGTGCTGTAAGTAGCACATTTCACATTGCACAGCTTCCAGCCTCTCCAGTTGGGCTGCCAGCCCTTGACAGCTAAAATGTCTTAATTTCATCACTATCATGGTGGCCTGGCACCCAAGAAGCTCTCCATTGAACATTTTTTTAATTAATAAATAAAATTGATGAATTAGTTACCCCAGAGAATGTCAAATTATGTAAGATTCACATGATCCTACAGTTAGTTTGATAGAAAATACATGCAAAGCTAAGTAACCATCCAAAAGCTGAAGTTCCACCAAAGGCTAGACTTTCCAAGGGAAGAGTGCCTGATGGCAATTACCAGGGGATGAGGAAAGACAGGACAAAATGCTGGTTTAGTTTAGCTTCAGAAATCAGATGGAACTGGAACCAACCTAGATGCCCTTCAATAGAATGAATAAAGAAACTGGTATATATACACAGTGGAATATTACTCAGCCTTAAAGAAGAATGAATTATGGCATTTGCAGGTAAATTGATGGTGTTGGAGAATATCATGCTGAGTGAAGTAAGCCAATTCCCCAAAACCAAAGGCCAGATGTTTTCTCTGATAAGTGGTCGCTGATCCATAATGGGGGTCAGGGGACAAGACAAGAATGGAGGAAATGTGGATAGGGCAGAGGGAAGGAAAGGAAGGGAGGAAAGGGAGTTTGGGGGTGGGAAAGATGGTGGAATGAGAAGGACATTTTTACCCTATGTACATGTATGATTGCACAAATGGTGTGACTTTGCATCATATACAACCAGAGAAATGAAAAGTTGTGCTCCATTTGTGTGCAATAAGTCAAAATACATTCTGCTGTTACGTATAACTAATCAGAACAAATTAAAAAGGAAGAAATCAGATGGAGCTAGATCTGTCACATGAATGTACCATTTTCCAGCTGTATAGTTGGTTAAGTTACTGTCAAAGGACAATGAGGCCATTACACAGTATCTGAAATAGAAAGACAAACACTCAATTTGCTTACATCAACAAGAGTGATGGCTTTGGTCAGGCAGAGCTCCACCAGGGGGTTCCATTGAAAGCATGCAGTTCAAGGACACTGGCAGAGGGGCCAGTTCATTAACATTATCTGTAGAAGCCTGATTACTGGACCTAGAGACTACCATTGATTGGTTGAAACTCAGAGATGTGTTTATTGGCCAGCTTTCAGAAATGAAGAGTCATTGGCTGCAGAAGTGTGTTCACTGGTTGGTTTAAAGCCAATTCTGCTGATGACTTATTGTCAGGGCTATAGAACAATTAGTCTTTCCTTACATTTGTTAGAAACATACTTAACTTTTCTAAATTTTAGTTTTCTTTTTCTATAAACCTCACAAGATTTTTAAAAAGGATTCTAAAAGATAATGTTTATAAAGAATTTGGACTGTGCTTTCCACATAGTAAGTGTTTAATAAAAGTTATATGCATATATTTAAGACACACACAAAGCTTTTCTCTATGAGGTTGGATAGAGTTTTGATGAATTATGACCTGAAAGCTTTTGTCAGAACATCATGAAATATGATCATCCACAGTCACTCTTTTCTAAATTGAGTTTAAACTGACTTGTATTATCTAGGATTCTGCTTTCTCTTGTTCTTTCTTAGCTCACATTATATTCTACTAGCAAGTGACAAATAAAATGAAAGTGCTGGAGGGCACTGAGAGAAGTGGGGAGGTGTGGAGACTCGATTATTGTCTCCAATTCTCCCTCCCACCTTGTAGTGGAGTTGTGCATCCACTTCCTTTGCTATCAACCTGTAGTATCTTCCACCAGCTAAACAGAGTGTTTTATAAACCAACAAATGGACTGGTGGATTAATCCACTGAAGAGATCAGGACCCTTACCTCTGAACCTTGCTGCATTGGGAACCATGCTTTACACACAAGACTTTAAGGGACATTTCAGATCCAAAGCATAACATAGGAAAATCCTCTTAAAAACCTTTTTATCTCACTGCGGATTTGATGTAATGCAGGATTAAATTCCATTCCTCATGTATATATATGGGAACAGAGGAATGACTATTAAATAAAAGCATGGAGAATGTTTGGTATACAACTATAAAACATGGACAAATAAAAATTAGATGGGAGGTAACTAAAAATTATGAAAGTTAAGACTTGTCTGTTAAGTGCAAGTATAATTTTTCTGGCAGACACAATGAACACAGTCTAATACCATATTATAGAATAACAGGTTTTCCTAGAAACAGATACCAAGAGTTTTTAGAATAAATTGTGTCCCGCTTTCAGAGAGTCTATCAGTTCTGTTGAAGAGGAAGAACTTTGATTAAATGTAGCAAATCTGACATTGTTTAGCCTAAGCAAAAAAAAAAAAAAAAAAAATCTATAATGGAATGTGATCTATCTTATGGAATCAGAAGGTGCAAGTTAAAGCAGCTCTGAGTACTTTACATGGACTAATGGAGAGGGTCAACAGAGTCAAATAAGCAACAATTTTGTCCCTGCATCCTGTCCTAAAATCTCCAAATTCCAAGCTACTGAGTTTCATTGTCTCAGATTATGTGATGTTATTTGCACCATCAGGGCTGCAAATAATGAAGGAAAAATAATTTATCCTGTAAGAAATTTTAAATTGACAAAACATGAGAAACTGGCTGCTAATGGCAAAAAACAACACACACATGATGGACAACTTTTGTTTTGATTATTCTATTAATTTGAACCCATGACTCAGTACTTGACCCATGGAAAGCACTTGATAAATATCAATTTATTAAGTGAATATTGAATATGAACACTGAGTGAATGATCTCAGGTTCACTGGCAGTCTGCTCTTTTTAATCTTATGTAAAAAATGGTGGTATCAATATGTGTCCTCTCTTCCTCCCATTGATCTCAAAACAAATTGGGATAATATAATAGAAAGGATTAGAAATGTAATGCTTACATAAATGTAAAGAGTTGATTTTTTTTTTTTTTTTTGTCAACAGTGACTTGAATTGTTGGGCATGTCTAATAGACCACACATCCTACTAGGTACCTTACATAAAATAATTTCACTCTGATCTTCAGACCCTCTAAGTTAGATATTGCTATATGCCTTCCCCCTTTTCCATTTTACGGATGGAGAAATGAAGACTTGGGTGTATGAGTTGTCTAAAGTGTAATAGTGTGACAGAGCACGAACTTGAATCCAGAATTCATGATCCTTTTTCATTGCTGTTGTTCTTTTTAGATATACAAGACAGTAGAGTATATTTTGAAATATTTATACCACTTCATTCAATAGTCACTGAGTTTTCCAGTGCAGAATGAGCTTGAAGATTTCGGAATCATCACTGTCAACATAAATTATCTTTTAAATATTAGTGTAAAATATTGGGAAAGTGGCCAATCATATCATGAGAACCTTGTAGTTGAGAGTATGACTAAAATTTTTATTTATTATAGTATGAAATCAAATACTTTGCATTTTAGAAAATGCTACCTTTGATTAAACTAATATTAAAAGTCTGCCTAAACTGCCAAATAGCTTTGGTTATGTAGGTCAAACCAGTTTCCATTAAGAGTCCTATTAATCTTTCCTTTCATGAAAAGTTTATAAGTTCAAATCCTAACAGTTTGACATTAAGAGCCAAACAAAGGTATCTCTTTTTTTTTAAAACAATATATAAACTTAAAAGAATGTATTCCAGATCATATCTAAAATATTTGGACTCTATTTCTCAAAAGATTAGAATGTAATAAAGTTAAACTGTCTATATTTGGAAATTCTGAAATTTTATAAGAAAGGCTAATGGGTTTTCCCTCAGCTCATCACTATTAAATTAATCATATGCATTTCATGTTTTTTTTCTTCCCTGCCCTATGCAGTGTTTATGATAGTAACAAATTTGAAAAAAGTTATAATTTCTTCTCACTTAGGTATTTATATTTTTATAATATTGTCAACTTATCTACAAAGTCAACGGAATAGCAAATTCAGGAAGTTTAGGGTACTGACTTCTTTCCCCACTCATACTGCTATTTCGAAAGGAAGATTTTGAAGCCTGAATTACTTAGATGCACTCTACATTATCTGAATTTACTGCATAATAATTCAAACTTTTATTTTGTTTCAGCAAAATAGCATTGAGAGAGAAATAAATAAGACTTTCAAAGTTGCAGAATTACTTTGACCTAGTAATTATTTATCACCCAGAATGCTTCCAGCCAGCTACAGTTAGCCAGAAGTATAAGTAAAATCTTTTTAAATGATGAGAACCTTTGAAATTCTTTTAGGCAAGAAGCTCAAAGACAACCAAGCACTGATATCAACTGATGAATCAGTACAGAAAATGTGGTATATAACACAATGGAATACCTTCTAGCCATAAAAAGAATGAAATTCTGTCATTTGCAACATGGATTGAATTGGATATCATTATATTAAGTAAAATAATCCAGACCCAGAAAGAAAAATATCACATGATCTCACTCACATGTGGAATACGAAAGAGTGATCTCACAGAAACAGAGAGTGCAATGGTCGCTACCAGAAACAGGCCTCTTTCCCTGTCAAGAGGAAGTGAGGGATAAGGAAAGGTTGATCAATTAGTACTAAGTTATAGTTAGACATGATTAAGAAGTTCTGGTGTGCTCTTGCACAGAAAGATGACCATAGATAATGACAATGGATTTTATATTTCTAAAAGCTAGACAAAAGAACTTTGGCTCTTTCCACGGGGCCATCTGAGATGGCGGACTAGAGGGTGACAGCATCTCCTGTCACTCCAGAACCCAGGATTCAAGAAGGGGAGGCATTGAGAGACTCAGACTAAAATACAGCCACAGGGTGAGTCTCCCCCACCAGGTGAAGCTCGGCCTGGGCGGCAGGCCTGGATAGGGGCGGCTTATCAGAGCAGGGTAGGACAGCTAGAGTCTTCCCCAGGTAGCCCTGCTCCATCCGGAGGTGGGCTCCACCCACATGGCCAGCTTCTCGGAGGCAGGCCCCCAACTGAGACCTTTTCTGCACAGAGCCAGCTCCAAGCCCTGGAACCAGTAGTGGCCTAGGGGGCAGCTTTCCTCGGAAGCACTTCACTATCAAGTTCCTCCAAGACTTCAGGCTACTGAAGGCTGGGAGGTAATACACTGGAAATCTACAGGGACACTATAAGCTAATTGGGGGAAATCTGCAATATCTCAGAGTTCCAATGACACCTGAACCATATGAGAAAACAAAGGGAAGAAAATGTCCCAAACAAACCTAGATACTATATCAATAAAACCCAATGACAGCACAACAGAAGAAATGTCAGAAAGGGAGGTTCAGAATGTACATAATTAAAACAATCAGGGAAGCAAATGAGGAGATGAAAGAGCAAATGCAGGCATTAAATGACCGCACCAATCAACAGTTAAAGACCAAATATGGGAAGCAAAAGATCATTTCAATAAAGAGTTAGAGATACTGAAAAAAAGAACGAAACAGAAATCTTTGAAATGAAGGAAACAATAAACCAAGTTAAAAACTCCATAGAAAGCATAACCAATAGGATAAAACACCTGGAAGACAGAACCTCAGACACTGAAGACAAATATTGAATCTTGAAAAACAAAGTTGACCAAACAGAGAAGACGGTAAGAATCATGAACAGAATCTACAAGAATTATGGGATATCATGAAAAGGCCAAATTTAAGAATTATTGGGATTGAGGAAGGCTTAGAGAAACAAACCAAAGGAATGAACAATCTATTCAATGAAATAATATCAGAAAATTTCCCAAATCTGAAAAATGAACTGGAAAACCAAATACAAGAGGCTTATAGGACTCCAAATATACAAAATTACAACAGACACACACAAAGGCACATTATTACGAAAATTACCTAACATACAAAATAAAGACAGAATTTTAAAGGCCACGAGAGAAAAGAATCAAATTTCACTCAGGGGGAAACCAATAAGAATATCAGCAGATTTTTCAATCCAGATCCTAAAAGCTAGAAGGGCCTGGAACAACATTTACCAGGCCCTGAAGAAAACGGATGCCAATGAAGAATCTTACACCGAGCAAAACGTACTTTCATATTTGACGATGAAATAAGATCCTTCCATGATAGACAAAAGCTAAAGGAATTTACAAAAGAGAAAGCCTGGCATTACAGAACAAGTTCTCAGCAAAATATTCCATTGAGCAAGAGATGAAAACAATGTATGCAAATCCAGCAACAGTTTTGATTTGCATTTCTCTTATTACTAGAGATGTTGAACATTTTTCCATATGTTTGTTGATTGCTTGTAGATCTTCTTCTGTGAAGTGTCTATTCATTTCCTTAGCCCATTTGTCCACTGGATTATTTGAATTCTTGGAGTAGAGTTTTTTGAGTTCTTTATAGATTCTGGAGATTAGTGCTCTATCTGAAGTATGATTGGCAAAGATATTCTCCCACTCTGTAGGCTCTTTCTTCACATTACTGATAGTTTCCTTTGCTGAGAGAAAGCTTTTTAGTTTGAATCTATCCCAGTGGTTGATTCTAGCTTTTATTTCTTGTGCTATGGGAGTCCTGTTAAAGAAGTCTGGTCCTAAGCCAACATGTTGAAGATCTGGACCTACATTTTCTTCTATAATCTGCAGGGTCTCTGGTCTGATTCTGAGGTCCTTAATCCATTCTGAGTTTAGTTTTGTGCATGGTGAGAGATATGGGTTTAGTTTCATTCTGTTGCATATGGATTTCCAATTCTCCCAGCACCATTTGTTGAAGAGGCTATCTTTTCTCCATTGCATATTTTTGGCCCCTTTGTCTAGTATGAGAAAATTGTATTTATTTGGGTTTGTGTCCGTGTCCTCTATCTGTACCATTGATCTACCTTTCTATTTTGGTACCAATACCATGCCGTTTTTGTTACTATTGCTTTGTAGTAGAGTTGAAGATCTGGTATTGCAATACCCCCTGTTTTCACTCTTCCTGCTAAAGATTGCTTTAGCTATTCTGGGTTTCTTATTCTTCCAGATGAATTTCATAATTGCTTGCAGTAGGTGTTTTTATGCACTATTTCAGCAGTCAGATTCAAGGAGGTACCGTTTCTTGCCTGTACATGAAGTTTCAGCCCAGGATAGTGAAAACCGGTCTTAAAAATCAAGATCAGGTCCTCTTTCCACTGGTGTTGAAGACTGAACACCCGAGAAACACCAAGGCAAGAGCAAAAAGTTTTATTCAAAGGATAGAACAATGAGAGAGAGAGACACTCCTCTGGAGAGGAGGGGATCCAGAGCTGCCACCCCAGGGGAGGGGGTATTTTGCCCCTTTATAGATTTCAGATTTCCTTTCTTCTCATGCCCCCTCCTTCCCTCCTGCCCACATGGTGACCAAAAGAGCAGGAAGAGAGCAGCTGCCCAGGGTGTAGTTTGCTTGTATTGGAAAATGTGATCCTTCCCCTTCCCTGGAGGTTGTTAGCAACCTCTCTACCCACTTCCTTTTCTTTGACAATTAGCAACCTGTCCTTTGCTCCAGTCTCAATATTCTCTCCAATGTTGATTTTTATTTTAAAAATCTTAAGTTCTATGCAAGGATTTGGAAGTTACTGTGGTTGGTGTCTGTGAGACACTCACGTGTCAATATCCAGATATTGAAAACTTTAGAAAATATCGACATGTTCATGCTTTCCAATAGCATAATGAAGAATTTTGTCAATGATAAGTCAGCTTCTGGAATGGGGACTTGGAGTATGTTGAGTAAGGAAGGAAATACAGACCCAGAACACAAAAGAAAATGCCTGTAGGGGAGCCTGAGGGTTGTGTGAGGGGGTGGGCAGACTGTACAGACTGAAGTCACTGAGGTTCCATGAGGAAGACAGGGATCAAGGAAAGCTCCCTTCAGTCATGCCCTTGACAACACTCACTTTTCCCATGACGTTTGAAACCCTTTGAGATACACTTACTGCCTTTTTGGTTTGGATCATTGTAACTAAACAGATACTGTGCACCATTTCACAGTAAATCGGTGCAGCCTAGCAGGCACCCGTTCTCTGCACAGCAGAAATGACCATTACGTAGTGGCTCTTATTTCTTGGCTCAACCAAGAAACTTAGCAGCAAAGATCAAAGTTGTTTTGGAAAAGCAAGGAAAGTACTGAAATCTAAGAAGCTGCCTAGTCATTAATCAAGACTAAATGAAAACATTGCTTCTGTATCTAAAACGCAGACATTTTCTGTATAAACCAAAGATTTTTTTTCCTTGTGTACAAAACTTTCATGTTAGTGATTACATCATGTTTCAAAACCGGTAGAGTAGTAAGGAAAAGGATTGAAAAATAAATCAGAAAAAAAGGCTTTCTATCAAAAAAGATAAGTAAGAATTAATAAAAGTAAAACTGAGGATCATTTTTGAATTTCCACCTCCATCATATGCCAGTTCCTACCAAATATCATAAAAGACTTTTCATATTTTTATAATCTTTTGCATCAATTATTGGAAATATCTAATCCCCTATTATTAGACAACCCTAACTATACTTGGTAAGAAAAATTTAACTTTTAGGGTGATAAAGCAGAAAATGATATTGGTTTAAAATGCAATTTTTGTTGTTGTTGATGTTACCGGGGATTGGACCCAAGGGCATTTTACCACTGAGCTATAGTCCCAGTTCTTTTTATTTTTTATTTTTAGACAGGGTCATACTAAGTTACTAAGGGTCTCATAAAGTTATTGAGACTAGCCTCCAACTTGTGATCCTTCTGCCTCAGCCTCCCAAAATGCTGGGATTTCAGATAAGCATCATCATGCCTGGCTTTAAGTAGAATTTTTACCACTTGATAAACTACATGTTTATGGTTTGACCTCCTAAATAATTCATATTGAGGTTTGTACAGTCTGATTCAATGCTTGACTTTTGATGGGTTTTAGCAAATTTGAGGCCATTTTTTGTGACTCTGAAAAAAATTATTTGCTTTAAAGTAATAATTAAAACACAAACATCAGTCATATGACATTTTCTCTTTGAAGGCCCACAATGCTAAAGTCAGATGTGGGAACTTTCCCCCTGTGCTGTAAGTAGCACATTTCACATTGCACAGCTTCCAGCCTCTCCAGTTGGGCTGCCAGCCCTTGACAGCTAAAATGTCTTAATTTCATCACTATCATGGTGGCCTGGCACCCAAGAAGCTCTCCATTGAACATTTTTTTAATTAATAAATAAAATTGATGAATTAGTTACCCCAGAGAATGTCAAATTATGTAAGATTCACATGATCCTACAGTTAGTTTGATAGAAAATACATGCAAAGCTAAGTAACCATCCAAAAGCTGAAGTTCCACCAAAGGCTAGACTTTCCAAGGGAAGAGTGCCTGATGGCAATTACCAGGGGATGAGGAAAGACAGGACAAAATGCTGGTTTAGTTTAGCTTCAGAAATCAGATGGAACTGGAACCAACCTAGATGCCCTTCAATAGAATGAATAAAGAAACTGGTATATATACACAGTGGAATATTACTCAGCCTTAAAGAAGAATGAATTATGGCATTTGCAGGTAAATTGATGGTGTTGGAGAATATCATGCTGAGTGAAGTAAGCCAATTCCCCAAAACCAAAGGCCAGATGTTTTCTCTGATAAGTGGTCGCTGATCCATAATGGGGGTCAGGGGACAAGACAAGAATGGAGGAAATGTGGATAGGGCAGAGGGAAGGAAAGGAAGGGAGGAAAGGGAGTTTGGGGGTGGGAAAGATGGTGGAATGAGAAGGACATTTTTACCCTATGTACATGTATGATTGCACAAATGGTGTGACTTTGCATCATATACAACCAGAGAAATGAAAAGTTGTGCTCCATTTGTGTGCAATAAGTCAAAATACATTCTGCTGTTACGTATAACTAATCAGAACAAATTAAAAAGGAAGAAATCAGATGGAGCTAGATCTGTCACATGAATGTACCATTTTCCAGCTGTATAGTTGGTTAAGTTACTGTCAAAGGACAATGAGGCCATTACACAGTATCTGAAATAGAAAGACAACACTCAATTTGCTTACATCAACAAGAGTGATGGCTTTGGTCAGGCAGAGCTCCACCAGGGGGTTCCATTGAAAGCATGCAGTTCAAGGACACTGGCAGAGGGGCCAGTTCATTAACATTATCTGTAGAAGCCTGATTACTGGACCTAGAGACTACCATTGATTGGTTGAAACTCAGAGATGTGTTTATTGGCCAGCTTTCAGAAATGAAGAGTCATTGGCTGCAGAAGTGTGTTCACTGGTTGGTTTAAAGCCAATTCTGCTGATGACTTATTGTCAGGGCTATAGAACAATTAGTCTTTCCTTACATTTGTAGAAACATACTTAACTTTTCTAAATTTTAGTTTCTTTTTCTATAAACCTCACAAGATTTTTAAAAGGATTCTAAAAGATAATGTTTATAAAGAATTTGGACTGTGCTTTCCACATAGTAAGTGTTTAATAAAAGTTATATGCATATATTTAAGACACACACAAAGCTTTTCTCTATGAGGTTGGATAGAGTTTTGATGAATTATGACCTGAAAGCTTTTGTCAGAACATCATGAAATATGATCATCCACAGTCACTCTTTTCTAAATTGAGTTTAAACTGACTTGTATTATCTAGGATTCTGCTTTCTCTTGTTCTTTCTTAGCTCACATTATATTCTACTAGCAAGTGACAAATAAAATGAAAGTGCTGGAGGGCACTGAGAGAAGTGGGGAGGTGTGGAGACTCGATTATTGTCTCCAATTCTCCCTCCCACCTTGTAGTGGAGTTGTGCATCCACTTCCTTTGCTATCAACCTGTAGTATCTTCCACCAGCTAAACAGAGTGTTTTATAAACCAACAAATGGACTGGTGGATTAATCCACTGAAGAGATCAGGACCCTTACCTCTGAACCTTGCTGCATTGGGAACCATGCTTTACACACAAGACTTTAAGGGACATTTCAGATCCAAAGCATAACATAGGAAAATCCTCTTAAAAACCTTTTTATCTCACTGCGGATTTGATGTAATGCAGGATTAAATTCCATTCCTCATGTATATATATGGGAACAGAGGAATGACTATTAAATAAAAGCATGGAGAATGTTTGGTATACAACTATAAAACATGGACAAATAAAAATTAGATGGGAGGTAACTAAAAATTATGAAAGTTAAGACTTGTCTGTTAAGTGCAAGTATAATTTTCTGGCAGACACAATGAACACAGTCTAATACCATATTATAGAATAACAGGTTTTCCTAGAAACAGATACCAAGAGTTTTTAGAATAAATTGTGTCCCGCTTTCAGAGAGTCTATCAGTTCTGTTGAAGAGGAAGAACTTTGATTAAATGTAGCAAATCTGACATTGTTTAGCCTAAGCAAAAAAAAAAAAAAAAAATCTATAATGGAATGTGATCTATCTTATGGAATCAGAAGGTGCAAGTTAAAGCAGCTCTGAGTACTTTACATGGACTAATGGAGAGGGTCAACAGAGTCAAATAAGCAACAATTTTTGTCCCTGCATCCTGTCCTAAAATCTCCAAATTCCAAGCTACTGAGTTTCATTGTCTCAGATTATGTGATGTTATTTGCACCATCAGGGCTGCAAATAATGAAGGAAAAATAATTTATCCTGTAAGAAATTTTAAATTGACAAAAACATGAGAACTGGCTGCTAATGGCAAAAAACAACACACACATGATGGACAACTTTTGTTTTGATTATTCTATTAATTTGAACCCATGACTCAGTACTTGACCCATGGAAAGCACTTGATAAATATCAATTTATTAAGTGAATATTGAATATGAACACTGAGTGAATGATCTCAGGTTCACTGGCAGTCTGCTCTTTTTAATCTTATGTAAAAAAATGGTGGTATCAATATGTGTCCTCTCTTCCTCCCATTGATCTCAAAACAAATTGGGATAATATAATAGAAAGGATTTAGAAAATGTAATGCTTTACATAAATGTAAAAGAGTTGATTTTTTTTTTTTTTTTTTGTCAACAGTGACTTGAATTGTTGGGCATGTCTAATAGACCACACATCCTACTAGGTACCTTACATAAATAATTTCACTCTGATCTTCAGACCCTCTAAGTTAGATATTGCTATATGCCTTCCCCCTTTTCCATTTTACGGATGGAGAAATGAAGACTTGGGTGTATGAGTTGTCTAAAGTGTAATAGTGTGACAGAGCACGAACTTGAATCCAGAATTCATGATCCTTTTTCATTGCTGTTGTTCTTTTTAGATATACAAGACAGTAGAGTATATTTTGAAATATTTATACCACTTCATTCAATAGTCACTGAGTTTTCCAGTGCAGAATGAGCTTGAAGATTTCGGAATCATCACTGTCAACATAAATTATCTTTTAAATATTAGTGTAAAATATTGGGAAAGTGGCCAATCATATCATGAGAACCTTGTAGTTGAGAGTATGACTAAAATTTTATTTATTATAGTATGAAATCAAATACTTTGCATTTTAGAAAATGCTACCTTTGATTAAACTAATATTAAAAGTCTGCCTAAAACTGCCAAATAGCTTTGGTTATGTAGGTCAAACCAGTTTCCATTAAGAGTCCTATTAATCTTTCCTTTCATGAAAAAGTTTATAAGTTCAAATCCTAACAGTTTGACATTAAGAGCCAAAACAAAGGTATCTCTTTTTTTTAAAACAATATATAAACTTAAAAGAATGTATTCCAGATCATATCTAAAATATTTGGACTCTATTTCTCAAAAGATTAGAATGTAATAAAGTTAAACTGTCTATATTTGGAAATTCTGAAATTTTATAAGAAAGGCTAATGGGTTTCCCTCAGCTCATCACTATTTAAATTAATTCATATGCATTTCATGTTTTTTTTCTTCCCTTGCCCTATGCAGTGTTTATGATAGTAACAAATTTGAAAAAAGTTATAATTTCTTCTCACTTAGGTATTTATATTTTTATAATATTGTCAACTTATCTACAAAGTCAACGGAATAGCAAATTCAGGAAGTTTAGGGTACTGACTTCTTTCCCCACTCATACTGCTATTTCGAAAGGAAGATTTTGAAGCCTGAATTACTTAGATGCACTCTACATTATCTGAATTTACTGCATAATAATTCAAACTTTTATTTTGTTTCAGCAAAATAGCATTGAGAGAGAAATAAATAAGACTTTCAAAGTTGCAGAATTACTTTGACCTAGTAATTATTTATCACCCAGAATGCTTCCAGCCAGCTACAGTTAGCCAGAAGTATAAGTAAAATCTTTTTAAATGATGAGAACCTTTGAAATTCTTTTAGCAAGAAGCTCAAAGACAACCAAGCACTGATATCAACTGATGAATCAGTACAGAAAATGTGGTATATAAACACAATGGAATACCTTCTAGCCATAAAAAGAATGAAATTCTGTCATTTGCAACATGGATTGAATTGGATATCATTATATTAAGTAAAATAATCCAGACCCAGAAAGAAAAATATCACATGATCTCACTCACATGTGGAATACGAAAGAGTTGATCTCACAGAAACAGAGAGTGCAATGGTCGCTACCAGAAACAGGCCCTCTTTCCCTGTCAAGAGGAAGTGAGGGATAAGGAAAGGTTGATCAATTAGTACTAAGTTATAGTTAGACATGATTAAGAAGTTCTGGTGTGCTCTTGCACAGAAAGATGACCATAGATAATGACAATGGATTTTATATTTCTAAAAGCTAGACAAAAGAACTTTGGCTCTTTCCACGGGGCCATCTGAGATGGCGGACTAGAGGGTGACAGCATCTCCTGTCACTCCAGAACCCAGGATTCAAGAAGGGGAGGCATTGAGAGACTCAGACTAAAATACAGCCACAGGGTGAGTCTCCCCCACCAGGTGAAGCTCGGCCTGGGCGGCAGGCCTGGATAGGGGCGGCTTATCAGAGCAGGGTAGGACAGCTAGAGTCTTCCCCAGGTAGCCCTGCTCCATCCGGAGGTGGGCTCCACCCACATGGCCAGCTTCTCGGAGCAGGCCCCCAACTGAGACCTTTTCTGCACAGAGCCAGCTCCAAGCCCTGGAACCAGTAGTGGCCTAGGGGCAGCTTTCCTCGGAAGCACTTCACTATCAAGTTCCTCCAAGACTTCAGGCTACTGAAGGCTGGGAGGTAATACACTGGAAATCTACAGGGACACTATAAGCTAATTGGGGAAATCTGCAATATCTCAGAGTTCCAATGACACCTGACCAATATGAGAAAACAAAGGAAGAAAATGTCCCAAACAAACCTAGATACTATATCAATAAAACCCAATGACAGCACAACAGAAGAAATGTCAGAAAGGGAGTTCAGAATGTACATAATTAAAACAATCAGGGAAGCAAATGAGGAGATGAAAGAGCAAATGCAGGCATTAAATGACCGCACCAATCAACAGTTAAAGACCAAATATGGGAAGCAAAAGATCATTTCAATAAAGAGTTAGAGATACTGAAAAAAAGAACGAAACAGAAATCTTTGAAATGAAGGAAACAATAAACCAAGTTAAAAACTCCATAGAAAGCATAACCAATAGGATAAAACACCTGGAAGACAGAACCTCAGACACTGAAGACAAAATATTGAATCTTGAAAACAAAGTTGACCAAACAGAGAAGACGGTAAGAAATCATGAACAGAATCTACAAGAATTATGGGATATCATGAAAAGGCCAAATTTAAGAATTATTGGGATTGAGGAAGGCTTAGAGAAACAAACCAAAGGAATGAACAATCTATTCAATGAAATAATATCAGAAAATTTCCCAAATCTGAAAAATGAAATGGAAAACCAAATACAAGAGGCTTATAGGACTCCAAATATACAAAATTACAACAGACACACACAAAGGCACATTATTACGAAAATACCTAACATACAAAATAAAGACAGAATTTTAAAGGCCACGAGAGAAAAGAATCAAATTTCACTCAGGGGGAAACCAATAAGAATATCAGCAGATTTTTCAATCCAGATCCTAAAAGCTAGAAGGGCCTGGAACAACATTTACCAGGCCCTGAAAGAAAACGGATGCCAATGAAGAATCTTACACCGAGCAAAACTTACTTTCATATTTGACGATGAAATAAGATCCTTCCATGATAGACAAAAGCTAAAGGAATTTACAAAGAGAAAGCCGGCATTACAGAACATTCTCAGCAAAATATTCCATGAGCAAGAGATGAAAAACAATGATGCAAATCAGCAACAGGAGGAACTAGCCTAAAGTAATAGCCAAATAAAGGAGAAACCAAATCATGTCAAAAAACAAAAATGAGTCAAATGACTGGGAATACAAATCATATCATGATAATAACCCTGAATATTAATGGCCTGAACTCATCAATCAAAAGACATAGACTGGCAGATTGGATTAAAGAGAAAAAAACCAACAATATGCTGCCTGCAAGAGACTCATCTCATAGAAAGAGATACCCACAGACTAATGGTGAAAGGGTGGGAAAAAACATACCATGCACATGGACACAGCAAAAAAGCTGGAGTATCCATTGTCATTTCAGATAATGTGGACCCTTAGCCACACTAACAAAGAGAAAGAGGGAGAAAACTCAAATTACTAAAATTCGGAATGAACAGGAAATATCACAACAGACACGAGTGAAATACAAAACATAATTAGAAGCTATTTTGAAAATCTATACTCCAACAAAACAGAAAACCTCGAAGACATCAACAAGTTTCTAGAGACATATGAATTACCTAAACTGAACGAGGAGGACATACACAACTTAAATAAATCAATTTCAAGCAATGAAATAGAAAAGATCATCAAAAGCCTACCAACAAAGAAAAGTCCGGGACCAGATGGGTTCTCAGCCGAGTTCTACAAAACCTTTAAAGAAGAGCTCATTCCAATACTCCTCAAAGTATTCCATGAAATAGAAGAAGAGGAAACCCTGTCAAAGTCATTCTATGAAGCCAATATCACCCTGATACCTAAACCAGACAGAGACACATCGAGGTAAGAAAATTGCAGACCAATATCCTTAATGAACATCGACGCAAAAATTCTCAACAAAATTTTAGCAAATTGCATACAAAAATATATTTAAAAGATAGTGCACCATGATCAAGTGGGTTTTATCGCAGGGATGCAAGGTTGGTTCAACATCAGGAAATCAATAAATGTCATTCACCATATCAACAGACTAAAAGTTAAGAATCACATGATTATTTCAATAGATGCAGAAAAAGCATTCGATAAAATACAGCATCCCTTGATGCTCAAAACACTAGAAAAAATTGGGGTAGTGGGAACATTCCTTAACATTGTGAAGGCCATCTATGCCAAGCCCATGGCCAATATCATGGTAAGTGGTGAAAAACTGAAAGTATTCCCCTAAAATCTAGATCAAGGCAGGGATGCCCTCTTTCACCACTTCTATTCAACATCGTCCTTGAAACTCTAGCCAGAGCAATTAGACAAACCAAAGAAATTAAAGGGATACGAATAGGAAAAGAGGAACTCAAACTATCCCTATTTGTTAATGATTTGATTATATGCTTAGAGGAACCAGGAAATTCCACCAGAAAACTCTTAGAACTCATAAGTGAATTCAGTAAAGTAGCAGGTTACAAGATCAATGCTCATAAATGCAATGCATTTTTATACATAAGTGATGAATCTTCAGAAAGAGAAATTAGGAAAACTACCCCAGAATAAACTCCTGGTTTTTCAAGATGGCGGCCTAGAGGGTGGCTGCATTACGTGTTGCTCCAGGACTCAGGATTCAAGAGAGGAGATATTGAGACGCTTGGGACCAACTCAAAGTAGCCGGGTGACTCTCACCCCCTGGGGGGGCATCCCGGATGGGACGGGGGTCCCAGAACGCAGGAAATTTGTGAAGTAGAACTGCCGGCGAGACGCCCCTCCCCCCGCTGGAGCGCCATAGAGGAGGCCGCTCGGCACAGCGCTGGGACTCGGAGCAGCCACTGGGGCTCCGGCGGCTGCCCGGAGGAGGAGTGGCGGGGAGAACTGTGTGGACTCAGGACACCGGGGCCTGCCCTGAGGAGGAGGAGAGGAGCGTGGCCACTTGGATTCGGAGAGACTGCGCCAGAGCTACAGGCGGTTGCCAGAGGAGAAGCCGCGCGGCGAGCTGTTTGGAATCAGAACGACGCTTCTGAACACCGGGGCCTGCCCTGAGGACAAGGAGGAAGAGGAGCAGCCGCTTGGATTCGGGTGACTATACGGGAACTACAGGCGGTTGCCAGAGAAGGGGCTGCGTGGCGAGCTGTTTGGACCCTGACCACTTCTGAACCCCGGGGCCTGCCCGGAGGAGTAGGAGAAGGAGGAGAAGGAGCGCGGCGGGTCCTTTGGACTCGCAGTGACTGCATTAGCGCTCCAGGCGGCTGCTCAGAGGAGAAGGCGAGTGGTGAGTTGTTTGGTCTTAAAGTGACAGCTCCTGAACACAGGGGGGCTGCCTGGAGGAGAAGCGTGGTGGGACGCTTGGTCTTGAGGGACCACACCAGAGCTCCGGGCGGTTGCCCAGAGGACCCGTGCAGCGGGTCACGTGGATTCAGAGCCACTCAGAGGGACTGCTCCTGAACACCCGGGGGGTTATCTGGAGAAGGAGGAGGAACGGGCAGGGTCACTTCGACTCGGAGTGATTGATTGCCCCGGGCTACGGGTGGTTGGTGGGAGGAGGAGGCACGAAGTGAGTTTCTTCGACTCCTAGTGACCGCACCGGCATACTGGGCGGCTGTCTGGAGGAAGAGGCCTGTGGCGGGTCTCTGGGACTCAGAGCGATTGTTCGGGGCCACAGGTGGCTGCTCAGAGGAGGGGCCACGCAGCCAGGCGATTAGGTGCAGAACAGGGTCCCAGGATCTAGGAGGCTTCTGGGTGGAAGAGCCGCACAGAGACAGGCTTAGGGCGGAGCGAAGGTTCCAGGCCTATGGGCAAATTCTCTGAGGAGGGGCAGCCTAAGGAGATTCATCTGCGAAGGGTGAGGCTCCCAGGCCCAGGAGGTAGGGCCGGGCCCCTGGAAACTTTGCAGAGGAAGGCAGCCCAGCCCAGGCAGTAGCTGTAAATTGAGGGGAACCTCTAGGAGGAAACTGACCAGCGAGACCTCCCCACCGGGTGAGTCTTCCCTGCTGGGTGAGGTTTCCCACAAGGACGGTAAAACCAGAGGCTCAGGCCCAAACAGGCCTTGCCTCAGCCCACAGCCTAGGTCCCCTTTGGATGACCATTGGTCAACAAGTGGAGGCACCTCTGCCCACTAGCAGGGAATATACCCCACCTGAAGGCCACCACTCCTAGAGAGGCAGCTTCCTTGTGGAGCACCGCATTATCAACCTCCTCCAAGACTTCAGCCTACTGAAGGCTAAGAGGGGATATATATAGAAATCTTCAGGGTCATTGTAAATCAACAGAGGAAATCTGCAATATCTCAGCGGTCCACTGATATCTGAACAACATGAGAAAACAAGGAAAGAAAATGCTGCAAACAAATCTAGATGTTACATCAATAAAACCCAATGACAGCATGGCAGAAGAAATGACAGAAAAGGAGTTCAGAATGTACATAATTAAAATGATCAGAGAAGCAAACGAGGAGATGAAAGAGCAAATGCAAGCATTGATTGATCGCACCAATCGACAGTTAAAAGAGCAAATACAGGAAGCAAAAGATCATTTCAATAAAGAGTTAGAGATATTGAAAAAAAAACCAAACAGAAATCCTTGACATGAAGGAAACAATAAACCAAATTAAGAACTCCATAGAAAGCATATCCAATAGGATAGAACACCTGGAAGACAGAACCTCAGACATTGAAGACAAATATTTAACCTTGAAAACAAAGTTGAACAAACAGAGAAGATGGTAAGAAATCATGAACAGAATCTACAAGAACTATGGGATATCATGAAAAGGCCAAATTTAAGAATTATTGGGATTGAGGAAGGCCTAGAGAAACAAGCCAAAGGAATGAACAACCTATTCAATGAAATAATATCAGAAAATTTCCCAAATCTGAAGAATGAAATGGAAAATCAAGTTCAAGAGGCTTATAGGACTCCAAATACACAAAATTACAACAGACCCACACCAAGGCACATTATAATGAAAATACCTAACATACAAAATAAAGACAGAATTTTAAAGGCTGTGAGAGAAAAGAACCAAATTACATTCAGGGGGAAACCAATACACATATCAGCAGATTTTTCAATCCAGACCCTAAAAGCTAGAAGGGCCTGGAACAACATTTTTCAAGCCCTGAAAGAAAATGGATGCCAACCAAGAATCTTATACCCAGCAAAACTTACCTTCAAATTTGACGATGAAATAAAATCCTTCCATGATAAACAAAAGCTAAAAGAATTTACAAAAAGAAAGCCAGCATTACAGAACATTCTCAACAAAATATTCCATGAGGAAGAGACGAAAAACAAAGAAGCAAATCAGCAAAGGGAGGAATTATCCTAAAGGAATTGTCAAATAAAGGAGGAAACAAGTTGTGTCAAACAAATAAATAAACAAAATTTTAAAAATGAACCAAATGACCGGGAAACCAAATCATTTCTCTATAATAACCCTGAACGTTAATGGCCTGAATTCATCAATCAAAAGACATAGACTGGCAGACTGGATTAAAAAGAAAGATCCAACAATATGTTGCCTGCAAGAGACTCACCTCATAGAAAAAGATACCCATAGATTAAAGGTGAAAGGATGGGGAAAAACATACCATGCACATGGACTCAGCAAAAAAGCTGGAGTATCCATCCTCATTTCCGATAATGTGGACTTCAAGCCAAAGTTAGTCAGAAGGGATAAAGAAGGTCATTTCATACTGCTTAAGGGAAGCATGAATCAGCAAGATATAACAATCATAAACATCTATGCCCCAAACAGTGGCTCATCTATGTATGTCAAACAAATCCTTCTCAATTTCAGAAACCAAATAGACCACAACACAATAATACTAGGTGATTTTAACACGCCGCTCTCACCACTGGACAGATCTTCCAGACAAAAATTGAGCAAACAAACCATAGATCTCAACAACACAATCAATAATTTAGACTTAACGGACATTTATAGAATATTCCATCCAACCAAGAGTGAATACACTTTCTTCTCAGCAGCACATGGATCCTTCTCTAAAATAGACCATATATTATGCCACAAAGCTAATGTTAGCAAATACAAGAAGATAGAGACACTAGCATGTATTCTATCAGATCATAATGGATTGAAGTTAGAAATAAATGAAAGAGTAAAACACAGAAACTATTCCAACATCTGGAGATTAAACAATATGCTATTATATGATGAATGGATAACAGAAGATATTAGGAAGGAAATTAAAAAATTCTTAGAGGTAAATGAGAACAAAGAAACATCATATCAAAACCTCTGGGACACTATGAAAGCAGTACTTAGAGGGAAATTTATTTCATGGAGCGCATTTAATAAAAGAAGTAAAACTCAACAAATAAACAACCTAACACTACAGCTCAAAGCCTTAGAAAAAGAAGAACAGAACAGCACCAAAAGTAGTAGAAGACAGGAAATTGTTAAACTCAGAGCTGAAATCAATGAAATTGAAAGAAAAGAAACAATACAAAAAATTGACAAAATAAATAGTTGGTTCTTCGAAAAAATAAACAAAATTGATAAACCTTTAGCCACACTAACAAAGAGAAGACGAGAGAAAACCCAAATCACTAAAATTCGGAATGAACAAGGAAATATCACTACAGACAGGATGGAAATACAAAACATAATTAGAAGCTATTTTGAAAATCTATACTCCAACAAAATAGAAAATTTCGAAGACATCAACAGGTTTCTAGAGACATATGAATTGCCTAAACTGAATGAGGAGGACATAAACAATTTAAATAGACCAATTTCAAGTACTGAAATAGAAGAAGTCATCAAAAGCCTACCAACAAAGAAAAGTCCGGGACCAGATGGGTTCTCAGCCGAGTTCTACAAAACCTTTAAGGAAGAGCTCATTCCAATACTTCTCAAAGTATTCCATAAAATAGAAGAGGAGGGAACCCTCCCAAACTCATTCTATGAAGCCAATATCACACTGATACCTAAACCAGACAGAGACTCATCAAGGAAAGAAAATTTCAGACCAATATCCTTAATGAACATCGACGCAAAAATTCTCAACAAAATTTTAGCAAATCGCATACAAAAACATATTAAAAAGATAGTGCACCATGATCAAGTGGGTTTCATCCCAGGGATGCAAGGTTGGTTCAACATCAGGAAATCAATAAACGTAATTCACCATATTAATAGACTTAAAGTCAAGAATCACATGATTATTTCAATAGATGCAGAAAAAGCATTTGATAAAATACAGCACCCCTTCATGCTCAAAACACTAGAAAAAATAGGGATAGTGGGAACATTCCTTAATATTGTAAAGGCCATCTATGCTAAGCCCATGGCTAATATCATTCTAAATGGTGAAAAACTGAAAGCATTCCCCCTAAAAACTGGAACAAGGCAGGGATGCCCTCTTTCACCACTTCTATTCAACATCGTTCTTGAGACTCTGGCCAGAGCAATTAGACAAACCAAAGAAATTAAAGGGATACGAATTGGAAAAGAAGAACTCAAACTATCCCTGTTCGCTGATGACATGATTATATATTTAGAGGAACCTGGAAATTCCACCAGAAAACTCTTAGAACTCATAAGTGATTTCAGTAAAGTAGCAGGTTACAAGATCAATGCCCATAAATCCAACGCATTTTTATACATAAGTGATGAATCTTCAGAAAGAGAATTTAGGAAAACTACCCCATTCACAATAGCCTCGAAAAAAATAAAATACTTGGGAATCAATCTCACAAAAGAGGTGAAAGACCTCTACAATGAGAACTATACAACACTAAAGAAAGAAATTAAAGAAACACCTTAGAAGATGGAAAGATCTTCCATGTTCTTGGATAGGAAGAATTAATATTGTCAAAATGGCCATACTACCTAAAGTGCTATACAAATTCAATGCAATTCCAATTAAAATCCCAATGACGTACCTTACAGAAATAGAGCAGGCAATTATGAAATTCATCTGGAAGAATAAGAAACCCAGAATAGCTAAAGCAATCCTTAGCAGGAAGAGTGAAACAGGGGGTATTGCAATACCAGATCTTCAACTCTACTACAAAGCAATAGTAACAAAAACGGCATGGTATTGGTACCAAAATAGAAAGGTAGATCAATGGTACAGAATAGAGGACACGGACACAAACCCAAATAAATACAATTTTCTCATACTAGACAAAGGGGCCAAAAATATGCAATGGAGAAAAGATAGCCTCTTCAACAAATGGTGCTGGGAGAATTGGAAATCCATATGCAACAGAATGAAACTAAACCCATATCTCTCACCATGCACGAAACTAAACTCAAAATGGATTAAGGACCTCGGAATCAGACCAGAGACCCTGCAGATTATAGAAGAAAAAGTAGGTCCAAATCTTCATCTTGTTGGTCTAGGACCAGACTTCCTTAACAGGACTCCCATAGCACAAGAAATAAAAGCTAGAATCAACCACTGGGATAGATTCAAACTAAAAAGCTTTCTCTCAGCAAAGGAAACTATCAGCAATGCGAAGAAAGAGCCTACAGAGTGGGAGAATATCTTTGCCAATCATACTTCAGATAGAGCACTAATCTCCAGAATCTATAAAGAACTCAAAAAACTCTACTCCAAGAATTCAAACAGTCCAGTCAACAAATGGGCTAAGGAAATGAATAGACACTTCACAGAAGAAGATCTACAAGCAATCAACAAACATATGGAAAAATGTTCACCATCTCTAGTAATAAGAGAAATGCAAATCAAAACCACCCTAAGGTTCCATCTCACCCCAATTAGAATGGCGATTATCAAGAATACGAGCAACAACAGGTGTTGGCGAGGATGTGGGGAGAAAGGTACACTCATACACTGCTGGTGGGGCTGCAAATTAGTGCAGCCGCTATGGAAAGCAGTGTGGAGATTCCTTAGAAAACTTGGAATGGAACCACCATTTGACCCAGCTATCCCACTCCTTGGCCTATACCCAAAGGACTTAAAATCTGCATACTACAGAAATACAGCCACATCAATGTTCATAGCTGCTCAATTCACAATAGCCAGACTGTGGAACCAACCTAGATGCCCTTCAATTGATGAGTGGATAAAGAAACTGTGGTATATATATACTATGGAATATTACTCAGCCATAAAGAATGATAAAATTATGACATTTGCAGGCAAATGGATGAAATTGGAGAATATCATGCTAAGTGAGATAAGCCAATCTCAAAAAGCCAAAGGACGAATGATATCGCTAATAAGTGGAGGATGACACATAATGGGGGGGAGGGAAGGGTTAGAGTTAGGGTTAGGGAGGGGGGCAAGTATGGAGGAAGGAACTACTGTATAGAGGGTAAAGAGGGGTGGGAGGGGTGGGGGGAAGGGAAAAAAATAACAGAATGAATCAAACAACATTGCTCTATGTAAATTTATGATTACACAAATGGTATGCCTTTACGCCATGTACAAACAGAGAAACAACATGTATCCCATTTGTTTACAATAAAAAATAAAAATAAAAATAAATAAAAAAAAAAAAAAACTACCCCATTCACAATAGCATCGAAAAGAATAAAAAATACTTGGGAATCAATCTCACAAAAGAGGTGAAAGACCTCTCCAATGAGAACTACAGAACACTAAAGAAAGAAATTAAAGAAAACCTTAGAAGATGGAAAGATCTCCCATGTTCTTGGATAGGCAGAATTAATATTGTCAAAATGGCCATACTACCAAAAATGCTATACAGATTCAATGCAATTCCAATTAAAATCCCAATGATATACCTCACAGAAATCAAGCAAGCAATTATGAAATTCATCTGGAAGAATAAGAAACCCAGAATATCTAAAGCAATTCTCAGTAGAAAGAGTGAAGCAGGGGGTATCGCAATACCAGACCTTCAACTACACTACAAAACAAGAGGAACAAAAACGGCATGGTGTTGGTACCAAAATAGACAGGTAGATCAATGGTACAGAATAGAGGACATGGACACAAACCTAAATAAATACAATTTTCTCATACTAGAGAAAGGGGCCAAAAATATGCAATGGAGAAAAGATAGCCTCTTCAACAAATGGTGCTGGGAAAAGTGGAAAACCATATGCAACAGAATGAAATTAAACCCCTATGTCTCACCCTGCACAAAACTCAAGTCAAAATGGATCAAGGACCTCAGAATCAGACCAGATACCCTGCATCTTATAGAAGAAAAAGTAGGTCCAAACCTTCAACTTGTTGGCTTAGGATCAGACTTCCTTAACGGGACTCCCATCGCACAAGAAATAAAAGCAAGAATCAATAACTGGGATAGATTCAAACTAAAAAGCTTTCTCTCAGCAAAGGAAATTATCAGTAATGTGAAGAGAGAACCTACAGAGTGGGAGAATATCTTTGCCACTCATACTTCCCATAGAGCGCTAATTTCCAGAATATATAAAGAACTCTACACCAAGAATGCAAATAATCCAATCAACAAATGGGCTAAGGAAATGAACAGACACTTCACAGAAGATGTACAAGCAATCAACAGATATATGAAAAAATGTTCAACATCTCTATTAATAAGAGAAATGCAAATCAAAACTCCCTAAGATTCCATCTCACCCCAATTAGAATGGCGATTATCAAGAACACAAGCAACAATAGGTGTTGGCGAGGATGTGGGGAAAAAGGTACACTCATACGTTGCTGGTGGGGTTGCAAATTAGTGCAGCCACTCTGGAAAGCAGTATGGAGATTCCTCAGAAAGCTTGGAATGGAACCACCATTTGACCCAGGTATCCCACTCCTTGGCCTATACCCAAAAGACTTTAAATCAGCATACTACAGAGATACAGCCACATCAATGTTCATAGCTGCTCAATTCACCATAGCCAGATTGTGGAACCAACCTAGATGACCTTCAATTGATGAATGGATAAAGAAACTGTGGCATATATATACAATGGAATATTACTCAGCCATGAAGAATGATAAAATTATGGCATTTGCAGGCAAATGAATGAAATTGGAGAATATCATGCTAAGTGAGATAAGCCAATCTCAAAAAACTAAAGGACGAATGATCTCGCTGATAAGCGGATGAGGACATATAATGGGGGGTGGGAGGGGTTAGCGTTAGGGTTAGGGTTAGGTTTAGGTTTAGGGTAAGGAGGGTGGTAAGAATGGAGGAAGGAAGGACTGTATAGAGGGAAAAGAGGGGTGGAAGGGGTGGGGGAAAGGGAAAAAATAACAGAATGAATCAAACAACATTACCCTATATGTAAATTTATGATTACACAAATGGTATGCCTTGACTCCATGTACAAATAGAGAAACAACATGTATCCCATTTGTTTACAATTTACAAAAAGCAAAAAAAAAAGAACTTTTAATGCTTTTACCATACAGAAATGATAAATATTTGAGACAAAAATGTCTACCATGATTAAACATTATGCAGTATATTCATGTATCAGTGTACACATGGTATCACAGTTACAGTAAGTGTAATTTTTATGTTTTTATTTTGAAGCCTGGTTTGAAGTGTTGGTTAAAAAATAAATTTAAGCAAATTTTTTTTGAAAGTCTAAGGAAGCAAAATCCATTATAAGTGACTGACTTAAAATAAAGTCTTTATCCATATTGGAAATTTTCATGATAAAATTCCTACAGAAGGAAAAACATCATCCTCACACTCTTTAAGGCTTCTTTGCAGTTAATGACTTTCTTCACTATTACTTTGAGCATTGCATTACTTAGATTTTTCTTGGTAAGTCAATTCAAATATTTCCCTTAGATTATTTTATGAATATTATGTGAAATTTAAGGACTTGAAAAAATAGCTAAGAGGATATTTTAGCAAGATAGATTAAGCCCCAAGAACCAGATCTTACAAAAAAAATACATACATAGTATGAAGGAAAAATTATTATTGGATAGATGATTGACAGCATCTGCCATATGTTTTTAGCTATTTGTTATACCACATTAAATGTTTCACACTCTTTTAGATAATGCATTTCATTTCAAACCTATGATGTAGAAAGGTTGGGGGGAAACTATTCCTGTCTTACAAAACAGGTAAGTGATTTGCCCAAGGCCATAAAACTAGTAATAAAATCTTGAATCTATGCCTTATTTTTTTTTTAAATAGCCACAATGTTAAGTGGCTTCCAGGTAACAGGAAATTATATTGATTAATTTCCCTTTTAAAACATTCAAGCAGTCTGTGTTATTTTTTCAAAATAGGAATCTTCCTGACATTTTTTTTTTATCCTTCTGACATGAATTTCTCTTTGGTAAGTATAGGTGGTACTTTAAGCTACTGTGAATTTGTATAGCAGCCTCACCCAAAGAAAATAGTTAAAGCTATTTCAAAGCAAGATGAACTAAGTATGTCACAGCTTACCAAATCCCATCTTGTATTAAGGAAATGACACTGAATTTTCCTGATGCAGAATCATACAGACTGTCACTGTTCTTAAGCTCACTAACTGCAATAAAAGTCAGAGAAGGGACACCGTAGATCACCAGCCCTACTTCTGCCTCTTAGCTGGGAGAACGATGAGATTCTAGCACACTGTAAAATATATCTGTAGGGAAAGATCATCTCTAAGCAGCACTGGTGCCTTTCCAAATTGATTTGAAATGCTATGTGTGAGAGACTGTTCCAGAGCTGACCTTTCCTGGTTGTACCCACAAAAGGGCCTTCTCTTACCCTTCCTTGAGGGCACCATCCTCTTAAGACCAAACTTAACCCTTTTGTGACTTCTACTGCCTCCTCTTTGTTTTAGGGGATTTTATTTATTTTTCATTGGTTCTTTTTAATTATACATGACAGTAGAATCAATTCTGACATGATTGTAAAAGCAAGGAATATATCTTGTTCTAATTCAGTCCCCAGAAACTTTCCTTTCCCTTCCCTCTCCTCACCCCTACTTTCTTCCATCTTTTCTTGCATAATAAGCTCCTAGTTTGTACATTCTTATTTACCATTGTCTTTAGAAAGCAGCAGGCCAGTCTCTGAAAAAGTAAATTCATTGCTAATGATCCTTTAAATTAGCATTAGCCTTTACAGTTTTCAAAAGTTTGTCACTTCTACGGACCTATCCTACAAATATCCATGCACATGTACACTAAGACACATGTTTGGGGAGGTTCATTACTACGTTGTTGAAGTCTTGAAAATCGGGGGATAAAATAAATGACCATCAGTGAAGCATAGTTAAATAAATCACTATATGTACATAAAGTAGAACTTCAGGCAGTGGATTTAAAATGTACATAAAATGTACATTTTTAAGTGTACATAAACTATACGTAAAATTTTATGTACAGATGTTATGAATTGTTTTATTTAGAAAGCAAGGTATGAAACAATATTTACCTCCTATTCCACTTTTTTTTAGAAAAAACCTGTATAATGAGCATAAAAAAAATCTCTGAAAGGATACACTGTAATCTGCTAATAGCCACACTTGTCGGAGAGTTGTATTTTAAAATAAATTGTCTTACTTTTAATTTTATACAGCTCTCTGTAGTTGGCTAAGTATTATATTTTTCTATTGTTAAGTAAGCAAAAAAGTAAAAAAGTAAAATTTTAGAATATTTAACACATTATCCCATTGGTTTTCCTGTAGGGTAATTTGATAAATGATAGTGTGTGGAAGCAGAATGTGTAGTGCTGAGCAAACTGCCCATGTTTGGATTCCCACTCTGCTACTTAACTAACTACACAGGCTTGAGGAAGATACTTCATTTCTTTGTGCCTCGATTTTCTCATCTATAAAGTAAAAACAATCACAGCATCAATTCATACCACTGGAAAAACTAAAGAAAATATGTAAAAAAAATTCTATATTTCAATAGTGCTTAAACTAATTCCCAGGTCTTTGATTCACTTTGAGCTGAGTCTTGTGCAGGGTGAGAGATAGGTGTTCAACTTCATTCTACTACATATTGATTTCTAGTTTTCCAAGCACCATTTGTTGAAGAGGTTATCTTTTCTGAATGTATGTTTGTGGCACCTTTGTCTAGTATAAAATAACTGTATTTATGTGAGGTTATCTCTGTGTCTTCTATTCCATTGGTCTTCATGACTGTTTTTGGTGCCAGTGCCATGCTGTTTTTGTTACTATAGCTCTGTAGTATAATTTAAGGTTTGGTATTGTGATGACTCCTGTTTCACTTTTCTTCTTAAGAGTTGCTTTGGTTATTCTGGGTCTCTTCTTTTTCCAAATGAATTTCATAACTGCTTTTCTAGTTCTGTGAAGAACATCCTTGGAATTTTGATGGGGATTATGTTGGTATAGCCATTTTGACAATATTAATTTTGCCTTTTTAATTACATGGAAGGTCTGTCTTTCCATCTTCTAACATCTTCGTCAATTTCTTTCTTTAGTGTTCTATAGTTTTTATTGTAAAGGTCCTTCACCTCTTTTGTAAGATTAATTACCAAGGATTTTGTTGTTGTTGTTGTTGTTGTTGTTGTTGTGTGTTTGTGACACTATTGTGAATGGGATAGTTTTCTGAATTTCTTTTTCAGCAGGTTCATTATTGGAGTATAGGAACTCAATTGATTTATGAGTGTTGATCTTGAATCCTGCTACCTTGCTGAATTCACTTATGAGTTCTAAAAGTCTTCTGGTGGAGTTTTTTGGGTCTCCTAGATATAGGATCATGTCATCAATAAACAGAAATAATTTGCTCTTCTATTCCTATTCCTACCCTTTCAGTTTTCTTCTCTTCCCTAACTGCTCTGGCTTGAGTTTCAAGGACTAGGTTGAATAGGAGTGGTGAGAGTGAGCATCCTTGTCTTGTTGCTGTTTTTAGAGAAAATGCTTTCAGGTTTTTTTCCATTCAATATGATGTTTGCCTTGGGTTTGTCATATACAGAATTTACAATGTTGAGGTAAGTTCCTTCTATCCAGAGTTTTTTGAGTGTTTTAAACACAGATGGGTGCTGTACTTTATCAAATACTTTTTCTGCATCTGTTGAGATAATCATGCAATTCTTGTCCTCAAGTCTCTTTATGTGTTGAATTACATTTATTGATTTTTTCCATGTTGAACCAACTTCCACAATCTCTACACATCACTTTTCCTTCTATTCAAAATACATCTACCAGATGCTGTTTTGTCTCCACCCAGACCTGAGAGGATGTGCTACATTTCTCCCACACTAGAAACAGGAGTTTTTTAGTGAATGGCCTTCCATCTCCTCTCCTTAGCCTAAAGAACAGAGTAGAGTGAGATTTAAAAAAAAAAAAAAATTATTTCAGCAAAACCCAACCATTTTTGCTGTACCATCTACAAAATATCTGGAATTTTCATATAATCATAGGGATCTGGTTTGAAATTCCACAGGGAGAAAAAGAGCTTTGGTATATAGCTGCACTCTTAGTAGAAGAATTCAAAATTAAGAGGAAGAACGAAGGAACTGTTAAGGTAGGACTGGAAGATACTCTTTCTGTAATTACTTGGTTTCTCAAATGTACTAGTCAAGTACATTCAATGACTTGGCCTAGGCATTTTGTAATTTGCAGGGCTTTTCTCTGTTCTGTCAGGAGAGATCATTTTGAATGCACTAGGATCGCCACTGCACCCAGAGTAATACTTTCCTGTATGAACTTACCATTTCATTATTTTTACATGTTTTATTTAAATAACCACATTCTTCTATCTTCAGTCTTTTATGCTTTAGTTCATTTTGAACTTATTCTCTATTTTAGGAGATGTTTCACAAACATCTTTGGTTTAAAGCATTTAAACTTTAATTGGCTTATACTAAACTGCCTGTCTTATCCTTTAGAATAGGAACAAGAGGCTCTTGGGAATCTCAGTGCAGCGTACGCTGCTCCTGAGAGCCATGACAGCAGTTTGGGGGCACAATCTGCAGACCTACTGCTTTCTTCAGATTGTTCTCAAAGCAGGTTGATTTTATTACTTGCTTTGTTATCTTATTTAAAAGAACAATATTCTTGTTCACGCCAAACACCCTAAACCAATATTTAATTAAAAATACAATCCTAAATGCATTTCAGTGTTCCTTCCCACAACTTCTCAGAAGAGAGAAGACAGATATGAAGCCAATAATGTTTTAGCACAGCAAACCACTTAGATTCTTCCTCAATGAAAAATCTGCTTCCAACTATACTGTCACCAAATAGTATTACAGTGAGACAGGGTCAGTGCAGACCCACTCTATTTCCATAAACCAGTATTTTATTTACAAATTATGTACAGTTTACATATAGAACATGAGCTCCGAAGTTAGGCAGACCCAAATATAAGTTTGTCTCTATCATTTACTGGATATGTGGACTCACACTAGGATCTTAAACCATTTATACTTAGTTTTTTAATCTATAAATGAGGATACCCATACAAATGGCTCACGCAGTGATTAGGAAGGATAAGTAAACCAGTCTCTATAAAACTAGCCAAGGTCACACCTGACACTCTCTAGGTGCTTGACAAAAATTAAGCATGATTCATTTGTTCCCTAATATAATTACACTTTCAACAAATATCAGAATCCAGAGTGAAGAAAAACAACAAAAATATCTATTTTGATAAGCTCAAAGATCAATAATAGAGGCAATAAACAAGATTCATAAATATAATGTGATGCATTTGTACAATGTTAGGGAGAAAATAAAACAGAATATTGAAATCTCATCACAGAGATAGTGGCTGCAATTTTAAATTGGGTGATAGGGAAGCTTCATTCTGAAGATATTGGTTACATAAAATCATTACAACTCTCAATTTCCTGTGCCTTATGAGGTTCTTTTATGAAATAAAAACTTTAGAACATAAGTCGTATGAGGTAAAGAACTACTTATTAGATTTTTGTCTTCTCTTTAGTAATAGTGCTTACATATTGATGCCCAATAAATACTTGGTAAATGTTGATGAACAAATATTAGCATTGTGGAGGTATTATCTGGAGTTTATTAAAAGTATCTTTTCCCAAAAAACATATCCACTTCAAACAAAGAAGTATAGAGAACTAATGACAGTGTATAATCAGGATTAATTTATGAGGAATAGCGAATGTTTGACTGGAAAATGTTTGATAGCAAAACTTTGAGGTAGCTGCTCCCCTGCCTTCCCGCACCACTGGCTTCTCCCTTAGAGAATCTACTTCACTGCTTGCTCCTGCATGATGAGGAGCAGACTAACAAGTCCCCAGCTGCCAGGAAACAGTGAGTGAGTGGAAAGGGGCTAAGCCACTGGCAGGAGTGGTCCAGTCTCAGCTGATCAGCAACACAGATCCTCTCTGTATTGAGAAAACAAAGCAATCAGATCCTCTCTTTGAGGAGACCGAACCAAAAGGACATGGAGGGAAGATACCTGTAATGAGAGGTTGTAGTTACATGCAGGTGCTTGGTTAAAACTTCCTCTGGAGTTTGGACTGCAACTGATTGTCATTTAGAGCCATATGTCACAAGGAAATGGAGATTCACAGAAGGCTAACTGAGAGAGAACTACCAGATTAGAAAACCATGACGTGAACAGAGAGGGAAGGTGAAGCCATGGATTAGAGAGGCAAGGTGGGAAAGTAGCAGGCCCTGGAGCGATCTCAGTTCTCACTGACTGCAGCCTGGTTGTTCAGTCTCTCTTCAGTCTCAGTCTTTCTGAGACAGCCTTGTGTCTTTCTGATAACCTCTTTTTTATATAAATTAATTTGAGCAAGTTTCTTTTTCTTCTAACCAAGAGAGCACATGAGCACATATTCCTGGAAATCAACTGTTTATGAGGCATCTCAAATACATCATCTTATTTAAGCATTAACCCAATCTTATTACCTATTTCCTTTGAAAGGAAAAAAATGAAGATTCAAAAATTAACCAGTTCTCCCAAACTTGAATGACTATCAAATGGGAGATTTGAAATTTGAATCCAAGTCTATTTGAGTTCAAAGCTAATAGCTTTGATCCTATTCTGGTAGGATGAAATATACTAAGGGAGCATTTCATAATCATGAAAAATAGACTCCTTTTGATGAGAGTATACAGTATTCATTTGGGGAGGAAGGACTCAAATCTTAAAAGATGAATAGAATGGAGAAGCAAGCAGAATTTATTTGGAGTAGTGAGGGAATGTTATTCCAGGTAGATGTCCAACATGTCCACAATCATGATGGTAGCCATGAAGCATCAGGCAAGCCCAGAGAAACAATATGCTTTCCACAAGTGAGGAAGGTTTGATTTTGTAGGATGATATGAAATCAAGTTCAGTAGTTATCTCTGGTGAAACCTAAAGTGTTGCCCTTACATAGCACAGTTAAATTATTACTAAATATTTTTAAAGCCTTAGTACAATGTGTATGCAAGTGGCCTTATTTCTCCAATTTAGAAGTGGGATGCTAAATAAAGATAGTATCTTTGAAGGAAACAAAGCCTCCCCGCAGTGGTTTCATGTCTCTTCACTCCTCCCTCCAGCCAAAACCTCCCAAAATAGAAATCCTCCCATTCCTTCCTGACTCCAAGAAAACCATGACATTTCCAACTTTGGAACTACTGATATTATCACCATAAAATTAAATCCCTTCATTCGCCCTGTGGTCACAAGATAGATTCTGCTATAACAATCAAGGACAGTAAGGTACTTTATCCATATACCCAAGGTACATTTTTAAATTCATTTGTTATAAAGATGAGTTAAAATATAATAAAAGAGGAATAGCTCTAAAAGTCATTTTGAAGAAACTCAATACACAGTAATAAAATCCCCTCAGGGGAAAGGACTTGGTACATTATTTTCTGAAAAATCCATTGCTTTCCCAATTGCTTCTATTTCCTCACCACTGGCTCATCATTAACCCATTGCATCCTGGCTTATCTACTCTTTTTGAGTGTAACAATGTGTATTAGTAGTGTGAAATACGATGCATATTTGCTTCCATAGCAGAATACCACAGATAGAGTGGCTTAAGGAGTAACAATTTATCTTCTCATGGTTCCAGAGGCTGGAAATCAAAGATCAAGGTGTTGGCAGATTTAGCTTCTTTGGAAGCCTCCCTCCTTGGCTTCACATGGCTTCCTCACATGGGCTTTCCTCTGTGCGTGAACATTCCTGTTGTCTCCTTTTGTGTATCCAAATTTCCTCTTCTTACAAGGGCACTAGTTAAATTGGATTAGGACTCCCCTAAAGGTTTCATTTAACTTAATAACAAATCTCTTTAAAGAGGACCCTGTCTCCAAATACAGTCACTCTGAGGTAGTGGGTGTTATCTATTCAACTTATGAATTTGGGGGTTGGGATGGGGCAAAATAGAGCCCATAATACAATGACTTCCTAATTAATAAATCCAGAAGTCTTTCTCTGTCTTCACCATCCTTAAATTCTTTGTCCACATTCAAAGTGAGAGCGGCTAGAGGGTTTCAGTGAAGGTGTCCACTTCCCCTTGCAATCTTCCTCTTTGGCTGGAGAAAGTACCATGGCATCTCTCAAGCTTGGGCCATTCCCATGCTTTTATTTATTTATTTTTCATAAATGGAACAACACCCATGCCACCTTTGCTTGCATTCTCACTCGAACATTAATCCATTGGGCTGTCTTGAAAAACCACCCTTCTCACCTTACAAATGCCTATATTTCCATTATCATAGCAATAAGAAAAATGAGAAAAATAATAAAAAGAGGAAAAGGGGCTAACATTTATTGAGTAATTTCTGTACCTGGCACTGTTCAAGGTGCCTTGCAATAATACCTCTCTACAATAATCTAGTACAGTAGACATTCTTATTATCCCCATGTTGCACATCATCATATTGAAGCATAGAGAGGCAAGGGCACTTTGTTCTAGCAGTGAACAAGGCACATTTCACACTCCATTATAATTGTGATTGTAATTGTACTTTCTCACCTATTGAGCTAAAACCTACGAGAATGCAAGGAAAGATCTGTCATTTGTTACAGTACAGATATTCCTAGTACCTAACTTGTTTTCTAATTGGTAGCTGCCTGAAAAGCACTCTTTTCCACTCATTAGATTTTAGTTGGATTGTAACTTGTTCTCCTCTCTGTTTGGCATTTTTTATTCTAAATGCTTTATTGAGTCATTTTCCTCTTTGCACCCTGTAAATGTAGATATGTCCCCTGATAGCTGTTATTTCCTTCTTTCTCTGTGTATACTTTCTCTGTGTATACCCTTTCGAAAGGACTTCATCTACTGGCAGCATCGACTATCATCTCTGCTCAGATGATGTCTTCCCCAACGTACACCTTTAGTCCTGAGCAGTCCCCTAAAGGCAGCTATCTCTCCACTCGTCTACATGCTAACTCTGGGGGACATCCTATTGTAATTACACCAGTTTCAGGGTTCTGCCTGAAAGCATCTTACCCTCAACTTCTCTCATCTACTTCCCCTTTTATCTTAGTGACTACAATAGTCTTTCATTCATTCAATGAGGTATCTGAAAATTAATCTTCAATCTTCTCAGTGGCCTCCTCCTCCAGCCAATCAGCTGCTAAATTGTGTGGGTGTTTTCTTGGCAACACTGCTCATCAATCCCATCTTACTTTGTTGGTTCAGGACTGCATGACCTTGAGTCCACACTTTCACAGTGGTTTTCTACCTGGACTTTCATCCTCCAGTTCATCCTTGAATAATACTGCCAGATTCATCTTCCTAAAATATCACTTTGATTATAACACAATTTAACTCAAAGCCTTTAGTGATCCCCCATGCTCTCAAAATAAATCGTGAATGAACTCTTGAACCTGGTTTCCAAAGCCATCCCCATCAAATTTCCCTTTCCTCTGTTCCTGCTCACTTGAAACTTTTGCATTCCCTACATTTCAGCCCTTTAAACCCACACTTTCTTCCTCTCTGCTTCTTTCACAGCCTAGAAAAGCCTCTACTCCTCATCTGCCCCAGGAAAAATTCCATCAAACCACCAAATCTCAAATACTAGCTCTTCAGTGCTATCAGGTGAGTGTGCTTTCTCCCTCTTTTCAAATTTTGAACCAGAGGACCTAAGGGTTTTTGTCATGGCAGAAGATACTACACATTGCTTTGTACCATCTTAGGTTTCATCATGTATTACTTTACACTCCTACCTAGTGTAGGATTCTTAAGGGGAAAAGTTTTGCTTTTCTCAACTATAAGTCTGAGCACAATGCCTTGTAAGTCAGAGATACTAAAAAAAATATATGTTAAATTTTCATAGAGATAGTGTAAGAGGCAAGAACCATCATCTTTCCAGAAAGGCTTATGTATGTCCTTCTAACACTAATACTCATCAAAAGAATCATAAGCAACTAACCTATTATTCTTCTGGATCCTCTTCTTGCAGCACTTTTTCAGTAAAATTTATTGCATTTTACATAGGCAATGGGAAAAGGAGAAGGGAATAGTACTTTTTGAAGATCAAGTACATTTTTCAGATATTCTCTCACGTGGAAGAGTTTATATTTTAACTTCCTCCATGGAATTCAGAATTAAACATACAAAGTAGAATACCTCTCAACCAGAAGGTAGATCATATTGCAGAAAAGTCCAAGGATCAATGTCTCTGGAGCATCAGAGTGTTTTAATTTGGTTCTATTTCTACAAGATTGCCAACATTCTCTGATAAAAGTGACTTTATAAACAGCATAATGAGATTTAGTACTTTTCTGTCTTGTAATGATGAAATGATTGAAGCCAGTCTTCAACTAACTCTTCACATGAAAAGAGAAAAGTGACTTATTAAACATAACTATTTCACCTTATTAAACATAACTATTCCACCTGAAACATAACTATTCCACTATTCCTTTGGGTAGCACTTATGAAACACTAGCCTATAGCAACTTCATGACCCCCCCCACCCTTAACAGCTAGTCATAATCCTCCCACTTTGGATCAGAATCCTTAATGGTTATACAAAGGGTCAAAAGCCTTCTTAATTTTTCAGTGTAATTTTACAAGTAGTAATGGTTAAAATCTAGACCTCTTAGAGAATATAGGATGAGAGAAGATAAGAGAAGAACATGCTGCTCCCACTTATTACTCCAGGACTTCATCAAGCCTGTCCCACTCCTTGTAACTTGGTCCTCAAAGATGTGAACCTACGAAACACTTCTTTTGTTCATAGGCCTAGTTACAGCCATTTTTCCTAAGCCAATTCCATTTCCACCACTACAAAATAAAATTATGTCCAATGGTCTGGCTCAAATTTGATTGTCCAGTAATCTTCTTCTCTGCTGTGACTTGCACAGCATCAACAAAGGATTCTTGAGTAAGGGTGACTAGAGATGGAGAAAAACACAGAGACAAAGAAAACACAGAGACATTTTCCCATAAAGCTGGGGTCAGGTGGGACACTACACTCTGTTCCTCCATCAGAACTAGCTCTACAAGTTTACTATATAGGGTCTCAAAATCAAGAAGTCAAACTATAGGAGCATTGTAAATTGTTTAAGGTTTGTGAGCTGCCAGAGACTTCTTTGTGCACTAAAAATTATAGAGCTAGAAACATTTTTTTTTGCAGCTATCCTACTGTTGCAGTGCTAGGAACATTCTGCTGCACCCAAGAAACACATTGTCTTGGGACATCTGATAACTGTTAGCATCAGATCTGAGAGTCAAGACTGATAACATCCTCGCCTTTCTCAAGGAATATTTCTCAGACTTGGCTTTTGCTGACACTGTAGGATCAGTTGATGACAGTGGGCAGGTGGTTCTTCTGCTCTCCACACTCTTCCTTCATAGGAACTCTAGATAAAAGTCTTTGGGGGGCCAAGTCTTTTGATTCCTTAGGAGGGAATCAACACCAAGGTCAAACGGAGCTGTCCAGAGGGATTTTTCAAGTTCAAGCAGTTTTGGCAGAACCCTTAAAATTGGTAACAAGTATGTCAACTAAATACCTATATATATGCTCACATATATATTTTTTAAGGTAGACACAATACCTTTTATTATTTTTATATAGTGCTGAGGATTGAACCCAGGGCCTCATTTGTGTTAGGTGAGCACTGTACTACTGAGTTACAACCCTAGCCCCCTATTTGCTTTTATAACTGTTCAGCAATCTTTCTCCTACTCTGTTTGTTTAATGGTGTTTTGGTTTATTTTACATGTCAACTTGAGTGGGCTAAGGGTAGATAGCCTATTCTAGAAATAATGCCATACCAGCTATCTGGTGTTTCTGGAATATGTTAGCATCTGATTGGTAGACCGATGAAGAAGAATTGCCTCACCAATGTCGGTGGGTATCATTCTAGTTCACTGGGAGCCTGAATAGTACAAGGAAGCAGAGGAAGGGCAAATCTACTCTCAGCTGACCTGGGATATCAGTCTTCTCCTGTCATTAGAATCAGCATTTCCAGCTCTTGCACTTTCAAACATGGACTGGGATCTATATTATAGGTCCTCTGGTTCTTAGGACTTTAGGTTTGAACTGGAAGAAACCAACCACTTTTCCTGGGGCTCTAGCTTGTAAATGTCAGATTCGAGGAATTCTCAGTATCCATAATCACATGAGCTAGTCCCTTATAATGAATCATTTTCTATATATATATATCATTGATCTACTTTTCAGGAGAAATCTCACTAATACAGATGATACCCTTTATCTTCTAGGTTAGATGGTAAACTCATCCAGTTGGAGGAAATAACAGGATTAAAAGGCATTTGAAGAGAAAAAGCCAGAGTATTTCTATGCTCTCTTTTCCTCTCTCCTGTGGAATCTCTGGTAGTAGCTTTTATTTTCTCCATTACACCGACAGTCTTTCACTTGATATCCCAGTTCCTATGAAGAATCCTTTTGCCATGGTCCTAGTTCCAGCCCAGTGCCCTTGGGTTCTCCCACGGGTACTCCAAGCCCATATCTATTATGCAAATTTCAGGGATGCTCTTCACCCCATTTGCCTTCTCATTCCTTTATGACCTGTATAATTCCTTCCTTGTCTTAATGTTCTTTGGCTTGAAAGATGGTTTATGTTTTCCCAAATAGACTATGACTAAAATAGGTAGTATTCCAGTGATTTAAGATAGGGCTAAATTATTGCAGGGGATGACTTATAGTACAATTAGGTCGTTTAGTACTCTCAGATCTTAGAATCTTAACTTAGATTGAATATCAAATCACCTGAAGAAGTTTTTTGAAATCCACATTCCTCACCCCTTTTTTAAAATTTCTGGAGGAAGAACCTCAGATGTATAATATTTTAAATATCCACAGGTGAATTTGAAGTGCATATTCTGGTTAAGAACCACCTGATAAAAATTCTTTTAAAACAAAATTAATCTTAAAGATTTATCATGTCGATAGAGAAGAAAAGAACTGCTGAGATTGCTTATTCCAGCTAATGACATTTGCCCTCTCACCACACATCCATCCTTTGCCTTTTTCTGCCATTCTCTGCACCGTGCCTAGGCTCATTTGCTCCCTGGATTCTGGTTTGATTTGATCAAAGGAAGGTACTGGTGGGAGATAAGAAAATGAGAATAGAGAGAAGTCAGTGGGGTATTGAGCCTATGTTCCTCCTCACCAGGCTGAATTTTGGTCATAGCTGCACTGCTAATCCAGAAATTTTAATGAATATAATTTTAGATTATGCTTTAAACAATACTCACTTTAAAACATTATCAAGGTGACTAAACAATGCCAGTCACAAGATGGTCCCATTATATCTTTCCCCAAGTGTGTTTGAAAGAAGTGTCATTTGGTTCATGAAATTCATAAGTACAAAATAAATGTTAAAATGGGATCTAAAATATTTCATCTATTTCTGATAATGTTGAAAAATCATTGTATTAAATTAATAATGGCAACAGAGATGTGTTGTCTATTAGCTCTCTGGGCAGAGTTCAAGTCATTTTGTTCCTTCTTTGCATAAATTGCACATTTTAAGTCCATCCTGACGCATTGTCCTTAACAAACTGTAATTCCTCTAAAGCCTAACACCAACATTTCTGATCTCTTTATTTGTATTGTCTGTGTGAAAATACTTCATCTATTTCTATCCCACATTGAACTAATTTCCTCTTCACTGTCCATCAAACTGCTTTACCAAGGACCATTCAAACTAGATGGGAGGAAAACAGAAGGAATGGAGGATGCAGGACACAGAGGAATAATTCAACTAAAGGGGAACAGAGATAATGGAGAAAAAAAGAAAATAATCTAACTGGTCCTAGCCAAAAACAGAAAAGTAGGTGGAGTTGTTGCTGACCTCCCCGCTATGCCCTTGATACTCTACTCATCTCTTTTCTTGGTCCTGTCACTTCACCCAGCTCTCCACTGGGTGCCCTCAGATTGATACACCCTTGTTGCCTGCAGATCAGTCATCAGAGGGTCCTTGTCCGAGATATTAATGCAAAAGAAGGTGAATTATCATAAATAATTCTAGCATTTCAAGGAGAAGAGACAATGCTAAAATAAGATCTGATTTTCTAAGCAAAAATTTCAGGCATCTATGAGCAGAGTATTTTGCTAAGAACTCATATCAATATTCCTTATCAACAGACATTGGGATTTCTTATTCGCCTATTCCCCAACAGCATTAAAATCAATGAACACAATGTTAAAGATTGAAACTGAAATAAAAGAGAAAAACCTTATCAAGCATCTGTGATTTAAAAAAGCTATACAAGATAGAAAACAGTTGTAAACAAAAAAAAAAAAAGACAGAAAACAAACCTCAAATCTGAAGAAATATGAAAAGATAAACTCTAGTGTTATTAGTAGTTATATCTGGATGGTGGGACCAGAGATTTTTCTTTTCTTTTTTTTTTTTTTTTTTCCTTTTCTTTTGATGACTTTCTGTATCTTCCAAATGTTTTATCATGAATAATTCCACAGGAAAAAAAAATGTAGGAATGTAAGGAGGCCTCTGGAGTTCTGAATGTTCTGTTTCTTGATTTGGGTCCTCATTATATTCAGTTTATGAAAATGTATATGAGCATTTTACTCTATGGATTTTGCATAATAGACTAATTTTTTTAAAAACATACCCATGTTCCTCCATTCTTCTCTCACTCCCCATCTCCTGCCCCCATTATATATCATCATCCACTTCTCAGGGGAAACATTTGGCCTTTGTTTTTTGGGGATTGGCTTATTTCACTTAGCATGATATTCTCCAATTCCATCCATTTATTTGAAAATACTATAATATTATTATTATTTATGGCTGAATAATATTTCATCGTGTATATATACCACAGTTGCTTTATCCATTTATCTGTTGAAGGGCATCTAGGTTGGTTCCACAATCTAGCTATTGTGAATTAAGCTGCTATAAACATCGATGTGGCTGTGTTACTATACCCCATTTGTGTACAATGAATCAAAATGCAGTCTGTAAAAAATTTAAAAAGAGAAAAAAAATCCCATGTTTATTTAAATTCACTTCTTTATGATTGAAATAAAATGAGATAATTAGGTCTAGCAGCATTTCATCTTATGATATTTTAGACTGTAATTAGTTATTGGCAAGTGCATCCAAAATGGAAAACAATATTATTTGGTTCAGTGTTGGTTTAACTAGAAGATGTTAGCCTTGCAGTGATTTATTTGTTCCCTGTCAGAACAGTTCTTATATAATTGATAAGGAACTGGATCCACTTTTTACTTCTTGGTACTATTATGACAAACCCATTTAGAGATGAAAATCACATTTTAAATGAAGCCTCAGTCATCTTTCTTCTTGGAACAGGAGCGTTAGTCATTGGTGCAATTAAAGGCAGGTCTTCACTGAAGATGGAAAGAAGAGTATGATGTAGGAAAAAAAATTGTATATGTAATATTAAAGGTTATCTACGGATGCTGTTGGATTTGGAACAAAGAGGACTGGCCTGAATTTGGACCACAAACTTGGTCACCTGCCACTTCCCTTTCCCTTCATGTGTCCAGTGTTCTCCTCAGACTCGGTGTTTCTTTATCCAGACATCTTCTTGCTTTTCTGGAGTTTAGTTGACTTTTTGAACACTGTGGTTTATATTGTAGGCATTTTGGTAGCACATAATTGTTAATGAGAGGAGGTGGTGGGCAAAATTTGTTGACTTGAGATTTAAAAGCTTTAGGCAAAGGGAGATGAGATCTATTTTGATGTAGAAATCCCTGTCTCCAATTATATTAAAAATATTTTTATAAAAAGTAAATATATTTGTCATATATAAAAGAACATATTTAAAGTATCTGATTTAAGTTGTGAGGCATAAAAGTAAATGGACACCTATTACTTCACCACTGAGAATAAGAATCAGAACATGTGCAGACACACAGTCTCTTACCTATGAGCTGTACCCTCTTTCCCCAGAAATAAACAGGATCTGAAATTCTTAATTTATCATCTTTTTGCTTTATTTTTCAAAACTTTAATGTTTGTGTACATATCTCTAATATATTGTTTCATTTTGCTTGTTTTTTATAAGCATACTAGACGTAATATTATTGCCATTTTTATTCAACACTATGTTTCTAAGATCTATCCATGTTAATTTATGTATTTTCACAGTTACATACTAAAGTATTTTATTGTTTTCTTAACACTTATTTACTATCCTTTCAGCACTGATTATGTTTGTATTTGTGAACCCTTTTTTCTTCTAATTTTACTGGCATATAAGATTATGGCACCTCTGCCTCTGTCTCTCTCCTTCTCTCTGTTGTTCCTTCCCTCTGTTTCTTTCAAAGAAAGCCTAATACCATGTTGGGTAACTACATGTAGCCAGGAACTGTGAGGCCTCTAGGAATTAGGACAGCCTCCAATGAACACCTCAGAGGAAACCTGAGACCTCCAATCTGCCATCACAAGGCACAGAATAATGCAAGCAATCTGACTGAATTTGGAAATAGAACCTTCCCAAATCAAATCTCAGATGGGATGCAGCCCAGCCAACACCTTGACTTAGGGCACCCTAAGAGGAGAACCCTGTAGAGGAATGCTAGGACCTCTGCCCACAGAAATGTGTGGTTTTAGCTTCTAGGAAATATGTTGACATTATTACACATCAGTAAGTGACTAGAACGGTCTCATTCCCTCCCATGTCTCTTGACTGACATTTTCCAGTGGTCTGTTTCATTCTGTTGCATTTTCTGATTCGGGTCTATTATGTGATTCACAAATTCTCTCTTCATCTGTATCTAATATGCTGGGTTAAATTGTGAACTTAGCATTTCAATTGTGTGTGAAAGAGTGAATGTGTAATGTAAGCATTTCTTGATATTTTACTTGGTGTCTTTTGTAATTATAGTTTGTTGGTTGCATTATGTATTTTCATGTTTTTTTTAAAAACATGATCATTTTAAGTATTTATTTTTCTGACAATTTCCTTATCTAAAGTCACTTTCTTGCCTGTTCCTGAGGCCTGTTACTTTTCTTGAGGTTTGCTGTACTTTCTTTTATACTTATTTATTCTTTACTTTGAACTGCTTATTTTCTTTGGAATTTATTTGTGAGATTCCAAAGAAAATAAGAGGGGTGGGATAAGAGTAATTCATTCTGAGATAATTGATATTTGTTTAGGCCAAGCTGCTGGGACACTACAAATTCATAATTTAGTTTTTGGCTTGAAGTTTTCTAGAAGTCAAATAGGGTAAGTTGACTTTGTACTACAAATTCACACAGGGCAGGGCTAGGACTGGGCATCTGTGGTGGAACGCATGCCTCACACATTGTGAGGCACTGGATTCAATCCACAAAAAATTAATAAAAATAAAGGTACTGTGTCCAAATTCGCATAGTGCTAACTCATTGTTCTAATTTCTCAGCAGTACTATGTCCCTTCTCTGTTCAAAACTGTGTTGAGAACATTGATTAGCCTGGCAGCTGCCTAGTTATTTCTATTTCAGCATATCTTTGAGGGTAAAGACCTTTGGGATCCCAGCTTTATACAAGTATGATTTCCACATAGGCTCCTAAGACAGTTCATTTTATGTATCAACTTGACTGGTTCTTGAGATGCCCAGATATTTGTTTAGACATTATTGTAGGCGTGTCTGAGAGGGTGTTCTGGATGAGCTTAACATTTGGATCCATAGACTGGGTAAGATGGACCACACCAATGTGAATGAGCTTCACCAAATCCAATGGAGGACTAAAGAAAGCAAAAGATCAAGTAGGGAAAAAAAAATCACTCTTTGCCTGAGCATTTTCAAGTTGGAACATGGATCTTCTCCTACATTCAAACTGGAACTTAGATGATCAACTCTCTGGTTCTGTGTCACTCCAACCCAAATGGAAATACACCACTGTATCTCCTCAGGGTCCAGCTTACAAATGAAAGATCAGGAAATTCTTCAGCCTCCACAATTATGTGAGCCAATTCTTCAGGAGAAATTATATTATAGATAAAGACAGTACAAATAACAATAAATGTTGGTGAGGATGTGGGGAAAGAGGTACACTCATACATTGCTGATAAGACTGCAAACTGGTGCAACCACTATGGAACCAGTAGTATGGAGATTCCTCAGAAAACTGGGGATGGGACTACCATTTGACCCAGTTATCATACTACTCAGCATATACGCAAAGGACTTAAAATCAACATATTACAATGGTGCAGTCACATCAATGTTTATAGCAGCTCAATTCAATAGCTAAGATATGGAACCAACCTAGTATCCTTCAACAGATGAATGGATTAAGAAAATGTGGATATATATACGAGATGGAGTATTACTCAGTCATGAAGAAGAGTGAAATTGGCATTTGCCAGTCAATGAATGAAACTGTAGACTATCATGCAATGGGTGGGGGGTTCAATGGGTTAGACAAAAGGCAATAAAGGGGGAGGAAGAAGGGGAATAGGAAAGAAAGTAGAATGAATTGGACATAACTTTTCTATTTTTAAATGTGAATATACCACCAGTTAGACTCCACATTATATACGACCTCAAGAAGATCCTAAATAGAATAAGTTATGCTCCATATACATATAATATGTCAAAATACACTGTACTATCATGTGTATCTAAAAAGAACAAATAAATTTTTTTTAAAAAAGAACCAATTTCTCAATTGAGGACTGAGGTGGTAGCACAATGGTAGAGCACTTCCCTAGCATGTGTGAGGTACTGGGTTCGATTCTCAGCACTGCATATAAATAATAAATATCCATTGACAACTAAAAAAAAAATTTTAAAAAGAAGCAATTGAAATGACATAATATAGAACAAACAAACAAACAAACAAGATAGACAAAGACATTGCGCTCGTGAGTGTCATGTTATCACGTGAAACACCTGAGGCATCTATTTGATAAAAGGAACAGCTTTGTTTAGTTTCAGTTTTGAAGGCTGAAAGTCCAGACAGCACAGAGCAAGCTCAACAGCTGCCCTTTGACCACATCACCTCATGGTCCAGATGGCAAGGAGGCTGCATGAGAGGAGGCAGGTGATAACATCTCCAACCAGGGCCAGAGAGGGAGAGGGGGGCCAAACTTGGGCTTCTACAATGACCCTTGTACTGGAACTACCTTCCCAGGGCAGACCCTCAGATACCCAAGAACCTCCCACTAGGCCCACCTCCCAAAGTTCCATAGCATCGCCAATACCACCACCCTGGGAACCAGGCCTTTAACACATGGAACTTTAAACAACACAAATACCATAGCAGATATAAAATATAATTCATTAATATGTATTATATATAATATTTCATATCCATCATTATTTCTATCCATAGCTACCTATCCTATTAGTTCCATTTCTCCAGAGAACACTGACTAATGCAGCACCCCAATTTGAGCTATGCTGGGTTTTTTTCTTGTTCCCTGTACCTTGTAAGGGTGTGCAAAACAAGGTACAAGTTGCCCCATCCTGCAAATCTTCTTGGGTTGCAAGTCAGCTTTGGAACTCAGTTTACCTTCACACAATCACTAGGTTTAAGAACTAACTTATTTATCATTTCATTCATGCTTTTTAGAAGATGTTTTGTACCCTTTTCCAGGGTTTTTAGAGATTTTCCAAGTGACTATTTAGACTACTACAGACACACAGACAAATCAAGATGCATTTTTCATGTCTGCTCTCTGACAGGATTCTTTTAATGAATGTTTATGTAAACAATGCATTCAGCGACTAAGAAACCAATTTCTCAAGTGCGATTGTCTCTTTAAGGTAGCAAAACTATCCAATATGAGTGTTTCATAAGCTACTAGTCAGTAAAACCTAAGATCGTAATGTGTTAAGCCCAGCATTAGGAATGAGATACTCAAAGATGCCAGAGGAAAGCTATACGTGGATATCATTTTAAGGAAAACAAAGTTTCCTTAATTAATTCTGATTAATTATCCTTAGGATAACTACTTATATACTTTATAAACAAATGAATTATAAATATAATTCAATATGCTTTATAATCAAAATAATTTTGTCAAGTAAGTTTAAAAGATAATGCATAATATATAATCCAAGCTATAGCTTCTTAGAGATTCATAAAATATACTAATATATTAAGGTTCAAGGAGTTCTAAATAAGGAAATCTGGCTTTATGAAACTTCTTTGAACATGAAATTCTTTTTCCCATAAAAGAGAGAACTAGTATTCTATATAACATATTTTGTAAACTTGCCTTAAGATGTTCCAGCATCTTAGATGCTAAAGCCTGGAGAATTTTCATAACCAAATACATAATATATCCCACATACAATTTTTCCCATGCTTTTTTAGCAACATATGAATGCTAGAGAAATAAAGAATAGAAATAAAGCTTACTATAAAGAATCAAAGTAGACAGTTTCTCTACTTCCTGTTTCCTACTTGAAATGCCGCCTACCCTTAACTTCCTGGACAGGTCGCCCAGGTTTCCTTCTCCATTACTGTCTGATCACTCTGAGGCTCCTCTGCTGGTTACTGCTCATCTTCTTCTGAAGGTCAATCCTTGGGTAACTTCTGTACTTCACACACCTTGTGATTTCATTTCGTTTAATAACTTTGAATGATATCTTTATCCTAAAGACTTTCAAATTTATATCTCCAAACCAGACTTCTCTCCTGACCTCCTGCCTTGTATGCCCAGCAGTCCACTTGATATATCCACTTGAATATCTGAGATTGGACATGTCCAGAACTGAATTCTTAAACCCGAAATCAGCTCTCCCTACACTCTTCTTTAGTCAAAGTCCATTTCCCCTGATGTAAAAACTTTCAAGTCCTTGTAGTGAATTCCTTTCTTTTCCTAACAATGAGAACCCAACCCACTAACATATTCTATCAATTCTTCCCTTAAATACATTCAGTATAAAATCACTCTTCCTCCCATCATTAAACCCCAATTCAGGCCACCATCAGTTCTTGCCTTGATTGTTGCAATAGCTCCATGAGCTCTGAGGTGCATCCTTCAATGCCCACTCTAAGTCATTTTCCTTACAGTCCTGTATAGAAACATACATGACTCTGTTCAAACAAATTCAGATCGTGTCACTGTCCAAACGCTTCCCATCTCCCTACGATGACTTACAAGACACAACATGATCATTCCCTCCTCCTCACACACCTATTCCTGACCGCATTTCCTCTGCTTCTCCCCTTATTCATTCAACTCAGGCCCCACAAACACCCTCCAGGTTTTCCAGCTCCCTGCACAGGACTCTCCACATGAGTTTCCTCTGCCTGGACTGCTCTTCCCCTCAAGTATTCGCCTCCCTCCCTCACTCAGCACCAAGTCTTTGCACAATGGTGGCTTCTCAGGAAAACCTCGCTGACTGCCCTGCCCAAAGGAAATCTCAGCTTCCTGCACTCATTAGCATATATTATGATTATTATGACATATAATCATATACTATTATTACATATTATCATTTTATAGTATGCTATTTATGACTGAGAATACATTTGCTCAGTTTTTGCCTTTTTCTTAAGTTGTCCTTCCATAGGGGTCTACCACACAGGGTAGCTGTCTTTATAATCCAAATCAACTCTTAGTAAAATTGTATAGTTTAGTAATTACAAATCCAGGAATTACTAATTCAGCCAAATTGTATAGAGGTGATTATTTTCAAAAGGCCAACAAAGAAGGATCAATATGAATACCTACTGCTTGCCTACTTTGTGTCAATCACTAGGCTAGGCAAATTGTGTGTGAGTGCATGTGTGTGCATGCATATGTCTGTGTGTTTCCTTAGAAATTGTGAGTGCATGTGTGTGTGTGTGCATGCATATGTGTGTGTGTGTCCTTAGCATGAGATGGATAGCATTATCTCTGCTTCCACAGGTGAGATCATTTGACCAAAGTAGCATAGTTATTAAGTGAAAAAAAAAGATTATGGACAGGTTTAAAGCTAAGAGTTGTCACCCTTTCTTTTATTTGGGGGGGGAGGGGTAACTCGGGATTGAACTTGGGCACTGGACCACTAGTCACATCCCTAGCCCTATTTTGTATTTTATTTAGTGACAGGGCCTCCCTGAGTTGCTTAGCACCATCACTTTTGCAGAGGCTGGTTTTGAACTCACAATCCTCCTGCCTCAGCCTCCCGAACCCCTGGGATGACAGGCGGGCACCACCACACCCAGCTTGTCACTCTTTCTTGATGTAGTATCTTCCCATAAGATTTATGAAGAAAATATCTTGAGTTCACATAAGTACAGGACTAACTGTCAATGACCTTAAACAGAACCTTAGCTTTCATGCCCATGAACTCAAAAGAATCCACAGCGGTTCATGAGATGATGAGTCTGTGTCCTCCCTTATCCCACTTCTCACTGCCAGCTTCCCTGAGACCTACAACCGTAATAACAATGTGCCCTTTAGGAGACTTCAGCTAAAGATTGCAGCCAGAGTAATCTTGTTTAAAATGTGGATCCTTCAGTGTCTCAACTCAAAATTCTCCCATGGCTTCTTGGGTGGAGGCAGAACCCCTCACGGTGTCATTCCAGAGGCCCCACGTGATCCAGTGGACTGTTCGGTCCAGATGTCCTTCATTCTCCCTCATTCCTTGTGCTTCCCTAGCCAGACTGCTCCCACCGTGTTCTCCCATCTTCTCTCCTTCCTCTACCTGGAAGGCTCTTCCCCCAAATAGTCACATGGCTCACTCCATTACTCTCTTCAGATCTTTACTCAAATACCGCTTCTTGGGAAACCTGCTTGCCTACACTGGCATGGCCATGTTTACCAGCCCCCCCCCCCCGTGCATCTGCCACACTCGGAGCACTCTCTACACTGGTTCCTTTCTTTACTTTATCCTGCCTTATATTTTACCTATTTATCTTGATTATTGCCTGCACCTCCCCGTCACAGCAGAGATTCATACGGGCAGGGATTGTGTGTGCTTTCTTAACTGCAATGTCTGGGCCAGCACTTGTCTATACAATATATGATCTAAAAATATTGGTTCACAAACCAAATTTAGTACACAGTTGCATTTTTCACAACTTCTGAGAAGCAAAATAGCCAATCTGACTCCTATCAATTCAGATGTGCAAATTCAGATAGCACATAATACATTTTCACTTAAGAAAATGGAGCATGTTGGAGAGAAAGTGAATTTTAGTTCTTAAGCTATAAGAACCCAAAGGTTTTATAACTTCATAACAAAGATTCTGCACTATCATCCTTCCAGGAAAAGGTGCCTCAGACATAATGTTATTCATATTTAATTCTTTATTACTTGTTTTCTGAACCCTTGAGATTTTGACCTCTGGGCCAAGACTTCCTGATAATTGGTTTGTCACTCAGTATACAAGCAAGAATATCTCAGATATTCCTAAACAAAATTTAATTTGACAAGATGACAATAGTTATATGAGCATTAGAATCTTCAACTACTGTCAAGACAAAGAAATTAGACCTAGAAAGCTCCAAAATTATCAGTGTGACTTATTTAGAAAGATTTGAAATCAATTTCTTAAAAAAAAAATTTTAATTTAACTTAATATGTCCATGTGTGGATATGTATGGATGCATGTGTTTTTCTAAGACCCATATACCATTCTCTTTTCTGCTTTTTGGAAAAATAGATGTGTATTTGATTTTAACTAAAGGAGTCTTTAAATTAAAAGATTTTAAAATGGAAGAATTGCTTTGATTTTGTACCCATTCTCCTGGCATTCTGGTGAACTCCCCAAGGACAGGAGATAGACAGCACTCAGTCTACAGGATTAATAGAGGGTGCACAGCTCTGTGGCATCTCCTTCAAAAAGAAGGAAGAGAAAGGGACCTTGTTCTCATTCTCTCAGTACTTGAGTCTACAGCACAAGAGGGAAAAGGTGGGAGATGGTCATGGTCCAAATGACTCTATGAAATGAGGAGAAGATGCACAACCTGGACACGTCCCCCTCAGGAGGGAGAAAGAAGACTGGCACGTGCATATCCACAGAAAGTGCTTAAGAGGCTCTCAGAACCTCTAGTCAGGCTGCCTAGTGAAGGAAAGCTGCTGAAAGCAGTCTGTAAAGACAGAGAGAAGTAGATGCTTCTTCAGATGCAGAAAGAGCTCAGCAAACATACAAGGAACATGAAGAGTCATGGAAATATGACACCACCCAAGGAACAAAATTAATCTCTGGATTTACTTTCCAAAGAAAAGAAAATAAATGTTATTTATTCTTCATCTCACATCTCTGAATTTAAAACTTTAGGAATAGAGGAGAATCCCATAGTCTTTCAACACTTATTTAAAACCAAAATGGACAGGAATGATTCTTGAAGTAAGCAAAAGCATTCTAAGCCTAAAAGAGAAAAGGAAAGAAAGTCTAAAAATCATCATTGTCGTTTACAGAGGTGCCAACTCTGCAGGAGAAAAAAAAATGATGGAAAAACTACAGATGAAAGTTCAGTGATAAAAATGAGCACACGAAATATTCTTTCTAATGAGGAAACTTCTCCTGTTTGCATCCCTTTTGAAAATCAGTCCCTGTCAGTCACACTCAGGCACACCATAACAACAAATTTCAGTTTTGGACAATAAGGTCATTTTTCTGTTTTTTTCTGTTTCCTGGTTTCTAAAAGAAACACAGTCTCCTCTTCTCCATACAACTTGATGAAAGAGAGATGATCCAAGTTGTTGTATATTCTGGACTGCATGCATTTATGGGCCTTTAAATTTATTTCTCAAAAGAGATGTGAAACTAAGGTCATGTACTAATTTCCAAAGTACATAATATTAAAAGAATGCATGCAAAGGGAAGTCTTTTTGAGTATAAAAGAAAATAGCACAAATTTTATGTATTGAGGGTAAAATGATCTACATAAGATAAAACTTCAATAAACAAATTTGAAAGAATTCTTTCAAAAGTTTTCTAGCTTACACATATAATGTTTCCTGTTATGACAGATTGCATACACCTTGAAGAATCTAACCCTACATTGATAATTTCAGTGGAAGCACTTTTTCCTTGCTGAGCAATTTCCTAAACTTTCATTTAAGCAAATCTACTTTGACCACCATAATAGGTCTTGTTTTCTTCTGAATTGCAGTGAATTTTCTCACAACATCTTGCCTAGATTGGAAAGCAATATTCCACATCAAAAATTCTCAGAGACCATAATAGCTAGATTGCAGAACCAACCTAGATGCCCTTCATTGATGAATGGATAAAGAAACTGTAGTATATATACACAATGAAATATTATCCAGCCATAAAGAAGAATAAAATTATGACATTTGTTGGTAAATGGATGGAGTTGGAGAATATCATGCTAACTGAAATAAGCCAAGCCCAAAAAACCAAAGACCAAATTTTTCTCTGATAAGTGGATGATGATACATAATGAGGTGTGGGGGTATCCGGGGGTTAAGGGAAGAATGAAGGCACTTTGGATGGATATTCAAAGAATGGAGGGGTTTCAAGATGGCGGACTAGAGGGTGGCTGCATTTCATGTTGCTCCAGGACTCAGGATTCAAAAGAGGAGAAATTGAGAGACTTGGGACCAACTTGAAGCAACCAGGTGAGTCTCTCCCGTAGGGGAGGCGTTCCGGATGGGGCGATAGTCCTAGAACGCAGGGAACTTTGTGAAGTAGAGCTGCTCGGCGAGACACCCTCCCTCCGCTGGAGCAGTGAACTTGGACAACTGGGAGCATCGGAGAGGAGGCCGCTCAGCACAGCGCTGGGACTCGGAGCAACCCCTGGGGCTCCGGGCGGTGGCCCAGAGGAGGGACTGCGAGGAGAGCTGTTTGGACTCAAAGCGACCACTCCTGATGTCAGGGCCTGCCTGGAGGAGGGGGAGGAGGAGCGTGGCCGCTTGGATTCCGAGTGACTATACCAGAGCTACAGGCGGTAGCCGGAGGAGCTGCGTGGCAAGCTGTTTGGACTCAAAGCGACCTTTCCGGTGGGGGGGGCTTCCTGGAGGAGGAGGAGGAGGAGGAGGAGTGCGGCGGGTCGCATGGACTCGCAGTGACTGCGTTGGAGCTCCAGGCGGCTGCTCAAAGGAGGAGGCAAGTGGTGAGTTGTTTGGACTCAAAGCGACCGCTCCTGAACACCGGGGGGCTGCCTGGAGGAGGAGCATGGTGGGTCGCTTGGTCTCGAGTGGCCGCACCAGAGCTCCCGGCGGCTGCCTGGAGGAGGCGTGCAGTGGGTCACGTGGACTCAGAGTGACTCAGAGCGACTCAGAGTGACCGCTCCTGAACACCCGGGGGGCTACCTGGAGGAGGAGGAGGAATGGGGTGGGTCACTTGGACTCGGAGTGACTGCCCAGGGCTACGGGCGGTTGGCAGGAGGAGGAGGCATGCAGTGAGTTGCTTGGACTCCTGGTGACCGCACCGGAACACCGGGCAGCTGTCTGGAGGAAGAGGCGTGCGGCAGGTCTCTGGGACTCGGAGCGATTGTACGGCGCTCCAGGTTGGCTGCTCAGAGGAGGGGCCGCATAGCCAGGCGATTAGGTGCAGAGCAGTGTCCCAGGACCTAGGAGGCTTCTTGGTGGAAGAGCCACACAGAGACACGCTTAGGGGCAAAGTGAAGGTTCCAGGACTGCGGGCAGATTCTCTGAGGAGGGGCAGCCTAAGGAGATTCATCTGCGAAGGGTGAGGCTCCCAGGCCCAGGAGATAGGGCCGAGCCCCTGGGAATTTTGCAGAGGAAGGCAGCCCAGCCCAGGTGGTAGCTGTAAATTGAGGGGAACCTCTAGGAGGGGAACTGACCAGCAAGACCTCCCCACCGGGTGAGTCTTCCCTGCCGGGTGAGGTTTCCCCAAAAGGACGGTAAAACCAGAGACACAGGCCCAAACAGGCCTTGCCTCAGCCCGCAGCCTACTTCCCCTTTGGATGACCATTGATCAACAAGTGGAGGTACCTCGGCCCACTAGCAGGGAATATAACCCACGTGAAGGCCACCACCCCTAGAGAGGCAGCTTCCTTGTGGAGCACCGTGCTATCAAGTTCCTCCAAGACTTCAGCCTACTGAAGGCTAAGAGGGGATATACTAGAAATCTTCAGGGACATTATAAGTCAATAGAGGAAATCTGCAATACCTCAGCGGTCCTGATACCTGAACAATATGAGAAAAGGGAATAAAATGCCCCAAACAAATCTAGATGTTACATCAATAAAACCCAATGACAGCATGGCAGAAGAAATGACAGAAAAGGAGTTCAGAATGTACACAATTAAAATGATCAGGGAAGCAAACGATGAGGTGAAAGAGCAAATGCAGGCATTGAAGGAGGAGATGAAAGAGCAAATGCAGGTATTAAATGATCGCACCAATCAACAGTTAAAAGAGCAAATACAGGAAGCAAAAGATCATTTCAATAAAGAGTTAGAGATACTGAAAAAAAACAAACAGAAATCCTTGAAATGAAGGAAACAATAAACCAAATTAAGAACTCCATACAAAGCATATCCAGTAGGATAGAACACCTGGAAGACAGAACCTCAGACATTGAAGACAAAATATTTAACCTTGAAAACAAAGTTGAACAAACAGAGAAGATGGTAAGAAGTCATGAACAGAATCTACAAGAACTATGGGATATCATGAAAAGGCCAAATTTAAGAATTATTGGGATTGAGGAAGGCTTAGAGAAACAAACCAAAGGAATGAACAATCTATTCAACGAAATAATATCAGAAAATTTCCCAAATCTGAAGAATGAAATGGAAAATCAAGTTCAAGAGGCTTATAGGACTCCAAATACACAAAATTACAACACACCCACACCAAGGCACATTATAATGAAAATACCGAACATACAAAATAAAGACAGAATTTTAAAGGCTGTGAGAGAAAAGAACCAAATTACATTCAGGGGGAAACTAATATGGATATCAGGAGATTTTTCAATCCAGACCCTAAAAGCTAGAAGGGCCTGGAACAACATTTTCAAGCTCTGAAAGAAAATGGATGCCAATGAAGAATCTTATACCCAGCAAAACTTACCTTCAAATTTGACAATGAAATAAAATGCTTCCATGATAAACAAAAGCTAAAAGAATTTACAAAAAGAAAGCCAGCATTACAGAACATTCTCAGCAAAATATTCCATGAGGAAGAGAAGAAAAACAGAGAAAAGCAAATCAGCAAAGGGAGGAATTATCCTAAAGAAACTGTCAAATAAAGGAGGAACCAAGTCGTGTCAAATAAATAAATAAATAAATAATAAATAAATAAAATTTAAAAAATGAACCAAATGACTGGGAAACCAAATCATATCTCAATAATAACCCTGAATGTTAATGGCCTGAATTCATCAATCAAAAGACACAGACTGACATAGTGGATTAAAAAGAAAGATCCAACAATATGTTGCCTGCAAGAGACTCACCTCATAGAAAAAGATACTCATAGACTAAAGGTGAAAGGATAGGGAAAAACATACCATGCACATGGACTCAGCAAAAAAGCTGGAGTATCCATCCTCATTTCAGATAATGTGGAATTCGAGCCAAAGTTAGTCAGAAGGGATAAAAAAGGACATTTCATACTGCTTAAGGGAAGCATAAATCAGCAAGATATAACAATCATAAACATCTATGCCCCAAACAGTGGTTCATCCATGTATGTCAAACAAATCCTTCTCAATTTCAGAAACCAAATAGACCATAACACAATAATACTAGGTGAGGTGATTTTAACACACCTCTCTCACCACTGGACAGATCTTCCAAACAAAAATTGAACAAAGAAACCATAGATCTCAATAACACAATCAATAATTTAGACTTAACGGACATTTATAGAATATACCGTCCAACCAAGAGTGAATACACTTTCTTCTCAGCAGCACATGGATCCTTCTCTAAAATAGACCATATACTATGCCACAAAGCTAATGTTAGCTAATACAAGAAGATAGAGACACTACTTTGTATTACATCAGATCATAATGGATTGAAGTTAGAAATAAATGAAAGAGTAAAAAACAGAAACTATTCCAACACCTGGAGATTAAACAAAATGCTATTATATGATGAATGGATAACAGAAGATATTAGGAAGGAAATTAAAAAATTCTTAGAGGAAAATGAGAACAAAGAAACATCATATCAAAATCTCTGGGACACTATGAAAGCAGTACTTCGAGGGAAATTTATTTCATGGAGCGCATTTAATAAAAGAAGTAAAACTCAAAAAATAAACGACCTAACACTACAGCTCAAAGCCCTAGAAAAAGAAGAACAGACCAGCACCAAAAGTAGTAGAAGACAGGAAATAGTTAAACTCAGAGCTGAAATCAACGAAATTGAAACAAAAGAAACAATACAAAAAATTGACAAAATAAATAGTTGGTTCTCTGAAAAAATAAACAAAATTGATAAAACTTTAGCCACACTAACAAAGAAGACAAGAGAAAACCCAAATCACTAAAATTTGGAATGAACAAGGAAATATCACAATAGACATGAGTGAAATACAAAACATAATTAGAAGCTATTTTGAAAATCTATACTCCAACAAAATAGAAAATTTTGAAGACATCAACAGGTTTCTAGAGACATATGAATTGCCTAAACTGAACGAGGAGGACATACACAATTTAAACAGACTAATTTAAAGTAATGAAATAGAAGAGGTCATCAAAAGCCAACCAACAAAGAAAAGTGCGGGACTAGATGGGTTCTCAGCCAAGTTCTACAAAATCTTTAAAGAAGAGCTCATTCCAATACTTCTCAAAGTATTCCATAAAATATAGAGGAGGGAACCCTCCCAAACTCATTCTATGAAGCCAATATAACCCTGATACCTAAACCAGACAGAGACACATCGAGGAAAGAAAATTGCAGACCAATATCCTTAATGAACATCGACGCAAAAATTCTCAACAAAATTTTAGCAAATCGCATACAAAAACATATTAAAAAGATAGTGCACCATGATCAAGTGGGTTTCATCCCAGGGATGCAAGGTTAGTAACATCAGGAAATCAATAAATGTAATTCACAATATCGACAGTCTTAAAGTCAAGAATCACATGAGTATTTCAACAGATGCAGAAAAAGCATTTGATAAAATACAACACCCCTTCATGCTCAAAACACTAGAAAAAATAGGGATAGTGGGAACATTCCTTAACATTGTAAAGGCCATTTATGCTAAGCCCGTGGCTAATATCATTCTAAATGGTGAAAAACTGAAAGCATTCCCCCTAAAAACTGGAACAAGGCAGGGATGCCCTCTTTCTCCACTTCTATTCAATATCGTCCTTGAAACTCTAACCAGAGCAATTAGACAGACCAAAGAAATTAAAGGGATATGAATAGGAAAAGAAGAACTCAAACTATCCCTACTTGCTGATGATATGATTCTATACTTAGAGGAACCAGGAAATTCCACCAGAAAACTTTTAGAACTCATAGGTGAATTCAGTAAAGTAGCAGAATATAAGATCAATGCACATAAATCTAATGCATTTTTATACATAAGTGATGAATCTTTGGAAAAAATAATCAGGAAAACTACCCCATTCACAATAGCCTCGAAAAAAATAAAATACTTCGGAATCAATCTCACAAAAGAGGTGAAAGACCTCTACAATGAGAACTACAGTACACTAAAGAAAGAAATTAAAGAAAACCTTAGAAGATGGAAAGATCTCCCATGTTCTTGGATAGGCAGAATTAATATTGTCAAAATGGCCCCTACTACCTAAAGTGCTATACAGATTCAATGCAATTCCAATTAAAATCCCAATGACGTATCTTACAGAAATAGAGCAAGCAATTATGAAATTCATCTGGAAGAATAAGGAACCCAGAATGGCTAAAGCAATTCTTAGCAGGAAGAGTGAGACAGGGGGTATTGCAATACCAGATTTTCAACTCTACTACAAAGCAATAGTAACAAAAATGGCATGGTATTGGTACCAAAATAGAAAGGTAGATCAATGGTACAGAATAGAGGACACAGACACAAACCCAAATAATTACAATTTTCTCATACTAGACAAAGGGGCCAAAAATATGCAATGGAGAAAAGATAGCCTCTTCAACAAATGGTGCTGGGAGAATTGGAAATCCATATGCAACAGAATGAAACTAAACCTATATCTCTCACCATGCATGAAACTAAACTCAAAATGGATTAAGGACCTCGGAATCAGACCAGAGACCCTGCAGATTATAGAAGAAAAAGTAGGTCCAGATCTTCAACATGTCAGCTTAGGACCAGACTTCCTCAACAGGACTCCCATAGCACAAGAAATAAAAGCAAGAATCAATAACTGGGATAGATTCAAACTAAAACGCTTTCTCTCAGCAAAGGAAACTATCAGCAATGCGAAGAAAGAGCCTACAGAGTGGGAGAAAATCTTTGCCAATCATACTTCAGATAGAACACTAATCTCCAGAATCTATAAAGAACTCAAAAAACTCTACACCAAGAAGGCAAATAATCCAGTCGACAAATGGGCTAAGGAAATGAATAGACACTTCACAGAAGAAGATCTACAAGCAATCAACAAACATGGAAAAATGTTCAACATCTCTAGTAATAAGAGAAATGCAAATCAAAACCACCCTAAGATTCCATCTCACCCCAATTAGAATGGTGATTATCAAGAATACGAGCAACAACAGGTGTTGGCGAGGATGTGGGGAGAAAGGTACACTCATACATTGCTGGTGGGGCTGCAAATTAGTGCAGCCACTCTGGAAATCAGTATGGAGTTTTCTTAGAAAACTTGGAATGGAACCACCATTTGACCCAGCTATCCCACTCCTTGGCATATACCCAAAGGACTTAAAATCAGCATACTACAGAGATAAAGCCACATCAATGTTCATAGCTGCTCCATTCACAATAGCCAGATTGTGGAACCAACCTAGATGTCCTTCAATTGATGAATGGATAAAGAAACTGTGGTATATATATGCAATGGAATATTTCTCAGCCATAAAGAATGATAAAATTATGGCATTTGCAGGCAAATGGATGAAATTGGAGAATATCATGCTAAGTGAGATAAGCCAATCTCAAAAAACCAAAGGTCGAATGATATCGCTAATAAGTGGATGAGGACACATAATGGGGAGAGGGAGGGGTTAGTGTTAGGGTTAGAGTTAGGGTTAGGGAGGGGTCCAAGAATGGAGGAAGGAAGGACTGTATAGAGGGAAAAGAGGGGTGGGAGGGGTGGGGGGAAGGGAAAAAATAACAGAATGAATCAAACAACATTACCCTATATGTAAATTTATGATTACACAAATGGTATGCCTTTACGCCATGTACAAACAGAGAAACAAAATGTATCCCATTTGTTTACAATAAAAATAAAATTAAATTAAATTAAAAAAAAAGAATGGAGGGATATGGGGTGGTAGTGGGTTGGGAAAGGAAAGATAGTGGACTGAGACGGACATTATTACCCTATGTACATGTATGATTACACAAATAGTGGGAATCTACATTACATACAACTATAGAAATGAAAAGTTGACCCCATTTGTGTACAATGAATCAAAATGCAGTCTGTGAAAAAAAAAAGTATAAAAAGAATAAAATTCTCAGAAACATGAAAAGAATTATTCTCTCAAGACAGAATAACACTAAACATTTAGAAATATACTGAGATTTCTTGTGCATATTCGATTTCTGAACAGTAGTTCATTTACTGCCAGTATATGCTCCTATAATCTATTTTAACAGTTTCTCAAAACTCTCTGCATTATCTGAAATTGTTCATTTCTATTTATTTCCTTTTTAAGATGTACTGGTTTTCATTTTTATAAAAGGGATTTTTGTTATTTATAGTTCATAGTGTTTGCAAAGCCTCAGCGCTAATTTATTTCCCTAAATGAGATATGGTGTTAAGGGTTGGGTTAAAATTCATTACAATATGTACATCCATGTGTATGATTCTGATAGACACAAAGTATTAAGTAAGTAATTGGACTGGAACCAACCTAAGAATATACAATAAATTTAAATAGGTGTCAGAGAAATCCAATCCTTGTGAAAAACCATATTCAACAGGAACATAAATCTTTGAAATTTATGAACCAATCAATAGATTTTTCCAGGCAAAAAAAGCAGTCCCTAGGGCAATTAGGCCTTTATTCCATTTAGAGAATGTAACTCAACATGGCTGGACCAAATGTGCAAAAATGCTCTGAATATTTCCCTTCTCGTTCTTGTTTCTACTGATTCATTTTCTTTAACTCTGCTTCCTGTACCCACGACAACTATACTTTTTCACATGAAGTTCCATGAAAAAAATAAAGTCAAGTTTAAAACATTGGCATTTGTCTCCCTTTACCCTAGCAAGTAAAATAATCTAATACTGATCATGGTAAACTGCTTGGGTTTATGTGCTTGCATGGATATTTGAAGCTACATGGAAATTGGTATTAATAATTGAAATTAAGTGACAAGTGTAGCATTCTAATGTTCTCTTATATGAATTTTTCAGCACGGACTAATTTATAAAGCATTCTGTTCCTTTGCAATTGTTGATGTCCTTGAGAAAAACTTTAGACTTCAGTAATTCAGGTAAAATAAATATCTATAAGATTACCAAAGTGATGTTTCTAATTCTTACACTTTTTCTTTAAACAGTAATTGAAATTCAAGAACTACCATTGAGCAAGCATCCCCAACACACTAGCAGCTTTTTTACACACAAACACTAGCTGACCTTGAAGGTAAGTATGAATTATATCCTGTTTTGACAAGTAAAGAAGATGAGGCTTAGAGAATTCTCTCTCTTTTTTTAATAATGTTCTTCAGTCAAATCTCATCTTGAAGATATGCCAAAATTAACTCCTCGTCCTTCTGGAATTTCAATATAAGGTCAGTATTCTATTTTGCAGCAGCATCTTTCTTCCCATTTGCCTCCAGTGTCATCTGGCAGAATTATTAATTTATATGAATTTATTTTTTATAATATCAAGAGTTTCACAAGTCTCATTAAAAAATGGAAGCACTTTTCCATTTTTCTAACAATGACCATAATTACTGATGTAACAATATTTGTGATTTTAAAAAAACTTAATCTCTTTATATCAGGCACAGTGTAGCATGCCTGTAACCTCAGCTATTTAGGAGACTGAGGGAGGAGGATTGCAAGTTGGAGGCCAGCCTGGAAGATTTCGCAAGTCCCTGCATCAAAATAAAAATAAAAAATAAAAAGGACTGGATATGTAACTCAGTGGAGTGCCTCTGGTTCAATTCCAGTACCACAAAAAAATAAAAACAAATTAATTAATTAAAATTAAGTATCTTCCACTTCAGAAATTAATATGTTGATTGCATATACTTTTTGACTTAATAAAATAGTTTATCCCTCCCTCAATATTTCCCGTGTGTCTCACAGTTATGTCTTTAATCAAGATAGTAATTGTTCTTTATTTATGATTTGTTTTACATGTAGAATGTATTCATAAGTAATCAATATTCATAACTAATTGTTGAGAAAAATTAGCAATATGTATTATCATATTTTAGTTATCCAGGCTATAACTAATAACATGCTTCTTTACAGGCTATATAGGGGTTTTTCAGATGCTTTTTCTGAAAGTAACAGTCCCTTGTATTATGTTGGATGTTTCACCATTCACATTTTTCCTATGGGAAAGTGTTATCATTGTTAGATTTGTTAAATGCCCAACATGAGCTCTAGAAAATCCACTTTGATCCCTGACCTTTGAGAGTTTATAACAGAAAGCAACACCACTCTCTTTTTATTCACTGTATGTACATCACTGAAATACATAATTGGGACATCATTTATCTCAATATCACAAGTATCTGAAACAGAGCTGAAAACCAAAAGCAAAAAATAAAAACTGAAATCTAAAAATAGAAAGCCTTAGAGTATGATCTTTTTTGAGAAGCCAATGTAGATTCTGTAAGACTGTGGCTCATGCTCTGGGTCTGTGCTCTATAGTCATAGATGATAGGACCTTAGAGCCAATTCATTTAACAATACACATTGATAACTAGTTTCTTCTAGTCCCTTCACCATTCCACTTCCCACTCCTCCAGTGTCTCCACTTAGGGTCTTTCAGTATTGTCATCCTATATATCTTTGCATCTGCCATGCCTCTGCTAAGTTCAGTTCTTTTTCTATTCTTTCTACCCATGCAACTACCTCTTTAGTAACTCTGGTCTTATCTCCTCTCCAACAACTATCCTTCACCAAGGAAGTCCTGCTATAAAGCTATCGGAATCATAATGACTCTCTAGCTCAAAATCATGAACAGATTTCCAGTTACCCACAGAATTAAGCAAGAGCTCCTCGGCATGGCATATGAGAAAGCACCCATTCACTGTACCCTGCTACTACAGACTTGGTGAGGGAGAGGAACTAATGGTGTTCAGAACCACCCTTAAGACTTGTCCACAAGTACTGCCCAGGTAGAGGCTTTACACAGACATGAAATATGGTAAGTAGCCTTCAGAGATCCCTCCAGGTCTGGTCTTTTCAGAACTCTGAGAATATAAATGTTAGCAAAATTAGAGAAAAATTGTTCTTACTGGCCTAACAGACTCCTACCATCACAGGTTAAATATTTTTATCATTTTCAAAGTGCAAACATTTTTCTATTAAGTGTAAATTCATGAGATTTTTTCAGTCTCCAGAATCTAACAATTTTCATTGCTTTAGTTAAAAAAAAGTGATAGAATTATTTTGAAAAGTGTTTTCCAATATTTTACAGTTATATTGTCAATTTTATTAAGGCGTTATTGAGAATTTATTAGAATGATTTTAGACATAAGCTTTAAGAGAAACAATTTTCAAAATGATGGTATGAAACATTTAAGAGCTTAATATCAATTCAAGTTAATGTTTAAGCAAAAAATCACTTTGTTGTATCATCTTAGCCAAATTTTTCTTTTTTTCTCCAAAAGAAAAGTATAAATTTTTCCCTTTTAGTTGTTTATTTTTGTGAAGAGTGTAGATACAAAGAATATAGGGATCAGAAAGTGATATTCTAAATACTCTTCTTTATTCTAAAACATGCTCCACATTTGATTTTTTACTGATTTTGTCATATTCCTTAGGCAGATTCTTTATATTTATTGTAGGCATTTCACAGACTAAAAACAGGTGATAAAAGTAGATACATGACCACTCTGTCATCCTGCAGGTCACACAAGGCAGCAAGGAGTTTTAGGGGTTAAGAAAGGGATTAGGAGTGGCTTGAATTTTATGGAAATTCTACTTAAGAGTAAAATGAAAGTCATAAGGCAGGTCAGCAGGCTAAAGAGTTCAATAGCTTCCTCTTGGGGTTTTCTCTCTGGATCCCTCCATTCCTCACTCCAGTACCTCTTTTATAGTACAACCATAGCTGAACACACACAAATGACTGTATTAGTCAGAAAAAAAACAACACACATATCAAATCGTGGGAGGTTCTTCCACTGGCAATAGAGGAAACCTTGAGCCTTCTGCATCAGGATGCTTCAGCCACAAGTTGGCAGAATAACAGACGAGAAGCGGCTCAGCAGTAGAGATTTGTGATGTTATACAAAAGTCTAGCGGTAAAAAAGTTTCAGGGACAGTTCAGCAGCTTCAAAGAAGCTATCAGCGACCCAAGCTAGTCTCTCTTTTTTTCCTCCACCATCCTTGAACTGTCTGCACTATTTCCCTTCATGGTTGAAAGATGATGTTATGCTTTTAACTAAAATATCCAAACAGAATTATGATATTTTCCAATACTTGTTCTCTCTCTCTTTCTATGTCTATCTCTTTCTCCCTTTCTTATCAATATAGTGTAAAGTCTAAAATTAAGGCCACATATTATGTGCTGGCTTGATATCTGGTAAAACTGAAAAATCATCCTAAGGCATTAAAGGCTCCTTTCCAACTCTACTATCACAGATTAGGTCCCCAAGTCAAATAACCTCCTAATCAAGATGACCAAATATCATTGAGAAACCGATTTCTGTTCCCTGACTGCCTGAAGAATTATTCAAACAGACGTATCACATCCTCTCACAGAAGCTACACACTCATACTACCAAGCCTGCCTCCCACAGTCCCTGACCGTTCATTCTGCTCCAAAAGTAACACCCGTGCGCCCTTCTGTGGCATGCAGTGTCCTCCTCTTGGGCTGACAGTATCTGTGACTGATAAAGTGCTGTCAATCACATCAGTCCAGTGACCAATGTCATATGAACATCCTTCTATGCCTAGACAGGATGAATTGTCGACAGGGTAAATTGAAGGCAATGGAAAAAATCAAGAAAGGGAAAACTTTCCCTGAATTTCCTCAGAAAAATTCCCTTTTATTCCCTATGTCTTATCCCCCAGAAATAAATCACACAGTCACATTTGAACTATTGACAAAAAGGACAGTAACAATTACACTGGTTGAGAGTAATCAGGCATCATCCTCTGCAAGGTGCACAGTGCTACCTGATGTCAGCACAAAATGAGGCTCTGCTAGGAAAGCAGAGGTGAATGGTTCTGGGGAGGTGTCACACACACTTTGTTGAAGCCCTCTCGCTTCACCTTTAGCATTACTAGGATGGTCTCTGCAAAGAAAAGCAGCACTGCCAAGGCTCCTTGCCAACACACTGCCTGCCACTCTAGTTGATGTGCTAAAAGGTCAACGGGTTCATGGGTTGCCAGGAAGATGTAAAAGAAGGTAGCTGATAGCAATATGTATGCATTTAATCTGGCCAAGTTCTACATGCAAATGGTTTTAGTATCATCTGCATTCTGCTGACAGAGACTTAAAGCTCCATATTAAGTACAAGAACACCACATAATAAGCAGCGAATTTGGGATTCGAAAGCAGATGTGTCAAGCTCTCACTACACAATTCAGCCTGGCTGAGGCATGGATCTCAAAGTCATTGGAGGCTGCCGACACTGAGAGAAAAAGCTGCTGACACCAGGAAGCTTGCTCTAAGAGCATGAGATCTGACCAAATGAGGCCCTGGGGGCCCTTGACACAAAGAAAATAAGGCCCCACAGGAGCAAATTGAGTTTTCCGACAAAGATGAGTTCTTAGATCTACAGCCAGCTCTCAGTCATTAGGGAACTAATTAAACAGCCTGAGGATTAGAGTTCACCTCTGCTTCCTCTCCCACCTGCGCCCTACGTTTTGATCATTCTCCTAAACAGAAGAAAAGCAAATAAAAATATGTTACACCAATCAACGTAGTTAATAAAAGAGATCTGAGAAACCTTCCATGAGGAGGAAGTTTTACCCCAACGGCTTTCAGGATGTCTGCGCACTCAGACATAGCTTTTGGACAGCAGATGTAATGTGTTTATTCTAGCTCAACAATTCCAGGTCTTTTGTTCCAGCTCTGTTCCATATCACTCCTTTTCAAAGCTCTCCCCTGAATCTATTTCACAATAGAATTAGAGAGATAAATACGAAAGTAAGGAAAAAGTAAACACATTTGTGTATTCAGACTAAATGATGTATTTTTAAAAAAAAAGACAAAACTGAGCAAAGTGAACTGATTCAATGCCCATGTCTTCATCCTTGAATCCTGTGAATGTTATGGTTTGGGTGTGATGCGTTCCCCCAAAGGTTCATGAGTGAGACAATGCAAGAAGGTTTAGAGATGAAATAATTGGGTTACCCAATCAGTGAATTAATCCTTTGGTAGAGATTAACTAACCAGTAACTGAAGGCCAAGAAGGGTGTGACTGGAGGAGGTGGGTCACTGGGGATGTGTCTTTGGGGTATATATCTCACAAGTGGCACCTCTCTCTTTCTCTCTGCTTCCTGATCATCATGTGAGTTGCTTCCCTTGGCCACACTCTTCTGCCTCATCTCAAACACCAAGGAATGGAGCCTGCTGTCTAGGGACTAAGACCTCTGAAACCATGAGGCACCAGATAAACTCTTCCTCCACTAATTGTCCTTGTCAGTTCTTTCAGTAACAGCAAAAAAATAAAAAATAAAAAAAGACTAGGACACCATATATAACACAATGTGAACATGTGATTAATTTAAGGATATTGAGATGATTTTAAAAAATCCTAGAGTATCCAAGCAAGCACTAAAATATAATCACGAGTGTCCTCAGAAGAGGAGAGCAGAGGGAGTCTCAACTATAGAAGAGGGAAAGGTAGGGGGACAATGGAAGAGATTGATCGGGTGACACACTTTAAAGGTGGTGACAGGAGTTACAAGCCCAGGAACAGCAGCCACTAAAAGCTGAAAAGGACAATGAACTGAAATCTCCCCACAGGGTCTCAAGAAATCCTGAAAATGCCTTGACTTTAGATGAGTAACTTCTGGATTTCTGACCTCCAGAACCATGTGAGACTAGATCTGTGTTGTTTTAAGCCACCGGGTTTATAATTTATTATTGCAGTCACAGGCAACTAATAGAGAAGTTTACTATGTCTAAAAAAATTTTTATGCTGGGTATTGAACCCAGAGATGTTTACCACTGAGCTACATCCCTAGGTCTTTTGTTTTTTATTTTGAGACTGGGTCTCATTAAATAGCTGAGGCTGACCTTCAACTTGCAATCCTCCTACTTGAGTCTCCTGAGTAACTGGAAATACAGGCATGTACTGCCACAGCTGGCTTACTATGTATATTTTTAAAGAATAATTTCTAAAAAGTTTTAAAAAGTATATTTGAAGACAAATGAACCTGTTTTATCAGGTCCTCCAATTAGCTGTGTGATCTTGACAGTTTGCCAGTTTAGAAGGCAAATTATTAAATCTTTCTGACCCTGCTTACTCATCCATAAAAAGGGTAATGATAACTGCTGTATTCATCAGAGTTCTCCAGAGGAACAGAACCAACAGGATGTGTATAGATTTATTTTAAGAAACTGGCTCATGCAATTATGAAGGCTTGTCATGTCTAAAATCTGCAGGTTAGGCTGAATGACTGGAGGCTCAGGAAAGAGCTGATGTAGTTCTAGCTCAAAGGTAGCCTGTGTCAGAATCCTCCCTTCTGCCAGGGAGGTCAGTCGTCTCCTAAGACCTTCATCTGATTGGAAAAATTCACTCACATTATAGAGGTTAATCTAGTTTACTCAAAATCCACCAATTTAAATGCTAATCTCATTGAAAACATGCTTTCATAGAAACATCTAGAATAATGTTTGACCAAATATGAAGGTATGATAGTGTAGCTAAATATGTGGGTATTATGGCCCAGCCAGTTGTTCCTATGACACAAAATTCACCTTCACAACTGTCTCATGGAATTATTATGGAAGTAAATGAAAGATACATGAGAAATATAAAGAAGAATAAAACACAGGATATGATTAGCATTACTGCTTATGAAGAGGTAACATGGTCATTCTACCAGGCACATGAGTTTGGGAATCAGACCATTCTGAATTGAAATTCTAACTTGTTCATTTTCTACATCTATGACTGTTGATCTTTAGTTCTCTATCAGCTTCTTACTTATAAAATATGATTAATAAGACCCAATCCATTCAGTATGTGAGGGTTAAATTAAATTTTAATTCAATAAAAAAATATATTTTGCTAAGTGAAAACATGAATGTTCCTAACATCTCTCTTTCTCTTCCAAACTCCCCATTGCTACCACTTTGGTCTTCATTGTACTTTGTGCTCCTCTGCTTCCAATAATGCTGCTGCCCATTGAAAAGAACCTAAGGAGAAGATGGAGAGGGAGATAGGCAATGTCAAGATGTCTGTTTAGTGTTTTCACTAAACCCTAACCCTTTGGGAAAATCCCATTTTAACATAAGATTCCATTTTGCAGAGTGATTCCCATATCCTGGCTGATGACCCACACTAGCAATGATTTGCTGATCTGGTTTCAACAAATTTATTAAGAAAAAATGTTGTAGACAGATGCATTCCCAGGACTGTGCATGCTGGAGTCAGCCAATTTGGCAATTACATTGTAATTTTCATTCCCTATTTATACTTCCTTCCATAACTAAATGTGTCCACCAAGATGTCAGTGGAGGATAAAGAACAGGAAAAGTGGAAAGAACACTGGCCCTAAGGTTGGTTTGGATCCAAGCTCAGCCTCTCTTGAACTGTGTAACCTTGAGTGAGGTTCCAGGACTTGAGCTTCTCTTTTTTAAAATAGAGATTATAATAGTATGACTGTTCCAGATGGCTGTGTGGGTTAGAAAAATAACTATGAAATATCTGGTGCATAAAAAATAGATGTTTTGACAATATACTGTTGTCATTAGAGGTAGTTTTTCTAGAGTCTGGAAGGAACTCTAAGAGATTTGAGTATAAAGAATATCAGAAAGTCCCAGTGAGTTATAAAGAACAAGAGGTTGAGCTACAGAATAGGCATCTGAGCTCAATGGGCAGAGGCAGCAAATAAAAATGAAACAAGAAATCTCTCTCCTGATGAGAGATGTTCATCTAACTTACACTCAAAAATCAATGAAGGATTCATAAGTCTCTCTCAACTTTGCTACAACACAAAGTCCTTGATATCAAATGAGTTAAAGATTTCAGTAATTCTTATCTTTCCTACACTGGCTAGAGAAAGAACTTCTTTCTTCATCCACAGTATCTACCTGTTGGATAAAAGCAGGTATGGACTGGGTTTGAAGACCAATGACTTTAGTATAAATTTTGCCAGTGAGTTATTGTGGAATAGAATAGACAATTTTCCAAGAAAAGAGTAAACAAAGACAATTTGAATCACTTGCCCAAGGCTATATGTACCTGAATGAGTTTGGCCCAAGGTAATATTAGATTAAGCAAGAAAGAAGAGGTGTTTGGGTCTTGTTTGGTTGCTCCTCCATCATCATTCATTCTATTTGTTCTCTGCATATTTCATTCTCAAGATTGTTTGTGGTTCAGGAGGCCACTGAGGAGCCAATCATCATTTTCACATACAAAAGAACAGGAAGAATGAAAAGGCAGAGTGTGGTAGATGTACTCATCTTATGGAGTTACAGCCTCCCAGAACTTTATTACATGGTAAACCAAACTTCAGAGAGACAGAACATGTGGTATATCAACTGGGCATATTGTGCCTCCAAATAATATTGGGGTAGGATTATCGAGGAAAAGGGGTAAAGAGACCTTTGATAGTAACCCAAATAGAGAAAGGGGAAATAGGTCTACAGCTTTTTATACGACACGCTTTAGTCTCCTAGAGGTTTTTAGATATGCCCAGGGCTGGGGATGTGGCTCAATGGTATAGCACTCGTCTAGCATAAATGAGGCCCTGACTTCCACTTCCCAGCACCATGATTTTTTAAAAAGTTAAATAAAATATTTCTAAGAATTATCCAACATTTTTTCTTCAAAGGTGGAGACTAATGCCCTCCCCTTAAGTGTGGGAAGTATTTGGTGGTTCTAATGTGCAGAATGTGACTCAGACTAGGTTACAAAAGACACTGTGGTATTCTCTGATTCTCCCTCTGCCCCTCTATCTCTGACTCCCTCTGACTGTATACTCGTGACTCTGTGTCTGTCTGCCTCTTTATAAATGTCTCTCTTTTCTGCCTCTCTTGACTCTGTGTCTCTCACCACTTGCTCAGGAGGAACCAGCAGCCATGCCACAAGACACTGAAGCAATCTTTAGAGAGTTCACATGAAAAGGAATTGAGGGCTCCTGACAATTGCCATGTGAGTGTCCATCTTGGAATCAAAACTTCCAGCTCCAGTCCACCCTTCAGATGACCTCAGACCATGCCCAGATCCTGAGCGCAACCTTATAAGAAACCTTGAGACAACTCCACCCAGCTATACTGTTTCCACATGCTGAACCTATGGTAACTAGGTGAAACTATTAATATCTGCTCTTTTAAGCTATGAAGATTTGAGCCTGTTACAATGGTGCATGATCCCAGTGACCCAGAAGGCTGAGGAAAAAGGATCAGTGTTTTAGGTCAGCCATGTTTTAGGTCAGCCTCAGCAACTTAGTAAGAACTTCAGTCACTTAGTTAGGTACTATCTTAAAAAATAAGACAACCTGGGGATGTAGTTTACTAGTAAAGAAACCTCGAGTTCAATCACCAGGTTTAAGCCATGAAGATTTGGGATATTATGTATCAGGAAACAATGAATCTCGATCGATTGCTTAAATATCTGTGGGAAGTCATCCTTATTTAGTAGAATCAGTCTAGGTTGAGCCATGGGATGCAGAAGCCTGTCTTCCAGGAACTAATAGCCACAGAGGTTTGTCCCAGATTGCCAGGAAGAATGTGGCACTGCTTGGGAGTGGTTCCCTCTCTTCTTCTGGAATATTCCCCCTAAGAGAATGGCTTCCCTAACTCCACCCTATCCTATTCATCACAGAAGAAGCTCCTCCGGTCCTGACCCCCTTTACCTGTGTGTCTATAAATAAAAAGAGAGTTGGGCTACTCCAAATTGTTGTTATTAGAGGCCAGAACTGGTATGACCAAAACTGTCATGCCCCCTCTCATTTAAAAAGAGTATTGGTTCTTGTGTGTTTATTGGTTCTTGTGTGAGTATTGGTTTCTTGTGTGTGTTGAGTAGATAAATTTTAGGGGTAATAGAGTGATATACAGCCAACATCCTCCTCTGGCAGTTAACCCTTTTCTCATCCACATGAGACGGGGCTGAGAGACACCCACAAATATCTACAGGACAAAAGAGATTCTGTCATATTTAGCCAATTTTCCCAGTCATCAAACATTTATTGAGCACTTACTCTGTACTGAGTACAGTTCTAGATATCAGGGATGTATTCTAGTACATAACAAGCAATCTATTATGTGGGGAGCCATGAGGAAAGATAAAGGCATATTTTACCAATCAGAGTCCAAAGTGCAAACAGTTGAATCCACAATTGAAAGCACTGGTTGTCTCTGCAGGAAGGGATTTAAGGGTTATCAGAAAAGCTCACAGAAAAAATGAACTCCAGAACTCCCTTATAAACTGACCTGATAAGAAGCTGCACCTGTCGTACGTGCTACCATTGACCTTTGCCCCCACCATGCTGCCTATGCCAGTCAGGAAGCCTGCCTTGCTCCTCTCAGCCTGAAGCTCCTGCTTCTATTCCTGCTGATGCTTGCATTAAGACAACAGATGCCTGTGTTCAGTCTGTTTGTCGTTCAGCTGCCCTCTAAATCACAGCCTTCCATCTGATTGGTAGCATCTTTCCTCACTGTCAAGAGAGGTTGAAGATACTAGACTTTAAAAAAAAAAATCTTCATTAGAGAAAGTAGAGTTGACATTGGATTCACAATATGGAAAACTACTAAAATGGGGAGAGGATATACAAAATATTGGGGAAAATAGTGAATGACAGATAGCCACTATACAGAATCAGGGGAACTGGAGAACGCAGCAGTGTTATTTTAGACACGATGGTCAGGAAAGACTTCCCTCAGAAGACACTGTTTAAACAGAGACCTTAAGGAAGTACAGGAGCAAAGGCCTCAAGGAAACAGTACGTTTGGTCTATCTGAAGAAAATAAAGTAGATCAGTGTACCTGAAGCAGAGTGATAGGGTGGCTAAAGGGAGAACATAAAGTCAGAGAGCTAATTGGGGCAGCTAGGGCCTTATTGACTAACAATGGGGACATTTAAAGCCAGTTTCTCAATCCTTCTATTTGTTTAATACAGATTAATAAATTATAAATAGGAAGCAGAGGAAATAAATTATTTCTGGAATTATGCTTAGTACTGGTGACTTTCAGGGCCTTTGTCCCTCATTTCCACTCCATCCCCAGCCCAAAGTACTTATGCATTGTTTATAATCTATTCTTTCTTCAAGGGCTCCCTTGCTCCCTGGGCTTTTTTTTTTTTTTTTTTTTTTTTTCCTGTATCACAGGCCTGTGCTTGAATTCAAAAATGGGTTAAATTGAGACTGCATATCAAGAGGTCTCCAGGGAAAGAATTATCTGAAGGAAAAATGGAGAGTATCAAACACACTAGTTAGATTCAGAGAAACGTGGGCAAGATGGGAGGGAAGGTTTAATTTAAATACCACTATGTCTGGCATACAGATTCTCCTTAGATTGATCAATCCAGAACTCAGTGACACCCAAACCAAATAAGGACAATAGAAATAGCGAAATGCTCAAAGATCTGTATGAGAACAAGATGGCAATACACTCGTTCCAGCAACTTGTGTAGGTGAGCAAGGATGGAAATGACCCCGGGAGGGACTGAAGGTCAGTGCTGTAGGAAGAAACGCTGGAAGTAACCAAGAGCAGGGAGCATGTCTCACACAACATGCCCATAGTTTTGTTCCCCAAGGCGTGGACCTCCAAGACTACATCATCTGCTCAGAAACATGTCATTTGAACACCAAGCAAACGTAGAAATTTGACCTCATCAGATCTCTGGCAATGTTTGGACCTCAGCCTCATTAGGCTCCTTGAACCAGAAACAGACCATCAAATGATGTCTTTCTCTGTGTCATTTTTCAGGCATTGGGTTCAAGCCAACATTCCAGACCACTGTGCTCTTATTCAGTCTGTGCCTGCTTTTCCTGTTCTTCCTCTCTAAAACCTTTTTCCCCATCCTTAATTCTCAGAAAACTTCAACATTTACTTGGATTATCTACCCAACAACTGAACCTTAAGATTCTGCTTATCCTTAACTCTAATAATATCTTTCTACACCGTTCCTCATCATCCTGATATGTTTTTTTATTGTAAACAAATGGGATACATGTTGTTTCTCTGTTTATTTTGATTTTGCTGTACGCGGCTTTCATAAGCAATACTTTTTCTTAAGTGTCTATTTTGAGTGTGTCTGCAATCTACTAAAATGCTCTTATTCTACCCTCCATGTATCTTCTCATTATTACTTTCAATCTCCTAATCTTTCTGTGCCACAGTCTGAGTAGTGTCTTCCCTCTTCAGGTGTATCTAATCTGATTTAATCTATCTAATGAGTTCAAAATTATATTTTTTAATTCCAGAAAATATATTTGTGTTTCAATCAGGGAAACTAGAGAATATAGCAGTATTATAGTAATTGTTGATGGTTTATTATTGTTTCCTCAACTACATGATTGTACTTTCACTGTTCTAGTGCATTTGAAAATGTCGTTTCTCAGAATCCCCTACTTTATGTGGTTCTAGTTTGGAATCTGTCAATGGAAAGCCATCACACAAAATTTTGAGGACAGAATCGAAAGAGAAGGTGGTGTTCTCTGAAGGCAACTGCAGCCGGATGTTAGGACATCTAAGACTGACAGAGATTTCCGACATCACTCTTGAGAGACAACTGTTTCACTGTTGTAGATGGGATATTTAATAGGAGCTCTCCAGAAAATTATGTCTTACCTCTGAATTTAAAAAATATACATATTCTGGTGTCTCAGACTGAGAACACTGGTGGCTGCTTTAATAAATTACAATGCCCTGGTATTTCCAAGGTATAAAACCTCTCCTTTCAGGTTTTTTTTCAAAAGTAGAAGACGTGAAGTAACTTTTGTTTTTCTGACTGAACTTTGACAGGTAAACTCAGGAAGAAGTGTCCATTGCCATTTGTCTGCCCACATGTTAGCATGTAGAGACATTGATCATGGAGCTTACAGGAGTTCACTCTATTTATTTATTAAGGACTCTACGTCCTTCACCTCACCCTCTGCCCCACACACTGTAAGAATCAGTGCTCTTGAAGTGTTTCTATCCCCAGCATCTAGCATGATCTGCAGAATAACAGGACTAAAAAGAAACATTTTGACATCATGAACATAATTATCATGATCATAAACTGTAACTGTAAATCAGTTTGAAGATTTCTTCTTCGAGACACTGCATAAGCAGATGACAAGAAATTGCCCACTCCCACAGATGACATGGGAGTGCTAATTTTCAAAACTTCCTCATGCCTAGACAATCCTCTTCCCAGTATTCATCCTGCCTTCTACTCAGTGAAGGAAAAGGAAAAGGTAAACCTACATCCTTTGCAGGATCTGGGGAATCTCCCCACTTCCATACACATACAAATGCAGGAACGCTTCCATGGTTCACCACGGTCAGACCTTCACAGTCACTCAGGCCATGTAATTCAGTACTCAACCTATCACCCCAATTTCAACTTATTGTCTTTATACAACTGTGAAAGTTAATACGTGAATGTTTCACAAAAAATAGTATTAGGGAATTTCTGTATTTTTTGCCACTGCAAGATATCAAACCCGGAAACTCACACGTTTGATCACTGAGCTATACCCCCAGATGTTATATAGCATTTTGTTTTACTCAGCTTTTTATCACTATGTCCAAAATACCTGCCAAAAACTACCTGGAGGAGGAAAAGTTGAATCTGGGGTTTATAATTCCAGAGGTTCAATCCATGGTTGGCTGACTCCATTGCTCTGGGCCCGAGGTGAGTCTGAGGAAAACCACAGAAGAGCATGGAGAAGAACTGCTTACCCCATGGCAACTGGGAAACAGAGAGAGAAGAGGAGGAGCCAAGGGTCAAGACACAATCCCCAAGGCCAAGCCCCAGTGACCCACTTCCTCCAGCCAGACCCCACCTGCCCATAATTACTACCCAGCATTCCATTGAAATTGTTAATCCATCGAATGGATTAATCCACTGATTAGGTCACTGTTCTGATAGTCTAAACATTTCTTGTAGTAAGACAGGAGTCTTTGGGGAACACCTCAAATCCTAACCATAACATACATTTTAAATGTTAAAAGATCATACTCTGACTATCCCTTTAACATAGCCTTTAGTAATATATAAACTTTCCTGATCAATCTTTGTCAGTTGCCCTAATTTCCCCACTGTTCAGTGGGAGAGGAATGCTCAGCTCCTGTTTGCCTGGGTTCAATGATATTGATCCCCCAACTCTGAGGAGCTCACCAGCCCTAATTCAATTCACATTGCCTGAGTAGGTCTCTGTGTAGTGTGGTTATTCAACTATCTGAATTCCTGCCTCAGTGGGTTACTCAATGAAATTGTTTGTTGAAAAAATAATTAAGTGAATATATAAAAATCAAGGTCCACATCTACTTTTTAAAATTTTTCTCATTTTATCTCTGTGCCAAGGAGAAAATAAAACCTACTGATCTCTACAGAAGAGCAGGTGTCTTACCTGTTACTTCATCCAATCACGTGAACCATATATTATACTCACCATTTTACCAATGAGGAATATGAGATTCAGAGAGGTCATTTACACAGCAAATAAATAACAGAAGTGGGATTTTAACCCAGATCTATCTGTCTTCAAAACCCCAACGTTTTACATGATGTTTTCTTGATGCTGATTCTTAAAGATTACAACTATAATTTTGTGACTTTTTATTCTGGAATTTTTAAGGAAGGATTACATTTCAAATGAAGCATGTCACTTGTATTTTCCATAAAGGTACATACACCCTATTTGTCAGATAAAACTCAGAACATGTAATGACAACCTAGTCCATAGTAAACATATTAAATATTTATCAAATTTGCTGAATAAAAAGAAAGAAAATGTTTTACTTTTACATATAAACTGAAAGCAAAAACCATAAAATGAAATAGTAAAACACAAAACCTATTGATTTCACGATCAATAAGTCATTGTTGCAAATTGTGCCTTCATATGTATTATAGCTTCTTGCTCAGAGTCCACAAGTAACCTTAGTAACAGCATGGTAGATACTGCATACTTCTGAGAAGTAGAAACAAACAACCCAGTTAAGAAAACTGTCTCCCTTAACATGTCAAATAACAAAATGAAGTTTTTCAGAGTTCATTTCATCTATGCATGATATATTTAACCTAAGTGTCTAGAGACAGGTGTATGGATAAATGGACTGTCTTGTGGAATATTATTCAGCTTTTAAAAATAAATTCTGTTGTACACTACAGCAACAGTGAACTTTAAGGACATTATAAGTCAGTCAGCAAAAGAAAAATACTACTTGATTCCAATTACATGAGGTATCTAAATTAGGCAGGTACCCATTCCATCATGTAGTTTAGAAAACAGGCACCAAATGGATAGTACAACTATACAAAGGCACACACAGAGAGACCACGCCCCCTGGATGTTCTACACCTGCTTCTGCACCCGCTTCTCAACAAATCCACCTTTTTTCTCACTTCCACCTCCACTAGAAGAAAGATCGTCATCTCCTCCTCTTTTCTGCCTTCATGCTACCTGGTACCTCTATTACAGCTCTGACTAGTTATGCACCTGACCTGTCTGTTTCCCAGGACCAGACTGAGAGCATCTAGAAGGGCAGAGATAATCTGAAAGTCTCTTAGATTCTCCAAAAGTAAATCCAACATCATCATTAACTGGAGCAGTATCTTTAAAAATGTTGGCTGAGTATTCATTCACTCATTCAGATATCTATTCATTCAGATATCTCACTTCTCTGGAAAAAAATGAAAAGTTTCAAGCATAAATAGCCAAACTGATGTTTAAGTTAATACTTGCCAGGAATCTGGCCCATACACTTTTCCAACCATGGCAAAATATACTTAATTCTAGCAGATTATTTATCATCTAAGTAATTTGTATTTTCAATATAAGTCAAAAGACACCTTGAAGTATTTTTTAAATTAAAGAGTCAAACGCCATTACTTTACTGATGAGGAAATGGAGGCCAAGATGGTCGAAGGACAAAACCACTCACATGAGTGAATGGATGATTTGGGGCCACAACCTAATCTCCAAACCCTGTCTAGTTTCTCTTCCACATCATGGTATTTAAACAATATTTGTATTACTAGCTAATTATCTCTACCTGATGGTTGTGATTAAACAAATATGTTTGCCTAGGTTAAAACCCTCCAGCATTATATTTTTAAATGTTAGTCATGCAGAGCCACAAATATCTCTTCCAACATTCTTCATGTTAAACTAATAGCACACATCAAAAATCTACCCCCAAATAGACTTATTTTCTAGCATCTGGTGATATAGGCATGAAAGCAGAGATGTTCATTTTCAAAAAGTTCAGTTAGTTTTCAAACATTTCTATTCTGTAGAAAACTGTTTTTCCCCCTCTAAGTTGTAACTGCTAAGATTTATCACATATTTGATTGTTGACTGTTATTTCAGGTTAATAATGCATTCATTCATAGGATTGTCAAAATTTGGGCAAAATTCGGGTCATATTTTTACTAAAAATTTATTTGTTGTTGATCTAAAATTTAAATTTAATTAGACCTATATACTTTATTTGCTTAATCTGGTAACTCTATTATTTCATAAATATTATTTTATATTGTAAGTGCCAGGTCCTTATAATATACAATGATCCAAAGGAAATCAGCACCTTCTCTCATACAGCTTGTTTTGTACATGGAGAGCTTTATTACTGATGAATAATATATCAGGTAGGGACAAGTAAAATGAAGAAAATGAAGAAGTAAGATGTGTAATCAGGGCAGATGCTTATCATAAAGTAGGAGACATCATACACATGTCTTCCAAGGGACATGGAACCCTACAGGAATATAGCTGGGAGTGATCTAATCAGATGGAAAAGAAAGTATAAACCATGGAGAGTGTATAATCTTGAGGATCTGGATGTAGGCAAATAATCGAGAGGAAATAAGGTTGAAAAAGTCGTCTGGAGACAGATCATGAGAATATTTATAGGTTACAGTAAAGCTTTTAGCTTTTAGTCTAAATGCTGTGGGGAGTCAGCGGGTGGTTAGCACAGGAGAGCAAGACAATGGTTAACATAGAGTTCAGACAATGCAGATGTTCAATCATAAGATAACAGTGGCTTGGACCTGAGATGTGGTTAGCTTTGGGACATCATTTGCTAATCGATTGAGACTAGGGCATCAAAGAAAGAAATGAGTAAGAGATGATTCCAAGATCTTTGAGCAACTCAGGAAATTAAATATCATTTAGGAGGATGGGAAACATTACAGGAAGAATAGAATTAAAAGAAGGTGAGAAATCAGAAGTTCACTTCTAGAAATTTTAAATCTGAGATAGTTGTGAGATATCTAATCAGCAAGTAGAAGCAATCCATAGTCCAGGGAAAATTCTGGACTGGAGACATAATTTTGCTATAATCAGGATATAGATGTTATGAAAATCTTGAGATGAGAACACTGAGAGAAAAAGTAAAGGAAGAGAAAATATTTAGGCCTGAGTCCTGAATCCTCCAACCGTTTTAAAGTCTAGAAGAGGAAGATAATATAGCAAAGGAAGCTGAGTAATAGTGGTCCATGAAGGAATTCTGTGGGATATCTCCAAGGCCAAGTGAAGCTAGGGTTTCAAAAAGGAAAAAGTGTAAAACTCAATGATGTGCTCTTGAAATGAGGACACGATATGGACATTGACTTTGGTGACATGGAGGTCTTTGGTAGCCTTAATAAGAATTGTTTCAGCAGAATAACTCCCAGAAAGACTGTGAGTCAAGGAAGTCAAGATAACATCTATAAACAACTGCTTCAGGGAGCTTTCTATAAAAGGAGGAACTATGGAATGTTAGCTAGAGGGAAATGTGGCATCCTGGCATGGTTTTTTAATTTAAGATTAGAAATATTGTATTATGTTTTAATTCTAGTGGGGAAAATAGTGACTATGTAGGAATGACAGTAGATAATTATAGAAGTAAACATGATAAATATGGAAGAGGGGATTGGGTCCAGTGCCCAAAGGGTCAGATTGCTCTCATATAGGGACATCAACAGCTCCTGAAAAATAATAGGGAGACAATAGGATATAAACTCCAAAGCACGCTGGCTAGTAGATTTGGTCTGCATGGATCACTTCTATTTTCTCAATTAACTAAACTCTACCTGCTCTAAGTTACAAATAAACTAGAAAGTGAGGTCCATGAGGGAATAGATTATTGTCTACTGTGCTCACAAGTAAATCACTGCTTAGAATGTTGCCTATACATGGGAGATGCTCAAGAAATATTTGGTGAGTGAAGAAGGAATCACTGTATCTTTAGCCTTTTTTGTTGTTACAAATAGTCTTCTCACCCACAAATATTCAACCTTATCACCTCATCTTAGCACATTTTTAGGAGCACTTTCCCAATTGATTTTAAAAAAATATGTGGCCTTTTAAGGCAGCAATTTGTGGTTTGCATTCATCTATTTTTAATTTGTCAAAACATTGTTTTGCAGTATCTAATGGGGAGTTTAAAAGTTTCATGAACTAAAAGGCACATTTTGTCAAAATTAAATGAACTCAAAAGAATGAAAAGTTTGGGTTGAGTTCAAAATTTTTGAGTTCCCAAATAAAAAAGTGAACAAAACTTGGAGTTTTTATTTCTTGCATTTGGATATTAAACATATGAAATCCAAGGGTCCAATCTGGACTAAAGGAATAAAAATTTGGAGAAAAACCCAACTGTGATATGTTTTGAAAGACTCTTAAACCAAAATCACATTAAATGGACTACTTAGCAACCACATTTTTTAAATTTCAGTTGTTTTTTCTATAGAAACAATAATAGAAACTTTTTTTTTTTACTACATCCTAAACTGTTTCTACTCATTTAACAGAAATGGGTGGCTTGGTACATTTAATGAGAAGAGAAAAACAGAAGATCCACCACTCTTCAAGTAATTAAGGATATTAATCTGATTCTTTCTCATAAAATTGATTAATAAGCATGTAAAAATATTTCATTTTGCTAGCAAGCACAGAAATGCAAATAAAAGCAACAGGTCATCATTTCACCTATTAAGAAGCTAAAAACAGCTGGGTGTGGTGATATGTGCCTATAATCTCAACAGATCTCAAGGCTGAGGCGGGAGGATGGCAAGTTCAAAGTCAGCCCTAGCAACTTAGTGAGACCCTGTCTCCAAATAAAATGTTAAAACGGCTCAGGGTGTGCGTCAGTGGTTAAGTACCTCTGGGTTCAATCTCAGGTACAAAAAAAAAAAAAAAAAAAACTGAAAAACATGTCCATTCCATGCCCATACATTTTCCATATTTTTTATGATTTTCATGATTTCCTTAGGATAAATTCTTCAGCATGAGATAATTAGATGAAAAGTCTTGGAAATGCATAGTTAAAATACTATGATTATTGAAAACACAAATTACATAGTATTCTACTAGCATTAATTTCTTGTCAATTAATTTTTAATTTAATGTACAATAAAATTCATCCTTCTCAGTGCATGTCCTATAAGTCTAAAAATTGTATAGTCACATGACCATTCAGAGTCAAGATGTAGAACAGGTCCATCACCCCAAAGTGTCTCTTTATTATTCATTCTTTTCCCACCCCAACTCCTGGGAACCACTGATTTGTTCTCTGTACTTACAATTTTCTTTTTCCATAAAGCCATATAACTGGGCATATACACTATGAAACCTTTCGAGTCTAGCTTATTTCACTTAACATAAAGCATTTGAAATTTTTCCATATTGTTGCATGAATCAATTGGTTTGTTTGTTTGTTTGTTTGTTTTTCTATTTTATTTTTGAGTAGTGTTTCATGGTGTGCAGGTACCACAGTTTGGTTTTCCATTGATCTGTTGTTGAGTTGTTTGCACTTTTTAGGAGGGTTTTTCTGTGAACCTAAACTTTTTTTGGTACCAGGGATTGAACCCAAGCAGGCATAACCACTGAGCCACTTCCCCCGCCCTTTTTTATATTTTTTATTTAGAGACAAGTTCTTGCTAAGTTGCTTAGGGCCTCACTAAGTTGCTGAGGCTGGCTTTGAACTTGCAATCCTCCTGCCTCAGTCTCCGGAGCTAGTGGGATTATGGGTGTGCACCACCACAGCCAATCTTTTTTTTCTCCTGAGTTAATCAACACTTTTGTTAACAAATTTTATGTCATAATTATTTTGTACTTTTTAAGTACCTGGTAAAATTTTAAGTTATCCCAGGAAATATGGTACTCTAGTTTGAAGAACACGGGCTTAGGTAAAACCATATCCAGGAAAAAGTACATAAAGTTTTGGGCACCTAGTTAAAATTGGAAAGTACTGAGGATAAAAAGATACCGTATCCTCCAGCAGGGCCCAGTGGTGCATGCCTGTAATCCCAGGAGATCAGGAGGTTGAGGCAGAAGGACTGGGAGTTCAAAGCCAGCCTCAGCAACAGTGAGGCACTAAGCAACTCAGTGAGACCCTATCTCTAAATAAAATACAAAATAGGGTTTAGGATGTGGCTCAGTGTTTGAGTGCCCCTGAGTTCAATCTCTGGTACCAAAAAATGATACCCTCTAAATTAAAATTAATTGTGAAGCCTTAAAATACTCAAAATAGTGACAGAGAAGGGGTTGTTACGTTAATAATGATTCCAACTTTCAAAAGTTACTTTGAATGCTTTTGCTGATTATGGGGAAACATGCAAGAAGACATGAAAACTTCTCATTTAAATTTCACTTAATAAATTAAAATATGAATAATCAGTATTGAGTCAATAATATTTTTATTTATAAAAATAAAATAATAATTGTCTCTACCTGCAAAGAGTTTACAGATTTGCTGTGGGGAAGTTGTCTTGTAACTAGAGATGAATGACAATCCCAGAGGGAAAATTACCAAATCCAGATGGACTTCAGAGTTGGGATCTGTGGGGAAGACTGTGGGAGAAAAAGGGAAGGGCAAATTTTACTGTGTCCTGAAGAAGGGGTGAGATATTTCATTTAAAATGTTAATCATCTATAATCCATACACCTCAAAGTGTAAAGCAGTTAGGCTCTTGAAACTGATAATTTTTTTTTGCCTGTTCTCATGCAGCTACATGAGTCACAATACCACCCAAGATAATTAGAAAACCCTTTTAGCACCCAAATGGCAGGAAATAGTTGTCTGTGTATCCAGGGCACATCACTAAATATCGTCTTCAAATGTGCCAGATAACACCCATCAGATCAATTACACAGCACCACTATTAAATTTAGAGAACATTAACAGAGAAGGATGAAGGACTAATGAGTCATTCCCAAATAAAACTGATTCCATTTGTACAACAAACTAATCAAAGTCAGATGTAGTAGCTAAATCTCAATTCACGTATATTTCTGTAGCCAGAAGATGTGTCTTTCTGTAACACCAATGCTTATGTGGTTTTAGTAAGTTTTCCTAAACTGTGCCCATTTAACATATCAAACGAGAAAATTACCATCGTTCATTTAGAAAGTACTTTTTCACAAAAAGCACATAAACGAGTACATGTTCCTCTTCATTTTCATTGCTCCCCTCCTTGCCCAGCTTTCTTCCTTCCCACCCAGCCCACTCCTCTCTTCCCATAGGCACATCCCGCAAATATGCACAAAGTCATCAAAGAAGAATATGTGATTCCTAGACATCTAGTCACCAAGAATTATAAGCTATTGACTATCAATTAATGTTTTGATGTGAAATAAATATATAAGACACGTATATGTAAAATACATGTGTAGTTAAGACATAAACGTATTCCTTCATTAACCAATACAGCAAATATTTTTTTTCTTTTTTTTTTTTTTAGGTTAGCATTTTTTTTATTTTATTTTATTTTTATTGTAAACAAATGGGATACATGTTGTTTCTCTGTTTGTACATGGCGTAAAGGCATACCATTTGTGTAATCATAAATTTACATAGAGTAATGTTGTTTGATTCATTCTGTTATTTTTTCCCTCCCCCCCACCCCTCCCACCCCTCCCACCCCACTTTTCCCTCTATACAGTGCTTCCTTCCTCCATACTTGACCCCTCCCTAACCCTAAATCTAACCCTAACACTAACCCCTCCCTCCCCCCATTATGTGTCATCATCCACTTATTAGCGATATCATTCTTCCTTTGGCTTTTTGAGATTGGCTTATCTCACTTAGTATGATATTCTCCAATTTCATCCATTTGCCTGCAAATGCCATAATTTTATCATTCTTTATGGCTGAGTAATATTCCATTGTGTATATATACCACAGTTTCTTTATCCACTCATCAATTGAAGGGCATCTAGGTTGGTTCCACAGTCTGGCTATTGTGAATTGAGCAGCTATGAACATTGATGTGGCTGTATCTCTGTAGCATGCTGATTTTAAGTCCTTTGGGTATAGGCCAAGGAGTGGGATAGCTGGGTCAATGGTGGCTCCATTCCAAGTTTTCTAAGGAATCTCCACACTGCTTTCCAGAGTGGCTGCACTAATTTGCAGCCCCACCAGCAATGTATGAGTGTACCTTTCTCCCCACATCCTCGCCAACACCTGTTGTTGCTCATATTCTTGATAATCGCCATTCTAATTGGGGTGAGATGGAATCTTAGGGTGGTTTTGATTTGCATTTCTCTTATTACTAGAGATGTTGAACATTTTTCCATATGTTTGTTGATTGCTTGTAGATCTTCTTCTGTGATGTGTCTATTCATTTCCTTAGCCCATTTGTCAACAGGATTATTTGAATTCTTGGAGTAAAGTTTTTGAGTTCTTTATAGATTCTGGAGATTAGTGCTCTATCTGAAGTATGATTGGCAAAGATATTCTCCCACTCTATAGGCTCTTTCTTCGCATTGCTGATAGTTTCCTTTGCTGCCAATACAGCAAATATTAATGACATGTCTCACATGAGCTGGGCTCAGAGATATTCTGTGACATTCACAACCCCTGCCCTCGCTGTGCTCAGAGTCTAAGAGTACAGGCAAGGAGATAAAGCAGTTATAATCCAGGGCAGTGCACAATGAAAGAGGCAGAGTAGTGTGGAACACAAGAAAGGATCATCCTTCCCAGACTGAGTACGTAAATCTCTAAAGATAAAAAATAAATAAATAAATAAAATTCATACACACAAAAAAAAAATCTCTAAAGATATAATCCTTGACTGAGTCTTGAAAAGGCAAGTGGAAAGAAATCAGAAAAAAAGAAATAAAAATAAAAGGGGGCATCTATTGGAAGCCATCCATGGTTTGTATGAGAACCAAGCATAGCGGAGCCATTAACTAGGAGGATCTGGCCTCAGGAACTCACGGCTATTGACAATTGTTCAAGTATGCCTGAGTCATGTGGTTATCCTGCCTTGGTTCACCGCTGAAGTTCAAATACAAGCATTGGATGTGGGAGTGACTAGTTAGAGCCAAATGGCTTGCTTACCTCCACCCCCATCTGTTTTTCGAGGAAGAAGGTCCTACCGGTCCCCTTTTTAATCTACCGCTATAAAATAAAAAGCAAGGGCAGGCTCCTTCCTTTCTTAGAGCCAGACCTTTCTGAACAGCTCAAACGGTCATGCCCCTGCTCTTAAAATAATTGTCTTCTGTCGTTATTTCTGATAAATAAATTTCATAGTTTTTATTTCTCAGCTAACCCATCCCTCCGACAGGAACGCTTTCCCTCGCCACTCAGGACTGCCTGAAAAGGCATCCCAATCAGAGGATACAGCAAGTAAGAGATGTTTTTGTGGAACTGCAAGTGGTTTGTGCAAGGCCAGGCATGTAAATTGTGCTTGGAGATCTGTAATAAACTAGAATTCATCACAGTTTTAGTTTATAAGACTCTCAATTTTCACACATGATATCTCTCTTCCCTTCCTACAAGTTAAGCATTTTAAATGAACATGAAGTTAATATAGTTTCTTTGGAAGGCGGCTTTGTGCATGTACTCTCTCTGTAAGCCCTGGTCACATAGTGGGGTGCCAGGCTTGGAGTCCTCTCCCAACCATAGCTAAGCTATGGAACCAACCTAGGTCCCCTTCAACAGATGAATAAAGAAACTGTGGTATACATACACAATGGAATATTATTCAGCCATAAAGAAGAATAAAATTATGGCATTTTCAGGTAAATAGATGGAGTTGGAGAATATCATGCCAAGGGAAATAAGCCAACCCCAAAAATCCGAAGGCTGAATGACTTATTTGATAAGTAGATGATGATACATAACAAGTGGGGAGGGGATAAGGCAAGAATGGAGGAAGGATGGATTGTGCAGAAGAAAATGAGGGGTGGGGAAGGTGTGGGGGGAAGGAAAGATAATAGAATAAGACAAACATCATTATCCTATGTACATGTATGATTACACAAACAGTGTGATTCTACTTCATGTGCAATCAGAGAAATGAAAGTTGTACCCCGTTTGTGTACAATGGATCAAATATAATTTTTTAAAAAGGTGAAGGTTGAATGAAGATGCCAGGAATTAAGAGTTATCAGTTCCATAGACTCTCTACCAAGAAAAGGTGCTAGCTACAGGAAGAACCAGGCTGAGAGAACCCATGAGTGCTGTCACCAGCAATGCCAAAAGGTGAGATTGCCTGAGCTCTTTGGAGAGCACATCTCGCTGGCATATGTCATAGATACTATAAGAGTGGAGTTACAAGAACTGTTTTGCCCCTGCTGGGTTTCTGTCTTCTTTTGGACCACTCCTTTCTATGCCCCATTCCTCCCTCTTGCAATAAGAATGTTTAGTCCAAGCCACTGTATAATGGATGTATATAACTTGCTTTTGATTTTTACAGGGCTCATAGATAAGAATTTGCCTTGAGTCTTGGATAAGACTTTGGACTCGGATATTTAGGCAATGCTGAAATTGTTAAGACTATGGAGATTCTTGGAGATTAACTAAATGCATTTTACATTGTGAGATGGACATGAGCTTCTGGGTACTGGGGGAAGAATGTTAAGACTTGGATTTGAAGTGCCCTGCCCCCCGGCCCCCCAAAAAACTCCTGTGCTGATGCAGGAATGTGTGGAGGTGAAGTTATTGGATTGTGAGGGCTGTACTATTAGTCCATCCTAATTTGAATGAACTAACTGGCTGGTAACTGTAGTAGCTGGGACATGGCTGGTGGAAGTGGGTCCCTGGGGCATATCCTGGAAGAATTCATCTTACCTGTGTGCCCCGTACCTTCTCTCCTTCTCCCTCCCCCTCTCTCTCACCTTCCTGTCCACTGTGAGCAGAGCAGCATTTCATCACGCTTTCTGCCATGATGTTCTGCCTCACCTTGGATCCAGACCTACAGAGTCAGCTGACTATGGACTGACCTCTGAAACCAGGAGCCAAAATAATTTTTCCTGTTCTAAATTGTCCTTGTCAGGTATTTGGTCACAGCAATGAAAATCTTCCTAACACAAACCTGATATCATGTAAGCCCCAAAGGATCAAAGATTAGTTGACATTCATTTTGACATTGTGCCTTTGGAGAACAGCTCTGGAGCTACGATATGAGTTTTTAACCCCAACGCCAATCCTTTCCTGACTGTGCAATCTTAGGAAAGTTATTTATGATGGCACCTCAATATTATCATACACAAGTAGGTATAATATTAGTACCTATCTGGTGGGGTTGTTAAGTCTAAGTGGTGTATAAAAAATGATTAAAAATTATCTAACACGAAGCATCCAATATTGTTAGCTGTTGTTACCATCGTTATCCCTTCCCCTGTAAGATGAAGGTAAAGGTAAATGTTGATTAGATGTCCCTGTCTAAAGTCCCTAGGTGACTTTAGAAGATAAAACATTTAGAAAGCATATCTCTCAAGTGGCAAAAATATGATCATTTGAAGTTGAAAGAAGTATGTTCCAATTACCTGAAAAAAAAGTTCAACATAAGTGGAATTTTTTTCACTCAAAGTCTGATAATGATATTCTAGTATACCCTATTTCACAGATAAGAAGGACAGAGACACAGCTTAAATGAATACATGAAGGTCTCTTAAGAAGTTGATTCTGAATTTAGAGCTCCTGCTCACTAGTCCAAGGAAAGATTTTATTGTTTGAGTACCACTTACTAATCTGGTCTTCCCACTGGTACCTTTTTACATTGGAGTAAACTAAATTTCTTTTAAGTTTGTGGTTTAAATTTTCTGAAATTTCTTCCACTTATCAACATTTGGGACATTAAAATAAAAAAGCAATGGGTTACAATCCCAATCCACTATTTTGCCTTACTATCAGACAAAAAAAAAAAAAATCCATAGTCATTTTAGTGCATATAATTTAATTCCCTAAAATAACTTCCAAGAATTGATTCTAATATATGCTGATTAGCATCACTATAACCTTTTTCTCAGTACACACAAATTTCATGCAATATTTACCTCCATCCATCTACAATGATCTTATGTAAGGCCATTAAGTAAGGCTATTTAACATCTGGCTGGGGGTTGGGGGAGTTGAACTATTCTGCCTGACCTCTGGCTATAACGAAAAAAACACTTTAAGCTATCAGGTATTTGATGAACTGGAGAACTCTGTCAGGCCTTATATAAGTGATAGAGGCCATCAGTTGCATAGCAATGAAGCAAGGTTAGCAAGCAGAAATCAGAGTTGAAGATATTTACAGGCCCATGACAACCTCCACTAGCTTGGAGAGAGGACAGATGGGAAATCAACCCTCCACGGATATTTGCCACCTCTAAGGAGCACAAATGACCATCTTCAACTAACAGTAAGAGGACATTTCTAGAGGTCAGCATCATTATAGCTATGACAGTCTTAGAAACACTAGGGCTACATAACAAACTTGCTCTTCCAGAGTCTAGAGTGTTTACGGTGTTTATTTGAATGTCTTCAGAAAGACATGGACACTGTCTAGAAACAAGTAATTGAAATATAACCTGCTTTATGTCTGACAATGTTACTTAAGGAAGAAATTTTTAAAATAAAAAGGGAAGTAAGATTTGATTTGAGAACCTCTTTCCAAACTACAACTCATACATAAATATAAAAGAATGAATAGAATAGAGCAATGCCCCCAAGTTACTGCCCCCAGAGTGTCAGGAAGTCACCTGTGGAAACCTTAGGCAATAAATAGTGAAACTAGAATGCATACCATTTGTGAAGTAGATACAATACTCACCTTTCCTTTCTGAGCACTGTTGGCTTTTGCACTTATTTGAACACCTGTTGCTGCCACCAGATGTCCCAGAGGCTATCACAGCAGAGCCCCTGTTCCCTCAATAAAACACACTTGACTAGAGTCCCCAGGGCCTGATTTCTCTTTCCTGAATTAAACAAGAAAGGATTTCTTAGGGGTTTAAAATATCTCAACATAGATTATAATCATCCCTTCTCTTGTACATGAGAAACACAAAACTTCTCCTTCCATAGAATATCAACTGAAGGGTATTTCCTTTATAAAGTATGTTGTGTGCCCTTCCATTTCTGCATAGTTTTTTTAATTTAATTTGATTCATTAATGAAACAAAAGAATTTGAGATGTTTTTCCTGCACGAGAGATTCTAGACCTCTCTCTCAAATATTCTTTATTTTGTTTGAAATTTATCCTATCTGCAACATTAGTCTGAATGACTTTAGGAGAATAAAATATATAATTTTCATCTAAAATCAGAAAAAAAAATGTAATGGAACCTTCCAGATAGCTATTAGTATATGAATAACATAGCAAATCACATACAAAATATATAAAAGATAGTGCACCCCGATCAAGTGGGTTTTATCCCAGAGATGTAAGGTTGGTTCAACATCTGGAAATCAATAAATGTCATTCACCATATCAACAGACTAAAAGTTAAGACTCACATGATTATTTCAATAGATGCAGAAAAAGCATTCGATAAAATACAGCATCCCTTCATGCTCAAAACACTAGAAAAAATTGGGGTAGTGGGATCATTCCTAAACATTGTGAGTCCATCTACGCTAAGCCCATGGCCAATATCATTCTAAATGGTGAAAAACTGAAAACATTCCCCCTAAAAACTGGAACAAGGCAGGGATGCCCTCTTTCACCACTTCTATTCAACATTGTTCTGAGACTCTAGCCAGAGCAATTAGACAAACCAAAGAAATTAAAGGGATACGAATTGGAAAAGGGGAACTCAAAACTATCCCTGTTCGTTGATGACATGATTATATATTTAGAGGAACCTGGAAATTCCACCAATCTCAATCTAAATGTACTAAAATATCTACCCTCACTGTAGTGTGCACATTAGTTTCTTACTTCGGATTTACATATAAACCAGTAAGATGTGAATGGTTGTATGGTGGTGTGTGGTGGTGGTAATGGGATATGTTTTTTACAATAAAATCTTAATTCCATCAAAATTAAGATGAATGCAATTTATTTATAGTATAACAGAATTTCATCTGCTAATAATATCAAATTTAGCAAAAAATCTCTAGTGTGACCTGGCACTAGTTATATAACCTAAAATGCCCAATCCAACAGATCAGACTACCAAAACCTATTTTGATTTTGGCTTTATTCTATTTTCTGTCTATATTAATCAAATTAGCCATACCCATGCCAAATCTCCACTTGTCTTAGTGGTAGTTACACACAGTCAGTGAGTATAGAGACATAGCTTTGGAGCATCTAAGGTTATTTTTTTGGTGAAATTTGACTTGGCCAGCAACATCAGAGACATGACCTGGAACCAAAAGGTCGCCATTATAATTCCAGAGAGCTCACTCTTACTATTGCTGATTCCAGACCTGGAAGCTGAACTGTGATCAAATCAGGGCTCGAAAAAATCCCACAGTTCCAGAAGACATTTCAAGAACACTCAGAAAACCCTTAGAAAAAATCCCTTCTGGGAGCTTTTATAAGTTTGACCTCCAAAATTTTCTCTCTCTGGGAAAGAAATTGGATTAAATTTTTTTAAGCTTGTTTTAGAGCATGACTTAGTAAGTCTTTTGTGAAATAAACAAAGACCAACTCAATGAGAATACAAAAAGTCTACATATTCAGTTTACTGTTGAAAAAGACTAAAGCACCATCACTTGGGTTGTGGCAAAGACTTAAAGATAAGAAGAGGGATGGAAAAGCTGTTCAGGAGAGCCAGGCATGCCCTGATCAGAAGCTGTTGTGTAAAGAAGACTGAAGGCAGGATAACTAGCAGCATGGCCGGCTATGGCATGCATATTGAACTTCCTCTGGTTGGTCCTACATTAAAAGTGAGGATGAAAATTAAAGAAATTTTCACTTATAATACAGTCCTGGGGAATTTTGGAGCCACGTTTCAGGCATATTATTTTCCTGGATTAATACCAGCTTCCAAAAAGTCTGATTTATAGCAGGATATCTCTCTATAACCCCTGGCTTCCAGGTTTTACTAGTTATGGCACAGAGAAGTTGGTTTCATGGGCAGGATTGCTGCAAACTGTGGGTCTATCCATTGTCTGTGCATATTCAGTCTCTCATTCTAAACATATTCCAAAAGCAATATATTTATGTATATACAGCAAAGTAAAGGAATAAGTAATACTACAAAATTTTATAAAAATTCCGTGTCCAAAACTGTACTTGCTCACCATCTTAATGTTTCTATTAGAGTAACGAAGTTACATGAGAAAGAAATCTGCTCCCTTGGATCTCAAACGAGGTAAAGAAATTGTAATGAAATTTGTTAGTTGTGTTACTGCTAAACTACAACAAAAGAAATATCAAATAATACACCTCCAACCCACCTCCAACGCAAACAAAATTGAAGTGCTTCTATCTCAGAATAATCTGAAGATAGACAGATGGTCCAAGACTATCAGCATTATCATCAATCTTTTTTAAAATTTTTAAATTTTATTTGTTCTAATTAGTTTGCAACATAACAATAGAATGCATTCATACATTTTTATAGATCATATATAAATAGAGTGTAATCTCTCATTTTTCTCATTATACATATTGCAGGATCACATCGGTCATGAGTCATACATGTACTTGAAGTAATAATATCTGTTTCACTCTACTACCATTTCCTTCCCACATACTGCTTTCCTACCTTCGTTCCTCTTTACCTAATATAAAGTGACTCTATTCTTCCCTAACTTGGCCCCCCACCTTATTGTGAATTAGCTTCTGCATATCAAGAGAAAACATTGGCCTTTGGTTTTTTTGAGTTTGGTTAATTTCATGTAGCATGATATTCTCTAACTCCATCCATCGAATGCCATAATTTCGCTCTTCTTTAAAGCTGAGTAATATTCCATTATATATATATATCACATTTTTATATATATTCCACTATATATAAAATATATATACATATATGTGTGTGTGTGTGTGTGTGTGTATATATATATATTCCACATTTATAACTATAATATATATATATTACCACATTTTCTTCATCCATTCATCTGTTGAAGGGCATCTAGTTGGTTCCAGAGTTTAGTTATTATGAATAGAGCTGCTATCTAAGATGGGGACTTCTGCTTCCAAAAGCCATTCATGATTCAGGTTCATGCTCTTACTTTTATATGTCCTCATAGGGTTTTTCTCTCACTTTGCATGGGCCACAGTTTGTTCATCATCAAACTGTCTGTGTCAGCCATGGAAAATGGGGAAAGAGAAACAGAAGAAAGTGCTTTCCTTTAAGACTATTGTATGGTAGTTCCACTCACACTCACATCCTACCCGTCACACATGGTCACATGGCCATATGTGGATAGAGAACTTGAGAAATACAGTATTTAGCAGTGCCAACTTGACAAGGGAAGATTGTAACCAAAAGGGAAAGGAGGACATACAGACAAGGAAAATTAGCATTTGCTGCCTCCACAGATATAGTAGTGGTTACATGTTTCAAATGTAAAAACAGTTATAAAATAGATTAAAATGTCCCCCAATCCCTTTGAATCATTGTCTAGGAGAAGCCCAATAATGAGTTGCAGGCCAATTCACATCTATCTGCTTCATGGTTTGGATATTCCAAAATTCTTAGGCATTTAACATAGAAGCTTAGCACAGAGGGTTGTGAAATTTTCAGGTAATAATAAGATCCCTCACCATTTTATTGGATAGTACAAAGAGGACAGTAGAAAAATCTTTACTTGCCTTTTGTCCCATCAAATTTATTTCAGGGCAAACTAAGGAAAGAGAAACATGTCATGTTTTGACAAAGTTCTGAATTATGCCTTTATCAAATATTTTAACAATAGCTTTACATCTTGGTGACAAAATACCTCAGTAAATCAACTTAGAGGAGGAAAAATTTATTTTTGCTTACAGTTTCAAAAGTTTCAGTCCATGTTCCTTTGGCTCCATTGTTCCTGGGTCTGTGAGCTTTCACAGCAGGCAGGACATGGCTGAGCAAACCTGCTCACCTCTGGCCTCGCCAGGAAGCAGGGAGGGTGTGGGGAGAGCCTTCCAAGTCAGGCCCCCAATGACTAATTTGCTCCAGCTGGGACCCACCTCCGACAGTTTCCACAACCTCCCAATAGTCCGTTGAGTATGAATCAATCAAGGGATGAACCCTTTCGATAAGACCAGAGCCCCTCATGAGCCAATTACTTTCCCAAATCCCCACCTACAATATTGTTGCACTGGAGACCGAGTCCTCAACACATGAGACTTTGGGGACCTTCCAGACACCAAACTAATGCTATCTAAAAATCAAATAGTAATAACAATCTGTCTATAAATTTTTGCGTGTTTTTATGAAAAAGCAAATAAAAAAAGGACAAGCAGTATTCATAGCTATGTCAAAGAATTTGAATTTTAAAATCTGATTAATGGATAATGCTGCCACTTAAGCAACAGTCTTCTGGAATCATGAATATCCAAGATCAAGATTACTGCACCTGTACAGTTTACATTGTCTTTGCGTCAGATGTAGCCACCTCCACATCTTGTCCTGGATGGCTTTCATCTTTTGTTATGTGACATGAATATCTCACTTTAGTATGTAACAGAGCATAAGTGAGAGACCCAAGTGCCAATCTGTGAAGTAAAGCCATGATCCTTCAGTGCTGGGAAGGAATCTGTTATGGAGAGATAGCTACAAGCGGATCCATGTTCTGAGTCTCACACATATGAGAGGCCTCTAACTTTAGACTTCTGAAAATTTCTTCCAAACAGAACTGTGCCTGTAGATATTTTATTCCTCTCTGTATTTAGACATGTCACTTTCAAATAAACTACAATTTTAATAACTTTGACTCTTCTCATTTTTTTTTTCAACTTCAGGGACCCACCAATGTTTATGGATAGAGTATAGGTAGAATCCCAAAAGCAGGAGGGAGCCCCCACCCCCAGACAAAGAGGGAAATTTGCACAAAGGCAAGTTGATTTACCTCTCTCTTTCTAAAATTCTATAAGACACTGTCAAAAAGAATGTAGCAACAGTACTGTATTTGAAGAAAGATAAAAGTGGGAAAATATTTTGTAATTCTGTACTAGCAGGAAGTTTATTTGAATTTTTAAAAGGATTTTTGTAAGTGTAAACCTCAGAGACAAGTTTAAAATATCACATTGCTTTTATCCTATGTAGTTATAGCAAAACATTGATTCCTAGCATCTTTAAAAGAACTGTAGAAAACTAAAGGACCATAAATGTTGCCATCAATGAGAATATTTGAGCAAAGTTCAGAGATTTAGGATCTTGAAGAAGGACTTGTTGACCTTGAACGGTGTTAGAAGGGAAATTTCATAATCTATCACATCGGGTGAAAGAATTCCAAGCACAGATGTATTTAATCACATCTGATATTTCTGAGTAGCTTTTTCCCTCTTCTCATTCATCTTTTCTCTCAGAGACCTGCCATTTGTTTTAGGAACAAAACCTCACTTGGTGGTCCTTTTCTCTGGAATAGGATACTTCCTATGTCAATTCAAGAACATGGAATCCTAATATAGCTAGCCATTCTTACAAGAAAAGAGTAGGTAGGTAGCACTAATGATTAATGAATGTGAAAACAAAATTAAGACAACAAGTAAACAAAATATCAAGGAATCTGAAATAAGGACTGGATAAAGTATACTAATTCTAGTCTTATGTAGCTAATAAGACTTCTAAACATGGCACAGGAACAATCTCAGGACAATTATGTAACAGGAAATGAAAATTTTATACTTAAGATGAAAAGTTCTGGAAACCAGATAGAAAACATGACAAAGGTATGGTATACATGAAAGACAAAAAGATGATTTTTTAAAGAAAAAAGAAAAAATAAATAAATGGGAAAAATGAAAAAGGAAGAAGAGGAGGGAGGGAGAAAATCCAAAGGAGAAGAAAGATGTATAAAGGAACAATACTTGCAATAACCCTAAAGCATAATCTGAGATAACAGCTTTCCTATTTTCAGGCTTCACGTTGTGAAACCAGTGTTCCTATATTGTGTAGGTAGGTAAAAACTCTGACCTTGTTTTCTAGGCACATTTTTGTTTATTCCCAAAGGGTGACAAATAGATTTCATATGTGCACCAAGCTTTCTGGTTTGTTCCAGTAATAAATAGCATTGTTGAATTCTAGTTCAGTACACAGCAGTGAGGGTGTGGAGCTGTGGTGAGGGCACTCCATTATCTTTGAGTTCTTTTGTGATGAGACACAAATGCAAAATAACTGATGGAGGGTCAAAAATGCATTCTGTAGTCATGGCTGGTGATCCATATGAAGATAAATGTTCTTCACAGACTTCTGACCCTTTAGCCTCCCACACTGGTATTGGAACTAAGTGGCTTCCTTCCATAATGGAAGTAGTGATTGATGAGGCAGGTTTAGAAAAATGTCGAGTCAGCCACCATCTCAGCACAAATTCCTCCTCCTTATGTACACTAGGGCAGTAATTGCCAACTTGGGACGCCATGGAGGGCAGACAGGTCTAGAAGAATTACCTGGAGAGCTATATAGAATTATACATGATCACCATGACCTACAGTTGAAAAATTGCTTCTAGCCCTAACTCCTAGAGACCAAGGCTTTTCCATTTTAATGGCTGCATTAAGGCAGAATGCACTGAAGGAAAATGCACAAACCCAAGATTCATAGCAAGAATTCTTTCAGTTTTAAAATGCAAAAGCAAAGGATATGCATTAGCTATATTAGATATTACAGGAAAGAAAGTTCTATAATTTAGTCAAGGAATTGTCTTGGTCCATTTGTGCTGCTATAGAGAATGATTGATATCAGGTAATTTATAGTGAACATTCATTTATTGACTTACAGTTCTGGAGAGGTCAGCATCTACCAAGAGTCTTCTTACTGTGTCATTCCATGGCAGAAGGACAAAGACAGGGTGAGCAAGAAGGGAAAAAGGGGCTGAACTTCTCTTTTCATAAGGAATTCTGTGCTATGACACTGGTACTTATCTGTTCATGAAAGCAGAACCCTCACAGCCTATCACCTCCTAGGAGTCCTACTCATAGCTGTCACAACAGCAACATGAGTTTTGGAGGGACAAACGTTTGAATAATAAGTCTCTCAACCCAGCTGCCAATTAGAATTCCCTAGGAAGTTTTTAAATGAAACTCATGCCCAGACCTCATGTCAGTCCAATTTAATTAAATTTCTGGGATGAACTGAGGTCTCTATTGTTTTCGAAACAAACTCCCAGGTAATTCTGACATTATAGACAAGAGAGAGAACCTCTAAATTAGACCAACTGCCATGAAGAATTCAGCACTAAATGCTATACCCACTGCATGTGCTAGTCCCAGCTGTACTATGAATTCAATATGTGACCTTTTAGTAAGTTACCTAACATCTTAGGTTCTCAGTTTCTCTCTCAAAATGAGTGAAAGAGAATAAAACTACATCATTCAGCAAACATTTCTTTTTAAAGAACATCAGGCACACATATTAACCTGCCTTATCCCACTTGGGCCAAGTCTGTCACTCTTAAGTTTCCCTCTCTTCTTTCCTTCCCTGAAGAACCTGTTTTAGCTCCCTGACTACCTTCAAGCTCAAGCTCCGACCTTGCTTCCCAGCTTTTACTCACCGTAGCCTGTCACTAGGAATACTCCTGCACCGTCTCCTGCCTCAATCCACCAGTTGGCCTTTCTGTCTAACCACATACACGTTTTTAAGGTCATAAAAAGTTTGACCACAAAAGCTGAGTCAACATGCTTCCTTGTTCATACCCAGTCTTGCTCTTTTCCAGAAAACTATTGGGAAGCTTCTTCCCCCATATTGGCCCACATAGGCTTAGGCCAGTTTGTTAATCCAGCTGTCAAGGAAGGATGGAGTTACTATGATGGATTTATACTGATAATTTGCAGTGAAGTAGATATTAGATAGTCAACCATGATGCCTACTAAAAGGGTTATTAATCATGTGGTTAAATAAATGTAAGAATGAACTGAGTTAGGATCTAGAGAAAATATAAAAGAAAACCCTGGGTTATCTATAGGTGCCTCACAGTTCCCTATGGAGGTGTGAGATGTGAACAGGCTACAGGACAAATGGTAAGTTTCACGTGGAAGGTGTGAAGAAAGTGCTCTGAACCCAGAGAGGAAAGAGAACCTGAGGGCTCCCAGAAAAGGAGGGCAGTATTTCAAAAGGAGCTAGCATCTGCACTAGTATCTAAGGTATCTTCTGCTCTCTGATTCTATTCCATAAAACATGTGGGACAATTCTAAAACACATAAATGAGACAGGTTAAATATGTTCTGCATATTCAACACACAAAATGTAGTATCAATAAGTGTTTTCCTTCACAGAACAGTATTCTGTGCTATCAATCACCTATAAAACATACTAATACAGAAATCTTTCTATACTAGGTAGTGGTGAGTCAGTCATTGAAACTCAATGGTCTCTGTTACTATTAGCCAGAGAGAAGCATGTTACAGTGGCTTTTCAATGAAAGGCAGAAAAAAATTCAAGATTATGACAGCGAGAAGAGTATATAAGCATTTAGAACCATCTGCAAATTGTGCATCCATTGAGGAAAAATGGGTCATTGACTATTCCAGAAATAATTGCCAAATCAGCTATGAATTAAAATTATCTGAGAACTTTTAAAAATACATGCCAGTATTTTTGATTCCCTAGCCCTAGGTAGGTCAAATATGTGGAATAAATTTGAGTTTTTTTAAAAAGTATAGATGAACATTGATGAGTTGATCTCATAGAGATGAGTGGATGGTAACTACCAGAGAGCAGGGGTGGAGAAAGCTCTGTAAATGAGTACTAGGTTACAGTTACACAGAAGCAGGCAGTCTGCTGTGCTAAGGCACGTTAGGGTGACTATAGATAACAAGTATGTACTGGATATTTCAAAAAGCTAGAAGTGAGAATTTTGAAAGTTTTCACCATAGAGAAATGATAATGTTTGAAGAGATAGACATGTTTAACATAACTTAAATATTACATAATGTTCACATGTATTGAAACATTATATGGGACCCTATTAATATGTGTATTTTTATGTATCATCTAATAAATAACCTCTTTAAAAAATGGAAGCTGAACATTAATGGATCCCTGCACGATACAGTAGTATAATCATGCAATAAAGAATAATCAGAACTAGAAGTTCCAAGATTTGGGTTCCATCACCAGGTTCTGCTATAATTAGAAAGTTGCCCAAGTTTGTTCCATTGACTTCACTTAATCTTAGTCACAGTTATCCTCCCTATCTGATTCACATTTTCAAAAAAAAAGTAGACAGAGATGAGAAAGTGCATTAAAAGATTTTTTTAAATATGAACCTAAAATATTTACACATCTTGGAGGAAATGAGATAGAAGTCAGACTTTTCTAAGCACTGCTTTGCAAGAAATTCTGGCAGCCATAATTCCCCTATGTGGAGGAACCTGTCAAAAGAAGATTTTGAGGGATGAGCAGGAGGCCAATTTTGAAACAGAATATGGTTAAAAGTTTGGGTTGTCCATATTATTTCCCATTCTCAACAACTATTGCTTTTGAAAGGTCATTTTTTGGAAAGGTCAGGAAATGGAAATACATGCATCAGAAGAAACTGAAAACAGAGGATCTTCTTTCCCATAAACTCTACAAATGAGTGGTAAAAGGTCCCAGTGAGAAAAGACCTTTCACCTCTTTCCGCATTCTACACCAGGATAATAACTGTGGGAAGGAGTGCAAGTGCAGATCCCATTTTTAAAAAACAATAGGGGCTATAGGGACAAGAAGAAGCGTCTTGATATACTTTCCCACAAATGCTAGACACTTTTATATAGGAAAGCAAGCTGCATGATGATAATGTAAATGCAAGGCTGATTCTTGGAACATTTAAAAAGTAGAAATGCATTCTCATCCCCCCAAACCCTTTACTGTCTGTCTTTCCCCTGATAGACCCTCCACAGGCACAGAGAGACAGTGGGTTACTCCCTACTGCCCCAGGCAACATATTGTAATACCCCATCCAGCAGCACCCCATGCCTTCCCAACTTCCTCAATCCTATTGCTCTCTTATACACAGCAAGACATGGAGTATAAAGAACTAAAACAAACAAAATCATGATACTAGTCTCAGCTTGAGTATTATGATCTGTTTGTGATTCAGAGGCAGAGATATAAAGGGCTAGTATGGGAAACTTATGAGGGATATGTCAGGTGGCAAGTGAAAGGGCTGGTTTTAGGTGACACTGGGAATGGTCTAATGTCAGAGGAGGAAAAGAACAACATGTGAGTGGGAACAAAGATACAGTGGAAATTTGGTAATGGCAAGATGACTTGTTTGTGTAAAGATGATTTTTCTTTTCTCAGGAAGGAAGTTAGTTCACCACAAAGTAAGTAGAGAAGGCATAGCTGATACTGGAGGGTAATGGAGACACTATGAGTGAAAACACCTCAGAGCTAGAAAACAAACTTGCTAGGGAACTCTGTCACAAGATGGTTCTGAGATGCACTTGGGGTCTGTGGGCATAGACTCACAGCCAGACCAGTAACGTCTCCATAACTGCAGCTATTTTCCAGGCTTACTGGGGACAGGATGAAGTGAGCAGAGAACGGGTTATGCCACTAAAGTAAAATAGAAGGGAAAGGCAACAAGGGAGTTAAGACCAATGACAATGAATGTGATGGACCTTGGAGTCCAACCCGGGCAAGGAGAAAAGTGAGAAGGAGGAAACCCTGGAAAGCAAAATGTGTTGGAATCGGTGAGGTCTCCTGGACCACAGGAGTAAGGGAATGAGCAAGCAAGGGTGGTGAAAAAGGAGTAGGTTAAAACCGAGATTTCAAAGGTACTATAGTTATTGATAACAGTGCTGGAGTACAATTTGACCGGCTTTAACATCACTGACTTCAAAAAGAAAGCAGTTTTACATAGTAATTTAGTACACATACATAAATGTTCTCAAAACAACTTATTTTTAAGTTTACTTTGATTTGTTTAATTCTATTCTATTCCTATTTTTAAATACTAGTTACTGAGTTACTTTTAAGACTCACTATTAGATCACAATCTTTAATCTGAAAAACGCTAGTCTAGGAAAGTTCCAATAGGGGTGTGCAACTAAGTGGAGTAGAATTAATGATAGAATTAAGGAATTCAAGGATCTCAGTGGCCAGAGTGTTGAAGTGACCATGTTCATTGCTATTAAAGTTGCCAGGAATAATAATAAAGGCAGTGGTTTAAAAAATAAAACAATTAGTCGGGCATGGTGGCGCACTCCTGTGCTCAGGAGGCTGAGGCAGGAGGTTCACAAGTTCAAAGCCAGTCTCAGCAACAGCGAGGCACTAAGCAACACAGTGAAACACTGTCTCTAAATGAAATAAAAAATAGGACTGGGGCATTTGCCTGCCTCTCGCCTGTCCATCGCCTGCCTTACCCCTATCCATCACCCAACGCTCGAGGTTCACCTCCCGATCGTCCGACAGCTGCCAGCAGACTGACCGCAGACCGCCAGTGGAGAACCAGCTGCCTGCTGCTGCCTGGAAGTTCACTGTCACAGTACCTGCAGGTTTGATTACACGTGGCTGCTGCCATTTTGAGACAACAGCCAGGCCCTGTAGGACCCCTGGCCAGACTGACTGAGTCCCGTCTCCAGGATCCCTCAGCCCGACCAATCACTCCCTGCCTCTGGGGCCCTCACATCAACTGACTGCTCCTGCCACTAGGACCCCCAGACCAACTGACTGCGCCCTATCACCGGGACCCCAGACCGACTGATTGCACCCGGCCTCCAGGATCCAAACCACACCAAACACACCCGACCTCCAGGACCACTGCCGGACCAACTGCATCCTGTCTCCAGGACCTCCAGCTGACCACGTCCACCCCTGAGCTGCAGCTCCCCATTTGCCAACACATTTGGAAGCCAGAGCAGCCATCTTGGATAATCCTGGAAGCCGTAGCTCGGATCTTTGGGTGGGGCAAATCCCATCCTGCGATGCCTGCTGGAGGCTTGAAGCTCATTCTCAGGTACCTCTCATACATCGGGCTACTGAACACTGGGAGGTTTCATTACAATATGACTATTATACAGTAGATTTTCTTTTTTCTCCTTTTTTAAAAAAAATTTAAGTTTTTATTTCTTTACGTTTCTTGCTTTCTTTTCCTTCTGTTTACCTGTTCCCTCAGAGTCGCTTTCTCCCTTATTTACATGATGTTATTGTCCCCATAGGGGCTATTTGGTCTAGGATTGCATAGTGTCTGGTTTGGGCACTGCTAATATTGATCTCCCCTTAAAGAAAGGGTTTTGGAAACCTATAGGGCCACTATAAGCCTACAGGGGGAAATCGGCAATACCCCAGATCTGCAGCGCTAGAGGGGAAGATACATGAACAACATAAAAAAACAAGGGAAGAAAATGATCCAAACAAATCTAGATTCTATAGTAATAGAATCCAATGACAGTATGGTAGAAGAAATGTCAGAGAAGGATTTCAGATTATACATGATTAAGATGATTCACGAAGCAAAGGATGAGATAAAAGAGCAAATGCAGGCAATGAATGATAATACCAATAAGCTGAAAGAGCACCTGCAGGAAGCAAAAGATCATTTCAACAAAGAGATAGAGATTCTCAAAAAAAACCAAATGGAAATCCTTGAAATGGAGACAATAAACCAAATAAAAAACTCAATGGAAAGCATCACCAACAGACTAGACCACTTGGAAGACAGAACCTCAGACAATGAAGACAAAATATTTAATCTTGAAAATAAAGTCGCCCAAACAGAGAAGATGGTAAGAAATCATGAACAGAATCTCCAAGAACTATGGGACATCATGAAAAGACCAAATTTAAGAATTATTGGGATTGAGGAAGGCACAGAGATACAAACCAAAGGAATGAACAACCTATTCAATGAAATAATATCAGAAAATTTCCCAAACCTGAAGAATGAAATGGAAATCAAATACAAGAGGCTTACAGAACACCAAATGCACAGAATCACAACAGATTCACACCAAGGCACATTAATGAAAATGCCTAACATTCAAAATAAAGATAGGATTTTGAAGGCCGCAAGAGAAAAGCATCAGATTACATATAGGGGAGACCAATGCGGAGAGCAGCTGACTTCTCAACCCCGACTCTAAAAGCTAGAAGGGCCTGAACCAACATATTTTAAGCTCTGAAAGAACATGGTTGCTAACCAAGAATCCTATACTCAGCAAAACTAACCTTCAGATTTGAAGATGAAATAAAATCCTTCCATGATAAACAAAAGTTAAAAGAATTTACAAATAGAAAGCCTGTGCTACAGAATGTTCTCAACAAAACATTCCATGAGGAGGAAATGAAAAACAACAATGTAGGTCAGCAAAGGGAGGAACTACCTTAGAGAAAAACCACTCAAAGGAGAAACCAAGCCAACTTAAAAACCAAAAATAAGCCAAATGACTGGGAATACAAATCATTTCTCAATAATAACTCTGAATGTTAATGGCCTAAACTCATCAATCAAAGACATAGACTGGCAGAATGGATTAAAAAGAAAGACCCAACAATATGCTGCCTGCAAGAGACTCATCTCATAGAAAAAGACATCCACAGATTAAAGGTGAAAGGATGGGAAAAAACCTACCACGCACATGGACCCAGTAAAAATGCAGGGGTTTCCATCCTTACATCAGATAAAGTAGACTTCAAGCCAAAGTTAGTCAGAAGGGATAAAGAAGGACATTTCATACTGCTTAAGGGAACCATAAATTAGGAAAACATAACGATAGTAAATATTTATGCCCCAAACAATGGTGCATCCCTGTACATCAAACAAATCCTTCTCAATTTCAAGAATCACATAGACCACAACACAATAATTCTGGGCGACTTTAACGCACCGCTGTCACCACTAGATAGATCTTCCAAACAAAAAACCAAAGAAACCATAGAACTCAATAACACAATCAATAACCTAGACTTAATAGACATATATAGAATATTCCATCCATCAACGAGCAGATACACTTTCTTCTCAGTAGCACATGGAACCTTCTCAAAAATAGACCATATGTTATGCCACAAAGCAGCCCTTAGGAAATGCAAAAAAATAGAGATACTGCCTTGTGTTCTATCAGATCATAATGGACTGAGAGTAGAAATCAATGACAAAGTAAAGAAAGGAAATTACTCCAACACTTGGAGACTAAATAATATACTATTGAATGAAACATGGATAACAAAAAACATCAGGGAGGAGATTAAAAAATTCTTAGAGGTCAATGAGAACGACAATACAACATATCAAAATCTCTGGGACACTATGAAAGTGGTTCTAAGAGGAAAATTCATTGCATGGAGCACATTCCAGAAAAGAATGAAAAGTCAACAATTAAATGACCTAACATTACAGCTCAAAGCCCTAGAAAAAGAAGAACAGAATAACAGCAAAAGTAGTAGAACACAGGAAATAATTAAAATCAGAGCTGAAATCAATGAAATTGAAAAAAGAAACTATTCAAAACTTGACATAACAAAAAGTTGGTTCTTTGAGAAAGTAAACAAAATAGATAAACCCTTAGCCACACTAACAAAGAGAACGAGAGAGAAGACTCAAATTACTAAAATACATGATGCAAAAGGAAATATCACAATAGACACCACTGAGATACAGAACATAATGAGAAGCTACTTTGAAAATCTGTATTCCAACAAAATAGAAAGTACCGAAGACATTGACAAATTTCTAGAGACATATGCTCCTCCCAAACTGAACCAGGAGGAAATACACGATTTAAACAGATCAATATCAAGCAATGAAATAGAAGAAGCCATTAAAAAATAGGACTGGGGATGTTGCTCAGTGATTGAGTGTCCCTGAGTTCAATCCCCTAAAAAAAAAAAAAATTATCCAGATTTTAAAAATGCCTAATAATTTGTTTTAATAAAAATAAAATCTTCATAATAAATCAACAAATAAATGGATAATACATTATCATTTATCCACTTCAAATTCTCTTTGAATGTTGGCATGAATAATACATTAAAATTAATGAATTAATTGTTGGTATCTATTCATTTAACAAAAACTTGAGAGATTTCTGTGGGGAAAAATGATTTCTATTGCCACATACTTTCTTCTTTAGTGTGGGACACAGATGTTGAACAAGTAAATATATAAACAAAGAGTTACAATTTTTCTCAGAGAATATGGAATAAGGGAAGCGGCATCTCAGAAGTGCTCTTTAGAAAAAAATTGTGTTTTAGCTAAATTCGTCAAAAAATTAGTAAGAGGTGGCCACTCAGAGAATTGGAAAACCTTTTTGCCTTTGTCTTTCTGTACTTTTGCCTCATTATTTTTGGAATGAGAGAATTAGAATCATAGAATCTCAGATGAGAAGGAACCTTAAAGTTCACCTAGTCCAACAACTCTACCAATTCCTGAATTCTTTAATATAGTTCTGACCAAATGTAGACATTGTCTGTCCTTGAAGTGAAGTTAATAAATTTTTACTTTAGTTATTTTCTTACACATTCACTCATTCATCCATTTGCTTACTTAGTGACAACTCACAACTATCCCATGAGAAGTAATTAATAGAGGAGAAAATAAATGGAGTAGCTTGATAAATAATCCCCCATTCTAGAACTCATCCTTTGAGCTGTTAATAGTGGCAAGATTTTTCCCTGGTGCACCAACATACGCAAAGCAGCTGGCTAGGGTTAAGGGACAGCTGCGGGGTCATGGGACAATATCGTTGAGTAACCATCTGGCCCTGATCCAGCCTGAACTCACGTCCGTAAGCTCATTTGCTCCATGTTGTAGCCAGATCAGTGATGGATGTTTCATTCTTTATTTTCAGTCACCTGCTATAGAGTGCCACTAACAACTCAACACAGGAATGAAGAGGTAAAGATGTAATCCAGCCCCCATAAAGGTTTGCAGATTAATAAGGAGAGACAAAAATTAAACAAGTTTCCACCCCAAGTTGTGAAAAATGCAATGGCAAAGGTAAGCAAATGCAGAATGATAAGGTAGCCCAGAGAAAGAGCTCAATCAGCTTTTAATGCTAGGGGCAAAACAGTGTTTTACAATCTCCTAAACATGGGTTACCTTAAGCCTCTACCACAAAAAAATAAAATAGTTCTAACCCCCAAAGGAGCATGCATCTATTGAGGATTGCAATGTTTTATTTTCCTATTGGCATTTACTTTTCATACAAAAGTATGAGTCATACAAACAATAGGAATTGAGCTATACAAACAATAGGAAATTTTTTTCCAAAAAAAATGTTGCTCATATGGAATATGATTTTTAAACTACCTAACCCACCATCATCCATGCCTTTCATATAAAATTCCACTAAGCTTTCTTGGCAGAAGGATCTCAGATGTCCTCTTGCTAACTGTACCTCTTGGAGAATCATTGGACTTAAGGGGCATCGAAGAATCAGCAATGAACAAAGCAGCTACACTGACCCCTGGAAGCAGTGATTCTCAACCAAAAATATATGCAAATAAAATAAAATATTTCAAACCTTGACCCACAGGAGATCAAATTAAATCACAAAAGTGAAGTGAAATACATACAATTATGATTTGCTAATAAAAACAACATAAATAATAGTAAATGAATAATTTTTATAAGGAACTGTGGGTGAAAGTGTGCCCAGGACTCACTGAATTTTTTTTTAATACCATCTTATTTCAGTGTGCAGCCAGGTTTGAAATCCACTGTTGGAAATGTGGGGTTAATTTTTATCTTTAATCTCTTGGAATTTTTTCTAGCAGTGTTTAGACTCCCCTGATTTGACTCACCTTGGAAATGTTCATTCATTTCCACTCACCAACCCTTACTAACTCATTCATAAACTATGGTATTGCCTTTTATCTAAATTTTTTGTTGTAATTCCCTAAACTTGCACCTACTCATTCATTTATTCATTCATGCAGTATGTCAGTCAATAACTCATCATCCGTTGGGCACCTCCTGTAAGTTCAAGGCAATACTAAGAACATGTAATAGAGAGACCTGTGGTCACTATCCTTAGGGTTGTAACAGTGGTCCACTTTATGCTTTGAATATAGCCCTTGCTGCTCTGCCACTGAAACTTATTTTTAAATGGACATGTTTCTCTTCCTCTCTCCCTGCTCCTCCCTAATCTCTCTCCCTCCCTAATTTCATGGGAAACAGGATTATCTTTCTTCCCATCCTAGGAAGATATATCTGTCCTTGGATACACACCCATCATAGGAACAAAGTAATCCAGACTTTGGGGATGGCACCAGAAGATCTCAGAAATAACTGTCTCCCTAATTAACAAGTGAAGTTACAACTCCAACAGAGAACAAGCGGAATGTAGCCTTTGAGTCAGCTCTTTAAAAGTCCCCTGTTCCCCAGTCAAGAAATGGGCCAAGGAACTGCACAGGCACTTTACAGAAGAAGACACACAGGTAATTAATAAATATATGAAAAAGTGTTCAACATCTCTAGTAATTAGAGAAATGCAAATTAAAACAACTCTAAATTTCATCTTACTCCAATTAAAATGGCTTTTATCAAGAACACAAAGAATGATAGATGTTGCTGTGGATGTGTGGGAAAAGGTACACTTTTACATTGCTGGTGGAGTTGCAAATTGGTGCAACCACTCTGGAAAGCAGTATGTAGAATCCTAAGAAAACTTGGAATGGACCCACCTTTTGACCCAATTATCTCACTCCTTGGTTTATACCCAAAGGACCTAAAATCAGCAAACTACAATAACACAGTCATATCAATTTTTATAGCAGCTCAGTTCACAATAGCTAGATTGTGGAACCAACCTAGATGCCCTTCAACAGATGAATGGGTAAAGAAAGTCTGGTATATATACACAATGGAATACTATTCAGCCATAAAGAAGAATAATATTATGGCATTTGCAAATAAATGGATGGAATTGGAGAATATTTGCTAAGTGAAATAAGCCAAGCCCAAAAAACCAAAGGCCTAATGTTTTCCCTGATAAGTGGAGGATGATATATAATGGGGGTGGGGGTTGGGAATGAGAGAGAATAATGGGGAACTTTAGAATATGTAGAAGAAAATGAGAGGGAGGGGAGTATGAAAGATAGTGGAATGAGACAGACATCATTACCCTATGTACATGTATGATTACACGAATGGTATGAATCTACATTGTGTACAACCATAGAAACAAAATTATGTCCCACATTCGTACAGTCTGTACAAATGCAGTCTGTCAAAATGCAGTCTGTAAAAAATTAAAAGCTAAATAAAATAATAAAAATTTAAAAAATATAAAAAAGAGGACTGGGGAGATAACTCAGTTGGCAGAGTGCTTGCCTCGCAAGTACAAGGCCCTGGGTTCAATCCCCACTGCTGCAAAAAAAAAAAAAAAAAAAAAAAAAAAAAGAAAAAGTCCCCTGTTCCTACTGGGCAGAATCACAGCCTTTGGGACAGGAGTCCTCTGTATTTCTCCTTTACTTGCAAAGCAATAAACCTTCTCTTTCCTTTTTCTCAAAACCGTGTCCTCATTATTGGATTGGCACTGGAAACTATCGGAATCAGATCTGCTACCTTGCTGCTGCCATTATCTCCCTCCCCCACACCACTTTACATCCTAGATTGCTAGCCCCCAAATTTCCTAGTCAAGTCATTTGTCAGATTGTTAGCCCGCGAACCTCCTCGCCAGCCATTGGTCCAATTGCTATTAGCCGCAAAATTCCACTGCTTAAGAATAGCTCCACCACCATTCTCATCTCTCTCTCTCTCTCTCTCTCTCTCTCTCTCTCTCTCTCTCTTTTCTCCACTCTCTCTCTCACCCTGTGGGCACTCTGTCCGCTTAATAAAATCTCTTGTGTGAGTTCCCGCATCCGGAGTGGTTTCTGAGTGCTTTCAGGCACAAGGCCCAAGCTTCAGCAGCAAGGTCTTGCCATCTAAGAGGAAAGACAAATGGCATGAACAGCCGGACTGCCTCCTGGTCGAGCGTGGGAGGTATGTACAGGGAGGTATGGGGGTCCAGGAGAGAAGCTTTAACTGTATGTGGACAAGGAATTGAAGGGACATTTTGGGCTCACCAAGAATGCTTCAGTATTATAAAAGAGGAACATATGCTGTCAACTGTTGGCTTCCTAAGAGTCCACAGAAACACAGGTAGGTCAAGCAAAGCCAAACATTAGGCTTCCTGAGTTAAGAGATAACACCATTTTGACAAAGCCTTGCAGTGTCTAAGGAGGAAGGGAGAGAATTTGGAGTCCTGGATTTAGGACCCTGATGAGGGTAAGCTGATGTGGCAGAAAAAGCTGGCTTAAGGTCTCCCAAGATAGGATCTAGGGGGCTGGGGAGATAGCTCAGTTGGTAAGCTTGCCTTGTAAGCACAAGGCCCTGGGTTTGATCACCAGCACTGCAAAAAAAAAAAAAAAAAAAAAAAGTAAATATTAAATCCAAATATAAGTATTTGATTATTTAGTTACATAATTATTTTATATAACATACTTTGTAAACTAATATATGCATTTAAAACTTTACTTTTCCACCTTCAAATTTAATGAATTCATTTTGTTCAGACTCTCCATGCCTCTTCACATCCATTTGATTGATCACCAAGCCACTTTTCTGAGACGAGTAATAGTTTTCTGAAAATATCATCTGTATTGATTAAGGTTTCTGGAGAAACAAGTACTAATGGCTGATTAGTCAGTTTCCCAAAAGTCTACCAAAAATACATGTAGATCAAACAAAGCAAAACATATTAATCTTCCTGCCATAAAGGATGACACCATAGAAGTATCTAAGAAGAGCAAAAGCAGGAGAAGAGAAAGGATTGGATTCCTGGGCTCAAGTCTCCAAAGATATATATATATATTTACATATATATATGGAGAGAGAAAAAATTATATTTAATACATAGGTATATGTCTATATATATATATATATATATTAGTATTTCTTGTAGTTTAGATCCACTGTGGATAAATTTACTAAGAACTTTCTGTCTGAATAGGTATTTTCTTTTGTTTAATTTTGAAAACAACTTTTGCTGGATACAAATGTTGAGTTGGTAGTTTTGTGTTTTTTTTTCAGCACTAAAGATATTTCTTTATTATCTCTCTGACTTGCATAATTTCTAACAAGAAATCTGTGGGAATTTTTGTCTGTGTTCCCATATTAATTTTATCTGAATGCTTTAAATTTTCTCTTTATCACTAATTTCCAGAAATTAGACTATTATTATCTTTAGTATGAATTTCTTAAGTTTTTTTATGATTTAATTCCAGTGGGCTTCTTGGACCTGTGGGCTATATTGTGAAATTTGAAAATATTACCATTATTTCTCCAGACATTTTTTTGTGCTATGACCCTGCCAGTCCTAGGATTCCAACTACATGAATGTTAGACTGTTAATGTTTTCTCTTCTAGTCAGAACCAGCTATAAAATTTGCAGAGCCCAGTGCAAAATAAAAATGAAGAACCCTTACTCAGAAACAGTTAAGAATCCCAGGAGGCAGCAGCAGAGCTGAGCCAAGCAAAGGCCCCTGCTGAGGATAAGCTGATGGGGCAGACAAGGTTGCACACGTGTGAAGATTGCCCTGTGCACAGGTCACTGGAGGCTTTTTCCATGTGATTTCAGTCTTTTTGTTTGTTCATTTCATCCTTCATCTTTGATAGTTTCCATTGCTATGGTTTTACGATCACCTGTCATTTCTTCTGTATTGTTTAAGCAGCTATCAAGCTCATCCAGGGAATTTTTCATTTGGGATTTTACATTATTAGGTCTAGGAGTACCAATTTGTTCTTGTTTGCATCTTTCATTTCTCCCCTAGTTATGATGTTCATTTATAACTATAGAAATTAAAGTATATATATGCATGTATACAAGTATGTATACATTTTTATACACACATATAAAAATTTAAAATATATACATGCAGTTTCTAAACATATATGCATATAAAACTATTTCTAAAGCCTGATCTAATAATTCCATCATCTCTTTTTATCTGTTTTTATTGACTGATTTTTCTATTTACTGTAGGTCACATTTTCCAGTTTCTTTGCATTTTAATGATCTTTTGATGAAGGGGACATTGTAAATGTTACTGCTATGGTCTGAATGTTTGTTTACCCCCAAAATTCAAAGCTTCCAAGGGGATGGTATTAGGAGGTAGGTCTATTGATAGGTGATTAGATCATGATGGTGAAGCTCTCATGATTAAGATCAGTGCCCTTATAGAAAAGATCACATGGAACTAGCTGATCCTTTGTACCATGTGAGAACACAGAAGAAACCATTCCGTGAACCAGGAACAAGCCCCTTACCAGACAGCAAATCTACTGGTGCCTTGATCTCGGACTTCTCAGCCTTCAGAACTGTGAGAAACAAGCTTCTGTTATTATAAACCACCCAGTTTGCCACATTGTGTTATAGCAGCCTGAACAGACTATGATTGTTATGTTGCTGAGTAACTATGTCATAATTTCTTTCTTTAATGGGGTGTTGGATTGGTTTTGGAAAGCAGTTAATTTACTGACAAATCAAATTGAACATGTTGAGACTTTGTTTTAAGTTACATTATATCAGATCTAAAGTAGCCCTTTTTATAGTGTTGGAATAAATATACTACTAAAGTGTGAACTTCTGAAATTTTTCAACAGAATATTTGGGGTGTTTTGGTTGGCTAGAAAGCCAGTGTCTTTCAGTACTGTTCTATCTCCAGAATCTAGAGGTTGCTATTCAGACCATAGCAATAACATATGCAACGTCCAGCACCACCAAAAGATTATTAAAATGCAATGAAGCAGAATATGTGACCTACAATAGGAACAACACAAAAACCCATAGCTGCTCTTTGCAGCCCTTCCTGGAGCCATCCTATGCAGGTGCAACTGAGCATTCAGACAAAAATCAAGGGACCCCTGAGAAGACTCCTAGAGCTATTCTTCACATAGAGGACCTTCTCTAGGACTCTCCTCCACAAGTTCTAGTCACATCAGCATTTCCAACTCTGATCTCTGCCCAGTAAGATTATTGTTTTTAGGCTCTACTTTGTGCCGTGATTTGGAAAAGTAGAAAAGCAGAAAACCTGGATAAATGTCAACATCCCCTCCATATGTTTTCCCTCTCTCAAGGATGACTACCCTGCTCTGCAGGTTTCCCAGTGCCTGAAAACAGTTGCTGTATATGTTCTTTCCAGTTCAGTAGTTGTTTATTATGGGAAGGTAAGTCCTACTGAATTATTCCACCTTGGACCATTCCCCCTTTTCATATGCCATCCTTCAGTGTAGGGTCACTTCACAATCCTTTCTTCTTCATCTTTACAGCCCAACTCTAGTACTTTCTGCTCTTTGAAATATATGTACCCTTCTCCCCAAGCTCACTTTGCTCTCTCCTGAACATGTATAGCATTTGTTATCTCATTTGACATTTAGTATAAGTATCAGGGACAGGAATTCATGGACTAAGCATAATGGCTAATAATACTATTTTTTTTTTAGAATATCCTTCTTTTAAACTTTCCCTCAAAATTACAGAATCTAGAATAGTTCGTGTTAATCAGCTCTTTATCTCTGTGGCAAAATACCTGAGAAAACAGCTTAAAAGGAGAAAGGATTTATTTTGACTCATGGTTTCACAGGTTTTGCCCATGGCAGGCTGGCCCATTGCTGTGGGCCTGGGTGAGGCAGAACATCATGGCAGAAACAGTGCCATGGTGCAGAGCTGCACACCTCACGGAGGTAGGGAAGCAGAGAGAGGGAGAGAGAGAGAGAGAGGAGAGAAGGAGGAGAGAGAGATAAGAAGAAGGAGGAGGAGGAGCAGGAGGGTGGGGGAGGAGGAGGAGGAGAGACAGAGAGAGGAGAAAGGAGAGAGAGAGATAAGAAGGAGGAGGAGCAGCAGGAGGAGGAGAAAGAGACAGAAAGAGAAGAGAGAGAGAGAGGAGAGAGAGGGGAGAGGAGAGAGAGAGAGATAAGAAGGAGGAGGAGGAGGAGGGTGGGAAGGAGGAGGAGAGAGAGATGGAGAGAAAGGAGAGAAGAAGGAGGAGGAGGAGGAACTGTGAACCCAAAATAAACATTTCCTCCTCTAAGTTCTTCTTGTCAGGCATGTTTTTCACAGTGATGAAAAGCTAATTAAAACATCTACTTCACCAACTAGACCCCACCTCTTACGGTTTCCACCACCTCCAGTAATACCATAAAATTATGAATCAATCAATGGACTGATCCTCTCATGAAATTACAGCCTATAGTCCAGTTACTTCCTGAAGGCCCCACCTCTGAACACTGCTATACTGAGGAACAAGTCTTCAATACATTGAGCCTTTGGGGGACATTCCAAATCTAACCCCTAACACTCATCCACATCTTTCAAAATAATAAATACCACCCTTGGTAAAGCCAAAACATATGCTATATACCTATAAAAATAAAAGTTTGAATCAGGTATTATACATAACTATTTTTACTTTCAGGAAGCATATTTATACTTCACTAGATTTCAATTATATGGACAATACATGCATAATTTTTAAAGGCTTACTCAAATATGTTATTCAGCAAATTTCAAATGTATTGGCAAATGCACTGCCAAGCTAACCTGCTTTTGTATAATAACCAGAATACAGATAGTTCTACCAACTCTATGGACTATTTAACCTTCTTTAATATGTGTCCTTGATTAGTTTTCATGCTGTTCTTTTTATGAATTGCATATGTTTGCTCTACAAACCTGTCATTATTATTCAGTAGTATAAATAAAGAGCTACTTCACAACCCAGATGCCTAGGAATGGATGAATGGATTAAGAAATTGTGCAATGGAGTTCTACTCAGCCATAAAAAAGAATGAAATTATGGCATTTGCCAGTAAGTGCAGGGAAATGGAGAATATCAGCTAAGTGAAAGTAGACACACTAAGAATGTTTTCTCTCATATGCAGAAGTTAGAGTAAAACAAAGGGAAGGGAGAGGAAGGATAAGATTACATAAACCTAACAAATACAAATTAATAGATGAGTAAAATAAAGTGTAATAGAGTAAAGGAAGGAAAAAGGGAGAAGATGGGAGGGATAAGTGGGGAGTGAAAAGGGGGTATCATGAAACAAAATCAATTTCTATGCATGCATGGGTATGTCAGGATGAACCCAACTACCTTGTATAACCATAAAGTTCTAATTTAAAAAAAAAAAGAGTTGCTTCATAGTACACAGTCAAAACAAACTGAAAAACCAAACATGATAAGAGTAGATGACAACTGTCATCCATAAAACTCAGTTTTAAGTTATCTGAATTCATCAAAACTCTCTAGCTGTTCTCATTAACCGACTTATTCTAATTGTTAAAATTAATTCTTATTAATAAAATACTGTTTGTACATAGTCTAATTTATAAGATTTACATATTGGGAGATGATGTAATATTATTTTCACTAAATAGATTGCCTCTTCCAAAAATAATTTTTGAAAACTACTATTTAAGATGAAGAGAAAGCTTCAATGTTCAGGGCAATCCTAGTTTGTGGCTTAGGAACTTTGATCTTCCCTGAGTCTCCTGGTCTTTTCTTTTTCACCTTTTTGTGATCTCCTTTTCCCCCATTTCTACTTCTTGTGATATGCAGAAAAACTGTTCATCATGAAGTTTTTATACCCATCATATCTAGTAACAGCATAGAAATAATAAAGTTTAATTTCTGCATCCTCTACTGCTAAACATTTGTTGTTTCAATTATTCATTATAATTAATGCTTTCATAAAGGTGTTAAGATTATAAATTTTTTTCATATTTTGGACCATTATGATAGACAAAAGTAGTGGAGTATTGGAATACTGGAGTACTGCATATTTCTTAAGAGATATTTAGCAAATTATTTCTGGAGGCAGGGAGAGCCACTTCAAATTAAAAAATAAATACTACCTACAGTCATCAGTTCAAATTTAGTTGCATGGAAAACTCTCTGCTTTTTAGTCATAGATAATAACCTATTCAACATTTACCTTGCATTGCTTGCTCCATAAAGTCTTCCCTCACCTCCAACATTGGGTGCTGGGTATTTTTTCTGTGAGCCTTCCAGGGCCCCCTTTACTTTTTCCTCCAATACCTTTCATAATGCTGTTTCATAAATGCTTGTTCATATCTACCTCATCTCTCAAATGTTACATTTCTGTCAATGGATTTGTTTTCCCACAATTCAGAAGTGTCTGGCACATAGCAAAACTGTTACAATTTATGCTGAAACAATTCTCATCTTTAAGGAAGTGACTACATATCCTCCTCCACATCCTGAAAATTAAGTTTGGGATTTTATTTTAATTTTTGTTCCATTAAATTCAGCAATGCTTAGCACACTTTGTACATTAGCTGGTTGGTTCTTCAGTTTAATACCAAACACAATAGTCCAGAACAAACCGAATCTAACCGAGTGTACTATTTTGGGAGTTGGAGATTCGAAGATGCTCCAGCAGCTAGGTTATGTTTGCTTTCTTTTTTTTTTTTTTTTTAAGGGTACAAATTTATTTTTTATTTTACAGATAAAGAGACTTAGGCTTATGAAGGTAAAATAAATATAATGAATTGTATAAAGTCACACAGTAAGAAGAAAGCTGAGGTTCACCCTAGCTGTCTTACCAAGATCTCAGGATGAAAAATGTGAAGAAAAGAGAAGAAAGTCCCTTCAATTGTCTTGAGTTATTTCTCTGATTATTTAATTATACAGTACCCTTTTTTTTTTAATTTAAACAAATGGGATAAATGTTGTTTCTCTATTTGTACATGGAAAAACTAAAGGACGTATGTTTGCTTTCTTTATTAAGTCCATTTTACCACTCATATCCCTTGAGAGATGGGCAGTAATCACTGCCAGGCTCACAGATTCTCTGGCCTCTTTGGTGTCTCTTATTCCATGTTACCATCTGAAACAAGGGCTACCAACAAGAATAAGAGCTTATAGGTCATAATTCAGGCTTGTGCATGGAGTCCTGCAGTTTAAGCTGTGAGAAGATTTTTTAGAACTTGAATTCTGACTGGTACTGCCTGGAACATCCATCAAAGGCCAGCAAAGTTACAGAAAACAGGAGGAAAACAGGATTTAGGAGGTATATGAGGGAAACCTAAGGGAACACCCTCAAGAAAGGGCCTCTTCAAAAGATAGGTCTTTTACACTTTTCTTGACTCATAATTACGTTTAAATCATGTCTAAAATGCATGTGAAATATCAAAAGTAAATTAGCAGAATGCAAATAAACTTGAATGCAAGGACAATGGATCCTGATTACCAAGCACTTGGCTTAGTAGTCAGGATCTTTATCACTCTGGCTCCAACATAATTTCTCAGGTTTACTGTCCTCTAACTTCAAAGTATTCAGAATTCAAATACAAATAAGAATCCATCCCTATGCAAAGAGAGATCTCCTGTGGGAAAGACCAGTTTAGTCTACAGGCTATCATGTCCACAGTATCATCATCCTATACAACATTTCTCATCACCCAACAAGGAAGGGAAGGACCATTAAATCGTGACCACTCATGGGTCACATTTCCAGAATCAGAGAAGAAACTGTATGTCTGGTCCATGTGTTTGTGCTAAACTCTTCTCTTTCAGTTTTATCTTTCTTAACTCTGTATTGGCATCACCCTGTAGGAGTGATCTCTTAAGAGTTACTACACTTTGATTTTTAAAATGGTGCTAAAAACACAAAAACCTATAGATACAGCTTTGCTAAGAAAAAGAAAAAAAAAACTCTTCAGTCTTTTATCCTTCTTATCTTCAAATTTCCTCGTAAATAAAATTATATGGTTAGATCAAATGATCAGTGTGTTTTCTTCTAGTTCATTCCAACTCTGCTTTGAAAGGGAATTTACTGATTTATGATCAAGACAAGGTGAAGTCTTTGTTCTTCTTCTGATTTATTTTGTTTATAATTCCTTAATGAAAACATTTCTTTGGAAAAATATTAACCTATGGTAGTCTGAGGTAAAGTTAGATGATTATCCATTAACAAGAAACAGTAAATTAGCAGCGCCCCTGGTCATTTTGAAAGAAATTACTGGGGAACCCTAAATTTTTTTATTCTGTTAGCAGGGGTGGTTTCTGTTGTTATTGTTGCCTAAGTAACTGACATTAAAGTTCAGAATCATTGACTCTTCTGGCAGAGGCAGGAAAGAAGCTCCAGGCACCTTTACAAAAATAAAGCCCACCTACTCCCAGGACATGCCAAGGTCCTTGCCAAACAGGAAAATAATTTCATTCTCAGTATTGATTTTTCTGGTCTGATCCTGGAAATTTTAGGTTTTTCTACTTTGAAGATGTACTTTTTCTAAGAAATTTCTAATTAGAGACCCCAGAAGGTCTTCAAAGTCTTTCCTAGTGAGAATATTGAAAAGTATACTCAAAAAAGAGGTTCCTGGTAGAATGAGACAGACATTATTTCACCATATACATGCATGAAAAAAATTTTTTAAAAAAAAATATTAAAAATCTAAAAACTGGAGGTTCCATGGCCATTCTTCCTACTCCTTCCCACCATTTCTCACTCGTGGAAGTCAGAACAGAACAATCACCCTAAGATGCATATTCTTATTCAAGATTGTGCAGTACACATATGAATGCCACATGGGGAACAGAGCATAACATTCCCATTAAAAGACAGTTATTCTCAAGAGAATTTATGGATTTCAGATCAACTTAAACTAGCCCCCTCCCCTTGCCCCACTTGGCCAACAGGAAGAAATCTAATTACAAGTAGGGAACTGCTCATTCAATCTCCTTTTGAAAGGTCTGAGCTTTTTAGGTTCCTTTTAAGACTCCAGGAGTAACTCTAATTATCCAGGAATTTAGTAATTTGCTTCTAGAGTGTAGTTCCTTTTTGGAACTTCACTAATCTCTCAGTGGAGAATAGGTAAGTTATCTACACAAATCAATGTGCTTGACTTGCAGATGCAGAAGGAATAACTATATTCCTCTATTCATCCCTGGTTTCTCATTGATATGAGGCACATATATACCAGATGGAGTGCAAATCAGTCATTGGGGGTGCAAAAGGGAAGCCCAAAGCCAGTTTGGGATTGGTGGGATAGGTCCATATGCCAGAGGAGTACTCCACAGCAGTCACAAGGAAGGAAAGAAAGGTAGGCATCCTGCTTATCATGGGTTAAAAAACCTTCACCTCTGAAAGGGAAAAAGAAGCAGACCCTGCTCACTACATACATGAACATTTTTACTGTTACTATTAAAAGCATATAATTATCAAAGATACCTCAAGCCTTCTCCCATATCTTCCCACTTTGCCTCCTCCTTATTTTCAGGTATTCTACATAACTTTTTACTTTTAGGACTTTCGTCCTTGTTCTCTATCACCTTCTGACATAATAAGGCTCAGACAATTGACTCAATTATGACTTTTGGACTTATTTTATCAGATTAAGGGTCTCTTTCACTATTGTTATTTTATTGTAACTAGTTGCATTTTATAGTCTGGATTTGTTTCCATGTAACAATGAATCTTAAAGATTGTTCCAGTGCTCGCTTCGGCAGCACATATACTAAAATTGGAACGATACAGAGAAGATTAGCATGGCCCCTGCGCAAGGATGACACGCAAATTCGTGAAGCGTTCCATATTTTTCTGCAATTTAAAAAACTGATACACGTCTTTTTGTTACTAATATATTTTTACATTTTTGATTAAAGCCCTTTGTCCAAAAAAAAAAAAAAAAAGATTGTTCCATGTCAATAAATTAGCATATACTATAGGAATATCACATTCATTTTTATAACTCTTGCTACTCACTTTACTCACCTACTGAAAAACAGGGTGATTCCACAGAACACACTTGAACATACATCTTTGAATATATGTGGAATTAACTTTCAACTGAATTCCTAGGAAGGACCCTTGGAATAAATGATAGTATTTTTTTCAAATTATTTTCCCAAATCCAGAATAACATTGATACCAAAATTCAATAAACATAGCACAAACAGAAACTATGGACTAGTATCACTTGGAACATTGTACAAGAAATCCTCAACTAAATATTGGCAAATAAAATCCAGCAATATATTCAAGAATCATTTGCCACAACCAAATGAAATTTATGCCACAATAAATCTGATACTGTACTCCTAAATGCCTCAGTATCCCCAAAACCTAGAACAGTAGCAGTGCCTTGCAGTTTAGGTAAATATACATTAAATTGAAGAATAAATGGAAGAATATAAAAAACTTTAATATAATTTATCATGTTAATAGATCTAGTGAGAAAAATCATGCAACCATTTATGTAGATTTCAAAAAGTCTTTCAAAACTTCATATTTTTGAGGTTTAAAAAAGCAAGAAGATAGCATATTTTTAACATTTTTAGAATGAAAGACCAATAAGCACATACATTACAGTTACTTCAAATATAATTCCAGAGGTTCAATCCATGGTTGGCTGACTCCATTGCTCTGGGCCCGAGGTGAGTCTGAGGAAACCACAGAAGAGCATGGAGAAGAAACTGCTTACCCCATGGCAACTGGGAAACAGAGAGAGAAGAGGAGGAGCCAAGGGTCAAGACACAATCCCCAAGGCCAAGCCCCAGTGACCCACTTCCTCCAGCCAGACCCCACCTGCCCATAATTACTACCCAGCATTCCATTGAAATTGTTAATCCATCGAATGGATTAATCCACTGATTAGGTCACTGTTCTGATAGTCTAAACATTTCTTGTAGTAAGACAGGAGTCTTTGGGGAACACCTCAAATCCTAACCAAACATACATTTTAAATGTTAAAAGATCATACTCTGACTATCCCTTTAACATAGCCTTTAGTAATATATAAACTTTCCTGATCAATCTTTGTCAGTTGCCCTAATTTCCCCACTGTTCAGTGGGAGAGGAATGCTCAGCTCCTGTTTGCCTGGGTTCAATGATATTGATCCCCCAACTCTGAGGAGCTCACCAGCCCTAATTCAATTCACATTGCCTGAGTAGGTCTCTGTGTAGTGTGGTTATTCAACTATCTGAATTCCTGCCTCAGTGGGTTACTCAATGAAATTGTTTGTTGAAAAAATAATTAAGTGAATATATAAAAATCAAGGTCCACATCTACTTTTTAAAATTTTTCTCATTTTATCTCTGTGCCAAGGAGAAAATAAAACCTACTGATCTCTACAGAAGAGCAGGTGTCTTACCTGTTACTTCATCCAATCACGTGAACCATATATTATACTCACCATTTTACCAATGAGGAATATGAGATTCAGAGAGGTCATTTACACAGCAAATAAATAACAGAAGTGGGATTTTAACCCAGATCTATCTGTCTTCAAAACCCCAACGTTTTACATGATGTTTTCTTGATGCTGATTCTTAAAGATTACAACTATAATTTTGTGACTTTTTATTCTGGAATTTTTAAGGAAGGATTACATTTCAAATGAAGCATGTCACTTGTATTTTCCATAAAGGTACATACACCCTATTTGTCAGATAAAACTCAGAACATGTAATGACAACCTAGTCCATAGTAAACATATTAAATATTTATCAAATTTGCTGAATAAAAAGAAAGAAAATGTTTTACTTTTACATATAAACTGAAAGCAAAAACCATAAATGAAATAGTAAAACACAAAACCTATTGATTTCACGATCAATAAGTCATTGTTGCAAATTGTGCCTTCATATGTATTATAGCTTCTTGCTCAGAGTCCACAAGTAACCTTAGTAACAGCATGGTAGATACTGCATACTTCTGAGAAGTAGAAACAAACAACCCAGTTAAGAAAACTGTCTCCCTTAACATGTCAAATAACAAAATGAAGTTTTTCAGAGTTCATTTCATCTATGCATGATATATTTAACCTAAGTGTCTAGAGACAGGTGTATGGATAAATGGACTGTCTTGTGGAATATTATTCAGCTTTTAAAAATAAATTCTGTTGTACACTACAGCAACAGTGAACTTTAAGGACATTATAAGTCAGTCAGCAAAAGAAAAATACTACTTGATTCCAATTACATGAGGTATCTAAATTAGGCAGGTACCCATTCCATCATGTAGTTTAGAAAACAGGCACCAAATGGATAGTACAACTATACAAAGGCACACACAGAGAGACCACGCCCCCTGGATGTTCTACACCTGCTTCTGCACCCGCTTCTCAACAAATCCACCTTTTTTCTCACTTCCACCTCCACTAGAAGAAAGATCGTCATCTCCTCCTCTTTTCTGCCTTCATGCTACCTGGTACCTCTATTACAGCTCTGACTAGTTATGCACCTGACCTGTCTGTTTCCCAGGACCAGACTGAGAGCATCTAGAAGGGCAGAGATAATCTGAAAGTCTCTTAGATTCTCCAAAAGTAAATCCAACATCATCATTAACTGGAGGCAGTATCTTTAAAAATGTTGGCTGAGTATTCATTCACTCATTCAGATATTATTCATTCAGAATCTCACTTCTCTGGAAAAAAATGAAAAGTTTCAAGCATAATAATAGCCAAACTGATGTTTAAGTTAATACTTGCCAGGAATCTGGCCCATACACTTTTCCAACCATGGCAAAATATACTTTAATTCTAGCAGATTATTATCATCTAAGTAATTTGTATTTTCAATATAAGTCAAAGACACTTGAAGTATTTTTTAAATTAAAGAGTCAAACGCCATTACTTTACTGATGAGGAAATGGAGGCCAAGATGGTCGAAGGACAAAAACCACTCACATGAGTGAATGGATGATTTGGGGCCACAACCTAATCTCCAAACCCTGTCTAGTTTCTCTTCCACATCATGGTATTTAAACAATATTTTGTATTACTAGCTAATTATCTCTACCTGATGGTGTGTGATTAAACAAATATGTTTGCCTAGGTTAAAACCCTCCAGCATTATATTTTTAAATGTTAGTCATGCAGAGCCACAAATATCTCTTCCAACATTCTTCATGTTAAACTAATAGCACACATCAAAAATCTACCCCCAAATAGACTTATTTTCTAGCATCTGGTGATATAGGCATGAAAGCAGAGATGTTCATTTTCAAAAAGTTCAGTTAGTTTTCAAACATTTCTATTCTGTAGAAAACTGTTTTTCCCCCTCTAAGTTGTAACTGCTAAGATTTATCACATATTTGATTGTTGACTGTTATTTCAGGTTAATAATGCATTCATTCATAGGATTGTCAAAATTTGGGCAAAATTCGGGTCATATTTTTACTAAAAATTTATTTGTTGTTGATCTAAAATTTAAATTTAATTAGACCTATATACTTTATTTGCTTAATCTGGTAACTCTATTATTTCATAAATATTATTTTATATTGTAAGTGCCAGGTCCTTATAATATACAATGATCCAAAGGAAATCAGCACCTTCTCTCATACAGCTTGTTTTGTACATGGAGAGCTTTATTACTGATGAATAATATATCAGGTAGGGACAAGTAAAATGAAGAAAATGAAGAAGTAAGATGTGTAATCAGGGCAGATGCTATCATAAAGTAGGAGACATCATACACATGTCTTCCAAGGGACATGGAACCCTACAGGAATATAGCTGGGAGTGATCTAATCAGATGGAAAAGAAAGTATAAACCATGGAGAGTGTATAATCTTGAGGATCTGGATGTAGGCAAATAATCGAGAGGAAATAAGGTTGAAAAAGTCGTCTGGAGACAGATCATGAGAATATTTATAGGTTACAGTAAAGCTTTTAGCTTTTAGTCTAAATGCGTGGGGAGTCAGCGGGGTGGTTAGCACAGGAGAGCAAGACAATGGTTAACATAGAGTTCAGACAATGCAGATGTTCAATCATAGATAACAGTGGCTTGGACCTGAGATGTGGTTAGCTTTGGGACATCATTTGCTAATCGATTGAGACTAGGGCATCAAAGAAAGAAATGAGTAAGAGATGATTCCAAGATCTTTGAGCAACTCAGGAAATTAAATATCATTTAGGAGGATGGGAAACATTACAGGAAGAATAGAATTAAAAGAAGGTGAGAAATCAGAAGTTCACTTCTAGAAATTTTAAATCTGAGATAGTTGTGAGATATCTAATCAGCAAGTAGAAGCAATCCATAGTCCAGGGAAAATTCTGGACTGGAGACATAATTTTGCTATAATCAGGATATAGATGTTATGAAAATCTTGAGATGAGAACACTGAGAGAAAAAGTAAAGGAAGAGAAAATATTTAGGCCTGAGTCCTGAATCCTCCAACCGTTTTAAAGTCTAGAAGAGGAAGATAATATAGCAAAGGAAGCTGAGTAATAGTGGTCCATGAAGGAATTCTGTGGGATATCTCCAAGGCCAAGTGAAGCTAGGGTTTCAAAAAGGAAAAAGTGTAAAACTCAATGATGTGCTCTTGAAATGAGGACACGATATGGACATTGACTTTGGTGACATGGAGGTCTTTGGTAGCCTTAATAAGAATTGTTTCAGCAGAATAACTCCCAGAAAGACTGTGAGTCAAGGAAGTCAAGATAACATCTATAAACAACTGCTTCAGGGAGCTTTCTATAAAAGGAGGAACTATGGAATGTTAGCTAGAGGGAAATGTGGCATCCTGGCATGGTTTTTTAATTTAAGATTAGAAATATTGTATTATGTTTTAATTCTAGTGGGGAAAATAGTGACTATGTAGGAATGACAGTAGATAATTATAGAAGTAAACATGATAAATATGGAAGAGGGGATTGGGTCCAGTGCCCAAAGGGTCAGATTGCTCTCATATAGGGACATCAACAGCTCCTGAAAAAATAATAGGGAGACAATAGGATATAAACTCCAAAGCACGCTGGCTAGTAGATTTGGTCTGCATGGATCACTTCTATTTTCTCAATTAACTAAACTCTACCTGCTCTAAGTTACAAATAAACTAGAAAGTGAGGTCCATGAGGGAATAGATTATTGTCTACTGTGCTCACAAGTAAATCACTGCTTAGAATGTTGCCTATACATGGGAGATGCTCAAGAAATATTTGGTGAGTGAAGAAGGAATCACTGTATCTTTAGCCTTTTTTGTTGTTACAAATAGTCTTCTCACCCACAAATATTCAACCTTATCACCTCATCTTAGCACATTTTTAGGAGCACTTTCCCAATTGATTTTAAAAAAATATGTGGCCTTTTAAGGCAGCAATTTGTGGTTTGCATTCATCTATTTTTAATTTGTCAAAACATTGTTTTGCAGTATCTAATGGGGAGTTTAAAAGTTTCATGAACTAAAAAGGCACATTTTGTCAAAATTAAATGAACTCAAAAGAATGAAAAGTTTGGGTTGAGTTCAAAATTTTTGAGTTTCCCAAATAAAAAAGTGAACAAACTTGGAGTTTTTATTTCTTGCATTTGGATATTAAACATATGAAATCCAAGGGTCCAATCTGGACTAAAGGAATAAAAATTTGGAGAAAAACCCAACTGTGATATGTTTTGAAAGACTCTTAAACCAAAATCACATTAAATGGACTACTTAGCAACCACATTTTTTAAATTTCAGTTGTTTTTCTATAGAAACAATAATAGAAACTTTTTTTTTTTACTACATCCTAAACTGTTTCTACTCATTTAACAGAAATGGGTGGCTTGGTACATTTAATGAGAAGAGAAAAACAGAAGATCCACCACTCTTCAAGTAATTAAGGATATTAATCTGATTCTTTCTCATAAAATTGATTAATAAGCATGTAAAAATATTTCATTTTGCTAGCAAGCACAGAAATGCAAATAAAAGCAACAGGTCATCATTTCACCTATTAAGAAGCTAAAAACAGCTGGGTGTGGTGATATGTGCCTATAATCTCAACAGATCTCAAGGCTGAGGCGGGAGGATGGCAAGTTCAAAGTCAGCCCTAGCAACTTAGTGAGACCCTGTCTCCAAATAAAATGTTAAAACGGCTCAGGTGTGCGTCAGTGTTAAGTACCTCTGGGTTCATCTCAGGTACAAAAAAAAAAAAAAAAAAAACTGAAAAACATGTCCATTCCATGCCCATACATTTTCCATATTTTTTATGATTTTCATGATTTCCTTAGGATAAATTCTTCAGCATGAGATAATTAGATGAAAAGTCTTGGAAATGCATAGTTAAAATACTATGATTATTGAAAACACAATTACATAGTATTCTACTAGCATTAATTTCTTGTCAATTAATTTTTAATTTAATGTACAATAAATTCATCCTTCTCAGTGCATGTCCTATAAGTCTAAAAATTGTATAGTCACAGGACCATTCAGAGTCAAGATGTAGAACAGGTCCATCACCCCAAAGTGTCTCTTTATTATTCATTCTTTTCCCACCCCAACTCCTGGGAACCACTGATTTGTTCTCTGTACTTACAATTTTCTTTTTCCATAAAGCCATATAACTGGGCATATACACTATGAAACCTTTCGAGTCTAGCTTATTTCACTTAACATAAAGCATTTGAAAATTTTTCCATATTGTTGCATGAATCAATTGGTTGTTTGTTTGTTTGTTTGTTTTTTCTATTTTATTTTTGAGTAGTGTTTCATGGTGTGCAGGTACCACAGTTTGGTTTTCCATTGATCTGTTGTTGAGTTGTTTGCACTTTTTAGGAGGGTTTTTCTGTGAACCTAAACTTTTTTGGTACCAGGGATTGAACCCAAGCAGGCATAACCACTGAGCCACTCCCCCCGCCCTTTTTTATATTTTTTATTTAGAGACAAGTTCTTGCTAAGTTGCTTAGGGCCTCACTAAGTTGCTGAGGCTGGCTTTGAACTTGCAATCCTCCTGCCTCAGTCTCCGGAGCTAGTGGGATTATGGGTGTGCACCACCACAGCCAATCTTTTTTTTCTCCTGAGTTAATCAACACTTTTGTTAACAAATTTTATGTCATAATTATTTTGTACTTTTTAAGTACCTGGTAAAATTTTAAGTTATCCAGGAAATATGGTACTCTAGTTTGAAGAACCGGGCTTAGGTAAAACCATATCCAGGAAAAAGTACATAAAGTTTTGGGCACCTAGTTAAAATTGGAAAGTACTGAGGATAAAAAGATACCGTATCCTCCAGCAGGGCCCAGTGGTGCATGCCTGTAATCCCAGGAGATCAGGAGGTTGAGGCAGAAGGACTGGGAGTTCAAAGCCAGCCTCAGCAACAGTGAGGCACTAAGCAACTCAGTGAGACCCTATCTCTAAATAAAATACAAAATAGGGTTTAGGATGTGGCTCAGTGTTTGAGTGCCCCTGAGTTCAATCTCTGGTACCAAAAATGATACCCTCTAAATTAAAATTAATTGTGAAGCCTTAAAATACTCAAATAGTGACAGAGAAGGGGTTGTTACGTTAATATGATTCCAACTTTCAAAAGTTACTTTGAATGCTTTTGCTGATTATGGGGAAACATGCAAGAAGACATGAAAACTTCTCATTTAAATTTCACTTAATAAATTAAAATATGAATAATCAGTATTGAGTCAATAATATTTTTATTTATAAAAATAAAATAATAATTGTCCTCTACCTGCAAAGAGTTTACAGATTTGCTGTGGGGAAGTTGTCTTGTAACTAGAGATGAATGACAATCCCAGAGGGAAAATTACCAAATCCAGATGGACTTCAGAGTTGGGATCTGTGGGGAAGACTGTGGGAGAAAAAGGGAAGGGCAAATTTTACTGTGTCCTGAAGAAGGGGTGAGATATTTCATTTAAAATGTTAATCATCTATAATCCATACACCTCAAAGTGTAAAGCAGTTAGGCTCTTGAAACTGATAATTTTTTTTTGCCTGTTCTCATGCAGCTACATGAGTCACAATACCACCCAAGATAATTAGAAAACCCTTTTAGCACCCAAATGGCAGGAAATAGTTGTCTGTGTATCCAGGGCACATCACTAAATATCGTCTTCAAATGTGCCAGATAACACCCATCAGATCAATTACACAGCACCACTATTAAATTTAGAGAACATTAACAGAGAAGGATGAAGGACTAATGAGTCATTCCCAAATAAAACTGATTCCATTTGTACAACAAACTAATCAAAGTCAGATGTAGTAGCTAAATCTCAATTCACGTATATTTCTGTAGCCAGAAGATGTGTCTTTCTGTAACACCAATGCTTATGTGGTTTAGTAAGTTTTCCTAAACTGTGCCCATTTAACATATCAAACGAGAAAATTACCATCGTTCATTTAGAAAGTACTTTTTCACAAAAAGCACATAAACGAGTACATGTTCCTCTTCATTTTCATTGCTCCCCTCCTTGCCCAGCTTTCTTCCTTCCCACCCAGCCCACTCCTCTCTTCCCATAGGCACATCCCGCAAATATGCACAAAGTCATCAAAGAAGAATATGTGATTCCTAGACATCTAGTCACCAAGAATTATAAAGCTATTGACTATCAATTAATGTTTTGATGTGAAATAAATATATAAGACACGTATATGTAAAATACATGTGTAGTTAAGACATAAACGTATTCCTTCATTAACCAATACAGCAAATATTTTTTTTCTTTTTTTTTTTTAGGTTAGCATTTTTTTTATTTTATTTTATTTTTATTGTAAACAAATGGGATACATGTTGTTTCTCTGTTTGTACATGGCGTAAAGGCATACCATTTGTGTAATCATAAATTTACATAGAGTAATGTTGTTTGATTCATTCTGTTATTTTTTTCCCTCCCCCCCCCCCCCCCCCCCCTCCCCACCCCACTTTTCCCTCTATACAGTGCTTCCTTCCTCCATACTTGACCCCTCCCTAACCCTAAATCTAACCCTAACACTAACCCCTCCCTCCCCCCATTATGTGTCATCATCCACTTATTAGCGATATCATTCTTCCTTTGGCTTTTTGAGATTGGCTTATCTCACTTAGTATGATATTCTCCAATTTCATCCATTTGCCTGCAAATGCCATAATTTTATCATTCTTTATGGCTGAGTAATATTCCATTGTGTATATATACCACAGTTTCTTTATCCACTCATCAATTGAAGGGCATCTAGGTTGGTTCCACAGTCTGGCTATTGTGAATTGAGCAGCTATGAACATTGATGTGGCTGTATCTCTGTAGCATGCTGATTTTAAGTCCTTTGGGTATAGGCCAAGGAGTGGGATAGCTGGGTCAAATGGTGGCTCCATTCCAAGTTTTCTAAGGAATCTCCACACTGCTTTCCAGAGTGGCTGCACTAATTTGCAGCCCCACCAGCAATGTATGAGTGTACCTTTCTCCCCACATCCTCGCCAACACCTGTTGTTGCTCATATTCTTGATAATCGCCATTCTAATTGGGGTGAGATGGAATCTTAGGGTGGTTTTGATTTGCATTTCTCTTATTACTAGAGATGTTGAACATTTTTCCATATGTTTGTTGATTGCTTGTAGATCTTCTTCTGTGATGTGTCTATTCATTTCCTTAGCCCATTTGTCAACAGGATTATTTGAATTCTTGGAGTAAAGTTTTTTGAGTTCTTTATAGATTCTGGAGATTAGTGCTCTATCTGAAGTATGATTGGCAAAGATATTCTCCCACTCTATAGGCTCTTTCTTCGCATTGCTGATAGTTTCCTTTGCTGCCAATACAGCAAATATTAATGACATGTCTCACATGAGCTGGGCTCAGAGATATTCTGTGACATTCACAACCCCTGCCCTCGCTGTGCTCAGAGTCTAAGAGTACAGGCAAGGAGATAAAGCAGTTATAATCCAGGGCAGTGCACAATGAAAGAGGCAGAGTAGTGTGGAACACAAGAAAGGATCATCCTTCCCAGACTGAGTACGTAAAATCTCTAAAGATAAAAAATAAATAAATAAATAAAATTCATACACACAAAAAAAAAATCTCTAAAGATATAATCCTTGACTGAGTCTTGAAAAGGCAAGTGGAAGAAATCAGAAAAAAAGAAATAAAAAATAAAAGGGGGCATCTATTGGAAGCCATCCATGGTTTGTATGAGAACCAAGCATAGCGGAGCCATTAACTAGGAGGATCTGGCCTCAGGAACTCACGGCTATTGACAATTGTTCAAGTATGCCTGAGTCATGTGGTTATCCTGCCTTGGTTCACCGCTGAAGTTCAAATACAAGCATTGGATGTGGGAGTGACTAGTTAGAGCCAAATGGCTTGCTTACCTCCACCCCCATCCTGTTTTTCGAGGAAGAAGGTCCTACCGGTCCCCTTTTTAATCTACCGCTATAAAATAAAAAGCAAGGGCAGGCTCCTTCCTTTCTTAGAGCCAGACCTTTCTGAACAGCTCAAACGGTCATGCCCCTGCTCTTAAAATAATTGTCTTCTGTCGTTATTTCTGATAAATAAATTTCATAGTTTTTATTTCTCAGCTAACCCATCCCTCCGACAGGAACGCTTTCCCTCGCCACTCAGGACTGCCTGAAAAGGCATCCCAATCAGAGGATACAGCAAGTAAGAGATGTTTTTGTGGAACTGCAAGTGGTTTGTGCAAGGCCAGGCATGTAAATTGTGCTTGGAGATCTGTAATAAACTAGAATTCATCACAGTTTTAGTTTATAAGACTCTCAATTTTCACACATGATATCTCTCTTCCCTTCCTACAAGTTAAGCATTTTTAAATGAACATGAAGTTAATATAGTTTCTTTGGAAGGCGGCTTTGTGCATGTACTCTCTCTGTAAGCCCTGGTCACATAGTGGGGTGCCAGGCTTGGAGTCCTCTCCCAACCATAGCTAAGCTATGGAACCAACCTAGGTCCCCTTCAACAGATGAATAAAGAAACTGTGGTATACATACACAATGGAATATTATTCAGCCATAAAGAAGAATAAAATTATGGCATTTTCAGGTAAATAGATGGAGTTGGAGAATATCATGCCAAGGGAAATAAGCCAACCCCAAAAATCCGAAGGCCTGAATGACTTATTTGATAAGTAGATGATGATACATAACAAGTGGGGAGGGGATAAGGCAAGAATGGAGGAAGGATGGATTGTGCAGAAGAAAATGAGGGGTGGGGAAGGTGTGGGGGGAAGGAAAGATAATAGAATAAGACAAACATCATTATCCTATGTACATGTATGATTACACAAACAGTGTGATTCTACTTCATGTGCAATCAGAGAAATGAAAGTTGTACCCCGTTTGTGTACAATGGATCAAAATATAATTTTTTAAAAAGGTGAAGGTTGAATGAAGATGCCAGGAATTAAGAGTTATCAGTTCCATAGACTCTCTACCAAGAAAAGGTGCTAGCTACAGGAAGAACCAGGCTGAGAGAACCCATGAGTGCTGTCACCAGCAATGCCAAAAAGGTGAGATTGCCTGAGCTCTTTGGAGAGCACATCTCGCTGGCATATGTCATAGATACTATAAGAGTGGAGTTACAAGAACTGTTTGCCCTGCTGGGTTTCTGTCTTCTTTTGGACCACTCCTTTCTATGCCCCATTCCTCCCTCTTGCAATAAGAATGTTTAGTCCAAGCCACTGTATAATGGATGTATATAACTTGCTTTTGATTTTTACAGGGCTCATAGATAAGAATTTGCCTTGAGTCTTGGATAAGACTTTGGACTCGGATATTTAGGCAATGCTGAAATTGTTAAGACTATGGAGATTCTTGGAGATTAACTAAATGCATTTTACATTGTGAGATGGACATGAGCTTCTGGGTACTGGGGGAAGAATGTTAAGACTTGGATTTGAAGTGCCCTGCCCCCCGGCCCCCCAAAAAACTCCTGTGCTGATGCAGGAATGTGTGGAGGTGAAGTTATTGGATTGTGAGGGCTGTACTATTAGTCCATCCTAATTTGAATGAACTAACTGGCTGGTAACTGTAGTAGCTGGGACATGGCTGGTGGAAGTGGGTCCCTGGGGCATATCCTGGAAGAATTCATCTTACCTGTGTGCCCCGTACCTTCTCTCCTTCTCCTCCCCCTCTCTCTCACCTTCCTGTCCACTGTGAGCAGAGCAGCATTTCATCACAGCTTTCTGCCATGATGTTCTGCCTCACCTTGGATCCAGACCTACAGAGTCAGCTGACTATGGACTGAACCTCTGAAACCAGGAGCCAAAATAAATTTTTCCTGTTCTAAATTGTCCTTGTCAGGTATTTTGGTCACAGCAATGAAAATCTTCCTAACACAACCTGATATCATGTAAGCCCCAAAGGATCAAAGATTAGTTGACATTCATTTTGACATTGTGCTTTGGAGAACAGCTCTGGAGCTACGATATGAGTTTTAACCCCAACGCCAATCCTTTCCTGACTGTGCAATCTTAGGAAAGTTATTTTATGATGGCACCTCAATATTATCATACACAAAGTAGGTATAATATTAGTACCTATCTGGTGGGGTTGTTAAGTCTAAGTGGTGTATAAAAAATGATTAAAAATTATCTAACACAGAAGCATCCAATTATTGTTAGCTGTTGTTACCATCGTTATCCCTTCCCCTGTAAAGATGAAGGTAAGGTAAATGTTGATTAGATGTCCCTTCTAAAGTCCCTAGGTGACTTTAGAAGATAAAACATTTAGAAAGCATATCTCTCAAGTGGCAAAAATATGTATCATTTGAAGTTGAAAGAAGTATGTTCCAATTACCTGAAAAAAAAGTCAACATAAGTGGAATTTTTCACTCAAAGTCTGATAATGATATTCTAGTATACCCTATTTCACAGATAAGAAGACAGAGACACAGCTTAAATGAATACATGAAGGTCTCTTAAGAAGTTGATTCTGAATTTAGAGCTCCTGCTCACTAGTCCAAGGAAAGATTTTATTGTTTGAGTACCACTTACTAATCTGGTCTTCCCACTGGTACCTTTTTACATTTGGAGTAAACTAAATTTCTTTTAAGTTTGTGGTTTAAATTTTTCTGAAATTTCTTCCACTTATCAACATTTGGGGACATTAAAATAAAAAAGCAATGGGTTACAATCCCAATCCACTATTTTGCCTTACTATCAGACAAAAAAAAAAAAATCCATAGTCATTTTAGTGCATATAATTTAATTCCCTAAAATAACTTCCAAGAATTGATTCTAATATATGCCTGATTAGCATCACTATAACCTTTTTCTCAGTACACACAAATTTCATGCAATATTTACCTCCATCCATCTACAATGATCTTATGTAAGGCCATTAAGTAAGGCTATTTAACATCTGGCTGGGGGTTGGGGGAGTTGAAATATTCTGCCTGACCTCTGGCTATAACGAAAAAACACTTTAAGCTATCAGGTATTTGATGAACTGGAGAACTCTGTCAGGCCTTATATAAGTGATAGAGGCCATCAGTTGCATAGCAATGAAGCAAGGTTAGCAAGCAGAAATCAGAGTTGAAGAATATTTACAGGCCATGACAACCTCCACTAGCTTGGAGAGAGGACAGATGGGAAATCAACCCTCCAAGGATTATTTGCCACCTCTAAGGAGCACAAATGACCATCTTCAACTAACAGTAAGAGGACATTTCTAGAGGTCAGCCATCATTATAGCTATGACAGTCTTAGAAACACTAGGGCTACATAACAAACTTGGCTCTTCCAGAGTCTAGAGTGTTTACGGTGTTTATTTGAATGTCTTCAGAAAGACATGGACACTGTCTAGAAACAAGTAATTGAAAATATAACCTGCTTTATGTCTGACAATGTTACTTAAGGAAGAAATTTTAAAATAAAAAGGGAAGTAAGATTTGATTTGAGAACCTCTTTCCAAACTACAACTCATACATAAATATAAAAGAATGAATAGAATAGAGCAATGCCCCCAAGTTACTGCCCCCAGAGTGTCAGGAAGTCACCTGTGGAAACCTTAGGCAATAAATAGTGAAACTAGAATGCATACCATTGTGAAGTAGATACAATACTCACCTTTCCTTTCTGAGCACTGTTGGCTTTTGCACTTATTTGAACACCTGTTGCTGCCACCAGATGTCCCAGAGGCTATCACAGCAGAGCCCCTGTTCCCTCAATAAAAACACACTTGACTAGAGTCCCCAGGGCCTGATTTCTCTTTTCCTGAATTAAAACAAGAAAGGATTTCTTAGGGTTTAAAATTATCTCAACATAGATTATAATCATCCCTTCTCTTGTACATGAGAAACACAAAACTTCTCCTTCCATAGAATATCAACTGAAGGGTATTTCCTTTATAAAGTATGTTGTGTGCCCTTCCATTTCTGCATAGTTTTTTTTAATTTAATTTGATTCATTAATGAAACAAAAGAATTTGAGATGTTTTCCTGCACGAGAGATTCTAGACCTCTCTCTCAAATATTCTTTATTTTGTTTGAAATTTATCCTATCTGCAACATTAGTCTGAATGACTTTAGGAGAATAAAATATATAATTTTCATCTAAAATCAGAAAAAAAAATGTAATGGAACCTTCCAGATAGCTATTAGTATATGAATTAACATTAGCAAATCACATACAAAAATATATTAAAAAGATAGTGCACCCCGATCAAGTGGGTTTTATCCCAGAGATGTAAGGTTGGTTCAACATCTGGAAATCAATAAATGTCATTCACCATATCAACAGACTAAAAGTTAAGAATCACATGATTATTTCAATAGATGCAGAAAAAGCATTCGATAAAATACAGCATCCCTTCATGCTCAAAACACTAGAAAAAATTGGGGTAGTGGGATCATTCCTTAACATTGTGAAGTCCATCTACGCTAAGCCCATGGCCAATATCATTCTAAATGGTGAAAAACTGAAAACATTCCCCCTAAAAACTGGAACAAGGCAGGGATGCCCTCTTTCACCACTTCTATTCAACATTGTTCTTGAGACTCTAGCCAGAGCAATTAGACAAACCAAAGAAATTAAAGGGATACGAATTGGAAAAGGGGAACTCAAACTATCCCTGTTCGTTGATGACATGATTATATATTTAGAGGAACCTGGAAATTCCACCAATCTCAATCTAAATGTACTAAAATATCTACCCTCACTGTAGTGTGCACATTAGTTTCTTACTTCGGATTTACATATAAACCAGTAAGATGTGAATGGTTGTAGTGGTGGTGGTGGTGGTGGTAATGGGATATGTTTTTTACAATAAAATCTTAATTCCATCAAAATTAAGATGAATGCAATTTATTTATAGTATAACAGAATTTCATCTGCTAATAATATCAAATTAGCAAAAAATCTCTAGTTGACCTGGCACTAGTTATATAACCTAAAATGCCCAATCCAACAGATCAGACTACCAAAACCTATTTGATTTTGGCTTTATTCTATTTCTGTCTATATTAATCAAATTAGCCATACCCATGCCAAATCTCCACTTGTCTTAGTGGTAGTTACACACAGTCAGTGAGTATAGAGACATAGCTTTGGAGCATCTAAGGTTATTTTTTGGTGAAATTTGACTTGGCCAGCAACACAGAGACATGACCTGGAACCAAAAGGTCGCCATTATAATTCCAGAGAGCTCACTCTTACTATTGCTGATTCCAGACCTGGAAGCTGAACTGTGATCAAATCAGGGCTCGAAAAAATCCCACAGTTCCAGAAGACATTTCAAGAACACTCAGAAAACCCTTCGAAAAAATCCCTTCTGGGAGCTTTTATAAGTTTGACCTCCAAAATTTTCTCTCTCTGGGAAAGAAATTGGATTAAATTTTTTTAGCTTGTTTTTAGAGCATGACTTAGTAAGTCTTTTGTGAAATAAACAAAGACCAACTCAATGAGAATACAAAAAGTCTACATATTCAGTTTACTGTTGAAAAAGACTAAAGCACCATCACTTGGGTTGTGGCAAAGACTTAAAGATAAGAAGAGGGATGGAAAAGCTGTTCAGGAGAGCCAGGCATGCCCTGATCAGAAGCTGTTGTGTAAAGAAGACTGAAGGCAGGATAACTAGCAGCATGGCCGGCTATGGCATGCATATTGAACTTCCTCTGGTTGGTCCTACATTAAAAGTGAGGATGAAAATTAAAGAAATTTCACTTATAATACAGTCCTGGGGAATTTGGAGCCACGTTTCAGGCATATTATTTTCCTGGATTAATACCAGCTTCCAAAAAGTCTGATTTATAGCAGGATATCTCTCTATAACAGCCTGGCTTCCAGGTTTTACTAGTTATGGCACAGAGGAAGTTGGTTTCATGGGCAGATTGCTGCAAACTGTGGGTCTATCCATTGTCTGTGCATATTCAGTCTCTCATTCTAAACATATTCCAAAAGCAATATATTTATGTATATACAGCAAAGTAAAGGAATAAGTAATACTACAAAATTTTATAAAAAATTCCGTGTCCAAAACGTACTTGCTCACCATCTTAATGTTTCTATTAGAGTAACGAAGTTACATGAGAAGAAATCTGCTCCCTTGGATCTCAAACGAGGTAAAGAAATTGTAATGAAATTTGTTAGTTGTGTTACTGCTAAACTACAACAAAAGAAATATCACATAATACACTCCAACCCACCTCCAACGCAAACAAAAGTGAAGTGCTTCTATCTCAGAATAATCTGAAGATAGACAGATGGTCCAAGACTATCAGCATTACATCAATCTTTTTTTAAAATTTTAAATTTTATTGTTCTAATTAGTTGCACATAACAATAGAATGCATTCATACATTTTATAGATCATATATAAATAGAGTGTAATCTCTCATTTTTCAGTCTACATATTGCAGGATCACATCGGTCATGAAGTCATACATGTCCTTGAAGTAATAATATCTGTTTCACTCTACTAACCATTCCTTCCCACATACTGCTTTCCTACCCTTCGTTCGGCTGTTACCTAATATAAAGTGACTCTATTCTTCCCTAACTTGGCCCCCCACCTTATTGTGAATTAGCTTCTGCATATCAGAGAAAACCTTGGCCTTTGGGTTTTTGAGTTTGGTTATTTCATGTAGCATGATATTCTCTAACTCCATCCATCGAATGCCATAATTTCGCTCTTCTTTAAAGCTGAGTAATATTCCATTATATATATATATCACATTTTTATATATATTCCACTATATATAAAATATATATACATATATGTGTGTGTGTGTGTGTGTGTGTATATATATATATTCCACATTTATATATATATATATATATATTCCACATTTTCTTCATCCATTCATCTGTTGAAGGGCATCTAGGTTGGTTCCAGAGTTAGTTATTATGAATAGAGCTGCTATCTAAGATGGGGACTTCTGCTTCCAAAGCCATTCATGATTCAGGTTCATGCTCTTACTTTTATATGTCCTCATAGGGTTTTTCTCTCACTTGCATGGCCACAGTTTGTTCATCATCAAACTGATCTGTGTCAGCCATGGAAATGGGGAAAGAGAAACAGAAGAAAGTGCTTCCTTTAAGACTATTGTATGGTAGTTCCACTCACACTCACATCCTACCACGTCACACATGGTCACATGGCCAATGTGGATAGAGAACTTGAGAAATACAGTATTTAGCAGTGCCAACTTGACAAGGGAAGATTGTAACCAAAAGGGAAAAGGAGGACATACAGACAAGGAAAATTAGCATTTGCTGCCTGCCACAGATATAGTAGTGGTTACATGTTTCAAATGTAAAAACAGTTATAAAATAGATTAAAAATGTTCCCCCCCAATCCTATTGAATCATTGTCTAGGAAAGCCAATAATGAGTTGCAGGCCAATTCACATCTATCTGCTTCATGGTTTGGATATTCCAAAAATTCTTAGGCATTTAACATAGAAAGCTTAGCACAGAGGTTGTGAAATTTTTCAGGTAATAATAAGATCCCCTCACATTTTATTGGATAGTACAAAGAGACAGTAGAAAAATCTTTACTTGCCTTTTGTCCCATCAAATTATTTCAGGGCAAACTAAGGAAAGAGAAACATGTCATGTTTTGACAAAGTTCTGAATTATGCCTTTATCAATATTTTAACAATAGCTTTACATCTTGGTGACAAATACCTCAGTAAATCAACTTAGAGGAGGAAAAATTTATTTTTGCTTACAGTTTCAAAAGTTTTCAGTCCATGTTCCTTTGGCTCCATTGTTCCTGGGTCTGTGAGCTTCACAGCAGGCAGGACATGGCTGAGCAAACCTGCTCACCTCTTGGCCGCCAGGAAGCAGGGAGGGGGTGGGGAGAGCCTTCCAAGTCAGGCCCCCAATGACTAATTGCTCCAGCTGGGACCCACCTCCGACAGTTTCCCCAACCTCCCAATAGTCCGTTTGAGTATGAATCAATCAAGGGATGAACCCTTCGATAAGACCAGGCCCTCATGATCCAATTACTTTCCCAAATCCCCACCTACAATATTGTTGCACTGAGACCGAGTCCTCACACATGAGACTTTGGGGGACCTTCCAGACCCAAACTAATGATATCTAAAAATCAAATAGTAATAACAATCTGTCTAATAAATTTTTGAGGTGTTTATGAAAAAGCAAATAAAAAGGACAAAGCAGTATTCATAGCTATGTCAAAGAATTTGAATTTTTTAAAATCTGATTAATGGATTAATGCTGCCACTTAAGCAACAGTCTTCTGGAATCATGAATATCCCAAGATCAAGATTACTGCACCTGTACAGTTTACATTTGTCTTGCGTCAGATGTAGCCACCTCCACATCTATTGTCCTGGAATGGCTTTCATCTTTTGGTTATGTGACATGAAATATCTCACTTTAGTATGTAACAGAGCATAAGTGAGAGACCCAAGTGCCAATCTGTGAAGTAAAGCCATGATCCTTCAGTGCCTGGGGAAGGAATCTGTTATGGAGAGATAGCTACAAGAGGATCCATGTTCTGAGTCTCACACATATGAGAGGCCTTAACTTTACGACTTTCTGAAAATTTCTTCCAAACAGAACTGTGCCTGTAGATATTTTATTCCTCTCTGTATTTTAGAGACATGTCACTTTTCAAATAAACTACAATTTTAATAACTTTGACTCTTCTCATTTTTTTTCAACTTCAGGGACCCACCAATGTTTATGGATAGAGTATAGGTAGAATCCCAAAGCAGGAGGGAGCCCCCACCCCAGAACAAAGAGGGAAATTGCAAGGCAAGTTGATTTACTCTCTCTTTTCTAAATTCTATAAGACACTGTCAAAAAGAATAGGTAGCAACAGTACTGTATTTGAAGAAAGATAAAAGTGGGAAAATATTTTGTAATTCTGTACTAGCAGGAAGTTTATTTGAATTTTTAAAAGGATTTTTGTAAGTGTAAACCTCAGAGACAAGTTTAAAATATCACATTGCTTTTATCCTATGTAGTTATAGCAAAACATTGATTCCTAGCATCTTTAAAAGAACTGTAGAAAACTAAAGGACCATAAATGTTGCCATCAATGAGAATATTTGAGCAAAGTTCAGAGATTTAGGATCTTTGAAGAAGGACTTGTTGACTTGAAAGGTGTTAGAAGGGAAATTCATCATCTATCACATCGGGTGAAAGAATTCCAAGCACAGATGTATTTTAATCACATATGATTTTCCTGAGTTAGCTTTTTCTCTTTCTCATTCATCTTTTCTCTCAGAGACCTGCCATTTGTTTTAGGAACAAAACCTCACTTGGTGGTCCTTTTCTCTGGAATAGGATACTTCCTATGTCAATTCAAGAACATGGAATCCTAATATAGCTAGCCATTCTTACAAGAAAAGAGAGGTGGTAGCAATAATGATTAATGAATGTGAAAACAAAATTAAGACAAACAAGTAAACAAAATAATCAAGGAAATCTGAAATAAGGACTGGAATAAAGTAATACTAATTCTAGTTCTTATGTAGCTAATAAGACTTCTAAACATGGCACAGGAACAATCTCAGGACAATTATGTAACAGGGAAATGAAAATTTTATACTTAAGATGAAAAGTTCTGGAAACCAGATAGAAAACATGACAAAAGGTATGGTATACATGAAGACAAAAAGATGATTTTTAAAGAAAAAAGAAAAAAATTAAAATGGGAAAAATGAAAGGAAGGAAGAAGAGGAGGGAGGGAGAAAATCAAAGGAGGAAGAAAGATGTATAAAGGAACAATACTTGCAAATAACCCTAAAGCATATATCTGAGATAACAGCTTTCCTATTTTCAGGGCTTCACGTTGTGAAACCAGTGTTCCTATATTTGTAGGTAGGTAAAAACTCTGACCTTGTTTTCTAGGCACCATTTTTGTTTATTCCCAAAGTGACAAATAGATTTCATATGTGCACCAATGCTTTCTGGTTTGTTCCAGTAAATAAAATAGCATTGTTGAATTCTAGTTCAGTACACAGCAGTGAGGGTGGTGGAGCTGGTGGTGAGGTGCACTCCATTATCTTTGAGTTCTTTTTGTGATGAGACACAAATGCAAAATAACTGATGGAGGTCAAAAATGCATTCTGTAGTCATGGCTGGTGATTCCATATGAAGATAAATGTTCTTCACAGACTTCTGACCCTTTAGCCTCCCACACTGGTATTGAACTAGTGGCTTCCTTCCATAATGAAGTAGTGATTGATGAGGCAGGTTTAGAAAAATGTCGAGTCAGCCACCATCTCAGAACAAATTCCTCCTCCTTATGTACACTAGAGCAGTTAATTGCCAACTTGGACGCCATGGAGGCAGACAGGTCTAGAAGAATTACCTGGAGAGCTATATAGAATTATACATGATCACCATGACCTACAGTTGAAAAATTGCTTCTAGCCCCTAACTCCTAGAGACCAAGGCTTTCCATTTTAATGGCTGCATTAAGGCAGAATGCACTGAAGGAAAATGCAAAACCCCAAGATTCATAGCAAGAATTCTTTCAGTTTTAAAAATGCAAAGCAAAGGATATGCATTAGCTATATTAGATATTACAGGAAAGAAAGTTCTATAATTTAGTCAAGGAATTGTCTTGGTCCATTTGTGCTGCTATAGAGAATGATTGATATCAGGTAATTTATAGTGAACATTCATTTATTGACTTACAGTTCTGGAGAGGTCAGCATCTACCAAGAGTCTTCTTTACTGTGTCATTCCATGGCAGAAGGACAAAGACAGGGTGAGCAAGAAGGGAAAAAGGGGCTGAACTTCTCTTTTCATAAGGAATTCTGTGCTATGACACTGGTACTTATCTGTTCATGAAGCAGAACCCTCACAGCCTAATCACCTCCCTAGGAGTCCTACCTCATAGCTGTCACAACAGCAACATGAGTTTTGGAGGGACAAACGTTTGAATAATAAGTCTCTCAACCCAGCTGCCAATTAGAATTCCCTAGGAAGTTTTTAACAATGAAACTCATGCCCAGACCTCATGTCAGTCCCAATTTAATTAAATTTCTGGGATGAACTGAGGTCTCTATTGTTTTCCGAAACAAAACTCCCAGGTAATTCTGACATATAGACAAGAGAGAGAACCTCTAAATTAGACCAACTGCCATGAAGAATTCAGCACTTAAATGCATACCCACTGCATGTGCTAGTCCCAGCTGTACTATGAATTCAATATGTGACCTTTAGTAAGTTACCTAACATCTAGGTTCTCAGTTTCTCTCTCAAAATGAGTGAAAGAGAATAAAACTACATCATTCAGCAAACATTTTCTTTTAAAGAAATCAGGCACACATATTAACCTGCCTTATCCCACTCTGGGCCAAGTCTGTCACTCTTAAGTTTCCCTCTCTTCTTTCCTTCCCTGAAGAACCTGTTTTAGCTCCCTGACTACCTTCAAGCTCAAGCTCCGCCTTGCTTCCCAGCTTTTACTCACCGTAGCCTGTCACTAGGGAATACTCCTGCACCGTCTCCTTGCCTCAATCCACCAGTTGGCCTTTCTGTCTAACCACATACACGTTTTTAAGGTCATAAAAAGTTTGACCACAAAAGCTGAGTCAACATGCTTCCTTGTTCATACCCAGTCTTTGCTCTTTCCAGAAAACTATTGGAAGCTTCTTCCCCATATTGGCCCACATAGGCTTAGGCCAGTTTGTTAATCCAGCTGTCAAGGAAGGATGGAGTTACTATGATGGATTATACTGATAATTTGCAGTGGAAGTAGATATTAGATAGTCAACCATGATGCCTACTAAAAGGGTTATTAATCATGTGTTAAATAAATGTAAGAATGAACTGAGTTAGGATCTAGAGAAAATAAAAAGAAAACCCTGGGTTATCTATAGGTGCCCACAGTCCTATGGAGGTGTGAGATGTGAACAGGCTACAGGACAAATGGTAAGTTTCACGTGGAAGGTGTGAAGAAAGTGCTCTGAACCCAGAGAGGAAGAGAACCTGAGGGCTCCAGAAAAAGGAGGGGCAGTATTTCAAAGGAGCTAGCATCTGCACTAGTATCTAAGGTATCTTCTGCTCTCTGATTCTATTCCATAAAACATGTGGACAATTCTAAAACACATAATGAGACAGGTTAAATATGTTCTGCATATTCAACACACAAAATGTAGTATCAATAAAGTGTTTTCCTTCACAGAACAGTATTCTGTGCTATCAATCACCTAAAAACATACTAATACAGAAAATCTTTCTATACTAGTAGTGGTGAGTCAGTCATTGAAACTCAATGGTCTCTGTTACTATTAGCCAGAGAGAAGCATGTTACAGTGGCTTTTCAATGAAAGGCAGAAAAAAATTCAAGATTATGACAGCGAGAAGAGTATATAAGCATTTAGAACCATCTGCAAATTGTGCATCCATTGAGGAAAAATGGGTCATTGACTATTCCAGAAATAATTGCCAAATCAGCTATGAATTAAAATTATCTGAGAACTTTTAAAAATACATGCCAGTATTTTTGATTCCCTAGCCCTAGGTAGGTCAAATATGTGGAATAAATTTGAGTTTTTTTAAAAAGTAGTAGATGAACATTGATGAGTTGATCTCATAGAGATGAGTGGATGGTAACTACCAGAGAGCAGGGGTGGAGAAAGCTCTGTAAATGAGTACTAGGTTACAGTTACACAGAAGCAGGGCAGTCTGCTGTGCTAAGGCACGTTAGGGTGACTATAGATAACAAGTATGTACTGGATATTTCAAAAAGCTAGAAGTGAGAATTTTGAAAGTTTTCACCATAGAGAAATGATAATGTTTGAAGAGATAGACATGTTTAACATAACTTAAATATTACATAATGTTCACATGTATTGAAACATTATATGGGACCCTATTAATATGTGTATTTTTATGTATCATCTAATAAATAACCTCTTTAAAAAATGGAAGCTGAACATTAATGGATCCCTGCACGATACAGTAGTATAATCATGCAATAAAGAATATCAGAACTAGAAGTTCCAAGATTTGGGTTCCATCACCAGGTTCTGCTATAATTAGAAAGTTGCCCAGAGTTTGTTCCATTGACTTCACTTAATCTTAGTCACAGTTATCCTCCCTATCTGATTCACATTTTCAAAAAAAAAAGTAGACAGAGATGAGAAAGTGCATTAAAAGTTTTTTAAATATGAACCTAAAATATTTAAACATCTTGGAGGAAATGAGATAGAAGTCAGACTTTTCTAAGCACTGCTTTGCAAGAAATTCTGGCAGCCATAATTCCCCTATGTGGAGGAACCTGTCAAAAGAAGATTTGAGGGATGAGCAGGAGGCCAATTTTGAAACAGAATATGGTTAAAAGTTTGGGTTGTCCATATTATTTCCCATTCTCAACAACTATTGCTTTGAAAGGTCATTTTTTGGAAAGGTCAGGAAATGGAAATACATGCATCAGAAGAAACTGAAAACAGAGGATCTTCTTTCCCATAAAACTCTACAAATGAGTGTAAAAGGTCCCAGTGAGAAAAGACCTGTCACCTCTTTCCGCATTCTACACCAGGATAATAACTGTGGGAAGGAGTGCAAGTGCAGATCCCATTTTAAAAAACAATAGGGGCTATAGGGACAAGAAGAAGCGTCTTGATATACTTTCCCACAATGCTAGACACTTTTATATAGGAAAGCAAGCTGCATGATGATAATGTAAATGCAAGGCTGATTCTTGGAACATTTAAAAAGTAGAAATGCATTCTCATCCCCCCAAACCCTTTACTGTCTGTCTTTCCCCTGATAGACCCTCCACAGGCACAGAGAGACAGTGGGTTACTCCCTACTGCCCCAGGGCAACATATTGTAATACCCCATCCAGCAGCACCCCATGCCTTCCCAACTTCCTCAATCCTATTGCTCTCTTATACACAGCAAGACATGGAGTATAAAGAACTAAACAAACAAAATCATGATACTAGTCTCAGCTTGAGTATTATGATCTGTTTGTGATTCAGAGGCAGAGATATAAAGGGCTAGTATGGGAAACTTATGAGGGATATGTCAGGTGGCAAGTGAAAGGGCTGGTTTTAGGTGACACTGGGAATGGTCTAATGTTCAGAGGAGGAAAAGAACAACATGTGAGTGGGAACAAAGATACAGTGGAAATTTGGTAATGGCAAGATGACTTGTTTGTGTAAAGATGATTTTCTTTTCTCAGGAAGGAAGTTAGTTCACCACAAAGTAAGTAGAGAAGGCATAGCTGATACTGGAGGGTAATGGAGACACTATGAAGTGAAAACACCTCAGAGCTAGAAAACAAACTTGCTAGGGAACTCTGTCACAAGATGGTTCTGAGATGCACTTGGGGTCTGTGGGCATAGACTCACAGCCAGACCAGTAACGTCTCCATAACTGCAGCTATTTTCCAGGCTTACTGGGGACAGGATGAAGTGAGCAGAGAACGGGTTATGCCACTAAAGTAAAATAGAAGGGAAAGGCAACAAGGGAGTTAAGACCAATGACAATGAATGTGATGGACCTTGGAGTCCAACCCGGGCAAGGAGAAAAGTGAGAAGGAGGAAACCCTGGAAAGCAAAATGTGTTGGAATCGGTGAGGTCTCCTGGACCACAGGAGTAAGGGAATGAGCAAGCAAGGGTGGTGAAAAAGGAGTAGGTTAAAACCGAGATTTCAAAGGTACTATAGTTATTGATAACAGTGCTGGAGTACAATTTGACCGGCTTTAACATCACTGACTTCAAAAAGAAAGCAGTTTTACATAGTAATTTAGTACACATACATAAAATGTTCTCAAAACAACTTATTTTTAAGTTTACTTTGATTGTTTAATTCTATTCTATTCCTATTTTTAAATACTAGTTACTGAGTTACTTTTAAGACTCACTATTAGATCACAATCTTTAATCTGAAAAACGCTAGTCTAGGAAAGTTCCAATAGGGGTGTGCAACTAAGTGGAGTAGAATTAATGATAGAATTAAGGAATTCATGGATCTCAGTGGCCAGAGTGTTGAAGTGACCATGTTCATTGCTATTAAAGTTGCCAGGAATAATAATAAAGGCAGTGGTTTAAAAAATAAAACAATTAGTCGGGCATGGTGGCGCACTCCTGTGCTCAGGAGGCTGAGGCAGGAGGTTCACAAGTTCAAAGCCAGTCTCAGCAACAGCGAGGCACTAAGCAACACAGTGAAACACTGTCTCTAAATAAAATACAAAAAATAGGACTGGGGCATTTGCCTGCCTCTCGCCTGTCCATCGCCTGCCTTACCCCTATCCATCACCCAACGCTCGAGGTTCACCTCCCGATCGTCCGACAGCTGCCAGCAGACTGACCGCAGACCGCCAGTGGAGAACCAGCTGCCTGCTGCTGCCTGGAAGTTCACTGTCACAGTACCTGCAGGTTTGATTACACGTGGCTGCTGCCATTTTGAGACAACAGCCAGGCCCTGTAGGACCCCTGGCCAGACTGACTGAGTCCCGTCTCCAGGATCCCTCAGCCCGACCAATCACTCCCTGCCTCTGGGGCCCTCACATCAACTGACTGCTCCCTGCCACTAGGACCCCCAGACCAACTGACTGCGCCCTATCACCGGGACCCCAGACCGACTGATTGCACCCGGCCTCCAGGATCCACAACCACACCAAACACACCCGACCTCCAGGACCACTGCCGGACCAACTGCATCCTGTCTCCAGGACCTCCAGCTGACCACGTCCACCCCTGAGCTGCAGCTCCCCATTTGCCAACACATTTGGAATCCAGAGCAGCCATCTTGGATAATCCTGGAAGCCGTAGCTCCAATCTTTGGGTGGGGCAAATCCCATCCTGCGATGCCTGCTGGAGGCTTGAAGCTCATTCTCAGGTACCTCTCATACATCGGGCTACTGAACACTGGGAGGTTTCATTACAATATGACTATTATACAGTAGATTTTCTTTTTTCTCCTTTTTAAAAAAAATTTAAGTTTTTATTTCTTTACGTTTCTTGCTTTCTTTTCCTTCTGTTTATGTGTTCCCTCAGAGTCGCTTTCTCCCTTATTTACATGATGTTATTGTCCCCATAGGGGCTATTTGGTCTAGGATTGCATAGTGTCTGGTTTGGGCACTGCTAATATTGATCTCCCCTTAAAGAAAGGGTTTTGGAACCTATAGGGCCACTATAAGCCTACAGGGGGAAATCGGCAATACCCCAGATCTGCAGCGCTAGAGGGGAAGATACATGAACAACATAAAAAAACAAGGGAAGAAATGATCCAAACAAATCTAGATTCTATAGTAATAGAATCCAATGACAGTATGGTAGAAGAAATGTCAGAGAAGGATTTCAGATTATACATGATTAAGATGATTCACGAAGCAAAGGATGAGATAAAAGAGCAAATGCAGGCAATGAATGATAATACCAATAAGCTGAAAGAGCACCTGCAGGAAGCAAAAGATCATTTCAACAAAGAGATAGAGATTCTCAAAAAAAACCAAATGGAAATCCTTGAAATGGAGACAATAAACCAAATAAAAAACTCAATGGAAAGCATCACCAACAGACTAGACCACTTGGAAGACAGAACCTCAGACAATGAAGACAAAATATTTAATCTTGAAAATAAAGTCGCCCAAACAGAGAAGATGGTAAGAAATCATGAACAGAATCTCCAAGAACTATGGGACATCATGAAAAGACCAAATTTAAGAATTATTGGGATTGAGGAAGGCACAGAGATACAAACCAAAGGAATGAACAACCTATTCAATGAAATAATATCAGAAAATTTCCCAAACCTGAAGAATGAAATGGAAAATCAAATACAAGAGGCTTACAGAACACCAAATGCACAGAATCACAACAGATTCACACCAAGGCACATTATAATGAAAATGCCTAACATTCAAAATAAAGATAGGATTTTGAAGGCCGCAAGAGAAAAGCATCAGATTACATATAGGGGGAGACCAATGCGGAGAGCAGCTGACTTCTCAACCCCGACTCTAAAAGCTAGAAGGGCCTGAACCAACATATTTTAAGCTCTGAAAGAACATGGTTGCTAACCAAGAATCCTATACTCAGCAAAACTAACCTTCAGATTTGAAGATGAAATAAAATCCTTCCATGATAAACAAAAGTTAAAAGAATTTACAAATAGAAAGCCTGTGCTACAGAATGTTCTCAACAAAACATTCCATGAGGAGGAAATGAAAAACAACAATGTAGGTCAGCAAAGGGAGGAACTACCTTAGAGAAAAACCACTCAAAGGAGAAACCAAGCCAACTTAAAAACCAAAAATAAGCCAAATGACTGGGAATACAAATCATTTCTCAATAATAACTCTGAATGTTAATGGCCTAAACTCATCAATCAAAAGACATAGACTGGCAGAATGGATTAAAAAGAAAGACCCAACAATATGCTGCCTGCAAGAGACTCATCTCATAGAAAAAGACATCCACAGATTAAAGGTGAAAGGATGGGAAAAAACCTACCACGCACATGGACCCAGTAAAAATGCAGGGGTTTCCATCCTTACATCAGATAAGTAGACTTCAAGCCAAAGTTAGTCAGAAGGGATAAAGAAGGACATTTCATACTGCTTAAGGGAACCATAAATTAGGAAAACATAACGATAGTAAATATTTATGCCCCAAACAATGGTGCATCCCTGTACATCAAACAAATCCTTCTCAATTTCAAGAATCACATAGACCACAACACAATAATTCTGGGCGACTTTAACGCACCGCTGTCACCACTAGATAGATCTTCCAAACAAATCCAACCAAAGAAACCATAGAACTCAATAACACAATCAATAACCTAGACTTAATAGACATATATAGAATATTCCATCCATCAACGAGCAGATACACTTTCTTCTCAGTAGCACATGGAACCTTCTCAAAAATAGACCATATGTTATGCCACAAAGCAGCCCTTAGGAAATGCAAAAAAATAGAGATACTGCCTTGTGTTCTATCAGATCATAATGGACTGAGAGTAGAAATCAATGACAAAGTAAAGAAGGAAATTACTCCAACACTTGGAGACTAAATAATATACTATTGAATGAAACATGGATAACAAAAAACATCAGGGAGGAGATTAAAAAATTCTTAGAGGTCAATGAGAACGACAATACAACATATCAAAATCTCTGGGACACTATGAAAGTGGTTCTAAGAGGAAAATTCATTGCATGGAGCACATTCCAGAAAAGAATGAAAAGTCAACAATTAAATGACCTAACATTACAGCTCAAAGCCCTAGAAAAAGAAGAACAGAATAACAGCAAAAGTAGTAGAACACAGGAAATAATTAAAATCAGAGCTGAAATCAATGAAATTGAAACAAAAGAAACTATTCAAAAACTTGACATAACAAAAAGTTGGTTCTTTGAGAAAGTAAACAAAATAGATAAACCCTTAGCCACACTAACAAAGAGAACGAGAGAGAAGACTCAAATTACTAAAATACATGATGCAAAAGGAAATATCACAATAGACACCACTGAGATACAGAACATAATGAGAAGCTACTTTGAAAATCTGTATTCCAACAAAATAGAAAGTACCGAAGACATTGACAAATTTCTAGAGACATATGCTCCTCCCAAACTGAACCAGGAGGAAATACACGATTTAAACAGATCAATATCAAGCAATGAAATAGAAGAAGCCATTAAAAATAGGACTGGGGATGTTGCTCAGTGATTGAGTGTCCCTGAGTTCAATCCCCTAAAAAAAAAAAATTATCCAGATTTTAAAAATGCCTAATAATTTGTTTTAATAAAAATAAAATCTTCATAATAAATCAACAAATAAATGGATAATACATTATCATTTATCCACTTCAAATTCTCTTTGAATGTTGGCATGAATAAATACATTAAAATTAATGAATTAATTGTTGGTATCTATTCATTTAACAAAAACTTGAGAGATTTCTGTGGGGAAAAAATGATTTCTATTGCCACATACTTTCTTCTTTAGTGTGGGACACAGATGTTGAACAAGTAAATATATAAACAAAGAGTTACAATTTTTCTCAGAGAATATGGAATAAGGGAAGCGGCATCTCAGAAGTGCTCTTTAGAAAAAAATTGTGTTTTAGCTAAATTCGTCAAAAAATTAGTAAGAGGTGGCCACTCAGAGAATTGGAAAACCTTTTTGCCTTTGTCTTTCTGTACTTTTGCCTCATTATTTTTGGAATGAGAGAATTAGAATCATAGAATCTCAGATGAGAAGGAACCTTAAAGTTCACCTAGTCCAACAACTCTACCAATTCCTGAATTCTTTAATATAGTTCTGACCAAATGTAGACATTGTCTGTCCTTGAAGTGAAGTTAATAAATTTTTACTTTAGTTATTTTCTTACACATTCACTCATTCATCCATTTGCTTACTTAGTGACAACTCACAACTATCCCATGAGAAGTAATTAATAGAGGAGAAAATAAATGGAGTAGCTTGATAAATAATCCCCCATTCTAGAACTCATCCTTTGAGCTGTTAATAGTGGCAAGATTTTTCCCTGGTGCACCAACATACGCAAAGCAGCTGGCTAGGGTTAAGGGACAGCTGCGGGGTCATGGGACAATATCGTTGAGTAACCATCTGGCCCTGATCCAGCCTGAACTCACGTCCGTAAGCTCATTTGCTCCATGTTGTAGCCAGATCAGTGATGGATGTTTCATTCTTTATTTTCAGTCACCTGCTATAGAGTGCCACTAACAACTCAACACAGGAATGAAGAGGTAAAGATGTAATCCAGCCCCCATAAAGGTTTGCAGATTAATAAGGAGAGACAAAAATTAAACAAGTTTCCACCCAAGTTGTGAAAAATGCAATGGCAAAGGTAAGCAAATGCAGAATGATAAGGTAGCCCAGAGAAAGAGCTCAATCAGCTTTTAATGCTAGGGGCAAAACAGTGTTTTACAATCTCCTAAACATGGGTTACCTTAAGCCTCTACCACAAAAAAATAAAATAGTTCTAACCCCCAAAGGAGCATGCATCTATTGAGGATTGCAATGTTTTATTTTCCTATTGGCATTTACTTTTCATACAAAAGTATGAGTCATACAAACAATAGGAATTGAGCTATACAAACAATAGGAAATTTTTTTCCAAAAAAAATGTTGCTCATATGGAATATGATTTTTAAACTACCTAACCCACCATCATCCATGCCTTTCATATAAAATTCCACTAAGCTTTCTTGGCAGAAGGATCTCAGATGTCCTCTTGCTAACTGTACCTCTTGGAGAATCATTGGACTTAAGGGGCATCGAAGAATCAGCAATGAACAAAACAGCTACACTGACCCCTGGAAGCAGTGATTCTCAACCAAAAATATATGCAAATAAAAATAAAATATTTCAAACCTTGACCCACAGGAGATCAAATTAAATCACAAAAGTGAAGTGAAATACATACAATTATGATTTGCTAATAAAAACAACATAAATAATAGTAAATGAATAATTTTTATAAGGAACTGTGGGTGAAAGTGATGCCCAGGACTCACTGAATTTTTTTTTAATACCATCTTATTTCAGTGTGCAGCCAGGTTTGAAATCCACTGTTGGAAATGTGGGGTTAATTTTTATCTTTAATCTCTTGGAATTTTTTCTAGCAGTGTTTAGACTCCCCTGATTTGACTCACCTTGGAAATGTTCATTCATTTCCACTCACCAACCCTTACTAACTCATTCATAAACTATGGTATTGCCTTTTATCTAAATTTTTTGTTGTAATTCCCTAAACTTGCACCTACTCATTCATTTATTCATTCATGCAGTATGTCAGTCAATAACTCATCATCCGTTGGGCACCTCCTGTAAGTTCAAGGCAATACTAAGAACATGTAATAGAGAGACCTGTGGTCACTATCCTTAGGGTTGTAACAGTGGTCCACTTTATGCTTGAATATAGCCCTTGCTGCTCTGCCACTGAAACTTATTTTTAAATGGACATGTTTCTCTTCCTCTCTCCCTGCTCCTCCCTAATCTCTCTCCCTCCCTAATTTCATGGGAAACAGGATTATCTTTCTTCCCATCCTAGGAAGATATATCTGTCCTTGGATACACACCCATCATAGGAACAAAGTAATCCAGACTTTGGGGATGGCACCAGAAGATCTCAGAAATAACTGTCTCCCTAATTAACAAGTGAAGTTACAACTCCAACAGAGAACAAGCGGAATGTAGCCTTTGAGTCAGCTCTTTAAAAGTCCCCTGTTCCCCAGTCAAGAAATGGGCCAAGGAACTGCACAGGCACTTTACAGAAGAAGACACACAGGTAATTAATAAATATATGAAAAAGTGTTCAACATCTCTAGTAATTAGAGAAATGCAAATTAAAACAACTCTAAATTTCATCTTACTCCAATTAAAATGGCTTTTATCAAGAACACAAAGAATGATAGATGTTGCTGTGGATGTGTGGGAAAAGGTACACTTTTACATTGCTGGTGGAGTTGCAAATTGGTGCAACCACTCTGGAAAGCAGTATGTAGAATCCTAAGAAAACTTGGAATGGACCCACCTTTTGACCCAATTATCTCACTCCTTGGTTTATACCCAAAGGACCTAAAATCAGCAAACTACAATAACACAGTCATATCAATTTTTATAGCAGCTCAGTTCACAATAGCTAGATTGTGGAACCAACCTAGATGCCCTTCAACAGATGAATGGGTAAAGAAAGTCTGGTATATATACACAATGGAATACTATTCAGCCATAAAGAAGAATAATATTATGGCATTTGCAAATAAATGGATGGAATTGGAGAATATTTGCTAAGTGAAATAAGCCAAGCCCAAAAAACCAAAGGCCTAATGTTTTCCCTGATAAGTGGAGGATGATATATAATGGGGGTGGGGGTTGGGAATGAGAGAATAATGGGGGAACTTTAGAATATGTAGAAGAAAATGAGAGGGAGGGGAGTATGAAAGATAGTGGAATGAGACAGACATCATTACCCTATGTACATGTATGATTACACGAATGGTATGAATCTACATTGTGTACAACCATAGAAACAAAATTATGTCCCACATTCGTACAGTCTGTACAAATGCAGTCTGTCAAAATGCAGTCTGTAAAAAATTAAAAGCTAAATAAAAATAATAAAAATTTAAAAAATATAAAAAAGAGGACTGGGGAGATAACTCAGTTGGCAGAGTGCTTGCCTCGCAAGTACAAGGCCCTGGGTTCAATCCCCACTGCTGCAAAAAAAAAAAAAAAAAAAAAAAGAAAAAGAAAAAGTCCCCTGTTCCTACTGATGGGCAGAATCACAGCCTTTGGGACAGGAGTCCTCTGTATTTCTCCTTTACTTGCAAAGCAATAAACCTTCTCTTTCCTTTTTCTCAAAACCGTGTCCTCATTATTGGATTGGCACTGGAAACTATCGGAATCAGATCTGCTACCTTGCTGCTGCCATTATTCTCCCTCCCCCACACCACTTTACATCCTAGATTGCTAGCCCCCAAATTTCCTAGTCAAGTCATTTGTCCAGATTGTTAGCCCGCGAACCTCCTCGCCAGCCATTGGTCCAATTGCTATTAGCCGCAAAATTCCACTGCTTAAGAATAGCTCCACCACCATTCTCATTCTCTCTCTCTCTCTCTCTCTCTCTCTCTCTCTCTCTCTCTCTTTTCTCACTCTCTCTCTCACCCTGTGGGCACTCTGTCCGCTTAATAAAATCTCTTGTGTGAGTTCCCGCATCCGGAGTGGTTTCTGAGTGCTTTCAGGCACAAGGCCCAAGCTTCAGCAGCAAGGTCTTGCCATCTAAGAGGAAAGACAAATGGCATGAACAGCCGGACTGCCTCCTGGTCGAGCGTGGGAGGTATGTACAGGGAGGTATGGGGGTCCAGGAGAGAAGCTTTAACTGTATGTGGACAAGGAATTGAAGGGACATTTTGGGCTCACCAAGAATGCTTCAGTATTATAAAAGAGGAACATATGCTGTCAACTGTTGGCTTCCTAAGAGTCCACAGAAACACAGGTAGGTCAAGCAAAGCCAAACATTAGGCTTCCTGAGTTAAGAGATAACACCATTTTGACAAAGCCTTGCAGTGTCTAAGGAGGAAGGGAGAGAATTTGGAGTCCTGGATTTAGGACCCTGATGAGGGTAAGCTGATGTGGCAGAAAAAGCTGGCTTAAGGTCTCCCAAGATAGGATCTAGGGGGCTGGGGAGATAGCTCAGTTGGTAAGCTTGCCTTGTAAGCACAAGGCCCTGGGTTTGATCACCAGCACTGCAAAAAAAAAAAAAAAAAAAAAAAGTAAATATTAAATCCAAATATAAGTATTTGACTTATTTAGTTACATAATTATTTTATATAACATACTTTGTAAACTAATATATTGCATTTAAAACTTTACTTTTTCCACCTTCAAATTTAATGAATTCATTTTGTTCAGACTCTCCATGCCTCTTCACATCCATTTGATTGATCACCAAGCCACTTTTCTGAGACGAGTAATAGTTTTCTGAAAATATCATCTGTATTGATTAAGGTTTCTGGAGAAACAAGTACTAATGGCTGATTAGTCAGTTTCCCAAAAGTCTACCAAAAATACATGTAGATCAAACAAAGCAAAACATATTAATCTTCCTGCCATAAAGGATGACACCATAGAAGTATCTAAGAAGAGCAAAAGCAGGAGAAGAGAAAGGATTGGATTCCTGGGCTCAAGTCTCCAAAGATATATATATATATTTACATATATATATGGAGAGAGAAAAAATTATATTTAATACATAGGTATATGTCTAATATATATATATATATATATTAGTATTTCTTGTAGTTTAGATCCACTGTGGATAAATTTACTAAGAACTTTCTGTCTGAATAGGTATTTTCTTGTTTGTTTAATTTTGAAAACAACTTTTGCTGGATACAAATGTTGAGTTGGTAGTTTTGTGTTTTTTTTTCAGCACTAAAGATATTTCTTTATTATCTCTCTGACTTGCATAATTTCTAACAAGAAATCTGTGGGAATTTTTGTCTGTGTTCTCCCATATTAATTTTATCTGAATGCTTTAAATTTTCTCTTTATCACTAATTTCCAGAAATTAGACTATTATTATCTTTAGTATGAATTTCTTAAGTTTTTTTATGATTTAATTCCAGTGGGCTTCTTGGACCTGTGGGCTATATTGTGAAATTTGAAAATATTACCATTATTTCTCCAGACATTTTTTTGTGCTATGACCCTGCCAGTCCTAGGATTCCAACTACATGAATGTTAGACTGTTAATGTTTTCTCTTCTAGTCAGAACCAGCTATAAAATTTGCAGAGCCCAGTGCAAAATAAAAATGAAGAACCCTTACTCAGAAACAGTTAAGAATCCCAGGAGGCAGCAGCAGAGCCCTGAGCCAAGCAAAGGCCCCTGCTGAGGATAAGCTGATGGGGCAGACAAGGTTGCACACGTGCGAAGATTGCCCTGTGCACAGGTCACTGGAGGCTTTTTCCATGTGATTTCAGTCTTTTTGTTTGTTCATTTCATCCTTCATCTTTGATAGTTTCCATTGCTATGGTTTTACGATCACCTGTCATTTCTTCTGTATTGTTTAAGCAGCTATCAAGCTCATCCAGGGAATTTTTCATTTGGGATTTTACATTATTAGGTCTAGGAGTACCAATTTGTTCTTGTTTGCATCTTTCATTTCTCCCCTAGTTATGATGTTCATTTATAACTATAGAAATTAAAGTATATATATGCATGTATACAAGTATGTATACATTTTTATACACACATATAAAAATTTAAAATATATACATGCAGTTTCTAAACATATATGCATATAAAACTATTTCTAAAGCCTGATCTAATAATTCCATCATCTCTTTTTATCTGTTTTTATTGACTGATTTTTCTATTTACTGTAGGTCACATTTTCCAGTTTCTTTGCATTTTAATGATCTTTTGATGAAGGGGACATTGTAAATGTTACTGCTATGGTCTGAATGTTTGTTTACCCCCAAAATTCAAAGCTTCCAAGGGGATGGTATTAGGAGGTAGGTCTATTGATAGGTGATTAGATCATGATGGTGAAGCTCTCATGATTAAGATCAGTGCCCTTATAGAAAAGATCACATGGAACTAGCTGATCCTTTGTACCATGTGAGAACACAGAAGAAACCATTCCGTGAACCAGGAACAAGCCCCTTACCAGACAGCAAATCTACTGGTGCCTTGATCTCGGACTTCTCAGCCTTCAGAACTGTGAGAAACAAGCTTCTGTTATTATAAACCACCCAGTTTGCCACATTGTGTTATAGCAGCCTGAACAGACTATGATTGTTATGTTGCTGAGTAACTATGTCATAATTTCTTTCTTTAATGGGGTGTTGGATTGGTTTTGGAAAGCAGTTAATTTACTGACAAATCAAATTGAACATGTTGAGACTTTGTTTTAAGTTACATTATATCAGATCTAAAGTAGCCCTTTTTATAGTGTTGGAATAAATATACTACTAAAGTGTGAACTTCTGAAATTTTTCAACAGAATATTTGGGGTGTTTTGGTTGGCTAGAAAGCCAGTGTCTTTCAGTACTGTTCTATCTCCAGAATCTAGAGGTTGCTATTCAGACCATAGCAATAACATATGCAACGTCCAGCACCACCAAAAGATTATTAAAATGCAATGAAGCAGAATATGTGACCTACAATAGGAACAACACAAAAACCCGTAGCTGCTCTTTGCAGCCCTTCCTGGAGCCATCCTATGCAGGTGCAACTGAGCATTCAGACAAAAATCAAGGGACCCCTGAGAAGACTCCTAGAGCTATTCTTCACATAGAGGACCTTCTCTAGGACTCTCCTCCACAAGTTCTAGTCACATCAGCATTTCCAACTCTGATCTCTGCCCAGTAAGATTATTGTTTTTAGGCTCTACTTTGTGCCGTGATTTGGAAAAGTAGAAAAGCAGAAAACCTGGATAAATGTCAACATCCCCTCCATATGTTTTCCCTCTCTCAAGGATGACTACCCTGCTCTGCAGGTTTCCCAGTGCCTGAAAACAGTTGCTGTATATGTTCTTTCCAGTTCAGTAGTTGTTTATTATGGGAAGGTAAGTCCTACTGAATTATTCCACCTTGGACCATTCCCCCTTTTCATATGCCATCCTTCAGTGTAGGGTCACTTCACAATCCTTTCTTCTTCATCTTTACAGCCCAACTCTAGTACTTTCTGCTCTTTGAAATATATGTACCCTTCTCCCCAAGCTCACTTTGCTCTCTCCCTGAACATGTATAGCATTTGTTATCTCATTTGACATTTAGTATAAGTATCAGGGACAGGAATTCATGGACTAAGCATAATGGCTAATAATACTATTTTTTTTTTAGAATATCCTTCTTTTAAACTTTCCCTCAAAATTACAGAATCTAGAATAGTTCGTGTTAATCAGCTCTTTATCTCTGTGGCAAAATACCTGAGAAAACAGCTTAAAAGGAGAAAGGATTTATTTTGACTCATGGTTTCACAGGTTTTGCCCATGGCAGGCTGGCCCATTGCTGTGGGCCTGGGTGAGGCAGAACATCATGGCAGAAACAGTGCCATGGTGCAGAGCTGCACACCTCACGGAGGTAGGGAAGCAGAGAGAGGGAGAGAGAGAGAGAGAGAGGAGAGAAGGAGGAGAGAGAGATAAGAAGAAGGAGGAGGAGGAGCAGGAGGGTGGGGGAGGAGGAGGAGGAGAGACAGAGAGAGAGAGAAAGGAGAGAGAGAGATAAGAAGGAGGAGGAGCAGGAGCAGGAGGAGGAGAAAGAGACAGAAAGAGAAGAGAGAGAGAGAGAGGAGAGAGAGGGGAGAGGAGAGAGAGAGAGATAAGAAGGAGGAGGAGGAGGAGGGTGGGAAGGAGGAGGAGAGAGAGAGATGGAGAGAAAGGAGAGAGAAGAAGGAGGAGGAGGAGGAACTGTGAACCCAAAATAAACATTTCCTCCTCTAAGTTCTTCTTGTCAGGCATGTTTTTCACAGTGATGAAAAGCTAATTAAAACATCTACTTCACCAACTAGACCCCACCTCTTACGGTTTCCACCACCTCCAGTAATACCATAAAATTATGAATCAATCAATGGACTGATCCTCTCATGAAATTACAGCCTATAGTCCAGTTACTTCCTGAAGGCCCCACCTCTGAACACTGCTATACTGAGGAACAAGTCTTCAATACATTGAGCCTTTGGGGGACATTCCAAATCTAACCCCTAACACTCATCCACATCTTTCAAAATAATAAATACCACCCTTGGTAAAGCCAAAACATATGCTATATACCTATAAAAATAAAAGTTTGAATCAGGTATTATACATAACTATTTTTACTTTCAGGAAGCATATTTATACTTCACTAGATTTCAATTATATGGACAATACATGCATATATTTTTAAAGGCTTACTCAAATATGTTATTCAGCAAATTTCAAATGTATTGGCAAATGCACTGCCAAGCTAACCTGCTTTTGTATAATAACCAGAATACAGATAGTTCTACCAACTCTATGGACTATTTAACCTTCTTTAATATGTGTCCTTGATTAGTTTTCATGCTGTTCTTTTTATGAATTGCATATGTTTGCTCTACAAACCTGTCATTATTATTCAGTAGTATAAATAAAGAGCTACTTCACAACCCAGATGCCTAGGAATGGATGAATGGATTAAGAAATTGTGCAATGGAGTTCTACTCAGCCATAAAAAAGAATGAAATTATGGCATTTGCCAGTAAGTGCAGGGAAATGGAGAATATCAGCTAAGTGAAAGTAGACACACTAAGAATGTTTTCTCTCATATGCAGAAGTTAGAGTAAAACAAAGGGAAGGGAGAGGGAAGGATAAGATTACATAAACCTAACAAATACAAATTAATAGATGAGTAAAATAAAGTGTAATAGAGTAAAGGAAGGAAAAAGGGAGAAGATGGGAGGGATAAGTGGGGAGTGAAAAGGGGGTATCATGAAACAAAATCAATTTCTATGCATGCATGGGTATGTCAGGATGAACCCAACTACCTTGTATAACCATAAAGTTCTAATTAAAAAAAAAAAAGAGTTGCTTCATAGTACACAGTCAAAACAAACTGAAAAACCAAACATGATAAGAGTAGATGACAACTGTCATCCATAAAACTCAGTTTTAAGTTATCTGAATTCATCAAAACTCTCTAGCTGTTCTCATTAACCAACTTATTCTAATTGTTAAAATTAATTCTTATTAATAAAATACTGTTTGTACATAGTCTAATTTATAAGATTTACATATTGGGAGATGATGTAATATTATTTTCACTAAATAGATTGCCTCTTCCAAAAATAATTTTTGAAAACTACTATTTAAGATGAAGAGAAAGCTTCAATGTTCAGGGCAATCCTAGTTTGTGGCTTAGGAACTTTGATCTTCCCTGAGTCTCCTGGTCTTTTCTTTTTCACCTTTTTGTGATCTCCTTTTCCCCCATTTCTACTTCTTGTGATATGCAGAAAAACTGTTCATCATGAAGTTTTTATACCCATCATATCTAGTAACAGCATAGAAATAATAAAGTTTAATTTCTGCATCCTCTACTGCTAAACATTTGTTGTTTCAATTATTCATTATAATTAATGCTTTCATAAAGGTGTTAAGATTATAAATTTTTTTCATATTTTGGACCATTATGATAGACAAAAGTAGTGGAGTATTGGAATACTGGAGTACTGCATATTTCTTAAGAGATATTTAGCAAATTATTTCTGGAGGCAGGGAGAGCCACTTCAAATTAAAAAATAAATACTACCTACAGTCATCAGTTCAAATTTAGTTGCATGGAAAACTCTCTGCTTTTTAGTCATAGATAATAACCTATTCAACATTTACCTTGCATTGCTTGCTCCATAAAGTCTTCCCTCACCTCCAACATTGGGTGCTGGGTATTTTTTCTGTGAGCCTTCCAGGGCCCCCTTTACTTTTTCCTCCAATACCTTTCATAATGCTGTTTCATAAATGCTTGTTCATATCTACCTCATCTCTCAAATGTTACATTTCTGTCAATGGATTTGTTTTCCCACAATTCAGAAGTGTCTGGCACATAGCAAAACTGTTACAATTTATGCTGAAACAATTCTCATCTTTAAGGAAGTGACTACATATCCTCCTCCACATCCTGAAAATTAAGTTTGGGATTTTATTTTAATTTTTGTTCCATTAAATTCAGCAATGCTTAGCACACTTTGTACATTAGCTGGTTGGTTCTTCAGTTTAATACCAAACACAATAGTCCAGAACAAACCGAATCTAACCGAGTGTACTATTTTGGGAGTTGGAGATTCGAAGATGCTCCAGCAGCTAGGTTATGTTTGCTTTCTTTTTTTTTTTTTTTTTAAGGGTACAAATTTATTTTTTATTTTACAGATAAAGAGACTTAGGCTTATGAAGGTAAAATAAATATAATGAATTGTATAAAGTCACACAGTAAGAAGAAAGCTGAGGTTCACCCTAGCTGTCTTACCAAGATCTCAGGATGAAAAATGTGAAGAAAAGAGAAGAAAGTCCCTTCAATTGTCTTGAGTTATTTCTCTGATTATTTAATTATACAGTACCCTTTTTTTTTTAATTTAAACAAATGGGATAAATGTTGTTTCTCTATTTGTACATGGAAAAACTAAAGGACGTATGTTTGCTTTCTTTATTAAGTCCATTTTACCACTCATATCCCTTGAGAGATGGGCAGTAATCACTGCCAGGCTCACAGATTCTCTGGCCTCTTTGGTGTCTCTTATTCCATGTTACCATCTGAAACAAGGGCTACCAACAAGAATAAGAGCTTATAGGTCATAATTCAGGCTTGTGCATGGAGTCCTGCAGTTTAAGCTGTGAGAAGATTTTTTAGAACTTGAATTCTGACTGGTACTGCCTGGAACATCCATCAAAGGCCAGCAAAGTTACAGAAAACAGGAGGAAAACAGGATTTAGGAGGTATATGAGGGAAACCTAAGGGAACACCCTCAAGAAAGGGCCTCTTCAAAAGATAGGTCTTTTACACTTTTCTTGACTCATAATTACGTTTAAATCATGTCTAAAATGCATGTGAAATATCAAAAGTAAATTAGCAGAATGCAAATAAACTTGAATGCAAGGACAATGGATCCTGATTACCAAGCACTTGGCTTAGTAGTCAGGATCTTTATCACTCTGGCTCCAACATAATTTCTCAGGTTTACTGTCCTCTAACTTCAAAGTATTCAGAATTCAAATACAAATAAGAATCCATCCCTATGCAAAGAGAGATCTCCTGTGGGAAAGACCAGTTTAGTCTACAGGCTATCATGTCCACAGTATCATCATCCTATACAACATTTCTCATCACCCAACAAGGAAGGGAAGGACCATTAAATCGTGACCACTCATGGGTCACATTTCCAGAATCAGAGAAGAAACTGTATGTCTGGTCCATGTGTTTGTGCTAAACTCTTCTCTTTCAGTTTTATCTTTCTTAACTCTGTATTGGCATCACCCTGTAGGAGTGATCTCTTAAGAGTTACTACACTTTGATTTTTAAAATGGTGCTAAAAACACAAAAACCTATAGATACAGCTTTGCTAAGAAAAAGAAAAAAAAAACTCTTCAGTCTTTTATCCTTCTTATCTTCAAATTTCCTCGTAAATAAAATTATATGGTTAGATCAAATGATCAGTGTGTTTTCTTCTAGTTCATTCCAACTCTGCTTTGAAAGGGAATTTACTGATTTATGATCAAGACAAGGTGAAGTCTTTGTTCTTCTTCTGATTTATTTTGTTTATAATTCCTTAATGAAAACATTTCTTTGGAAAAATATTAACCTATGGTAGTCTGAGGTAAAGTTAGATGATTATCCATTAACAAGAAACAGTAAATTAGCAGCGCCCCTGGTCATTTTGAAAGAAATTACTGGGGAACCCTAAATTTTTTTATTCTGTTAGCAGGGGTGGTTTCTGTTGTTATTGTTGCCTAAGTAACTGACATTAAAGTTCAGAATCATTGACTCTTCTGGCAGAGGCAGGAAAGAAGCTCCAGGCACCTTTACAAAAATAAAGCCCACCTACTCCCAGGACATGCCAAGGTCCTTGCCAAACAGGAAAATAATTTCATTCTCAGTATTGATTTTTCTGGTCTGATCCTGGAAATTTTAGGTTTTTCTACTTTGAAGATGTACTTTTTCTAAGAAATTTCTAATTAGAGACCCCAGAAGGTCTTCAAAGTCTTTCCTAGTGAGAATATTGAAAAGTATACTCAAAAAAGAGGTTCCTGGTAGAATGAGACAGACATTATTTCACCATATACATGCATGAAAAAAATTTTTTAATAAAAAAAATATTAAAAATCTAAAAACTGGAGGTTCCATGGCCATTCTTCCTACTCCTTCCCACCATTTCTCACTCGTGGAAGTCAGAACAGAACAATCACCCTAAGATGCATATTCTTATTCAAGATTGTGCAGTACACATATGAATGCCACATGGGGAACAGAGCATAACATTCCCATTAAAAGACAGTTATTCTCAAGAGAATTTATGGATTTCAGATCAACTTAAACTAGCCCCCTCCCCTTGCCCCACTTGGCCAACAGGAAGAAATCTAATTACAAGTAGGGAACTGCTCATTCAATCTCCTTTTGAAAGGTCTGAGCTTTTTAGGTTCCTTTTAAGACTCCAGGAGTAACTCTAATTATCCAGGAATTTAGTAATTTGCTTCTAGAGTGTAGTTCCTTTTTGGAACTTCACTAATCTCTCAGTGGAGAATAGGTAAGTTATCTACACAAATCAATGTGCTTGACTTGCAGATGCAGAAGGAATAACTATATTCCTCTATTCATCCCTGGTTTCTCATTGATATGAGGCACATATATACCAGATGGAGTGCAAATCAGTCATTGGGGGTGCAAAAGGGAAGCCCAAAGCCAGTTTGGGATTGGTGGGATAGGTCCATATGCCAGAGGAGTACTCCACAGCAGTCACAAGGAAGGAAAGAAAGGTAGGCATCCTGCTTATCATGGGTTAAAAAAACCTTCACCTCTGAAAGGGAAAAAGAAGCAGACCCTGCTCACTACATACATGAACATTTTTACTGTTACTATTAAAAGCATATAATTATCAAAGATACCTCAAGCCTTCTCCCATATCTTCCCACTTTGCCTCCTCCTTATTTTCAGGTATTCTACATAACTATTTTTACTTTTAGGACTTTCGTCCTTGTTCTCTGTCACCTTCTGACATAATAAGGCTCAGACAATTGACTCAATTATGACTTTTGGACTTATTTTATCAGATTAAGGGTCTCTTTCACTATTTGTTATTTTATTGTAACTAGTTGCATTTTATAGTCTGGATTTGTTTCCATGTAACAATGAATCTTAAAGATTGTTCCAGTGCTCGCTTCGGCAGCACATATACTAAAATTGGAACGATACAGAGAAGATTAGCATGGCCCCTGCGCAAGGATGACACGCAAATTCGTGAAGCGTTCCATATTTTTCTGCAATTTAAAAAACTGATACACGTCTTTTTGTTACTAATATATTTTTACATTTTTGATTAAAGCCCTTTGTCCAAAAAAAAAAAAAAAAAAAGATTGTTCCATGTCAATAAATTAGCATATACTATAGGAATATCACATTCATTTTTATAACTCTTGCTACTCACTTTACTCACCTACTGAAAAACAGGGTGATTCCACAGAACACACTTGAACATACATCTTTGAATATATGTGGAATTAACTTTCAACTGAATTCCTAGGAAGGACCCTTGGAATAAATGATAGTATTTTTTTTCAAATTATTTTCCCAAATCCAGAATAACATTGATACCAAAATTCAATAAACATAGCACAAACAGAAACTATGGACTAGTATCACTTGGAACATTGTACAAGAAATCCTCAACTAAATATTGGCAAATAAAATCCAGCAATATATTCAAGAATCATTTGCCACAACCAAATGAAATTTATGCCACAATAAATCTGATACCTGTACTCCTAAATGCCTCAGTATCCCCAAAACCTAGAACAGTAGCAGTGCCTTGCAGTTTAGGTAAATATACATTAAATTGAAGAATAAATGGAAGAATATAAAAAACCTTTAATATAATTTATCATGTTAATAGATCTAGTGAGAAAAATCATGCAACCATTTATGTAGATTTCAAAAAGTCTTTCAAAATTTCATATTTTTGAGGTTTAAAAAAGCAAGAAGATAGCATATTTTCTTAACATTATTTTAGAATGAAAGACCAATAAGCACATACATTACAGTTACTTCAAATCAAGTCAGTAACACAGTTAAAGATGAAGTTTTAATGGTTTCATATTAAAGTAATGAATAAAATAAGAATACCCCCTACTGTATCTATAATTAAATATTGAATCTAGATGCACTAGACATTGTATAAGGAGAAATAACAATTATAAAAATGGGAAAAGAATGAGCTAAACTGCCGTTTTCTTCACAGTATAATTTTATTACTAAAAAACTGTAAGAGAATCAACTAAAAAATATTAGAAGTAGTAATAAAATTCACAGATAGAAGCTACAATATTAGTATGAAGATCAATATTTTATAATATGTAAAAAACCACTAATTATAAACACAATAGAAGTAAATATTCAATTCACAATAATGATTAAAAAATGAAAATATCACCATCATACATGTCATTAGACATTTTTTCAAGCCCACAGAACGTACAACACCCAGAGTGAACTCTAATGTCAACTAAGGACTCTAGGCGATGAGGATGTGTCAGTGTAGCATAGAGTGTAGCCAACATGCCACTCTTAGGGAAAGGTTAATAATGGGGGAGACAAAGCATGTGCAGAGGCAAAGGTTGGTGGGAAAGCTCTGTACCTTCCACTCAATTATGCTGTGACTCTCAATCTACTTTGAAAAAAAAGAAAGTCTGTTTAAAAAAAAAAAGATAAAATGCTTAAAAATGCTCTTAAAAGATATTGTGCAGGATTCGTATCACTGAAAAATTTAGCCAGGCATAGTGGTGCATGACTGAAATCCCAGTAGTTCAGGAGGCTGATGCAGGAGAATTGCAAATTCAAAGCCAGCCTCAGCAACTAATAGATACCCTGTCTCAAAATAAAATGTAAAAAGGAATGGGTATGTAGCTTAGTGGCTTAGTGGTTAAATACCTCTGGGTTCAATCTCCTGGTACCAAAAAAAAAAAAAAAAAGGAAAAGAAAAATTTAAATTTTTTCTAAGCATACTTTCTTTTTTTTTTTTTTTTTTTTTTTTTTTTTTTTTTTTTTTTTTTTTTTTTTTCAGACCACATTTTGATTCATTGTACACAAATGGAGGACATCATTTCATTTCTATGGTTGTACATGATGTAGATTCATACCATTTGTGTAATCATACATGTACATAGGGTAATGATGTCTGTCTCAGGCATTCATAACCCTTTCCCTCTCATTTCCCATTACATAATCTGAAGTTCCTCCATTCTTCTCTCACCCCCCACCCCCCACCCCCATTATACATCATCATCCACTTATCAGGGAAAACATTCAGCCTTTGGCTTTTTTGGGATTTCATCTTACTCCAATTAGAATGGCTATTATCAAGAACATAAACAATAATAGATGTTGGCGTGGATGTGGAGGAAAAGGTGCACTTTTACATTGTTGGTAGAGTTGCAAATTGGTTCAGTCACTCTGGAAAGCAGTGTGGAGAATCCTCAGGAAACTTGGATTGGACCCACTTTTGACCCAGTTATCCCACTCCTTGGTTTATACTCAAAGGACTTAAACTTAGGAGTCTCTTGAGTACTACTGAATAATTTGTATATGTCCTATGAGATTCATTTTAAACTGACTTACCTCTCAATTATTAGTTCAGTGCTTCAGTTGAACAACGACATCCCAGTTCCTCTTGTGGTCCCTGCCTGTCAAGTTAATTTGTGCCAATTCAACAGGGGGTTTTGAAGTTCCATTGATTAGCCAGGCCCTGAGCTGGACATTACAGGTGATAGAACTAAACACAATCCCTGTCCCTGGAGAGCTCAAAGTCAAATGATAAGATTAAAGAGTTCCAAATAATTATAGTGCAAACATAATGCAATTGTTGTAGTAAGTAGTATGCCTATGGCATATCCATGACATTGTGAAAAATCTTAGGAAGCAGTAGTGTTTGCATTTATTTGAGAGGCATTTCAGAAGGAGTAGAAAATGATCTTCCATTTCCCTGGAAAATTTGAGGAGCAGTTGAAAATTAATGAAGCAACTATGCAACTGAAATAACCCCAATTGCTGGCCACCTATGAATGGCAACATATGTAAGTGAAATGCACCCGGAGGATAGCTACGGGAGACTCAGGAATGCAACCAATAGAATCCAAGGAAATCTAAGTAGAAAACATCACCAGGGTTCAGCTGTGGGGTCAAACTTTTGAGATAAGAATTTGATATCATGGATTTGTCTAGTTTTATACATGAATGACACAGTCTTGATTACCATTTAAATTTGCGAACATCATTCTGCAAATGAGTTTCATTTGGTATTTCAAACTTCCATAAGTCTTCAAAGAAAATTATCACCACAGTGACAACTTTCCACAAAATGATTATCTAGAAATGGCAAATAAGCATGGATGTATCGCTTACACAAACTGAGATATAAATTCCAAGGCAATGAGTTAAATAGCGAAGTATCAAGGAAGTCCAATAATAATTCTGTCGAAAGGATGGGTCGGGCTGGGATTGCGGCTCAGTGGGAGAGCGGTCGCCCAGCATGTGCGAGGCACTGGGTTTGATCCTCAGCACCACCTATAAATAAAATAAAGGGAAAGCCGTGGAACCGCCGCCCGGTCTGCTCACTGTCCACGCCGCCGGTGACGCCGCCCGCCCAGCGTCCACCACCGCCGCAGTGGGAGTGCAGGGGAGACCTTCCCGCAGCGCGGCCAGACCGGCGTGGTGCACCACACCCGGATGCTTGAAATTGGAAAGAAATTTGATTCTTCCCGGGACAGAAACAAGCCCTTTAAGTTTATGCTAGGCAAGCAGGAGGTGATCCGAGGCTGGGAAGAAGGGGTGGCCCAGATGAGTGTGGGCCAGAGAGCCAAACTATCTCCCCGACTAGCCTGTGCTGCCACTGGGCACCCGGGCATCATCCCACCACACGCCACCCTTGTCTTCGATGTGGAGCTTCTAAAACTGGAATGACAGAGGAGTGGCTCCTCCCTCAGCTCCCTTTTCTTGGACCTGCCATGGAGGGATCCGGTGCCTTCAGACGCGTGCACAGAGTCCATGCGGAGTTTTTCCTAGCGTCCACCACCCTCTATGAACTTCTACCCTGACGATGTGTCTGTCACTCAGCTTTGCTTCCGACACCTCCATTTCCTCTTCCCCGTTCTCCTTGTGTGTGTGCTTACCTAAACCATATGCCATAAACCTCCTTAGTCGTTCTGTTTTCATTTTGGGGTGAAGATTCAGTTTCAGTCTTTTGGATCTAGGTTTCCATTTAAGAATCTTGACAGGTATTAACAGCACAAGTGATGGGTTAACTTTAGAATAGGAATTGGTGCTGGGGTGGGGTTTGCAAGAATCTTTTTTTTTTTTTGGATGAAATTTTTATCTATTATATATTGAACATTCTTGCTGCGCTGCAAAGCCATGACAGATTTGAGACAGCTGTTGAGGTCTGAATTATTCTCCAATGTGAGAAATGTCCTTGGGTTAAATTAAAAGCCCTACCCAAAACCGAAGCGGAGAGGGGGAGATCCTTTGCCTCTGCAGACCCCGCCTACCCTTCCCTGAGCCCCTTTGCATTTGGAAAGCAGATCTCTTTCACTGCTATGTTGGACACTACAGGTATCTGTCCCTGGGCCAGCAGGGACCTCTGAAGCCTTCTTTGTGACCTGGCTGGTTTGGGCTTGGGTTTTTTGGTTTTCTTAATTTCCTTTCTTTTCCTCCATCTTCTGGTTTTTCTAATGGATTTTCAGAACTTTCGTAATATTAAAGCTATCCAAGTTCCACTTCGTAAATTTTAAGAACTTTAATTGAAAGTTTAAATTGAAGGTGCTGTTTGTAGACTTCACCACCCAGTGAAAGCCAGGCCACCATGACACAACCTCAGTATTCCCTCAGAAAATGCTGCTGGCCATAGCAGATTCAGCATCGCCTGTTTTTTGATGGTTGGCGCTCTGCTGATCTTGAAGTTTCCTGGCTTTTTGTCCCCCAGCCCCTTCTTATCCTTCACTGTCCTGTGTAGTGATTTGGAGAGTCTTTGTTGCTTTGGCCCCTGCTTTCCCCATATCACATATAAGTTTCAAGTTTTACTATTATAATAAAAATACTTTATGTTGGCTTTTCTCAAAAATAAATAAATAAGTAAATAAATAAATAAAATAAAGGTATTGTGCCCCTCTACATCTGAAAAATGAAAAGAAAGAAAGGATGAGTCAAGACCAACTTTAGTCTGAACATACATAATAACATCATCCAGGAGATCAATAAAAGTCATATTTACTGGGCTCTTCTTGGAATAAGAAGAGAGTGAGTCATCCAGGAATTTTCAAAAGCAGGGCACTACTCATAGGTCCCTTCCTTCATTCTTCAACATTGTTGTCATCTAGGCCAAGAGCTCTATTTCTGTATTCTTCACTGCCATGTCCTAAAGCCAACTACACTGCTTGACCCATACTAGTCATTGAAAGTAACTGGAATATGATGACAAAATTTAATTTCCTTAAGGACAAATCCAGTTAATTTATAATTTGCTATTGCCAGTAATTATTCAGAGCACTCTATATTTAGCATCACACATTATTCTGAGAACAACCCTGGAAAGTCCTTACTATCATTCCCATTAGACAACTGAAGAAAAATGAGGCTTAGAAAAGTTAAGTAACTTGCCCAAATATATACAACAAAAGAGGCCAGGTTTGAAACCCTGCTCACAGTTTTAGACTGCTTCCCACTTGTATTGGATGACCTACTGTCCCTTAGCCAGGCTCTCCAACTCCAAGTGCTTACAGAAAGAGACATGGCAAGAAAACAACAACAACAAAAAAATTACTAGGTAAATTCACACAAAAGAAAACTCATTCTAAAAAAAAAAAAAGAAAGAAAGAAAAAGAAAAAGAAAGAAACCTCATGAAGATACATTAAATCATTTAGAAATGTTGATTCATTCTAAGAAGGACTCTGTTAGTCTGGCATCGTTCCATTAGTGATTAACTTTTAGCTCCTTAATCTCTGCAAGGAAACAAACATGATGTTTCTAGAGTACTAACACGAGCATCAGTCTCTGAAATGTGGCCCTAAAGAGAGGGGTCAGTTAAGGGTAAACTGTCTTCCAAATGGCTATATGCTAGTCATTCTTATTTTATTGTTCCTAAACTAAATTGCGTAAGGAAAGAAAAATAAATTCTTAAAAATCAATATCAAAAAACTCCAATATACTTTTCTGCATCACTAAAGGTCAAGGGCTAAACACTTGCCTTTTAACTTAGTCTTCTTCAGCTGCTTCTTCAGACAGTCACAGAGATTTCTGTGCCTACTCCTAGGAAAAAAGATAATAAAGTCCAGGGAGGCCCATTCTCTAACACAGCACGGAAAAGCAACTTCCAGCTGTTAGATTTGTCCTCTCATTACACTGAAATTTCAACAGTGTATGGCCTTTGGGAACCCTGAAATATGGTCTAGGTCAGTAAGAAAAATGAGATTCTGGGGGTCAGTGCTGGACAAAACCTGTCATTTGATTCAGTTTATAATACCAACTAACTTTTGCAAAAGTTGGCTCTGAGATCTTCATTTGGAGTCACAAGATATTCACAAAAACAGTCTTATAAAGGAAGTGCTACCTGCTCCATTTTATATTAATAAGAGTTAATGCATGTATCAAGTTTTTCATGATAAAATGTGTTCAAAAGTGAACTTGAGGGGTTGGGGAGATAGCTCAGTTGGTAGAGTGTTTGTCTAGTAAGCACAAGGCCCTGGGTTCGATTCCCAACACCATAAAAAAAAAAAAAAAAAAAAAGTGAACTTGAGTAGACAATCAAGCCAAACCCTCTGCTACCTTTAGGACCAAAAACATAAACTTTATAACACCTCATATTTACCAATGAATTTTTATTAAATGGTAAAATATCCATTTTCCTTGGCTTTCACTTGCTTCCTGCAATGAAGTGCTGACCACTGTGTCATTCAGCTTTTTTCCTTCTTCCAAATCCATTTCTCAGTTTCATGCAGGACTGAAAAAAGAAAAAAAAAAAAAAAAAAGTACCAGATCTAATTAATAATGTATTAGTTTATTTAACATTAAGTCCCCCAGAGTTCTCTTTCACATTCATTTTCCAGGAGGATAGTCCAGCTCCCTTGACTTAAAAGCTACCTCCTATCACCTTAACTTTGAACTGCCTCATTCTGCAGGCTAATGGCCTATCTGACAGTCTGGGAGTCTAATGGTGACATAAATCACTAGGTCTCACAAATAACCAATTTCACAAGGGGTAGCTGATTGAATCCTATAACAAGGTAAGCTCAGTGTTAAAGACATGTTAGCAGCCAGTCAGTATGACTCAGCATGGTTCTTCACCATCAACAAAATGTTTTTATTGTGGTACTTGGCCTAGACTGAGTGAACAGATTTAAGGACAGATGAATAAAAAGCATAACAAAAGGAATGATAATTTGTGAAGCTGCCCTACAGATAAACATCTGAAATTTGCCATTTTGTTATGCCTTAAGAAAGGCAGAAGATCTCACCATACATAGACAAACGTTGAGTATTCTTCTCCAATATTTATAGTAAGAACTGATGACTATAGTAGGAACCAGCCAACAAATCCTAGTTCCTGCGACCTTGAGGGAAGTTACTTAAGCTGCCTCTGGCCTAAGTGTGGTTACAAAATTAGAGGATTTTATTTTATCTTCTATATCTCCTTACAGATGTAAAACTTCAAACTTGTAGGATAATTTATTAAGCATGTAATATAGAAACTTAGTTTTATTCACTACTGAATTTCAGCCCCTAGAATAGTGCTCAGTACATAGTATATTTTCCTTAGCTATTTCTTAAAGGAATAATGGCATCAAATATGTGTTTATTTTGAAGAATCTACTGTTAATATCTTGTGAATATTTTTATTCATGTTGTGAATATACTGTGATTAATATATTATGAAAAGTTTTTCAAAAACTCCCAGAGTAGCATGAGCTAAAATCCATGGTGCATGGTGTACAACTGTCATGTATAACTAAAAAGAACAAATAAAAAAATTACAGGGCGATCCAAGATGGTGGAGACTGCATCTCCAGTCGCCCCAGAACCCAGGATTCAAGAAGGGGAGGCATTGAGAGACTCGGAGTAAAATACAGCCACGGGGTGAGTCTCCCCCACCATGTGAAGCGCTGCCCAGGCGGCAGGCCCAGATTCGGGTGGCTTATTAGAGTAGGGCAGGGCAGCTAGAGTCTTCCCCAGGCAGCCCTGGGCACTCCTCCCACAGGGCCAGATTCTCCAGCGTCTCGTAACAGGCCCCCCAGTGAGAGCCTTTCTGCACAGAACCAAGCTTCAAGTCCCTGGAACAGGGCGGCAAGTTCCTGCCAGCAAGTTGCTTCAGGGACCAGAAGGGACTTCCCCAAGCAGCCCGCAGCCTGGCCCCCTCCAGCTGGAAGCGCCTTTCCAGGCTAGCTTCTCAGAGCAGGCCCGCCAGTGAGAGCCTTTCCACACAGAGCCAGCTCCAAGTCCTGGAACCAGTAGCGGGCTAGGGGCAGCTTTCCTTGGAAGCACTGCATTATTAAGTTACTCCAAGACTTCAGGCTACTGAAGGCAGGAAGGTGATACACTGGAAATCTACAGGGACACTATAAGCCAATAGAAGAAATCTGCAATATCACAAAGTCCCATTGATATCTTACCAATATGAGACAACAAGGGAAGAAAATGTCCCAAACAAACCTAGATACTATATCAATAAAACCCAATGACAGCAAAGCAGAAGAAATGTCAGAAAGGGAGTTCAGAATGTACATAATTAAAACAATCAGGGAAGCAAATGAGGAGATGAAAGAGCAAATGCAGGCATTGAAGGAGGAGATGAAAGAGCAAATGCAGGCATTAAATGATCGCACCAATCAACAGTTAAAGGAGCAAATACGGGAAGCAAGAGATCATTTTGATAAAGAGTTAGAGATATTGGAAAAAAAACAAACAGAAATCCTTGAAATGAAGGAAACAATAAACCAAGTTAAAAACTCCATAGAAAGCATAACCAATAGGATAGATCAACTGGAAGACAGAACCTCAGACATTGAAGACAAAATATTTAATCTTGAAAACAAAGTTGACCAAACAGAAAAGATGGTAAGAAATCATGAACAGAATCTATAAGAATTATGGGATATCATGAAAAGGCCAAATTTAAGAATTATTGGGATTGAGGAAGGCTTAGAGAAACAAACCAAAGGAATGAACAATCTATTCAATGAAATAATATCAAAAAATGTCCCAAATCTGAAGAATGAAATGGAAAACCAAGTACAAGAGGCTTATAGGACTCCAAATATACAAAATTACAACAGATCCACACAAAGGCATATTATTATGAAAATACCTAACAAACAAAATAAAGACAGAATTTTAAAGGCCAAGAGAGAAAAGAATCATATTACATTCAGGGGGAAACCAATAAGAATATCACCAGATATTTCAATCCAGACTCTAAAAGCTAGAAAGGCTTGGAACAACATTTACCAAGCCCTGAAAGAAAATGGATGCCAACCAAGAATCTTATACCCAGCAAAACTTACTTTCAGATTTGATGATGAAATAAGATCCTTCCATGATAAACAAAAGCTAAAAGAATTTACAAAAAGAAAGCCAGCATTGCAGAACATTCTCAGCAAAATATTCCATGAGGAAGAGATGAAAAACAATGATGCAAATCAGCAACGGGAGGAACTAGCCTAAAGGAATAGCCAAATAAAGGGGAAACCAAATCATGTCAAAAACAAAAATGAGTCAAATGACTGGGAATACAAATCATATCACAATAATAACCCTGAAAGTTAATGGCCTGAACTCATCAATCAAAAGACATAGACTGGCAGAATGGATTAAAAAGAAAAATCCAACAATTTGCTGCCTGCAAGAGACTCATCTCATGGAAAGATATACCCATAGACTAAATGTGAAAGGATGGGAAAAAACATACCATGCACACGCACACAGCAAAAACAGCTGGAGTATCCATCCTCATTTCAGATAATGTGGACTTCAAGCCAAAACTAGTCAGAAGGGATAAAGAAGGACATTACATACTACTTAAGGGAAGCATAAACCAAGACATAACAATCATAAATATCTATGCCCCGAACATTTCCTCATCCATGTATGTTAAACAAATCCTTCTCAATTCCAGAAATCAAATAGACCACAACACAATAATACTAGGCGATTTTAACACACCTCTCTCACCGCTGGATAGATCGTCCAAACAAAAATTGAATAAAGAAACCATAGATCTCAATAACACAATCAACAATTTAGACTTAACCGACTTATATAGAATATACCATCCAACAAAGAATGAATACACTTTCTTCTCAGCAGCACATGGATCCTTCTCTAAAATAGACCATATTTTATGCCACAAAGCTACTGTTAGCAAATACAAGAAGATAGAGATTCTACCTTGTACTCTATCAGATCATAATAGATTGAAATTAGAAATAAATGACAAAATAAAAAACAGAAACTTCTCCAAAACCTGGAGATTAAATAATACACTATTATATGATGAATGGATAACAGAAGACATCAGGAGGGAAATAAAAAAAATTTTAGAAGTAAACGAGAACAAAGGCACATCATATCAAAATTTCTGGGACACTATGAAAGCAGTACTTAGAGGAAGATTTATTTCATGGGGTGCATTCAACAAAACAGGTAGAAATCAACAAATAAACGACTTAACACTACAGCTCAAAGCCCTAGAAAAAGAAGAGCAGACCAACACCAAAAGTAGTAGAATACAGGAAATAGTTAAAATCAGAGCCAAAATCAACAAAATTGAAACAAAAGAAACAATCAGAAAAATTAACAAAATAAACACTTGGTTATTTGATAAAATAAACAAAATTGATAAACCCTTAGCCACACTAACAAAGAGGAAGAGGGAGAAAACTCAAATTACTAAAATTCGGAATGAACAAGGAAATATCACAACACACAAAAGTGAAATACAAAACATAATTAGAAGCTATTTTGAAAATCTATACTCCAACAAAACAGAAAACCTCGAAGACATCAACAAATTTCTAGAGACATATGAATTACCTAAACTGAACGAGGAGGACATACACAACTTAAATAAATCAATTTCAAGCAATGAAATAGAAGAGGTCATCAAAAGCCTACCAACAAAGAAAAGTCCGGGACCAGATGGGTTCCCAGCCGAGTTCTACAAAACCTTTAAAGAAGAGCTCATTCCAAAACTTCTCAAAGTATTCCATAAAATAGAAGAGGAGGGAATCCTCCCAAACTCATTCTATGAAGCCAATATCACCCTGATACCTAAACCAGACAGAGACACATCGAGGAAAGAAAATTTCAGACCAATATCTTTAATGAACAACGATGCAAAAATTCTCAACAAAATTTTAGCAAATTGCATACAAAAATATATTAAAAAGATAGTGCACCATGATCAAGTGGGTTTTATCCCAGGGATGTAAGGTAGGTTCAACATCCGGAAATCAATAAATGTCATTCACCATATCAACAGACTTAAAGTTAAGAATCACATGATTATTTCGATAGATGCAGAAAAAGCATTCGATAAAATACAGCATGCCTTTATGCTCAAAACACTAGAAAAAATTGGGGTAGTGGGAACAATCCTTAACATTATAAAGGCCATCTATGCTAAGCCCATGGCCAATATCATTGTAAATGGTGAATAACTGAACGCATTCCCCCTAAAAACTGGAACAAGGCAGAGATGCCCTCTTTCACCACTTCTACTCAATAACGTTCTTGAGACTCTAGCCAGAGCAATTAGACAAACCAAAGAAATTAAAGGGATACGAATTGGAAAAGAAGAACTCAAACTATCCCTGTTCACTGATGACATGATTATATATTTAGAGGAACCTGGAAATTCCACCAGAAAACTCTTAGAACTCATAAGGGAATTCAGTAAAGTAGCAGATTACAAGATCAATGTTCATAAATCCAATGCATTTTTATACATAAGTGATGAATCTTCAGAACAAGAAATTAAGAAAACTACCCCATTCACAATAGCATCGAAAAAAATAAAATACTTGGGAATCAATCTCACAAAAGAGGTGAAAGACCTCTCCAATGAGAACTACAGAACACTAAAGAAAGAAATTAAAGAAAACCTTAGAAGATGGAAAGATCTCCCATGTTCTTTAGGCAGAATTAATATTGTCAAAATGACCATACTACCAAAAGTGCTATACAGATTCAATGCAATTCCAATTAAAATCCCAATGATGTACCTTACAGAAATAGAGCAAACAATTATGAAATTCATCTGGAAGAATAAGAAACCCAGAATAGCTAAAGCAATCCTCAGCAGAAAGAACGAAGCAGGGGGTACTGCAATACCAGATCTTCAACTCCACTACAAAGCAATAGTAACAAAAATGGCATGGTATCGGTACCAAAATAGACAGGTAGATCAATGGTACAGAATAGAGGACATGGACACAAACCTAAATAAATACAATTTTCTCATACTAGACAAAGGTGCCAAAAATATGCAATGGAGAAAAGAGCCTCTTCAACAAATGGTGCTGGGAAAACTGGAAATCCATATGCAAAAGAATGAAACTAAATCCCTATCTCTCACCCTGCACAAAACTCAACTTAAAATGGATCAAGGACCTCGGAATCAGACCAGAGACCTTGCAGATTATAGAAGAAAAAGTAAGTCCAAACCTTCAACTTGTTGGCTTAGGATCAGACTTCCTTAACAGGACTCCCATAGCACAAGAAATAAAAGCTAGAATCAACCACTGGGATAGATTCAAACTAAAAAGCTTTCTCTCAGCAAAGGAAACTATCAGTAATGTGAAGAGAGAGCCTACAGAGAAACTCTTTGCCACTCATACTTCAGATAGAGCGCTAATTTCCAGAATCTATAAAGAACTCAAAAAACTCTACACCAAGAATACAAATAATCCAATCAACAAATGGGCTAAGGAAATGAACAGACACTTCACAGAAGATATACACGCAATCAACAGATATATGAAAAAATGTTCAACATCTCTAGTAATAAGAGAAATGCAAATCAAAACTACCCTAAGATTTCATCTCACCCCAATTAGAATGGCGATTATCAAGAATACAAGCAACAATAGGTGTTGGCGAGGATGTGGGGAAAAAGGTACACTCATACATTGCTGGTGGGGTTGCAAATTAGTGCGGCCACTCTGGAAAGCAGTGTGGAGATTCCTCAGAAAGCTTGGAATGGAACCACCATTTGACCCAGCTATCCCACTCCTTGGCCTATACCCAAAGGACTTAAAATCAGCATATTACAGAGATGCAGCCACATCAATGTTCATAGCTGCTCAATTCACTATAACCAGATTGTGGAACCAACCTAGATGCCCTTCAGTTGATGAATGGATGAAGAAACTGTGGCATATATATACAATGGAATATTACTCCACCATAAAGAATGATAAAATTATGGCATTTGCAGGCAAATGGATGAAATTGGAAAATATCATGCTAAGTGAGATAAGCTATTCTCAAAAAACTAAAGGACAAATGATCTCGCTGATAAGCGGATGAGGACATATAAGGGGAGGGTAGGAGGGGTTAGTGTTAGGTTTAGGGTTAGGGATAAGGAGGGTGGTAAGAATGGAGGAAGGAAGGACTGTATAGAGGGAAAAGAGGGGTGGGAGGGGTGGGGGAAGGGAAAAAAATAACAACGAATCAAACAATATTGCCCTATGTAAATTTATAATTTTTAATTAAAATAAATTTTAAAAATTACAAATTTTAAAACGTTAAAAATTTTTAAGAATAAAATAAAAACCATAGTATAAGAAAGTCATTAATAAGAAAAAAATTTCCTAAATTTTTACTCCACAATGTATCTAGAAATCAACACATGCAGCCTAATACACCAAGATCAATAAAAACTGGTAAAGGTAGAGAAAAGAAAGATGCAAAAACTTTTAAGAGAACATTGCCCTAGTATGAGAAAATTGTATTTATTTGGGTTTGTATTTATTTGGGTTTGTGTCCATGTCCTCTATTCTGTACCATTGATCTACCTGTCTATTTTGGTACCAATACCATGCCGTTTTTGTTATATTGCTTTGTAGTATAGTTGAAGATCTGGTATTGTGATACCCCCTGCTTCACTCTTCCTGCTAAGGATTGCTTTAGCTATTCTGGGTTTCTTATTCTTCCAGATTAATTTCATAATTGCTTGCTCTATTTCTGTAAGGTACGTCATTGGGATTTTAATTGGAATTGCATTGAATCTGTATAGCACTTTTGGTAATATGGCCATTTTGACAATATTAATTCTGCCTATCTGAGAACATTGGAGATCTTTCCATCTTCTAAGGTTTTCTTTAATTTCTTTCTTTAGTGTTCTGTAGTTCTCATTGTAGAGGTCTTTCACCTCTTTCGTTGGATTGATTCCCAAGTATTTTTTTTTGAAGTTACTGTGAATGAGGTAGTTTTTCTGACTTCTCTTTCTCAAGATTCATCACTTATGTATAAAAATGCATTGGATTTATGAACATTGATCTTATAATGCGCTACTTTACTGAATTCACTTATGAGTTCTAAAAGTTTTCTGGAGGAATTTCCAGGTTCCTCTAAATATATAATCATGTCATCAGCAAATAGGGATAGTTTGAGTTCTTCTTTTTCTATTCGTATCCCTTTAATTTCTTTGGTTTGTCTAATTGCTCTGGCTAGAGTCTCAAGAACGTTATTGAATAGAAGTGGTAAAAGAGGGCATCCCTGCCTTCTTGCAGTTTTTAGGGGGAAGGCTTTCAGTTTTTCACCATTTACAATGATATTGGCCATGGGCTTAGCATAGATGGCCTTTACAATGTTAAGGAATGTTCCCACTATCCTTATTTATTCCAGTGTTTTGATCATGAAGGGAAGGTGTATTTTATCGAATGCTTTTTCTGCATCTATCAAAATAATCATGTGATTCTTAACTTTAAGTCTGTTGATAAGGTGAATTACATTTATTGATTTCTGGATATTGAACCAACCTTGCATCCCTGGGATAAAACCCACTTGATCGTGGTGCACTATCTTTTTAATATATTTTTGTATGCAATTTGCTAAAATTTTGTTGAGAATTTTTGCAACGATGTTCATTAAAGATATTGGTCTGAAATTTTCTTTCCTCGATGTGTCTCTGTCTGGTTTAGGTATCAGGGTGATATTGGCTTCATAGAATGAGTTTGGGAGGGTTCCTCCCTCTTTTATTTCATGAAATACTTGAGAAGTATTAGAATGAGCTCTTCTTTAAAGGTTTTGTAGAACTTGGCTGGGAACCCATCTGGTCCCGGACTTTTCTTTGTTGGTAGGCTTTTGATGACCTCTTCTATTTCATTACTTGAAATTGATCTATTTAAATTATGCATGTCCTCCTCGTTCAGTTTAGGTAATTCATATGTCTCTAGAAACCTGTTGATGTCTTCAAGATTTTATATTTTGTTGGAGTATAGATTTTCAAAATAGCTTCTAATTATGTTTTGTATTTCAATCATGTCTGTTGTGATATTTCCTTGTTCATTCCGAATTTTAGTAATTTGAGTTTTCTCCCTCTTTCTCTTTGTTAGTGTGGCTAAGGGTTTATCAATTTTGTTTATTTTTTCAAAGAACCAACTATTTATTTTGTCATTTTTTTCTATTGTTTCAATTTTGTTGATTTCAGCTGTGAGTTTAACTATTTCCTGTCTTCTACTACTTTTGGTGTTGCTCTGTTCTTCTTTTTCTATGGCTTGGAGCCATAGTGTCAGGTCGTTTATTTGTTGATTTTTTTTCTTCTTTTATTGAGTGCACTCTATGAAATAAATTTTCCTCTAAGAACTGCTTTCATAGTGTCCCAGAGATTTTGATATGTTGTTTCTTTGTTCTCATTTACCTCTTAAGAATTTTTTAATTTCCTCTTGATACCTTCTGTTATCCATCATCATACAATAGCGTATTATTTAATCTCCAGGTGTTGGAGTAGTTTGTTTTTTACTCTGTCATTTATTTCTAATTTCAATCCATTATGATCTGATAGAATACAAGGTATTATCTCTATCTTCTTGTATTTGCTAACAGTAGCTTCGTGGCATAATATATGGTCTATTTCAGAGAAGGATCCATGTGCTGCTGAGAAGAAAGTGTATTCGCTCTTTATTGGATGGTATATTCTATAAATGTCCATTAAGTCTAAATTATTGATTGTGTTTTTGAGATCTATGGTTTCTTTGTTCAATTTTTGTTTGGAGGACCTGTCCAGTGGTGAGAGAGGTGTGTTAAAATGGCCTAGTATTATTGTGTTGTGGTCTATTTGATTTCTGGAATTGAGAAGGATTTGTTTGACATATATCGATGAGTCACTGTTTGGGGCATAGATATTTACGGTTGTTTTGTCTTGCTGATTTATGCTTCCCTTAAGCAGTATGTAATGTCCTTTATCCCTTCTGACTAGTTTTGGCTTGAAGTCCACATTATCTGATATGAGGATGGATACTCCAGCTTTTTTGCTGTATCCATGTGCATGGTATGTTTTTTCCCATCCTTTCACCTTTAGTCTGTGGGTATCTCTTTCTATAAGATGAGTCTCTTGCAGGCAGCAAATTGTTGGATCTTTGTTTTTAATCCAATCTGCCAGTCTATGTCTTTTGGTTGATGAGTTCAGACATTAACATTCAGGGTTATTATTGAGATATGATTTGTATTCCTGGTCTTTTGGCTCATTTTTTTTTTCAACACGACTTGATTTCTCCTTTATTTGGTTATTTCTTCTACTAGTTCCTTCCATTGCTGATTTGCATCATTGGTTTTCATCTCTCCCTCATGGAATATTTTGCTGAGAGTGTTCTGTAATGCCAGCTTTCTTTTTGTAAATTCCTTTAGCTTTTGTTTACATGGAAGGATTTTATTTCATCGTCAAATCTGAAAATAAGTTTTGCTGGGTATAAGATTCTTGTTTGGCATCCATTTTCATTCAGAGCTTGAAAAATGTTGTTCCAGGCCCTTCTAGCTTTTAGGGTCTGGATTGAAAAATCTGCTGATATCCGTATTGGTATTCCCCTGAATGTGATTTGATTCTTTTTTCTCACAGCCTTTAAAATTCTGTCTTTATTTTGTATGTTAGATATTTTCATTATAATGTGCCTTGGTGTGCATCTATTGTAATCTTGTGTATTTGGAGTCCTATAAGCCTCTTGAACTTGATTTTCCATTTCATTCTTCAGATTTGGGAAATTTTCTGATATTATTTCATTGAATATATTGTTCATTCCTTTGGTTTGTTTTTCTGAGCCTTCCTCAGTCCCAATAATTCTTAAATTTGGCCTTTTCATGATATCCCATAATTCTTGTAGATTCTGTTCATGATTTCTTACCATCTTCTGTGTTTGGTCAACCTTGTTTTCAAGATTAAATATTTTGTCTTCAATGTCTGAGGTTCTGTCTTCCAGGTGTTCTATCCTATTGGTTATGCTTTCTATGGAGTTTTTAACTTGGTTTATTGTTTCCTTCATTTCAAGAATTTCTGTTTGTTTGTTTTTTTCAGTATCTCTAACTCTTTATTGAAATGTTCTTTTGCTTCCTGTATTTGCTCTTTTAACTGTTGATTGGTACGATCATTCAATACCTGCATTTGCCCTTTCATCTCATCCTTCAATGCGTGCATTTGCTCTTTCATCTCCTCATTTGCTACTCTGATCGTTTTGATTATGTACATTCTGAACTCCCTTTCTGTAATTTCTTCTGTCATGCTGTCATTGGATATTATTGCTATACTATCTAGGTTTGTTTGGGACATTTTCTTCCCTTATTTTCTCATATTGCTCAGGTATCTACCCCTCTAGTAGTGAAACTTGGGATATTGCAGATTTCTTCTATTCACTAATATTGTCTCTGTAGATTTCCAATAACTCACCTCTTAGCCTTCAGTAGCCTGAAGTCTTGGAGGAACTTGATAATGCAGTGCTCCACTAGGAAGCTGGCCTTCTTGGGGTGGTGGCCTTCAGGTGGAGTATATTCCCCGGTCTGAGTTGGTCCCAAGTCTCTCAATACCTCCTGTTCTTGCTCCTGGGTCTTGTGAAAGGTCCTCTAGCCTCCTGTAGGTGTCTCAGGAAGTGAGTTGCCCTTCCAATGATTATGGCCACGCCCTCAGGCGTAATTCAAAATGCCTGCACCAGCCTATAAAGAAGCCTCTGGCTAACTCCGTGATAGCGACAAACCTTGGCATGGTTGTCAGGCGGGGTTGTTCAGTGGTGGTGTCTGTCTTTGGCCTGGTGGTTGGGCGGGTTGGCTACCTGCCACCCAGCTCTGCATGGCAGGCAGGTTGGGTGCCCACCTGCTACCGCCACAATGCAAGCGGCCTGACTCGCCTGTCAGCTCACTCCGCGTCTACAACCAACCAGTGATGGCACCGACCTAGGTGCAAGGGTCAGGCGGGGTCGCTCAGTTATGATGTCTGTCCTTGGCCTGCTGGCTGGGCGGGTTATCTGCCAGCCACTTACCTCCGCGATGTAGACAGCCTAGCTCAGCCACCAGCTGGCTCCGCAACTGTGACCAACCAGTGATGGCACCGACCTAGGTGCAGGGGTCAGGCCTCATCTTTATTTCTTGATATATTACTTTCATAGTTTTTATTTAGCAGCCAGCCCATCCCTTCAACAGGTACCTGCTCCCTCGCCCACTCAGGACATGGGCGGGATTAAAACATGCTTAAGTTTTCATTTGTCTCAATATTTCAAAGAGAGAAAAACTTTCAAGAACAATTCCACTTTCCACAGCTAAGCTGAAAATGTGTCTTTCACTTCCTTCTTCTGACTCTTCACTAGCCTTAATCACAATATTAAACCCATCCTTCTCAGAAGTAATGAGCTCTCTCTTTCAATATAGCACCACAGCTTGTTAGCATATGTACCACATTTCAGAAATAAAAAATCAATTATATCTTTTGAAGAACCATAGGTTCATAATTCTATTTGTCTTAATTTTATTTTTTCCAACAGAATCAGGGTCTCTAGACTTTTCAAATGATTTTCTTCATGGATTTTGTCCATGTCCAGATCCCTTGAGGTCCTACTACATACCAAGCATGCTCTCGGCAAAGAAGAAAAAAATAGTAAATAAAATATACCCCCTGTGCTTGTAAAATTTATATTCTTTTGCAGTGGTAAAGGTGATAGGGAAGAGCAGACAATTAATAGGATTAACCCAAATGAATAGCCTGTGTTGGTAATGGGTGGGACTGGGAGAGAAGCAACTGTGACTTTAAATAGGATGGTCAGGGAAGGCCTCACTGAGGAGGCCAACTTTCAACCAAGACTGGACGGAAAGAGGGAATCTTCGTGTATTTAAAGGAATGGGCACACCAAACAGATGGACCAGCAAGAGCAAGGGCCCTGAAGCAGAAGCAGCCTGTCAGGCACTTACTGAAAACAACAAGGAAAATTGTGCAACAGGAAAAGAGTGATTTAGGTGAAGGTCATGTGATATAAAATCAGAGAAGTAACAAAGGCTACATGGTGCAGCACCCTACAGTTTAAGGGGTTTTTCTTTGAGGAGATGGGAAGCCATGATGGGTTTAAACCAAGGAAAGACATGATCAAATGATCTGAATTCTGTTTTTACAGGATCACTTTGGCTGCTTATTAAGAATAAATTGTAGGAGGGCAAAGGCAGAAACAGAAGGATAAGTTAAGAAACTATCAGATACACACACACACACTCAAACCTGCTTAAAGGAATTTCTTTCATTCATTTTATCATTTAATAAACATTTGTTGAGGGGGCTGGGGTTGTGGCTCAGTGGTAGGGAACTTACCTAGCACATGTGAGCCACTAGGTTCGATTCTCTGCACCGCATATAAATAAATGAATGAAATAAAGGTCCATCGACAGCTAAAAAATTTTTAAAAAATAAAAATAAACGTGTTGAGAATCCACTAATGTGCAAAGAACTCTAAATGATATCATATAAAAACCTCCAGCCCACTGTCCACTCACAACCAAGAATTTGAAAGGAGGGCAATTATCGCACAGGCATCTTTCCTTCATCAGAGACCTGATGAAGCCTAAGAACTATCATTGTATCATCAATTCTTATCCAGATGGACAGGAAGAGAGGCCATCTTTCTAGGTTGCCACTCAAACAGCTCACTGCATTTGATATTATTTGAAGAACAGCTACATGTTTCAAAAAAAAAAAAAAAACTGTAGTGTTCAAGGATGAATGAAGACCTTAATTTTAGTACTTAATAGAGATAATATTAGTAATTATTTCTTTGGAAAAGGACATTTCCATGGAATTCAAGAAAGAACTACAGTAATTTTCTCCATTAGAAACTATACAAAAATATTCTTCAAATTTTCTATCTCCTAAAACTCCAAGAAAAGGAGCTTTGTTTTTGAATATCATTGAGATGATCCAAAGGTCTGGAGCTTCACAGTAGTTCTGATACTGCCTGGAGTTGAGGCTATGTATCAAGTCTCTAATCAGAAAGAAAGCAGATCAGAGAAGCATGAGGCAGACTCACTGGACTCAGCTTTAGCAGGTTCCCTGTATTGAAACCTCATCCTAGAATTGCACTGGCTTAGAAACTGTACATGCTTGCTCCTCCTGAGATCTTAGTAAAGGGAACGGATCACCATCCTATTATAGTCTCCTCTGGCTCTGAAGTAAGAAGTTGTGCAAAGGAAATAAACACAATTTGGGGAAGAAGTATGACTTTAGAGGTCAAATACCATCAGTTTCACACCCTGATGTCTTGTTAATGCAGGTTCCTTTACCATTTATCCTCCATTGACTCACCCTATGCATCCTTCAAGACTCATCTTGTGTACCTTTCCTGAGGGAGTCTTCTGATCACTGAATCCCCCAGAATCTCTCTACCAATTTGTTCTTTCCTGCCTCATCACTTACCCATGAATTGTTTTACCAATGAGAATATAAGCCCCCTGATGAAAGAGATCATCTCTTATTGTACCCTTAGAAACCAAAATATTACTGTTAAATAAAAAATTATTCATGACATTTGTTCAAGTATGGTAAGGTAGACTTTATTTGGGACAGTCACAGTAAGCATAGGGACAACTGTAACAAGGTTTTGCAGTATATGAGAAAGACTATGATCAACTACAAAATCAACAAGGAAATTATAATCAAGAAACAAGTTAGGCGAGGGAGTCAATTGATGGAAGATGAAACATTAGGAGTAATGGGGGATTCAGGCTAAATTTATCTATCAAGATTCTTGTTGAAGACAGGCCAGGACTGTCAGACATCACCTGGAGGATGGTGGGGGATGAGGAACCCAATCAGATACGGAGGTGATCCAGTATCAAGGATGGAAGATTCTGGCTAAACTGACAATTAAATTGGACAATGTAGAGACAAACGTGGAAGCCTGAAAGTTAGGACCTTCTTGAAAAGCCAGTACTATGGAACCCAATGAGAGTTTGATGAAAAAGAGCTCTGTCAGTCCCCACACTTGTTCAAGGAAAGAAGAGACATTCTTCTTTTCGCTGAATAACATATGTCCATTCTCTTGTTTGGTTGCCTTGTGCTCATGAAGTACCAGCTGAAGCATGTTGAAACTTGTCAACAGGGAATGTTTGCTGAATGACACACAGGCAGTCAGGCATTTAATGAGGGCAATTTCTATGAAAAGAAAAGATTAGTGGTTGGAAACCCAGTTTCTGGATCCAAAGGGCAGCAAGTTGAGATTTGCAGATGCTGGGCTTGAGCATGGTAGTGGCAATCTGACAGAAATCCTGGTTTGCAGTTTGAATGCTTTTGGTGATGCATTTATTTCCATGAGTTTGCTGAATGGCCCATGTGGCACTGGACACAAAAGCTGCCCGTACATGATCTGTCTTAGTGATTCCTTTGAAGCTCATATCAAATTATCCAGCTTTAGTATGCAAAGTTTTGGGAAAGGACAATTCTTGTTCTCAATGATGCCAGACCAGAGGATGAGAGAAAAACTGGTACTGTAAAAAAAATTTGAAGAACTAACCCAGGTATTGGAAGAAACTAGAACTGAGAACTCACAAAAGTATGCTGTTGTTTTCCACTGAAACAAAATTTCTGTCTGCAATCTCATCCATCCCTCTTTAATCAAAAATAATGAACACAAGGTTATGGTTCTCCTTAACCAAATAATCTGAGTTCATTACATTCAGCCTGATTATTTACCTAAGTGCAGCAATAATAGTAATTGACCACATAAGCCTTTTTGAGTTCGCTTTGTTAAACCTTTCTTTAAAAACTCTCAGATTAGACTTTTAAGAGACTTTCGAAGACAGGGAGCCAAGAAAAGAACTCATGACCACACTTTACCCTCAGTACCTATAGATTTGGGTGAATGCTCTTCTCAATATCCACATGAGGTGGATGCGGTAGTGCATGCCTGTTAATTCCGGCAGCTCTGGAGGCTGAGGCAGGAGGATCTCAAATTCAAAGCCAGCTTCAGCAAAAGCAAGGTACTGAGCAACTCAATGAGACCCTGTCTCTAAATAAAATACAAAGTAGGGCTGGGGATGTGGCTCAGTGGTCAAGCACCCCTGAGTTCAATCCCCAGTACCAAAAGAAAACAAAGATCCACAAAATATCCTGAGGTTCCTGGGTATGCCAAGAAATGACCTTCCTTATTTACCTGTAAAGCAGAGAATTTTATAAGCCAGATATCAGGCCATGCTTTGTAAACATTGGATCTGTAAAGCCAGCCTTACTTAGTTCCTTAAATCAGATTCTATGCGCATTCTCAAACACAGTCATGTGCCACGTAACAACATTCATTCAACAGTGGACCACATATACAACTGAGGTTTCCCATCACAATGCTGAAAAAGTCCTGTCACTTAGAGATGTCTTATCTGTTTTAGCATCATCACACAGTGCATTATTCACACATCCAGGTGAACCTGGTGTAAACAAATGTACTGTCCTGTCAGTTGCATAAGAGTATAGCACATATAGTTATCTAAGGACATAGTACTATAATGAATGACTATGTTACTGGTTTATATATTTATCTTTTCTTTTTTCATTATTTTAGACTTACTCCTACTTATTTGAAAAAAAAAGAAAAAAGAAAGAAAAGGAAAGTTAACTTTCAAAAAGCCCCAGGAAGTTCCTTCAGGAGTTATTCCAAAAGAAGGCATTGTTGTCACAGAGAAGACATCTCCATGCCTGTCATCGCACCTAAACACCTTTCAGTGGGGCAAAACATGAAGATATAAGACACAGAAATTGGTGATTCTCATCTTGTGTAGGTGTAGGCTAATAAGTGTATTTGGGTCTTGGTTTTTAACAAAAAAAAAATTTTAAAGTAAAAAGAAAAAAAATAGTTTAGAAATAGAAAAAACCTTATAGACTACGAATAAATAGAAAGAAAATATTTTTGTACAGCCATACAGTATGTTTATGCTTTAAGCTGTGTTATTATAAAAGAGTCAAAAGTTTAAAACTGGGCTGAGGAGAGAGTTCAGTTGGTAGGGCAAGGCCCTGGGTTCAATCTCCAGCACTGCAAAAAAAAAAAAAAAAAAGAGAGAGAGAGAAAGAGAGAGAGATGTAGTAAGGCTACTTCCAGCCGCCCCCCCCCCCCAAAAAAGGTTTAAAACTCCAGAAGTTTATAAAGTAAAAAGTATAGTAAGCTAAATTTATTATTGAATAAATTAAAATTTTTAGAGTAGCCTAAGCATACAGTGTTTATAAAGCCTTAAAGTAGTGCACAGCCGCATCCTAGTCCTTCACCTTCACTGAGTACTCACCCGCTAACTCACCTAGCATAACTTCCAAGAATGACTACAGGTTCTTCCAGATCAGCAGGAAATGTGAGTCCAAAGGTCTGGGACCCACTGGTAGAAATGGGATGCTGGGTCATCCAAATTTATTTATTGAGAAAGCTGAAGTGGAGGGAAAATGATTCAAGAGATTAATTGCTCTCCGATAGAAAAGACGATGGTCATTACTGTGGCCTAAGTATTATGGTTGAATTAATACTAATACTTAAAATTTAGATTTTAAAATTCCAATATTAACTTTTACTATTAGAAAGAAATTAGTTGACAAAATCAGTATACTATAATGATACAATCATTTCAATGTGTATAGCACCACAATTCGCAATAGCCAGACTCTGGAACTAGTCCAGTGTCCTTTAATAGATGCATGGATTAGGAAAATGTGGTATACATACACAATGGAGCTTTCCTCAGCCATAAAGAAGAATAAAATTAGGGCATTTGCTGGTAAATGGATGGGAATGGAGAAAATCATGCTAAGTTAAATAAGCCAAATTCAGTAAATTAAGGATTGAATGCTTTCTCTCATGTGGAAGCTAGGGCAAAATAAGGGGGTAAGGCAAGGGATAGGGATCAGATATCATAAAGATATGTGGAAGATCAGTGGAGTAGAAAACATTGAGAGGGAGAAAGGAAGGACAGGAAAGTAGAGGAAATGTGGAATGAATTTTTTAAAATCACATTATATATAGTACAAGAAGAGGGAAGGGGGGAAGGGGGCTAAAATCAAATTCCATGAATGTATGATTTTGCCAAAATGAACCCAACTATATGTACGACTAATGCTCTAATTTAAAAAATTAAAACTTATTCCACTATTAGTTTTAAATTAGAAATTTTTCAAAATAGTACTGCTTCTGTTTTTCTTGATAGCATATGGAAATTCAATTTTTTTTTGTTTTTTTTTTTTTTTACTTTGATTCATTGTACACAAATGGGGTACAACTTTCATTTCTCTGGTTGTACACAAAGTAGAGTCACACTGTTTGTGAAATCATACATGTACATAGGGTAATGATGTTTGTCTCATTCCATTATCTTTCCTTCCCCCATACCCTCCCTGCCCCTCATTTTCCTCTGCACAATCCATCCTTCCTCCATTCTTGCCTTACCCCCTCCCTTCTCATTTTGTATCATCATCCACTTATCAGATAAATCATTCAGCCTTTGGATTTGGGGGGTTGGCTTGTTTCACTTAGCATGATATTCTCCAACTTCATCCATTTACCTGCAAATGCCATGATTTTAATCTTCTTTATGACTGAATAATATTCCATGGTATGTATATATATATACATATATATATATATATGTGTGTGTGTGTGTGTGTGTGTGTGTGTGTGTGTGTATGTATGTATACCACAGTTTCTGTATCCATTCATCAACTGAAGGACATCTAGGTTGGTTCCACAATCTGGCTATTGTGAATTGAGCAGCTATGAACATTGATGTAGCTGCATCTCTGTAGTATGCTGATTTTAAATCCTTTGAGTATATAGGCCAAGGAGTGGGATAGCTTGGTCAAATATGGTTCCATTCCAAGTTTTCTAAGGAATCTCCACACTGCTTTCCAGAGTGGCTGCACCAATTTGCAATCCCACCAGCAATGTATGAGTGGACCTTTTTCCCCATATCCTTGCCAACACCTATTGTTGCCTGAATTCTTGATAATAGCCATTCTAATTGGGATGAGATAAAATTTTAGGATAGTTTTGATTTGCATTTCTCTTATTACTAGAGATGTTGAACATTTTTTCATATATTTGTTGATTGCTTGTAAATCTTCTGTGAAGTGTCTGCTTGTTTTCTTAGCCTATTTATTGATTGGGTTTTTTGTATTTTGGTGTAAATATTTTTGAGTTCTTTATAGATTCTTGAGATTAGTGCTCTATCTGAAGTGTGTGTGGCAAAGATTTTCTCCCACTCTGTAGGCTCTGTCTTCACATTGTTGATTGTTTCCTTTGCTGAGAAAAAGTTTTGTAGTTTGAGTTTATCCCATTTATCAATTCCTGCTTTTATTTCTTGTGCTTTGGGAGTCTTGTTAAGAAAGTCTGGTCCTAAACTGACATGCTGAAGATATGAGCCTACTTTTTCTTCTATTTGGTGTAGGGTCTCTGTCTAAATCCTAGGTCCTTGATCTATTTTGTAACTCTAAGATTTTAGAAAGTGTTTTCGGACAGGCATACTTTGGCATCAAACAAAGCTAACCATCATCTCAAATTATTTCCCTGTTAACTATTTTTACAGCATGTGCAGTAAGTTAAATATATGGGATTTTTATATTACTGATGATAAAGAATAGCAAACAATTTGTTTTTACTTCATTTTTACTTACACATTCGTTTTTAGATTGAAATTATACTCTTAGAAGTCCAGTAGATAAAATATTATCTTTTCCAACTAATAAATCCAAGTAGAATAAAAATGCATGCTTATTTTATACTTAATATTGATAACTTGGAAGAAAGTGACTTTTAACTAAACTAATAACATTATAATGGTATTTACCAAAAATTTACCCAAGTCACCTGAACTTGAAAAGCATTTGGGTTCCTTTCTACATTCCTGGGAGTTGTAGGAACATTTAACTTATGTAAACTACATGTAAGCATTCATTTCTCTCTAAGCCAACTTGAATAAAACTCCTTCAAGGAATTTTATAAATTAATTTGGTGATACCATCCAGAGGAAGAAAAGCATCAAACATGTATAACATAACACACATAAACCTATAGACAGACGGGACCAGAGCCTTACAACTTCCATCTGTCATGAATCAGGCGACACCATAATACAAAACACTCATTTATCACTACTTCATATTTTTATCTGAGTTGTGCTTCAGACAAAAATAGAATAAGTTGAGGTTCCTATTTACTAAGTACCCAGGCTTTTTACCTGGGTAAAAAAGATTCTCCCATTTGCTTCAATACGTAATCTTATGGAAGCTGTGGACACACTTTAGGTGAGTCACTGAGGAGACATCCAGAAACGATTTGGATGTCCCCAAAATCCATCTCAGTGGATATAATATTAGGTCTATTTCCAGGTATACTTTTTTTCTCTTTCTCTTTTTCTTTCTTCTTTTCCTTTCAGCTTCATGTTGCTTTCGGGGGTGCTTGAGTCCCTAAAGAGCTCTGAGAGAGTCAGGAGCCTAAAGTTCAAGTGACCAAGGGGCAGGAGTAGGAAGAAAGAAGTCTGGCAAGAGTGCACAGGGCAGTGATGGAGGTGGGGCATGAAAGTGGCGTTGGAAGCCTTCATGTATAAATTATGGGTTTGTTTGAGACATCATAAGGCAGAGAGGCTACTCCTGGAGTAAATTCCTCAGTTCAGGATCTGAGGGAGAAAGCCCAGATCATGCTGGTACTCTGCCTTAGCTCACAGCCCTAGGTTCAAACGCAGCCGCCTGGAGACAGGCATAATCTGTCAAGCCCTGAATAACCTGTTTTCCCCACTCTTATCCAGTTTTCCTGAAGAAGTGCCTTACTGAATCCCCTTGGTGTTTTTCACTATAAATAAAGCATTCTGGGCTTTTCCCTTTGTTAGGATCAGACCCGTCAGGTCTCCTCTACCCACCAATACCCCTGCTTTGAACACATATAATTCTTGTCTTTTGTATTGATTTCTTATTATTACTTTCCTAGCCTTTAATACCTGGGACAGTTACCTACTCCCTCCCCGCACAGGTTGCAAGCAGAAATGTGGCAATACCATGGGAGCTGAAGGGAAGATAATGGTGCAAAAGGAGGAAGGAGTGACAGAGGTGATGGGAAGAGAGAGGTCTTAGAGGAGCCAGTCAGAGAGAGTTTAGGCTTCTTGAAGAACTTACTGAAGTTCCAAGTTGTTCTCTATAAAATTAAACCAAGAAGAAGATGGACAGATTCCATGGAGTATAAAGTGTGTAGGTGTTCAAAAAGGGCATTTCAGTCAACTGAGAAGTTCCCATGAAAGACATTATTAAACGGAACAAAGAGGCCTCACTAAGAGCTAGGAACGATTTTCCAGCCCAGTGAGTCAGGATGTAAATTCCCACTCAAAATAAAGAGCCAAAAACAGTCCTTTAGTTAAGCACATTCTTCAGACAAAGAAGCTCAGGTCACTAACAGGTTCTGCTTGCCCAGGATTCTAACCCAGCTTCTTAGAAACAGTGAAACCTAGGACTCTAACCTAGTACTCAATTAATAATGCATATTCCATAAATACTGATTAAATTGGCCCAACTGATATAGCACTGATGTTCCCCAGTGTATATACAAAGATGCTCTAGAATATCCTAATACATATCCTACAAATGCTTATAATATTTTTGTTTGGGGTTTTCTTTCCCATTACCCTTTCATTTATCTTACTTCACAGAGCTGTTCTGAGTATTACATGTAGCAATTAATGTAAAAGAGTGAGAACAGTAGCTAAAATATTTCATAATTGCTCTTATTGCAACATTAAACACTAAATTATTAAAATATCCAAGAGAACATGCAAGACACAATAGACATTACTAGTGTCTCTGTAATATCTAGTATTTTTCCCTGCATTAGTCAGAGAAACAGAACCACAAGAGATAGACAGATCATAGATAAATTGATAAATACATAGATAGATAACCACATAATATAGATATAGGTGAAATAAATATACATACAACTTTGAGACTTATTATAGGAAATGGCTAACAGGACCATGAAAGCCAAGAAGACCCACAATCTGCCATCTGCTAGTTGAGAACTGGGAAAGCCAATGTTGTGATTTGCTCCAAGTTCAAAGGCCCAAGAACTTGAAGCACTGTTGTCTGAGGGCAGGAAGAACTGGATGTCCCAGCCACAGAAGAGAGAAAGAATACATCCCTCCTCCACCTTTTTGTTCTATTCATGCCTTCAAAGACTGAATGAAGTCCACCACATTGGTGCATTTTTACTCAGTTTACTAACTCAATTGCTAAAATCTTCCAGAAACACCTCACAAACACACCCAGATAGGATGTTTCACCAGCTGTCTTGTCATCCCTTAGCCTGGTCAAGTTAACACATAAAATTAACCATCACACTGTCCTTGTTTACTGTTACAAGAAGAACATATCTCTCAGTTGCTTGCAGTTGACTATAGTTTTAGTTAGTGGTATGTGTCAATTCCAGCTTGTGGTAGCGAAGATCATGTGCATGATTTTGTATTCTGTATGACAAGACTTACATAGAGGGATTCAGAGAAGCTTTAAATCTCTGAGTTTCATGGAGGAAAACTGTTCACCAGTCCTTTGCAGAAGTCAAACAAAACCCCATGTTGCTCGATATTGAGAATTGTAGGCTTGCTTGTTATTACAGCACAGTTTGGCCTATCCTAATGAATACATGTGGTCAGAGATAATTCATTTTCTTGGATAGCCACAGGCAGTACTTCTTCAAAGTTTTGGGGGCAGGAATTCATAAACTTTGTTTTTACTTTGTTTTATGTTTCAAGTCTTAGAAGAGGGACTACGTGCATTTTATTATGTGTGAATTGCCATGACTGTGGGACCTCAAGGAAATAATGGGATGCAAATTTCATGACACATGTGATAGGAGATTGACAGAGATTATCTCCAAGGCTCTTTTCAACTCTGAAATCAGTAAGAGTCTTCAAATTCCTTTTTCAAGGATATTTGTCACACACAAAAAGTATTTGCAGATAGTATTTATGGTTCAGATGTGGTGCCCCCAAAAGCTCACATGTGAGACAATGTAAGGTTTGGGGAGAAATGATTAGGTCATATCCTTACCTTAATCAGTGGATTATCCTTCATGAGATTAACTGAAAAGTAACTGGAGGCAGGTGGGGTGTGACTGGAAGAAGTGGTTCATTGGGGGCATGGCTTTGGGGTATATATTTGTATCTGGAGAGTGGCATCTCTCTCTCTCTCTCTCTCTCTCTCTCTCTCTCTCTCTCTCTCTCTCTCTCTCTCTCTCTCTCTCTTTCTCTCTCTCTGCTTTCTGATCACCATGTGAGCTGCTTCCCTCTGCCACACTTTTCCAACATGTTGTTCTGCCTCACCTTGAGCCCTGAGGAATGGAACTGGCTGTCTATGGATTGAAAGCTGTAAAACCATAAGCCCTCACATAAACTTTTCTTCCTCCTCAATTGTCATGGTTGCGTCTTTCAGTCACAGCAGTGAAATAGCTGACTAATACAGACAATAATCAATTTGAAGGTAACTACTGGCAACTCATTTTTATTAAATCATTTCTGTAGGGTAGATATATCAGTACTCCATGAACAGTGTCTTATTATATCTATTAATCGGAAACCTCTCCTATTCTTATAAAAAGCCAGCAAAGAGGTCATCATCTATACAATGTCAGAAGACTTATTTATCCCCTTGACATAAAATGTATGATAGTGTTTGGCTTTTTTAGTTAAAAAAACTAAAATCAGAACAATTTATAAAATAATGTGCTTTGAAACAAGTGACTTCCCTAATCTGCCAATTGTGTCTCTAATGAAAATATTGAGGGACAAAAAGTATTGCCCCTAACTAATCTCTATAGCATTCCAACTTTCCCTCACATGTGTGGCCAGTGAGATATTTCTTCTCAATGAGATATTACCCCTAAAGACATTTCTCAAAAGACACTTACAATTTTAATATTCATATAACACTAGGGTTTTTAGCAGCATTTGAAAAATTTCCTTAAACATGTTTGTCAGTAGCTGGGCACCATAGCACATGCCTGTAATCCCAGGGTCTCTGAAGGCTGAGACAGGAGGATTGTAATTTGGGGACTAGCCTCAGCAATTTAGCAAGGCCCTAAGCAACTTAGTAAGACCCTGTCTTAAAATAAAAATAAAAAATAAAAAGGATGTAGCTCAGTAATAAAGCACCTCCAAGTTCAATCCCCAGTGCAAAAAGATTTTTGTCACTATTAAAAAATGTTGCACATATCTTCTAAATTGAATGAGAGCCAAATGATTAAATCAATAGCCACCTAATTAAGACAATTACTAAAAATTAACTCAATTACTCACTCCCTCACCTATTTCAGGACTTTGCACAAATGTCACCATTCTCAGTGAGTTCCCCCCACCAAGACAACAATGTAAAAATCAAATGCTCCAGTACACAAAATTTCCTTCCTGATTTATTTTTCACCATGACATTTACCACACTCAAAGGAACTTGCTACAAATTTTATTTCTTTGTTATCTGTGTCATTCCCCTAAAATATGAATTTTATCTGCAGAACCCAGAATGCCTATCACATAGTAGGTTCTCAATAAATATTTGTTGAAAACCAATCCCAAAACATCAAAGGCCAAATGCTCTCTCTGATATGCGATGCTAACACACTGTAAGGGGTGGGGGTGGGGAGAATAGAAGTTCATTGGATTAGACAAAGGGCAATAAAGGGGAAGGAGAGAGGGGGAAAGAAAGAGTAGAGTAAATCAGACATAGCTTTCCTATGGTCATATATGAATACACAACCAGTGTAAGCCCACATCATGTTCAACCATAAGAATGGGATCCTAACTAGAATAAGTTATGCTGAATACATGTATAATGTATCAAAAGACACTCTATTGTCACATATATCTAAAAAGAACAAATAAAAAAATGAGAAGTAATTAAATAAGTAAATATTTGTTGAATAAAGGAATAAGCAAAGAGACCAAAAGACCATTAAACAGAGACCAGACAAATCAATTCTCTGCTGGCTTAATGAGGTAAGCCCAGAAAATGAGGTGGCACACTTCTCAGCATGCTCTGGCTGTGCCATGCAAATGTTACAGGAAACAACAGACTCCAGGAACCCTGAGCTGATACTATAAGAACTGCTTCCACTTTGTCTATAAATTGATTATTCTTGGAATGAGGAAAGAATGATGGCAGGTTAGCCAAACTCTTTGACCTTATATATGTTAAACAGCAAATCACCAGAATTGGACAAGCACATGGATTCAAAGGAGTGGCCATTCTTTCTCAAAAGAACCAGTCAATCAAAAAGGGTAAATAAATAAATAGGAAAGAGATTAAATGATGCAGACAAAATGAGAACCACCAACCTTGTCTGTAAATCAAGTGAAAATTATTCATAGAAAAGTAAATCAAACTATTATAAAAATACTAAAAAATAATAGGACTTAAGCAAAAAAAAAAACAAGGTGGTAAGATGGTTAGAATGAGTGTCTCACAAAAAACACAATATCATCCTTTATGGGTCCTTGAAAGTATGTGTCTCAGTTTCTTTTTTTTTTCCCCCCTCTCTTCTTCTCCTTCCTCCTCCTCCTCCTCCTCCTCCTCTTCTTCTTCTTCCTCTTCTTTCTCTCTCTCTCTCTCTCTCTCTTTCTCTCTCTCTCTCTCTCTCTCTCTCTCTCTCTCTCTCTCTCTCTCTCTCTCTCTCTCCCTCCCTCCCTCTCTCTCCTCTCTCTCCTCTCTCTGTCTCCTTCACTGCATGTCTTCCCAGGTGAATGAGCTAAGCGGTGTTCCTCTGCCACTCTCTTTCACCATAATGATCATAATGATCTTCCTCACCTCAGGACCACAACAATGGAGTCAATCAACCATGAACTGAAACCTCTGAAACTATGAGCCAAAATAAATGTTTTCTCCTCCAAGTTGTTTGTGTCAGGTATTTTGGTCACAGTGATTAAAAAAAAAAAAAAAAAAAAAAAAACTAACACATCTATCAGATTATTTTTTAATTACTTTTAGGGCTATAGTTGTAGTTCAGTGGTAGAACACTTGCCTAGCATGTTTGGGGCCCTGATTTTGATTCCCAGCACTGGAGAATGGGGGTGGGGTAATATGCTTTTTTTTTGGGGGGGGGGGGGGAGTACCAGGGATAGAGGGACACTCAACCACTGAGCCCACATCCCCAGTCCTATTTTGTATTTTATTTAGAGACAGAGTCTCATTGAGTTGTTTAGTGCCTCTTCATTGCTGAGGCTGGCTTTGAACTCAAGATCCTCCTGTCTCAGCCTCCTGAGCCACTGGTATTATAGGCATGTGCCACTGCGCCCAGCTTGCTTCTCATTTTTATACAGATGTAAGAGTCATCCTAGACACCTACCTTTCCCACTCCTTCTAGTGTCCCCCTTTAGCTTATCACTAAGGTAGATCATTCATACTCAACATATATGACAAGTATGCACACTTCTCTTCTTCTCCAAAGTCACCATTCTATCTGAGGTGAGATCATTATATGCCCTTCTTAATGCTTATAATTTGATGCCCATCAAAGTAATTTTCTTTCATTGCTGGGTATTGAACCCAGTGCCTCACACCTGCTAGGCAAGTGTTCTACCCATTGAGCTACATCCCAGCCCTAGACATTCTTTGAGTATTTGTGAAATATTTGTTGAGAAGATGGCAGAGTCCTATAGAGGAAGTGGAAAACATCACTTTTTTTCTTTTTTCAAATACAATTCAATTCTAGCCCCACCCAGTAAAACACAAGGGCTCATTCTTCTCCTTCTTATATGGCAACTATCAATTAACACGGCAACAGGTTCCTTATTGGTAGGTTGGTGAGAGTAAGTTGCTCTTAACCCCAGTATATTATCAAATCACATGAGCATTCTCCCCAAGAAGAGTTTTATTAATTGCAATATCCTCCATGTTGATACATTCACATGTATATTTTAACACACCTAGTGATCAGCACTTTGAGAAGTTTCTTGGATGGTGTCCCCACTTCTTCAGGGTCTTACTCTCTTCCTAGTGACCCTTAAATGAACAACTAACTCCTTCTGGTCTTCTTATATTGGTTCTTGAGCACTTGGACCTATTTTTTACACTGGGAGCAAAGTGAGCTTTATAAAGTTCCTACATCAGGCCCATATGTCTGATGCTCCAGCATTAAATGCCATATTCCTCCCATCCTAAAAACTTTTGCACATGCTGATACTTTGTTCTGGAATATGTCCCCGACACAAGCACACACATTCTTTGCCTGTGAGCTGTCTTCCCTAACCTCTCAGACTGGGTAAAATTCCTATAGTTTACTTCTCCAGTCACACAGTATTTTTTTTTCAAAGCACTTATCTAAATTACTTATTAAATTTTAATCCTCTATATCTGCCTAGCACCCACAGAGTTTCCTGGAATATATATTCCACAAGGAGAAGAACTATATCCGTCTCCTTCATTATCATTCTCTAATATCTTACTATGTATTCTGCAATATTCATATCCTAACTCCTTAGACATGGACATGATTTTTCAAGATATCTTCTCTGCTAGGATACTTTCCCCCTCACTCTACTTCATGCTCTTTCCACCCAGAACACTCCTGTATATTTTTCAAAGTGAAACTCAAGTATCAACTTTTCATAGTAATCCTTTTATTCTACCACCATGGAAATTAATAACAGATTCTTGATTATCAACAACTTTAGGTAGAGCTCTATCACAGCATATGGCAACTACTATTGCAGTTATTTCTGTAGGTCCTAATTCTCATGCTATAAAGTGAAATCTTCAAGGGTATTAGTAATTATTGAAGTCACTCATTCTGGTCCTCAAATATTCTGGCTTTCCTATTTTGGAGTATTTGGTGAAATTGTACTTCCCTATAAACTATAAGGTAGTTACAATCATGTAACCTGCTTTAGGCAATAAAATATAAGTGAAATTAATCTGCATTATTTTTAAACAGATGGTTTCAGAGGTGGTGTGCAATTTTCCAAATGCTCTTTCTACCATGGTGGCTAATAATGCTCCATAGAGTGATAGCTTCAACCTAGATCTAAGAATATGGAGCAAAAGTTCCAAGATACACCACAATGTTTATGTAGTGTGAGCAAGAAACAAAGCTGCTTTAAGTCACTGAGTTTTGGACGTGGTTCATACTGCAGTGGATCTAGTCTATTCTGACAAATACACTTTTTTTTAACATCATTTTATATCCAGTACTGGATCCAACACTTGGCACACAGTAAGGACTCAGTGAATGTTTGATGAGTTGACTTGAATTGGTCATGTCTATACAGAGTAGACTAATCACATGTGTATTAGTCAACTTTTCATCACTGTGACTAAAATTTCTGAAAAGAACAACTTACAAGAGGAAAAGTTATTTTAGCTCACAGTTTCAGAGGTTTAATTCATGGTGGGCCAACTCCATTGCTCTAGGCCCAAAATTAGACAGAACATCATGGCAGAAAGGCATGGTGGAGGGGCACCTCTCCATTCATCATGGGTAACACCTCATACCCAAACGATGACGAGGTGCTTGATGATGTTTTTTCTGTTCTCAACATTACCAGGATTGTTATTTCCTTGGGCAGCTCCAAGTCTAAATAATCAGACTAAATTATTTATCTAAATAAAACAAAGGCATTTAACCCAATTTTGTTGAATAGTCAGTGGCCTCATTCATTGGTTGTCAACTTTTGATGTGCATTATAATCACCCTATAATTGATTTCAAAATACAGATTCCTTCCTCGGACATCCTGAATCAGGACACTTTAATTAAAAGTTGGCCATCTATATCAAGGAAAGGTTCAAGTGACTCTAACACACACATGGTTAAGAATCACAGATCTTGTCTTTTGTTTAAAATTTTTCTGAACATAATGCAGACGAAGACAATTTTGCCATTTCTTTAAAGGCAGACAAAAATTATTCATTAAAAAAACACAAAAGAATAGATGAAAGAGCAAGAGGGGTAGTGGAAAAAACCTTGGCCAAAACTCCTGGGTAAAGCTTCCAGTTTATATAGCAACTGGATAATATTTGTTCATGATTCACTTCCCAACTTTCCTTCAAGATCCCCTTGAGCTAAAATGTCAAGTGTTGGAGAGGATATGCAGTGATTGGAGCGCTCACGCATTTTTAGCAGTCATGTAAGTGGTACGACCACATTGGAAAATGATTTGGTGGCACTTAAAAAGTTGAGCATATGCAAGTCCTATGATTCAATAATTACAATTCTGGCTATATAAAAAAAATAAAATCAAGCTTTATTTACAAAAAGATGTATTCTAGAATGTTCAGAGCAGCACTCTCATGATAGTCAAACACTGGAAACAACTCAAATGCCTATCAAGAATGGGAGAATGAATAAACTGTGCTATATTTACATAAAGGAAGAATAAGCAATCTACAATCACACACAATGTGAATAAGAGTTACAAACAATATTGAGCAAGGGAATTCAAATTCAAAGAACCTAATATACAGTTACTTTCCGATAAAGCAGAAAAATGGGGGAACTAATTGATACTGACAAAATCCAATATAGACTTCTTGGGTAGTGACTAGTAGGAAACAAAAAAGACTTTATACATACTAGAAGTCTATTCCTTGATCTAAATGCTAGTTTTTGAGTGTGCTTAATCTTTGAAAACTCACTGATTATTTATGCTTCATTTATGATATGTGCAATTTGATCATTTTCATAATTGTTTTGGTACATTATAAGTACACATTTTGGTGGGATTCATTGTTACATAGTCATATAAGCACATAACATAACTACATAACTTGGTCAATGTCATTCACCAGTATTTCCCCTTCCCCTTTCCTCCTCCCTCTTCCTGGTCCCTTTCCTCTATTCTACTGGTTTCCCTTTAATGTTCACAAGATTTCTCACACATACTTTCTTTTCCTCCTTCCCCTCTAACTTCCACATGAGAGAAAACATATTACCTTGACTTTCTCAGTTTATTTTGCTTAATAGTGTTCTCAAGTTCCATCCATTTTTCTACAAATGACATGATTTCATTCTTCTTTATGACTGAATAAAACTCAATTGTACATGGTGCCCACCCCTACAGATCCAGCCAGGCACTCTGTGCAGAAACTTGGCATGCTTCAGCTCCCCATATACCAACACGTGGCAACCTCCATCTTGGGACACCTCCACCACCATCTTGGATTACCTCTGCTGCCATTGCTGCCATCTTTAGTTGGGGCAGTTTTCATCTTGGGACACCTGCTAGAGACTAGAAGTCCATTATCAAGATACCTACAGGTTAGCCACTGCTGCTGCCACCAACTAGGGACATGACCACTTCCATCCAGAGATAACAGCCAGGACCTGAAAGATCATCCACCAAGGGCCCCACAGACTTGGTTACATCTGAGGTATCCCTGCTAGGTGTGCCTATAGCCACCATCTTGTTGCAGAGGTAGGAGAAAGTCTTACAAGGGGTCAGTAGGTAGGAAAAGTGTGTGAGGGCATCTTGATCCCAGCTCATCCAGCCAACCAGCCTGGCACTTACTGGGATCCCAGAGACAACTCAGCAACACTTGCTGGGACCTGACATCAGCCTGGTCTACAACTCCCTTTCCATATGGCACCCACCAATCTCCTGTTCCCATCAGTTTGGCAATCAACAGGGCCCTCTGGCTCCTCAATCCTGTTTACCAACCACTCCCTAGCCACCAACCCAGCCTGGTGCTTGCAGCTATGTGACTAGTCCACAGCTCTCAATGCCTAGTCCTGATTTGCCCAGTACAAAACAGCCTTCCACAACTGGTGCACAAGTTCTGATGCTCAGCCCTCATGACCTCCAGGGAGAGAGGCTCCTGATTGGGAAGTCAAAGGGCAGGGGCAGGAAAGATACAATTTAGAGATGAAATAAGAGACCAGGAATTGTGGGATCCACACATGAGGGAAGGGGCTAAGACCAGGCTCCTGCATCACACTAATGGACCCCAAAGGAGAGTCCTAGGGTGCTGTCTTCCAGAGGGACTGACAATTGCTAAAACCTGCCTCCAGGAGTCTCACCTCCAACTCTAATCCTCCGCCTTAGTAACATTCATCGTCCTGAGGGTAGAGTTACCAGCAAACTCCAGACAACTCCACCTATCAGAAGAGAAGGGAAGCAGAGAAGATATTAAACTCCAATAGGAACAAGTGTTCAATTTTCCTTGAAGACTGTTTTTTGCCACTGTTTTTTTTTTTCTTTTCTTTTTTCTTTTTCCATTTCCCATTCTCACATCCTCAACATCTTTGAAATCAAGTACTTTTCAGGCATTGGGCTACTGAGGACTGAGAAATTTTAATAGTGTATTATAGTTTTGGTATAGATTTTTATTTTATTTTATTTTTTATGTTTTTTCTTTTTTTAACTCACTTTATTTTCCTCTTATTTATCTGTTTCCTGAGTCTCTTTCTCTCTTTTCTCCTACTAACAACCAACTTCTTTTGATTCCTCTTTCACTCTTCCTATGATCTTCCTATGATCTAGTACCTCTATTCTCACCTCTTACTTCATTAACATCATATTCTACACCCCTCCCGCCTTCTCCCTTTGTCTACCATTAGAAATCGCAGACCTTATTACAAACATATTGTTTATGTTGTAGATAATAATCGAACACATCATCCCTGTTTATTGCAACAAAACTGTTAAGTCTTAATAGGGGCTATTTGTCTTAAAGTTGCATATTCTTTGCATTGAGTGCTGTTAATATCAATCTCCCCCTCAAAGGTAAGGTATTGGAATGGGACACAATGAATCTATAGGATGGAAATTAATACCTCAGATCCACACTGCTAGCAGGGAAGACACAAAAAAAAAAAAAAAAAAACCAAGGGAAGAAAACACCCCAAAAAAACCAAGATGCTACATTAAGAGAATCCATTGACAGTACAGTAGGAAAAATGTCAATGTCAATTGGAAAAGGAGTTCTGAATATACATAATTAAAATTTAAGGATAATTAAAATAAAAGGATGATAATTAAAAGTAAAGGATGATAAAAGAGAGCAAATGAAGGTAACAAAATATCACTTCAATAAATAGTTAAGAAAGCAAATGCAGGAAGCAAAAGATTACTTCAATAAAAAGATAGGGATTCTGAAAAAAAGCAAAACAGAAATCCTTGAAATGAAGGAAACAATAAACCAAATTAAAAACTCAATGGAAAGCACCACCAACAGACTAGATCACTTGGAAGACAAAACCTCAGACAATGAAGACAAAATATTTAATCTTGAAAATAAAGTTGATCACACAGAGAAGATGGTAAGAAATCATGAAAAGAACCTCCAAGAATTATGGGATAACATGAAAATAGCAAATTTAAGAATTATTGGGATTTCTTCAGGCCCCCGGCTTGGGGTGCCCTTCCAACCCATGGCCGGACACCTGGCTTCGGACTTTGCCTTCTCGCCCCCTCCAGGTGGTGGGGGCGATGGGCCAGGAGGGTCAGAGCCGGGCTGGATTGACCCTCGGACCTGGCTAAGCTTCCCAGGCCCTCCCGTTGGTCCTGGAATTGGGCCGGGGGTTGGGCCAGGTTCGGAGGTGTGGGGGATTCCTTCATGCCCTCCACCCTATGAGTTCTGCGGAGGGGTGGCATACTGTGGATCTCAGGTTGGAATGGGCCTGGTCCCCCACAGTGGCCTGGAGACCTCTCAGCCTGAGAGCGAGGTGGGAGCTGGGGTGGAGAGCAACTCTGAAGGGGCCTCCCCCGAGCCCTGCTTTGCTCACCCTGAGTACGGGACCAGATGGGTTCTCAGCCGAGTTCTACAAAATCTTTAAAGAAGAGCTCATTCCAATACTTCTCAAAGTATTCCATGAAATAGAAGAGGAGGGAACCCTCCCAAACTCATTCTATGAAGCCAATATCACACTGATACCTAAACCAGACAGAGACTCATCAAGGAAAGAAAATTTCAGACCAATATCCTTAATGAACATCGATGCAAAAATTCTCAACAAAATTTTAGCAAATCGCATACAAAAACATATTAAAAAGATAGTGCACCATGATCAAGTGGGTTTCATCCCAGGGATGCAAGGTTGGTTCAACATCAGGAAATCAATAAACGTAATTCACCATATTAATAGACTTAAAGTCAAGAATCACATGATTATTTCAATAGATGCAGAAAAAGCATTTGATAAAATACAGCACCCCTTCATGCTCAAAACACTAGAAAAAATAGGGATAGTGGGAACATTCCTTAACATTGTAAAGGCCATTTATGCTAAGCCCATGGCTAATATCATTCTAAATGGTGAAAAACTGAAAGCATTCCCCCTAAAAACTGGAACAAGGCAGGGATGCCCTCTTTCACCACTTCTATTCAACATCATTCTTGAGACTCTGGCCAGAGCAATTAGACAAACCAAAGAAATTAAAGGGATACGAATTGGGAAAGAAGAACTCAAACTATCCCTGTTCACTGATGACATGATTATATATTTAGAGGAACCTGGAAATTCCACCAGAAAACTCTTAGAACTCATAAGTGAATTCAGTAAAGTAGCAGGTTACAAGATCAATGCCCATAAATCCAACACATTTTTATACATAAGTAATGAATCTTCAGAAAGAGAAATTAGGAAAACTACCCCATTCACAATAGCCTCGAAAAAAAAAAAATACTTGGGAATCAATCTCACAAAAGAGGTGAAAGACCTCTACAATGAGAACTATACAACACTAAAGAAAGAAATTAAAGAACACCTTAGAAGATGGAAAGATCTTCCATGTTCTTGGATAGGAAGAATTAATATTGTCAAAATGGCCATACTACCTAAAGTGCTATACAAATTCAATGCAATTCCAATTAAAATCCCAATGATGTACCTTACAGAAATAGAGCAAGCAATTATGAAATTCATCTGGAAGAATAAGAAACCCAGAATAGCTAAAGCAATCCTTAGCAGGAAGAAAGAAACAGGGGGTATTGCAATACCAGATCTTCAACTCTACTACAAAGCAATAGTAACAAAAATGGCATGGTATTGGTACTAAAATAGAAAGGTAGATCAATGGTATAGAATAGAGGACACGGACACAAACCCAAATAAATACAATTTTCTCATACTAGACAAAGGTGCCAAAAATATGCAATGGAGAAAAGATAGCCTCTTCAACAAATGGTGCTGGGAGAATTGGAAATCCATATGCAACAGAATGAAACTAAACCCATATCTCTCACCATGCACGAAACTCAACTCAAAATGGATTAAGGACCTCGGAATCAGACCAGAGACCCTGCAGATTATAGAAGAAAAAGTAGGTCCAAATCTTCACCTTGTTGGTCTAGGATCAGACTTCCTTAACAGGACTCCCTTTAGCACAAGAAATAAAAGGTAGAATCAACCACTGGGATAGATTCAAACTAAAAAGCTTTCTCTCAGCAAAGGAAACTATCAGCAATGCGAAGAAAGAGCCTACAGAGTGGGAGAATATCTTTGCCAATCATACTTCAGATAGAGCACTAATCTCCAGAATCTATAAAGAACTCAAAAAACTCTACTCCAAGAATTCAAATAATCCAGTGGACAAATGGGCTAAGGAAATGAATAGACACTTCACAGAAGAAGATCTACAAGCAATCAACAAACATATGGTAAAATGTTCAACATCTCTAGTAATAAGAGAAATGCAAATCAAAACCACCCTAAGATTGCTTCTCACCCCAATTAGAATGGCGATTATCAAGAATACGAGCAACAACAGGTGTTGGCGAGGATGTGGGGAGAAAGGTACATTCATACATTGCTGGTGGGGCTGCAAATTAGTGCAGCCACTCTGGAAAGCAGTGTGGAGATTCCTTAGAAAACTTGGAATAGACCCTCCATTTGACCCAGCTATCCCACTCCTTGGCCTATACCCAAAGGACTTAAAATCAGCATACTACAGAGATACAGCCACATCAATGTTCATAGCTGCTCAATTCACAATAGCCAGTCTGTGGAACCAACCTAGATGCCCTTCAATTGATGAGTGGATAAAGAAACTGTGGTATATATACACAATGGAATATTACTCAGCCATAAAGAATGATAAAATTATGGCATTTGCAGGCAAATGGATGAAATTGGAGAATATCATGCTAAGTGAGATAAGCCAATCTCAAAAAGCCAAAGGACGAATGATATCGCTAATAAGTGGAGGATGACACATAATGGGGGGGAGGGAAGTGTTAGTGTTAGGGTTAGAGTTAGGGTTAGGGAGGGGGGCAAGTATGGAGGAAGGAAGTACTGTATAGAGGATAAAGAGGGGTGGGAGGGGTGGGTGGAAGGGAAAAAATAACAGAATGAATCAAACAACATTACTGTATGTAAATTTATGATTACACAAATGGTATGCCTTTGCGCCATGTACAAACAGAGAAACAACATGTATCCCATTTGTTTACAATAAAAAAAAATTTAAAAAAAAAAACCATCACTTGTTTCTCAAAAAAAAAAAGAATTATTGGGATAGAGGAAGGTACAGAGATATAAGCCAAAGTAATGAACAATCTATTCAATGAAATAATAGCAGAAAATTTCCCAAACCTGAAGAATGAAATGGAAAATCAAATACAAGAGGCTTATAGGACACCAAATATACAAAATTACAACAGATCCACACCAAGGCATATTATAATGAAAATGCCCAGCATCCAAAATAAGGATAGAATTTTAAAGACTGCAGGAGAAAAGTATCAGATTACTTATGGGGGAAACCAATTTGGTTATCAGCAGATTTCTCAATTCATACACTAAAAGCTAGGAAGTCCTAGAACAATACATACCAAGCTCTGAAAGAAAATGGATGCCAACCAAGAATCTTATATTCAGCAAAACTAACTTTCAGATTTGATGATGAGATAAAATCCTTTCATGATAAACAAAAGCTAAAAGAATTTAAAAATACAAAACCTGCACTACAGAACATTCTTAGCAAAATATTCCATGAGGAGGAAATAAAAAACAATGTAAATCAGCAAAGGAAGGAACTACCCTAAAGGAAAAGTTAGCCAAAGGAGAAAACAAGTCAAGTTAAAAACCAAAAATAAGCCAAAATGATTGGGAATACAAGTCATATTTCAATAATAACCCTGAATGTTAATAGCATAAACTCATTAATCAAAAGACATAGACTGACAGATTGGATTTTTTTAAAAAAGACCCAACAATATGCTGCCTTCAAGAGACTCATCTCATAGGAAAAGACATCCACAGACTGAAGGTGAAAGGATGGGAAAAAACATACCACGCACTTGAACTGCATAAAAAAGTGGGGGTTTCTATCCTCATAACAAATAAAGTAGACTTCAAGCCAAAGTTAGTCAGAAGGGATAAAGAAGGACATTTCACACTGTTTAAAGGAATCATACATCAACAAGACATTACAATCAAATATTTATGCCCCAAATAATGGAACATCTATGTACACCAAACAAACCCTTCTCAATTTCAGGAATCAAATAGACCACAGCACAATAATACTGGGTGACTTTACACACCTCTTTCACCACTGGATAGATCTTCCAAACAAAAACTGAACAAAGAAACCATAGAATTCAATAATACAATTGGTAATTCAGACTTAACAGACATATATAGAATATTCCATCCAGCAACAAGCAAATACATTTTTTTCTCAGCAGCACATGGATCCTTCTCTAAAACAGACTTTATGTTATGCCACAAAGCAACTCTTAGCAAATACAAAAAAAAAAAAAAATAGATTTACTACCCTGCATTCTATCAGATGATAATGGAATGAAATTAGAAATCAATGACAAAATAAAAAATAGAAACCACTTAAACATCTGGAGACTAAATAATACACTATTGAATGATGCATGGATAGCAGAACACATCAAGGAGGCAATAAAAAAAATTCTTAGAGATAAATGAGGACACCAATACAACATATCAAAATCTCTGGGATGCTATGAAAGCAGTCCTAAGAGGAAAGTTCATTGCATTGAGCTCGTTCATTAAAAGAATAAAAACTCAACAAATAAATGACCTCACATTACATCTCAAAGCCATAGAAAAAGAACAAATCAACATCAAAAGTAGTAGAAGACACGGAATAATTAAAACCAGAGTTGAAATCAGTGAAATTGAAACAAAAGAAATAATTGAAAAAATTGACAAAACAAAAAGTTAGTTCTTTGAAAAAATAAACAGAATTGATAAACCCTTAGCCACACTAATGAAGAGAGAGAAAACTCAAATTACTAAAATTTGTGCTGAAAAAGGAAATATGACAGACACTATTGAAATACAAAAGATAATTAGAAACTATTTTGAAAATCTATACTTCAACAAAATAGAAAATCTCAAAGACATCAACAAATTTCTAGAGACATATGATTCACCCAAACTGAATCAGGAGGACATTCACAATTGGAACAGATCAATTTCAAGCAATGAAATAGAAGATGCCATCAAAAACCTACCAACCAAGAAAATCCCAGGACCAGAGAGATTCTCAGCTGAGTTCTATAAGACCTTTAAAGAAGAACTGATACCAATACTCCTCAAAGTAGTCCATGAAGTAGAAAAGAAGGGAACACTTCCAAACTCATTCTATGAAGCTAGTATCACCCTGATACCAAAACTAGACAAAGACACAGCAAGGAAAGAAAACTTGAGACCAAAAACCCTGATGCAAAAATCCTTAACAAAATTCTAGTAAATCACATACAAAAACATATTAAAAAATTAGTGCACTATGATGAAGTGGGGTTCATCTCAGGGATGCAAGATTGGCTTAACATACAGAAATCAAAAAAATGTAATTTATCACATCAATAGACTTAAAGATAAGAATCATATGATCATTTCAATAGATGTAGAAAAAGCATTTGATAAAATATAGCACCTCAAAACACAAAAAAACAGGGATACTAGGAACATACCTCAACATAGTAAAGGCTATCTATGCTAAGCCCAAGGCCAACATCATTCTAAATGGAGAAAAACTGAAAGCATTCCCTCTAAAAACTGGAATAAGACAGTTTCACCACTTCTATTCAACATAGTCCTTGAAACTCCAGCCAGATCAACTAGAGAGATGAAAGAAATTAAAGGAATATGAATAGGAAAAGAAGAACTCAAGATATCACTATTTGCTGATGACATGATTCTATATTTAAAGAATCCAAAAAGTTCCACCAGAAAACTTCTAGAACTAATAAATCAGTTCAGCAAATTAGCAGGATATAAAATTAACACTTATAAATCTAATGCATTTCTATTCATAAGTGATGGATTCTCTGAAAGAGAAATTAGGAAAACTATCCCATTCACAATAGCCTAGAAAAAAATAAAATACTTGGGAATTAATCTAACAAAAGAGGTGAAAGACCTCTACAATGAAAACTATAGAACGCTAAAGAAAGAAATTAAAGAAAACCTTAGAAGAGGGAAAGATCTCCCATGTTCTTGAATAGGCAGAATTAATATTATCAAAATGGACATACTACCAAAAGTGTTATACAGAGTCAATGCAATTACAATTAAAATCCCAATAGCAATAGAGAAAGCAATCATGAATTCATTTGGAAAAATAAGAGACCCAGAATAGCCAAAGCAATAATCCATAGAAAGAGTGAAGCAGGAGGTATCACAATACCAGACCTAAAACTATACTACAGAACAATAGTAACAAAAACAGCATGGTATTGGCACCAAAATAGGCAGATTGACAATGGTACAGATAAAAGACACACAGACAAACCCACAGAAATACAGTTATCTCATACTAGACAAAGATGCCAAAAACATACATTGGAGAAAAGACAGCCTGTTCAACAAATGGTGCTGGCAAAACTGGAAATCCACATGCAGCAAAATGAAATTAAACCCTATCTCTCAGCCTGCACAAAATTCAACTCAAAATGGATCAAAGATCTTGGAATTAGACTAGAGACCCTGCACTAAACAGAAGAAAAAGTAGACCCAAATCTCCATCACGTTGGTTTAGGACCAGACTTCCTTAACAAGACTCCCAAAATGCAAGAAATAAAATCAAGAATCAATAAATGGGATAGATTCACACTAAAAAGTTTTTCTCAGCAAAGGAAACAATAATGTGAAGAGAGAGCCTATTGATTGGGAGAAAATCTTTAACACGCACACTTCAGATAGAGCAGTAATCTCCAGAATTTATAAAGAACTCAAAAAACTTAACACCAAAAAAACAAATACCCCAGTCAATAAATGAGCTAAGGAACTGAACAGACACTTCACAGAAGAAGATATACAATTGATCAACAAATACATGAAAAAATGTTCAACTTCTCTAGCAATTAGAGAAATGCAAATCAAAACTACGTTAAGATACCATCTCGCTCCAATCAGAATGGCAATTATCAAGAATTCAAGCAATAATAAATGTTGGCAATGATGTGGGGGAAAAAGGTATACTCATACATTGCTGGTGGAGTTGCAAAATGGTGCAACACCTATGGAGTTGACCCAGTTATCATGTTCCTCTGTTTATATCCAAAGGACTTAAAATCAACATACTGCAGTGACGCAGCCACATCAGTGTTTATAGTAGCTCAATTCACCATAACTAAAATATGGACCCAACCTAGATGCCCTTCAATAGATGAATGGATAAAGAAAATATGTGAAATATATGCATATGTGATATGTATTATATACATAATGGAATATTACTCAGCTTTAAAGAAGAATGATATTATGGCATTTACTGGTAAATGTAAGGAATTAGAGAATATCATGCTAAGCAAAATAAGCCAAACCCAAAAAACCAAAAGCCGAATGTTTTCACTGTATACTTTATTAAAATTCTTTTTAGTTATTCTAGTTCATTTGCCTTTCACATACATCTTAAAATACATTATCTAAATCTAAAAAAATCTTGCTGGGATTTTGATAGGAATTGTGTTAAACCTCTATGTTAATTTGGGAAGAAATGACATCTTTACTGTGTTGAGTCTTCCAATCCATGACTATGATATCTGTCTCCATTTATTTAGACATACTTTTCTTTCATTAGCATTGTATAATTTTTAGCATATAATTCCTATACTTGTCTGTTAGATTTGCCCATTAGTATTTAATTTTTGACTAATTATAAATGGATAAATGGTATTGTATTTTTACTTTTGGTGTCCATGTGCTCAGTACTAGTATATAGAAATATAATTGATTTCTATGTGCATCTTGCATCCTGCTATCTTGCTAAACTCACTTATTAGTTCTAAGAGGGTTCTTATTAGGTAGAGTCATAAAATATTGTCAACTACAATTATGTGGAAAGCAAAATGTGTGCACTGGTCACCATGCTGTGAAGATAAAGCACTCACACAAAAAGAAACTTACAGGTGTTCTGCTGAGAGCCTTGGCTAAGAACCACTTCACTGAGGTGAATCATTTCACTCCCACCATGAAAGAGAATGAGAAGGACTTTATGTAACTTCTAACCCTGGCTTTCAAGTTACCACCTGACATAGTGTCTTCTCAGAGGTCCTAGACATCATGAAATAATGATGTCATCCCTGTTGTACCCTGTCCAAGTTCTTAATCCATGAAATCAATGAATATAATAAAATGTCATTTTACTCTACTAAGTTTGAGGTGGAATGATATGCACCAATAGTAGCTGGAACACATTTATATCATTAGAAGTTGCAATGGGCTGAAAAACTGAGGCCAAGGAAGACATCTCAGTGGAGGTCATCCAAGACAAGGGACAGCACATGAACCAAGCACCTTTCCCCTGGTGCTTTGATGTCACTTGCATAAAAGTTTCTGCTGAAAGAAACTTTGCAGGTGCTATTCCTGGGAAATAAAGGGGAAAGTTTTTGTAAAGAGAAAACCTGGATTTGATATAAATTCTTCAAGTAACTAAATAATTAGCCAAAATTCTCTATTTTATACTAGGACTGACTGAATTACTTGCAAGTGGCAAGATTGGAAATTTTCCTCCATCTGCATAAAAGGAGATTCCAGAACAAAGTTGAGTTCACATATAAAAAAGTAAAGTTTCATTTCTTTGTTCTTAAATTATGACTGTAATATTTAAACCTCTCACATTTAAAATTATTTATTTGTTATAATATCTCTATTCTATACCCAGGAAAGTTCCTGTTCAACACTACATTGCTGGATCCTTGCACAGTTCATCTCATAACAGAAACTCAGTTACTGTTTCTTGAATCATTACATGAATGAGTGAATGAATAAAAATACCTGCTAACCGACAATCATCCTGATCATGTTGGTAAAATTCATCACACAATAAGCAATTTTAGCAAAGGGAATTTTTTTTGTTCACAATCAAGTATACTTAATTTCTCTAAAATTAATTTCACTTCTGAATTTCCTAGCTATTGGGCTATAAGGAATACCACCCCAGTTATTGACAGGCTCTACTTCCTATCCAGCATCACACTACCATTCAGAAGACTTATTTTGTGAACAGAAAGCAGATTCAAGGGCTTGGGTCCCAGGCCATCACAACAGCCACTGCCTTCCTCATGATTCAAGCTCAGAGCCATTTCTTGAAGTCTGTCAGCTTGCTACATTCATCACTCACTATAAGCATAGTAATCTTGACTGAAGTTGAACCATTTCCCTACTTGGACTTTGCAATTGTTTCCCTCTGGGTGCGACCCAGGGGTCTAGGGCTCTCCTCCCACAAGCCCAGATAAACTCCTGGCCTGGAGGAAAATCGTTTGCTCCCTGCTCCCCTCACACCCACTTGTTTCTTCAGGCCACCTTGCTTCTACCCTCAAACACAATTCTTCTCAATAAATTAAAACCTTTGAACAAAAGCCAAAAGTTATTTATGCTCCCCGCTTTGCCTTCCCATATACTTTGCTCTAAGACAACAAAGCAAGAAAATCTGGCATTTGCTTAAAGTGAGAAAGGGAAAGGCTCAAGATTGAGAAGTAAAAGGCCATAAATGAGTAACTTAAAAATTATCCTGTCTCTGAATCAATAAATAGAGTAAATTGATTGCTGTCATTACAATGAAACTAAATAAACTACTGGTCCTTTGGCAAGGGTCCCAAAGGATCTCCTCAGAGGCATTGGAGTGAGATGTAAGTAGATGAAATCACTCAGGCTGGTTCTTTGCAGGAGTTACGATAGGATGGGTGCAGGCTGCTTTCCCATGAAGCCTCCAGACTTATGACCACAGCATTGCTCAGTTGAAGCCAGGGTATCTGGCACTTTTGTAATAAAGACAAAAGCACCCTGAAGACTACATAAATCCTTGCACAGAAGCCACATGATATCTTTAGTCAATTTGGAGCATACTTTGCAAAACTATGTGCAGCAAAGAAAATCCTTCCTATGCTACTAGAGTCTATGAAAGGCTCTACCACCAGTCCTTCATGTTGTAGGGTCCAGGATGACTTGTCTGAGGTTTTCCTTTATAGTACTGCTAAAGCAAGTGGGGCCTATGATTTAGCAGGTACCATTGAACACAGAACCCATGTCCCGCTAGGCTGGGAACAAAGCTATAAAGTATATCTATCGGTGGAGTTCCCTAGAGATGCCATTTACAGTAATAGACAAAAGAACCCCACTGTCTTTTGTTGTTGTTGTTGTTGTTGTTGTATATGTTGTACAATACCCTTACTTTTATTTATTTTTTATGTAGTGCTGAGGATTGAATTCACTGCCTCACAGTGGTAGACAAGTGCTCCACCACTGAGCTACAACCCCAATTCCCCCCCACACTGTCTTTTAATTCAATTATTTTTAAAGTGCAGTCTTTATTACTCTGATGATAAGAAGTTTAAATGCAATGGCTTTTAGTTTTATTATTAAAAATATAACCAGCATTCTTGAATTTGTTCCATCTTCAGCTATAACAATACAGATATCGGAGACCATTCTTTTTCAACAAGAATCAAAGAAGAATCAGAAAAATCTTCTTTTATGAAGAAGAATTTTCCCCAGATTTATTATTCTGAATTTATCTGCATGAGATGAAGCATTCCCACAGAAAAATTCAGCTGGTTTTCTATATAAAATTGACTGCATTTTTTTTCCACTGTTATCCATTTATTTGGCTCCTTTTGTTTACTCTAGAAACAAAACACTGTTATCCATTTATTTGGCTCGGATGTGTGAAAACTGAAGTTAAACAAAGAAATACCCTTAGTACAATGAAGATGTAATATAATGACCCTTCTTATTATTTGATCTCAATAATAAACATTAAAGTCTTTCAAAACAGATAATATTCATCCTAATAAAAATTCTCAGGCTGGGGATATGGCCTAGTTGGTAGAGTGCCTGCCTCTTACGCACAAGGCCTTGGGTTCAATCCCCGGCACCAAAATAAATAAATAAATAAAATCTTTAAATCTCATCTTTAATTAATGAGGACTCCCATTAGGCAATATCCATAGAATGTAGCAAGCATGAAACAGTGCTGAGGAGTGGGACTGGGCAGGGGCAGAAAGGCTTGGACAGGAATGGCTTGTTAAATCAACATCAATTACTATTCCAGCTACACTTATCAAATAAATATCCACATAGTAGCCATTGCATTATCGATATTGTGATTTACTGTATTCCTAGCACTAAAAAGCTCAAATTATACTTTAAGTGGAAATGGACAAAGAGATTTCAAACTCTTTCTTGGTAATCAAAGGATTTTTCCATCAGGCAGACTTCTCTGAGAACCAATGAGTGTTGGAGACAATCATACACAGTCTTTTGCATTTCGGTATGTCTTGCAAGAAAGATATTGGCTGCTCTTTGTTATACGCCCCATGAGCTCTCTGGAACTTAAGCACAACTGGGGGAAATGTACAAGAGGGCAAATACCCACAAATTGACTGAAATGACTAGGATTTAATCTTCACCAGCAGAAAAAATGGGGATATAAAATAAACTTTTTATGAAAAGTAAGGAAAGTTTCTTGTTTCTCTTTGTGCACTGTTTGTGGCCTAAAATAGGTTCTCACCAGAAGTACATTCCTAAATCAATATGATTTTAAGAATGTGCTTACTGTGATTTATCATTTTTAAGAAGGAAAAACCAAGTCTTATTTTCTTGGCCAGAGTTTCCTGAATTGTCTAGCTCTTATATTTTATGGGCTCCCAGAACTGCAATAAGATTTGAAATCATGATGCAATCCACCTGTCATTATTTCCACAGCAAAGGGATTTTTTTAACCACCTCTACCTAAACAACTGGAAATCATATAAATAATGGAAACTTCCCCACTCTACTCGACCCGCCTCTGACCATCATTACCTTGAAGACACAGGGAATTGGCAGTTTCAACTTGATATGAATTTCTCCTATATAAGTAAGAAAAGTAAAAAAATTTGACTTTAAAAAGTTCAAATTAATACCTGTATCACATTATTCAGATCCTGTAGAACTTTAAGATCATGTGTGTTTTCTGAATCTCTCAGCATTCTTTCAAAATTTTACCTTAACGGTCAATTTTTATCCCAATATATTTTCAAAGCAAGAATGTTAAATGAAATTGAAAGCTAGATAAGTTTGTAATCTTATACACAGTATTTTCTTCCAAAAAAAGTTTTAATCAGTTTTTCATTAATCAAAAACAGAAATTCCAAAGGTTAGATTTTTTTAAAATATTCTACTAAAATCAAGGCATGCTGAAAAGCTTGCTTATTTAGCTATGTCCAAAAGAACTCAAGGTGACCATGGAAAAGGAGAAAAAGTTACATGATTTAACAAAGGCACCCAATAGAAATTAGTCATCAGTTCCAGGTAAAGGTTATGTTGAGAGACAAAGAAAAGAAGAAAATTTTTATCAACACCAAACCTTGTATACAAAACTCTTGCTCTAATATTTATTATCTTAAGATTTAACACAGATTGCACACACACTTCTCAGGGCCCACAGTGCTAATTGATACCTCCCCACTGATAAACCCAAAAGACCGCTACAGCTCTCACCACCAAACCAGTAACGCCTTTTTTATTTTCTAATCTGTCACCTCTCTCTGACCTTTCCAAAGGCCCTTGATGCTCTTTGAGTGTTGGAAATATGACTGATAAAATGTCTTATTCTCAAAGAGCCCAGGCCTTATTTGTACTCAATAAACTCCTTGTTGAATTGATGCAACTCTGATTATTCTTTTTAATTTAAAAATCAAATTCCTTGACACTGATGAGAAAGCCTCTTACAGTCTTCCAGTGAGAAGAATTTACTAGAAGAACGACTGCAGTTTGCATTGTTGACAAGGTCATCAACTTTATAAAGGAGCTCTCCTGAAGCAACATTCACATAGACCAATTATAATGTTTTGTCTGGGGCTTTTGAACTCTGATTGCCAAAGTTTTCTGTTTTAAGAGTAAAGGAAAACTGAATTTAGCTTCTCCTAAAGCCTTTTATTTCAGAGATTATGTTGCAAATAACAGAGCAAGCCGATGAGTAAAGTGGAAATGAAGCAAAAACAGGTATTTCCCTCAAATCCAACATGATTTTCAGAGTTTAAAACACAGGTGGTTGGCAAAGGAGCATTATTCTGTGTGTAAAACTTTCCAGAACCCTGTACAAGATAGCTTCATAGTTCAAAACCATTTAGATTCATCCACCCCGACAGAGTGCATAAATATAGCCTTGATATCTTTCTTCTTTATTAGCCTTCAAGATGTTTCTCCCTGAGTAAGTGCACATCCCTCCCTTCTAATCTAATCTCCCCAACTCTTTCCCAATTGTGCATTTCTTATGCTTAGCATCATAACATCTTGGTAACCAGTTTTACAAAGGAAAGAAATAAAAGATTTTTTTAAAAAACCAGAAATTTATTTTCCTTGCTTTATAATTTGATTTGAGCTAAAGTTCTGCAAAGAAAACTATGTATAAAGGGCAAGTCAATATACCTTGCCTTATTCTTGACTCCAGCTTTGGGGAAAAACAATTGTGTGTTCTCTTACTTTAAAAAAAAAAAAAAAGAAAAAGTACCAACTATAAGTAAAAACAAATATTCTTGGGTATTTTTGCTTTGGGTGCCAGTGTTTGAACCGGAGCACTTAACCACTGAGCCATGTTCCCAGCCCTTTTTTATATTTTAATTTGAGACAGAGTCTCACTAGGTTACTCAGGGCCTTGCCAAGTTGCTAAGGCTGACTTTGAACTTTCAATCCCCCTGCCTCAGCCTCCCAAGCTGCTGGAAAAATATTCTTGTTTACTGAATATTATGTCATGATTATTCTCATTTGGTGAAACACTTCTACTGCAAACATGACGATGAAACAAAAAAATAATGCTAACCCCATAATGAGGGTGATGATTATATAGGGGTGCAGGGAGGTTGTCAAAGACCAGGTTTCATAACTAAACCCCCCTCTATAGCATACTAGCTGCCTATCCTTAGGCTAGTTACTTATTTCTGAGTCTCAGTTTCTTCATGTTAAAAATATCATTATGAGAATTAAATGAAATATGTAAAACTTCTAGTAGAGAATTGTTGATAATGTTTCCTTTACTGTCCATTAGAGATTGCTTATGGTCATATCATTGACCCAGGTAGGGGGTTATTTTATTTTTAACATAGCAAGAACCTGTAGACACAAAACCCAGTGCTCTAGTGCTTAAGGAAGTCATCCAGGACTCAAGCTCCTGTGGCTTTCATACCTACCAACCTTAGCAAGTGACTGTCATTCACAAGGTATGGATGGTACCACAAGGTCTGCTCTACCTACTGGTAGCACTTTGACTCAGGTTAGTGAAGTATATTTTTCTCCATCCCTTTACCTTTTAATCAATCTGTGTCTTGATAATGTAGGTTTCCTGTAGATAACATATAGCTGGGTCTTGGTAGTTGTTAGGGATTTTTGGGTTTTTTGTATCCACTCAACTGTTATTGTCTTTTAATTCACATATTTAGACCAAATACCTTCAGTATCACACTGCTTCCTGTCGCGCTCCTGAGTGCTTTTGTTGTTTGTGTTGTTGTTGTTGTTTTCTTTGTTTGCTTGTTTTTGTCTTCCACACTTACTGTCTTGTCTGATTTTAATTGAGCATTTTATGTGGTTCCATCTTCCCATCTCTCTTAGTACACCAACGATGTGGTTTTTATTTTTAACAGTGGTTACTCTTAAGTTTGTAATATACATTTGTGACTAAAACCAACCCTTTTCCAAATAACTTAAAACATTACTACTAATTCTTTCTGTCCTTTATATTGTTGTCATTCATCTTACTTATTCATAAGCTATAACCACTGAATGTAGGGGGTTTCTCAGTCATGTCCAGCATGGATGAGAGAAGGGTTGACTGCCAGAGGACGATGTTGGCTATAAATCAATAAATTGCCCATAAAAGTATCTAATCAATAAACACACAAAAGCCAATACTCTTTTCAAACGAGAGGGGGCATGACAGATTGGGCCTTACCAGAGCTGGCCCCTAACAAGATGGAGTAGCCCAACCCTCCTTTATTTATAGTCACACCGGAAAGGGGGCCAAGACCAGGAGGGGCTTCTTCTGTGATGAACAGAGAGGTAGAGTTAGGGCAGCTATTTGCTCAGGCCAACTATCACATAACCAGATGGTGAACCACTATCACATAACTAGATGGTGAACCACTCCCACAGAGGGCCACATACTCCCTGGTGATCTGGGACAGTCCTCCATGGCTTCCAGTTCCTGGAAGTCAGGCCTCAGTGTCCAATGGCTCAACCACATCTGATTCTGCTATATACAGTTGGCTTCCCACAACTGAATACATTGTTGTTGCTGTTTTAAACAAGCTGTTAGCCGTTAGATCAAGTACAAATATAAAAATAAAAATTTTATTTCACCTTCATTTATTTCTTCTTGAATGCTTCCCCTTTCTTTATTAGATCAAAGTTTCTAATCTATGTAATTTCCTTCCTTCTGAAGAATTTCTTTTAGCATTTTTACAAAACAGATCTCCTGGCAACAAATTTCCTCAACCTCCCAGTCTTTTATTTCTTCGTCACTTTTGAAGGATAGTTTCACTGTGTACAACAACCTAAGTGGGTTTTGTTTTGTTCTTACAACACTTTAAATGTTTTGCTCAACTGTCTTCATGTTTGCACATTATCTGAAGAACAGTCCAAAGTAATTCTTATCCTAGTTCCTCTAGAGATAAGATGGGAATGTTTCCCTCTGATTCATTGCAAGACTTTTTTGGTATTTGACTTTTTGAAGTTAGAATTTGATATGTCTCAGTGCATATTTTTATATATTTATCTAGCTTTATGTTCTCTGAGCTTCCTGGATCTGAGGTTAGGTATCTATCACTTACTTTGGAAAATTCTTAGTCACTATTATTTCAATATATCTTCTGCATCTTTCTTCCCTCCTTTGATAGGGATGTGCCTCACTCTTTTTGCACTTTGTCTTATTGCACTTTCCAGATAATGTGCTTTTTACAAATTAAAGGTTCAGAGCAACCTTGCATTGAACAACTCTATCAGTGCCATTTCCCACCAGCAGGTGTTCATTTAATATCTTTGTGTCACATATTGGCAATTATTACAATATTTCAACTGTTTAATTATTATTATTCTGTCTGTTATGGTGATCTGCGATCAGTGATCTTTAATTTGATGATCATAATTGTTTGGGGGCACCACCAACCATACCCATAGAGGGTGGCAAACTAAATCAATAAATGTAGTATGTGGTCTAACTTCTCCACTGTCCTGCCATTACCTGATCTTTTCTCCTTTATTTAGCTTCCCTATTTACTGAGAAACAACAATATTGAAACTGGGCAATGAATAACCCTGTAATAACCCCTAAATGTGCAAGTGAAAAGAAGGGTTGCACATCTCTCACTTTAAATCAAAAACTGGAAATGAATGAGTTAGCAGGAAAAGCATGCCAAAAACTGGGATAGGCTGCAATCTAGGCCTCCTGAATCAAACACCAAGGTGTAAATGCAAAAGAAAAGTTCTTAAAGGAAATTATAAGTGCTACTTCAGTAGACACACAAATAAGCCTTGTTGGTGATATGGAGAAAGTTTTAAAGGTCTGGCTACGTCAAACCATCCAAAACATTCTTTCAAACCAAAGCCTAATCCAGAGCAGGGCCCTAAGTCCCTGAAACTCCATGAAGTCTGAGAGGGATCATGAAGGCAGAAGTAAAGTAAAAAGCAGATGTCAGTTCATGAGGATCAAGAGAAAAAATGATCTCCATAACATAAAAGTGCAAAATAAAGCAGCATGTGCTGATGTAGAAGCTGCAGCAAGTTATCCAGAAGATCTAGGTATGTAATTGATAAAGATGGCTACACTAAATAATGGATTTCCACTATAGATGAAATACCCTTGTATTAAAAGTCTCATCTAGGACTTTCATAGCTATAGAAGAGACATCAATACCTGGATGTTCTTCAAAGAACATGACTGATTCTCTTAGAGACTAAAGCAGTTGATGACTTTAAGTTGAAGCCAATGCTCATTTTACATTCCAAAAATTGTAGGGCCTTAAAAATGATACTAAATCTACTCTGCCTGTGCTCTATAAATGAAAGAACAAAGTCTGGCTGACACATTATCTGCTTACAACATAATTTACTGAATATTTTAAGCTCACTATTGATATCTACTGTCCAGAAAAAAGATCCTTTCAAAATATTACTGCTCATTAACAATGTACCTGGCCACCCAAGAGCTATGATGAATATGTACAATAATATTAATGTTGTTTTCATGCTTGCTAACAAAGCATCAATTCTTCAGCCCATGTGTCAAGGAATAATCTTGACTTTCAAATCTTATTATTTAAGAAGTATGGTTTGTAAGACTTTAGCTGCCAGAGGCAGTGATTCTTCTGAAGAATCCAGAAAAAGTAAATTGAAAACCTTCTGGAAAGACTTACCATGTGGTAAGTCTTACTATTACAGTAAATTACAACATAATTTACTGAATATTTACTGAAGTGTAATGTACCACTTACTATGTGGTATTCATGATCCTTGGGAGGAGGTCAAAATATCAAACACTAACAGAAATTTGGAAGAAGTTGATTGGGGCTCTCATGGATGATTTTGAGAGCTCCAGGACTTCAGTGGAGGAAGTAACTGCAGGTGTGTTGGCAATGGCAAGAAAACTAGAATTGGAGTAGAATCTGAAGATGTGACTGAACTACTGCCATCTCGTAAGGAGATTGAGGGGTTCCCTGTTATGGATGAGCAAAGAAAATGGTTTCTTGATATGGAAACTACTCATGGTTAAGATGTGTGAACATTGTTGAAATGACAGTGAAAGATGTATAATATTATATAGACCTAGGTGATAAAGCAGCAGGGGTTGAGAGGATTCACTCCAATTTTGGCAGAGGTTCTACTTCTTCCAAAATACTATCAAATAATACCTCCTGCTGCAGAGAAATCGTTCATGAAAGGAAGAATTGATTGATGTGACAAACTTCACTGTTTTCCTATTTTAAGAAATCACCAAGGTCACTCCAACTTTCAGAAATCACCACCGTGACCCCTCAGCAGCCATCAACATCGAGAGAAGACCCTCCAACCAAAAACAGAATTACAACTCACTAAAGACTCAGATGATTGTTGGCATTTTTTTAGAAATGTAGTATTTTTTATTAAGATATGTTCATTGCTTTTTTAGACATAATGCTATAGCACACTTACTAGACTACAGTGTAGTGCAATCACATGCACAGAGAAACAAAAAACTGTGTGTGACTCACTTTATGGCAATATTTCTTTATTTTAGAGGTCTGGAATAGAACATGCAATATCTCTAAAGCATACTTGTTATTTTCATTATGTGTATTTTATACTTCTGTAATTATTCCTCACACTTAAATATTCTCTTTCATTTTTTTTCTCTTGTATATCAGTTTTGGAAGTTGTTATTCACATTTCTTCAAACTTGATAATTCTTTGGCCATGTCTAATCTATGGATGAGCCCATCAAAGATGTTCTTCATTTTTATTACAATGGTTTTTCACTTTTAGTATTTTCTTTTGATGTTTTCTTGTCTATGTCTCTGCTTGTCTCACCCATCTGTTCTTGCATTTTGTCCAGTTTTTCCATTAGTGTCCTTAACATTAATCATGGTCATTTTAATTCCTGGTCTGATAATTCTCAAACCACTGCAACACCTAAGTCTGGTTCTGATGTTTGCTCTGTCTCTTCAAACTGCATTTTTTAGTATGCCTTGCAATTTTTGTTGAAAGCTGGACATAACGTACTGAGTGAAAGGAACCAACATAAACATGCCTTCAGTGTTATGTTTGTCTAGCTAAAGATTATGCTGTGCTGACTACTTGCTGTAGCTATAGGTGTCAAAGGTTAAAATTTTTTCTAGTGTGCTTGTTTTTGTTTCTTCTTTTGTTTTTGGGTTCCTCTAGAGACTTCTTAGATGAGGTCTGAGACGTGTGATTCTTTCAGTTCACATTCTCCTGTTATTGCACAGGAGTCCTCTTTTTTTTTTTTTTTTTTTTTTTTTTTGGTGCTGGGGATTGAACCTAGGGCTTTGTGCTGGCGAGGCAAGCACTCTACCAACTGAGCTATATCTCCAGCCCTCACAGGAGTCCTCTTGACGTGGTGGTAAGGTATGGGTGGAGGGGAGCATTCTCCAGTCCTATGATTAAGTCTCAGTCTTTGAGTGACCCTGGGGCCCTAGGCAACAACTTTCATGTCTACTTCTCAGTGCCCCACTTAGGTGAGATGAGAAGGCTAGAGGGAGCTAAAGTTGAATATTTCCCTTTCCCTATGTGGAAGGTCAAAAGGGGCTTCTTATGGCTGGAATTTGATCCACATTTTAAATTCCCCATTATCTCAGAATTCTTTAGAATTCTATCTGTAAAGATAGAATCTTTACAGATGTGATCAAGTTAAAGTGAGGTTGTTAGGAGGAGATGGGCCCTAATGTGATATGACTGGTATCCTTAAAAAAAGGGGAAATTTGAGATGCACATTTAGATGAGATGATGTAAATACACAGAGGGAAGATGGCCATCTTTTTGCTTTGATCTTTCTCCTACAACCCTCAGAGAAAACAACCTGCTAACATCTGGATATGAAACATCCAGCCTCTGAAATTCTGAGACAACAGATTTATGTCATTTAAACTACTCATTCTAGGGACTGTATAGAGGGAAAAGAGGGGCGGGAGGGGTTTGGGGGAAGGAAAAAATAACAGAATGAGTCAAACACCATTACCCTATGTAAATGTATGATTACACAAATGGTACGCCTCTACTTCATGTACAGAGAAACAAGATGTAGCCCATTTGTTTATAATAAAAATAAATAAATAAATAGAAAATAAAAAAATAAACTACTCATTCTGTGGTTCTTTGTTACTCTGGTCACCAAAGAAAATCAAACACCAATACTGCCAGAAAACAAGATGAGCTCTGAGCTTCATCCCTATCCACCTCTCTCCTTTCACATCAAAGTCAAAACCTGTTACATGTTATTGGTGACTCCTATGTCACAGGCCTGTGTAGCTACAGGAATGTCCAGGAGTTGGCCTACTCCATTAGGGGTGGAACATAGTATATGAATGCCTCCAATATGTAAAAAGATAAGGGTGCCTATGGATAAGGCAGAATACTACACTTACCTAAAAGTCCTGATATAGAAAATTTGCACAGTGAACTGGGAACAATGCAATAAATTCAGATACTAACCACAGCAGGAACTGTACCTGCCTAGTTAACATAGAATAGAATCTAGTAAATGCACAGTAGTCATTATTTGTTAAATGAAGGAATCAGTTATGAAATGCTGGATACATTTTGCATATTTCTCATTCCAGTGGATATTAGTATGATTTTCATATTAAGAAAACAGAATTTTAAAATGTTTAATATGCAAATATTTTTAAATGTTAAAATGCATATATGTGTGTGTGTGTGTGTGTGTGTGTGTGTGTGTGTATTTGGGCTGGGAATCAAACCCAGGGCTTTGTGCTTAATTTTACTAGGTGAGCACTCTACCACCCTACCACTATGTATATATTACATACATTATATATTATATTCATATATATATAATATATATATAATGACTATCAGGAAGGCGAGATGGGGAAAATAGTAACATTTTCTTAAGACTGTAGATTTAATGGTTTGAGTGAAAATAGACACTGAATAACTTATATAGCCGTTAAATTATAGAATCTATCAATTTAAATCTTTTTTTGGGGGGAGGGGGTTATGAGGAATTGAGCCCAGGGGTGCTTAACCACTGAGCAACATCCTCAGCCCTTTTTTATATTTTATTTAGAGACAGGGTCTTACTGAGTTGCTAAGTGCCTCACTAATCTGAGGTTGATTTTGAAGTCACAATCTTTTTACCTCAGCCTCCTGAGTTGCTGGGATTACAGGCATGAGCCACCACACTGAGCAATTTAAATCATTTTTCTTCAAAAAAGTGAGAACCAAAACTATCTTCACCCACACAACTTATCATCTACCTTTACATGACTTCACTATTCCACTGTTAACATCAATAAAACTTTATAATTCTTGAAAACTCTTGCCCAGGAAGATAAAAGTTGAAATGACTTTTCTATTCATTTTAAGAATTTCACGTAATACCATCAACTCTTCAATAAAAAAAAAAAACAAGTATTTACATCCTCAGACTCTTTGAACCCATCACTTCAAATATCTACCAACATTAAACTATTATACCATATCCTAGCCCAATTATAATCAAGTCCTCATATTGAAAGAGCAGGTTTAACTTGGACTTCAAAATGCCCCAAAATATTCTGACTTTGTGTTACTCCTTTTAAGATGCTAGAACATCATCAAGGCAGTGATTTATAAAAATATATTCAGCTCTGTCCTATCACTGTTTTGGTAATAATTTTGAGGGAGTCAGCATTCCTCAGGACTCATGACTAGAAAGGAAAAACAACATAAATCAAGGCTAGAAAATACAAGAAGAAAACGCAGGGATACCTCAGAAGGTCAGAGAGGGGAGGAGGGGCATGGTGCATAGGAGCTGATAATATAAGACTGAAGATAAGGATGAAGACCAAGACTTCTTGTTAAGGAGGTGGGTCTAGGTCCTTAAGAACAGGGTAGCTATTGCATTCCTTCTTGGGAGACTGAGAAACAATAACAACTTTGCCTTCTTGAGCAGTTATTTATTGAAGTGTAGATCAATGACTACCTACCTCAGAATCAGATGCAATAGAAATGCATCTTCTTGAGCCCTTTCTTAATGAAAATCTCTGAGAGGAGCTCTGGAAACTGGCACATTTAATAAATTTTGCCCCTTAATGAGCTCTTTCATGAGTGTTAGAAAATCGCTGAGCAAGGCTCCAATCATTATATTAAAATTACACATCATTACCCTATGTACATGAATGATTACACGAATGATATGAATCTACATCATGCACAACCATTGAAACGAAATGATGTATCCCATTTGTGTACAATTAATCAAAATGCAGTCTGTAAAAATTTAAAAAAAGGTTAAAAAGACAAATATGTTAACATTATACATGAAAATAAATTTTTTAATCTTAAAAAATTACCCTTTTTAAATTTATGAGCCTTGATTAATTAAAAATTTCTAAGAACTTCTGGATGGAATAGATATTGGGAAGGTAATTCAGTAAATAACATGGCCAAAACTCTTTCTTAATAGAATCTCTCTTTCTCAAGTCCATGTGCCTACCTGCCACTGACTGTATAAATCGATTGGTATCTTAGGAGTGACATCATAATCCTCAGCAACATCATTTCTCCTTTGGAGCAATTATCACAACTTTTCTGCTTTCTATCATTCAATTATTTGTTTAAAGTCTGTTTTCTCTGCTGGATAGTAATCTCTGTAGCAACAGGAGCAAATCTTTTCTATATACAACTCCAGATCCTAACACAGTGCTAAGACCTGGTAAGCCTTCAATAAAAACTTGTTACATTAGTTAATAAAATTATGGGAAATGTCAGTCAATTGCAATGATTTCAATTTTAGCAAAATCAATGTTGATATATTATAGAAGTAACTGGTCAACAACTTACATTGTTACCTAGGATCACTCCTCACTTGTGAAAATAACATAAAACCATTAGCATAAAGGAGAAAGTCTGAGACAGAATCAGAGTAAAGGAAAGAGTAAAAGGTTTGGAGTCTTACAGGAATTTTAAAATCCAAGGTAATACATGGACTGTGTGACCTCAAGCAAGCTAATCTCTATGAGATCACAGTTATACTTAAATTGAAGATTATGTTAGCTGCTTCCCTTACCTGTCAGCTAGAAGGGTTGATAAAGTCTGACTGGGAACCTGTTTTTGTACAACCTGGGAGCTAAGAATGTTTTTTTTTTTTTTAATATATATTTTTAGTTGTAGATGAACCCAATACCTTTATTTTATTTATTTATTTTTACGTGGTGCTAAGGATCAAACCCAGGGCCTCACACGTGCAAGGCAAGTGCTCTACCACTGAGCCACAACCCCAGCCCACGAATGGATTTTACAAAGCTAAATAGGTTCAGAAGAAAAAAAGGAGGTGAGGGGAGGAGGAAGATTAGAAGGGGCCCTATCTATGGGACCTAAAATTTTACCATCTTTCCCTTCACAGAAACAGTTTTCTGATTCCAATACTGAGTACAATAAAACACTAGAGAATTGATTGAAGTAGTTTAGTTGAGGTAGGATACTAAAGGTGTTTATCAAAGCAAATTGGTCTTGATTATCTTTATTAACAAGTATAGAGGAAAAAGTATTCACTAGATCAGTAATTTCATGACAAGGACCAGAAGATGCTCTCTCCAGCAACAAACTCTCACCTGGAAAAATGGCTATAACTGGAAGCGCCATCACATTAAATTTGCAGTAATTTGTTTCCATTCTTCAAGTTCAGATTGTTTTCCCAACAGACCAAAGAAGTGAACTAAGTGCGGGTGTACTGGGAATCACCATCCCTGCATTTACCAAGTTCTTGAAGGCACTGATTTCAAGTATCAAGTAAATGTAGTCATGTAACATCTTCAGTGAATATAGGTTGTATCATCCCAGTCCACATAGAACTTCCATGGTTTCAACATTCAAGGAGCCCCCTTAGTCATGAACAAGCTAAGGCTCACCCCAATATAAGGAGAATAAAGTGATAAGTTGGTTGCTTCTCAGTTCTGGAGAACTTGGAGAAAGAAAACCAGGATCTCTGGATTTTTTTTTTTTTTTTTTAAGCTCAGGATTGTATATATTTCACCTAAAGTCTAAGAAAAGGACCTGAATCTGCCAATATCTACTCGAAGAGGAAACTTTGCCTTGTATACATAGGTAGTGAATTACAGGTGTCTACAGGTGATCAGTTAAGTAACCATTTGCCACTACATGCCATGGACAAGTGTCCTCCTTACAAAGGGAAATGAGGTTACTGCTGCCCATCAGTCTAATCATGTCCAAGAACAAATTCCAGAAAATTCGGAACCATTTCAGAATATCCATTCAAGGCTGTAACCATGAACAACATCAATTTCTAAAATACTTTCAAAAAAGAGAAACTATGTCACTGCCAAGAGTGGTGGAGAACAAGACTTATTTTGAGATGAGGCCTTTCACAATTCTCACAGTGGATAGTACTACAGGCTGTATTTACTTTATTTACTTTAAGAGTAAACACATTCATTTCAGGTTAAATTGTCATTGCAATTGTTCAAATGTGTCCCCCAAAGGTTCACATGTAGGAAACTTTATTTTTCAAGGAGACAGGGCTGGAAGTTGGAGCCTAGGAGGAGGTGTTTGGGTCCTTGGGGAAGGGGCCTCTTAAGGCTCTTGAGGCTCACAGGACTGGATTAGTTACCTCAAGAGAGGGCTATTGTACAGCAAGGCTACCCCTCACATACTGCCTCTTTCATAGGCTCCAACTTGCCCTTTCTCTTTCTGCCATGAGTTGAAGCAGCATGAGGCCTTCATCACAAGTGGCCATTCAATCTTGGACTCCCCAGGCTCCAGAACAGTGAGCCAAAATAAACCTCTTTTCTGCAAAAATTAGCCAGTCTTGGGCATTTTCTTATAGCAACAAAAATAAGACTAAGATAGTCATTTACTGACCTTCTCTCAGGATAGCTTTTAAGTTCCTGAAGAAGGGTCATGGCAAGGAGTACTGTTGAGAAATGTGGGCTTGGGAGCAAAGGGCAGGCAGTTAGTCCTCCCTTTCAATCTTGGGCCCAATGTTCTGCTGCCACCTAGTGAGGGTATGATCTCGAAAGACATTCATTCTCATTCTCTCATTCATTCTCCCTCTCTCTCTCTCTCTCTCTCTCTCTCTCTCTCTCTCTCTCTCTGCCTCTCTCCTAACTCTCTCCTAAAAGCTGTGCCCTCATCAAAAACATGGGTAAATTTACCAGCTCTTCCATGTCACTCCAGGGTCATCAGAACTCCGTTAGATCCTCAGCCCCTGATGCTAAGGCTCTCCTACTCCTAACATGGTGTCGTGGGGGCCCCAGATACTGTGAGAAGGCTTCCTTGTGTGGTTCTAGACAGGTGAAGGATGGACACACACTTGCTAGAATTCTATCCCCACTCCTGTAGAGAGCACACGGAGGTCCTCCTCAGACACCTTCATTTGACCGACTCTTCTTCCCGAATCTCCTTTCTCCAGCCCTCGGAAAATAGATGGTTTGTTTTTCCCAGATTCATGTTTCACGTCTTCAATAAAATATTCTAACTCTTCTGTTCAAATTGGTAAAACGGGGGGCTGGGGTTGTGGCTCACGGGTAGCACACTTGCCTAGCATGCATGGATTCAATCCTCAGTACCACGTAAACATAAAATAAAGGTATTGTGTCCACCTACTATATATATATATATATGATTGGCAAAACTGCATTATGCTACAAATATATATTAAAGGGCAAGAGTGGAGCATTCTGTACATGCCTGGTCATATAATTCATATAGTTGCTGGTATACTGCTGACAATGATAAACTTTGACATCCTGCCTGACATCAATCAAGAAATGAACTACCTCAGAGCCAGGGCTTTTAACACAAAGTTAATAGTGGAACCAAGAAAGGAGAGTGTTAATGAGAAAAACAAGACTTTATAGCACAAAATTTTAAATGTATGCTTTCCACTCCAAACTTGTCAGCACTAGTTGAGAAATTTTAAAAATTAACAAAACTTATTCTTTTTTGCTATAATCCATTTAATCTTTAACTGAAAAATTCAGCCTGTAACTACAAAAACAATTCCTTGTCTTCCGTAACTATAGGCAAGAAGATGCTGTTTCTTTACCAAGGCCCCTAGCAATGACTAGTAGATATCACTTCTCTCTGACTGTTGCGAGACCTTAATCACAGACAGCTTCAGAAATTTCAGAGGTGAACAATAATATAAGCCAAAGTACCTACAAATAAGGTTTAAATACATGTGAAGATGAGCCCTCAAGTTAACACTGAGAGCTAGTACATCCATTCTCTTCCACCCAACTCCCAGGAGAAGAAAAAAATTTTAAATGTAGAACACAAAAATGTGAGGAAAAAAACTGTGCTTACTCTCCTTGGCCCTTCTCAAATGCTTAGCATAAAAACTGTTTTCCAATGAAGCAGATTTCAGTGTTTACAAACAAAATATATGATCTCCTTCCAAAAAAGGGGAAAAATAAATCCTATTGTAGGAATATTGCAAAATTTCCCAAGAGCCATTAAACCACATCAGTATATCACTTTATTTTCTTCTCTATTGTTCCAGTATATCCCCCCACCCCTCCACCCCCCACCAACCCCTGATCCCCACCGCAAGTGGTCTGTGTTAGGCCCTCTCTAATGCAGGGTCTGGGAAGATCATTGAGATGCTTAGAACCCAAACATATGGAAAGTACTGTAATAATTTTATTTTTTATTACATCCTTTAAGTTACAAACTAAGTAAAATTTTTAAAGAAAGGACAAAGGAAAAGTCACTAGAAAACAAGTTATTTATAAGCATGGTTATAAATAGTTATTTATAACAAGCAAGTTATTTATAAGAATTTGCCAGAAGGGGCTGGGGATATAACTCAGTTAGTAGAGTGCTTGCCTGGCAAGTACAAGGCCCTGGGTTCAATCCCCAGTACCGCGGAAAAAAAAAAAGAATTTGCCAGAATAATTATTGAATGATCTGCTCAAGGGGCCTGGGTCCCTAACACATCCATTACAATGTGTTCAATTCATTAAAGGATTTTGCTTCTTAATTGCTGCAAGCATTCAGCAGGTCAGCCAGTGTCTTTCTAGCAATGTATCAAGGATAAGACAAAAATTACAGCTGGGTTCAACTTCAACATTGTCCAACTTTTTCCTTTCTCTACTTTCTAATACCTCTTCTCCTTTCTTCACTTTCTTCAAAATTATCATCACAATGGTTGGGGATGTAGCTCAGTGGTCTGTTGAGTCCTTGCCTAGTATTCATGAGGCCCTGATTTCAAGCTCCAGTATTACAAAACAAAAAAAAGCATCACATCCATAGTTTCTCCAGTAACATAATACACAATACATGAAACTATGTTTTCTAGAAGTGCTCAGCTTCAAAATCTGATGCTGAGTTGGAAACTTCCCAATACACACACCAAGAAAAAATACATATTTTAAAAGATGGAAATGTTTTTCCTTGATTTGATCTTAACATGTGGTATACAAGAATTAAATTATCACTCTTCACCCCGTAAATATCTACAATTATTATACTGTAATGAAGAAAGACAAAAATCTAATGCTAATGTGAATTCTGAACCTTCATCCAGTAACTCTTCATCCCCAGATGCTATTGGTAGATTAAAGTTATAAACAATAAAAATAAGCCACTCTGTACTTTTTTAGTAATTGTTCTAACAATAACAGTTCATCTGTAACTTTTTCCCTTTCTTCCAATCAATAGTACACTCATCACAATCAACTATTTTAGGATCTCCCAAGCAGAAGTGGTTGCCCTCTCAGGCTCTGATTTCATCTTGTAGTAATTGTATCAGAACTTTATCTGTAAAACTATCATTGAGCTCAACATAGAGATCGAAAACAAAAGCCCTAGACCATCTGGAATCTGAAAGTTCTACTTTAACATTTTGCAGGTTTTTCAAGACAGATTCATCATGGTTCTGATCTGATCCCCTAACCTATTGAGAGGCTAGGTGCTCTCCTAGAAAAGAGGAACCAGAACCTTGAACTTGAATTGGGATCTGCCTCCCCTTTTCCTGCTCTGGCTTAAGGGATTGATCCCCTACTTCCTTTTCACTGTGCCATACTGATTCAGCTTCTGGAGGTTCAACATTATCAGATACTTCTTCCCATGTCAAAGAAAGATTTGTATAACACCTCACGCTTTGTTTCCTATGAATTTCTTCCAAATAAGAAACTGAACTGGCTTCCAAATAAGCACTTTTGCCAGAAGTTATTTCAGTGAATCAGGCCTTCTTTTTACTGCTTTGATAAAATTTCAACATAGCTAAAGGAGTGTGATAGATGATTTAAGTCATTCCTGTATAGATGCCAAAGTTTAAGGATTCTTCATCTGCAGGTATGCAAGCACTTTTGTAGTAACTTGCACTTTTAGCAGTTTCTAAGCATCCTGAGAGTCCACCATCTGAATTCCTGTCATTGGGTGTACTTAGGAATTCCTATGACAGAGCAGCAATGGTGACTTCTCTCACTCTTTGGCTTTGGTTTCGAATAACATCACCTCCTCTGCCAGAAAGGAGACTTTAATCACCTCCCTACCACAGTAACCAAGCTTAGTCATCTTCCAAATCCTCTTTGATATGCAGGCACTTTCTCTCATTAAAAAGCCAATAATCTTCATGTGTTCTTGTGTATGTGTACTCTCTTTCTTCAAGGGAGAATGGGATCTCAGAGACATGACATTTAGCAGCACACAGAGAACAATCATGTGTAAATGGGACTGGTTTGCAGGGCAAGAGGGACATTGGTGTCTGCAGATACTGTTATCTGCAGTATCACCCTGCCCCAGGACCTGAAGTCCCATATCCATCTATCCAAAAGACTCTGTGTTCTGACCCCGCCAGTCATTCCAGCCTTCTTTCTTGTTACTGCCAATATTTCCCTTCACACCTGTTCAAACCTGAGCCCCTTCAGTACCTCATTTGTGTTCTTGTTTCTTTCTTCTCCACTAGAACCGTCCAGGGGAAGATGGACAAAGTGGCACTGTGACAAGGAAGAAAGATTTTATCACTTGTCAGTTTCCATTAAAACTCAGGAGGCAAGTTGGTGAGGGAAAACAGGTTTTATTCAAAGTTAGCTCTGAGAAGGATAGAGAAAACCCTTTCCTTTCTCAAATTTCCATCTTCCTGGGGCCTGGGGGGCACAGGAAACTTTTATAAGAGGAGAGGGGGCACAGTAGGGGAAAAGACAGGAAATACACATATGTAGATTAGTTAGTCTGTGATAATCCAAAACATGTCACAGTCTGAGGTTCCCTGTCAGGGCTAGGGAGTGACCCTCAAGTTAAATAATTTGGAGCTTTTAATTTCAAGAGGGGTTCTGTTTTGGTACTCCCCACACACCCATCCCATCTACTGATACATACAGTAAGTACTCAGTTAACACAATTAAATGCATTAAAAAACTGATGGGCACTTTTTTTTCACATACTAGACTTATTACTGCATGCAGGACTTGTCTTCTGACCAATAGATGTCGACCCTCTCCACCACGACCGCCACCCACCTGCACTCCCATCATCACCTCTGCACTGAGAGCTCTCTGAGGACATTAAAAAAAAAAAAAAGAAAGAAAAAGAAAGTCATTCGTTTTGTCCCCTGAAGCACATATTACACTGCCTAGCACAACAATGATATTTTAATTGAATTCACAATATTTTCTCAGACTGGCTTCTTCACTTGGTATATCACAAAAGAGACACCACTTTCATCCTGCATAACCAGCTTTAAATTTCATTTTAGTCTTTTTGTTTTATCTCACAAGATTTATGGTAAAGGAATTTCATTGTGAATGAGTGACTCGACACACAACTATTGTGAAGACTTCAAAAGGCTTTAAAATTGATTCAACGGTTAAATATTTCTCCATTGCTCTTTGGAGAGCCTCTCTTCCTTCTCTCTGTGACTTATTTTGGTTTTATAGGACATTAAAACAAACCACTGAGACAAATCTTTGAGGCAGTTTAAGCGAATTAGAATTTATGAGAACTTTCCTTCTTAATCTGGGACTCTAGGGACTAGTACGGACCATTTATTCGCTCTTGGAATTTAATTCCTTCAGTCTTTTTCTAAGGGTGCAATAGAGATTTCGGTATCCGGGTTCATTATTTCAGCTTTCATCATTCGGGCTGCACACATCAGAAAAGATGACTAGCACCGTGAGGAATGCAATAGGAGGGCCTGGGTCTCCACGACATAAAGCTGGAGTTGAAGAGACAAACCTGAAAGCCAGATAACACCCCTGTCGGATGTCCCCTCCTCCAACTTTGGTAAATTTTCCCTCTTGGTATTTGGGACCATTGTCGAATCATTCCATGTTGTAGGTAGGTTTCTGCCACCTTCCCTCTACCAGCAGTAGCAGCAAGACACCTGATTTTAAAATGCCCCCTAGAAATCAAATAGCTTTAGTTTGATATCAAAAGCTCCAAATTTCCTGGGTGAGATGGCACAAGCCTGTAATCCCAGCGGCTCAGGAGGCTGAGGCAGGAGGATAGAGAATTCAAAGCCAGGTTCAGCAACTTAGCAAAGCCGTAAGCAACTCAGTGAGACCCTGTCTCTAAATAAAGTTTTTTTTTTTTTTCAAAAGGCTGGGGATGTGGCTCAGTGGTGAAGCGCCCCCCTGGGTTCAATCCCCAGTACCCCCCCAAAAAAAAAACTCCAAATTCTTCCTCTGTAACAGCCTTTCAATACTCTATGCACAGCACAACATGGTAGACACTGCTTTCTTTGAAGTATAAAGAGTGATAGTTTTGTGAGAACAATCAACTTTAGCAGGTCTGCCCTGAAAAAAACAAAAACAATTGTATAATTAAACTCCCTCTTCTCATGTAACTAAGTCCCATCTCATTCCTACTATTAGACATGCAAACCCTGGGGTAAATCAGATTATCAAATTTTGTTAGAAAAAAAAATGAAAATTAGCCAGGCACGGTGGTTCACACCTGTAATCCCAGTGGCTTGGGAGGCTGAGGCAGGAGGATAGTGAGTTCAAAGCCAGCCTCAAAAATTTAACAAGGCCCTAAGCAACTCTGTAAGACCCTGTCTCTAAATAAAATACAAAAAAGAAAAAAGAAAAAAAAAAAAAAAAGACTGGGGATGTGACTCAGTGGTTAAGTGCCCCTGGGTTCAATCCCTCGTACCAAAAAATAAATAAAAATAAATAAAAATTAAAAATACAACTAAACATTCTGATTCAATTATGGTAGTAAGTTCTACTATCTTAATTTTACTTATCGAATTCATCTATATTTAAACCTACTTCTCAAATTAAAGCACAAACACAGAAGGAATCCCATGAAGAAAGATCCCAACAGAAGCAAGGCAGACATTAGCATTGTTACTTTACTAAAGAAAGAAGAAATAACTTCAAGATTATGAGCCAAGTAATAGTTGAGGCACCCTACATACAAAGCTAAGGTCAACCTCTTCTCTGTTCTCTGGAACTGAGGGTCCACCTTCCTCCCCAAGATTCACAGGTGAGGAGCTCTCAGCAACATCCTTTATGGGAGACCAGAGGGACCAAAAACATTAACGAACTTCTGTTCTCCTTTTCATAGGAAAAAAATACTTGAAGAAGCTTCTCTAACTGGTTTTTTGTTTTGTTGTTTTTTGGTTTTGTTTTAGGGGGTGAAAAATGCAATCTTACTTTAGGGATCTAGATTTCAAGGGCAGATTAATGTACCTTTGTTCTGAATTTTCTAAGATCTGGTGGAAATATTCATCTGGAATATTCATCTGGAATACTTTATATCCCCTTCAACTTTTTAATCCTTGGTTATTCCCATATTGTGTAATCATTTTAAATAGTGATGATAATAATGTTTATCATTCCATAAAGTCACATTCAGTTTAGAGACAATCAGCCACAGAAGACCATGAAATTAACTTCCTCTGCAATGAAGTTTTTATTTTTATGACAATGTTTCAAAAAATGATGCTGAAATCTATGTGACACTTCAGAGGACTCAGATCAGTCCAAAGCAGTTCTTCTGGCCCAAGAACTGAGAAGGCTGCAACTGGAACTGAGCAGGAGGAAGCAGCCAGTTTCACTTACATGACTCTCAATCTGTGCTTTCAGTCTACATTCCCACACTTGAGGTTTAACTAGTTAAAATTCCTAAGCATAAGAACCTGAAATGTATAATTATGTTCTTTTCTAACATTTAATTAATATGTGCTTTATCATTCCAGTATTTTTGTGACCAAATAAAAATCCTTATCTTGCAACAATTCTGTTTGGTCTATTCTTTTCCAATTTGCCCTTTTCTTTGCGGGAAGGGGGATATGAGGGTTGAATTTAGAGGCACTCGACCACTGAGCCACAACCCCAACCCTATTTTGTATTTTATTTAGAGACAGGGTCTCACTGAGTTGCTTAGCACCTCACTTAGGCTAAGGCTGGCTTTGAAATCTTCGTGATCCTCCTGCCTCAGCCTCCCAAGCCACTGGGATTACAGGTGTGTGCCACCAGGACAGGCTTGCCTTTTTTTAAAGAGGATAGGGAAAGGGTATCCTCACAGAAGGACAACACTGAAAAAAATACTTTTGAAAGAATATATAACAGAAGAAAAACTCTATAAATAGAAAGCTTCGACTTACTAATTTTATCCTCTTGTTCTTGGAAAAGAAACTCAATGTCCCATGAATAAGTTTTTGTTTATTAAGCAGATAAACAAAAGAATTCACAATTTATAATGTAAGAATGATGACAAATTAAAAGGCCATCAGGTATACTCCCTGTGGCATTTTTTATTTAACAGTTGAGTCCTCTGTCTCTGTTAAGTCTCAAAGCAAAATTAAGTATAAATGGTCCTCTTATAAATTATGATATATATCTAAGGACACAGGAAAATCCTCAGCTATGCTGGAATTGGTGGCACACTATGCATAATGAGAAAATTATTATATTTTATGAACTTCCTATAACTATTAGAATTAAGCACATTTATTTGAAAATCACCCAAAAAATCTAAAATTTTTCCAGTTGAATAACTAATCACAAATTCTAATTTCTCTATTATTCTACTAATTTTGAAAATTAATTAACACTATGTTGCTCAACATCAATGGAGTTACTTTAAAGTACTTAGGAAAGTACCTGACACGCAGTACACATTTGACAAATTTTGTTTAAAGAAATGAATGATGACAAAGATAATTGTGGTTTTTCTTTATCATTTACCTCCATGTCAATTGTTACCATAATATAATGCCTGAAATTTTTAAATAATCTACCTGATTTCACCCTACTTTACAATAATCTGGATCTTTCATTTTAGCTACTATGATTTACTCAGACCTACTACATACTTATTCAACACTGACCATGCAATAAGAACATCAGATATAAAAGACAGCTCCCAAGCTGCAAATTACTGCAGCCACTCTGGAAATCAGTATGGCGATTCCTTAGAAAACTTGGAATGGAACCACCATTTGACCCAGCTATCCCACTCCTTGGCCTATACCCAAAGGACTTAAAATCAGCATACTACAGAGACACAGCCACATCAATGTTCTTTGCTGCTCAATTCACAATAGCCAGACTGTGGAACCAACCTAGATGTCCTTCAATTGATGAATGGATAAAGAAACTGTGGTATATATATGCAATGGAATATTACTCAGCCATAAAGAATGATAAAATTATGGCATTTGCAGGCAAATGGATGAAATTGGAGAATATCATGCTAAGTGAGATAAGTCAATCTCAAAAATCCAAAAGATGAATGATCTGACTGATAAGCAGATGATGATGACACATAATGGGAGGTGGGAGGGGGACAAGAATGGAGGAAGGTGGGACGATATAGAGGGAAAGAGGGGTGGAAGGGGTTGGGGGGGAGGGAAAAAAATAATAGAATGAATCAAAAACTATTACCCTATGTAAAGTTATGATTACACAAATGGTATGCCTCTACTTCATGTACAAACAGAGAAACAAGATGTATAACATTTGTTTACAATAAAAATAAATTAAAAAATAGACAGCCCCAAAGATCTTGTAAAATAGAATATACAAGTACATTAATAAGACAAGGGAATATATAATTGTTAACTGAAAGACAAATCTTGAAAGGGAAATATCATATTTAACTGGAAGCTCAACAAAAGTGTCATGAAAGAGGTGACATCTGAGATTAAATGTGAAGAAAAAGATATCAAGACTTTGACAGATGACATTAGAGCAATAGGATATTCCAAAGCAAGGGAAGCACAATGTATACTTTCATTTCTATTCAGAGGATTATGAATAAAGCGATTTTACTGGAGCAAAGGGTCAATGTAAGTATAAAGTAGCAGAATAGCTTGAAACGTAATGTTCAACTGGGGGCTATGGAGTCAATACCCATTTTAGTAGGTAATGGAAAGGCATTGAAGTTTGTGCCGTTCAGGGTCTAAACAAAAAGCACTTCCAAATGGATGAATAGATTGGTTAAAAAAAAAAAAAAAAAGAAGACTATTTACAAAGCATATGCAGAGTGAGAGACACCAGCCAGGGATGATGAGCCATATCTTGCCCCAGCTGCACAGCTAAGGGATACCACCTCAACTCCCAAAGTAGAAGAGGAGACGAGACACTACTGCAGAGGGAAGCTAGAACTGTAAGTGGATCCTGATGTGAATGAAGTAAGGCCTTATGTGGAAGAGCACAGCTGGCCCATAGCCCAGCCAGGAGAGAGCCAAGGGAATACATATTCAACCCCACTCTCTACTGACCTCTTTCAGTGTCCTGCTACAGCCCTCTACTGGCTGCAGTCAACTGGAAGGCAGAAGGTAAGAAGGCAGAAGGTAAGGAAGTGAAGGATGCAATTCAACCAGTCCCCTCCCCAGGCACAGAAACAGACCAGAGAAAGCCAGAGCAGACCTGAAAAGGAAACAGAAAAATATCCAGCACAGGGCTTGCAAGCAAACAGGAAACATGCCTTTCCTTAGGAAAATTAATCCTACAGGAAAGGATTGGATCAAGAGAAGGGTAGACGAAAAAACTAATTAAGAATGTAATAGATATTAGTCAGTGGAGAAATAAAAGAAAAAGATGCCTGTTGGCGATGTGGAAAGAGCCAGGGGGAGTAGAAAGGGAGAAAGAGTTCTAGGTAGTGACATAATAAGGCTGGGTAGGTAGGGCATTTGCTCCCTGCAGCCAGTAATACGTTTTTGTTCTAACTGGGTTTAAATGGTTTTAAATGGAATTGAACGGAGTCTTTAGCTTTATACATCAAAAAATGCCTCTTGGAGATCAATCGAAGATGGTGGACTAGAGGATGATTGCATCTCCCGTTGCTCCAGAACTCAGGATTCAAGAAGGGGAGGCATTGAGAGACTCGGACTAAAATAGAGCTGTGGGGTGAAGCTCAAACGGGCGGCAGGCCCAGACAGGGGCAGTTTCTTGGAGCAGGGCAGGGCAGCTAGAGTCTTCCCCAAGCAGCCCCGCGCCCTCTGGCAGCAGGCTTGTTCCACAGCCTGCTTCTTGGAGCGGGCCGCCCAGTGAGAGCCTTTCCGCACAGAGCCAGCTCCAAGCCCCGGGCAAAGCGGAGGGCCCCGGCCCACAGGCAGCTTCTGGGACCAGGGCAGGGCAGCCAGAGACTTCCCCAATCAGCCCTGCTCCCTCCGGCAGCAGGCTCGATCCACAGCCTGCTTCTTGGAGCAGGCCGCCCAGTGAGAGCCCTTCCGCACAGAGCCAGCTCCACGCCCCGGACCCAGCAGCGGCAGGCCACAGTCTGCAGGCGGCTTCTGGAGCCAGGGCAGGGCAGCCAGAGACTTCCCCAATCAGCCCTGCTCCCTCCGGTGGCAGGCGGGATCTACAGCCAGCTCCTCGGAGCAGACCCGCCCAGTAAGAGCTTTTCTGCACAGAGCCAGCCCCCAGCCCTGGACCCAATAGCGGACTAGAGGCAGCTATCTTCAGAAGCACTGCATTATCAAGTTCCTCCAAGACTTCAGGCTACTGAAGACAGGGAGGTGATATACTGGAAATCTACAGGGGTAAAATAAGCCAATAGAGGAAATCTGCAATATCTCAGAGTCCCACTGATATCTTACCAATATGAGACAACAAGGGAAGAAAATGTCCCAAAAAAACCTAGACACTATATCACTAAAACCCAATGACAGCACAGCAAAAGAAATGTCAGAAAGGGAGTTCAGAATGTACATAATTAAAACAATCAGGGAAGCAAATGAGGAGATGAAAGAGCAAATGCAGGCATTGAAGGAGGAGATGAAAGAGCAAATGCAGGCATTAAATGATCGCACCAATCAACAATTAAAAGAGCAAATACAGGAAGCAAAAGATCATTTCAATAAAGAGTTAGAGATACTGAAAAAAACAAACAGAAATCCTTGAAATGAAGGAAACAATAAGCCAAGTTAAAAACTCCATAGAAAGCATAACCAATAGGATAGAACACCTGGAAGACAGAACCTCAGACACTGAAGACAAAATATTTAATCTTGAAAACAAAGTTGACCAAACACAGAAGATGGTAAGAAATCATGAACAGAATCTACAAGAATTATGGGATATCATGAAAAGGCCAAATTTAAGAATTATTGGGATTGAGGAAGGCTTAGAGAAACAAACCAAAAAATGAACAATCTATTCAATGAAATAATATCAGAAATTTTCCCAAATCTGAAGAATGAAATGGAAAACCAGGTACAAGAGGCTAATAGGACTCCAAATATACAAAATTACAACAAACCCACACAAAGGCATATTATTATGAAAATACCTAACATGCAAAATAAAGACAGAATTTTAAAGGCTGCGAGAGAAAAGAATCAAATTACACTCAGGGGGAAACCAATAAAAATATCAGCAGATTTTTCAATCCAGACCCTAAAAGCTAGAAGGGCCTGGAACAACATTTACCAAGCCCTGAAAGAAAATGGATGCCAACCAAGAATCTTATACCCAGCAAAACTTACTTTCAGATTTGACGACGAAATAAAATCCTTCCATGATAAACAAAAGCTAAAAGAATTTACGAAAAGAAAGCCAGCATTACAGAACACTCTCAGCAAAATATTCCATGAGCAAGAGATGAAAAACAATGATGCAAATCAGCAATGGGAGGAACTAGCCTAAAGGAAGAACCAAATAAAGGAGAAAACCAAAACATGTCAAAAAACAAAAATGAGGCAAATGACTGGGAATACAAATCATATCACAATAATAACTGTGAATGTTAATGGCCTGAACTCATCAATCAAAAGACATAGACTGGCAGATTGGATTAAAAAGAAAAATCCAACAATATGCTGCCTGCAAGAGACCCATCTCATAGAAAGAGATACCCATAGACTAAAGGTGAAAGGATGGGAAAAAACATACCATGCACACGCACACAGCAAAAAAGCTGGAGTATCCATCCTCATTTCAGATAATGTGGACTTTAAGCCAAAACTAGTCAGAAGGGATAAAGAAGGACATTACATACTGCTTAAGGGAAGCATAAATCAGCAAGACATAACAATCATAAATATCTATGCCCCGAACATTGGCTCATCCATGTACGTCAAACAAATCCTTCTCAATTCCAGAAATCAAATAGACCACAACACAATAATACTAGGTGATTTTAATACACCTCTCTCACCGCTGGATAGATTGTCCAAACAAAAATTGAATAAAGAAGCCATAGATCTCAACAACACAATCAACAATTTAGACTTAACGGGCTTATATAGAATATACCATCCAACAAAGAATGAATACACTTTCTTCTCAGCAGCACATGGATCCTTCTCTAAAATAGACCATGATTTATGCCACAAAGCTACTGTTACCAAATACAAGAAGATAGAGATACTACCTTGTATTCTATCAGATAATAATGGATTGAAATTAGAAATAAATGACAGAATAAAAAACAGAAACTTCTCCAATACCTGGAGATTAAATAATACACTATTATATGATGAATGGATAACAGAAGACATCAGGAGGGAAATTTAAAAATTCTTAGAAGTAAACGAGAACAAAGGCACAACATATCAAAATCTCTGGGACACTATGAAAGCAGTACTTAGAGGAAGATTTATTTCATGGGGCGCATTCAACAAAAGAAGTAGAAATCAACAAATAAATGACTTAACACTACAGCTCAAAGTCCTAGAAAAAGAAGAACAGACCAACAACAAAGTAGTCGAAGACAAGAAATAGTTAAAATCAGAGCCGAAATCAACGAAATTGAAACAAAAGAAACAATCAGAAAAATTAACAAAATAAATAGTTGGTTCTTTGAAAAAATAAACAAAATTGATAAACCCTTAGCCACACTAACAAAGAGGAAGAGGGAGAAAACTCAAATTACTAAAATTCCGAATGAACAAGGAAATATCACAACAGACACGATTGAAATATAAAACATAATTAGAAGCTATTTTGAAAATCTATACTCCAACAAAATAGAAAACCTCGAAGACATCAACAAGTTTCTAGAGACATATGAATTACCTAAACTGAACGAGGAGGACATACACAACTTAAATAGACCAATTTCAAGTAATGAAATAGAAGTCATCAAAAGCCTACCAACAAAGAAAAGTCCGGGACCAGATGGGTTCTCAGCCGAGTTCTACAAAACCTTTAAAGAAGAGCTCATTCCAATACTCCTCAAAGTATTCCATGAAATAGAAGAGGAGGGAACCCTCCCAAACTCATTCTATGAAGCCAATATCACCCTGATACCTAAACCAGACAGAGACACATCAAGGAAAGAAAATTTCAGACCAATATCCTTAATGAACATCCATGCAAAAATTCTCAACAAAATTTTAGCAAATTGCATACAAAAATATATTAAAAAGATAGTGCACCATGATCAAGTGGGTTTTATCCCAGGGATGCAAGGTTGGTTCTACATCCAGAAATCAAATGTCATTCACCATATCAACAGACTTAAAGTTAAGAATCACATGATTATTTCAATAGATGCAGAAAAAGCATTTAATAAAATACAGCATCCCTTCATGCTCAAGACACTAGAAAAAATTGGGGTAGCGGGAACATTCCTTAACATTGTAAAGGTCATCTATGCTAAGCCCATGGCCCATATCATTCTAAATGGTGAATAACTGAACGCATTCCCCCTAAAAACTGGAACAAGGCAGGGATGCCCTCTTTCACCACTTCTATTCAATATCATCCTTGAAACTCTAGCCAGAGCAATTAGACAAACCAAAGAAATTAAAGGGATACGAATTGGAAAAGAACTCAAACTATCCCTGTTCACTGATGACATGATTATATATTTAGAGGAACCTGGAAATTCCTCCAGAAAACTTTTAGAACTCATAAGTGAATTCAGTAAAGTAGCAGGTTACAAGATCAATGCTCATAAATCCAATGCATTTTTATACATAATGATGAATCTTCAGAAGCAGAAATTAGGAAAACAACCCCATTCACAATAGCATCGAAAAAAATAAAATATTTGGGAATCAATCTCACAAAAGAGGTGAAAGACCTCTACAATGAGAACTACAGAACATAAAAGAAAGAAATTAAAGAAAACCTTAGAAGATGGAAAGATCTTCCATGTTCTCGGATAGGCAGAATTAATATTATCAAAATGGCCATACTACCTAAAGTGCTATACAGATTCAATGCAATTCCAATTAAAATCCCAATGACGTACCTTACAGAAATAGAGTAAGCAATCCTGAAATTAATCTGAAAGAATAAGAAACCCAGAATAGCTAAAGCAATCCTCAGCAGAAAGAGCGAAGCAGGGGGTATCGCAATACCAGACCTTCAACTCTACTACAAAGTAATAGTAACAAAAACGGCATGGTATTGGTACCAAAATAGACAAGTAGATCAATGGTACAGAATAGAGGACATGGACACAAACCCAAATAAATACAATTTTCTTATACTAGACAAAGGTGCCAAAAATATGCAATGGAGAAAAGATAGCCTCTTCAACAAATGGTGCTGGGAAAACTGGAAAACCATATGCAACAGAATGAAACTAAATCCCTATCTCTCACCCTGCACAAAATTCAACTCAAAATGGATCAAGGACCTCGGAATCAGACCAGAGACCTTGCATCTTATAGAAGAAAAAGTAGGTCCAAATCTTCAACTTGTTGGCTTAGGATCAGACTTCCATAACAGGACTCCCATAGCACAAGAAATAAAAGCAAGAATCAACAACTGGGATAGATTCAAACTGAAAAGCTTTCTCTCAGCAAAGGAAACTATCAGTAATGTGAAGAGAGAGCCTACAGAGTGGGAGAATATCTTTGCCACTCATACTTCAGATAGAGCACTAATCTCCAGAATATATAAAGAACTCAAAAAAGTCTACACCAAGAATACAAATAACCCAATCAACAAATGGGCTAAGGAAATGAACAGACACTTCACAGAAGAAGATGTACAAGCATTCAACAGATATATGAAAAAATGTTCAACATCTCTAGTAATAGGAGAAATGCAAATCAAAACTACCCTAAGGGATGTGAGGGCGATCTGACTGCGACATCTGTCACCCCATTCACCGCCAGGGTTGATTCGGCTGATCTGGCTGGCTAGGCGGGTGTCCCCTTCCTCCCTCACCGCTCCATGTGCGTCCCTCCTGAAGCTGAGCGCTCGGTGGAAGAGGACGACCTTCCCCAATAGAGGAGGACCGTTCTTCGGTCAAGGGTATATGAGTATATATACATGTATATATATACAATGGAATATTACTCAGCCATAAAGAATGATAAAATTATGGCATTTGCAGGCAAATGGATGAAATTGGAGAATATCATGCTAAGTGAGATAAGCCAATCTCAAAAAACCAAAGGATGAATGATCTTGCTGATAAATGGATGATGACACATAATGGGAGATGGGAGGGGTTTGTGTTAGGGTTAGAGTTAGGGTTACAGAGGGGGGCAAGAATGGAGGAAGGAAGGACTGTATAGAGGGAAAAGAGGGGTGGGGGGAAGGGAAAAATAACAGAATGAATCAAACAACATTACCCTATGTAAATTTATGATTACACAAATGGTATGCCTTTACTCCATGTACAAACAGAGAAACAACATGTATCCCATTTGTTTACAATAAAAAAAAAAAAAAAGAAATGCAGAACCCTATGCACTGTCCTTTGACAGTTCATCAGAATCCTGATTCATTAGATTAGAGGAAGGACCTGGGACTCTATATTTTCAATGAGCACTGTGGGGGACTTTAATAAGCATCCAATGTTTTGGAAACCTTGTTCTGAGGCAGTGGTTCTTCAAGTTATTTCTTGGGTCTCATTCTAACAACTGAATTGAAAACTCTGGGTATAGCAATCTATAATTTAAAAAACTCTCCAGGTGATTTTGAGGTGCACTGCAGCTTAAGAACCATGGTTAGAAGCCTTAAGTTAGATAATCTAAGTTTTGTTTACGTCAGGTAAGTTTAGTTAGTACCTATCCAAGGTGATTCTAACGATTATTAATAATACAGAAAAGGATCAAGTCAGCCTATCACCTTCTAAAATGATGAATGCATAGGTTTTCTAGTTTTTAGGCATTTGTGCATTTTTTTCAAAGTTGCTTTGCAAATTCACCAGGGGAAAATTAACTAACAGCTTAGGTTTGAGATTTCTGTAAGAATTCCTGGTAGACACGGTTTGTGACAGATAATATGGCACATTTATTTATTTTTTGTTGATTAGTCAAACACATACTTAAAGGGCACCAAAGGTACATGAGAAGTAGTTTTTATTATGATGAGGTGAGAAACATGCGTGTGATGTTTGACCTGGAGTAACTTCCTTAATTTTCCTTTCCCTCCCGACAACCTAAAATAAGCCTCGGACTCTGTTGATTCTACCTCAGTAACATTTTCCTTCCATTCTCTCCATCTGCACAATCACTTCCTGCATCAGGCCCTTTACTCTCAGCTTCTTCAGACCTTCCTGCTGTAAGGCTTTTCCTTCCTTCACAGCTGTTATGATGTTTATAATAGAAAGATACTGTCCAGATGTCTTAGCGCTACACTCAGGCCATCTTCTAAAAGGTGAATCTTACCATGTCACTTCCCTTTATATAGTCTTCAAGGGCTTCTCATTATGATAAAAGTATAAACTTAGTTATTTGCTCTGTATAATCTCAATCCTTTGTCACAGTCTCTCGTCACGCTATAGGACTGGTTTTGCATGGACTGGTGGGCCAGTTAAATATGTGGTGCCCAAAGGTCATGACAGTGAAATCGCAAGCCATCTACATCAAGGGATATACAATCTGGAGGACAGGGCATGACAAAGAGAACATAGAAACCAGGGACAGCTTGAATAGCTAAATACGAATTGCTAGGAAATACATTTTGATATGAGGTGATTAGTACATTTTTAACATAGCCTTTAACTCGGATAGTGAGAGCAGGAAGCAGGAGTAATCCTAATTTTGTGGGGGGGATGAAAACTGACAGGATATAGTGACAGATTCCAGTCAAGGAGAAGGTTGGGTTCAGGACAGGATGCCAGGTTTGGGACATCTGAGTTCACATGCAAGAAAACTGGGCTTTGAACCAGAAGGAAGATCTGCTCCATGGTTAAGCAAGTTGGGGGGTGGGGCTCAACCAGCTCTAAAAACTATAGAATGCAAAAATAATTCCAGAGCAGACTATTGGATTGCAGTGTACAGTTCTGCTTTGACTCTGAAGGAAAAACACACCCCGCTCCGAGAGCATGGAAAAGCAAGGTTGTGTGTTGTAAGATGGAATGTAATTACAATTTCAAGTAAGTAATACAGATAATATGTCATTAAATAAGAAGGAATCATTAAGTGTAGATTGCTAAAGACTCTTATATGAGTGATGGTTTTGTTGAAAAAGTGGAATAAGAATGTAAGAGTTTTGGGGCTGGGGATATAACTAAGTTGGTAGAGTGCTTGCCTCGCATGCACACGGTCCTGGGTCCTGGGTTTAATCCCCAGCACCACCACCAAAAAAAAAAAAAAAAAGTAAGAGTCTTGAGAAACACATAGGAATTATATAATACAACACATAGTAGATCACAGCTAAAATATATTGAGCGCTTATTATGTGCAAGGCACTAATGAAACGTGATGTTTCTTAATTTTCACAATGGCCTGTGTTTTACTGATGAGGAAACTGAGGGTCAGGGAGATTAAGTTACTTATGAAAGATCAAAAACCTCCTGAGTAGAGAGATTGGGTTCAGTCTAATACTAGAGTGGTAGTAGAACTAGTTTTCATAAAAGTAACAAGTGGCTCTATTTCATGAATTGCACATTTTGGATGGCAAAAAGACTGAAAGAGCTGGGGATAAGCTCGGTTGGTAGAGTGCTTGCCTAGCATGCACAAGGCCCTGGGTTCAATCCTCACCACCAGAAAAAAAAAAAAAAAAATGGCAGTTGTCTACTGCTTCCTACCTAAAAGTATCACCTTTGAGTGGCACTTGAGGGATTGAAGCACAACCTATGGACGCTAATTTCCTTAATTCTTTCTAGAAATTTGGAGGATATCCAGAATGCTTTATTAAAGGATTGCATGTTAACACATTAGGAAATGGAATGTGGAAAATGGGCTTTCCCTGGTATTGTGAAGATTGGGAATGAAGAAATATCTGTCACCCCAAATTGAATACCATTTTCTTTTCTTTTTCAGTTTTTATTTTTACAGATGGCATTTTGATTCATTGTACACAAATGGAGTACGACTTTTCATTTCTATGGTTATGCATAATGTAGATTCACACCATTAGTCTACTATCTTCCTTCCCTCACCAACTCCCACCCCATTTTCCTCTACACCATCCAAAGTTCCTCCATTTTTCTCTTGCCCCCCTCTTTCCCCGGGGTTATGTATCATCATTCACTTGTCAGAGAAAACATTTGGCCTTTGATTTTTTGGGCTTCGCTTATTTCACTTAGCATGATATTCTCCAACTCCATCCATTTACCAGCAAATGTCATAATTTTATTCTTCTTTATGGCTGAGTGAACACCATTTTCTTTTGTGCCTTTTTTTCATTACTAATGCTAGTATGATTAATATATATCTTATGAGTTAATTTACCTGATTAAATCCTTGGTACATCATACAAATTAATCATAGGAATCATTTAGTTAGGGGAATAGTGAATACTTATTTCTAATGTAAGCACAGACCTTTATGTTTTTTCCATAATCCAGTAACCTTTTTGATATTCCACAACAACACTGAATCTTTAAAAATTTTATTCATCTGTATGAAACATGTGGAAAGATGCTGGGATGAAACAGAATAATTAGACAATATCTAAAAATAGAGTTAAGGATATAAAGTTCACTGTAGTTTGATAGTTCTCTTATCACCACATCTTTTCCTTCTGTAACCCCAATTACTACAGTCAACTGACTTTCATTCTGTTAGAACGAGCTTGATGGTTACAGCTTGTCCTCCTCTATGACTTACCCATTTTGTGTATCTTTTTTTTTTTTTGGTAGTGCTGGGAATTGAATCCAGGCCCTTGTGCTTGCAAGGCAAGCACTCTACCAACTGAGCTATATTCCCGGCCCCCATTTGTGTGTATTTTGAATAATTTTTTTTTTTGAGAAGAGGGTTGGCACTATTGTTTTCCAAGGCAGAATTTTCACGAAGGTCCTCTGGGTGAAAGTGTGCCTCTAGCTGATTTGGTTTCTTTCTCTTGCTGCGCTTGTGACTGTGAACTTTGGATTATGTCTGACTTCTTGGATGCTATTCACTGTCTATCCTTCAGGACTCAGCAAATCTACAGGTTTTACTCTAGAATCCAGCACTCAATGTTTAGATTTCTAATAATGGCCTTACTCTCCCAGGAATCAAGGTTCAAAATTCTAGACCCATTATTCTCTTTTTTCCTCCTACCTCTGATCCTTTAGATTCCCCCAAATTTATCTCCCTAACATTTCTCCATTTCCGACTTTCTTATTTTGGTCATTTCTATTACATTCTTTTTTTCTCCCAGATTTTTAAAACTTTTTATTGGTGTATTAAAAATATGACTATGAGTGGGATTCATTATGTCATGTTTGAACATACATATAACACAGTTTGACCTATCTCACTGCCAGCACCTTCCCTTTCCTTCAGAGGCATTTTATTTTTTTATTGTAAACAAATGGGATACATGTCGTTTCTCTGTACATGGAGTCAAGGCATGCCATCTGTGTAATCATAAATTTACATAGGGCAATGTTGTTTGATTCATTCTGTTATTTTTCCCTCCCCCCCACCCCTCCCACCCCTCTTTTCCCTCTATACAGTCCTTCCTTCCTCCATTCTTGCCACTCTCCTTAACCCTAACCCTAAACCTAACCCTAACCCTAACCCTAACGCTAACCCCTCCCTCCCCGCATTATATGTCATCATCTGCTTATCAGCGAGATCATTCGTCCTTTGGTTTTTTGAGATTGGCTTATCTCACTTAGCATGATATTCTCCAATTTCATCTGTTTGCCTGCAAATGCCATAATTTTATCATTCTTTATGGCCGAGTAATATTCCATTATATATATATGCCACAGTTTCTTTATCCATTCATCAATTGAAGGGCATCTAGGTTGGTTCCACAATCTGGCTATGGTGAATTGAGCAGCAAAGAACATTGATGTGGCTGTGTCTCTGTAGTATGCTGATTTTAAGTCCTTTGGGTATAGGCCAAGGAGTGGAATAGCTGGGTCAAATGGTGGGTCCATTCCAAGTTTTCTAAGGAATCTCCACACTGCTTTCCAGAGTGGCTGCACTAATTTGCAGCCCCACCAGCAATGTATGAGTGTACCTTTTTCCCCACATCCTCACCAACACCTGTTGTTGCTTGTATTCTTGATAATCACCATTCCAATTGGGGTGAGATGGAATCCTAGGGTAGTTTTGATTTGCATTTCTCTTATTACTAGAGATGTTGAACATTTTTTTCATATGTTTGTTGATTGCTTGTAGATCTTCTTCTGTGAAGTGTCTGTTCATATCCTTAGCCCATTTGTCAGTTGGGTTATTTGCATGGTTCTGCATTTCTTAAGTGCTTCGTATGGTTTTTATTGTCACCCAAGATTGGTAAACACTGCCTTGAAGAAATTTATTGAGGTTAATGCTGTTATTTTTCTTATTTTACAAAGGCACAAAGACTTAACAGCTATCTTTAGCTTAATAAGTGTCCTTATGCCTTTCACTACAGAACTTATACCATGTTTAATGCTGAAATACGAAATATTTCTAATATCATGTGCTGAGAGCATCTTGATAATAGAGTCTTATTTATCTTAGTATCTCTAGAGCCTGGCAAGATGCATACTGAATGGTGGTTAGAACCAAGCCCTGTGAAATGATGGCATGCCTATATAAATTTTAAAAAGCAAAACATCTAACAACAAACAGACCAAAAAAAAAAAAAAAAAAATCAGTTCAAACAACTAGGGAGTAAAATGGAGGAAGGCAGAGTAAAATCATCATTTCAATAAGTTGACAAGTAAATGAAGTCAAAATTCTCAACTCAGTTATTCTTCGTAAGTAGAGAAAAATAGTTATTAATATTGATGCCAGGAAAAGTATTTTACTATGTATTTTATAACTGGTTTGATGTTTATAATAAAAAGATATTATCCAGACATGAAGAACTTTAAAAGTGACTTGCAAATCCTTTAACCCAATATTCCAGAATTTTCAGAAAATGAAATACCACTATTTGCAGCCGTGGTATTATAAATGCAAACTGACCTTAAAATCGTTACCTCCAAAGTATTCCAGAGTGAGATTGACTTTTCAAATGTACAATATTTAAATTATTTATTGTAAACTTATGTAAACAATAATGGCTAACATTTATTACGTATTGTACATCTATTCACACATTCAATCTTCACAACTAACATCACAGGTAGCTAGCACTATTTTCATTATTTACAGATAAGGAAATATAAACCCAGAACAGTATTACTTGCTCACAGTTTTCATAGCTAGCAAGTGGAAGAGCCAGGCAATAAAAAACCAAGCATCTGGGTCTAGAGGTCTCATGCTTAGCCATAATACTATGCCATTCCCTACATTATTAAAAAAAAAAAAAATTGACCTCCTCGTTTTATTTGGTAAATGAATTTATGCCTACAGTTGGTATTATCTGCAATAATAGAAGCAGATACTAGGTAAAATGGTGGCAACAAGGAAGAAATGGTAAAGAATGATCTCCTAGAGAAAGAGATGCTGAATCTGGGCCAAGTCTAAGGAGACCAAGGAACAGTTGGCCATTACGGTTATAGGGGACATAACACTGACTGCCAACTGTTTCTCAAAGAACAATCCTACAAGGGAAAGCAAATGCTGTTTTTGAAAATGTTCTTATTCTGCAGCTCAGTATAATGCTTTCCTCAAGCACCTAGTCAAAGTTATCTTTTAACAAGTAGTTTTCTAGGTACACATTTGGGATGTTGAGTCCCATATTCACCCTCTGAGTTGCAAAATTGCAATCTAAGTTGAAATCACTGCCTTTCAGAACTGGAATTGAGGGAGATCCAAGATGGCGGACTAGAAGGAGGCTGCGTTACTTGTCGCTCTGTAACTCCGGTTTCAAGCAGAGGATATCTGTTTCTTGATTGCTCACTGTCAGGCGTCTATCATCCTCCATTTGCTTGCCTCTCACCTGTCCATCGCCTGCCTTACTCCTATCCATCACCCAACCATCACCCAGGTTTACCTCCCGATCGTCCGACAACAGTCAGCAAACTGATCGCCAACCACCAGTGGAGCACCAGCTGCCTGCTGTTGCCTGCTCTTGCCTGGAAGTTCACTGTTACAGTACCTACAGGTTTGATTACACGTGGTTCCACCATTTTGAGACAACAGCCAGGCCCTGTAGAACCCCTAGCCAGACTGACTGAGCCCCATCTCCAGAAGCCCTCAGCCCGACCGATCTCTCCCTGCCTCTGGGGCCATCACATTGACTGACTGCTCCCTGCCGCCAGGACCCCTAGACCAACTGACTGCACCATATCACTGGGACCCCAGACCAACTGATTGCAAATGGCTTCCAGGATCCCACAACCACACCAAACACACCGGACCTCCAGGAACCCTACCTGACCAACTGCATCCCGCCTCCAGGACCTCCTGCTGACCACAGCCACACCCTGAGCTGCAGCTCCCCATTTGCCAACACATTTTGAAGCCAGAGCGGCTATCTTGGATAATCCTGGAAGCCGTAGTTCCGATCTTTAGGTGGGGCAAAACCCATCCTGAGATGCCTGCTGGAGGCTTGAAGCTCATTGTCAGGTACCTCTCCTGCATCAGGCTACTGAACTCTGGGAGGTTTCATTACTATATGACTGTTATACTGTTGATTTTCTTTTTTCTCTTTATTGAAAAAGTTTAAGTTTTTATTTCTTTTCTTTTCTTGCTCTCTTTTCCTTTTGTTTACCTGTTCCCTCAGAGTCTCTTTTTCCCTTTTTTGCATGCTAACATCCGATTTATTTTGATTACACTCTCACACTTTCTAGTATCTAAAACTTCTGTATATTCTTTTCTTATCCCATTAACAGCTACATTCTACATCCCTTTGCATCCTCTTTGTCCTCCATTTGAAACTGCAGACCTTATTGCAAATCTGTTTTACTGAAGATAATATTTGCATTCATTCTGTTTATTATGACAATTTTGGGCTGGGGATATAGCTCAGTTGGTAGAGTGCTTGCCTTGCAAGCACAAAGCCCTGGGTTCAAATCCCCGGCACACCCCCCCCCCCAAAAAAAACACCTATTACAACAATTTTGTTATTGTCCTCATAGGGGCTATTTGGTGTAGGATTGCATAGTGTCTGAATTGGGCACTGCTAATATTGATCTCCCCTTAAAGAAAGGGTTTTGGAAACCTATAGCACCACTGTAAGCCTATAGGGGGAAATCTGCAATACCCCAGATCTGCAGCACTAGAGGGGAAGATACATGAACAACATGAAAAAACAAGGGAAGAAAATGATCCAAACAAATCTAGATTCTATATTAATAGAATCCAATGATAGCATGTTAGATGAAATGTCAGAAAAGGACTTCAGATTATACATGATTAAGATGATTCGTGAAGCAAAGGATGAGATAAGAGAGCAAATGCAGGCAGTGAATGATAATACCAATAAGCTGAAAGAACGAGTGCAGGGAGCAAAAGATCATTTCAACAAAGAGATAGGATGCTCAAAAAACAAACAAATGGAAATCCTTGAAATGAAGGAAACAATAAGCCAAATAAAGAACTGGAATTGAAAATGTGAATGGATTAAGATGAACCTAAGAACTTAAATCCCCACAACTCTTTGCTTTCTTTCCTTTTTTTTTTTTTTTTTTTTTTTTTTTCTCACACAAGGGACTTTATTTATGTGGTCTGCTCAGGGCGAAAAGAAGGGGCAAAAGAGAAAGATGGTGATGGCGTGTGGCTTCTCCCAGATATTGGAATCTCACGGGCTGGAAGGAACCAATAGTGGAGGAGAATTCTTGCAAGCTGACTGATGAGCCAATAGTATGTTAGGACATAACGTGGCATAAGCCGGAAATTCCTGTAACGTAAGAGGCGGGCAGAGCGCAGATTGACAGGTGATGGGGAGGCCGGAAATTCCTGTAACGGAAAAGGCGAGCGGCTTTATACATCACATTCCCCAATTTCTTTTTTTATAAAAAGAAAAAAAAAATCTTGCTCTCAGTTCTTTTTGAAGCCTTCTCTCTCCTTCCTGCCTAGGTGACTGGGGTTGGTTTTGCAGGTCAGATGTAAAAAGTCCATTCTCCTTCCAGACTTCCAAAGGCAGATGATTTTCATGGACTTCATTTCCTCGATCTGACTGATCCCCTATTTCTACACTAACTGCCTGTCCCCAATTCTGACTTCATTTACCCCTCTAACACTAGGAACTCCTTCACCACTGTAGGGAAAAGGGGTGATGACCGATCTGGCTTCTTCGAGCTGGAAGTGGGCAGTGTGGGGCAAGCAGTTTGGAGTTCCCTTTTAGAAATCAGGTCAATTGAGGGGTTCATGGTAGAAGTCCAGTTGGGGAATAGCAGGTCATAAAGGCATCTGGGGATGGGTGCTTCTATGAGAGAAGAACAAAAAGACATGAGTACTGAAATGAGATTGATACAATATAAATGTTGCAGAATCTGGAACATGCTAATGCATATTATAAAGATCGCAGAAGTCAATAATTCCTCGCCAGGGGGTGGAAGAACTGAGAAGTTGTTCCCATAACAAGGCCTAGCAAAGCCTGGAGAGGATAGGCCTTTATTTGGGAGCTTTGACATTGTCTAGGTTATCAGGAATGTAAACACAACATTCAGTAGAGATACTAGCAAACATAGATTAAGCCTACCTGTGTCTATAGGCCTTAAACTGACTAAAAACTTCTGACTCTGGCAGTTTCTCTTGATAGTTATTATTATTTTTAAATGCCCAAGAATGACTATATTTTGGTTTTAACTGCTTTGCTAGTTGTTTAAGATCAAGCTGGTCAAAGTGACCTGTTCCTGTCTGTTAAAGAGTCAGCTGAGTTTCCATGGGGGTCACTCATGGAGAACTTAAGAGCAGCTTCTTAGCTCCATTAGTGCCATTTGGTTAGGCAGGGTCTTCTTGATGAGGTGGCTCCCTTGGAAGCATTAGGGATGTCTCCCTTTTTCCATGACCCTCCTCTGCAGCAGGTGCACTGAGTGGCTTTTCCTCTAGTGACCTCACCAATCTCCTTGGTCAGGAGGTTGTGTGACCCAGAATTGCAAAGCTCCTTGGAGAAGTCCTCTTGTTCCCTGGGTTCAGACTGACTTTGAGGGCAAGACCCAAATATGGACTTTTCTTGACCTTTGTATTTAATCTCAATCTCTAAGTTTGATCTTAACCATTAAGCAAGTCAGTCTCACCAGTCATAAAGTAAGAGTACTGGGCTTTAACTTCAATGTCTATGACTTTACAGTTATTTACCCCCTTTTATCTAATTGGGGTTTACATTATCTGTTCTATAGGTGATGGCTTACTATTCCAAGTTAATTTATGATGTTCGCTCTTGAAGCAGTACTTCTGCGAAATATTGATCAGGCAACAATTAGAGTTTACAAGGAAAATACAAAATGGAATCATCAACAGTAAAACATTCAGTTTGTGCCCATTTGAGATCACAATACAACAAACATCAGACTTTTGAACACAACTTTAAATGAGTTAAAGTCTGGCTTACTTTGGAGCCATTCTAATGTGTAGCAGGGTTGTGAGGCAGAGCCTTATCACAGGTAACGTGGGGCTTTTCAGTGAGGGGCAAAGGAGTATAAACACAGATTTTGAAGATTAAGCTGAGGTCAGATGGAGCTCTGTTCTCTGATGGAAATGCAGATCTAAAGAGTTATATCAGCAATCTTTATACATGTGCAATGTTAGGTTCCAAAGTTATTGTAAGGTGGGCAGGAACCAGAGAAAGGAGCTGATGAAACACTGGTTATCTAGCATAAGAATTCCTTCCTTCCCAAGAGCTGTGTGCCTGAGATCAATGTACTGCCACAGCAGTACATTGTGGCCCTGCACGGGAACACTCCCAGACACCAGGCATGCCACAGCCATGAGGTCATCAGAGACCCCAATTTCAGTCACTATTGTCCCATTTTTGCTACTGCACATTACACTCTTTCTCAAATGTTATTTTACATATACCCTATTGATGACAGATCCTATAATAACATTAAATGATAGGTTTACCATTACAGACAAGTTCAATTTGGAGAACAGCAGCTTGATAAATTTTCTGCTTTAAAGGCTTGTATACCTGGAAAATATGAACACATTTAATATGCAAAGAATAATGCTTTTAAGTATGTTATTCCATGGAATAGCTTTATAAATTAATCAGAAGTCTCTAACAAACACATTTGAGTAATCACTCATCTTATTATAGAAAAACCAAGATATCAGACAAGTGTACCAAGAGTATTTGCCGTCTCTTTCCTGTTGAAAAAAAGTCCTAGAAAAATTGATGTTAGACATTTTATAAACATCAACATTTTATTAGTTTGACCACTTAGAGACTTGTGAGTTAATTTTAAGGACATTTTAATTCTATTATTTTAATTTCAATTGAACCTCATTAAATCATGTGAATTAAAAATATTTGGATCCATTTTTAAATTTTTAATTTTTATGTGCACTTATATTTAACACAAAAGCAAAGGCCTTGTAAGATTTATCTCCATTGCAATGTAACGGATGTTCAAAAAATAACTCTAGAGTTGGATAAAAAGAACTGATCAAAATCATTAACCTAGGTATGTAGGATCAAAATTGTGAGCTCAAAAATACAGCATTTAAGAAAAACAAAATCCTAGAAGAAAAATGATAATGGTTATTAATTAAAGCATGAGAAAATGAGGAGAGAAGAGTTGAAAGGGAAATGTATTCTGAGTTGTAGCCCAGGAGAAATTTAAAATGGACACTTTTCTAGCAGAAACTTGATGCTTAGGTCCTTTTAATTTCTTGAGCCAGCAGGGAGAGCTAAGAAGCGAGAAAGAAAAGATTTGAAAATAAGAAATCAGCCAAGAGAACGTGTCCAGGTTTTTGAGGAGAGCAGAGATTAGGTTTAGCATGAAAGAAAGGAAAAACACAAAGGCGAAAGGTCTCTTTCCATTCACCAGGTTGCCCACATATGTACTTAATTATAAGTAGTATAATTATGCATATAATTATACCTAGCTCTTTGCTTTCTTTGCCAGGAATACAACAATTCCCTCCAAAGAAACCAGCCTTCTCTTTCTCAAAGACACTGAAATGATCCCATCCAGAGGATACCAGTTCCTCAGGTTTCTATGTCCTGACTGAGAACACACCACCATCAGTGGAATAACATTTTAATAATAAATTTTATTAGCTTTATGATGCCAGGTATACTGTGCACTCATAATCAATATTTGTTGAATGAGAAGTTAGACAAAGCCTTAGAAAGGCCATGTAGCATCAAATTCTAGACCATGGTGAGGCGGGCATACCAGAGCAAGATTCTGAAAGGCCTCAGTATTTTCCTTCCTAGCTTATTTTTCTGTCTACTTCGGTTGAAGAGAAGATAATTACACTAAATCCTTGAGTGTCAGTCTTTTTTCTGAACAAAAGAACTATCCACTTTCCATTAACAAAGATAAGAAGGAAGACAGATTTTCTTACTACAAAAAAGTTCTAAAGTAAAATGAATTAATTCTACCTATAGATGCTTTTTTTCTAAAATAAATTATTTTTACCAAAGTAACACATGAATACAGTTTTAAAATAAAATGGCATCAAAGGCTCATAAAGAAAAGGAATTATCTTCTATCTAATCTCTTCCCAACCGTCTGTCTCACTCTCTAAGGGGAAACATTTGTTGATTTCTTTATGTGTCTTGGTAGTTCACATCAACCCTTGAAGTGATATTTCTAGGTTGCTGTTTTTTATTGAGCTATTTTAAATTTTGTTTATTTTCTACAACAGTGTTATTTAGATCTCTTCCACCATCCTTCATCTACTCTCCTCTCCTTCTTCCTCCCAACACAGTTCTAATAAGATTTTTGTTAAAATCTTTAATATCTGTTTACATTTTCAGGATTTTGTGGAGCCAAGAACTTTACAATGATTATATTTCCTTTCCTGCCCAGATTTCCTGGAGTTTATCATTGTTGTTTCTTTTCTTCATACAATGTATTTTTTATAATACTTTTTTAACAGAATCCTAGTCCAGATCCTGGGAGAAGCCTGTTTTCCCCTCCTAGAGTCATCTGTCTTCCTGCTGCAAGCCAGGCTGTTTATCAGACTTACTCTGTGAGAGGTGCCCTAGGGACTTTCTCAGACTCTCCTTCTGAATCCCTTCTTTCTGTTCATCTGCTTCTCCATTTTTCTAGAATAAATTCTCATGCAACTTCATTAAAAAATAAAGTCACGAGGAAAAAGACACTTTTGTACACCTAAAAATGCATTTGACCCACCCCCTTACTTCTCAGGTGAACTGAGTATAGACTAATTAGTGGAAAGTCATTTTCCCTCAAACTTCCGAGGATTCATCACCGCTATATTCTAGTGCCTCCTAGAACAACTTTCGTGCACATAATTTTCTCCTGACACGTTTGTTAAATGTACAAATGAACGAATGAAATATTTTAAGACCTCTTTTTAATTCCCTTCTCTTTCCTGCTATCTCTCTATCTTTACTTTTATTTTCTCTCTTTCACTTGTTAAGGACCCAGATCTTCATGTATATAGTAATCCTTCCTTGCCTGTTCCTATAGTAGGAGACTCTTAAAAGCTGATTGAGTTTGAAAGCTGATTGAGCTGATTGAAATCAAATTATGATTTCCCCAACTAGAATCCCCAGTATCATCTGGCAACTTGTTAGAAATACAAACTCTCTGCCCTCATTTTCCCAGGTTTAATGATTCACAAACACTGAGTCTGAGATGGAAAAATCAGCTTTAATAAACTTCTCCAAAAGTGTGAAAACATAAAGTAGGGCAAAGTCTGCCGACTTCCTTTGGGTTGCCTGGAAGGGGGTGAGCATTTACACAGGGAGTTCTTTTCTACAGTACTGCTTAATTTCTCCAGGGAATAAATCCTGGCCCTCTTGCCCTGAGTGTAGGTAGCCAACTGCTAATACTGGGTGATGGTAAATAGCCAACACTAGGACCTAGGCCTCTGATACAATGAACAAAGTGACCTTAGATCACGAGAAGCACCAGAAATTTGAACAAGAAGGAATTGTTTCAATTACCTGCAAGGCCTGGCTGTTTGGCCACTACTTCAATTTCTGGCATTTCCTTTCTTAGATCTGAATCCTTTCCATAAATTCTCACCACCACAGGTCATTTGAGCATATCTTATTGTCACCTGCAAGAACCTGAAAATTACAGTCTGAAAATTACTCTGTGTCATGATAGTCACCATGTAAATACTTTGCAACTCAAGAAAACTAAGTGTGGCATAAAAGCTTAGAAAACACAAAATAAGTCTGGAGTTGTGGCTTAGTAGTACAGCCTGTGTCTGGCATGTGAAAGGCCCTGAGTTCAATTCTGAGAACTACATATAAATAAATAAATAAATAAATAAATAAATAAATAAATAAATAAATAAATAAATAAATAAATAAATATTCATTGACAGTTAAAAAACATTTTTTAAAAAAGAAAACAAAATAATTTCAGCTCTTCACTTTACAAAGGACATTTTGAATTTTCCTTCAAAGACCACTAGGTGGCACTTTCTGCTCTGCTTATAATCACTACTGACCGCTTTCCTTTGGGATAGACCATTAACCAAGTGCCTTTGGCTTCCTGTGGCACCTCAAGATATTGCAAGACAGATGATTATATTTTCATGACTCACTCAATTTGTATTGCTTTATTAGTAAAGAGTTGAATAACAGCTTGTGATTGTTCGCCACTCTGTCATAAGTTGCATCTGTTTTTACATCGCCCAGGGGAAAGTCTGATAATAACTTTCAAATCCAACACAATTGTTTTAGTCTAGGGTCTAATAAAAGTAACTAACCCTTTTGCTTTAAGGATACCCCCCCCCCCTTGCAATAGATCTGATAAAATGAAGTAAAAAATTAAACTTGGTTCCTGAAAATCAATACTTCAAATCTCCTACAGAGAGGAACGACAAGTCTTTGAGTTTCAAGGAAATTTAAATTATTCAAATCAATATTTCATTGGTCATCAGAGGACTTTTTTTCTGTTTTACAAAGATTTCTTACAGATTTGTCTTCAATATGTCCCCATGTGTCTAACTTTTACTCATCCTGGAAGAATCAGTTCATGTTTCATCTCCTCAACAAAGCTTTACCAAACCTCCCTCTATCCCACACAGAATCAAGGATATTTACTCAGTGCTCTGCACACCTATCTCATGGCACTTACCACACTGTTTTAGATGATCTCTTGGTTAATTGTACCCTTTTTTAAAAAGAAGAGCTGTGCCACAGCATTTCTATAGCCTATTTTGACAATGTACATTGCAATAGTGCACAGTGAAATATATGGCACATAGTAATAGGTGTGTAATATTTGCTACATGAAAGAATTAGTTATTTTATCATTTTAAGTGAGGAGAAACCAAGGTGCAAAAAAATAATTCACTTTGTTTATTCTGAATTCTGGACTCCATGATTCCTGATTGGCCAACTAATGCAGTCTCAAGAAACCACTGTTGCCCTTGGGTGTGTGAGAAGACTGTACTTTTCAAGCAATTGTAGAAGGGCAATCCTGGCTAGCAGATTCAGGTCCCAGGAAAAAGAAAATACCACAAATTCTGGCAACAAAATGTTCTCCCATTGCCTTTGTATCTCCTACATGGATCATGAGCAGAGCAAAATGGGAAGGACACATGACTGAGTAATTAATGTGATATTAGGAAAATACTGGGACTAGGTTTTTTCCATATTTTTATAATTCCATATCATTAGTGTAATTTATTATTTCCACTTAGAGAAAAGTGCTGAGAAAGCAGTCTTCAAGATGTTATCGGTTATTTGACCTTAATAAAAAATAAAATTTTAATAACGGTTAGGAGGAAATACTGTATGCTTAAGAGAGAATGAAAAGAGGAGTAAAATTGACATTCAGAAAAAGGGAGAAAACTACAATGTCAAAGTAAAATATATTTATGTCACACTTTTAACTAAGTTCTACTCATTCATAAAAAGCTGTAGGGATCTACTTAGTCATGTTTACCTAATGAACCTGGCACTGTGTTAATCTGGGTTTGGTATACATGCTGCTACAGTTTGGGTGTGCCACCCAGAATTCATGTATTGGAAGTTTAATTCTCAAGCTCATATGTTAATGGTGCTTGGAGGTGGGGCCTTTAAAAGGAATAAGAATTAGATGAGATCATAAGGGTGGGACCACCATGCTTGTGTTAGTGATTTTATAAGAAAAGGAAGAGAGTCTAGAAAGCTAGCAAGCTTGTTCTGACTCACATGAGATGCTGTCAGCCATGTTGTGATGCAGGAAGAAGGCCCTCACCAGATGCCAGCCTTCAAAAACATGAGCCACATAAAACTACCCACTCTGTGGTATTCAGTTACAGACACAGAAAAACTAAGACATACAACAAGCCAATTTACCTGGTTTAGCTAGTTAGTCACTAGTTCCTGAAAATTATTTTATTATCAGTCCATTGAATGGTCATCTGTTTTATGTATAAGAAAGCACTTGATTCCCATAGCCTGATAGGGATGCTGGGGTAATTTGACCTCTCATGAGAATTTCTCCAAATAGATTTATTAATAGAAAGAGTTTTCTATCTACAAACAGAGGTGTTTGAAGACAAAAGGCAACACACAAATGATCTTGACTGGGCAAAACCATATCCATTCAGAGACTTGGATGGAATTGCTAACTTCAGAAATCCAAACCCCTATTCGTAGATGGGTTTGATTTGTAGAAGACTTTAAAATAGTCTGGAAGTTTCTCTTGGACAGCACTGTTCTAGAGTTTGGATTTCTAGTATGTGAGCTTAGAATTTTCTCCTTTATAGAATGAGAATAATAATAGTACCTTTATTCCCATGGGGTTGTGAGAATAAATTAAAACAGTAGATACAATGTGCTTACTACAGTGCTCATAAAATAGAAAATCATAAATAATCATAATATTACAAACATTTCATAGACTCAGTCATTGTGATTGGCATTTATGGGAGTCCAGCATTATTTCCATGTCGCAATCATATTTCTCACATTGGCTATTGGGGCAAATATTAAGGTCAAAATAGAGAGCTTCCAGTGATAAGTGGAGACAGGAACAGAACAAATAAAGCCAGAAAATGAAAACCCTGAAGAGTGATTCCCAGCATACAACAAAGGTCAGAAGTATATAAATTTCAGAAGAAGATCATATCTTTTACTTGGATACTCTCCTCAGCTCCTCAGAAGCAGTCAAGAGAGAAGGCACTACCTTCCAGAACACTGGAGAGTCGCCTAGATCTAATGCCAAGAAAGAACCAATCGTGGGGAAACAAGAGAAAAGGTTCTGGGAAAAGCAGAGCAAAAAGAAACTCCCCAAGGCAAGAATGAGTTTGGCATGTGCAATGAATGACAACAATTCCATCTCAGCTAGAGCACAGTGAGTGAGATGGGAAGGAGCTGGAGAAGTGCCCGAGGACAAGAAATCATGAAGGCCATGAGGCCAAAGTTGAGATTTAGATTTTATTCTTAAATTCCATGAGAAAACTTCAGAGAGCTTTAAGCAGATGAGTGACAGTACCTGACTTAAAAAATAATAATAATAATATATATATATTTAAAAATATATGTACATATAAAATACATATATTTCATTATACATATATTTTTAAATATATATATTTTTTAATATTTTTTAGAGGTCAGTGGACATTTATTTACTTATATGTGGTGCTGAGAATTGAACTCAGTGCTTCACACATGCTAGGCAAGCACTCTACCACTGAGCCATAAACTCCAGCCCTTAACTGACATTTTAAGACCCTACTACCTGTTAGAAGGAGAAAGGACTAGTACGACAGTCATAGCAATGGAGAGATGGAAGTAGACTAAGGACAAGTTTTGAAAGTTTTTACTGATGAACTGGATATGGGGAGGAAAAAGGAACAGGGAAGTCATCTAAATCTCAAAGACAGTTGAGTTCTTGATTCTGTCAGGTCAAACTATATCCACTTATGTCCTTCCTTATCCATCATCACCACTTTGGCCATTCCCTAGACTATCTGTACTTAGAGCACATTTCCTCCAGAACTTGCACCTGTGGTCTCCACGGTCTTTCTGACTGCACTTCACATAAGTAGCCTCTTTCTATAAACTTGCCTCCCATTTCCCCCAAGTTTGCCTTGTCTGCTGCTCTGGCTTTTCACTTCTGCCCAGGACAACTAACCCCAAGTTCTGTTGTCTGGTTGTATTCACCCTCTCCACCTTTCACAATCCTCTAGCTAGAGAATAGCTTGCTGCCTTTCCTTGAGTTTGTATTTCTCACCAATCCAATTTTTATATCTGACCCATGGAATAGTGAAGTGAATTAGTTTAACCTTAGTAATCCGAAACTAGTTAGATTTCTTTTCATTGGAAAGGCAGTAAGGTCCTTAACTATTTCATCATAATCCCTTTGGTGTTCATTCTTTTTTCTTAGAAATGATGCAATCTGGTTACTTTTTGAAGTACATTACAAAACAATACTAATTAATATAGGGTGAAACTGGGCAAGAACAGAAATGCTTATTGGAATGGTAAAAATAATCAGACTCAGATCTTGCCCAAGCAACAGGTTATTTGATTGCTTCCTATTTTCTAAAATGTGATAAAAAATCTCTTTTAAAAATAAATGAGGGGCTGGGACTGTAGCTCAGTGACAAAGTGTTTACCTCGCATGTATGAGGCACTGGTTTTGATCCTGAGCACCACATAAAAATAAGTAAATAAAACAATTATAAAAAAAAAATGTCATTTGAGGTTTTTTCTCTAACACCTTATATCATTAATTTGTATCTTACTTAAGTGACATGTATTTTCATAACACAAAACAGTGTAAAACACTCATAGAGTTGCTACAGTTTTCCAAAAATTTAATAGCACTAAAAGGTCAGGTGTACTAATAACCATCCCAGGTGTATTACATACTAAATATCATCACCTGCTGGCAAGTTCATGTGGTAAAATATAAATGCACTTCCTTTGGACTTCAACAAGTTTTTATTATTGAATTTGTGGACTCTAGCTATTTTTAGGAAAATGTATAGAGAAATGAGGAATTTTACATTGAATAATTTTTAGCATCTCAAAGGATAAATCATAAAAAAAAAAACTGACCAGATGTCTAACTGTAAAGAGAAAATATTATCCATGATTCCATCAATGTTTTGTCAGATGAAAAACTCTGAGGTTGTCTGAAGAGGCAATAAAAGAAGACAAGACAGTAACCAGTCTTCTTGTTTGGCCAGGAAAAAAAAAAAAAAAAAAAAAAAAAGTCCCTGTTTTCAGTGTATAAAAATGTGTGAAAATGACCCAGGAAAGCCTCTTGTGCTGGACGGTAGCCCAGCACTCTACCATTTGTGCCGGCTTCCAGGCAGCCTGACGACAACATGAGAGAAGAACCAGAACAGAGCTGGGAGAGAGGAGAGTGAAGAATGTGAGTGATTGGGACTCTGCTTCTGTTTACATAAAGCGTCCCTTTATCAAGTTCTTCCCAACAGTTTGTCTGGTATGAACCCACAAAGAGTAAACCTGTAGAAAATAAAACTCCTTATTTGGTTTCAATCATGTCTCAGCTAAGAGGCTTAAACAGGCAGATTTAAATATTGTTTCATTTCCCTGAATCCTGCTGCTTGGAGGGAACTAAGGCACTGTTCCCATTCTGGGGTGGACTTCAGTCCCTGAATGACAGGGAAAACTATCTTTTGCTTACATGAAATCCAGGATTTACCAGGCCCTAGAATTGGGTAAGCGTTGCTGTCTCAAAAGCAGGAATGATGGGAAGAGCGACTTCACAGAACTCCTACGTGTGTCCCAGAAAAGCTAATACCAAAACAGCCAAAATCTTAGAATAAATATCTAAAGAGTAAATGATTTATTGAGAGCTGGAATTATGGACTGCTCTCCTCAATCTGGTCAAGAGAACTCTTCAACAACAAATCTCGCTTTTGGAGCTCAGGGGGGGGAAAAGAGGGAAGGAAAAAAAGAAAGAAAACCTTATTTGGACTGGTCCATAAGAATAGCTAATGTACCCCCCAAAAAGGCAAACATAGCCGTAGCCTGAAAATAGCTGTCACAAAAAGCCAATGTTCTGTCAGGGAGGAACAAGATAAATTACAGATTTGAGTTTCAGGTTTAAAATGTATACTAGTGGATATACATTCCTGAAACCTGGCTTTTAAATTTTCTTCAGAAAATCTTAGTCTACACCCTTTACTGACATTTAACACTCAAAGTAGAGATTAAGCCTTTGCTTTGGATATGGTGTCAAAAACAGAACATTGAACCCTGCAGAGTCTTTAGCCAACCAAAGATGGCTAAGTGTGCAAGAAAAAAACAAGACCTTACTTAGGAGCACAAGTATCAAATACTGTATGAACGTTCACCTGAAGAGATGGATACTACAGGTGCTGTTTCTGAGATGCCTCTCCCTCTACTTAACTGGTTTATACATAAGTGGATCTGGATGGACCAATGTCTTTTACTTCCCTTCTTAACTTACTACTCCCATTTCCAACAGTTTAGACAAAGCTTCCTGGTCGTTTTTTATTGTTCGAAATGAAATAACCTAAAGTAAACTTACCAAACTAAATCCAGCATCCTCTACCAATTTGGCTGACATTCTTTCTGGGTCATTTCTGTACTATATCAGAGATGGTTGAACTGGACACCACATTAGTCATAATGAGTCACAATGGGGGACATATTTTTGTGAGCAATAGTGCTGTTTGGGAGCATGTATTTCAGATATTGCCAAGCGTTTTACACAAATTTTCACACTTTATTTTCCACAAGCTTACATGGTAAATATGATAATCCCCATTTTAAAGACACAAAGAAGGAAAGCCCCTTGCTTAAAGTCACACAACTCACAAATGGCATGGCTGAGATTTGTGCTAGGTCTGTCTCCTTGAGAAACGTAACTTCCAACTGCAACACACTAGTAAGTGTTCTGTAATAGTATTGAAGGTAGTTTTCTTATTTTTAAAGTTTTATTTGGTAATTGTAAAAATATTTTATTTTGGAAATATATGTATGAAGAATTTTTCATCCACTCCTAATTTGATAATTGTGGGAACCCTCCCTCTCATGGCCTCTCTGATTTGAAACTGAGCCAATGAAACAGAGAGATGGGTAAATTGATTTTCTCCCCCAAAATCATTTCACATTCCGGGGTCAGTGACCAAATGACACTAAAGCCAACTTCACTGCAACCAATATAATAAATTCAAATAATGTGTTTTATTGATATGAAAATCTGAGAATTAAAATGTTAACCTTTGAAAACTGCCTCTCCTCAATTCAGTTTATTTACACTCTTGCAATCAGCAGAAGTGAACCAGTTATTCCTACTGACACTTGTGTGTTTGGGTTTAGATTAAGGCAAAGAACTCCTTGGGCTTGGGTGGTTTCCCATCTCAGTGTGACCTGAGGATGCAATGCAATGCTGTCTACATGAAAATTCATTAATTCCTATCACCTTCAAATGTTTCAGGCTTATACCAGCATCCATAGAGGAATTTGAAAATCAGTCATCCCCTTATGAAAGACCTTCTGCAGGCAGTATTTCAATTTACTTCTCATAGATTTTAAGGAAATTGAAATGTCACCAGGAACCCTTTTTATCACTTTTATCATTGATACAAGATGAGGTGTAAAGTACACAGTGTTGACTTAAACAGCCTAAGTCACACAGAACAGTGCATCACACATTCAGTAATATATTCTTTAATAGATTATATAGATGCAATGATCCAGGGTACCAACTGCAATTCTGTCAAAATTATTTGACACTTCAAAAAATAGAACCTAGGCAGTACTGTGGTGCCATAGAAACATAATTGGGCTCTGTCCTGATTTCTGACTCAGAGCTCCTAAAACCCTAGAATTTCATGAGTGGTAAGGATGATAGGAGCATCTTGTGTTCTAATGAGGCAACTCTTGGCAGGCCCTAAATAGCTTCAGGACGGGAGTTGGTTGACAGAAAGATAAAACCTTGATTAGAAGTTTGGAAAATTCAGCCAATTCTCTCATCATACAGAGAGGGGAAAAGGACGGGAGATGGAGTTTGTCGCCCAGAGTCATTGATTTCATCAATTTTGTGCCTATGCCAATGGGCCTGACTTATGAAGGTATATGACTTTTTGATGTTGCAGAGTTCTAAAAGCACACCCACACAACCATTCCGTTATTCACCCTCAAAACAACGCGCGACAAATTACATGAGATATTCAACACTTGATTATAAAAAAGGCTTGATGTTAGATGATTTTGCCCAACTGCAGGCTAATGTAAGTTTCCTGAGCATGTTTAATGTGGGCTAGGTTGAAACATAATATTCAGTAGTTTGGGTATACTCATTTTCGAGTTATAATAATTTCAACTTACAATGAATTTATTGGGATGTAAAACCATTCTAAGTTGAGAAGCACCTGTGTAATGAGACCTCTAGAAAAACTAAACAAAGGCCAGGTGCAGTGGCGTTCCAGGGTTCAGGAGGCTGAGGCAGGAGGATGGCAAGTTCAAAGCCAGCTTCAGCAACTTAGCAAGACCCTGTCTCAAAATTAAAATAAAAAAGGGCTGGGAATGTGGCAGAGTGGTTAAGTGTCCCTAGGTTCAAGCCCCAGTACCAAAAAAAAAAAAAAAAAAAAGGATGGGGAGAAGACACAGAAACTCTACACCTCCCCTCCATGCTTCAATCCACCCTGCCCAATGCACCTCTTCCATTTGGCTACACCTAAGCTGAAACCTTTATAATAAACCCATAGTAGTTATACAAGATGGCTTTTGAATTTTGTGATTTATTCTAGAAGATCATCAAACCTGAGGAGGGAATCATTGGAAGCTCCAACATCAGTCAGGAGTATACGTAGCTCTGGACTTGTGTTTGGCCACTGATGTGGGGGCAGTCTGTGGGACTGAGCCTAAAATTTGTGGAATTTGATGCTAATTCCAACCAGATTGTATCAAAATTGAATTGAATTGTTGGATACAATGGGTGGCCAGAGAGTTGGAGAATTGGTTGATGTGAGTGAACATACACATGCACACACACATTTGGTGTCAAAAGTTTTGTAAGTAAAAACAGCTCAATTGATAAGAAAATTGTGAAAGGAAATGAATTGATAATAATCTCGATTTTAAAACTAGAGTTGAAAATTTATGTTTACACAAAAAACAATGTATGAATGTTTGAGAAACTCTATCTGTAATAGCAAAATGCTGGAAAATGTCCTTCATAGGGTGAATGGTTAAACAAACTGACACACCCATATAATGGAACACTACACAACAATTAGAAAGAATGAACTACCGATGCATGTAACACCTAAAAAATCTTCAAAGGCATTACTCTGGAAAAAATAAAGGTATTCTTTATGACTTTGTTTACATAATATTCTCAAAATAACAAAACTATAATGATGAGAAACAGATCTGTGGTTGCTAAGGGGACAGGAATATAGAGGAGGAGAATAAACACAAGGAAGTGGCGTGTAGAGTTCTTCTACAGTGATGGACCCTTTATGAATCCTGATTGTGGTGGTGGTTACATGAATCTGTACATGGAATTAAATTGCACAGAGTTCACACAAGGTGCACATATGCACACAGAAATAAATGAAGGTTAAAAATTGGTTATAGCTAAGTAAATTTTAATCTAACTACCAATAATATAACACGATGTCAATTTTCTGGTTTTAATACTGTACTACCTCATGATAAGAAGTTAACATGTGTTATAGTCCTATGGGCTGCTATAACAAAATACCATAAACTGGATAATTTATAAAGAACAGAAATTTATTTATCACAGCTCTAAAGCCTTGGAAGTCCACCAGGCACCAACGGGTTTGATGTGTAGTGATAGCTCCTCTCTCTGCTTCCAAGATGGTGCCGTCTTGCTGTCCTCACATAGCAGAAGACAGAAAGGCAAGAGAATTCTCCCTTCAACCTTTGGCCCTTTTATAAGGGCACCTAAACCCTTCATTAGGGCTATGCCCTCCTGATTCAATCATCTCCTAAAGCCATATCTCTTAAAACTGCTGCATTAGGGGACCTTTAGGGATCAAGTTTCAGTATTGGTTTTGGAGCAGACAGGAGCATTCAAACCATAGCACTATGAAAGCAGGGTGAAGAAAGTTTTGTGAAACTGAATTATTTTGCAACTTTCTATGAATCTTTAATTATTTCAAAATACAAAGTTTTAAAAATGGCCAAAATTTTTATATCAACCTGTTTTTATTTTCAGTTTGGTGTGTTTGCTTTGAATTTTATATCTAAAAAAATAGGAAATTTTCCCCCACGTTATGCAGATATGACTGTCTTACACAAAATTCTCTAATTTCACTTTGTTTTGCTACTACCTTGACTTTAAAAAAAATGAGTCTAAAGGGTCATGTGTTGGGAAAAATAAAACAGTATTTATTGTATAATGTAGGCTGTGTTACACACATTGATTTGTTTGCCCAACGTCATTTGTTTTCATGAGAAATGTTCTTTCATCCACATGGTTGCTATGGGAACTGCCATTCTGGAAGCTGCTTCATATTATCTGATGAAAGCGGATTGTTAGCGCTTCTTCCAACACCACAAGCAGGGGTATCACCTTCTAAGATGCAAATTAGCCAAGGTGAGAGTATTCACACCACAGAGCTCCACCAGTACCAGAGATTGGCATCCCTTTCCCCCTCCTACCCAACAGTCAATTGAACATTACCAGCACACTACTGCCTTTCCCATGGTGTCGCAACCCCTTTGGTTCTGGTCATTTACACAAAGGTGGGGACTTGACTCCAGCTGAACCAACTCATCCTTTTCCTGTAATTTGAGAAAGCAGAAGCTGAGAATAAAAACAACGTTCTCTCCAGTGGCTGAAGCACTAATAAGAATATCTTAGGAGATGTTGGAGAAAAGGGAGAAATGTTTATTGTTATTTAGATTAAAGAACCAAGTTGGTTCTTCGAAAAAATAAACAAAATTGATAAACCTTTAGCCACACTAACAAAGAGAAGATGAGAGAAAACCAAAATCACTAAAATTCGGAATGAACAAGGTAATATCACAACAGACACGAGTGAAATACAAAACGTAACTAGAAGCTATTTTGAAAATCTATACTCCAACAAAATAGAAAATTTCAAAGACATCAACAGGTTTCTAGAGACATATGAATTGCCTAAACTGAACGAGGAGGACATACACAATTTAAATAGACCAATTTCAAGTACTGAAATTGAAGAAGTCATCAAAAGCCTACCAACAAAGAAAAGTCCGGGACCAGATGGGCTCTCAGCCGAGTTCTACAAAACCTTTAAAGAAGAGCTCATTCAATACTTCTCAAAGTAGTCCATAAAATAGAAGAGGAGGGAACCCTCCCAAACTCATTCTATGAAGCCAATATAACCCTGATACCTAAACCAGACAGAGACACTTCGAGGAAAGAAAATTTCAGATCAATATCCTTAATGAACATCGACGCAAAAATTCTCAACAAAATTTTAGCAAATCGCATACAAAAACATATTAAAAAGATAGTGCACCATGATCAAGTGGGTTTCACCTCAGGGATACAAGGTTGGTTCAACATCAGGAAATCAATAAATGTAATTCACCATATCAATAGACAAAGTTAAGAATCACATGATTATTTCAATAGATGCAGAAAAAGCATTTGATAAAATACAGCACCCCTTCATGCTCAAAACACTAGAAAAAATAGGGATAGTGGGAACATTCCTTAACATTGTAAAGGCCATCTACACTAAGCCCATGGCCAATATCATTCTGAATGGTGAAAAACTGAAAGCATTCCCCCTAAAAACTGGAACAAGGCAGGGATGCCCTCTTTCACCACTTCTATTCAATATCGTCCTTGAAACTCTAGCCAGAGCAATTAGACAAACCAAAGAAATTAAAGGGATATGAACAGGAAAAGAAGAACTCAAACTATCCCTATTTGCTAATGATTTGATTATATGCTTAGAGGAACCAGGAAATTCCACCAGAAAACTTTTAGAACTCATAAGTGAATTCAGTAAAGTAGCGGGATATAAGATCAATGCACATAAATCTAATGCATTTTTATACATAAGTGATGAATCTTTGGAAAGAATAATTAGGAAAAGTACCCCATTCACAATAGCATCGAAAAAAATAAAATACTTGGGAATCAATCTCACAAAACAGGTGAAAGACCTTACAATGAGAACTACAGAACACTAAAGAAAGAAATTAAAGAAAACCTTGGAAGATGGAAAGATCTCCCATGTTCTTGGACAGGCAGAATTAATATTGTCAAAATGGCCATACTACCAAAAGTGCTATACAGATTCAATGCAATTCCAATTAAAATCCCAATGACGTACCTTACAGAAATAGAGCAAGCAATTATGAAATTCATCTGGAAGAATAAGAAACCCAGAATAGCTAAAGCAATCCTTAGCAGAAAGAGCAAAGCAGGGGGTATCACAATACCAGATCTTCAACTCTACTACAAAGCAATAGTAACAAAAACGGCATGGTATTGGTACCAAAATAGAAAGGTAGATCAATGGTACAGAATAGAGGACATGGACACAAACCCAAATAAATACAATTTTCTAATACTAGACAAAGGGGCCAAAAATATGCAATGGAGAAAAGATAGCCTCTTCAACAAATGGTGCTGGGAGAATTGGAAATCCATATGCAACAGAATGAAACTAAACCCATATCTCTCACCATGCACAAAACTAGACTCAAAATGGATTAAGGACCTCAGAATCAGACCAGAGATCCTGCAGATTATAGAAGAAAAAGTAGGTCCAGATCTTCAACATGTCGGCTTAGGACCAGACTTTCTCAACAGGACTCCCATAGCACAAGAAATAAAAGCAAGAATCAATAACTGGGATAGATTCAAACTGAAAAGCTTTCTCTCAGCAAAGGAAACGATCAGCAATGTGAAGAAAGAGCCTACAGAGTGGGAGAAAATCTGCCAATCATACTTCAGATAGAGCACTAATCTCCAGAATCTGTAAAGAACTCAAAAAACTCTACACCAAGAATACAAATAATCCAATCAACAAATGGGCTAAGGAAATGAACAGACACTTCACAGAAGAAGATCTACAAGCAATCAACAAACATATGGAAAAATATTCAACATCTCTAGTAATAAGAGAAATGCAAATCAAAACTACCCTAAGATTCCATTTCACCCCAATTAGAATGGTGATTATCAAGAATACAAGCAACAATAGGTGTTGGAGAGGATGTGGGGAGAAAGGTACACTCATACATTGCTGGTGGGGCTGCAAATTAGTGCAGCCACTCTGGACAGCAGTGTAGAGATTCCTTAGAAAACTTGGAATGGACCCACCATTTGACCCAGCTATCCCACTCCTTGGCCTATACCCAAAGGACTTAAAATCAGCATACTACAGAGACACAGCCACATCAATGTTCATAGCTGCTCAATTCACAATAGCCAGATTGTGGAATCAACCTAGATGTCCTTCAATTGATGAATGGATAAAGAAACAGTGGTATATATATATATATATATATATATATATATATATATATATATACACACACAATGGAATATTACTCAGCCATAAAGAATGATAAAATTATGGTATTTGCAGGCAAATGGATGAAATTGGAGAATATCATACTAAGTGACATAATCCAATCTCAAAAAACCAAAGGAGGAATGATATCGCTAATAAGTGGATGATGACACATAATGGGGGGTGGGAGGGGTTAGTGTTAGGGTTAGAGTTAGGGTTAGGGAGGGGGGCAAGAATGGAGGAAGGAAGGACTGTATAGAGGGAAAAGAGGGGTGGGAGGGGTGGGGGAAGGGAAAAAATAACAGAATGAATCAAACAACATTACCCTATGTAAATTTATGATTGCACAAATGGTATGCCTTTACTCCATGTACAAACAGAGAAACAACATGTATCCCATTTGTTTACAATTAAAAAAAAGAATAATAGATTAAAGAACCAAAAACAAGGGACCTGTAAAGAGAAAAGAAAAATAAAATAGATATAAAGAGGTGAGCAAAGATGAGAACTGATAAGATAATTTAGGGATATGTAAGCCCCTCCTTCTACTGATTCCTGAAAAGCACCTGCATTTCTATTCATGGGTTCTATTAGACATTTCATTTTCATTATAACAAATTCCTCTTTGTGCTAATTTAATTCAACTAAGATTTCTGAACTTTACAATCTAAAAGAGTCCTAATTAATATATGGGCCCTTGAAATTTGCTAGTTTAATCAGGAAACCTCTCAAAGTCACTCATGTAAATGCTAGAAAATGTTCCTTTTTGTAGCAGAGGCCGTGATGTACTTCAACTGGAAATTTGACTTCAGTGCTGTTTCTATAAATTAGATGTAGCTAATCCAACTCACTGCAACTTGGTCCCTCATTCTTTTTACAAAATAAAAAATTAATTTTCTTTTACTCAACACACTTTCTGTTTTTAACAAGCATTTTTAAATATTCCAATATTTAAATGAACTCTTTTCTATACATGAAGTTTTAATCTCCCATATCATATATATACCATCTGGATTACTAAAAGGATAATTTTTATTAGTCCTTTTTCTCAGCTCAAAACTGCTGTTTACATAAAGCCACAGTTAATTCACCCTAAGTCAAAACTGCAGAGTACAATTGAGCAGGCTGTGCCCTGTATGAGAGAATCTGGCCATAAGTCAAGTGGGGTCCCACTATGGAGGTGAGGGGCTCTAGCTCTACAAATCTGATAAGGACCTCACAACCTTCTGACTTCAGCCAAGAATGAACTTACTCTCCCAAGAATTCCTGTGACTCAACTACCATCTTTTGTAGCACATTCATGGACTAACTTTCTTTTCTCCTTTATGACATAGTGAAATCTTTTGAAGATGAGAAATTGCATTTTACTATCATTCCAAGTGTCTAGAACATATGATTTGGCCAGTGAATACCCAGTAAGTAAGTAATGTGTTTATAAACGTGCCAGTGCTCACCAAATTAGCATAAACCCTTGGGTATGTTGTGTTTTGCTTAATATGTAAGACCCACTTTCACTGCAACTGAAAAAAAAAATCTCTGTATTACAGCAATATGTACCAAAACTTTGGGCTAAATAGACCTATTACATCGTGAAAATGACGTAAGGCAATATCCAATTCACAAGAGCAAAGAAGGCACAGGTTAACCCCAAACTGAAACCAAAACGTCATCAGTTATTTGTTGAAACACAAAGTACTTTGCCTCTTGAATATATACCTAGCCAGATAAGGGAAATAACCATTTTAATCAAATAGCAATGCAGAAGTGGAACAAATAAAAGGGAAGAATAATAAATTGCAAATAGAGGAAAATTAATTCCATAAGGTATGCCACAAAAATTCTGGCATTCAACAATGTTCTGTAAACTTGAAAGGTATTAAGAAATATTGTTCTAAATAGAGACACAACACAATTCTGTGCGTGGGCTCTACTAATAAGGTCATTCTCCCTGAGTTATTATGCTGTGATTCAAATCAACAAGTATTACAAAGCAGGAGCAGGCACCAGTCTGTGGTCTACATTCAAACCAGGATGTGTTGATCTAGCTCCAAAGATCAGACAACTGGAGCTTTACAATCAACTACCTCTAGTTTTCCTCCTTCAGTGTCTCACCAACTTTCTCTTAGAAGCCAGGTTCCTGGTACAGTGTTTGTGCTTATTTGAAATATCAACGATTATAGATAAATCTGGACCCTTGATCTTGATTTTAGAATTCTGGGATTCAATATCAGAACAGCATGGAGGTTAGAGAATGGCCACAGTGAAAATTATTTGGATAGAAACTAACTCCCCACTGTATTCCTTGGTCAAAATGTACGTGTCAATTAACTGCAACCTACTGATAATTATAATTTTGTCAGTGAATTCTATTTCTTATTGGCATTACCCAGAGAATGGGCTCAGAATTTCTGGATAATTTTATTTGCCTTCCACAATTTGAACTCAAGAACTAGCTTAAAGCCAGATGTATGGAGCTAAATTACCTAGTTTATATATTACAGTAGTTCATCAAAAATCAAAGTCCTGGGGCTGGGGTTGTAGCTCAGTTGTAGAACGCTCATGCAGTACTTATGAGTCCCTGGGTTCGATCCTCAGCACCACATGAAAATAAATAAATAAAACAAAGGTATTGTGTCCATCTACAACTAAAAAAAAAACCAAAACTTTAAAAGAATCAAGTCCTAGGCTGGGGATGTAGCTCAGCTGGTACAGTGCTTGCCTCGCATGCACAAAGCTCTGGATTCAATCCCAGCAACCACAAGAAAAAAAAAAGTCCTTGCTATATCATATCAGTTTCATTTTAAAAGCAAATTAGCATATGAAACAAATAATTTTCTAAGTAGAAATGTTAAATTTCCTACAGGAAACTAGATGTTACACTCAATTTCTTGGCATAACATCAGTCTAACACAAGGAATAGCCAATGGCCTGTGGACTCCTGCCCTACCTATGAAACTTCTGCATTATTCCCTCCTTTCTCCTGAAATCTCCTCACATCGCTCACCCCTCTCCAGAGACCTCCTTTTCCCAGATGTCCGGATTTTGATACTTGATACTTCCCAGGACATAAAGTAAATCAACAGATAAAGTAATTCACCTTAAGGTATTACTAAGACATCTATATTATTTCTGCTGGTACCCTTATTTTGTTATTCCAACCCCGATGACAATCAATCTCCCCTTGCCATGTCTTCCCCAGGCAGGCATGAAAACCTTCCCCAGGGCAGGCGATAGAAACAAGAATTTCTCTTCCTTAAGGCAGCAGGGGATAGAAACTCTTATTTTCCCCTGCCTTTCTATCATGGAATCAGCTATAAAGAAATTCTCCAGCTACCTTGTCTGATCGTAAGACCCTCATTTCAGAAGCAATCCTGCCCTTTACCCAGAGGAAAGAATGCTGCACAGAAAAGCAAAGAAGAATCTGAACAGACGGGCCTTGCTGGATTTTCCTGCTGGGTGGGACCACTATCATTAGATCACATCCCTTTTGTCCACTCACATTCTTACATGGTTGTCCATGCTTCAATCATGCAATGAAGTTATGCAATGAAGTCTCCATAAAAACCTAAAAAAATAGGATCTGGAGAGTTTCTGGGCAACCAAAACCACAGAGTCTTACAGGAAAGTGAACAAGAACTCATGCACATCCCATTATGGTTCAGATAGTAGGTGTTCCCCAAGAGCTCATGTGTGAGACAATACAAGAAAGTTTAGAAGTGAAATGTTGAGTTGTGAGAGCTATAACCCAATAGCGTATTAATCCACTGATATGGATTAATTGAGCAGTAACCGTAGGCATGTGTGGAGTGGCTGAAAGGGGTTGGTCACTGGCCTTTGGAATTTATATTTTGTCCTTTGTGAATGAAACTCTCTTTCTGCTTCCTGATTGCCATGCTTTTGTCAGATCTTTTAGTCAGAATGGTTACAACGTTGACTAAAATATGTACCAAGAAGTTAGCACACCTAGCTCCATGCAGTCAGAAGCTCTTGCACTCAGAACACTTCCAGTCCTCTTAAACACCATTCTAGTTAATATTACATTTTTCCTTCAGTCTTATTGTTCTCTAACTCTAAAATCTTTAATGAATAAGACTTATTCTTTGAATAAACTGTAACACTTAGCCTGGCATTCAAGATCTTCCCTCTGCTGTCTTCAACTGCCATTCCACAGTGGTTACTAATACTCCACATGCTCTACTTGTGGCCCTTCCCTATTTGCCCTGAGTGTCTGTCTGTCTCCATTTTTGCTCACTCTTATTGTTTCAGTCAAATTTTTCACCACTATGACCAAAAGCCCTGACAAGGCAATTTCAGAGGAGGAAAAGTTTATTTGATGCCCATGGTTTCAGAGGTCAGTCCATCCATGGTCAATTCCATTGCTCTGACCCCAAGATGAGGCAGAACATCAAGGCAGACAGGTGCAGAGAAGGAAAGCAGCTCAGGACAAAGCAACAAGGAAGCAGAGACTGCTTCCTCATCAGGGACAAAATGTAAACCCCAAGGAATGCCCCAGTGACCCACTTCTTCCAACCACACCTACCTGCATACAGTTACCACCCAGTTAATCCATACCAGTGGATTAATCCACTGATTAGGTTACACCTCTCAAAATATAGTTGTTTCATCTCTGAAAATTCTTGCATTGTCTCACACATGAGCTTTTGGAGGACACCTCTTATCTAAACCATAACACTTATCTTTCCATCAGATATATCATCATCCCCCAAACTCTCATCTGCCTGTTTAGTGTTGCACATATTCCTTTTGCATTACTGCTGAAAAAACTATTACAAACTTAGTGCTTAAACAATACAAATTTTATTATCTGCTATGGTTTGGATATAGTTTGTCCCCCAAAGGTCCATGTGTTAGAAGCTTGGTCCCCAATGTGGCAAGGCTAAAGAGGTGAAACCTTTAAAACATGGAGCCTATTGGAAGGTAATTAGGTCACAGGGGCACCCCCCTCATGAATGGATTAATTCTGGCCTTTCAGGAGTGAATTCCCAGAAAAGCATGTTGTTATAAAATAAGGTCACTTTACATGATTGACCCCTTCTGTATAAGGTCATTCACTTTTCTGCTTCTGTTTCATATTATAGTATAGATAAGTGGACCTACCTAGGATGCCAGTACCATGCAATTTGGATGGTAAAGAAACTTCTTTATAAGTTATCAGGTTCAGGTATTTTCTTATGACAAAACTGACCAATACATTATCTTATAGTTCTGTAGAAATTTGATAAGGTCTCACTGGGCTAAAATCAAGGTATTGCAGTCTATTGTGGACCATCTAGAGAAGAATCTATTTTCTTGCCTGATTTGGTGTCTAGATGCCTCCTGCATTCCTTGGCTCATGGTCCACATCTTCTATCATCAAAAACAGCAAATCATATCTTTTTGTCCTTTCTGTCTTCTGTTGTCAACTCCCTCCCTGGACACAGCTTCTATCTCAATCACAACTTCAAAGTTGTTTTTCTAAGTCATGTAACACAGTCAGATTTTTCAGTTATTAGAATATGTATATACTTGGAGAAGGTCGAAATTAGGCCTAACACACTCTTCATTCATTTACAGTCCTAGCATTCTAATATAGTTAAAGGAATTGCAGTTGGCAAATTGGTTTTGGAGGGTAGTTGCAAACATATTAAAATTAACTTTATACAATATATTTCCTTTAATTACATTTAACTCTAAATCAGTGAAATCTATGCCACAGAAATACTCACACATTTATTCATTAAACAAAATACTTATTGAAAGTATCTTATACTCCAGGTATATTTATAGTTGCTAGGAATAAAGAGAAAGCTCTGGATCTCAAAATACAGTTCACAGTTCAAGAAGACAATGAATAACAAACAAATATGTATTATGTTAAATGGTGGACAGAAACTTTTTTTCAACTGAACAAACTCTCTAGTCTTTCTTGACCCTCTTTTCCTCACAACTCTATCTTATTCAACAGCGAATCCTATTAATTTTAGGCTGAAAATATGACAAAATCCAACCATTTCATGTGCATCAGTATGCATTTACAAAAAATGTTTTCCCTGGTATATCAAGTCATGTTACCAGATAAAGAGAGAACGAATGAGGAAAAGTCAAATAAGCAAGCAAGATGTCTACTATTTTATATTATTTATATATATTTATATATAAATCATGATCTAAGCGTAGCCAGATAGTTTGCAGTTGTGACAATATACTGGAATATTATGAAGTCTTTACAGCTATTTAGCAAGTTTTTATCATATACTTTTTTGCTCTACCCGAAGATACATTCTGTTGTGATGATACCTGTTGGACAGATCAAAGAGCTGAGTGAGTGATGGAAATCAGTATGTAGCATTATACATATTGTTATAAGTGGAAGTCAGAGTGACAATGTAACATTAGGATGACACCAAAGAAAATCTCATATTTTCTGAAGCATATATGAAATTTGCTTCTTGAACATGTAAGTGAATCCAGTCAGGACATTACCCACATGTGGGCAAAGTTATCAACAATAAAATATTAAATATTTTAGGACTTCCAGACACAAGCAATTTGGAATCTGTCATGACTACTGAATTCTGCTGTTATAACACAAAAACTTGCTATAGATAAAACATAAACAACTAAGTATGGTGTGTTAGTTTTTTGTTACCATGACAAAATATCTGAGATAATTGACTTATAAAGATGAAAAGTTTATTTTGGCTCACAGTTTTAGAGGTTCCAGCCTATGATCAGTTGGATCCATTGCTTTAGCTATGGCAAGACAGCATATCATGGCAGGAATGTGTGGAAAAGTAAAACTACTTACTTCATGGTGAAGAAGCAAAAAGAGGGAGAGGAAGGGATCAGAGTCCCATAATCCCCTTCAAGGGCGTGCCTACAATGACCTAAGGATCTCCCACTAGACCCCACCTCCTAAAGGTTCCACCTTCTCCCAATAGCACCACCCTGGGATAGAACCTTTAAAACATGGGTTTTTGGTGAGAGACATATAAGATCCAAACTACAGTACACAGCTATGTTCTGATAAAATCACAGACACTCAGTTTATCAATAAAAATTTTAGAATGGATTTCTAAAACATTAAAAACATGCCTTTGAAAATATGGCCGTATTCATGGAAGATGGTGGACCAGGGGTTATAGCGCTCTGATTCTTGTGGCAACCAGTTTTATTCAAACATAATACTGAAGGAGATAGTCCAACGTGGATTAAATACAATTTAAACACATCAAATGCACCCTAAACCACTGCTACATTTGAAATACCGTTCAGCCTCACCCAAGCCCCCATGTGGCCTCTGCTGGCATGACCTTCTTCCTGAATACTTGCTGCTATTATTCAGAACAGTAAATGTCACAAGATAGGAGTCAGCTTTAATCTTCAGAATCTGTGTTCTTGACATTCCTTTCAGAGTAACAAAGTTTAATACCTGAATATGATATATGGTGGGGGATCAGGTGGTAGCTCTCGGGCACACCAGATCTGATAAAAAATCACTTGGATAGAAGCTGACTTTTCACCTCACTCAATAGCCTGGGATTATTTACTATGATCTACTAATTTTGTTCAAACCCTCATGTGGCTGCCAAATTTGGGTCTGTAAAATTATTTTTCTTTAGTGACAAGATTGCTGAGTGAATGTATTCAGAAATTTTATTGACCTCCACAATTTTGGCCTAAGAGTCAGTTCAATAAAAACAGATGCACAAAGCTAAATTACACAATTTTAATCATTGAAGTAGTTGGATAAGGATCAAAATTCCTGGAGGCATATTGATTTTATTTTACCTAAGGCACACTTCAAAGCAAACAGGTGTTGAAAGTAAATAGCTTGACTGGATAGTAACTGCAATTTTCTACAGAGGTCCTTGCTAGACACTCAGAGTCAATAGTTTGTGTTTTTCTAATAAGATAAAACAAAGGCCGAGTGTGCAAGGTGCACTTGCAAGAAGTTCCTCCTTGGAAGGAGGGACTGTATAGAGGGAAAAGAGGGGTGGGAGGGGTGGAGGGGAAGGAAAAAATAACAGAATGAATCAAACATCATTACCCTATGTAAATGTATGATTACGCAAATGGTATGCTGTTACTCCATGTACCATCAGAAACAACATGTATCCCATTTGTTTACAATAAAAAAAGAAAAAAAAAATAGAAGTTCCTCCTTTTATCACCTACTCTTAAACCTCTTCTATCTTCCTGTCAGAACTATCCATACCTCTTTCTGAGGTTCTTCTTCCTTATGGGCACTTGGAACATGGATTTGCCCAAGACCCTTACTCATCACTTTACAGAATAAAGCACAAGATAAACTATTTCCAATGAAGCATTGGCAGCTTGAATACATTAACTTCATTATCCTTTTCTGATGAAGCCAATTCCAGTTTTTTTTTAATTCATTTTTATCGTAAACAAATGGGATACATCTTGTTTCTTTGTTTGCACATGAAGTAGAGGCATACTGTTTGTGTAATCATACATTTACCTAGGGTCATAGTTTTTGATTCATTCTGTTATTTTTCTTCCTTCCCTCCACCCCTCCCACCCCTCTCATTCTTCTATACAGTCCCTCCTTCCTCCATTCTTGACCCCCTCCCACTCCCCATTATATGTCATCATCCGCTTATCAGCGAGATCATTCGTCCTTTGGTTTTTTGAGATTGGCTTATCTCACTTAGCATGATATTCTCCAATTTCATCCATTTGCCTGCAAATGCCATAATTTTATTATTTTTTATGGCAAAATCAACTCAAAATGGTTAAGGACCTTGGAATCAGACCAGAGACCCTTCATTTTATAGAAGAAAAAGTAGGTCCAAATCTTCATCATGTCAGCTTAGGATCAGACTTCCTTAACAGGACTCCCATAGCACAAGAAATAAAAGCAAGAATCAATAACTGGGATAGATTCAAACTAAATAGCTTTCTCTCAGCAAAGGAAACTATCAGCAATGCGAAGAGAGAACCTACAGAGTGGGAGAAAATCTTTGCTACTCATACTTCAGATAGAGCACTAATCTCCAGAATCTATAAAGAACTCAAAAAACTCTACACCAAGAATGCAAATAACCCAATCAACAAATGGGCTAAGGAAATGAGCAGACACTTCACAGAAGAAGATCTACAAGCAGTCAACAGATATATGAAAAAATGTTCAACATCTTTATTAGTAAGAGAAATGCAAATCAAAACTACCCTAAGATTCCATCTCACCCCAATTAGAATGGCGATTATCAAGAATACTAGCAACAATAGGTGTTGGCGAGGATGTGGAGAAAAATGTACACTCATACCTTGCTGGTGGGGTTGCAAATTAGTGCAGCCACTCTGGAAAGCAGTGTGGAGATTCCTTAGAAAACTTGGAATGGAACCACCATTTGACCCAGCTATCCCACTCCTTGGCCTATACCCAAAGGACTTAAAATCAGCATACTACAGAGAGACAGCCACATCAATGTTCATAGCTGCTCAATTCACCATAGCCAGATTGTGGAACCAACATAGACGCCCTTCAATTGATGAATGGATAAAGAAACTGTGGTATATATATACAATGGAATATTACTCAGCCAATTCCAGTTTTAACCCCACATCTGCATATGCCTGGACGCTTCCTTCCAGGATTTCTGTACATTTCTTGGGTTAGCCCTCTCATGTCCTTGCTTCCAAGAGTTCTTCAATCTTACCTCTCATGACTGTTAGATCATGTAAGACTCATGTTTATTTCTTTGTTTTCCGCAAAAAGGAAGAGTGGAAAAGAAAAAACAGACAAGCCATTTATGCTGCAGCCTTTTGTGCATGCTTGGAGGCAATGGATGAGGATATATAATAGTAACACAAAAACATTTCAATATTATTGCCACCAACTTGACAGAAGCATCCATAATATCATTCAGTGCTTACTCTGTCTCTCTAACAACACCTCTCCTTCCCTTCCTCCTTCTAAATACCAGCATTCCAAAAATACACCTTTATATACTCAAAGACGCATTCACATACTCTGATAGAAAAAAAAAGAGGCACCTTGTCTGAATGTAAATTTTTCCTCTCCTCCCCAGAGCAAGAGAGCTATATAGAGACAATTTTCTCACTGATAAGGATTACATCACCACTCCTATATAGTAGAAGCTGCTACAGTTAATATTTATTTTAAAGAAGTATTATTTGATTCTGTAACATTATGCATCCTTTCATAGTGAATTTTGAAATGGGTTTAATGTGCTAAAAATATCCTCCAAGAGACTGTGAGGCTTTCAAACACAGGAAATAAGTCTGATATTGCTTTTACTGTTTATGATGGAAAAGAGTCCCTGGTACTCCACCCAGCTTCAACAAACATCAGCTTATGGTCAATTTGGCCATATATTTCTCACCCCCTTCTTCCATCCACCACACTTTTTAAAAAAAACTCAAGTTTCATACAGTTTTATCTTCATACATTTAGTATAGGGTCTGGGGATATAGCTCTGGTAGAGTACTTGCCTAGTGTATGCAAAGTCCTGGATTTGATCCCAGCACTACACACACACACACACACACACACACACACACAATTGATCTCTAAAGACTCACTTTTTAGAAAAATCGTAATAGCACTATCACAAAAAAAAAAAAATTTATTTTAATTCCTTCATTTAGCTGGTTGCAAGTGTCACATGCCTGTAATCCCAGCAGCTTGGGAGGTTAAGGTAGGAGGATCGAAAGTTCAAAGCCAGTCTCAGCAACTTAGCAAGACCCTAAGCAACTTAGTAAGACCAAGTCTCAAAATAAAAAATAAAAAATGGTCTGGGGATGTGGCTCAGTGATTAAGTGCCTCTGGGTTCAATCCCTGGTATGAAAATGAATTTTTTTCATTTAATCATAGTTTGTTTTCAAGTCTCCACTTTGACATAGACTCTGGCAAATGGAAGTGTTCAATCACTGTGTCTTAAACTACTGAACTTGTAGTTTTCTTTTTGAGCAAGTAACATTCAAGTTTTCCTTTTCTCCTTACGAATTTTCCAAACTGTTCGAAATTCTGTTCAATATTATTCCTAAATCTCCCGAACATGATCAATCACTTCCTCTTGAGGTCTTTTGTAATCTATCATTCACATCTGCAATGTGGATCCAAATATTAGGTACTATACTTATTCATATAACTGTCTTCATCCTCAAATTAAGGCATTCTTATAATGCAGGAATTACTCATTACAGTAAACTTCTCAGAGATTCTGGTGATAATAAGGATTGTACAAATATTTGAGGAAAAGGAGAAAAGGAGGGATGACAGGGACAAGAAACTGGGGCTCAATTATGCTCTCTGTAGTAGGAAGACTGGGGGAACATCCTATGGCTTCTGCATGGCCCCATTCGGCTCCCACTAAATTTATACAGATAGAGAATTTTGTTTGTTTTACTTTCTGTTTTGTTTCTAGCAACTGGAATAGTGCCTGGTATGTAGTAAGAGTCTAATAAATATTTAAGTGAACGAATGGAAAAAAAAAAAGGCCTTGTCCCTACACAAGAGACTGATAAGCTGAATTTGCTTTCATAGGTAAAATGCTTACTATATCATCGGTTTTAAGATTTATCTGTTTTATTTCACAAACTATTTCAATAAATTTAGCATGTATATAAGCAGCCATTGTTTGGGTACACACCAGGATGCATTTCTCTCAGAAGGATATACTAAGCCGGGCACAGTGGTGTATGCCTATAAATCCCAGTAACTCATGAGATTGAGGAAGGAGGATCACATGTTCAAATCCAATCTGAGAAAATTAGTGAGACCCTGTCTCAAAATTAAAAAAAGAAAACAGACTGGGGATGTAGCTCAGTGGTAAAGCATCCCTGGGTTCAGTCCAAAGAAAGAAAGAAAGAAGAAAGAAAGAAAGAAAGAAAGAAAGAAAGAAAGAAAGAAAGAAAGAAAGAAAGAAAGAAAGAAAGAAAGAAAGAAGCATTATTTGCCGCCTTTAGAAACCTAAGCAGTAACTAACAAGGAACTTTGTTTCATTCAAAAACTTCCAACATAATCAATGCCATTGGTTGCCCAATCTAAAGGCACAGGGTGTATCTGGGTGTACTAAACTTGGTGCAAATTAATGAACAGAATTTTTGCTCCTTCCCTCAGGGTAACTAGATACATTACACAGATCTGATTGAGAAAGTATGTGGCAGGTAGTTTCAGCTGGTTAATTCAATTTACTGAGATGTAAATTACTTTCTCTGCCTTATCCGTGGCTCAAACACTGAGTTTAATTTACTCTGACCTAGAGATATTATGTGTGTACTTCTTTTATCAATGAACTTTGGGCAATGAAATGGAAGACTAATGAATCCTATTCATTCCTTCTTCATCTGGCCTAAGAGCCAGTAGCTCAAACAGATACTCAGAGGCAAATTGCCAGATCTACCTTTTGAGAAGGCAATATCATGATGAAATTCCAAATTTTCATCATGTTGAAGTATTTAGCCTCTGAGCTAAAAAAAAAAAAAAAAAAAAAAAAAAAAAAAAACCCTCAATAGCACAACAGCAAGAACCTGTCTCAAAATTCTAAAAAAATATTTATAAAGGCCTGGGTTCAGTGATTAATCACCCTGGGTTAAATCCCTGGTACTCCCCCCCAAAAAATCACCTCATTCTACCTAGGCTTGATGGCACATCTATAATTCTGGCTACTAGGGAGGAGGATTGCGAGTTCAAGCCAGCCTGACCAACTTAATGAACCTCTATCTCAAAATAAAAAGGACTAGGGATGTAGCTCAGTGGAAGAGTCTCCCTGGGTTCAATCCCCAATACTAGAAAAAAAATTATCTGATCTATGAATCTATACTTATTTTTACTGCCAAGTCTAAATATAAAAGAAGTATGCCTCTAGTTAAATAGAAAATCTTTGCCAAGCCACTTTGCATCCATTAGAAAATTGGGCAAGAAAAGTCAGAAAGTTGGTAGAAAAAGGAAATATAAATGACTCTGAAATACATATTTGCACTAAATACAAATGAAGACCATAATAATATACATATATTGTTCATTCTTCAAGCAAAGACCAAAAAACTTAGTAACTCACTGTGTTGGCGAGTTTTGAGAAAAAAAACTCTTTCATTTCTTGCTGGTGGGAGTACAAATTAACAACATCCAGAGAAGATAATTAAGCAATATCTCTCAAAGTTAAAAAACACATAAAGTCTACCTCTAAAAATATATGCTACAAATATTTCTACACTCATACAAAATGTTTGGAAAAGGATATAAATTACAACATTGTAAACAAAGATTAGCAATAACCCAAAAGTTCTCCAACTAGTTAAACAATTATGGTATAACATAAAATTAAATTCTATAAAGTACATGACAATTTGGTATGTAATTAAATCTCCACTTTATACTAAGTGGAAAAAAAAACAGTGCACAGAGATTATGTCATAGTAATGTTAGACTATCAGTTCTGTTACATAACAAAACCTTAAATTAACAAGGTAAATATTAATTTATTTTCTTCACATAGCAGCCCAGAAATAAAGTAACCTAAAGCTATTATAGGGAATCCAAGTATGAAATACCCAGCCTCTGAGTATCTCTTTGCAACATGGACTAGGAAGGTTCACTCCGTTCCAGTCAAAAGGACTGGAAAGGGAAGGCAAAGAAGGAGAGAACATCTGTCTTACTAGGGCAGGAACTCGAGCCTGGAAAAATGGTGTATGATTTAGGCAAACATGTGGTTGTCAAAAATCAGGAATGTAGCTAACACAGAAGAAGGGGAGAAAGAAATTTAAAAGACCACCAGACATCTTTGTTACCTAGGACATTGAGTTATAATTTTGTATTTTGTTTTGCTTTGTTGATACTACGGATTGAACCCAGAGACGCTTAACCATGGAGCCACATCCCCAGCCCTTTTTTTAAATTTTTTATTTAGAGACAGGGTCTAAGTTGCTTAGGGTCTTGCTCAGTTGCTGAGACTGGCTTTGAACTTGCAATCCTCCTGCCTCAGCCTCCTCATAATTTAGTTTTAAAATATAAAGATTCTCTCTCTCTCTCTCTTCCTCTCTCTCTCTTTCTTTCTCCCTCTCTCTCTCTCTCTCTCTCTCTCTCTCTCTCTCTCTCTCTCTCTCTCTCTCTCACACACACACACACACACATTTAATAAGTACGATAGATAACATCATCTCTGGAAGATATACAAGAATCTGTTAATAATGGCCATATTTGGGAAAATGTGTAGCTAGGAAGAATTACTTTCAGCTGCACTTTCAATGTTACCTGATAAATGCTCTACCATGTGCACATATTGCTTACTCAAAATGTAAATTTAATTTAAAAGAAATTTCCTGTCCAAGACAAAAGGAAAATTATATTTCAAAATATTACTGATAAGTATACTTAAGATGCTTCAGCTAACAATGTTAAAAGTGAGGTACAAAAGAGTGTTTCTTTATAAATCTCTAAAAATGTGACAAATTAGTAAAGTCTGTCAACAGAAAATGAAAAATGGAGAGTTTCCAAGAAAGCCTAACAAGAGATGGCTACCTTCCACATGCAGTTCTGTACACATAAATTCCTACGCTGAGATGATATTTCCTCAAGATCAGCCTGTCAGGATCCAGGCAACTTATATGTCCTAGTTCACTTTTTATCTTACTCTCATACATACCCTGAGCTCCAGCTATTCCAAGCCACCTCTGAGTAATACACAAATTACAGAACTTAATGAACAAAGCCTCTTCTAGTCAGCTGCCTTTGCACTTTTCCCTGGGTTCCCTGGAAAATCTCACCATTCGATCCTCACCTCAGTGAGTCTTCTCTCCTTGGCATCCTTCCTATACTCCTTCAAGTGTACTTCTGACAGACCCTAGAAGTCCTTCTGCTTGGACCTCTTGTGTCACATGGTTACACATGTTCTGTGAAACAATGTGTTCACAAATAATTATAGACAATGGCCTTGGGGGAGCGTGGAACAAGGTTGCCTTAGGGCCAGTACCAGAGGCCTTTCCACTTACAAGCCATATGGCTTGGACAAGTTATCTAACTTCTCAAAGAGTAGCTTTCCTTATTTGTCAAGGGGATTGCCCAGTTTCGTTTTTAAGTGCTTAATTTGGCACTTAAAATCAATGTATACTGGGAATAAATGCTGCCCAAATAAATGTGTTTTTTCTTAATTCTTTTCTGTTGTTGTTCCCCAGTCCCTCACTTTCCTCCCTCAATCTTCCTCAACTCTATGGGTATCTCTTCTTAATAAATTATTTTCTTTTTTTAATATTTTCTTTAGTTGTAAATGGACACAATATCCTTTCTTATGTATTTATTTGTGTGTGGTGCTGAGGATGGACCCAGTGACTCACACATGTGAGGCAAGTGCTCTACCACTGAGCTACAGCCCTAGCCCCAATATATCATTTTCTATTGATATAATTTTAATAATATGAGAACTGATCTAATATAAAATTTGAACTATAACATAGAGTCTTAAGGTTAAAGTCTCCACTATTTTCTCATTTTGTGTATAAACTTTTATCAAATGTGTCCTTTTTTCTTAAATGATCTGGCAACCCTATCTGAAAATCAAAAATAACTCATACATACTTTCATAACATTAGACCCAAAATGTGTTATTTATCTTTATTCTTTCTGTGCCTAATACAGGCACAGCACTTCTGAGTATTTTATTACAGGTTTGTTAAATCAATTTAATGATACCACCAAAGAACTACAGCTAACAAGGGATTTTTAAAATCTCAAACATCTGTATAGGGGCAGGAGGGTCTATTTTCAATTAGAAGTTCAAGCAGAATTTTCCCAAGCAAATTAAAAATATCCCTTCATTAACATAGCACATCAAGGAGACATTTTCATATATTAATTCAAATAAATAGGCTGTCATCTTAGAAGAAAGCATACCCCTTCTAAAAGAGTATTAGTAAGGGTTTGATATTTAGAAATGGCACTTTGAATTACTGCAGAATTAAAGATTGGTGGTAGATAATATTTTGTGGGACATACAGAACTAAACAAAGATAGGACCAAATTGGAAACTATTACTGTGCTACAATAGATATGGGTGTTATCAGAATTAGGAAAATTGGGAGTTATTTCTGAAATCACTAGGAATCTTTTCAAATGACTGGCATCTGTTACATGTAAGTATGTGAGCTAAACATTTCTTGTTACAAAATCTGGGCTTATTTACTCTCAACAACTCATTGTACTATCTTTATTAGGTCTCTAGTTGGAGACACCAAAATCTTGAAAGCCACCTGCTATGTGTCTGCAATCTGGGTACACAGCTCGTTTTGTAGAATTCTCTTGTAATCAAGCCTATTTCCATCTTGAAAGGAAATATGTAACACTAATTCATATTTTTCCAAAGTGCATTCTTTAGAATTAGGAATGGCTGTTTTCTTTTGGTTTTATGATAAAGGAGGTCACAAAAGAAGTTAGGGAGTAAGTTCCATGGTTTGAAAAAAGCTTACCATAAACTTCTTATGGCAATTGTGTACACTTCCTTATTAAAGATGGAGAATTAGACGCAAATGGTATGGTGTTACTCCATGTACAAACAGAAACAACATGTATCCCCTTTGTTTACAATAAAAATAATTGTTCTAATTAGTTATACGTGACAGTAGAAAGCACTCTGGCTGTACATGGTGCAGAGTCACAACTGTAGCGTAATCATACATTTGTACAGAATAATAACATCCATCTCATTCCACTGTCCTTCCCATCCCTACTCCCCCTCTCCTCCTCTCACTCCCATATGCACAATCCATAGTTCCTTCATTATTCCCTAACCCCCCATTATAGATAATCATCTGCTTATCAGTGAAAATATTCCGCCTTCGGTTTCTTGCATTTGGCTTATTTCACTTAGCATGATATTCCCCAGCTTCATCTGTTTACCTGCAAATATTATAATTTCATTCTTCATTATACTGGAAAATAAGATGAGAATCATAATATGTGATCCCTTCTGACCAGTTTCTTATATTTAGCCTGTTTTTGAGTTTCATTCATGTTATAGCATGAATCAGTACTTCATTTCTTTTTAGAGCTGAATAATACTCCATTGTGTGCATATGCTGTATTTGTCTATCCATTTATCAGCTGATGGATATTTGGATTTTTTTGACTTTTTGATAATTACAAATACTTTTGAAAATATTCATATACACATTTTTGCATGGACACATCTTTATCAGTTCTTTTGGACATATACGCAAATGTGGGATTTCTGGGTCATGAGAGCTGGGTCAGTTACTACACCATTTTACATTCCTAACAGCAAAGTGTGAGCACTTTAATTTCTCTACAATTTTTGGCAATTATTATTCTTTTTCTTTTTCTTTTTTCTTTTTTCTTTTTTTTTTTTTTTTTTTGCAGTGCTGGGGATTGAATCCAGGGCCTTGAGCTTACGAGGCAAGCACTCTACCAACTGAGCTATCTCCCCAGCCCTATTTTTCATTTTTTAGTATAGCAATTCTAAAGGAAGATGTGTCATCTAATGAAGTGGTATCTTTCTGTAGTTTTAATTTGCATTTCCCTAATGATTAGTGAGCATCTTTTCATGTGCTTATTGATCATTTGTACCTCTCCTTTAGAGAAAAGTCTATTAAAATTCTTTGCCCACATTTAAAAAAATAATGGAGAATTAGTACAGTAAAGAAACCATAGTTTAACATAGTTTATCAAATGAACTTCATCCAGAAAAACTTTTTTTTTCACATAATATTAAATAACACACCCAAAGACCTAATATTTCACAAAATAAGTTTTGGAAAAGAGTGCACTACTTTGTGATAATTAGAAATGTGGAGGAAGGAGCCCAGAATACAAACAGACCTCAGTAATTAGGAACTATTTTCTCCCACCCCAATTTTTTAACCTATTGATAATAGAGACTGATAACTTATAAGCCAATATCCAGGAATTTGAGTCTAACTAGAAATACCTTGGCTAAAATATCTTTTTGAGAAGTTCATCTTCAAGAGTTTAAGCAGGAAGAAACATTGCCAGAATCTATTATTAAACAAATTAGAGAAGTAGGGAAAAATGTCATGGTTCATAGGAAGAGAATAAGTTATGAGACATTCAATGTGGTTTTAGAAAGCACAGTACTAAAAGGAAAAGATTTTTAAAAGAAAATAAGTTCATGCATCAGTAGGAAGATTTCTGGGACAGAAAAGGTATAAAAGAATGCTGTTTAATATTTCTATTTAGCAAATATAGATAAAAGGACTCTATGTTTCAAATTGCACCTGTTGTCTCTGCATAGCTAACAATAGCATTCATTTTGCTTTCAAAACTGTCTTGATTTGGATGATAAGTTATATTGGGACATACACTATATATTGAGCACCAAGCATGTGCCAGGAATACTAATCAACAACAGAAAATTAGAAAAATAAGGCAAGTACCTTGTCATCAAAAAGAAAAGTATACTGTCTCTTTATAGAAGCAACAATAATATGACTTTGTAATGTACAAATTACAGCAGTATTCTGTGATTCAAGGACTTTAGAATCCTTATTATATCATGATTTGATCACCTTAGTAAATGTTGTGTATTTAAGTTCAGCTCTAGAGTGAGAGACACCTGCAGAAAAGAGCTTAAAACAGCAACACCCACTGTTCCCCTTTCCCTTCTTGTCTTTACTCTCCTTCTTTTCCCATGTGTTTCTTAACCTTGGACATTTTGGTTAATGTTCATTAAAATGTATTTTTAAGTGTTGATGGAAAACCAGAGAAAAGCACAAACAGGAGGAGATTGAGAAGGGGACAAATACGGAAGAGGGAAGGAAATAGCAAAAGTTTATCAGGGAGGGATAGTGCAACATTTTGAGGGAATGACAGAAGAAATTATGTCAATCTCAACATTTTAAAAATAAAATAATTTCATTTGCCTAAGGAACAATTCTAAAAGAAAAAAAAGGGGAATTTTTTAGCTTAAAAAATAATTGTATAATAATAAATATTTGACTATAAAATTTTTTTTAAATATTAGATCTGAAAACAATAAAATGCTTTCTAGTTTAAGGTCAATATCTGGTCTAACAAATAAACGGCAGAAGGAAGTAGGAAGGAGAGATGACAGAATGAACTAGAGGAATTGAGGAAAGTAGACAGAAAAACTGGTACCCAAAACCCAAAGTTAAATCACCATATCAGTGACTGGATCTGAGTACATTATAGACATGACTGATTCCAAGCCCATGACCTTCAGACTGCAGCATGGTAGTTAAGACTACATTCCTTAATGGAGGTGTCATTTTTTAAACCAATTTCCTCAGATCAGAAGATCAGGCATTGTTTTCACATAAAATATACTCATAATGTAAACCAGGACTTTCTTCCATGTCTTTCAGACTTTCATTTTTATCCCCCAAGAACCTTTTAACTTCCAAGAGAAGAGTCAAGTTCAGGCATACAAAAAAACCAAAATTGTAAGACTCCTTTATTTGCAGACTCTTTCCAAATATAGGGGAGCATCTGTCCCCTGCTTTCTATTCCTTCTCGTTGTTTTTCAGCAATCACGTGCTGCATGTCAGTATCCTAAATTCAATTTACTGCCCAGTGTTCTCAGGGGATAAAACTATGCTGGTTTTCTAAAAATTAGTTCATTTTTGCAGGTCTTCCGTCTGAATGAAGATGCAAAAGAGCAGTTTAGATGTAGATAAAAGCAGATGTTTATAAATTCCATGAAATCTGGCAGCCTAGGAAGCAGATGTGTGTTGAGCACAGTACAGAATCTCACAATCTGTTTCCACAGAGAATAGAGACCAATGATCAGAGGCAAACATCACCTCTGTGGGCACAGACATCATGAATAAAAGAATCCTTTCATATGGGTGCTTCATGACACTTTGCATTGATTTCACTCCACAGCTTCAAAGCTCTTCTCTATTAAAAGTAATTCTCTCCAATTTTCACAGTATCACACACAAACTTTTCACAGATCTTACAATTCCCTTCAGTTCTCCAGTCAGCTGGGTTTGGACCAAAGAGAAAAGTTCATTTCTAGTACCAAAAACAACTTTCTGATTCAGCCTATGAGGCAGGAAGGGAAATATTTTCAATTAAAGGCTTTCCAAGCTTGGAATGGAACCACCATTTGACCCAGCTATCCCACTCCTTGGCCTATACCCAAAGGACTTAAAATCAGCATACTACAGAGATACAGCCACATCAATGTTCATAGCTGCTCAATTCACCATAGCCAGATTGTGGAACCAACCTAGATGCCCTTCAGTTGATGAATGGATAAAGAAACGGTGGCATATATATACAATGGAATACTACTCCGCCACGAAGAATGATAAAATTATGGCATTTGCAGGCAAATGGATGAAATTGGAGGATATCATGCTAAGTGAGATAAGCTAATCTCAAAAAACTAAAGGACGAATGATCTCGCTGATAAGCGGATGAGGACATATAATGGGGGGTAGGAGGGGTTAGTGTTAGGGTTAGGGTTAGGTTTAGGGTTAGTGATAAGGAGGATGGTAAGAATGGAGGAAGGAAGGACTGTATAGAGGGAAAAGAGGGGTGGGAGGGGTGGGGGAAGGGAAAAAATAACAGAATGAATCAAACAACATTGCCCTATGTAAATTTATGATTTTTAATTAAAAAAAATGGAAAAAAAAAAAGGCTTTCCAAAAAGCAATGTCTTTGGTGTTGGCACAGTACACACAGTGATCTAAGAACCCAAGAAAGTAATCTGATTCTCAGATCACCAAAATAGGGCTCTTATAAGGGTAACGCAAAGGAGCAAGTCAATCAGATAGCATAAATGAACTCATAAAATACTGATCTGTGCAAACTCAACTCTGTCCTAAAACAGTACTATTGTGTAACAAACCACTTGGTTCTCATGTAATTAATTTCTGGCTGTGAAACAAAATATAAGCCACATTTTATTTCAGGCAATCGTACATTTTTCTTCAGTGTGAAGTGTCTGAAAAGAACAAATGTTAAAATATGAATTTTAAGAATCCCTTTTAGTTATAATATGCCATCTGTTATGTAAGAATCTTGATCATAAAGTGCATCCTGTTAAAAGCAAATGGAAAAAATAAGAAGGCACAAAGTGACTTTCCTTGCAGTGGCAGCAGACATTCATGTCATAAACAGCAGATGATCTCTTCCTCAAGTCTAATCGACGAAAGAAGAATCTGTACTCCGAGGGAGGAAAGCTCATCTTCAACAGAAACATGAACAAACAGCATAGGTGCCCAAACTCACTAGCTCATAAATTCACTATTTTATTTCTTATAAATCTCTTCTGTTTTACCCACTGCATTTGACACACATTTCACCTATTTGACTTTTTTCTTGTGGATGTGGTCTCAGCATTTATCATAGCATTTTAGATAATGTTGGTGAACAAAGTAGAGTTTATCAAACAGCAAAATTCGTATATTTCTATAGAGCTTAGAAGAGCATGGGTTGGAAAACATCAGGCAAGAAACTGCCAAAAGAACCAGAAGGAAGAGAAGCCAACAACACAACCAAAGCACTGAAATATACTGGATGAGTTTTCCTCAGGAAGAAGAAATAAAAACTGAAAGCTGCTGGTCCTTTTCTGAAAGTAACCAGGGCATCATTTGAAAGCAGAAGTGATGAAGTTATCAATCATCTATGTTTTGTTAGCTTAAATGTTTATTTAAGTAATGTCTTTTTAAAGTAATACAAAATGGATTTACATTTGTTTGAAGTTTATATGAAATGAGGCATACTTAGGGGTCTTTTTTCATAGTATTTTTTTCTACTGATGAAATAAATGTAGGAAGACTTGTACTTGAGTTATTCTGATGATTCCCAATACAAATATTTTCACTAACAAAATTTAAATTACATATTTATCATATACTAATCTCCTGTTAGTGACTTAACTTCTGTCTCTGTTGGAAAGGTGTATTCATTGCTGCTCTTCAGTGTATCTTAAGAAACTCTACCTTGGCAGAGACAGTACCTAAAAGGTTCGAGAGGAAAGTATGCATGGTGCAGGGAACACCCTAGACAACATCCTTCACTACTGCCAAAAGTACCCAGTGATCAACCTCCTTCCTACATCTGTATCCTCTGCACTGTGACTTTCAACTCTGGGGAACAGATTAGATATGCTTAAAGATTTACAATAACTAAATTAGTAAGATGGGTACAATAAGACTTTTGGAAAACATAGAATTAGGGAAACACATTATTACAATTCCCTAAAGGAAACTGTTATAAGCTATTACCCCAAATTTGGTGAGGGATAACCCATCTAAACCATAATCATCTTGATTCTGCAATTTGGAGAAGAGACCAGACAGGTTGTAAATTCCTCCAGAAGAATCTGAAGATCTAGCACTGAACCAGTCACCCCGCATTAGCAAGAACCCCCATTCCTACCCTCTCCCAGCTTTATCTAGACTCCCAGAATACTTCCAGAGAGAGGGAGAGCTTCAAGTGTATAGAAACATGGAGAGCTGCTTTCTATCATGACCCACCCGTCTGCTCAGAGAACGTTTTCCTGTAGGCTTGGACTAATGTAAAAATTGTTTCCAAGCATAGAAAGCAAGCCAATGCCTCTCCAAATTTCCACTGTCTAAATTTGTTCAATATGAGTTCTCATAAAATAATGTTAAAACTGGGAAGTACCTTTATGGTTTAGATATTATGTGTCCCCCAAAATCTCATCTGTGAAACAATGCAAGAATTTTCAGAGGTGAAATGATTAGACTATAAGAATCTTAACCTAATCAGTGAATTAATTCAGGGATATAGATTAACTGAGTGGAACCATGGGCAGGTAGGTTGTTGGAGGAGGTAGTCACTGGGCGTGTACCTTTGCGGTTTGTATTTTGTCCTGGTAGTGCTCCCTCTCTGCTTCCTGATTGTCATGTCCTGAGCTGCTTTCCTCCATTATACCCTTTCTTTATGATGTTCTGCCTCAGCGTGGGCCTAGAGCAATGGAGTTGGCCATATATGGACTGAACCTCTGAAACCATGAGCCCCAAATAAACTTTTCTTCCTCTAAAATTGTTGTCAGATCTTTTAGTCACAGTGAAGATAAAATTGACAAAAACAGGTACAATAAGGCTGAATAATGCCCCCACCTAAATACATCCACAGCCCAATCCTCAGAACCAACGAATACATTATCTTACATGGCAAAAGGCACCTTGCAGATGTGATTAAGGTAAAGGATCTTGAGACTGAAGGTAACTTTTGATAATTCAAGAAGGCTCAATCCAAGTGGGCACATGAGTCCTTAAAATTGGAGAATGTTTCCCAGTTGGATCAGAAAGACAAAGGAGGAAAAGAGATACAAACTCAACTCATTTGGCTTAAAGATGGAGGAAGGGAGCTACGAGCCAAGGAATGAGGAAGCTTCTAGAAGCTAAGAACCGTCCTCAGATTTTGTCAGCAAAACAATGGAGATCTCAGTTCTACAATTACAAGAAACTGATTCTCCCAACAATCCAGGTGATTAAGGAAATGGCTTCTCCCTGGAGAATCTCCAGAGAACACAGTCTTGTCGATTTTAGTGCAGAGGTCAGTGTGAGACTTTTAACCTACAAAGGTATTATAAATGTATGCTAGTCAAGCTATTTGTGGTAATTTACTATGTTAGCAATAGAAAACTAATATAGAAAAGACTCTAGAGATTTCTAGAGTTTTTTTTTTTTTTTTTATTCTATCCCTCATTTTACCAGTGAGAAAACTAAGTCCTACCTATGCTATGGGATACTGTTCCAACCCTGATCACCTGGCTAACATGAACTCTGCCTCAGGATTCAACTTGGATTCCTGTTCTTCCATAGAGTCCCCTATCTTCCAGAACTAGGTGTCCCCATCATGAGGTCTCATAATGCCTCATGCATGTTTTAACATATTGTGTCCATCTCTGAACTCTCTCCTAAATCTCTGAAGGCAATAACTTTGTCTTATTCTACATGGTATCTCTTGAACTTAATACATTCCTAGCAGTTAAGCTCAAAAATATCGAATTAAAAAATAACCGTAGTTGTAGCTTACAAAGCATTAAAAGAAACAAAAGAAGCCATGTCTCTTTATCAGCTTTCCCACATGCTACTAGGGTATTCTGTTCAAAATGGACAAACATGGCAAACAAATTGGTAGCCTTGAAGTGGCACTGTGGTTCGTTTGTTAAGAGTATGGGTTTTGGAATCATAAGACAGGTTCAAGTTCCATCTATTAGCTATATGACTTTAGGCAAAGTTTCTTTTCTTTTTATTTTTATAATTTATGTAGCTAACTCTGTGAGATCATTCTTATACCTTTATCAGAGCTTTTCTTTACTGTTACTTCCTCACTTGAAAAAAGATAATACTACCTATTTCAAAAACTGATTGAAAAATATATTTATAAAATGCTTATCCAGGAACCTAGCAAATAGTAAGAGCTAAATAAAAGCATTATTATTACTAGATGTCTGTGATGGCAATTTTATTTGTCAATTTAAGTGGGTCATGGTGCCCAGATAAATGGTCAAATGTTACTCTTATATTTCTCTGAGGATGTCTTCAAGTGAGATTAACATTTAATATAGTGGATTTTGAAGAAAACAGATTGGTCTCCATAATATGGTGGGTCTCATTCAACCAGTTGAAGGCTTAAATATAAAAAAAAAAAAAAAAAAAAAGAATAGTTTCCCACAAGCAAGAAGCAATGTTCTAGCAGATGGCTTTCCACTTGAACAACAGCATCAGCAATTCCTTGAATCTCCAACTGGCCCTATCCAGATTTTGGTCTTGCCAACCTCCATAATCACAAAAGTCAATTCTTGGCATACATATATATCCACCACACACACACACACGCACACAACCTATTGGGTCTGTTTCTTTTAAGAATCCCAATTAATGCAGAATCCAGTCTGTAAGTATGGTGATATTATTATGTAGAACTTATAAAAATTAAAATCTGGAGATAGATAAGAGCCCCTAATAAATGTTCCCTTCATCTCAATATCAGATGGGACCCTTTCAGTTCCTAAGATCAGCAGAAATCAAGCTATACAAAAAAGGAGAAGGAGAAATGTATTGGCCCATGTGACTGACATTCCTGGTATAGGTCTAGCTTCCAGGATAATGGAATCCATATCTCAAAAACATCACCAGGGCCCAGTCTGTCCATGTCTCAGAGGTGCCTTCTCCTTGGGATTTCACTCTCTAATAATAAATGTTCCCCTTATGGTGGTGAGGTGGTTGCAGCAGGTCCACAAGACATTTTATAGCTCAGACCACAGGGAATGAGAGTGCACTTTTCTGGTAATTGTGCTGAGACTCAATCTAAATGGTCTGACTCAGATCAAAAGTTCAGTTAAAACCATCACTGAAGCCAGAGGACTAGATCCATGGGTTGGTTTCTGTTAATCTGTGCTCAACGCTAGAGCTCCCCACCAAAGCAGTAATAGATAATGGGGTGGGGGAAAGTGGGGCAAGGAGGTTTTCCACACAGAACATGCTGCTTGAAGAGGGTCAAATGGATGCTAGACAGTCAAAGCAAGAAAAGGCTACTCTCATTGCTTAACAAAATTACTCTTCTCAACTTTGGTTGTTTTACGTTTCACAAAAGGTATTTGAATTTTGAGAATCAAAAACACAATAGAATACCTGGCAATAGTTTTTTTTTTTTTTTTTTTCTTTTTTTTTTTTTTTTTAATATCCCAGGCTAAAAAATACATCCAAAATGAAAAAAAAAAAAAAAAAAAATCTGAACAGCAATTCCCTTTTTGGCCCCTTTGTAACAAGAATAATTTCAAATCTTTTCATAATGTTATAATGATAATTATTGCTATTCGGAGGTGACTAAACTTTTAGAGGTAGTTTTACATTTTTAAAATGCTTTATTATTGCTTGTGTTAGCCACACATATGGGCTGGACACTTTCTCTATTAATATTGTATCCAAAATTCAAATTGAAAAAAAACAAAAACAACCAAAAAAACTCATACAATTGGTTACAGCTAAGCTAAAAGGAGAACCACCCTCTCACCTACCAGGATAATCAATAACCAGTCTGTTACTTAGTAACAACAGCAGTGTTCTAAATGTAAACCTCAAGAGTGGGATGAACAGCTTTATTTGCCATGATTCCAATATTCATCTACATAATTTAGAGAAAGGACTAGAAAGCACATGAACAAATTTTGACAATTGTTATTACTAAGCCACAGGGACAGATAACAACTATTGAGCACCAACTCTATGAAGCAAGATATTGAAACTTAGATTTGTTAAGCTGCTGAAACCAAGGTCAAAGGCTGGTAAGCTCGTGAGCTGGGTTTTGAACTCCATCTGATTTCTACTTTTATATAATAGAAGCCTATAAAAAGACCTTATTTTCCCTAACTCACTAAAGTCTGTAGGGAAAAAAAAAAATTACTTTTGCAATAAGGAAAAAATATTATTAAGGAAGGAAAAGAGGGAGGAAGAAAGGAAGGGAATTTCATTACAGATCAATAACTACCACATTATAGCCATCATTATTTTCTTAGGCTAACTTGGCAGTTGCTGGATATAAATGGATAAGGCCTGTAGCATGCTAATTGGGACCCCTTTACGAGATCAGGGAACCCACTTCCCTTTCCGCAAAGAATTGCCCTCAGCTGACTATAGCTACTCCACAGAAGTTACCCACACCTCCCCCTCAACTTCCCTGCCCCTTCCCATCTTCAGTCCATAACTAATGATTGAATAATACAGAGCTATAAAGGCAGCCCCCTCTTGTTTCCAAATCTGCAGGACATTTATTTCAGAGGTCAAGGCTTATACTTTGCTTTACTCTTCTAATCAAAATAGAATAAAGCATTTGAATAAAATACATGTCCATTTGCTCTGTGCAATGGTGCACACCTGTGACTCCAGCTGAATTCCACACATGTAATCTTCAGGAGGCTGAAGAAGGAGGATGGCAAGATCATGGTTAGCCTCATCAATTTAGAGAGACCCTATCTCAAAAAAAGTAAAAAATATATAAATAAAAAGGGCGGGGATGTAGCTCAGTGGTAGAATGCCCCTGGGTACAATCATTTTTATTAACCAAGTGATAAGGCACAATTGCAGAAGCAATCTGAACCTTTTCTTTCCCTGAAGATAAATTATACTTATCCCTTCTTATTCAAGGGTAGGTATGAAAACAAACTGAGCTAATAAATGAGAAAAAAAAAAAATCAGGCCTGAATTTATTTTTCTCATTGAAAAAGCTGAGACATAACGTACTGCAAAACTAGTTAAGTCTCTAATCCCCAGAGCAACACTATATATGTTGTTAGAGGCACACTATTCAAAAGACCAGGAATGTCCACAGAATCTGATAGTTCTCACTGGAACAAATTTAAAATTTAGTGAGAAGTAACTCGACATTGAATCAAATGTGTTTATTTAAAAAAAAAAATACTACAAACTTTCTTCAAATAATCCTCAATTTCTCAAAAGCAATTTATTTTTAATACATTAAAAATATGTATATTTTAATACACATTTATAGTTGCATTATATGGAATCAGTGATAAATCAGAACTGCAGGAAGCCAGATTGCTATCTCTAGCTACAACGTAGTAGGCTAAGCAATAATTTAAGGAACAAACAGACCCAAATGTCCAGGACTTAACTAATAACTGACATGATTGTTCCTACTTCCAATTTAAGATCAATCAGAGAAAGTAAAAACTGCACCCCTAGCTAATCACAGAGGATGCCTGCTTCCAGTTAGCCCCCTCCAGCTTCCACTCCCAGCAGTGCGCACCTGAGCACTGCCTCTTTTGCACTGTCAAGCTCTCCTCTTTTGCACTTTCACACTTCTGCATGCCTTTGAGTCTCTGCCAAAACACAAGCGATAATGATGGACTTCCTGGTTTTAAAAGCCCTGAATAAAAATGCCGATGTTTTTCTCATTGGTTGGTCTTTGTTTATTTCCATAGCCTTAAGGTCCTAAGGTGGCAGGAAGTCAGGTGTGCCAGAAACCACAGCCAGATACGATCTGCCTCAAATTGCTGCAGCCACTAGAGATTGAATTTCCAGACTGTCTACACACAGTAATTCAGAATGTAAACGATCCGTGAGAATGCGTGTTCTTATGTATCCTCCTACTCAGCACTATTATTATTCATCAACTGAAACAAATAGTGACAAGACTAAAAGCCTTCAGCACAAAAATAATCTTTTTAAAAAATCTAATTGTTTGACTTATGGCTTATTAACAATAACTTGCTGACTCTGCATTTAATTATAAGATACTGTTTTAAAACATCTTTCTTTAGTTCAATAAATTTATTACTATTTCACATGAAAATATAAAAAGTGTAACAGCAGCCTTTAACCTACCACTTTCATGCACAGAATTTATAACCTAAGAACACTAAAGTTTCAAAATGATATTTGTTCAAATAAGTTTATAAAAATTCAGAACAGTCATCAGGGATTAAAAGGATCCAGGAATACAGGGTTAATGTCACATAACACAGTAATATCACAATGGGATTTGATAATTAGATTTATTTTTTAAAAAATAAGGAGAATGAAGTACAACCTTAAATCAATAGAATTTCACAGTAGACTTTTCAAGTATTTAATTTTTGGCTACGGCAATTAAATGTAAACCATTGCTTGGAATGTTCTTTTCAACAATATGTAAAAATCATGCTTAATCTTCACAAAACATCAAAAGTGAATGACCATCATATTGTAAACATGATCAAAATAAATCTTAGGCTATGAAAAGAAGAACACGATCCCCAAAAGCAGCACAAATCTCATTTCCTTCAGAGGTATGTGTAAAGCAAAATTAACAAAAGGCATTAACAGAATTGGCCTGTCGGTTACAATAAGATGTATAGAAAACTGCTTTTAACAGGGAAGATCCCTAGAAGGTTACAGTGAAAAATCATACCGTGCCTTAAAATTTTCACTTGAACATTCTGCGAAGGCTCGTTAAGAGTGTGTTCAATTATTCAGAAGATTTGATCTTCTCAGCAAGCAGCTTCTAATGCAGTTCCAGAATGTTAGTTGCAATTTCCACTCGAAGGGTGCTATATTAACAGTACACAAGAAAAATACATTATTAAACTTATAGGTAAAGACTTTGTCTCCTTGAGAAATCTTTTCTGAATTCTATTACCCTTTAAATCTGCACTTTGAGTTTCTCACACATTTATCCACCCTAAGTATTACAGGAAGAGAAAAATCTTTAGAATTCAGTGAGGCCACTCTTGGTAAAGACAATGACCACCCCTCCAAGATTAAACACACACACACACACACACACACACACACACACACACACACACCCCTCCCCTCTCTCTCTCAAGTAAAACTTACTGCTGCCTTCAAAGCTTGATCTAGATCTTCTAGCAGGTCTTTTTCATCCTCTAAGCCCACAGAGAGTCGAATCAGTGTGTCACTAATTCCAAGGATATCCCTGTCATTCTTAGGCACTGATGCATGGGTCATGATTGCCCTGGAAGAAAACATGAGAAAAATTTTGATCACTTTATTGTATCAGTGGAGGCACATTTCTGTCTTTTTTTTTTTTTTTTTAAACAAGGAAGCAGGAATTTTATTTAAAAAGAAGGTGAAGGAAAGACTCAGAACTACTGGCATAGTGTACCTGAGAGGGGCAAGAGTGCCCATATTATCTGTCTTATATATTGCAATTACCTTCAAAATTTGTTGTGTTCCAAACATCAAATTTTTTATACTCTCATAATTTTTCACAGCAAAGAAAAGAAGAAAAAGAATTACCAAAGTTACCTTTTCTGATCAGGATTTTAAGTGAAAAGTGAGATGTTTGAATCCTGTTTATACCATTGATAAGACACAATCAAAACAGACACTGAAAGTACTAATCAAGCACACCCACGCAGGAGGGAGATGCTAGCCTAAAGCCTGCGGATTTGAACACTGCCTGAATGAGGCTCTGACCACCAGTCCCATACCTTATGGCCAGACTGCTACTTTTAAGAAGCCATTTGGAACAAGAGCCTGCAAGAATTCATTCCCTCCAGATCAATCAATGGATCAATCCAGAACTGGCCCTTCTGAGGCAGATCAGGGAAAGGCAACCACTGAGCATCAGGAATTCCAACATGCAACCCAGCACATAGATGCCTTGAAGAATATTTCAAACTAACTAGAAACTCGCCATCATTATCAACCTGGGTACAAGTAAAGCACCTATTATGTGTCAGGTACTATGGGGAGAATTAGAAACCAAGAACGATGAGTTATTTTCTTTACCTGAGATAACAAAGCAAGAGATAGACTATGACAATTCACAAAACAAAATACTCCACAGAGAACACCAAACAAGTACAGACAAAAGGACTGCTGAGTTCAGGATGGAGAAATTCCTGCGGATTAGGTACCACAGAGAAGAGACTTAGGAGTCTTACTCAGTCCCAGTACATATGTTGTCAATGATACTCTTCCCTTGCCTAAACAACACCAGAAAAATCTGTCTAAGCTGCTTTCTCCTATCTCAGTTCAGGCCCATGGAAACAAATACTTGTGAGTAAGTAAAGTTCACTCTAATGAACTGCATACACACAAACATCATCCTTAAAATGCTCTGCCCTAGCAAGTCTTTAATTCCTTAGACAGAGTATAGGCATCGAATAAGAACTTAGGTCTCAAGAGACCAATAAACATGGGTATGAATCTTATTGTCTCCATATACAGGCTTGACTATACTCACTGCGTATTTCTTCATCTGAAATAATAATAGATAGCACTTACTGTGTGCTTACCATGAGGCAGGTATTTATACTAACTCATTTAGTTAGTATAAAAAAAGGATAAAACCTGAATATAAGAACTATGATTGAAAGTCTGTCACAGACATTAAGTGAAAAAATATCAACAGCATCTTTAAGTACCTAGAATGTAGTAGATGCCTAATAATAGTAGTTTACAGTAATTGTTAACATTTATTGGGTACTTAATATGAACTAAGACAAGTAGCTTAGCAATTTTCCCATCATGTTCTCATAGCAACCCTAGGAACTAAGGTCCCAGAGTTAATAGTGTTGCTAGGCTGGGAGACCAACCCAGCACACCATGCGTCCACTTCCTGACTTCCTCATTGCAATGCTGCTCTAGTTGCAGCAATGTGGGGAGGCACAGAATGGGCTGGTAGAAGAGACAAGCCCTGACCTAAATTCACTTTGTCCACTGGCATGGGGTTGTAGCCTACGCAGCAGTGTCTGTGGGCCAAGTAACTTTAAACCAAATCCCTAAATAAATCAGGAGACATCTATTTTTAAGAAGAGAGCCTTAAAGTAATACATATTTTATTACAATGAAAAATAAGCCAGTTTCATGTGTGGAGTGTGCCCTCTTGTGCATTCAGACTTCCTAGCAGGCATCTTCTTAAAAAGCTTCTAAAAGTTGGGTTAACTGAATTATTTCAAATCATTATTTGAGCTTTTTTGACTATTCCTGCAACTGTGAACTACCAGGAGAAGGCAGGAAATATGTCTATCTAAACTTTGGTAATCCCTGACATTTCTCAACACAATGCTTCCAGGACATAGTTATCCCACAAATATGTGTAAAGATTAAAACACAAAAATGAACCATGTGCATTGAGAATGGCTGAAAATTATTAAATAATGATGTTGACTTACCCTTGTAATAATAAAATTTGGCCACAGCAACATACAATAAAGGTAAAATATAGCTTAGAAATGCTTGGTGGGACAGGTAGTCAATAAATGAGAATCAATACTTTAATTATTGATCTCTTACTTAATACTTTAATTATTTCATGCATTAAAAAAAAAAATGAAGTTTAATGGTTAAGCAGCTGGTGGAAACAAATCTCAAATCCAGACGCAGGCTCCTTCTATCTCCCCTCACTATTTTTGATGCAAAGCCTCAAAGTGAAGTTGTCAACATATTCCTAAGTGACATTTGAGTAAATAAGCTAACCTTAGTGGATCTTTGTTTCCTAAGCTGTTGGACTGTACAATCTGAGTCTACTTCCTATTCTAAAATCCTCAGGTACTTTGCTAAAATAGATGGACTGATCTATTCAGATGCCGACAGGCCTGGAATACCAGGTCAGAGTTTGGATATATCTTGCAGACTACATGGAGCCATTAAAGGTTTACCCTACAGAGAAGAGAAAAGAAACAGATTTGTCAGGCTCTTCTCTGACAAACAAGGGTGTGGAGGAGTTTCACCAGAAACACATTCTGTTTCCCAAGGATCCTTGATAACACTTTTCCAGGACAAAGTCTCCAAACTCCCTTCCAAGGCAGGTGGGGTAGAATAGGTGGCCCTGGATCAGAGGTCAGTAATCCTAGAATAAAATGACAGCTGAAATCTCTTGCAGGCAGAACAGTGAAGGAAGCATCATCTGGGAGGACACAGCTCACTAATAAGTAGCTTACCATGAGATTTTGTCAGGGTCTCCATCCTGACCAAGGTATGGTCCATTCTAATTGGTTAGTGCTATATAACTCTTACTGTTAAATATCTTTAATTATATCCCTGATTGCGTCAAACTCCATTTCCAGACAACCATTAAACTATTAAAGGTGATTCAAATTTAGAATACTGAGGGTGGCACATGCCTGTAATACCAGGCTGAGGTGGGAGGATCACTTGAGTTCAGGAGTTAAGATCAGCCTGGGCAACATAATCAAACTATGTCTCAAACACTAAAATTAAATTAAATTAAATATGGAGAAAACCAAAAATATACTTACGGAAGCTCAACAAGACTTTCATATCCTCCCAAGCTTTCAGCCAGAGTAAATAACTATAATAAAACAAATACAAATTTAGATCTTCCAGTAAAATAAAAATACTAAACTCTAATAGTTAATGTTTTTAATGAAATGGACTTAGTATAAGGGTGATGGGGAATGGTCGCAATTATATATAAACTAAATATTGGGTAAGAAACTTAGAGAAATAAATGAAAATAAAGTCTTTAACAATGACTTCAACAATTAGATATATTACATTTAAATTAAAACATTAAAAGGTGACTAAAGTGAATCTTCTATATTATATTAATTTAGCCCTATACTTAAGTAATATTTAACATGAGTTCCAAAACTTCAAAATGATTACATTTGGACCCAGCTCTGAGATTACCCTTTAAATAAAAATCTCTAAAAGCCTGCCAAGGTATACACAATTGTTAAAATGTAACACTTATTTTATTTTTATTTTTTTATTTGTACAGACTGAATTTTGTTCATTATACACAAATGGGATACAACTTTTCCTTTCTATGGTTGTGCATGATGTACATTCATACCATTCATGTAATCATACATGTACACAGGGTAATGATGTCTGTCTCATTCTACCATCTTTCATACCCCGACCCCCTCCTCCCTTTCATTTCCCTCTACATAATCTAAAGTTCCTCCATTCTTCTCTTACCCCCCTACCCCCATTATGTATCATCATCCACTTATCAGGGAAAACATTCGGCCTTTGGTTTCTTGGGATTAGCTTATTTTACTTAGCATGATATTCTCTAATTCCATCCATTTATCTGCAAATACCATTAATATTATTCTTCTTTATGGCTGAATAATATTCCATTGTGCATACATATACCACAGTTTCTTTATCCATTCATCTGTTGAAGGGCATCTAGAATGGTTCCACAATCTAGCTATTGTGAATTGAGCTGCTATAAACATTGATGTGTCTGCATTACTGTAGTATGCTGATTTTAATTCCTTTGGGCATAAACCGAGGATTGGGATAACTGGGTCAAAAGGTGGGTCCATTCCAAGTTTTCTGAGGATTCTCCACACTGCTTTCCAGAGTAGCTGCACCAATTTGCAACTCTACACAGGGTGGAAGAAAGTCTTTTCCACACACAATTCAGATACAGTACTAATCTCCAAAATTTATAAAGAACTTACAAAACTTTATACCAAAAATACAAAGAACTCAATCAATAAATGGGCCAAAGAACTGGACAGACACTTTACAGAAGAAGATATACAGATGACTAATAAATAAGTGTTCAACATCTCTAGTAATTAGAGAAATGCGAATTAAAACAACTCTAAGATTTCATCTTACTCCAATTAGAATGGCTATTATCAAGAACACAAAAAATAATAGATGCTGGTGTGGATGTGGGGGAAAAGGCACACTTGTACATTGCTGGTGTTATCACTTATTAAACAAATACATTTATTTAACTCCCTGTTGGAGCAGGGGAAAACTCAGATTTAGCATTTACAATGGTTTTGTTCATGATTTATCCTCCAAAGAGTCACTTGTTGGAAACTTGGTCCTCAGTGTGTCAGTGGGAACTTTAAGAGGTGGGGCCTAGTGGGATAGGGCGTTAGCTCACTGAGGGCACTGCTAACTCAGGTAGTTCTCTGATTTGGTTCTTGTAAAAGCAAATTATTGTAAGAGCAAACCAGATCCCTGAATGGCTTTTTGGCTTCCATCTGGCAATGTGATCTCTCACTCCCACACACAATACCATCTGCCACTAGGATCTCACCAGAGGTCAGATCCATGGGGCCATCCAATTTGTACTTTCAGCCCTCATAACTGTTAACTAAATCAACCTCTTTTCTTTATATACAGCTTTAAGTATTTTGTTTTAGCAACACAAAATGGACTGTCAAAGTGTCATAGAATTTTTAAAATTTTTTTTCTTTTCTTTTTCTTTCTTTCTTCTTTTTTTGAAGATGGAGTTTCAATACATTGTCCAGGTTAGCCTGAAACTTGTGAGCTCCAGTGATGTTCCAACTTCAGCCTCCTGAACAGCCAGGACTACCAGAGAGAATCACTACACCTGGCTTAATTTTACAAATATTTTCACTCTCATAACTATTAAATCTGAATTATCTTTTAATTTTAGAGATGGACAGATTTGAGACCTCGGAGAACTTTGGCTAATCTGGCTATAATCTATTCAATAGATCTGTGGCCTTTAACTCTCAAGGTCGGCTTCATGAGGTCAAGATAAGTCCAGTGCATGCAAGCACAGAACTCTCACTCATGGCACCTGAGAGCCTCCTGCCTTCGAGAAAATTAAACAAAGTCCTCTTCTTCCCTCACCCTAGGTATCCTCTTACCTCCAGTCTAGGAGGGGCAGGCTCTGGAAAGCCATTTGTGGGGGGACATCAGAATAGCCTTTGTGCAGTTGTCACAGAATATTTCATTTGAAGAAGGGTTTGCTTTTTAAGTACATTTGTAAACCAATGCATGGGATTGTTCTGTCTCTCTTGAATTAATGGTAGGGTGTGCAGAGTTAAGGAAATACATCAAGATACTTTGGACTACTGTCTACATCATTTTCGACCCTATGTATTTCATGATGAAGAGGCTTCTGGGTGTGACCTTCAGGTACAAAATAAGTGAAAGATAAGGATCTACTCTAAGGATGTCTTACCTCACCATTTAAAAATTTGCTTTGAAAGTTTACCTTTAGGTTCTTGAGGAAAGTCTCAGCATGTTGAAGAGAGCCCTTAATAATAAAGGTGATCATCCCTGGGCAACCTGTGCACTGACGCTTTGCCAACTCATGCTGTGGATGGGAGGGCAAACCTGTAATCACAAGGTATAATAAAAAGTCTTATTTTAGAGTCAAACATAATTTCAAAGGGAAAAAAATTTCACCGTCCACTTAGTAAACTGCAAACAAGCGTTAACGCCATGTTCACATCTGACTACTCTTCTGGCCGCCGTCCACCTCTCCAGCTTTGCACTGACATACGTCTTTCTGCCCTACCTACGCTCTAGTCACACCAGCCCTCTCCACACCAGCAGCACTGAACTCCCTTTCGTCTTGAGACCTTTGTACATACTGTCACTTTAAACTGGACTCCCCTATGTAATTACATCCTTCTGCAATTTCTTGCTTAATATCTGTCTTATCCACCAAACTAGCTCCATGAGGGCAAATCCATTTTTTTTTTTTTTTTTTTTTTTTTGGTGGTGCTGGGCACTCTACCAACTGAGCTATCTCACCAATCCCAATCCATTTCTTTTTAATAACTGGATCCCATTTCTTAGCACAAATCCTGGACCATAGTTGGGAATTTAAAAGCATTTTTCAACTGAATCTGAAATACCTTTTCCATGCCCTTTAAAAAAATGCTACCCATTTTGGGGGACATAATTCTTCTCCCTCCTTTCATTCAAGATGTACACCATCAACCATTCTATATAAAACTACAGAGGGGACATTTAATCTCATATATATATTTCTTCCTTGGACTATCTGTCCTTGAGGACAGAATCTGAACTATCCCGTATACCCATGACTACACTGCTAGAGGACTCAAAAATATCTTATAGAAACTCTTTACTTAACAATACCACAGTTTAAAATCTGGTAAAATGAATTCAAAGATGACATTGTGTCAATCCAACATGAGCTTTTCTAGATGCTGAAAAGGGTAAAGGAATTCAGGGGAAAAAAAGTAAGAAAGTCTCAGGGGAATTTTGGTTCATAAGCATCAAGACTGAGTGGAACAAAATTCTATCAGATTAAAATTAAACTGAGCTAGTGCTGAAGACTATCCTGCCAAGTTTATGAACAAATCAATGAAAAAAGTATAATATTGTGATCTTGGAATAGGTACACACAAGCCCTAAAGCTAAAGACCATAGCAGAACCATCTAGTATGTACGACTAATTTCTTAACACCCAAGCATCACTAGACTACGTCTAGTGGCCAGAGGTCATGTCTGTCAACTCCCTACCATACCCACCACAAGCCTGACATGGCAGTGTTCAATAATAACAAACAACACAAACATATATGCATGCACCTAACTTACAAACAACGGCTACATAAACAGGGTGCTAGTTCCAGCATAAACATAGAAACCAGATTCACATACCAGGATAAATAACTTTTTCTACCCGGGGATTAGATTCTAGGAATTGGGCAACAGCCATTCCATTTTTGAAATGCTTCTCCATTCGGATTTGCAGAGTCTTAAGGCCTCGATTGCAGAGGTAACAGTCCATAGGAGATGGAACTGCTCCAAGAGCTAAAATGAACACAACTTAGATTAGCATGAAAGTGGGGTAGGGCCCAGAAAATTCTCTTTCCCTACTTTTCATTAGAGTGAATCTAAGAAGCTAACTATGAAGCTCAATTTTTGCATTTTAGGCAGAAAATTGCTATATTAAATTCAGAAGCATGACAATGAAACATAAAATATAGAGAAAGGTGCTTTATACAAGAGGGTAAATAAATATCCTATAAATTAAGTAAAAACAATAATATAAACTTTTTAAAATATAAAGATAAATTCCTGTGATTTTAATAACATGATATACTGTACATTGTTTACCCTTACATTACTTTGAAAAGTTATTACAACATATAGAAAAAATGGTTCAACTGTAATTTTTACCAAACATTCTACCAATATCCTCTTTAGGCTTCATATAAAACAGCCTCTGATATCATATGCTTACAGATTACACACTTCACTCCTATTTTTTACAAATAAAAGGCCATTTATCAAATAACTTGGCTTCTCTCTTCAGTGCCCCCTTTTGCCTATTTCCTAGAAGGGCAATTTTATTCCTAATTATATATGCATCTCTCAAACTAACATGGTTAAACCCTCATCCATACTTGAGATATACTAAATACTATTCAACAGGAATTGGGGTTTAGACCTATCTGTTGAAAACTATAAGTGTATACATGAATATTATTTAAAATTAACCACCATTCCATATAAAAGGTGTAAAACATGAAATCCAACATTTCAACTATTTTCTTTTGTTTTTGTTTTAAAGAAAATAAAATCCATTAACTCTTGAAACTAAAATTCACTTGGGCTTTAAAAAATTATGATTAAAATTAACACGGCTATGAAAATAACAAAACTCATTCCTTGTATCCTGTCATAAAGTCATACTATACTATAACTATAGTATTTTTATAATCCCATTTTTCCTACTTTCCTCTAACAATCAGAATTTTTTCTAAATGTTTTACAACATTTCATGGAAATGCAAACAAATATCAAACATAGTCACTAATAGCTTACAAGGAAAGTCAGGCTTTTTTTTTTTTTTCTTTTTGGTACCAGATATTGAACCCAGGGCTACTTAACCACCAAGTCACATTCCCCGCCCTGTTTTCATATTTTATCATATCAACGACAGGGTCTCACTGAGTTGCTTAGGGTCTCACTAAATTGCTGAGGCTGGATTTGAACTCAAGATCCTCCTACCTCAGCCTCCCAAGTCACTGGAATGACAGGTGTGTGCTACAGTGCCCAGTTCAAGATTTTTAATACTTACCATTTTGCAAGAAACGAAGTCTATTATGGAGGTCTTCAGAATTAACAGACACTAAGCCCATTACAACATCACTGTGGCCTAAGACAAACCCAAAAAGTTTACATTAAAAATAATTTATGTCTACTTTTTATTTTATAATTTCCAAAATATAATTTTTCCTTAAAAAAACTCTCAGGGTTTTGTCCTATAAAATAAAAATACTTATTTTCAATCTGCAAGCAGGATAAAAGTATAATTTTATATAGTAAATTTTAACCCTTTCTTCATGAATCACAAGCATAGTTTTGTCTGTATAAATGAAATCCTATATTTTAGCAAAACTTTTTTTTACTTTCTACAGAAGTCACAGATAAAATCTACATAATAGTAGAAAAAACAGAGATGCTATTTTCATCTGCTACTGAAAATGAACTATCAAGTGTCATCTGCTTATCTTACCATTCATATATTTTGTTGCAGAATACATACAAATATCAGCTCCCAGAGCCAAAGGCCGCTGAAAGAAACAGGAAGTATGGGTTTTTTAAATGAGAAACCATTTGAACATATTGTCTATTTACAATTGTTAATCCCAGTCTCATTCTAATCAGTACTAACTTTGTGAAAACATGTATACCTTAAAATTTTCTAGGATCTATGATATTATATTTTGTCTTTGATTCATTCATACCAAATAAACATGAAATGGAACCTGAAAGCATAAGTTCCCTGCTAATAGCAGATAGACTCAGGGCAGCCTGTTTCTTCATAGCAGTTGCTGACTAGCCCTTAAATTTATTACCTATAGTACAGACATTAACATTTTATGACTCATTAAACACATAAATAGTTTAGATAGGAATTCAGCAATTTTTATATCAAGTAAATATAAACTAATCTAGTTAGATTTTTAACCAGTAAAACCTTGTGAGATATTCTGTGGTTATTGACACTTACTTTGTCATGATCTTGACTCCTAATTATTCTTTTATTATACCAGTTTTGCCAAATAGAAAGTCACTTATAAAGAAATTTCTTTGAATTTTCATGTGGCTAAGTTGGATACAAATTAATCATTTAGTCTTAAATGTCTTTTTTTATAGTTAAAATTATAATGAACTTACTACCATACAATACATTATCAACACCTTTCCATGTACATTTTCTTTAACGTAAAAGCGTATGCATGTGTTTTGACCTTACTAGAGTTGTTTGATGTTTGGGAGGTATCATTATGGTTAGTTATGGGACTTTTTCATTTAAAGTGATTGAAAAAAAGGATGCAAGGTATCACTCAAAACATTCTGTACTTGAGTTTGCTCATCTGTAGAATGATGGGATCAGAAATGATGTTAAGTTCTCTTCTAGCACTGACATTCTGCGATCATCATGGCCAACAGAGAAGGAAAAATAAAAACAAATGCCTAACATTTATTGATCTCATTATGTGCCAAGAACCATGCTAAATCCATTATATAACCCAGTGAAATGCTGTACAAAATACTTTACCTGACCCAATAAAATCAGTATCATTATGGATCTCGTTGAACTTATGAGGAAAAAGGACTAAGAAAATAATTGATTATCTAGATTAAAAAAATAGTAAGTAGAGCCAGGACTCATAGCGAGACTGCCTGACTCCTGAGGTGCTATTCTGAAACTTCACACCAATGTTCATTTTGATTTATTTGAAACTTACAGGATATCCAAAAGACAAAAAGCAAAGAAAGAGAACCTACTCAGTTTTTGTGAAGGTAAGACAGTAAGAGGATCTTTTCAGAAGGAGATTTACTTTATGACACCAGTTTATGTGGCTACCTCAAGATGGTGAAATTTTGACAAATTCTATAATCACTCCAAGTTGCAATGAAGCAAATGCCACTCCTTGACATGAGGAATGTGATGTGGCCTTCAGAAAGGTAGAAAAACTGGACTTATTTTGGTGATTAGTAATAGAAGAAAGAGGGCCAGGCCTCATGAGTAACTTGGGCAGGGTCAGGCTAAAAAAATACAGAGGACATGCCATGACTTAGCCAAATTGATTCCAGGCTGTATTAACGTGTCTACTTTAAGAGGCATATGTGTTGGGATAAACTAATCCAAGACTGAAAATCACCTGTGACACATGATGCCAAGAGATTTTCACTTAGAAACCAATTGTTTACCTGAGGCAGCCAGAGATATATCCTGAACCAAGGGTAGAAGACCCATGAATCTATCTGAATGCAATGCAGCCAGGAAGTATGTTTTGGGAAAGAAAAATAAAATACGGTAGTGACGTCAAATAAAACAGTGAATAACAGGTTTATGCAAACTGCTCAGGCAGCTAGCCAGTCACAGGGAGGTAGCAGTCCAAGTCAATTGCTGGGACGAAAACAGACAGTGGAAAATGTCATAGACAGTGGGAACTTTTAAACAACTGCCTAACTGAGCAGCTGTAGAAAATGATCTGGGGTTTCAGGAAGTCTAAAGGATAAAGAAGAACTACAGGGAGTGTACTAAGTACAATAAGGTGCAATCAGGAAGAGAAGAACAAGGAGAAGGTCACTTGTTACAAGAACAGGAAATAGGTACTCAGAGGAAAGGGAGGGAGAACATGGGGGGAAAAGGCAGGCAGAGAGACCCCAAGATGATACACCAAAAATAATAAAATAGAAGAGAAAGAACAAGGCAGGAGGCCAGAGAAAAATGGGGAGGAATGGAGGATTTATGAAGGATTGTGCTGAAGAAAAGATAAATGAAGAGGGATAAGCAGGGGAAAAAGATAATTTAGAAGGAGTTGCTATGGTCTGGATGTTTGCGTTCCCACAAAAGTACTGTGCTGAAACCTAATCACCAACATGATGGTATTAGGGAAGGAGGCTATGGAAGGTGATTTGAGAGCTCTCTAGGTTCTTTGGCCCTGTGGGGATGAATACAAGAAAGTGGGCTTTCACCATACACTGAATGTGCTAGTGCCTTGCTCTTTGGACTTCCTGGCCTCCAGAACTATGAGAAATAAATTTCTGTTTACAAGTCAACTGGTACAGTATTTTGTGATAGCAGCCCAAACAGACTAAGACAGGAGCACTATAAAACTTATAATATAAAACAGATACAGTAGAAATTTTTAACACAAGTAAGTTAAAGATACACAGGGATAGGCATAATCTATATGATGCTGAGGAAAGAAAAATGAGAAAGATAGGGAGAAGGGTAACATATTGAGATGTCACTGGGTATAGCTTTTCTTTTTATTTAACATTTCTTGGGCTGGGAACATAGCTCAGTGCTAGAACTACTACCTAGCATGCATGAGGCCCTGGTTCATTCCCCAGCATTGCAAAAACAGAGTTTACCCATCCTAAGAGACCCAGAAAGCTCTGAGACAATTCTTTAAAAACACAGGTATAATATAAAGTTTGAACAGATATTAACTAATGGCAGAAAAGATCCAAATTTAATTTTTGCCTAATCAATAACTGCAATTAGATTTCATGAATTCCACAACGATTTTAATGTCAACTATTCCTTCCTTTGCTAACTATAGATATCTATGTGATCTACTTATCAGCCCCAAAATATTTATTTTTATTTACCTGGAAATATGCTGACATAAAAGTGTTATCCACGACCAAAATAATGTCTCCATGCTTATGGACAGTATGTGCACAGGCTTCAATGTCAATCAGCTTCAAATTAGGGTTTGTGGGGGTTTCAATCCAAACCAGCTAAAATAATTTGGTAAATAACAATAATTTGTAAAAATATATATATATATATATAGTACCCAAACATATATCTCATATAACAATTGAGGCGTCTACATTAGATAATGGAAACACATGGACAATGAAGTTGGAAGGCTCAAATCTGAATCTCAGCCTCTCCTACAATTTTTGAAAGGCTAGAGCTAAGTAACTTACCCTCTATCTTAACCTTATGGAGTTGGTGTAAAGATTGAATGAGATAATGTACATCTAAGCAGAAAAAAATACTATTAATTATTACAGTTATTTTCCATGAGAAGGAGAATTATTCCAAAGACATAGTTCAGGGTCTATAAATTTTATTCTCAATAATAAGTAACAGATTCGGTAAAAATACGTTCTAGAGCCAAGCATAGTGAACTATAATCCCAGCTCCTTGAGAGACTGAGGCAGGAAGATCTCAAGCTTGAGACCAAACTGGCCAACGTAGCAAGATCCTATCTCAAAATAAAATAAAAAGGGCTGGGGATATAGCTTAGTGCTTTCCCAACACATGCAAGGCCCTGGGTTCAATCCCTAGTACTGCAAAAGAAAGAAAAAAAAAATACATCCTAGAATTTTCGTTAACAAGAATTATGCAATTCTTACAATGCCAAAGTATCTCTAATACTTAAATAATACCATACACACTAGAAACTATACCAAATAAGTGCCTAAGACTAGAAGATCAGCATGGACTTCAGACTGAAGGAGAACAATGACAGTCACAACAGAAAACCTGGTCACAGCTCACTTAAGAAAGGCAATATATTTACCTGGATATCCCCAAACCTACCATAATTCAGGCATACAATAGATACTTGATAGTCAAGGAAAAGACCAAAGAAGACAATTCTATGTGTTAAACAAGGTGCAACTGTGTAGAATTATATTGTCCATTGTTTTTTTTAAAAGACTGATTCTTTTTTATTATCTATACAAATGAGGTAGAGATCTGGTTTAATAGACTTTCTACTCTGAAACTTCCCTACAGAAAATGTAAAGTAATCAATGCATATTCTATAAAAATCTTCATTTATTTGAATATCTATAAAGATGATTTCTGGGTAAGAATTTTTTATTCCTACAGATAATTAAAAGACAACTAAAAATGAAAAATAAGTAAACAAATAAAAATTAGGTTTTACGTGGACTTTAAAATTCTACTTCAAATGACAAGTCTGATATTTCAGAGGGGAAAATGTATTAATTCAAGTCAGTAAAAAGTCATTATACATAGCTGTGAATGAAACTGAATATACTCATAACTTGCTTTCCTCTCTTAGACTGAACCAGCTCCTTAAATGTCTTTTCTCTCCAATAAGATGAAACACAAGTTCCTTTGAAAATAAGCCTCAAAAAGCTAAAAGCTAAACTCCTGTGTTAAACAACAAAGAAATCATTTGTATGAAAAAGATTTTCGTTTTTTTAGCATCAAATGCCACAAGATCTTGGGTCCAATTCTAACCTTTTAATCCTTAGTAAAAATGTTGAAAAAGGCTGACTTATTATAAAGGACACTGGTCCTTCTTTTATTCACACAGAATATAAATGAGGTCCCAAGAAAGAATATCACATCTGCCATTCATTCAGGCACAAAACACCTTCCGGTAGCACACAAGCTTCCCAGGATGGAGGCTAAAGATTGCTTGTGACCCATTCTCTACTTCTATTATTTGCAGCAAGTATCATTTAGAGCCCTGAAAACCACTGAAAGCCCTGAAAACCAGTGCTTAAGGGTTTATGGTTTGGCAAGCACCTTTTCTTATAATCCAAACTTTGTGATGACTTGTTACCAATACTTACCTTGGTAATTCTTTTAAGCACTGTGTTCTCTTGCATATTTTTTTTTTCTTGCAGTGTTGAAAATGTAACTCAGGGCCTCACACATGATAGGCAACTGTTCTATCATTGTGTTACTTCCCCAGTTCACACACAGAAAAATTTTAATAATTACCACATATCCAGGTACTATTACCAAGCATTTCATGTGCATTATCTCATTTAATTTTCACAACTACCTTGCTATAAAGCAGATACAATTATCTTCATCTTACAAATGAAGAAACAGATTTTTGATAAATAATTTTCCTGAAATAATACACCAACTATGATACAGAATCAGAATTAGAATTCCACTCTAGAATTGTGTATGAATTTCTAATCATTAGGCCACAATGCCTGGGAGATGCCAATCTATGTTAATTTTTTTGATGTTTCAATTGTCTTCTAATAAAATTTTAATTCACTGTACAAATATATTAGCTTTACTTTCAAAGAAAAATTATTGAAATAAAGGACCCCAGTTTGAAAAAAATTTTAATTCAGATTTAAACCATATTCTCTACTAAACTGAAATGTTGAAAACAGGACATCACAGAGAAAACAGACAAAACTGAAAACTAGCTAAGTTACCTTGGTTTCTGGTGTAATTGCTGCCTCTAGCAATTTGGTTTTGGTACAATCAACAAAAGAAATCTTTAATCCAAATTCAGCAGCCACCTTCCTGAAATATCTGTTAGTACCTGAGGCAGGAGAGAATGAGAAAAATGGGAAGAGCATTATATGAAAAAATGTTTGTTTTTTACAGGTATAATTACTTTAAAAATTTAAGGAACTTTCAGTCACCAATAAAAAACCAACTAAAAGCAATGTTAGGTAAGTATTTTGGCAACCCAATATAGCACAGAATATTAAGCTTGGACTTTGGAGGTTCAGAAGTCAGATAAAATATACTTGATACCCACAACAAGGGGTATGAAGCAGAAAATGTTCAAAATATATTTCTCAAAATACCCAATCTCTACTGTTCAAACATTAAGTGACATTGTCCCTGAAACATCAATCTTTTGTAACAATTTCTTCTTAGTACTCAAATCTAAAAGAAATGAACCAAGGTCAATAAAATGTTCAAAATAAATTTTCAATCTGTTTATAGTTTAGTAATAGGAAATAACTAGTTACTATTCTTTGTAATTTCTCAATATTTCTGTTATGTGATTCTAAAAGCTTTAATAGATAAATTTTTTTAAATTAAGGCAAATTAGATTTTGGTAGTTCAAGAAGATAAATCATTCAATTTAGAATAATTTATTTCATAAACACTGTTCTGGATTTGATTTGTTACATATGCAAAATTTTAAGAAAAAGGTGATATCATTGATAGTCAACCAAAAAAAAAGGAAAAAGATGATCAAAGATAACGTATTTTAATGTCATATAGACTGACTAACTAAACTAAACTATTATAAGGACCCAAATTAAACACAAAGTACTGTGCCAATTTCTGAAAGATAAAATGATTATTCAGGGCAAGTCCCTTACTTCAAAGAACTCAGAAATGTAACTTTTTGTTCAACTAGAGGTAGATAAAATGATAATATTCTAGAAGATACCTTTAAATATTTAGAAGCATTTGGAATTATACGTACATTTAAAAAATTCTTTGCTGCTGTTTTTAACATAAAAATCAGTCTTGGTTAAATGTAAGAACAAACCTGTCTTCTTCCCACACCCTGAACCACTTGAACAGTGAACATGAAAGCCCTTGGGAATGACCCATTCTAAGCATGGGCTTCAAGGTGTTGATCTGTGAGACTCCAAAGTAAATGCTAAACACTGGGTAGAGTTTTAAAAACATTTTTTTGATAAAAGAGGTCCATAGATATCAAAAAATTTTTCAAAAAATTCCCTAACGCCAAAAGAAAATAAAAGGGGAGAGGGATGGGTAGAGTTGAATTCTTCAAAGTCACCTGGGTTATAGTTCACTTTCACTGCAGGTAAAAAAAACTAAATGATGCTAGAACACGCTCTCTATAAACATTATCTTCTGCACAGCAAAGGCAAAATTAGGAATATGAAGAGAGAATACACAGAATGCGAGAAAAATCTTTGCTAGATACTTTTTTGACAGAGGATTAATATCTAGAATATAGAAAGAACGCAAAAAACTTTACGCCAAAAAAATCAAATAACCCAATTAATAAATGGGCAAATGAATTAAACAGACACTCAAAAAAAGAAACACAAATGGCCAACAAATACATGAAAAAAATGTTCAACATCATTTAGCAGTTAGGGAAATGCAAATCAAAACTACACAGATTTCATCTCATATCAGTCAGAATGGCAGTCATCAAAAAAGCAAATAATAATAAATGCTGGAGAGGATGTAAAGAAAAAGGAACATTTTTCACACTGTTGGTGGGACTGTAATTTGTACAACCACTACAGAAATCAGTATGGAGTTTCCTCAAGATTCATGGAACCACCATTTGATCCAGCTAACCCACTCCTTAGTATTTATCTGAAAGAACTAAAATCAGCATACTAAAGTGATACAGTCACATCAGTGTTTACAGCAGTGCAACTCACAGTAGCCAAGTTATGGAATCAGCCTGGCAATCATCAACAAATGAACAGATAGGGAAAATATGGTATATATACACGATGGAGTTTTATTTAGCCATAAAGAAAAATGAAATTATGGCATTTCAGGAATATGAATGAAACTAGAGATCACCATTTAAGCGAAATAAGTCAAACTCAGAAGCCCAAGGGTTGTATGTTTTCTCTCATATACAGAAGCTAAAGAGGAAAAAGGAAAAAAAGGTTGGGGTGGGTCTCCTAAAAATCAAAGGCACCAGGGGGTAGGAGGTGGGAGGGAAGGGGGAAATGTTGGACAGTGATATTGGCCAAATTATATTGTTATATTGTGCATTGTGTGCATGTACAAAAATGTAACAGCAAATCCTATCAATATGTATCCCTATCATGCACAAGTAAAAAAAAAAAGTGGAAAAACAAAAACAATCTTTTCTAGATTACAATACGCCTGAAAGTTGATAAAGTCATACATCCTCATTCTAGCAGCTTAAATATAATTTTTATTAAACAATCTCTCAAATTATATCACATATTTTAGCAAATTATATTGTTATATTATTAAATAATTTCTTATTATTAGGTGACACCATATGAGAGGGGTTACCTACCTCCATACACATCATCCATGCAAATAATTTGGTCTCCCGCTTTTAAAAGATGAGTAATAGTCAAAGTGGCTGCTAAACCCGAAGCAAAGGCCAAACCTTAAACAAAAATCAAGTTAGCATAAGCTGAAAAGGCAGATTACAGGTTTAAAAAACACCTACAGTATTTACTTGCAGTACTCTACGTGCTTCTCTCTGCTGAAATATAGTCAGCCACCACCACTGAATCACCAGAGGTCCCCTGATTAATGCCATAACAAATCCCCCTTCCTATTTCAAGAACAAAATGACTTTTAAATTACATATAAATCCATGTATAAACAAATAAATTATATGGAACATATACATAAATTAAATAGACATATATTATAGATAAAATGGTAATATTTTAATAGTCACATTCAGATATTTAGAAGCACTTGGAATTTATATATTTATGTATATAATATGCAGGGAGATACTTTTGTCTTACATCAATTCTAAATTGATTATAACATTTCTAAGAAGCGTTTGAAGGAAATAATTCTTCATAAAAATCTGAGATAGCCGGGCATGGTGGTTCATGCCTGTAATTCCAGCAGTTTAGAAAGCTGAAGCAAGAAGATCAAGAGTTCAAGGTCAGCCTCAGCAATTTAGTGAGGCCTTAAGCAACTCAGTGAGACGCTATCTCTAAATAAAATATTAAAAAGGGCTGGGGATATGGTTCAGTGGTTATGAGTCTCTAGGTACAATCCCCAGTACCAAACAAAAAAAAAAGGAAATCTGAGATAAAAGGCCTTTAGCCAATTAAATAGTTTATAAAATCAAACTAAAATTTCAAACTTGAGAACTAGAGCTAAGATATGATTGATTAAATTAATTAATTATTTATTTATTTACTTATTTATTTTGGGTATTGGAATTGAACTCAGGGGCACTCAACTACTGAGCCACATTTCCAGCTCTATTTTATATTTTATTTAGAGACAGGGTCTCACTGAGTTGCTTAGGGCCTTGGTAAGTTGCTAAGCCTGGCTTTGAACTTGAAATCCTCGTGTCTCAGCCTCCCAAGCTGCTGGGATTACAGGCATATGCCACCACGCCCAGCTCATTCATTAATTTATGAATATGTAATTCAGCTAATATTTTAACAAAACTCTCAGAGATCTGTCTAATAAATTTAATAATGACGGATACATAAGACACTTATTTTCTATTCACTATTCTGTTCTTTTTTATTATAATTTATATGAAGAATACAAAGATGATTTAACAGTAATCCACTCGCCTCATGGGGGAAAAAAAAATAAATCTCAGGGAGGTAATTCCGAGTGTCTAAGAGCATATTTCCAAGAGTTATGGGCTATTGCAGGGCTGGGGTTGTGGCTCAGTGGTAGAGCACTCGCTTAGCAAGTGTGAGGCATGTGTGAGGCACTTTTGATTCTCAGCACCACATATAAATAAGTGAATAAAATAAAGGTTCATCTACACCTGAAAAAAAAAAAAATATATATATATATATAAAGAGTTATTGGCTATTGCAAATAAACCTTGGTGCTGTTCTCAAATACAAGTTGTCAGATAAATGAACCAGAATATAGGAAAGCTTATCTTCTCATAAGTAGAGTTATAAATTTAATTTTTACCTATTTATACTGACTCTTCAGATGAAGAATGTATTCACATGAATACTAACCAAAACTGCTGGCATTTGCCTCTACATATTACCTGATGGTTACACATATGCATATTAGATTAACTGAGACCCCTTAGACAAAGAATTCAATGTCTTAGTAAGACAAGAGTTTTGAACAAGCAAATCTTTATTTCCTTCCAGTTCTATCTTCTGGGTCTCTGTGATTTCTTTGAGACATTTTTAAAGGATTCTAGACTGCTGTGAAATGCAAGTTACTTACTGTACTTGGCCCCATCCAGTGCTGCCACTGCTTTTTCCAAGCACTTCCTTGTGGGATTTCCAGCGCGGCTATATTCAAAACCCTGAAGTAAAGAAATAAGAGTTCATCCAAAGAGTTCTAAGTTTATTATTGGGGCCTAATGGAGATATCTCCACAACTATGGGTTCAACCTACCATTATGACTTTCTATTATTTAGTTAAGATGTCTTGACATTGGACAGAAGTATGACAGTGTCACGGTGGTGTGAAGAAGCTCTGAAGATGGTCGGTCACTCTGGGTTAGAATTAAGCATCTGCCACTCATAAACTGGGTGTTAATAGGTAACATTTCCAAGATTCAGTATAAATTGGGGGGATGGGAGTTAGGATATTCAGTTCACAAAATTGTTTGCAAGAATAAAATAAGAAGGTGCCAACAGCATGTTTCCTGGCACATATTAACATGGTAAGTGGCAATGTGGGGGGTCAGTTTTTAATATTAGTAATATTATTATGTTAGACCCACCTTCTGTATTAATCTGAACTCATGAGGAAAATGAATTACATGAGCCAAGTAAACCTGTATTACAGTATTAATTCTAACCTGTTTTACATTTTCTAAGATATAAGCAATGAACCAGGCACAGTGGCACATGCCTATAATCCCAGCTGCTCTGGAGGCTGAGGTAGGAGGATCACAATTTTGAGGCCAGCCTGAAGAACTTAGCAAGATCCTGTCTCAAAATAAAATAAAAAGAGTTGGGGATATAGCTCAGTGGTAGACCATTTGCCTAGTATGTGAGAGGCCCCGGGTTTGATCCCTAGTATGAAATTAAATAAATAAATAAATGTGAGATAAGTTCTAATTATCAAAAATTAGATTCTATAAGTGCTCAGAGTTCAGATCTTGGTTCTGCAAGAGTAATTCCAAATATAGGTAATAATTCTTGGCAAAGCATCTCCACACAATACTGTTAAAAATTTGCATAATGTTCCTTTTGCACATATGGTGCCACAGAATACATCTCCTTCTGGTTATTTTATTTATTTAATCCTCAGGACCTGCTTTGACGAAAGTGAGGTCAAATATTATAAGACCTAAGAAGCATCAAAACCAGAGTTCAAACCTAGAATTTGAACATTGATTAAGAAACCTATGACTTTTTTTTTTTTTTTTTTTTTTTTATCCAGCTCATATAGCATGTAACAAAAAAAGACCACTCTTCACACCTTTGCTTCTGACTCAGGAGCGTACAGTACTAGCAATAATCATTTTTTAAAGTTTAACTGTGTTGTTTCCTTGTTTTTAATAAACCAAACAAATATATTTTGTGAAGCTCCAAGATGTCATCACACCTCTACAATCACCTGCAGCTGTACCCATCAGATTAAAAAAAAAAAAAAAAAAAAAAAAAAGGAGACCCACACTCCCACACTTTCATTAGTATTCAAGTATTCAAATATTTTCCTTTGTGGGGAAAAGAGGTATATTCTAGGGGCAAATTGCCTCACCCATTCAATGGCTTTTCAAATGTAACTAAAGAATCAGATGCTTCTCATTCTGCTCTCCAAATTTCCTTTAGTGCTCTTAACTGTTTTAAAGATATAAAGCAATCTTATGGATATAACTATCCCTATTTGCTTTCTGAGAACATTTAATTATTAATATACCTGAATGATTAACTTTTGTACTAGGTTCCAAAGCCCAAGCAGTCACTCATGCAGTAAACCTAAACAAGGAACAAACCACATCTTGGAAGAGAAGTTGTGTACACATTTTGATCAAAATACAACTGTTTGTAGTATCCTAAACCAGTTCTAAGTGCCATTAGAACTCTACCTCACAGAACTTTTCTTGTCTCATGTATCACATGAAAGTGGTTTTCAAAGTGTAATTCAGGCTTGGGACCTTCAAAGTTTATTCAACTATTTTCTTTTGAACTTCAGCAATTTCTAAATACCACAAGATACATCTAGTATGCCACCAAAAGTAAATAGGATATGTAATTAACATAGAGTGCTCTAAGTCATTTATGTATGAGGCTGGGTCAGTTCCTTTTCTATAAAAAGCACACAATGCCTGTACAGCCCTCTGACTTGGTTGTTGTGATGAAAAAATAAAAACAATGTAAATGCAAACACATGAACCAAAATACAACTAAGTAATTACTGTGTAGTATACAGCTTCACAAACATTAACAATTTATGTGTAGGTACTATTAGTATCTCCATTTATACAGGATTAACCTGAGGAGTGGATAGGTTAAACAACTTCCTCAAGGTTACCCAGCTCAGAAGAGGTGATGTCAGAACACAAAGCGATGTCATTTGAGTATATGACTTGTCCTCTTAATCACTAAGCTATACTGTTTAAATGATGCAATGAGTTATATTATTACTAGTATTGTTAGAATATGGTACAAGGTAGTCCAGCAACTAAGAAGGATTCCAGAGCACTTAGAATCCCAACTCTACCTCTTATGAACCTTATGCTAGTTGCTCACTATCCCTAAATCTCAACTATTTTATCAGAAAAATGAGAATTTAGACTGGAGTGGTTGTTAGGATTAGAGGATTCACTATATGTAATACACATGATATAAGTATGTATTTGACCCATAGTAGGTAATAGCTGAATATAGCTTTTAGGGATATTCTTAATGCTACATGATTTATTGGGCCCTGATTTTTTTTTCCCCCCAGAACTGGGGATTGATACCAGCGCTGCTCTATCACTGACTTACATCCCCAGCCCTTTATTTTATTTATTCATTTATTTATTTTTCTTTTCAGACAGGGTCTCACTAAATTGCTGGAGCTGGCCTCAAACTTGCCATCCTCTTGCCTCTGCCTCCTGAGTAGCAGCGATTACAGGCGCGCACCACCGCGTCTGGCTAGATCCATAATTTTTTAAAGCTGACTCCTTACCGTATCTAAATGTTTTGCTCTTGGTTATTCAAACCTCATTTTCGAGCTGAAAATTTGTCAAAATCAAATGAATTTCTATTCAAATCTACATGGCAAATTGGGCAAACTGCTCCTTCCAGTCCTATTTATTTAAAAAAAAAAAATTATGATCCCTGGACCAACTAACACAAAGCTTACTACAAAGGACTGCAGAATAGAAACACTTTTTAAATTTAAAAGCCATCTCATTTTTGCCGCCTAGCTCTGCCTGTACCGCCCCCAGATAGTCCCAGCTCACCAAGTGCTGGCCGGGCGCCACTTGCTTGAACGTGGTGGACAGTGAGATGGGGGGCACCACATCCTGGAAATTCCATTGCTCCGGTTCCTGGCCGGCATGGATGGCCTGCGTGGCGAAATGTTGGAAGCTAGGCAGGAAACCGTGCGGGGAGGCGTCTTTTTTCTGCATACTGAACTGTGAAGGAGAAAGTGGGGTAAGTGAGAAAAATCTGACCAGGAAACCGGGCGTCGGGACTGGAGAGAACCAGAAGAAATGAAGCGACAGAGAGATCAAGTACACAGCTGAGCTAAACCCCGGTGCACAAAAGCCCAGCTCCAGCGAGGGATTAGACTTTCCTAGCACGCGAGCACCTGGGGGCGGAGCCAGCACCGCCTAATGAGCGAACGCCCCGACGCAGTCCCCGCTCCCCATTGGCTGGCAGCAGAGGCGTTGCCTGGAGCGTCTCCGTCACCGCCCTCCCGGTGCAGAAAGTGAGGTGAACCGCGCCTGTGGGTCTGCGCGGTGTTGGTCCCTGCGGGTGACATTCCTGAATTCCGGCCCTGGGGAAGCTGCCATGCTGGCTTCTGTGAACCACCCTTAGTTGTGTGACCTCAGGTCGGAAGTTCGTCCAAGACATGAAGAAAGGCTGACTAGGTGTTGAAACTGAGTAACCAGTAAACAGATCACACCAACAACCTGCTCTTACTGCACCGGCTGCCCCCTGACTGACCACCCTTTGTCCTGAGGACGCTGTCGAAAGACCCAAATGATAATATGAAGATTAGTTAGGAAAACAATGACCCAAGTCGCCAAATGTGCAACTTGAATTCTCGTTAATTGTAGACTAAGACCCAGTGCTTATCGTGACTGAAATAGGAGCGAGGGTCAAATTTTTTAGTAGTATCGAAACTACTAGTGAGGACGATGAAGCAGAACTCTGACAGCTTCCTCAAATCTACATACCCTTGAGCTTTTCAAGCATCATTATCTTCTGTTAAAGTCCGCAAGAGAAACTCCCCACTGATGAGAAAGATAATATGGCTTTGTGAAAAGTATATTGGAACCTCAAATCCTTACGCAAAATGCTTTCGTTGTTACAAAATTAACAGCAACACCCTGGTAGAACAAAGAAAGCAGTCGTGTCAGAATTTACCTCTCACCTGCATCCAGGGCCAGACTCTCACTGAGATCAGTCCTTAAAAACAACAAAATTTTTTCTTGTTTCTACCAAAAATACAGTCTTGACCTACTTACTATTGTGACTGTTTTCTGGAACTAGGGAATTTAGAAATATTTATGTTCCTGTGACTTATTAGCTAAAGAACTGAAATTTTATCAAACTAATTAAGAAAGAAAGAAATAAGGAATAAACAGCTATTAAAAATTTACAGTTTCAAAGAAAGATGTGAAGAGCAGGAATGAGTCAAATGGTTTTAAATTAACTTCAGGGACACTTACCCATTAAGGAGTAGAGGGGCAATACTAAGGGTGTATGAGTTTTTGAGGCCTACCTAAATTTTTAAGCCTGGGGAAAACTGAAGAGATTCCAAAAGACAGGTAGATATTGATACATATTTAATTAATAATTTTCTTTAAAAAATATAACTTTATCAACTGCAATGTATTTCGTGTGTGTGTGTGTGTGTGTATTTTATATGATATGATGTGGTACTGGAGGGCCTAAAACAATCCCATTAGTTCCCTAAGTTGCATATGGACATTTTATTTAGTGTAATTGTTATAAATGATTCTCTTTTTTTTGTTTTTGTGTTTCTGTTTTTTGGTTTTCCGGTTTTAGGTTTTATTTGTTTTGAAATAAAGGCACAGTGTAACCCCCTCTTTTTTTTTTTTTTTTTTTTGAGATTACTTTTTCTCTATTGTAAAAAAGTTTCAATTAAGCAATTTATTTAGGAAAAATTTTTCAAACGATAGCCACTATAAATACAGAAAATGCTATATAGTTTGGGGTGTGTGCTAATTTTTCATGTAAGTTAGCTTGTAAACCACATGACAATATCATAATACTGAAAAACTTCCTCTTGGGAATGAGATTCAGCAGGGACAGATAATTTACATTAAGTGGAGGACTCATTTTTTAAAAAAAGTCTTTACTCTGTAATCCTTTTATAAAAAGAGCACATTATTACTTTTATAATAAATACATCTTAAGCTCTATGAAAATAGCACCATACTTCTTGTGCATGTGCACAGAGACCTCTATTGCTCCCATTAAAGACAGGCTTGGATAAAGCTACTGAATGGCAACAATGGCAAAGTATGGACCTGGGAGGGATGTTCATATAATATTATCACCATCATTAATTATTATTGGGTTGTTTTGGTTTTTGGTACCAGGGCTTGAACCCAGAGGGGCTTAGCCACTGAGCCACATCCTCAGCCCTTCTTATTTTTTATTTTGAGACAAGTCTGCCTAAGTTGCTTAGGGCCTTGCTAAGTTGCTGATGCTGGCCTCAAACTTGTGGTCCTACTGCCTCAGCCCCCCAAGTTTCTGGAATTCAGGTGTGCACCACTGCACCTGGCTTATCATTAGTATTGTCAAGCATAGGTATAGCCATTTGATCTCTTTTGCTTTAACTCAAAGGACAAATATTTTGCTCTTCCTTTGGTTTTTGCCAATGAAATGATGAGAATTATGAAGGGAATTTTGGAAGGAGGAGGAAGAAGACAACATTGCAACACAAGTTCTTCATTTGGGTATTTGTAGATTGCTACCATGGGCTGAGACCTTCCAAAGAGCTCTTATCACTTCAACCTTTACTTGCCAGTTTAAACTATTTTTTTAAATGACAACAAAAAGAAACTGAATATGACTTTGATAGAATATAATTCAAAATGGCATATCTTGAGAATAAAAATGTTTAAGAACTGTTAATCAAACTTAAATTTCATTTTGAGACCAGAGAGCAAATTTCTAGCACCCTTACATTATTTTAATAATAGATGCAAAAAGACAAGTGATGTTGTAACAGTATTCCACTTTATGCTTTGAATATAACCCTTGCTACTCTGCCACTGCAACTTATTTTTAAAATAGACGTTTCTTTCTCTTCCTCTCTCCCTGCTCCTCCCTAATCTCTCCCCATCCCTAATCTCAGGGGAAACAGGATTACCTTTCTTCCCCATTTTGGGCAGACTTATCTGTCCTTGAGTACACACCCACCATAGGAATGGAGTAATCCAGACTTTGGGGATGATACCAGAAGATCTCAGAAATAACTGTCTCCCAGATTAACAAGTGAGGTTAAACTCAACAGAGAGCACGTAGAATGTAGCCTTTGAGTCACCCCTTTAAAAGCCACCTGTTCCTGCTGATGGGCAGAATCACAGACTTTGGGACAGGAGTATCCTGTGTTTCTCCTTAGCTAGCAAAGCAATAAACCTTTTTCCTTTTTTTTCAAAACCATGCCCTCATTGTTGGATTGGCATCAGGACAAGGACCAAGCTTATGGCAACAATGTTCATAATGAACATATAGAGTGAATGAATACTTAGGTCAGGAATTGAACACAGACTTTCAGATATTTGGGATGAAAAAGTAATCCCCAAATCTTCGAGGTATATACCAAAATGATGTAAAAGGAGCCAAATATGACTTGAAAACAACATAGTACTGACTCAGGAATTTGGGGGTAACAGTTAAGCAGCTGAATTTTGGAGTCAGAATGCTTGGGTTTGAAATTCAACTTTAGCATCTGCTATCTCTGTGACCTTGGTGGGGGCGATTTACTTGACCCCTGTAAGTCTAAGTTTCCTCTCTTAGAAATTGTGCAAAATAATCCTACTTGGCAGTTCTCGAAAATAGTCTTTAGGAAGTTGATGGCAGACCAGGAAAGGGTATGGAGCCAACAGATTTAGTGGGAAGCACTTAGGGCAGAGATCCACTTTTGACATTTTGCCCCAAGATGCTAATATTTTCAGTATCTGTGCAGTACACTATGCAGAGGCCACGTGATTTAATGGAGAAAGTAGGCAACATTTTTGGACTACTCATAAACTGGCACAGAGATAAGACATGAGGATGATATTTGATTTAACTATCCAGATACGCAGAAGCTTTCCTCAGCTACTAATGAATAAGGTAGGCATTGAAAAACTCTTGTCTGGCCAACAATCTTGCATCATAAAGAAAAAATTTTTTGTCTTTTTTTATTTTTACAGACTGCATTTTGATTCATTGTACACAAATGGGGTACAACTTTTAATTTCTATGGTTGTACACAATGTAGATTCACACCATTCATGTAATCATACATATACATAGAGTAATAGTGTGTGTTTCATTCTACTGTCTTTCTGTCCTCCGCCCCTTCCACCTCTTTTTCCTCTATACCATCCAAAGTTCCTTCATTCTTTTCTTCTCCCCACCACCTCCCCTCATTATATATTGTCATGCACTTATCAGAGAAAACATCCAGCCTTTGGTTTTTTGGGCTTGGCCTATTTCACTTAGCATGATATTTTCTAACTTCATCCATTTACCTGCAAATGCCACAATTTTTTCTTCTTTATGGCTGAATAATATTCCATTGTGTATATATACCACAGCTTCTCTATCCATTCATCTGTTGAAGGGCATCTAGGTTGGTTCCACAATCTAGCTATTGTGAACTGAGCTGCTATGAACATTGATGTGGCTGCATCACTGTAGTATGCTGATTTTAAGTCCTTTGGGTATAAACCAAGGAGTGTGATAGCTGAGTCAAATGGTGGGTCCATTCCAAGTTTTCTGAGGAATCTCCACACTGCTTTCCAGAGTGGTTGCACCAATTTGCAACTCCACCAGCAATGTATGAGCGTGCCTTTTTCCCGACAGCCACGCCAACACTTATATTGCTTGTGTTCTTGATAATAGCCAAGGAAAATATTTTTGAGGTGCAATGCTCTATGTTTTGGAACTATCTGGCTCACTACAGGACATCCAACCTCCCTAGTGGTTAGTGACACATCCCCACATATTTCCAAATACAGAGTCAACCCTAGTTGAGAAGCCTTCAGCAATTCGGGAGACTGAGGCAAGAGGATCACAAGTTCAAAGCCAGTCTCAACAACTTAGTGAGATCCTAAGCAATTTAGCAAGATCCTGTCTCAAAATTAAAAAAAAAAAAAAATGCTGGGGATGTGGCTCAAAGATTAACCAACCCTTGGTTCAATCCCTGCTAACAACAACAAAAAAAAAAGCCAACATCATTGAACTGTATTCTTCAGCTTTTATTCATCCACAAATAGTTGCTCCATTTCAATTTTGTGCAAGCATAATGGTTTGTCTTGGCTTAAGTTCTTTAGCCTTCTCTAGTTCTTCATTGCCACCATTCTGCTACCAGAAAGCACTTTGAAAACTAAAGTGCAAATTAATTGTGATTCAACCTGCTTTAAAACTCTTCAGTGATTTGCTTAAGGTAAAGTTCACAATTCTTTTGCCTACAACCCAAAACCCTCCATGATCTTGCCCTTCCCTACTCTTCTTCAGTCACATCATGCTCCGTTCATTGGCATGTGAACATGCCAACACCCTTTCATTATTATGATTCTTTACATCTTGTCATCCTGGAATCACTTTCTCCCTTCCTGTGGATGAACCATTCATCTGGTTCTCTACATCTCTAGTTCTACTTTTCTGGAAATTTTTATCTGAAACCACTATCCCCAGAGCTGGTTTCCCTCCCACAAATATGGGCTTCTTCACTTTTACTGTGTTCAATTCCTAAGTTATGTGTTCCTGGCAGAAGGGAGGAAATTTTTCTTAGTGTCACTAGCACTGAAAGAACGAGGCGACACCAACTGCCAGTCCACCTGAGAAGTTCCACTTCATTCAGAGAATACACGCACTTTTATAGAGTGGAGAGAAGTCTCATAGGCCAGGGTATGGGACTGGGCGGTAGGTGATTGGGCAAGCTTTGTTGCTAAGGGATTGAGGCAGGGTGGTGCAGAGTGATTGGGTGCGGGCCGCCCTGTAGGAAACTGACACTCTGGAAGAGAAGCAGAATATGCGCCATATTGCCAAGGTGTGGTTCCAAGGGAGGGGGGCGGCTTTTGCAGCTGCTTGTGGGGGGTTATGCCTTATAAGCACCTAGCTCTGTATCTGACACATAGAAAATGCTCAATAATTATTTGCTAAATGACTGAACAAATATCATGCAATCAAGACAATATCAAGACTTAGTCTTTATCCTCAAAAACTCTAAAAAATAGATTGAAGCACATCAATACTGCCATATTATTTACTGCATTTTTGCCTTTAAATAAAGCTAACTTTTTAAAAATAAGAAAACCTTGTTCATCAATGAATTATAAATGAGACTATTATAGCAAATATGTAAATATATCCATAGACCCTTTGAAACCCCTTGTGTGATTTTCCTTAACCATAAATCTGACCATAGGAAGAAATGAATATAAAAAGATAGAGATACTTGTTAAAAAGCAAGTGATAATGGGAAAGTAGAAAACACAAGCTAAGAGAAAAGAAAGCAGAAGGCATTATAATACCAGACCTTAAAATACACTACAGAGCTATAGTAACAAAAATGGCATGGTATTGGCATCAAAACAGACATGAAGACCTATGGAACAGAATAGAAGACACAGAGACAAACCCACATAAATATAGTTATCTCATATTAGCTGAAGGTGCCATAAGACCTACATTGGAGAAAAAATAGCCTCTTCAACAAATGATGCTGGGCAAACTGGAAATCCACTTGTAGCAGAATGAAAATTAAACCCCTACCTCTCAACATGCACAAAACTGTACTCAAAGAGGAGCAAGGACCTAGGAGGAAAAACAAACAAACAAAAAGGACCTAGGCATTAGACCAGAGACCCTGCACCTACTAGAAGAAAGTGTAAGCCCAACTTTTCATCATGTCAGCTTAGTAACTGACTTTATCAACAAGACTCCTAAAGTGTAAGAAGTAAAATCAAGAAGCAATAAATGAGATGGATTCAAACCGAAAGGCTTCTTCACAGCAAAGTAAACAATAAACAGCATGAAGATAGAGCCTATAGAATAGGAGAAAATCTTTGCCACTTGCACATCAGATAGAGCATTAATCTCCAGAATATTTGAAGAACTCAAAAAATTTAACACCAAAAAACCCTAATAACCCAATCAATAAATGGGCAAAGGAAATGAATAAGCAAGTCACAGAAGAAAAAATATGAATGGTCAACAAATATATGAAAAAAATTTCAACCTTTCTATCAATTAGAGAAAGGCAAATTAAAACTACACTGTGATTCCATCTCACTCCAATCAGAATGGCAATTATCAAGAATACAAGTAACGATAAATGTAGGTGAGGATGTGGGGGAAAGGTACAATCATATATTGCTCGTGGAACTGCAAATTGGTGCAACCACTCTGGAAAGCACTGTGGAGATTCTTCAGAAAACTTATAATGGAAACACCATTTGACCCAGTTATCCCACTCCTTGGTATGTACCCAAAGGACTTGAAATCAGCATACTATAGTGACACAGCCACATCAATGTTTATAGCAGCTCAATTCACAGTAGTCAAGCGATGGAACTAACCTAGATGCCCTTCAACAGATGAATGAATCAAGAAACTGTGGTATATGTACCCAATGAAATATAACTCAGTCATAAAAAAAATGAAATTATGGCATATGCTGGAAAATGAATGGATCTAGAGACTATTATGCTAAGTGAAGTAAATCAATTCCCAAAAACAAAGGAAGAGGAAGGGGGAGGGGGAGGGAGGGGAAGAGAGGAAGAAGGAGAGGGAGAGGTGAAAGTCTGGTAAGACCTTATTTCCTGACTAGATAGCTCTTTCCTACTTGTCCTCCATTGGTAGAAGGTGCTAGCTAGCTCTGAGTCTTTTATATAAGGGCACTAATCTCTATCACAAGGTTCAACTCTCATAACTTAATCAACTCCCGAGGGTTCCACCTTCTAATTCCAACATTTTGGGGGGTTAGGATTATAGCATATGAAATGAAGGGAGACACATCATTCAAGCCATAGTACCCCATAAGAGTCACACCTTAGTAGTGAACTACCCCAGACAGAGTAAAGGGTAACTTATGCCTATCCTAACAAAGTCAAAGACAACCTTAAAAGCAGTGAGCTGGTGGAGTGAGGGTGATCTGGCTGCAACATCTGTCACCCCATTGATCGCCAGGGTTGATTTGACTGATCAGGCTGGTTAAGTTGGTGTCCCTGTTACTCATTACTGGATATGTTGCTGAAACTTAGTTCTTGACCCTGATGCCAATCCAATAACGAGGACATGGTTTTGAGAAAAAGGAAACAGGTTTATAGCTTTCCTAGCAAAGGAGAAACACAGGGGACTCCTGTCCCAAAGGCTGTGATTCTGGAGTTTTTAAAGAGGTGCCTCCAAGACCACATTCCACATATTCTCTGTTGGAGTTGTAACTTCACTTGCTAATTTGGGAGACAGTTATTTCTGAGATCTTCTGGTATCATTCCCAAAGTCTGGATTACTCCATTCCTATGGTGGGTGTGTACTCAAGGACAGATAACTCTGCCCAAAGTGGGGAAGAAAGGTAATCCTGTTTCCCCTGAGATTAGGGATGGGGAGAGATTAGGGAGGAACAACATGTCTATTTTAAAAATAAGTTGCAGTGGCAGAGCAGCAAGGGTCATATTCAAAGCACAAAGTGGAGCGCTGTTATAGATTGGCATCAGGACAAGGACCAGGCTTTTGGTAACAGAATCCACACTGTTTTCCAGAGTGGTTGTACTAATCTGCAGTCCCACCAACAATGTACAAGTGTTCCTTTCTCCCTGCAACCTCTCCAGCATTTATCGTTTTTCCTATACTTATCATTGCCATTCTGACTGGAGTGAGATGGAATCTTAGTATAGTTTTCATTTGCATTTCCCTGATTGCTAGAGATATTGAACGTTTTTTTTCATATATTTGTTGGTCATTTGTGTTTCTTAGTTTCTGTTTGGTTCTTTTGCCTACTTATTGACTTGGTGGTTATTATTATTATTATTATTATTATTATTTTATTTTTTGGTGTTTTTTTAGTTCTTTGTATATTCTGCATATCAATCCCCTATCAGAGAAGTGGCTGGTCAAGATTTTCTCCCATTCTGTAGGCTCTCTTCATACTTTTAGTTGCTTCCTTTGCTGTGCAGAAGCTTTTTAGTTTGATGTCAACACACTCATTGATTCCTGGTTTTGTTTCTTTTGCTTTTTGATTTCCACTTCTAATTCCCAACCATATGTTTCTCCTGAGCCAAATCAGCACAGGAGGCTTACATGAAGCTAGAAGCAAGACAGAAGCAAACATCATCCCCTAGTGAGAGTACCAGGTCCTCTGACCTCCCTGTCCAGTGACTGGGAGAGTACAGGGATACAGGATGTGTGAGGGGCAATAGAGATCATAGAGGTGGCAAGGCTTCATCAGGGACTGGCAGATGAAGTCCACGCAGGCAGAGATCATTCTGATTTTAGTCTATCTGTGGCATTGCTATGTATCAAGCTGCCATTATAGCCAGACCTAAGACCCAACAAAGAAAGATAAAATTCATTCGAGGTACATAAAGTTCCTCCTAAAATGTCTTAGAGGCTTTGCAACTCTAAAATTTGTATGCAGAGGGTTTATTTAGGAAGTGTTAGCACAAAAAGACCGGGCAGGACACAAACCTCACGAATCATCTCAGCTGTTTATTTGGGGGGTGCAGGGATGAAATGGCACCCATGAACCCACTTTCCTGGTGGAAAATGAGTCACTGAACAAAAAAAAAGAGACTGGGTTTATATAGGTTATTTTGAGGGGTGGTCTAGTGACCGTATCAGTGTCCTTAGGCACTTGGGAATTTGAGCTTTCTTTGGTCAAGGTCTGTGGGCAACATCTGGAGAGGATTTACCATGGAGGGGATTAAAGCCTCCTAGAGACTGTTTCTTTCTTTCTTTCTTTTTTTTTTTTTTTTACCAGATAATCTTCTTTATTTTTTTTTAATTAAAAATCATAAATTTACATAGGGCAATGTTGTTTGATTCATTCTGTTATTTTTTCCCTTCCCCCCTCCCCTCCCACCCCTCTTTTCCCTCTATACATTCCTTTCTTCCTCCATTCTTACCACCCTCCTTATCCCTAACCCTAAACCTAACCCTAACCCTAACGCTAACCCCTCCTACCCCCCATTATATGTCCTCATCCGCTTATCAGCGAGATCATTCGTCCTTTAGTTTTTTGAGATTGGCTTATCTCACTTAGCATGATATCCTCCAATTTCATCCATTTGCCTGCAAATGCCATAATTTTGTCATTCCTCATGGCGGAGTAATATTCCATTGTATATATATGCCACAGTTTCTTTATCCATTCATCAACTGAAGGGCATCTAGGTTGGTTCCACAATCTGGCTATGGTGAATTGAGCAGCTATGAACATTGTTGTGGCTGTATCTCTGTAGTATGCTGATTTTAAGTCCTTTGGGTATAGGCCAAGGAGTGGGATAGCTGGGTCAAATGGTGGTTCCATTCCAAGTTTTCTAAGGAATCTCCACACTGCTTTCCAGAGTGGCTGCACTAATTTGCAGCCCCACCAGCAATGTATGAGTGTACCTTTTTCCCCACGTCCTCGCCAACAGAGACTGTTTCTTTAAGGGTGATAGAACACCTCCTCCCTGTCTGCAGCAGGCGCCTGGAAAACATTTGTCTTGGGAGATGAAGGCTGTCAGTGCATGGCCTTCTTCTTCACTCCCTTTCTCTCAGGTCTCATTATCTTGGGATTTCTCATTCTACATATCCATTAGGGAGAACTCTTGGGAACAACTGTTGTTCCCAAGAAAAAATTAGGCAAAAGGAAAAGTTGACCTGCACTGTGAGGGCCACGGAGATTTAACAGTAGTCCTGGGACACTCAGGACCTGAAATGGTCTTTCACAATTGTCCTGTCTTGAGGCAAAGGGGACAGATAGGGCTTTTACACACCCCTCCCTCTCACATACCAGTAGGTAGATGAAAGCTATCCTCACAGAGTCTGGTCATGTCCTTGGGTGTGGTGGCTCTGTTCAACTAGAGACAATTTCAAAAGAGACTTAACCTGTGAATCATCAGCTTCCAATACAAATAGCTTCTAGGGAAATAAGTACCTAAGTCTAATGGGGGACACTGATGGCACATCCAACATCTACCTGGGGCCTGGGAGCTAAGGAAAGTTAGAGGAGATTGATCAAAAGAATGGAAACTTAGTGAAAGACAACTGCTAGAGAAGCAAGACATCAACCTTAATGATAGCATTATAACTATAAATGTGAGAGAGGTTACAATAATTAAAAGAATATCAGAAGTAACTATGACGACCTATTTGATAACAGAAGAAATGCATAATATTTTAGCAAAATAAGCATTATCAAAATTGATTTAAGGGTGGGAGTGGGTGGGGGTAGGAAAGATGGTGGAATGAGGCAGACATCATTACCCTATGTACATGTATGATTACATGAATGGTGTGAATCTACATTGTGCACAACTATAGAACTGAAAAGCTGTACCCCATTAGTGTACAATGAATCAAAATGCAGTCTGTAAAAATTTTTATAAAATGGGGGTGGCCCCAACCGTGAGAACCAAGGACTGGCAGTCTACTGAACAAGCTTCCAAAATGATGCCCACACCAGTTATCCTGTTGAAAGAAGGTACTGATAGCTCCCAAGGCATCCCTCAGTTTGGGAGCAAGATCAGTGCCTGCCAGGTGATCGCTGAGGCTGTAAGAACCACCCTAGGTCCTCTCAGCATGGACAAACTTATTGTAGATGGCCGAGGCAAAGCAACAATTTCCAATGATGGGAACTACTTGATGTTGTCCATCCCGCAGCAAAGACTTTAGTGGACATTGCCAAGTCTCAAGATGCTGAGGTTGCTGATGGCACCACTTTAGTGACCCTGTGGGTTGCAGAGTTTCTGAAGTAGGTGAAACCATATGTGAAGGAAGATTTGCACCCACAGATCATCATCCGAGCTTTCCGCACAGCCGCCCAGTTGACAGTTAACAAGATCAAAGAGATTGCTGTGACCGTGAAGAAGCAAGATAAAGGGGAGCAGAGGAAGCTGCTAGAAAAGTGTGCCATGACGGCTCTGAGCTCCAAGATGACCTCCCAACAGAAAGCCTTCTTTGCTAAGATGGTGGTTGATGCTGTGATGATGCTCGATGATTTGCTGTAGCTTAAAATGATTATAATCAAGAAGGTACAGGGTGGAGCCCTAGAGGAATCTCAGCTGGTGGCTGGTGTTGCATTCAAGACTTTCTCTTCTGCTGGCTTTGAAATGCAACCCAAAAAGTACCATGACCCCACGATTCCCCTTTTAAATGTTGAACTTGAGCTGAAAGCTGAGAAAGACAATGTTGAAGTCAGGGTCCACACAGTGGAGGATTATCAGGCCATTGTTGATGCTGAATGGAATACTCTCTATGACAAGTTAGAGAAGATCCATCGTTCTGGAGCCAGAATCATCTTGTCCAAACTCCCCTTTGGGGATGTGGCCACCTAGTACTTTGTTGATAGGGACATGTTCTATGCCAGCCGTGTACCTGAGGAGGATCTGAAGAGGACCATGATGGCCTGTGGAGGCTCTATCCAGACCAGTGTGGATGCTTTGTCAGCAGATGTGCTGGGCGACTGCCAGATGTTTGAAGAGACCCAGATTGGAGGCAAGAGGTATAATTTCTTCACTGGCAAGGCCAAGACTTGTACCTTCATTCTCCGTGGAGGCGCTGAGCAGTTCTATGGAGGAAACAGAGTGGTCCCTATGTGATGCCATCATGATTGTCAGGAGTGCCATCGGGAATGATTCAGTGGTGGTTGGTGGTGGAGTCATTGAGATGGAGCTCTCCACGTATCTTCAGTATTACTTGAGGACTATTCCAGGAAAACAGCAGCTGTTGATTGGGCATATGCCAAGGCCTTGGAGATTATCCCATGTCAGCTGTGCAACAATGCTGGATTTGATGCCACAAACATCCTCAACAAGCTGTGGGCTCGGCATGCCCAGGGGGGCATGTGGTATGGGGTGAATATCAACAATGAGGACATTGCCGACAATTTTGAAGTCTTTGTGTGGGAACCAGCTTCGGTGCGGATCAATGCCCTGACAGCAGCCTCTGAAGCTGGATGCCTTGTCGTATCCATAGATGAGACCATCAAGAACCACCCCTCCACTGTGGATGCTCCTCCAGCAGCTGGCTGGGGCCGAGTTTGCCTCCAGTGAGACTGCCCACCCATCACACATTGACTGGCAAGCTGGCTGCAGGTGCACTTGCCTTCCCTAGCTTGGTTAGCAGATGTTATGAGGAAGTGGTAGGGATTGGCACACTGTTTCCAGTAGAGATTATTAAAATAAAACTTCGGAATTGGAAAAAAAAATTTTTTAGATGATTTAAGAAAGAAGGAAGGACTTGAATAGACCAAATAACAAAGATTAGAAAAGGTGACTAAAGTTCCATCATAGAAAAATGATCAGATTCATAACAGCTTAGATAATTTCAATCTTATTTTCAAATATTGCTTTCAAAACATTAATGTTGGGCTGGGGAGATAGCTCACCTGGTAGAGTGCTTGCATCCCAAGCTCAAGGCCCTGAGTTCGATTCCCCAGTACCACAAAAAAAAAAAAAAAAATCCAAAACATTAATGTTGGACAACAGCCAGGACCTGTAGGACCCCCTGCAGGACTGACCACACCCCACCTTCAGGACCCCCTCCCCCAGCTGACTACACCCACAACCCTGAGCTGCAGCTCCCCATTTACCAACACATTTGAAAGCCAGAGTGGTCATCTTGGATTATCCTGGAAGAGTAGCTCCCATCTTTATGTGGGGCAAATTCCATCCTGAGAAGCTCATTGTCATGCATCAGGCTACTGAAGACTGGAAGGTTTGAAATATGTGACTTTTATAGTGTAGATTTTTTTTCTTTTTTTTCCTTCTTTTTGAAAATTTTTTTTTTATTTCTTTACTTTTCTTGCTCTATTTTTCTTTTGTTTACCTGTTTCCTCAGAGTCTCTTTCTCCCTTTTCTCATGCTAACAACCAGCTTCTTTTGATTACACTTTCACTCTTTCTATGATCTAGAACTTCTATATACTCTTTTCTTATCCCATTAACAGTTACATCCTACACCCCTCCCCATCCTCTTTGTCCTCTATTAGGACAGACCTTATTGCAAATCTATTTGTTGTACTGTAGATAATAATTAAACTTATTCTCTCTGTTTATTATGGCAAAACATCAATGTTCATATGAAACTCCAGGACATCTTGTTAAATGCAGTTACTGATTTAGTAGATCTAATATTGTGCTTAACATAATGCATATCTAACAGGCTTCCTGGTTATGCCAATCCTGCTGATCCACAGTCCACGCTTTTGAGTACCAAGGATTTAATGTACTTTAATTATAACAAAAAAAAGGAAAGTTCTCTAAGTTATTTTATGAGGCTAACATAACTTTAAGATGAAAACCTGATAATGACAATTTAAAAAAAAGAAAGGAAATAAAGGAGAGAGGGAGTCCAGGCTTGGTGGCACATGCCTGTAATCACAGTGACTCAAGAAGCTGAATCAGGGGCTGGGGATATAGCTCAGTTGTAGAGTGCTTGTCTTGTAAGCACAAGGCCCTCAGTTCAATCCCTAGCACTGCAAAAAAAAAAAAAAAAAAAGAAGGATGCAGTATGACTAAGATACAAATGTGGTTTGAGATCAGGAACTATATCAACCTCATTCTTTAAAACAGTTCACTAAAGGTAAAAAATAATCACATAATTATATGTTCTTGAAAGGTTTTTGATAAGATATAGCAATGTTCCTCATAAAACCTCTAAATAAAATAATAAAGAAAGTTACTTAAGTGTAATAATAAATAGGTCAAAATCCCAAATTAATTATCTTAAATGGTTAAACCTTCAAACTTTTATTAAAGTTTGTCTTATTATCCTAAATGAATAAGCCTTAAAAACATTTTATCTAAATTTATTTTGGCAGTTTTAGTAAAATCAAGATAAGGAAATTAAATCAGACAATTAACTCATCTAATAAGCATCCAAAAAGATAATACTGTCTCTGTTGATCATCTGATAGTGAAAGAATGGACATTTTTTTAAGCTGTCTGAGGTTACCCTCCCAGTTATCTTAACTCCCTAAGGTCACCCTCCCAGTCATCTCAACTCCCTAAGGTCACCCTCCCAGGAATGGAAACAAAGCCCTTAAAGCTGTTCCAAGAAACAGCCCCAAACAGAGAATAAAAGGATAAATTGAGCCAGATAGCCAGATAGTGATCAAACAGAATGATTACCAGAAACTATTGACCAGAATCTACGCCCTATTGTAAAACATTGTGAAACATGTTGTATGTTATCAGCAAACCCAGACCCCCCTTTGAAATTTCCCGGCAGCTTTGTCCCCCCTTTTCCCCCTTTCATGTGTGACTCCTCCCGATGTGTGGTTTCTGCCTTTATAAACCTACAAGATTTTCTGCTAGGGACTCGACTCCTTCGAGTTGGGTCCCAGCGCGCTGGAATAAACACCTCTTGCGGTTTGCATCAAGTGACGCCTCCTGTGGTTGATTGGGGTTGCCGTCCATCCATGGGACAGAATTGGGGTTTCCTTTTTGGGCGCCTTACATTTGGGGGCTCGTCCGGGATAAGATGGCCCCCCCTCATCCGCGGAGTCGACCTTGGAGGTAAGAAGGGGTACCCCGAAGTTGTCTGTCTTTGTCTTGTGTTTTGTTAGTTGGTCTGGTTCTGTGAGCGCGCTTTCGGTTTCGGTGGCAGCCGTTCGGTGACTCGTGAGAGTGGCCGGACAGTGGCCGGTAGACGTGCCTGGGGGGCCACAGGTTGCAGCCCTGGGGGACGCCCTAAGGGTGGAAGGAGAGCCAGGGACGCCTGGTAGTCTCCGTCGGTAAGGGCGCTGATGGGGTTCAATTGGTGGATCAGAGATTGGCGCCCGTCTGTATCTGGTTCTGTTGTGTGTTTGTGGCGGAGGTGGAGGAAGGGTTGGAACAACTGGGGGATTCTCGGCCCGGGCTACTCTCGGGTGGACCCCAAAGGTTCCTTCTCTGGACTCCCCCTCCCGACAGCCCTGAAGGGTAACTTAGCAAAGTAGCTTCAGTCTCAAAAGTAATAAAAAATAAGGTCTCATAATTTTAACATCCAACCTGTCCGGATGAGATGGCTAAAATGCCTTAGACACAGAGTTTCTGTTAAAACCTGTTAGATCCTTCCAGATCTCAGTCAAGGCTTACATTGAAATATAAATAAAAGAAGCCTAAAGGCTCAGTAGGAGACCAGTCTCAAACCCAGGGAAAGAAAAGGTAAAAAGAGTCTTTAAAACTCCAGCAAAGTAAATGCTATATTTTTAATTATATGTTTTTTTGAGCTCATGATTTTTTGATCAGTTCTATTTTTTATTCAACTAGAGTTTTTGAACATCTGTTACATTGCAATGGAGATTCACCTATAAAGTTACAAGGGCTTGATTTTGTGTTATTTGTATGTTGTGCTGTCTGATGTCATGTTTTGTCTGTATCAAAGCTGAGCGCTCCTAAAATTAAAATTTAAAAATGGATCCAGATACTTTTAATTCACGTGATTTAAAAAGGTTCAAATTGGGTAAACTAATAAGAGTAAAATGTCTTTGAAAATAACTTGAAAGTCTCTAGGTGGTCAAGCTAATAAAATATTGATGTTAATAAAATGTCTAATATCAATTGTTTCTAGGACTTTTCAACAGGGAAGAGACAGCAAATACTGTTCAGGACACTTATCTGATATCTTGGTTTTTTACAGAATAAGTGAATTAGAGTTAACATGTATGGGATTACTCTAATGTGTTTGTAGAGACATCTGATTAATTTACAAAGTTAAAATGCTAATTGTTAAATAACATCGAGTACTTTTAACTCCTTAAATTCCATGGGGTATCATACTTAAACATTATTGGTGTTTTCATAGGTTGGTAAATAAAAGGGTTTAAACTTGCTTTGTGTCATCACTAAACTAAAAACAAGGTTACTAAGAGTTATGTCCTAACAAGTGCAATTCTATATACAAAGGGTCCCAAAAGTTTCAACTGTGTTTCAATTAGAGTACTATAAACAACAGAATATTTAATCTTATTAAAATAGAGTAATTTATCTAAATTCAGAAATTTCATAAGAGTTGTTTCAGAATGTGAACAAAAAGGGGACAACAAGTAGGAAAGAGAAAATAAAAGGTTCTGGGTATGGAAATATATTTAGTAAAAGGAAAAAGGAAATGTTTCTGGGTAAGAAAGTGCTTGTGTGATGAAATACATGAGGGTCTAAGTAAGTGCTAAGAAAGTCTGTGTAAGTAAAGGGCAAGTTTCAACAAGTTTGTGTGTAACTAAGTTGGTTATATATATGTGAGACAGCTAAAACTATTGAAGGTTTTTCCTAAGGTGAAATACTAATGTTCTGATATAAACCAAAGTTTAATCTATATGGTAGAATGACATGGTAAAATGACAAGGATTTGAAACACTAATTTACTCTTAACTTTGTGTCTATTAAGTTTTATTCTTTAGAACAATTAGTCTTAAAAATTGGGGTGTATACAATTATGATTAAACAACTATTATAGAGTATTGTACTTTGTTACAGAGTATACATTTCTCTTTAAAAACTCAATTTGGTAAGATAAAAGTGTCAAGGTATTTGTGAAATGGTCACTAGTTGTATATTAAATGTGTTCATATTTTTCAGGACCACAAGTTTTTAAAGCAACTAATTTATTAAGCTCTGCTATCCTCCAGATTAAACTTGTCTGTAATGGTAATCTTAATCTTATAAAGAGTAAATTTTATTGGGGATTTATTTCTATCATTTAATGTTCTATTATAGGACCTGCTATCAATAGGGTATGTGTAAAATTTGTTACTTTTTACACTGGGATAAAGAATTTCAAATGTAAATGTATTTCTAAACATTAGAGTCTGATTGTTTAAAGGTTAATATTGTGAAACATGAAAGAAACATGAAAACATTTTGCCATTTAATCACAAAAGGAAAGTTAAAAGCTCTCTCAGTGCAGGCCATTTAGCTCATCTCGTACGTAGAGTTCCTGACTCTCAAGCGGGAGGCCTGGGTTCGAGTCCCAGCACTCTCGGATTGTGGAAATAACAAAAGTTCTTTCAGCCTTTCTTTGATTCATGTTTTAGATACTATGTTAAATTGTGTTAATTATAAAGTTTATATAGACTCAGGAAACAGTATATGTAAACTACTTAATGATATTTAAGGAAGAAGCAAAGATCAACATCAGAATTAGAACACTTAAGATCTGTAAAGAGCCCTGCCTTACCTGAGATAAGGCTCTGCCTCCCACCTTACTGCATGTTAGAGTGACTCCAAAATAAGCCAGACTTCAGCTTATTTAAAGTTATAGTCAAAAGATTGGTTCTTGTTGTAAAAGTACTGTGATCTCAAATAGGGGATAGAATATAGTTCTCAATCAAAATTCAAGATAGCTATTATACAAGCTGAATATATTTTTACTCTTGCTAATTTCATTTTGTAAAACTGTTACCTGTTAATGTTTTGCAGAAGTAGCTGCTTCAAGAATATACAACCTAGGTAACTTGTGATAATAAGCCATCACCTATAGAATAGATAGTGGTAACTTCCAGTACTAATGCAGACTCCAGTTAGATAAAAGGGTAAATAACTGTAAAGTTATGGACATTAAAGTTAAAGCCCATTACTCTTAATTTATGACTGGTGAGACTGGCTTGCTGGATAATTAAGATCAAACTTAGAAATTGGAGTTAAATACAGAGGTCAAGAAAAGTCCATATTTGGGTCTTGCCCTCAACATTAGCCTGAACCCAGGGAATAAGAGAACTTCTCTAAGGAGCGTTGCAACTCTGGGTCACACAACCTCCTGATCAAGGAGATTGTTGACTAGAGGATGAAAAATCATCCAGTGCATCTGCTGCAGAGGAGGGTCATGGAAAAGGGGAAACATCCCTTGATGTTTCTAAAGGAAGTCACCCCATCAAGAGACCCTGCCTAACCAAAGTCACTGGTGGAGCTAAGGAGCCGCTCTTAAGTTCTGTACGAGTGACCCCTGTGGGACTCAGCTGACTCTTTAACAAGACAGGAACCAGGTCAATTTGACCAGCTTGATCTTAGACACCCAGCAAAACAGTTAAAACCAAAGTATAGCCATTCTTGGGCATTTAAAGGAAATAATAGTTAAATGTAACTTTAGATGTAGCCTGATAACTATCAGAGAAACTGCCAGAGTCAGAAGTTTTTAGTCAGTTTAAGGCCTGCAGACCTTCCTAAGCTACACAGGTAGACTTAATCTATGTTTGCCAGTATGATTATCTATTTCTAAGTAACAGAAGTATAGAGATCTCTACTAAACACAGGTTATACCAATAAAGGGATATTTTACAAAATCAGATGACATTAAGTAGCTTAACTATATTTTTTGGGGACATCTATGGCAATGTTAAAGTCCCCAAATAAAGGCCTTGTTCTCTCCAGCCTTTGCTAGGCCTAGTTATGGGAACAATTTCTCAGTTCTTCCACCTCCTGGTGAGAGATTAACTTCTGTCATTTTCATGATACTCAGTGGCATATTTCAGATGCTGCAACATTTACTTTGTGCTAATCTCATTTCAGTACTCATGTCTTTTTGTTCTTCTATCATAGAAGCAGCCACCCCCAGACGACTTTACAACCTGCTCTTCTCCAACCAGGCTTCTTCCTGGGACCCCTCGATTGACCCGATTTTTTAAAAAGAAGGAACTCCAAACTGCTTGCCCCTCGCTGCCCCCATTCAGCTTCGAAGCAGCCAGAATGACCGACGCCCCTTTTCATTTTCTTAACAAGCAGTTATGGGTTCCTAAAGCTAAAGGGGGGAATGAAGCCAGAATTGGGAATAGGTAGTTAGTGTAGAAATAGGGGATCGGGTCAAATCGAGGAAATGAAACCATGAGGTCATTTGCCTCTGCAAGTTGGAGACTGCCCCTGGAAGAATGGAATGTCAAGGATCTCCGGAGGCCATTGATTACCAAATTTACCTGCCTTTATCAAGGACTGTTTATCAAGGACTGCAAACAAGGGGCTGCTAATTGGTTGCCCGCCCCCTCGGCTCTTGCCTGCCTGAAATCGCCTAGTCACCTTCATCAGGGAAAGAATAAGTGCTGTACAGGTACTAATGCTTAGGCAACAATACCAGTCCCTCCGCCAAGGAAATAGCTTTGGAGAAGAGTATATAGAGACAGAAGTTCCATGATTAGAACTTACCAGAAAAGAAAATGGGGAAATGAAAGAATGGACATTTTTTTAAGCTGTCTGAGGTTACCCTCCCAGTTATCTTAACTCCCTAAGGTCACCCTCCCAGTCATCTCAACTCCCTAAGGTCACCCTCCCAGGAATGGAAACAAAGCCCTTAAAGCTGTTCCAAGAAACAGCCCCAAACAGAGAATAAAAGGATAAATTGAGCCAGATAGCCAGATAGTGATCAAACAGAATGATTACCAGAAACTATTGACCAGAATCTACGCCCTATTGTAAAACATTGTGAAACATGTTGTATGTTATCAGCAAACCCAGACCCCCCTTTGAAATTTCCCGGCAGCTTTGTCCCCCCTTTTCCCCCTTTCATGTGTGACTCCTCCCGATGTGTGGTTTCTGCCTTTATAAACCTACAAGATTTTCTGCTAGGGACTCGACTCCTTGAGTTGGGTCCCAGCGCGCTGGAATAAACACCTCTTGCGGTTTGCATCAAGTGACGCCTCCTGTGGTTGATTGGGGTTGCCGTCCATCCATGGGACAGAGTTGGGGTTTCCTTTTTTGGGGGCCTTACAATAGCATTCTCTTTTTTTTTTTTTCTCTCGGTATTGGGGATTGAACTCAGGGCCTTGTGCTTATGATGCAAGCACTCTACCAGCTGAGCTATCTTCCCAGCCCTTGATAGCATTCTTAAAAATAGATAAAACTCATTAAAAACAAACTTCTATAATTAATAAAATAATTCAGTTAAGTGGGTACATAGAAGAAAATGCACCCAAAATAATACTTTACAACCTAAACAAGCACAGAGGAAATAAGAAAAAAAAAAAAAAAAAAAACCTATTCATAATATGAACAAAAAGTATAAAATACAAAATGTTTTATTCTTTTTTTTCTTTTTGGTGCTGGGGATTTGAACCCAGGGCCTTGTGCTTATGAGGCAAGCACTCTACCAACTGAGCTATATCCCCAGCTCAGAATGTTTGAAAGTATATACTATAAGAACAGCATTGGAAGAAAACAAATAAATACTATTTTAAAATGCTATGTTCTTGGAAGGAAACACTTGATATGATAAAAATATAAAAAAACTAATATTGTATTTTAATTACCATTCAAATAGGATCCCAATAGAAGATGATGGGGGAAGGAATGAATGAAATAAACAAGAGAATGAATGCCTGAAAATAGCTAAGAAAATTATGAAAAAAAAATTCTAAGAGGACACTTATTTTATCAGGTATCAGAAAATATCATAAATCTACTATAATTAGAAATGAAATTTATATTTGACTTTGTGCCCAAAAGGTTTAAAAGGAGATTCAGGCTTATTTATGAAGGACAACATAAAACATTGTAAAACCAGTTTTGTCCCTAGTCTGTCTCCTTACTTGTAAGAAGAGTTGAAGAGATTGATCAAGGTAGTAAGGAATTTTGTTTGTTTTTTGTTTTGGGAGTACTGGCGATTGAACCCAAGGTTGTTAAACCACTGAGCCACATCCCCAGCCTTATTTTTTTTACTGTTTTATTTTGAGACAGGGTCTTGCTTAAGTCCTTAGTGCCTCCCTAAGTAGCTGAGGTTGGTCTTGAACTTGCCATCCTCCAGCCTCTGCCTCCTGAGTCGCTGGAATGACAGGTATGCACCACCACGCCTAGTGTAAGGAATTTGGGGTTTTTTAAACAAATGTGTTGCATACTTATCTCCCATCTCCTCTGGTAAGTGGGAGAGGAGATAGGTATTTTTTCCATCTTCCATACATGAACCAAATAATAGGGGTTTTAGAGTTTGACATGGATCCCAGGAGTACATAAAGATTTATTACCTTTTGATACCATACCTGAAAACACTTAAAAGTGAGCAATTGGTACTGAGATCAGGCAGAGAAAAGGGAGAGGGCAGCAGTTGAAACAAATTTTAGTTGTACAATAGCTGCGTAAAGGTAGATATTTCTGAAAGCCTGATGTAGTCCCCAAATAAGACTCTTGAAAAGGCTCTCACCCAAGAAATGCATTTGGAAGGGGAGTCTATGTGTGGGGTGCATCACCAGAATCTGCCAGCCAAGAAATCCTAAGTGGCCAGTCAAAGGACAGTCTTCATCAGGAAACTGTGAGGAGACAACCCTTAGTGAAATGTAAAAGATTCTCACAAAGATGCCACCATAATCCCCTGCAGTCCACCAAATTCTGCTGCTTAAATCCCACAACCCAAGAGGAATCGGAAGATGCAGAGGAAGGGAAACAAGAATAGAACTATAGGAACTGTGATAAAGACCAACCATTCTCTCTCCCTGCCTTCTCAACTCTAAGCCTGAGTCAGGTCACAGCTTGGAGAAGAAAGGGTTTTACACTAGATAAATGATTGGAGCTTTAAAATTATTAATATTTGAGTGAAAATGGAAAAGAAATCTAATCTTATTATTTCTGACTGAGATTTCTTGGGAGTGGAGGTAGGGGAAGAAAAACCACTTGATACAATGGATTTAAAGATGTGGAGATGAGAAAAAATAAAGCGCTTGTGCCCTATTAATTCTAGTTCATTCAGTTAACTGGTTACATGATTATATTAACATGGTATTAGTACGGGAATAGACAAGCCACACTAAGCATAAGTGAGAACAAAAATAAATCCTTGGTAAAATAATGAATTATTTATGTTATGCTGGAGTACAGTTTGGGAAACTATAAGTTCAGCCTTGGGGTTAGAAAAACCCCTTTGAACTTTAAACTCAGAAACTAAAAACCCATTTAATTCTATAAAAAATAAGTCTTAATAGTCAAAGATTTGGGGAATGCTGCTGATGAATGATGGTCTATAATCTACAATGCAATCTAACAAATTCATCAGAAAAAAAAAAAAAAAACCCTTCCCTATAAAAAAAGTGGAGTGAAATAATGAATATACACTTCACAGAAGTGTTGTTCAAAAGAACAAGTAAATAAAAAGATGTTTAAATTCACTAATGGTCAGGTAGGTTCAAGTTGCAGTGACAAGAATACATCGTTTTACATTCATCAAGTTGTCAAAACTAAAAAGTGATAACTAATGGGGATATTGACTACTTGCTTTATGCCAGGCACTCTTGTAGGAGATCTGCATGAACCAGTTTCTAACTCAGACAAAACTATGAGGGAGTTACTAGTTTCATCCTTATCTTAATAAGATAACCTCGGCACAGAGCATTGGAGAAAATTGACAGCACTTGCCCAGCTAACAAATAGCAGAGCAAGGGCCCTTACTCCTGCAGCTAACTTCACTATGAACATTGCTTTCAAGAAACACTTCTGTTTCTCTGCAGGGTGGGAAAGGGCATACCACATGTTATTAATGGAATTTCTATAATGGTCTTTTATGAAAACCATCTGACAGTTTCTATTAAAAGCTTCATTGATTCTGCAGTCCCACAGCCTCCTGGGAATCTAAACCATAGAAATAAAGAATCTAAACCACTTAAATAAGCAATCAGCATAAAAAGATATATACAAGAATATTTATAGAGAATGATGAATTAGAAGATGATAGGTCTAAAAATGGAATATTATGATCACAGGAAAATGAATAAATTAGAGGATTACAGGTATAACAACTGACTTAAAATTTCTTAAAAGTATCGTTGTATGAAAAAAGCAAGATAAAAGCACATGTATGCATAATACAAGTGATATCCCATACTCATAAAAATAGACAAATAAAACCTTTGTATATATATGTGTAGCTGATAAATAGAATGATAGAATTCTGGAGAAAAATAAAGAACCAAAGATAGCTATATGCAGTCATTATAAAATAAGAGGATCTTAAATTTAGAAGTCCAAACATTATTTACTAATTTACCTTAGGCAAGTTACTTAACCTGTCTATATCTCAAAATGGGGATGTGGGCTTCATGGGATTGTTGGGATGAATGAAGGAGTCAATATCCATAAAATAAACAGTGCCAGCACAATTGAGCTCTCAATTTAGACTATTTATTAATTTGTTATTATTATTATTACTATTATTATTTTTATATTAGATTGGTAATATGGGCATTGTTAAAATAGACAACTACAGCCGATACACATTAAGAGAAAGGGGAGAAGTTAACCAAAAGGGGATTTTTTAAAAAGGCTGACCAATTTGGGCACGGTTTATGTGCCTGTAATCCCAGTGACTCAGGAAGCTGAGATAGGAGGATCACAAGGTCTAGGCCAGCCTCACCAATTTAGTAAGGCCCTAAGCAACTTAGTGAGACACTATCTCAAAATAAAAAGGGCTGGCCATGTGACTTAGTGGTAAAGCGCCTTTTGGTTCAAACCCTAATACCAAGAAAAAAAAAAATCCTAGCAGCACCTCATGAGAAATGGGACAAATTGTCAGATTGGATGCAATGAGGCATAGCATCATTTCTACGATATTCCTACCAAAGATGTGCAATCTAAGTTTAATTGTGTGAAAACATCAAACAAACCCAAATGGAGAAAGGTTCTACAAAATATCTAGCCTATGATCTCCAACCCAGCAAGACTATGAAAATCAACTAAATGCAAAAAGCACATGATTCTGAAATGACTCCTTTTGCTCTTACCAAAGGGGAAGAGCACAAAGAAGGGGGTGGGAACTTTACCAGGACTATTAGTTAATCTTGAAAGGAGTCTGATGAATATTAGACATTAATAACATGTCAAGGTTAATTTCCTCATTTTGAGCTATATTCCTCTACTTATGTAGAAGAAAAATACATTTTTATGCTTTTGACTATTCCAAAAAAAAAAAAAAAAAAAATCCTGACCAAACATTTTCACGTAATTGCATGTATACAATGTTATATTGTATATTTAGAAATATTTTGATGAATGTTTTTCTTTTTTGATGTTTTTATTAGTGCATTATAGTTATACACAATAGTGGAGTTCATTTTGACATAATCATGCATGCATGAAATATAATTTGCTTCATTTCATTCCCCAAGGCTTTCTCTTTCCCTTCCCACCTCCCTCCCCTTGTTCCCTTTATTCGACTCTACTGGTCTTCTTTCTATTTATTTATCATTTTTTAAAATTGTAAATATGTAAAGGTGAAATTCACTGGTATTTATACATGTACATAGCATATTTTGGTCCATTTCATTCCTCAGTTCCTCTTTTTTCCTGTCCTTCTTCCTTCCCCCTCTATTCCCTTCCTCTACTCTGCTGATCTCCCTTCTGTTTCCTTGGAATTCCCTCCACATTTTTCCTTACTTTGCTCTAGCTTCTGCATATGAGAGAAAACATTGGCCCCCCCTTGACTGTCTCAGTCTGGCTTATTTAACTTAGCAGAATGTTCTCCATTTCCATCCATTTACCAGCAAATGCCATGATTTCATTCTTCTTTGTGGCTGAGTAAAATTCCATTGTGTATACATACCACAGTTTCTTCATCCATTCATCTGTTGATGGGCACCAGGCTGGTTCCATAATTTGGTTACTGTGAATTGCACTGCTGTAAACAGTGATGAGGCTGCATCACTATAGTATGCTGATTTTAGTTCTTTTGAACAAATACCAACGAATAGAATAGGTGAGTCTTACAGTTGTTTCATTCCTGGTCTTTTGAGCAATCCCCTCACTGCTTTCCAAAGTGATTGTACTAATTGATGCAATAATTTTCAAGGGCGATGTCATCTTTAAGTCCATTTCTTAAGAATGTTGTCTCTCACAGGGCATGGCAGCACACACCTTTTATCACTGTGACTTGGGAAGCTGAGGCAGGAGGATTCCAAGTTCCAGGCCAGCCTTAACTTCTAAGCCTCAGCCTTAGAAGCACCCTCAGCAATTCTGTCTCAAACCTTAAAAAATTAAAATTAAAATTAAAAAAGGACTGGAGAATGTAGCACAATGGTAAAGTGTCCCAGGGTTCAGTCCCCAGTATCAGAAAACAAGAAACAAAAAAGAAAGAAAGAAAAAGAATTTTTTCTCTCAAGCTAAAAAAGTTAAAGCATACTAAACTTCATGTTTCATGCTTCATATAAAATTCCAAATGTTCATCAATTTTAGTCTAAAGAAGTCACCAGTTAGAGGGAAATTTATATAAAATCATCCATTTCAACTAGAAACCTAGTTGTTTCTGGCTCATTCACCTCAAACGAAAGATAGTAGGTGTCAATAACAAAAAAGTTAAACTTATTTTTTCTCAACACTTACTAGTGTGAAAATACAACTGTGCATTTCACATTTTTTAGTGGAAGAATAATTTAGTTCATTGCAGAACTCATTCCTTGCAAATGAATTAGTATAGATGAATGCTTATTTATTTGAAAAAGTTTGTGTCATCAGTTTGGAAAAAAAATGGCCTCATGTTCTACACTAATAAATGTATACATGATACTTTTAGGTGCTGATAGTAGTACTAATAATTTTTACAACCTAGCCATTTATATAGTACTTTCCTTCTCTCCCTCCCTCTTTCTTTTGCAGTGCTGGGGATTGATCCCAAGGCCTTGCACATGCTAGGCAAGCACTCTTCCATCCATTGAGCTACATCCCTACCCCTTGTGTTAAACCTTCAATTTTCAGACACTTTTTGTATATATTATGTTATGTTATCTTTTCATTAACCCTCTAATGTTATCATTATTCCATCATATTGACAGGGTAGCTGAGGTTCACGGCAGCTAAAAAGCTTGCTGGAATTTATACAATCAATAAGTAAACAAGTGTGTCCAGACCCACAATACTTGATTTGCCTACAACAATTATAGGAAAAAATTAAAAACCTGAAGAAAACATTCTTACCCAAAATATAGTTGGAAAGTAAACATTTTCCATCTACTTAGATGAAGACATCAAAAGAAAGTAGATGAGAAGGAGCAAGAGAACAATAGTTTAAAATATGTCTACAAATTATTTCATATTTTTCTTTTCAAGATAAGATGTATAGCCTAATTCTCATCTCTTTTAGTGTGGAATGGATCAGTATACCCTGCCCTGTTTTGGGTGTGTGTGTGTGTGTGTGTGTTTGTGTGTGTGTGTGTGTGTACTGGGGATGTAGTTCAGTGGTGGAGTTATCACTGAGGTAGAGCTCTACCACTGAGATATATCTCCCGCCCTTTATTTTGAGACAGGGTTTGACTAAATTGCCCAGGCTAGCCTCAAACTTGTGATTGTCCTGCCTCAGGCTCCCAGGTAGTTGAAATTACATGTTTGCACCACTGTGCCCAGAGGAGTTAGTGCTTTCTAATGAATAGAATGAGGGTGTGTGACTTCGGATGAGTCACAATGTGATGGCAAAACCAGACCTGGTTGTGAAATGAAATTACAAAAACATTATGGTAAGAGTCCAATGCTTGGGGAGGGGTCAGTTCCCCTTCCCTCTCTTAGCCTTTCTCTGGGAAGCCTAATTAACCATAGGTCCCTTCCTTCTGCATTGTCAATAACTACCCTAAGAGTCTGACTATGACTACTTCCTCTTGAAATGTAATAGATGTCTGTGAAAAGAGCCTTTCTTCTTATCTGTTCTGTGAGCATGCTCTATGTAAGAGATCCTGCACAGGCCTTCAGCAGCATAGATTAGAAAATTTTTTTAAAAAAGAAAGAAAAAAGCCCCAATGATAAGATGGGTCTAAGATGACATCAAATAAGCTATAAATATTGTGAGAAACTGTGAATCAGGGCTCAGAATTTTGGAGTGCTAATCTCCTCTGGGCCCACTGGCATAAAATAAAGTTTGGTTTCTCCTACTTTCCGAGTGCTGTCTTGTTTCTACAACAAGAGATATGACCTATTTCATTCTCAAAGAGGAAACCCCCTTTTTTCCTTGTTCTCTTTCTTGGTTCTGTCACTCTGGGAGAAGTCAGCGCCACACTGCAAGGATACTCCAGAGTCCTTTATAGAGATCCATATGGTAAGGAACTGGGGCCTACTGCCAACAATTAGTACTAATTTGCGAGACATGGAGTGAGCCTTCCTCTTAATGAATCCTTCAGCCCAGTCAAGCATTCAGATGGTTGCAACCCCAGCCAACAACCTGACTGGTAGGACATGAAAGACCCTGAACCACAATCACCTAGCTAAACAGCTCCCAAATTCCTGACCCACAGAAACTGTGAGATATGCATGTTTACTGTTTTATAACACCACAACAGACAACTAATGCAAGGACCTTAACATAAAAAAAAAAGGTACATATAAATTAAGACACTAAAGAGGGTCTAGAAAATCAGAATGTCCAGGGTGGAGCCCAGAAGCTATCTAATAAGGGACGGGTTGCTTAATATTGGTTCCCTATTTGTTTGTGTTAGGAGTCAGCCAATTTCATTGCTCATTGGGATAGCTATTCACCACATTCCTTTCTGGTTGCACATTGAGTTATTGATCAAGAGTTGGCTTCTCTCTAGAATGGGAACAGAGCTCCAGTACCTGCTCCATATTTGCCCTTCTTATCACCTCCAGCATATCTGTGGCTAGTACAAGACCATCCATTTGCTTCCATCCATTCTCTACATAGCTATCCAAATCATTCTGAACAAGCCACACTTTCAAAAAGTGGCAGATCCTTGGACTAAGCTGAAGGAATGGTGAGACTTTCAGGGATTCTTCTCAGTTTTCTAGCTTCTTTTGTTAGAGGAAAAATGGGAAGCAATTGCTAATAGGTACAGTTTCTTTTGGAGAATTACAAAAAAATGTTCTGATTGTGGTGGTTTATAAGTCTGTGACTATACAAGGAAACATTGAATGTACAGTGAAAATTGATGAATTATATAGTATGTGATTTATATTTTTATAAAGCTGTTTTTTTCAAAACAAAAAAAAAAAAAACAAGAATGGGACTAAGTCTGAAGGACACAACTTTGAATTCTCAGTGATCAGAAACTCTACTTTGACTCTGCAGTGACTTCATTGTTGACCTTTAAAGACAGAGGTTTTGAAAATATTTCTTAATTACTACAAAATAAGGCTTGATTTATTTCTAGCTATTAGAAACAAATGCTAAGACACCTGAATGATGTTTATATACTACTTGAAGGAAAGAAAGAAGTTAATAAATTCAGTGTTTGCCTCTTTAACATAGTTTTCATTTAATTCTTGTACAATCTTGTAAGGTAGGAATAGTCTTTCAATTTTAAAACCAGGAAAACTAGAGTTTATGAAGTTTAAGAATTTCCCCAGGGTCATAAAGCAAGTGATAGAGTCTATTCAAATACAAGTTGTCTAATTATACGATTAGCATCCCTCCTGCAATATAATAAAGGTACCACACAATTTGCTTAGCTGCCTTTGGCTGTCTTTAATGACCATGATGTATGTCTTTTCAATGTACATATTTTCTCGCTCTTAGGAGATTTTAAGTGTCTTATTGGCAGAAACCATTTGGGGGTGGGCATTAACTCTTGTAATCATTTTTATTCTAATTAGTCTAATCCCTTGGCCCCAACAAAATATTAATCTATGAGGATGAAAATGCTAAGCTTAGGATAATAATAACTTTGGATTGATGATTAATTCAATATGTTTTGGTTGACACTATTACCTTATGTATAACATATATGCCAGTGAAAACCCTTGTTATCTGCAAATTGCAGAATAACAAAATAGACTGGAGCATAGCTGAGTGGTAGAGTACATGCCTAGCATGCAGAAGGCCCTGCATTCAATCCCCAGTACTGAAAAAAAAAAAAAAGTAGGAGGGGTTCAGACCACTCAAACCCATGTGAATCTATGGTCAGAGTTCTATAAAAAAAATAATAATTGATACCTCTAGCGGAACTTTAGAAAGTCCAGACAGGTAACTTAATGTGTCTGGATGTTGATTTAGAGAATAGTAAAAATGCAAAAAGCAGAGTGAAATACTGGCATGCAGGTGTGACAACAATATAGATGGAAGAGCTCTGAGCTATAGGGCTGCTGTAAATGCGGACAGAGAAGAAACTGAGCTCTGCCAGCTGGGAGCAGAGCAAGGCTGGGTGTGCATCTCTCTAGGAAGGAGCTATGGAACGAAGTGCTCATTTTTACATTTCTCAAAATAGAACTGAAAGGGTTTCTGCCTGTGTAGCATCAAACTTGGGGTAAGTTTTGTTTTCGTTTCTAATTTATTTCTGTGCTGCATCCACTTCCCTTGTCTATGAATTCCCTCTGAACTAACCCAACTTTCAAATTATATATCCAGGATTCCCATGTCAATGTTCATTCACTAACTGGTGTTATAAAAACACATGCTACAGCAGAGCAAACTGTATCTTGTGGTGTGGAGACAATGATAAGCACATGCTCTGAATGCAGACTATCTGGTTCCAATTCTGGTTCTACTATCTATACCTTTTTAACCTTGGAAAGGTGTCTTAATTCTGTGGAGCCAAACTCAACAGTATATGAAGCTAATCATGTCTAACTCATAGAGTAGTGAGGAAGAAATGTGTTAATATATGCAAAGTCTATGGTGAGACCTCAATAAATATTCCTAGAAACCTAAAATAACTGACAAGACTCATAACAGATGTAGGAGTAAAGCAGTTCATAACTTCTAAGTCCTGGATGAAGGCAGACTGCAGAAACAAAAGGAAAAGAAAATTTTGATCTAACATAAAATTTCCACCTTAAAAAACTTAGTTGATGGGAGTAAGTATTTTAGAAGGCAGATCCTGGCAACATTCCCAGAGTCAACAGTGAGCTGAAAGAGTTCATTGGCAGGCAGTGAACAACGAAAGAAGATTTTACTCCCAGTTAAAACTTGTATGTGTAGTTAGCACAGAATCCACAATTCAAATCCAGTGGGCACAGATTTGTTAAGAACTAAAATAAGTAATACTCATTTTTAAAAGAACAAAAAGATTATCACATCAAGGAAGGTTCCATATCTATTTTTGCGGTCCTGTGATATATGCCAAGGACTGCGATCATCCAATCTTTCTGCTTCATTTCTTTCAGTGGTTACTGTCATTTTGTTTTCTGCAATTATATACTATTGGATTTAGGATAAGGTTAACTGAGCAATATTTGTCCAGAAAAAAAAGAATTATTGTAAAAGATATATTCAACACACTAAGTAATCAGAAGTCCCTGAGTATGCTTTTTTTTTTTTTTTTTTTTTTTGAGGAAAAGAAGATGGAAGATGGGTGGGATAGGGAGGTAGGAAGAGCTGATTCCTGAGAAAGATAATCCAAGATGGAGAAAGACCTCCCTGAAAGGAAAATACATGAAGGGCATACCAATAGCTGAAAAATTATATTTGCCCTCCAGTTTATACTTGGCACTAGTTTGGAAACTAGAAGTGGCGGTTTGCCATCCATTGAATTGGTCCTGGCAGCAATATGTAAGATGTTGCTTTTGCTTTAAACCAGATACTGTTTCACACTCTGTAGCATTTCAATAACCATATTCCTCTTCCCTCCTGCACTGCCGAGTTCCCCACACCTCAAAAACATCATACCATTTGATGACACAACATTTGGGTGGTTGATGGATTAATCTTGGTCAGGATTTGAAGTCTTGCTGACTTGTCCAAGAGAACTCATGGTCACTAAATAGAAATCCTTTTTTTTTTTAAATAGAGCTTCATATGTTACTTTTATGAAAGCTGCAAGTATACAGCTTTATTCAGATTTTATTTTTTGCAAAAAATTTCTGGGCCTTTTTCTAGAACTTGTAAGTGTTCACTAGTGTTCATTATACTCAAAGCACCATTCTAAGTGATTCACCAGATCCAATATATCACCATTCACATGTGAGATGGAAACTATCATAACTCTCATTTTATAGGTAAGGAAACTGAGATGCAGAAAGATCAAGTAACTTGCTAGAAGCACATTATTTTGATCCTGAGCAGACTGTCTCCCATGTCCCTGTTTATAACCATTAAACCACCTTGCTCTTTGAGATGAGGCCATTGTGATATATTGGATCTGGTCTGACATGGATATTGGAAACCTTTCAAGTCATATCAGAATCTCATTTATAATTAATTGATGAGGGCCATTTAAAGGTGTTCTAAAAGTTTTTATCTACAAGAAGATGAGGGATCAATTTTTTTCAGTAAACTTTTACATTTGGAATGGTCCATATTTATTTTAGAACACATAGCTAAATCTTCTTTAAATAGGTTGTTGTATTTATGGTCACTAGTGCTAATCAATTACTGGATCTACTTTGTGCTTGGTTATCATATGTTACACATGCAATTGATCAGTCCATTTGATTCAGACTTAATATCAACTTTTTCTGGAAGCATCTGGCTCATTTATAGTACTCTCTGTATGCTATATATTGCTGTTTTGTTTAGCTTTTCATTGCTACGACCAAAATACCTGACAAGAAAAATTTAAGGGAAGGAAACATTTATTTGGGGTTCACAGATTCAAAGGTCTTAGTCCATAGATGGCTAACTCCCTTGCTCTGGGCCCAAGGTGAGGCAGGACATCATGGGGAAGAGCCCTGTGGAGGAAAGCTGCTCAAGTCATGGCAGGGTCAGGAAGTAGAGTGAGAGGAGAAAGGTAGCACAGGGAAGATGTACCTTTCCAATAACACACCTCCTCCTGCTCCCTGACACCTGCCTAGAGTGATCAGTAAAGCCATCTATGGACTAAGACCTCTGAATCTGTGAACCCCAAATAATCGTTCCCTTCCCTTAAGTTTTTCTTGTCAGGTATTTTGGTCATAGCAATGAAAAGCTAAACAAAACAGCAATATATAAAACACAGAGAGTACTAACCAATACAAACCAGGATGGAATGATAAGATTACAACTCTGTTAATCTAATCAACTTAATTCTGACTATTCCTGCATTAACATAGGAGTTTTGGAGGACCCCCTTATATCCAAACCATAACAATTGCTTATACAGATAGAAAAATATCATTTCTATATATAATGCATATATTTAATAGAATGAGGAGAATATACCTGTATATTAATGTCTATATTTTATATTAAAATAGTCAAAATCAAATATTTTCTATTATATTCACCCTTCTATATTCAAACTAACTTTTCATACATAGTATACTAACCTTTTTTTGTTTCAGTATTTTTAGTGAATCTGTGTACTACTCAATATTTTCCAATTAATAATAATAATAAATTTGAAAACAACTTGGTGGGTGGAAACCCCTTTAAGATGGATCCTTTGTCCCTTAAACACTCTTACATATATTCTTAAAATGATCTGTCCTTTCCGATAATAACAAATAACTAGAAAAATAGATAAACATATAGATATAAATTTATTTATTTAAATTTTTTTCTTGCTGAGACTTAGAATCAGTTACCAACCATGAAATTTTTATTCCTTAAAATAACACTAGGGACAAAAATCTGGGAAGCTAACGGTAAACATGTCTTTGGATGGTGCTAATATTGCCATTACTGCTGGCACTTTTAATACAGAAATGGAAAATAGTAGTTGTTTGTGAGGTTGTGAATTCCTGTCGATTTTTCCACTTAGTACTTTATGGTGTTGTAGACTACTTTTCCTGTAGTAGAAAGTTTGAGCAACCGCCAAGGTTTTTAACTATGTCCTAACACAGTGTAGGTCTCATTTGCCTGAATTTGTAAAACTGATACATTCCAAAGATTGGACCTTTGGATGGAATAATATAAGCAAATGCCTTTAAACATTTTTAGCAGCTAGTAAGTGCACACCCAATATTAGCTATGGATATAAAAGTTACAACTATGTCCTCTTCTTTGGCAAAAACCTTACCCCAGTTCAGAGTGCTACAAACTGCCACATTATTACAACTCAGCCTTGCCTCTTGACTATAGTTGTTTAAAATGGAACTGGGTATTTAGTTGGAGTCTAGGCAAAATTTCTCTTTACAGGCTTTAATTAGTATTTCTTTTTCTCTTGGAAAATAATTGGGATTAGCAAACTATGAGTATTCATTTTTTTTTTTTTCATCCAAGTAATTCACTTTAAGATTAGTGTGAATCTTTATCTGGCTTGGCTTTAGTGAGTTGTTCACAGCTAGTCCAATCAGCAATGACTGGTGAAGTGGAGGCAGTGAGGGAAGGAAAAATTGCCTTGTTTTTATGGCACTGGGACAAGAGGACAGTTTCTTAAGGAGGAATGTCATTGTGCACTAGGCAGTCGACCTGAAAGTGTCTAATACTAACTTATAAATGACCTCTAAGAGGAATTATTGATATTTTAGAGCAGCACAGTTCAGTGGAACTTTGTGTGAGGATGCACATGTTCCCTCTTCAATATACCACTAGCCACATGTGACTTTCAATACTTGAAATGTCAATAGTACAACTAAAGAGCTGATTCAATAAAATTAATCATATGTGATTTAAAATAATTTAAATTTAAATTTTAAAAATGTTGCTAGTCACTTCTATATTGGACAGCATAATTTTAGAATATTATTTAAATCAAAATGAATATTACATCATACTTATTTAAAATATCGCAATTTTGAATTAATTCTGAATAGAAATTTGGACTTACTATTGATTATCTGAATGAACCCAAGCAAGTTTCTTGATCTATCCAAGTCTCAGTTTTTTTCAACAAAAAGTGGAAATAGAAATTCTCATTTTTAGGCTAATGCTACTCAAAGTATAGTCTGCATATCAGTGCTTATGAGTACTTATTAGTGCTAACCAGTATTTATGGTCAGAAATTAAGGATAAGCACTTAGAAGCTTTCACAGACATTTGACAGAGTAATTTTTTCAACCTAACACAATTTTATATGACACACAAAATTTTCATTTTCCCAGCAATTTCTTTTTGTTATATTTTATAAAAATATCTATTTGCAACAGATTGGAAATAGAACAAAATTGGTCTTTTACCACAGATGGTTTGAGAAATTCAATCAGAGACTCATTATAGGTGAAGGGAATGGAATCATAGCTGTTATATAGCACGTAATTGATGTAATTGATGTATGGCTGTTATTTTAAATGTCAGTCTTGTAATTTTTCAATATCTAAAATAATAAAATCAGTTCCTCCTTTGAATTTCTCCAAACATAGTGCCATTGATTGATTCCGTGACTGGTTAACCATGTCCGTGCCTATAAATCTTTGTTTCTTTGAATAGCCACAAGGCACAATAAATTAAAGTCTCTATAAGTTAATGGCAAAGTATTCCACTCTAATGATTGTTGTACATTTTAAAATGTCTTGTTAATAATGTATGTGAGAAATAAAATTCTTACTCCAAGTGCTTGAGGAATAACATGTATTCAAGCCATTAAAAAGACTACTATAATTGTATAGCTGAAATATTTCCAAGAAAAAGTTTTAATCCAAAATGGTCATTCGGAAAGCCTGTGTGCTTGATAAAAATACTCTGTGAAGAATCAGAAAATAAGGAGTTACTGAAGTAATGTCAGTTAGACATTTAAGAATATATAGATAGAGCAAAACAACTATAGTCATAGCATTAAATTCAGACTATACTCAAAATGAAATAATCTGTACAGTAAGCAATATACTACCAAAAGAAACAAAAGCATATACAGTATGTAGGGCTTTATGAAAATTCAGGAACACAAGAGTAAAAAGTGCCTACAGTATGAAGCTTAAAAAACTGATGAGATTTAAAAATCGGATTCATCAAAAGGAATCTGGATACATGTTGTAATATGTTTTGTTTAAAATTGATCTAAATGATCAAATTTATTCCCCTTTTTGATTCCTTCCCTTTCTTTTCCTTCTTCTTTTACTCTCTATGGTTATTTAACAACTCTCTAGAACTTTAAGAACTAAGTGTGATTGTCAGAAATTGTGTGTGTGTATGTGTGTGTGTGTGTGTGTGTGTGTGTGTGTGTAGACATGTACTTGCAGAAAGGGTAATTTTGAAATGAATAATAAATATTTGAATTCATAGGTTACAACAATTAACATCATTCCCAATTCCTACTTCCTGACATGAAACATTTAAAATATTTTTCTTTTAATTTTATGTGTTTTCAGTTTCTAGGCACCACAGTACGATGCCTTTCCAAAATATAAAAATAAGAGAAATAAACAGAGTTACTTGAAAGTTAAAATTTGAAATGATCACATAGTAAATTGGAGCAGAGATGTACAAACTCATCTCAGGACACATAATGGTTTGCTTGGGCAGACTTGGCAGCAGTCGTGCTGAATGCTCTAATGTATCTAAAGAACAAAGTGGAGAGCAGATAAATATGTTGTTCATCCAGGAACGCAAAGAAAAAGGAGTTGCAGAGGCCTGAGTTGGCAACAACCCATCCCCAGAGGATGGTGGTAAAGAGGGGGCCTGGTGCTCCTCTGGTCTCCTGAATCTCCATCTGCCTCACAGACAGAAATTTTGCTCCTGTGGAACAGGGCATGTCAGACTCTCAAGGCACCATGTCATTAAACATTAGAATCAAATAAATGACTCTTCTTATTCTGACTCCATGCTCACTAAGCTGCCTTCTGCTTTCCTGGCTTTGTATTTAGTTTGTCTACAGGGATATACTAATGAGTAATTCTAGTCCACTCAACCATTAATTTTAGGTTGGAATTCCGATATATTAGTCTTTTATCCTTGCCTATCTCAAGTCTACCCTGCAAAATATACCCACTGTCAGTGCGCTAACAAAATTAGATTTCTTTACTTGTCATGCTGAGGACCAGCTCATGGACCATGGAGAATCCATTGTAATAAATGCCATCATATGAGGATCTTGACTGTCAACCAGTATTTGCAAAACAATAAGTTTTTGCATTCCTTGTGTCAAATTTCATAACATTCAAGGGACCACATTAGGTTTAGGTTTAAGCAATAGGGGGTCTTCAATATTTAAATAATCACTTAATTACTTTTTTTCCTTGATATTGCCTCAAAATCTCCCAGATGATATTGTTTGGAAGCTGCAAAAGTAAAATGTGAGAATTAGAATTAATTGAGAGCTGCAATTAGTAAATTTGAGAAGTGAAAGTGAACAGAGTGCAGTTGGAGCAAAGGTGGCATGTTCATAATTTGTTTCATTAACGTGTTGTCCCTGTGCCAGTTGTTCCAGTCTCAACTCTTTCCCAGTTGCTACCCTCTTTTGTACAAAGGAGAATAAGGAAATGCTGAAAGGACTCAGGACTCAAAAAACATCTTCTTCTTCTTCTTTTTTTTTTTTTCTTGGTACCCAGGATTGAACTCAGGGGCATTAGACCACTAAGCAACATCTCCAGTCCTATTTTGTATTTTATTTAGAGACAAGGTCTCACTGAGTTGCTTAGTGCTTCCCTCTTGCTCAGGCTGGCTTTGAACTCATGATCCTCCTGCCTCAGCCTCCAGAGCCACGGGGATTACAGGCATGCTCCACCTCACTCGGTGTCATCTTAAAATTAGGTGTTCTTGAAGGAAGAGCATTGGTAAAGTAAATAATGATTTTCAGAAAACTGATAAATAGGAGAGAGAAAACTCAAGGAGGTAAACCCACAATAAAAGAAAATTGTATTGTTTTATTAAAGTAAAATGAATTGTTTGGATTTTACATGTAGGGTTAAGACTGTTAGTAAATTAAAATCATCAGTTAGCAGCATTTGGACTTCAAGAAAAACAAAGGAAAAGAGCTAAGAAGAATATATAGATAATAATGAAATTTTTATTAGATTTAATAAATGCAAGTAGTATCAATATACAATACCTACATATTCATCGTGTTTGACTATATGGGTATAAAAAGCAATTTTTAGAAATTTGTCATATATATTTCAGAATGTTTATATAAGTTGATGAATATTTTTGATGAGCTAATCCTAACTAAGGAAAGGAAGACCTGGTTTAGGTAACAGATGATGTTAAAAATAAACTTGTAATGTGAATTCACAGATGAAAACTTTTATTTCAAGTTATAATTTCTAATCTACACATTATGGGATGGCAAGGCTTTAGGGTTTAATCTAAATACTGATTATAAAATAGGGTTCACATTAGAAGTAATTTACAGCATGCCTCAAGAGTGTCAAATAAGGGCTGGGGTGATAGCTCAGTCGGTAGAGGGCTTGCCTTGCAAGCACTAAGGCCCTGGGTTCGATCCCCAGCACCGCAAAAAAAAAAAAAAAAAAAAAAAACAAGAAGTGAGAGTTTATCTTGTAATGCAAGATACAAAGAAGTTAGGATTACAATAAGCAAATGAGTTTAAAATGATGGTGAAAATGATGAATGTTCTGGAAGAACACAGAGGAATTTAACCTAGACATCAGTAAGATGCCAGAGAAGTTTTCTAAAAAGATTTATAATTGAGACTCAATGACAAGAAGAGGGCATTACTGAGTTCAGGAGAGAGCAAGTAACATGGGCAAAGTCTTAGAGGCTTTTGGAGGAAAAATGCTCAGTGTGACCAGACTGTAACATATAGACTGAAAATGGCAAGATTAGAGAAGTAAGCAGGGCCAGTGAAACCATGAAGGTGTTTGTAAATCATGTTAAGTTCTTTGGGTTGTACTTAGAGGGCTGTTAAAATTTTTTAAAAATAATTATTATAAATATTTCAGACATAAAAAAGGATAGTGATGTCAAAAAAATTTGTATATGTACCACTAAGCTTAAGGAAATAAAATGTAAGAACTCTTTGAAAAAAGGAAAAACCCCCAAACCAAAAATTAATAAGTCTATATATGATACAAGAAAGTACATGATTGAATTTCTTTATGTATCCCTAAATGATAGTATTTTTCTATTTCATGCTTTATTGAAACCACTACCTTGAATTTAGTATTATTGTTTCTACATATTTGGCTTAGTTCTTTACATATGTAACAAATAAATGGTTGAGAGGTGAGTAAGGTTGTCAGATTAAATATAAAATACCAGTTAAATTTGAATTTCAGATAGACAACAAAACTCTTTTAGTATAAATGCTAAATTATAATTGAAATATTCCCAATAAAGAGTTTGAATTGCAAAAATGGTCACTCAGAAAACATATGTGCTTAAAAAATGGTTCTTAGAAAAAAAGGAAATGCTGAGGTCATGTAACTTGCAAACAGCAAAAATCCATGCAATATTTGAGATGTACTTATAATAAAAAATTTTTATTGATTATCCGAAATTAAATTTTAACTGGGTGTTAATTTTTATTTGACAACTCTGGCAAAACCAGGGGTGAGTAGATACAGGGTTCTGTGTATTTAGGCACACATGGGGAATGAGAGCCAGAGATACTTTGCAGGTCGTTTCAAGCAATAGTAGCTGTGAACCCAAGTATGGCCAGTGGAAAAATCAGAGAAATGATTCCATTTTAGAGCTGTATGGGAGGTAGAAAGGTCAAGATTTGGTATCTGGTTGAATGTGGGGTTGAGGGAGAAAAAGAAGTTTGGGATGATGAAAGTGAAACACAGGTTTGGTCAGTGGAATTGCTAATGAAGATGAGTTCCATTTTGGACATATTGAGTTGGATATTCTTGAGGAATATTTAGTTTAATCAATAACAGAATGTAATTGGATAGATTCTGGGCAATAAACTAATTTAATAAAACAGATCCAAAAAGCCAATGAGCACATGTACTGATTCTTATCCAACTGTTATTGACCAAACTGTTGTTCCTTGTCTCTTAGCATTCACTGAAAAACACATTTTTGTTCTTGTTTTAATTCTCTTGATCCAAGCCTTTGTTAGTGATCTAAAAATAGTTTTATTTATAAATGTTGCACTTTATCTTTCCTTTTCATCTCATTGACCTGAAATCTCATTATGCTTCTGGCATCTTTTCTTCCTCTCCTCTCAAATCAGTCTGTGTTTTATCTGTCTCAGAGGAATTGCTTCCTTCAGGAACTTCCGGAGCTATTGGCTCTGGTTTCCTTGACAACTCCTGCCTCTCGGATTTTTTTTTTTCCCCCTGACTACTTAAGAGAAATCTGACTAAATCACTGATAACAGTGGACAGAAATAGTAAAAGGCAAGTACCCAGCATTGCCTCTGAAAAAGGAAATACGCAGATTAGAGGAAACAGAAAAATAATGAGACATAGGGAGATGGAAGCAAGACCTGTGAAGTGTTGCTTTACATGATTTGTTATTTTCATTTGTCTGGGAATTATTGTGAGGGTTATCAGGAGATTTTAAGAGGACTATCTCATTAAGCATCTGTGTCATCTTTCTAACCAAAATTCGCCTAGGCCTGGCTCAACCAATATGGAGTGTAGGAAATTATATTCCTGGTCTAGATTATTGTGAAAGTATGAAATGTAAAAGGAGAAAAAAAAGATGTAGACTGAACTTGCACTTACAGTTACATTAAAGACAGACGGTATGCAGTGCAAAGAGAATGGAGTCAAATTGGTAACTACCAATCTTAATTACTATTCTGATGCATTTATGAAATAAAACCAGTGAGATTTTTTAAAATTTATTTTTATTGTACACAAATGGGATACATGTTGTTTCTGTTTGTACATGGAGTAACAGCATACCATTTGCATAATCATACATTTACATAGGGTAATGATGTTTGAATCATTCTGTTATTTTTTCCTTCCCCCCCACTCCTCCCACCCCTCTTTTCCCACTATACAGTCCCTCCTTCCTCCATTCTTGCACCCCTCCCACCTCCCCATTATGTGTCGTCATCCGCTTATCAGTGAGATCATTCGTCCTTTGGATTTTTGAGATTGGCTTATCTCACTTAGCATGATAGTCTCCAATTTCATCCATTTACCTGCAAATGCCATAATTTTATTATTCTTTATAGCTGAGTAATATTCCATTGTATATATATATATATAGATACCACAGTTTCTTTATCCATTCATCAATTGAAGGGCATCTAGGTTGGTTCCACAATCTGGCTATGGTGAATTGAGCAGCTATGAACATTGATGTGGCTTTATCTCTGTAGTATGCTGATTTTAAGTCCTTTGGGTATAGGCCAAGGAGTGGGATAGCTGGGTCAAATGGAGGGTCCATTCCAAGTTTTCTAAGGAATCTCCACACTGCTTTCCAGAGTGGCTGCACTAATTTGCAGCCCCACCAGCAATGCATGAGTGTACCTTTTTCCCCACATCCTATCCAACACCTATTGTTGCTTGTATTCTTGATAATCACCATTCTAATTGGGGTGAGATGGAATCTTAGTGTAGTTTTGATTTGCATTTCTCTTATTACTAAAGATGGTGAACATTTTTTCATATGTTTGTTGATTGCTTGTAGATCTTCTGTGAAGTGCATATCCTTAAGCCCATTTGTTGATTGGGTTATTTGTATTCTTGGTGTAGAGTTTTTTGAGTTCTTTATATATTCTGGAAATTCTTTATATATTCTGGAAGTATGAGTGGCAAAGATATTCTCCCACTCTGTAGGCTCTTTCTTTGCATTGCTGATAGTTTCCTTTGCTGAAAGCTATTTAGTTTGAATCTGTCCCAGTTACTGATTCTTGCTTTTATTTCTTGTACTATGGGAATCCTGTTAAGGAAGTCTGATCCTAAGCTGACATGTTGAAGATTTGGACCTACTTTTTCTTCTATAAGATGCAGGGGGCTGGGGAGATAGCTCAGTCGGCAGAGTGAGCCATCTCCAAGCAGAGAATGACAAAGGAAACAATGCTGTCTCCAACTTTATTACTGTTTCATGTTTACCAGAAGAACTGGGGACCACGTTCTGTACTCTGCCAATCAGATGTTCAACTCCTGTTTCATATCAGGAGGTGGAGTTTTTGACCTTAGTTGGTCCTCTCCAGAACTGTCATGGTGGCCATTCTATTTAGGAGGGTTTATCTACAAGCTAATCCCATGTTAAAGTGGGCGCAGGGGTCAACTGCTGATCAGAAGTTACCTTAGTACCCTTCCCAGACAAATGGAGACACCTTTAGTCATAATTCCTAGCTTCATGTCAACATCAATGGACCCTATCAAGAGTTAGTCCCTATTAATAATTTTCTCTTGACGTATTTCCCAATTAGCTCCTTTTGCTTCTGTTTATTTTCTACAAATTAACTACCACCTTTTGCTTTCTCATCTACTTTGGAAGTAGTTTAAAGAAGGATGCTAAAGTAATTTAAAGAATACTTGTAACCTTGCCTGAATTTCACTGCTCATTGCTAGCTACTATCTAACATAGGTACCTGTCAGTGGATGGATGGATAAAGAAAATGTGGTATTCACAATGGAGTTTTATTCAGTCACAAAAGGATGAAATTGTGTCCTTTGTATAAAAATGGATGGAACTTAAAATCATTGTGTTAAGTGCAATAAGCCCGACTTGGAAAGTTAAGGGTTGTATGTTTTCTCTGTCGCGTTCGGTTGAGTAAGAGAAGAATCAAGTTTGGTTCCAACAAGTGGATTTTATTCATGCAGTGCACACTCAACTTAACATTCCTAATAATAGCAAATCCTAAATATATTGAAGATTCACTCCCTTGTTCACCTAGAGTCCAATCCCCTTGGACTTACTCAATGCAATGTCTCTTAGCCAAGAAGTCAGTCAGCAAGACCGAGGGGATTATTCTCAGCTGTAGCCTCTCTCAGCTCCTTGAATGTCTTTGGCTGTCCTTGGGTGTCCGATAAGCCAGAGGCTGGGTGGCAGTTGTTGCCGAGGGAGAGGTGGTCAGTCATCTGGCCTTGGTGACAACGATCGATGAGCAATCAGTGATGGAGTGGACAGCAGCTGGGGCAGTCAAGAGACTGAGCGACGTGGAGTCCTCTGGTCACGGTGCTGCTGACAGTTTGCTCCAAAAGTCCAGGGGTTTAAGTAGTGATTTTCAGCCCAGTCACGCTCTGGTCTTCATTGATAAAGACCAGAACATGACTATACTAGGAGCCACCACTCAAATCATAAAATTTCATATCGGCATTGTTCAGGAGTGTCATCCTGCCACACAGCAAATTTGTCACCAGGTGCCTTTATTTTAGTTTTACAAGTTCAGGCAAATACCAAAACAGCTTATTATTACTGCATAACACACAACATAGCAATTCCTATTATTTCCTTGTCTCATTACATTCTCTCATATATGGAAGCTCAAGAGGGGCGGGGGGGGGGGCAGAATCTCATGAAAATCAAAAGGAGTGGCTGGGGGTGTAGCTCAGCAGTAGAGTGCTTGTCTAATATGCACAAGGACCTGAGTTTGATCTCCAGCACTCCAGTGGGGGTGGAAAATCAAAGGAAGATCAGTAGCCTAGAGGAAGAGGACCAGAGGGAGGGAGAAGAGAAGAAAAAGGGGGAACTCCAAGAGAATACTATTGGCCAAATTATATTGTTATATTCTGTGCATGTACAAATATGTAACAACAAATACCACCATTACGTACAACTACAATGAACCAATAAAAAAAGGGAAAAAACTCCCCAAATTTTAGAAGATTAAAAAAAAAAAAGGGTAGTTGTGCTTTCTAAGGTGAAATGAACATAATTTGGATTCTAAACCACAGCAGGAGGAAATTTAAGGAGTGGTAATCTATAGAACCATAGTCTTGTCTAGTAAATTCAAGAGTTGAGTTGTATACTTGAGTTGTTGGATTGAATTCTATGAATTCTATGTCATTAACATATGAATAAGAACTAAATGCCTGCCCATTTAGTTATTCACTCATTACACATTGAGGTAATCCACAATCACATTTTTCATTGTATTTAACCCAAAATACTGTGATAACGAAAAAATTCTTTTTTGTTTTTCTAGGTAAAATCCCACTATGAGTTCCTGGGTGTAATGTTATGGGCTGGTTTTTTAAATTCTAACCAGACTTACCACATTTTGTTCAGATACTCCACCTTGTGTGAAGTTGCCCCTCTTTCTATACGGTGCCCACATCAGCCCCCTTGCCTTTTGAGCACAAGTTACTGATTTGACAGTGCCCACATATAAAGACACATCTCTTCTTCCCTTTTTTTTTTTTTTTTTTTCTGAGAATGTCATTTCTGAGAATGTGACTGTTTTTATGCAACCTGGTAAATTTCTACTTTAATGAAATGTATCTTATTATTGAGATTATGGTTCTGAAGCAAGAATTAAAGACATGCAGTTGGTGTAGATAGGTGACTGAGTCTGATTGAGAAAATGGAAAACAATTTGGGTCTGGGAAGTTGGAGACCACTCCTGGGAGACTGGAATGTTCATGTTTCCAGAGCCCTTTGATTACCTATAATAACCCTCCCCAAACGACTCCTGAGCAGGCAGGGAGATGCTAATTAACGCCCCCTGGGCTGCTGCTCCCTTCCTGCCCAGTCAGTAGTTCACCTTGGCCCTTCCAGCCCACCTGCTCACCTTATGGCCACCCCACCGGTATCTCCCAGTTCCAGGGTGGGGGAAAGGAACAACATAATGGAGAAGGTGCAGGAGAACAAAGGAAATTTAGATATATAGAAGGGACAGGACTTCCTCATCCCATGGATTCTGACTTTTGGGCCCCCTTCTTCTTCCCTGGAGAAGACTGTTACTATTCTTTGAATAAAATTTCTTGCTTTCTAGCTTGCCTCGGGGCTTCTCTGATGTTATACTTCAATATATGAGCAAGCAGAACTCATCAAAGGTAATCCACATATCTTCTGCGTCCCTTTTTTCGTGGTTTTTAGCTTTATAAGCCTGTCTTTATCCTCAACCCCGGTCAAAGGTGGCAGAGGCAGCTTGCTTGCTGCCCTTCCGACCCACTGGCGAATAAAGTCCCACATCCTGCTTCAAGACTGACCCAGTGATTTATTTATAACGCGCCACAACAGTAATACTTTTATAGACAGAGTGCTCGTCTCCCTCTTCCTAACATCCAACCCACTGAAAACCCTATTATGAAATAGTTCTGCGGTTTGGAGTGATGGGCCCCGCCCCTCTTTCAGAGGTGAGTCCTGATTGGTCAAACCGAATCAGTGCTCACCTCCTCCTCAGGGATTTGTCTACGTAACCTACGCCTGAGCCAATCAGCGTTCTGTAGGATGCCAGAAGTGGACCAAGTTGTCAATGACTGAAACTTCTGTGGTCACGGACCTCAGGACCTGCAGGAGGAGGCACGAGGTCCCTGTTACCGCCGGCTGCCATCTTGTGTCCTCGAGGGAAGCTGGCCTGAGGAGGGCGCTCCAAACACAGAGAGGCTGAGTGATTCAGTGGGAAACTGATGTGGGATTTGGAGGTGGCCTCTCCTGAAGACTTGTCTCTGCATTTCTCTGTTATGTAAGTGAATACATCCCTTTAAGCCAGTTTCAGTTGAATTCACTGTTAATTGTGAATGAAAAATTTAAAAGTCCTAAATAGTATATCCACTCTTGAGCTTTGCGTAAGAATTCAGGAAAGCAATTCAACTTCATTGGGATTTTTTTTCAGATTGGGATTATTTAAGAAGTTTATTTACTATCCCATCACCGAGTTAATAGATGTCTTGGTAGTTGTAGGTACTTTAGCTCTTATGCTCTAATTGATTGGTTAATTCAACAACTGTTTATTCTTAATATAAGGCATTCAGTGTCTGTAAGGCACTGTGCATACAGCAGTGGTAAATCCTTTAGTACTCAGAGATCTCAAAGGACTAGCTGAGGAGGCAGACAAAAGTACTAAGGAGGTATACAGAAGTTTTAATGGGAAATCAAAGAGAAGGAAAAAGGAGGAATACCTAATTCAGAATTTTGAATTACTGGATAGAAGAAAAGGAGGGATGGGCAACAAAGATCCCTGAGAAGGGGTTCCAACTTCTGTTTTTGTGCCATGGACCTCTTTGGTGGTGTGGTAATCCTAGCGACTGATTGGCAGAATAGTCTTTCTAAATAAGTAAACTTTGAATTACAAAGGAAATTTAATGTATTGAAATTACTATCAAAATAAAACTTTCGATTCAATATATTTGCATCTTTATTAACTTATTAAAAAAGAAGATCTAACAGGGATAATATAATTTTTAGGTAGTAATAATTATAAGTGATATTTTGATATTCCAATTATAGTGGAATATGAAGATATATGTGGTTTCTTTTGGTTACAAAGTCAGATATTGCTAATGCTGATATTGTTGTGATTTGTGGCCTACATTCAGAATAGAAGGACTTGTTAAATTTTGTTTAGTAGTTTAGTTCAATGTAAATTCCTGGCCCTGACTTCAGTGTCCAGTAAAAACAAAAACCCTGGAGAGAATAAGAGAATATTTGAGATAATTTTTGACAAACAGAAGGAATTACCTAGGTGCATAAAATGGAACTGAATTCTGGACATATGGAATAGCATGTGTAAAGGTATGGAGACATGAGAGGTTAAGGAAGTTAGCATATTACTTTGGTTAGACTGAAGAGTGAATTTGGCAGTAAAGTAGGAGGTGAAACTGGAAAGTTTGGCAAAAATATTTGGAATATGGGTTGATTGCACATTATGGTGATAAAATGTGATCCTGCCTTTACTGTGTTGAAAATCTTTATAAAGTCTCCATTTGCTTAGTAGAGATAGCTGAAGTTTCCTACATCGCTCTTTGTGATCTTGCCCCAACTTTCCTTTTCTCATTTACCACTGTTTTTGCTCTCTTCAACTTTGCTCCAGTAATTCTCGAATATCATGTTACATTTATACATCCCATTCTCTTTATATTTATTAGTTGAAAGATCCCTTCTTGTACCTTATTTTCCTCCTCTGTAATATAGGATCAGTGAGTATCTCATAGTAGCGAGGATTAAATCAAATAGTTTTTTTGCCTTGCCCAATTCATATATATTGTTTAAAACCCAGTTCAGACATTGCCTCCTTCAGAGAGATTTTCTGATCATCTGATTTCTATTGCCTTTAGAGAGAATTAATAACTATTCCATATTCTATTGGGATCTTATGTAATCTCAATTCTATATTTTTCATAATATACTGTAATCTCATATTTCTATGTCACTTTTCCCCTATGATATTATGAGCCCTTAAATGTAAGGGCTGAATATTTTTTATGTCTAAAGTGTTTGGTTTCACTGGATGGACACTTAGGAGTTTTCACATTCATCCAGGGATGACAGCCATTAATAAACTACTTTTAAATTCTGAGTCCAGTGATAAGATGTTTCATAGATAAAATGGTAGAATATTCTGGGTAGTTTTTTTTTATAATAGTCGATTTTGATAATAAGAGGTAGCACCCTTTCTATGAACATCCTTTAAGTGTTTTAGTTTTTAAGACTTTTTTTTTTTCTATGCTAGTTCTTCTTAATTTTTCACTGTACACACTCTTCCTTGAGGAACTCAACCCCAAGGGCATCAATTGCTATATAATGATAACTCCTGAATCTGATCTAAACTCAGTTCTCTATGTCCTAGGATTCACTGCTGAATTTCCAAAATGTATGCCATCTAACTTCCTTTGGATTAGCAATAAGAACTTTCAACCCAACATGCCAAGATGGAACATTTTTTTTTAACTCTTAATACTTCTTCAGCCTCATTCTTATTATTTTGTTTCAAGTTCTCATCTCTCACCTGACTTACTGCACACTTCTTTTAAAAATTAATTTATTTTTCTTATTAATAAAAAGTAATACTTTCCCTTTGTACAAAGGAATTCAAGCAATCCAGGGAATATGATTTAGCAGTCCCATCTCTGAGAGAACCACTGTTTACTACGTGTGATGTATAATATTCTACCAAACTTCGGTATGCATATATTAACACTTATTATTACTATTATTTGGTTTATGTGTAGTTGCTTAGTTTTCTTGTCTTTAGTATAGTCCCTTTGCAATCTGTTCTTTATATGTTTCTTAAGTATGAGTGCCTTTTCTAAAAAGGCAACTCTCATCTTACTCTTCCTCTCTTTAAAATCCCTGAAAGACACTCTTCTTCTTCTTTTTTTTTTTTTGTAAGATAAAGTCTAAACTTTTTATTTTTTTGTACCAGGAATGCACTTAAACACTGAGCCACATCCCCAGCCCTTTTTATATTTTTTATTTTGAGATAGGGTCTCGCAAAGTTGCTTAGTCTTGCCAAGTTGCTGAGGCTGGCTTTGAACTTGTGATCCTCCTGCCTCACTATCCTGGGCCGCCTGGATTACAGGTGTGAGAGCCACTATGCTCCACTTAAAAGTCTAAACTTTTAAGCCAACATACAGAGGCCTGCATGATCTGGTCTTTCCTATCTCTTTAGTCCTAAAATCAGACTTGATTGTGCCACATTCTAGCATTGAGGCATTGTTTTTTCCAAGGACATAACAGCATATAAAATGCATATAACAACATATACAATGTCAAGTGTATTGCCTGCTTTAGAGTTAACAATAAATATTGGCTATTGTGGAAGAACAAAATATTATTTTATGTCTATTTTCAGTCTCTCCTGCTCTCTAAGGAGGATCCTTTGAGGTCTGATTGGGTAATATTTGAACAAAAGTGGCTCCCCCACAACACACACACACACACACACACACACACACACACACACACAAAGAGAAAGAGAAAGGGAGAAAGAGATTCCATTTGAAAAGATTTGGAAACGGATTGAAGGTGAAAACCTGAGTTACAGGGAAGGATAAAGAGAGGCCTTCAAGGTTTTTTGATCATGGTCCCCTGTGTTAGGAATGAACCATGTCCTCATACATACTAGGAAAGCCCTGTTCTACTGTGCTACACTCAGCAGCCCTGTTTGTTTTGGGGGGGACGGAGGGCATAGGGGTAGGAATAAAGAAAGAAGAGATGTGAGAGACGCAGATATCAAAGAGTTAATGGGACTTTGGAGAGAGAGATGGTTAAAGATCTTTAGAATGTTTCTGTAACCCCCCGCCCCATTGTTCGCCAGTTTGGGTGACGTTGTTACGGATGTTAGATTTATCTGTCTTTAGAGTTTGATAATATTGAGGTTAGACATGAACTAGTCCTATGATATTCTACTTGCACAATTATTTGACATCCCCAAATTCATTAATCTAACAAATATTTGAGCGGCCTCCCCTTAAGGTCAGCCCTTAAGTTCATCTAAGATGACTTTTGTGACATCCCAATACTAAAATCTGCCCTTCCCTTTTTGGTGTAATCCAGCTCCCCATGTCTGCTTCATTCGTTGCACTGTTAAATATTGTATTTAATTGTCCTTTCTCCCGTCAGTGCTTTTTGTAGTCCAGAGCGTCGTTTTATAAATCTACTAGCTCGGCGCATGAAACCATGTAGGTGCTTAGTACATGTTTATTGAGTGAATGTCCTGTGCATCTCAGTGACATCACATCCTGTGGGCAGTGGCGTCATTCTGCACTCTGCGGGAGGCTCAGAGATCTGACTGTTTAATCATTGTGCATAACGTGCAGCGAACATCTCCAACGCTGGCTAAGGTTTTAGACCTCCCACAAGAAGCGTTGCCAGCGGGACGGCTAGACCTGGGTCTTCCAGCTCCAGACTCCAGCTGAGGGCGGCAACACGCTGCGGGCGGGAGAGACTGGGATTTGGAAGGTGCGGGAGAGCTAGCGGGGGCAGCGCACTTATCGCGGTGTTTCCTCCCTCTTCATTCCCGGGGGAGTTCTCGCGAGAGAAGCAAGGGGAAGATGGCGGTGCCCTGGTTTTTGGTGTGAGGCAGTGGTGGTGGCTGTGGCGGCTGCGGCAGCTGCGGCGGCGGGGACTGGAATCCTGGTGTCTTGGGCACCTGAGCTGTAGCTGTCCTCAGCGAGCTGGTTCCTGGGCGAGAGCCGGCTCTTCTTCCAGGAGATGCGTTTGTCCCGGGCTCGGAGGTGCTCTGGGAGTTCATGCTGCGCTGGAGGCTCCTGGCCGCCGCTCTAATCACCTCGTGCCGCCGCAGCGCCAGCTCAGTCCCCCGCGGTGAGCCTGCCGGATCTACTCCCTGCCCTTGGCGGCGGCGATGACCGGGGAGAAGATCCGTTCATTACGGAGGGACCACAAGCCCAGCAAAGAAGAGGGGGACCTGCTGGAGCCCGGGGATGAGGAAGCGGCAGCTGCCCTCGGCGGCACCTTTACCGGAGGCAGGATTGGCACTGGCAGCAGCGGCAAGGGCGGCAAAGCCTGTCATAAGATCTTCAGTAACCATCACCACCGGCTGCAGTTGAAGGCAGCTCCGGCCTCCTCCAATCCCCCTGGTGCCCCGGTCCTGCCGCTGCACAATTCCGTGACCACCACTTCTCAGTCCCCGGCTCTTCTAGCCGGCACCAACCCCATTGCAGTCGTCGCGGATGGAAACAACTGCCCCGCACACTACCCGGTGCACGAGTGCGTCTTCAAGGGGGATGTGAGGAGACTCTCCTCTCTCATCCGCACACACAATATCGGGCAGAAAGATAATCACGGTGAGGAGTGCTAGCCCCTCTCCACCTTTCCTTCCGCATAGGGTGTGTACCCCCAGGTCTCTGGAGTTCTAGGCTCCCTTCCAGCCGACCCTTCTGTGCCGGTTGTGCGGGGACCAAATACCGGTAAATCATGTCGGATTCATGATTTAGCATGCTAGTGGTGAGGAGGTTGGTCCCTGTGGGTGCAAAAAGAATGTTTCCTTGCTCACTCGGAGTTTACTGTGAGAAGTTGTTTTGTATATCTTTGAGACAGGCCTTTCATATACTGATCCTTAAATTTTCCTCTTATCTAACCCGGCCTTCTTCCTGTATTTATGAAATTATGTATTTATTTGCTTTCACTCCGTCCCACCTTGGGATCTTTAATTTTGAACATATACATTGCCTACCTTCTTTCATATTCAGATACAGATCCCAACTTGACTGATAATCTGGTTGTGATTTTGTAATTTCAATTGCCATTGAATAGTACGGTGTTTTCCGTTTGCTCTCAGAAAACTTAGAATGATTTGCTTTCTGAACGTCACACATTAGAAATAATTAGCCTCTTTTTCCTCGAACAATTAAAGTGATTTCTTAGTGGTTATTTATTGCCAGTTTTTAAAAAATATTTTTTAGATGTTGATAGACTTTTCATTTATTTATTTATTTATTTATTTATATATGGTGCTGAGAATGGAACCCATTGCTTCACACATACTCGGCAAGCACTCTACCACTGAGCCACAACCCCAACCCCTTATTGCCAGTTTTATGTATATAATTGCTATTAGTAACGTTTCATCTTGACTCAGAATAATATTGAGATTTTTCGTAGTAATTTCATCATAGCCTACGTCAGAAAGTAATAATGTATTTGTTATTGAAGGACTGTCTTTCTACAGTCAGTTGAATTTTTTTGTTTCTCTAAAAGAGTAATGTGATTGAATTGACTTTTAGTGAAGTTTTTTTTTTTTTTTTTTTTTTTTTTTGTGGTACTGGGGATCGAACCCAGGGCCCTGTGCTTGTAAGGCAAGCACTTTACCAACTGAGCTATCTCCCCAGCCCTGAATTGACTTTTAAGCATCAGTAAATTTGTTTATTTTCTTGGTACAGGATTTGAACCTAGGACCTTGTGCGTGAAAACTAATGTAAATGCTGATACAACTTTCAACTTTTAATAAATAGGCCATTTTAAACTGAGTGGTTAATAAATATTGTTATGCTTTTAACATGACAATTATTGTATACATTTTGTTAGAATACACTCAGCTCTATGCTCAAAATGACACAAAATCACATTAGTGAATTACCTACCTGTGAAGTAAGCTCCCTTAATTCCACTGGATTCTAGGCTTTTTTAAAATTAAGACAGAAATTCAGATTAAAAAAGGAAATGTTTCCTATTGATTTTATAGCTCTCTAACAACACTTGTTGTCTGAACTTCCATTGTAATTATCATTTCACTACCTATCATTTATGAGAAGTCAGATCCCCTCAAAAGTACTGTAAAGCTACCCTAGATTTGCATTCCTATATTTAATTTATTTCTTCATGTTAGTACTATAATAAGCGTGATGTTTGCTGGGGAGAATTATATTCTGACATTTTGGGAAAGAGTTGTTAAAGAGTTGTACTCTTAATTTATTAGTAAATTGTTAGGAAGTTTTTCAGATTTGGGCTGCATAGTAGTTGTATGTTTTATCTCTTGGCCACTGCCTTTAAAATTTTACTACCTTGAAATATTTCTGAAAGTAGATTAAAGGTTCCTATTTGAGATAACTCCATTTACAAGAAGATGTGGATGAATATCAGAAGGTTCTGTGTGAGTTTACCGACTTGCTGGGTAGTTGGGCTTTCATATTGTTTAATCCAACATTTAGAAGTGCTTTTTTTTTAAAGTTCAAATTCTGTTCAAAGTAATTAGAATTCTGTGTACCCTTAACTCTTGTTCATACCCCACTGAAATTCATTTTTTAAATGAAACATTTAACTGCCTTTATTTTGTCACTTCTGATAAATGTAACTAGTTGTTCACATACCTGTGAAAAGTGTAATTGGGTCTCTTCTCCCATATACATTTCTTATTTCCTGGGAAGAGTAGCTTCTATTTAATGTGCTGCTGCTGCTTTAGTCTCCCTTGTTTTTTTTCTTTCTTATTGCATTATTACTTGTATTCTTCGTCTTTTACTAATCAGAGTGCTTTATGTAGATTTTAAGGATGTTTTTCCTTTCAAATTATAAAAGAAAAATGCCTTTTAAATTACCCAAGCAAAAACAAGTTGTATATTTGGATAGCTGTAACATGTAGGTACATTGCAGAATCATATACTCAGGCAGGTGCATAGCAGAGCCATACAATCATATCATGTATCACATAGTTTTATATTCCCTGAAGATGTTCCTTCCACATCATGATGACAGTAATGGTAATGATCATTATTATACATATAATTTATTTTGTCAGCAATGCTAAATGTTTGTATACATTGTCATGTTTAATCCTCACAACAGTGTTGCAAAGGAGATAATTTTATCCTCATTTTAAAGGTGAGAAAAGTGAAGCCAGCTAGGCAAGGAAACTTAATTAAGTTACATACTTAGTATGAATTGCAAAGTTACAAATGAAGGTAAAAATTGGGACTTCTAAGCCCATGATTAGTTTCTTTATAAATATTTCTCCTGATTGAGATCTATTCTATTGCAAGGAAGTTGATTGTAATGTGTATGTTATCTTTCATAGCAAAGTTCTTTAATATATGCTTTCCCACTTTGCACTTAAATAGCTTCATAGAGAGGTTTTGCTCTCAGGGTTTTTCTGTAGAACTCAAACATCTTGTTTGTTATTTATTTTTTAAAAATATTTTTATTAGTTGTTGGTGAACCTTTATTTATTTTCTGTATATGGTGGCAAGAATTGAACCCAGTGCCTCACATATGCTAGGCAAGCACTCTACCACTGAGCCACAATTATTTCTTGTTCATAGACTGGCACAAATAAGTGGGCTACTTCATCCATCCACATGATAGACCTTTAGATACTTGATAAGATCTATCATATTCCCCTACCTTCAGGTTAAACATTCCTAACTTGTTTGTTTATTACTCACATGACTTAATTTGTAAAGTCTTTAAAATGGGCCCTGAAGCACAGTAAATAATGTATGTGTGCTAAGTAAATGAAAGTCTTAATCGATTTCCTTTAGTAGAACTCTAATTTGTTAATTCTTCCCTTTTAGGATGTGCCCAGAAAGGAACCTTAGTGCTAGAGCTATAGTAGGCCCCTAACCAAAGGGAACATGGAGACTATATTTATTGTTTTAAAGTAAGATACATTCCTACAGTTCAAGAGTATAATTTTTTAATACTGCTTTTTCTCAAGTGAGCTACTCTTTTTTTTTGTTGTTGTTCTATTGTTTCTTCCATTTACTTATTTTTTTTTTACCCTTGACACAGGACTTTACATTTTGAATTTTATTTTTTAGCCATTTTCAGTTTTTACTAACCTCTGATCAGATAAACTTTCTTTGTATGTTATATTTTTCTTCTGTGGTAAAATGTTGGTTGAGTAGGAATTGTGTTTTCTGAACCATCAGTTATTGTCAGAAATACTGTATTCTGGGCTGGGGAGCTAGCTCAGCTGGTAGAGTGCTTGCCTCGCAAGCTCAAGGCCCTGAGTTTGATCCCCAGTACCAAAAAAAAAAAAAAAGAAAAGAAAAAAAAGAAATATTGTATCCTGGTTTCAAACATGTTTTGAAATATAAGTTAAATACATTGATGGCTGTAGCATAATGTATATATTGTGTTCAAATATGCCAAAAGATTGTGATTTTTTTTTTTTTTTTTGGGCGGGGGAGGAGTGGGGAAAAGAAATACTATATTAAAAATACACAAAAACTTAAACGTATCTTTATTATATCTTTAGTTATGTGCCACATTTTTCTTTAATATAAAATTAAAGATTACATCTAAGCCTTTTTTCACATTGAGTGTTAAGATTTTTCTGAATCACTTTTTCTCTTGGTAGTTTGGCACAGTATTATAGGAACAAGCTATTTATTTTTATTTTCAACAATAATGATTTTACTTATTTACTACCTTTAGAACTGAGGATAATATGAAGCATGCAGGAGATCATTTCCTGTTTGTTGAATTTGTAATTTTGATTTTTCCCTTGAGTTAACTATCCTTGAGAAGTTAAGCAGCTTCTGTTGGATGCTAGTGAGAAGCTTCAGAAGCTTTCAGTTGCCATTTATGAAAGTCCTGAGTATATGGACTGCTCAAACCAGCCTTTCTAAGATGTGAAACATTTCTGATCTATTTTGGGAGGTTTGGCAATCTCTTCTGCCTTTAATTACATTGCGTTGCATGTGACAAGCCATCTACTCTAAATACAGTTAATTTTCATTTTTACTTAGTTGTAATATCTTGAAACTATTTCACACAATGATTAGGATTTTCTAATTTAAGTTAAATTTCACTTGAGACTGTTCCTGACAATGGAGGTAACCAATGAAGTGACAGTGAAATTGTTAACATGTGTAACATCTTTGCCTGGCAGCAGGCAGATTTCTTTAGACAGGGATTTAAAATTTTTAATTTCTGAAAGATTAAAAATGTACATTTGAGAATTGAGGAAGTAAGATAGATAATCTGGTGATGGTGCAAAATGCTTATTTTCATTTATTCTACATATATTCTTTATCTTTTTGATATTGTTTTTCTGCATTGTTTTTGTCAGTAAAATCTTCATGATGGGTGAAAAGAATAATACATACTCATAAAAGGTCTTTTGAGAAAGTGGCACCTGTAAGTGAACATGACAAATCCTGAACTAAGTTACTGGTAAACAGTTTTAGCCCAGAGAGGGTTAAAGTGATGGTATATATTTAAAAGAATATTAGTAGTTATTTGTTCTCTTCACGTTCTGTAGTCTTTCAAAATTTTATTTTTAAAAGACACACTTTGTTTTCCCTTAGAAAAAATGTGATGTTTAAAGACCAAGAAAACCCATGCATTTGTGTTACTTACCTTCCCTAGTTTTGAGGGTGACATGGTTGTGAAATTTGATTTAGTTGTTCTTCATAATTATATGAACATGACCTTTCTCCTTTATCTCCATGTGCATCTCTAACAGAATAGGACTACCCTTGGCTTAAGTGGTTCTGTGTCCTGATGGCATTACCATTAGCACTGTACACTTGACCTACCACTTAAAAATACTGTGGTGTGAACACATCTGCAGAGCTATATTCAGAAAGGGAGAGATGATCCTCATCTCCCCTTTGTTTTCCTGAGCTACAATAGGAATAAAAGTTGTAACCTTCCAGTTTTGGCAGAAAAATTCAGCAGAAATGGGCATTTATTGGCAATGTTAGGTCCTGAGCGTACTCAATGAGGCAAGAGAATTTTGGGGAACTCATTGAATAATTGAGTTCTAGGTAGTATGGCTGCCCCCAAGTTAATGCCATCTTAAGTTCTGTAACTTAAGAGTTCATTGTCAGGATGCTTTAGAGTCTAGAAAATGAGTGCAATTCCTGGAGAATTGGATAGGGGCTTGGCAAACTGTACCTATGTCATTTATTTCCTTGAGGGAGAAATGAGAAGTTCATTTTAGAGCAAAATAGAAATATGTAAAATGGGGATAGAAAAAAAAGAAAAGATCTTTTTTCTAATTGAAGATTATGGATGATATTAGTTATCAGGCTATGTGAGGTTTTATTGTGTGATTTAATTGAATTCCACCTGTTCTGGAGCCTGTTACTCTTGTTGAAATCCTAAAGATTCTCTGCAAAATTAGAATGCCATTTCCATTGGAATCAGATCCTAGTTTGAGACCCTGCTTCTCTACAAACTGGTTTTTATTGACATTGTGTTTTTTATGACATAATTTCTGAAATAAGTAGATATAATATCTATTTCTTAGGGCATTATAATCTCCAGTGGAAGAATGGACTTGAAAATATTTTAAATCTGAAGGCTCAGTCACACAATAATAATGAGAATTATAGTGTTTTGCTTTTATCTTTGGTTCCACTCTACAGCACAAGGAACTTTTGTTTTTAGGTTTCGATAGGCTTTCAGTTGAAATTTTAATTCATACTGCCTGTCAGTCTATTAAGGGATAGGATCATCTGACTCACCTATAAGTCATCTTTAGTCTACTATTGGTGTAGCTTAGTTTAGTGCATTTGGATTCTTGGCTGCAGATATCTGGTAAGCACTTAAAGCAGGCTTTCTTTTTCTTAGTACTGAAATCTTCTATAAAGCTCTCTGTACTGTGTTTTCCCTCTTATGTATATATAAATTTTTTTATTGTTTTTCATATAAGGAGGAGCCCTGTGCTGACATGTGTTGTCCTTTGGCAAAATGTTTTTGTAGAGTGAAAACAGATTCCAACACTGCTCTTTTGGTTCTGAATTTTTTTTTTTTTTTAAATTTTGTTGGTTTGTTGGTTGGTTGGTTCATTCATTCATTCATTCATTCATTCATTCATTCATTCATTCAACAAGTATAGTGGGCTCCTAGTATGTGATAGTGTTTGTCAGCAGCTTGGGTTATAGCAGTGAACAAAACAAAGTTCTTGCTTCCATAGAGCTTCATTCTGATGGGATAGCTGGACAATGAACAAACCACTAACCATATGGTATGAATGAGAGGTATTACAGAGTAAAATTAGAGTCAGGAGGACAGAGTGCTGGCAATACAGGGAAAAGGGAGGTAGTAATTATTTCATTGAGATTAGGTTTAGGGAAGATACCAATAAGAATTTTAAGCAGTTACCTAAAGAAATTTAGGAAACATTATCTGGCAGACCAGAGTTTAAAGTAGAAAATAGCAATTGTAAAGGTACCAGCTTCAAGGAATAAGATGGCCAGTGTGTCTGGAACAAAGTGAGCAAGAGAGGAGGAACAGGAGTTAGGTAGCTGGAGTTGTAAGCATGTAGAGCTTTTATAGACAATTGTTCAGGATTTTGCCTTTATTCTGGCAACACTGGGTTCAATTAGATGATTTTGAGCAGAAGAGTGACAATCTCATTTTAAAGGCTCATTATCTGCTTTATGAAGCAGAATGTGGAGGGTGGGGGAGCAAGGATCAGTAACAGGCTATTGTAGTTAAGTGGGGGTAAGTGTGGAAGTGATAAAAAATGAGAGCTGGTAGGAGTTAATGGCAGATTAGATGTAAGATTATGCCATTTTTGAGAATTAATGCAGAAATTCTCTTATTACTGCATGTTGGTGAGACTTGAATGTTTGTAGAACCTGAAGGTAATACTTGTAATTTCCTGCTCTATAATTAGGGACTGTACGAAATGAAAACTTTTTATAATGATTCCAAGGTATTGCTTGCCTTTTTGACTGTTGACATTTTCACTGATGGTACAAAAGCAAAAGCATTATTGAGTACATCTTTCTGGCATTCTTGGTAACATAATAGGGATCATGAATGATATTCTTCTGTATACTGAAAGACAAATAATGGAAAAACACTTGTAAAACTGAGTTGTAAACTGGATTAGTCACATTTTTCATGAAATGCCATTTTTACTTGAAAAATGACTTACAGACAAACTGTTTATTGCAATTTAGATATTTGACAAATATTCCCTGGAAAATGAAAGAAACAAGCCTGTGACTTCAAGGGGTAAAAGAATGTAACTTTCAAATGAAAATTAGAATTTTGGAGAACTCATCTCTGCCACTGTAAGCTTGCCAGGTTCTCAGTATTTAAAAAGAGTGTATTGGTCAGATTAACAGTGATATTAAGTATAAAATTTTAAATACAATACAGCGAACTGTGTCATCATTTAGAAGATCTGCATAACTTGGTCAAACAATATTTCTCCAGTGATCAGTGCATGATGTTATAAAATCATGTAGATAAAAGATTCCCTCAAAGTGCAAGAGAGACCCATGTATTTCAGTGTAATATAGTACAAACAACTAATTGATATGATTTTAGATTTCACATTGCAGTTACCTTAAGAAATGAGTACTCGGGCTGGGGTTATGCCTCAGTGGTAGAGTGCTTGCCTAGCACCATAAAGATAAATAAAGTTATTAAAAAAAAGAAATGACTACTTAATAAGTTTGGTATAGTATGAAAGAATACCCTGAATGTTGAAAAGGCTGTGAAAATACTGTTATGTTTTTCAACTGTGAATCTGTGTAAAACTCGATTTTCTTCTCATACTTCTAACCAAAACATTGTTTTGTTCTGGTTTTGGTGGTGCTGGGGATCAAGCTCAGTATCTTGCTCATGCTAGGGAAAAAAAAAAACTTGAATAAATGCAGAATTAGATTTAAATTAGATTTAAAAAATTGAGTTCTATTAAGCCAGACATTAAAGGAATTTATTTATATTTTTAAAAAATTTAAAATAGTACTACTTTTGTCAGACTTTTGTTTTGGACAATGCGGTTAATTTTTTGTGGTCCTAATCCCGTTTTGAAGTATTTTTTTTTCTTTTTCTTTGACATATCTTATTTGTCCATATTTAGGGGGTACATTATTGTAAAATTTGATATGTGCATACAATGTAGAATGATCAAATCAGGGAAATAATGCCTATCTTCTCAAATATTATCATTGTCATATATCGGGAACCCTCAAATTCTTCCTTTCAGTTACTCTGAAATGGGTAACTAATTGTTGTAGACTGAAATTGCATTATTGTGGTATATGCCACCAAAACCACTTCCCTGGTACCCAACTATGTTTTGGTACCTATATCCTTCCCTCTCCTCTTTCTAGACTCTGGTGGCCTCTTTAATGGTCCTATTTTATGTGGACAACTTTTTAAACTCCCACAAATGAGTGGAAAGCATGTAGTATTTTGTCTTCCTGTTGCTGTCTTATTTTTCTTAACATAATGTCCTTAGTTTTATCCATTTTGTAGCATATGACAGATTTCATCCTTTTACATGGGTGACTACTACTCCATTGTGAATATATACCAATTTTTAAAAATCCATCTGTCAGTGAACATCTTATTTGAGTACATATCTTGACTATTATAAAGAGTTTTTCAGTAAGCATGAGTATGCAGGTATCTCTTGGATAAATTATTTTATTACCTTTGGACATATACCAAGTAGTGAGATTGCTGTATTATAGGGTGTTTCTTTTTTTTAAATTTTTTTTGGTGGGGGATGTAATCAGGGATTGAATTTAGAGGGCACTCAACCAGTGAGCCACATCCCCAGCCCTTTTTTAGTGTATTATTTACAGACAGGGTCTCACTGAGTTGCTTAGTGCCTCACCATTGCTGGAGGTGGCTTTGAATTTGTGATCCTCCTGCTTTAACCTCCCAAGCCGCTGGGATTACAGGCATGGTATGCCACTGGACCTATTTTTGATTTTTTTTTTTTTTTTAGGAAACTTCATACTGTTTTCCATAATGGCTATACTAATGTATTGATAATTAACAGTATATAAGAAATGTCCTTTCTGCATTTTTGCCAGCATTTGTTTTTTGTCTTTTTGATAATAGCTATTCTAACTATGGTGAGAAAACAATTTTATATTAATTCATAATGGGTTTATTGTAGCACTTAAGTTAATAAATAACAGTTTAAAATTTTAATTTCTAATATAAACATAAATAGATATATTCATATATAAGATTTTGGGATCTTCAATAATTCTTAGGAGTATAAAGGGGTCCTGAGACCAAAGTTTGAAAACTGTTGGTATAGCAAAAATAATGTAGATTTTAGAGTCATGACCCCTCCAGTTTTTAGATAGGTAATTTTGGGAAATAACTCATTAACTGTTTTTCTTACTTGTGAAATAAGAATAATATTTTTCTCAGAGGGTTTTTGAATGAATTAGGTGAAGATGTTTGAAATATATAGCATAAAACTTGGCACATTTAACATATGTACATTAGATTCTAATCATTCAGTTGGTTATTTGCATATTTTAAAGCTAAAGTGGTTTTAATGTTACTGATATACTTTTCACTTTTTTGACAAATAAAATTCAATTTTATTTACCAAGTTAGAAACAAACCATCCTCTTTCAGATTTAAAAATTATGAAAAGTTAATAGTAAATGTATTTCTAGAACCTCTTTTATAATACATTAGCTAAAACAGCAGGCTGAAGACCTAGAAAACTGATAATTAGCTTAAACCTTAGGACAGAAAACTAAGGAGGGTAGCAGATAGAGGTTAACGACTTTTTTTTTTTTTTTTTTTGGTAGTATTGTGGGTTGAACCTTGGAGTGCTCTACTACTGAAGAACACTCCCTTCCCCACCTTTTTTAAAAAATTTGAGACAGGTCTTCTAAATTGCCTAGGCTGACCTTGAACTTGAGATCCTCTTGCAATTAGCTCCCCAAGTCACTGGAATTAACAGGCATGTGCCTCCATGCCTGGCATAACTAAGACATTTGAGCTGTTTCCTGACATACTTGTCTGATAATAAATTCAGTTTAACTAGGTGATGATAATGTTAATAATGATTATTATTTTTATCATTTAAAATATTGACAACATGGTATTTGTCATCTCTATAGTAGGTATTTCTGCTGATAACCTTATTTGTAAAGTGAGGAGGATTGGATTGTTGGGCTCTAAAGTCACTGAACTTTTTTTTTTTGCCGTGCTGGGGATTGAACCCAGGGCCTTATGCTTGCAAGGCAAGCACTCTACCAACTGAGCTATCTCCCCAGCCCTGTCATTTAACTTTTGATAATGTGATTAATAATTTGGACATATATAATGAAAAGTTTCTTTCATTACTTCATTTGGTACTGTTACTTTTTATCATTTTTTTTCCTCTGTATTTTCCTAGAGGGTTTAAGAAAACAAAGAGTAATTAGGAGAATGAACATCTTAATTTCTTCACTTGGATGCTCTGTCTAGATTCTGGTAGACTCTTTAGTTTTTTGAACAGATTACTCTCACATGTTATAAACCTCTAAAGAGATATAATAGTTTCCCTTATGGGCAAAGGGAATGGTGCCTGGGGGGAGGTGTGTTCTAAGACTTCCAATGGGTGTTTGTTTTCCATCCATCCCTGTGTCTGTCCACCCACTTTCCCTCCTTGTCTGGAGCCATTGTACCAATTCCTTCTATTCGTTACCATGTAAAGCATATTTCTTTCTTTCTTTTTTTTTTTTTTCTGAAAGGTAGAGAAGTAAAGAAAGAGAACTATTATTACCTCATACTGTTAGGGCAAAAATAGATATTCAGAAGTTTTTATTTAACTTTAAATATTTCTTATTTACTGACAAATTTATATCTCCAGCCTAGACTTTTCCTTTGAGTTCCAGATTTTGTATTTATATCCATCTACTTGAGATATTTCAAAATTAACTTGTCCAAAATGGAGTTATCCTATCCTCGTCCCTTCTACATAACCACCTAGTCTTTCGAATTATATCATTAACTATCCAGTTATTCAAACCTCAGTCATTGTGATTCATTCTTTGTCTTACTTCTTCTCTTCATACACATCTAATCAGCACATTATTTTGAATCAGTCTGCCTATGTCTTCCACTGCTACCACTTTGGGACCAACCAATTTTTTATTTTTTTTCCAGGAATGCATTAGATTTTGTCCTTACATCCTCCTCCAATCCATTCTCTATGGTTACAGCAGTAATCTTAAAATGTAATTTGCATCATGGCACTTCCCTGCCCAAGGTCCTTTAATACCATATTCACTTAAAAAGTTAAGTTCATGTTTCCTGCTAGAAAGAATGCTATGTTACCAGAAGAACCTTGCCTACTTCCACAATTTAATTTTGTACAAATTTCTCCCTTTTTATATGTTCTTACCATACTTCTCTCTTTCTTTGATTTCCTAGAATGCAAGGTTATTTCTGGCCTGTATCTGTAGTGCTTTTCTCTCATTCTTTGATTTCTCAGCTGCTGTTGCCCACACCACCCCCATGTTAGGGATCACACCTAGGATCTCACACATGCTAGGCAAGCATTCTACCACTGAGCTACACACACCCTCAGCACTTTTTATTTTATTTTGAGATAGGGTCTTGCTAAGTTTTCCAGGCAGTCCTCTAACTTGAAATCTTCCCTCACTTACCCTTCTATGTAACTGGAATTTCAGGAATGTATCCCCATGCCCAGCTCTTAGCTTTCCTCCATCTTTCAGATTTTACTTAAAGCATCTCTTTAGAAAGATTGTTTTTTCTGACCAAAATATCAAAAAGCATGCCTCCCTTTAATGTTTAACTTTAATCTTGTATTAGTTTTCTTAATGCTTATTAATGGTTATTATACTCTGTTTTGTCTCATTTTATAAATTTTCTCCTTTTTTTTTTTTTTTGCGGTGCTGGGGATCTAACCCAGTTCCAACTGAGCTATCTCCCCAGCCCAAATATAAGCTTCTTTAAGGTAGAAATTACTTTTGACTTATTAATGGTTGAATCTCCAGGGTCTGACACTATGCTTAGTAATGGTAATGCTCAGGAAATATTTATTGAGTCACAATGAATGGATTTTACTTCTGGGTAAGACAGAAGAGGAATAACATATCTTAAGAACTCCTGACCTGATTCTGCATTATAAAATAATAAGTATATAATCAGGTAAATTAGATTATGAGATAACTTTTTCATAACAACAATGTAAAGTGGTCATTTATACAAACCATACTAATGATTGACAGGTATTGTGTCATGGAAGCAAGACAACATGAAGTAAAAGCCTTCCTAATTAGAACAGGGTGTGCAAACATTTAACTAAAGGACAAAATAGCAAATATTTTAAGCTTGCAGGCCATATCATGGTTGCATGTGAGCAGCCATGAACAGTTCATAAGTGATTAGCATGTGGATATGTTCCAATAAAACTTTATGTATGTCATGTGCTGACTTTGAGTTAGAGGATGAGAAAATTCCTAACATGGAAAACAGATGGCAGGAACAAATATGTGCCTGATTACAAGCTTCTTTTTGCTTTTATTTATTGGTATCCGTAGTACCCATTAACAGTAGTAAAGAAGCTATTCCTGGTACCTTATTTTCAAATAGAGAAGTTAACACACCAAAGAAACAAGTGGCCATAAAAACTTCCTTGAGTCCAAAGCTGAACTAACCTGGGTGATAACCATTAAGACAAAGTAAGAGGTCTAGTAAAAAGATCTTTTTAAAGAATGGTTGCTTTTCAAATTGTCAGGAGCCTAAGTTTGTTCTGCAGTTCTTACAACCTCACCCTCCACTTTCCTTATTTTTTATTTATTTTTAAGCACCTTTATTGAGATATAATTCATATACCATAAATTGATCCACTTAAAGTATTCAATTCAGTGGTTTTTAGTATATTCATAGTTGGGTAACTAACCACAATTTGAAAATATTTTCATCATCCCCTAAAGAAACTATATAACCTTTAGCTAGCGATTCCCAATTATGCATATTCTCCAGCCCTAGACAGCCACTAAACTGTTTTATAGATTTGCCTATTGTGGACATGTCATGTAAATAAAGTTCCATATATACAGACTTTGTTAGCTGACTTCTTTTACTTAAGCACAGTGTTGTCAAGGTTTATCCATAGAGCATGTGTGAGTACTTCATTTCCTTTTATTGCTGCATAATATTCCTCGGACTGGATATACCCCAGTTATTTATATGTCCATCAGTAAATGGACCTTTTTTCCCCCTATCCTTTGGCTATTAAGAATAATTGCTGCTATGAACATTTGTATCCTAGTTTTTGTGCATACATGTTTTTATTCTTTTGAATATATACATATTGCTGGGTCACATGGTAAATCCATGTTTAACCTTTTGAGGAACTGCAAACCTGTTTTCCAAAGTGCTTGCCCTTTTTTACTTTCCCAGCAGCAGTGTATGAGTTTCAGTTTCTTCTCTTTGCCAGTCTTTTGATTGATTATAGCCATCATAGTGGGTAAAAAGTAGTGTCTTTTTTTAATATTCTAAATATTAACTCATATTAATTGTACAAATTAATGGGTTTCATTGTGACATTTCCATTCATACATATGTCCTACTTTATTCATATCCACTTTCCCGCCTACATTGTCCCTCTGATCCCCTCTCCCTTCTTATAGTCCTTCTACTTTTAGGTTATTTATTTATTTTAGTTTCCATAGATGAGATAAAATATGTGATACTTGTCTTTTTGTATCTGGTTATTTTGCTTAACATGATGACCTCTAGCTCCATCCATTTTCCTACAAATGGCATGATTTCATTCTTTATGACTGAATAATATCCCCTTATGCATGTCATATTTCATTTATCAATCCATCTGTTGATAGGCACCTCAGCTGATTTCATAACTTGATTATCATGATTATTTCTACACTAAAGACATATGCAGGTATCTCCTTTATATGATGGTTTCACTTGCTTTGGGTATATACCCAGGAGTGGTATAGTTGGATCATATATTTTTATTTTTAGTTTTTTGAGGAACCTCCAAACTGGTTAACATAGTGGTTGTACTAGTTCACATTTCAACCAATAGTGTATGAGTTCCTGTTTTTCCACATTCTCACCAGCATTTGTTATTGTTTGCTTTTCGATAATGGCCTTAATGACTTGGGTGAGGTGGAATCTCAGTGTAGTTTTGATTTGCATTTCCCCCATGGCTGAAGATATTAAGCATTTTTTCACATATTTTTTTGGCAACTTTTACTAGTACTTTTTGAGAAGTGCTCATAGTGGCTTTTTTAAAAATATTTTTTAGATATTTTATTTCATTCATTTATTTGTATGTGGTGCAGAGAATCAAACCCAGTGCCTCACACATGCTGGGAAAGTGCTCTACCACTGAGCCACAATCCCAGCCCCTCTAGCAGTTTTGATGTGTATTTTCCTAATGGTTCATGGTTTCTCCTTCTTTTCCTTCAAAGAAAAATTTGTATTTATCCTTCAAAGAAATAGCTATTCAGATCATTTCTCATATTTAATTTGGGTTGTCTTTTTATTGACTTCTAAGAGGTGTTGTTTTGTTTTGTTTTGTTTTGTTTTTTTTGGTACTGGGGATTTAACCTAGGGGCACTCAAACACTGAGCTACATCACCAGCCCTATTTTGTATTTTATTTAGAGATGGTGTCTCACTAGTTGTTTAGGGCCTTGCTGAGTCGCTAAGGCTGGTTTGAACCTGTGATCCTCCTGCCTCAGCCTCCAAAGCCGTTGGGATTACAGGTGTGCGCCATCGTCCCTGTGTATAAGAGTTCTTTGTATATCCTGGATACCCTTATCAAATCAATGATTTGCAGAATATTTTCTTCCAGTCTGTAGATTCTTTCCACTTTCTTTATGGCATTCTTTGCCTCACAAAACATTTTAATTATGATGAAGTATATTTTTCTTTTATTGATGTGTTTTTGGTATAGTAGCTAAGAAACCAAGCTCACAAAGATTTACTTCCTTCCTTTCTGGGCTTATATTTGGGTTTATGATCTATTTTCAGTTAACTTTGTGTATGATGTGATTGATTCATTAACATATGTCTTCTTATGCCAGTGTGTGTTCTATTGATTATTATGGTTTTGTACAAAGTTTTGAAATTTAAAAGGCAAATCTTTCAACTTTGTTCTTTTCAAGATCATTTTGGATATTTTGGGTTCTTGAATTATACACATTTAGGATCAACATGTCTATTTCTACAAATAAAAGTACTGGGGATTTTCATGGAGATTCCTTTAACTTTGTAAATCTCTTTGGGTAGTGTTGTCATTCTAACAATATTTATCATTCTTGAACTTAGGATGTCTTTCCTTATGTTTAGGTATTATTTAATTACTTTCAATAGAGTTTTGTAGTTTTCGGAATATAATAAGTTTTGTACCATTCTCTTATCTTTGATTTCTGTGCAGCAAGTTCTTATAATTTCAGCTGTTTGTCTTTAATTTGTAGAGTATTGGAGTCTCACAGGAAAGTACTATTAATATCAAATTCAGAACTCAGAGAAGGGTTTCTGCTGTTCATTTTCTTGAATCAACTAAGAAGAAACTGGGGGAATTCTACTTGTGCTCTTACTAGACTAGGATGAATCTTCATTTTAGGATGGATGAGCAGAAAATAAGTAAGTAAATAAATAAATGTCCATTTGGGAACCTGTGAGAAATGTTCATTATAAGAGAAAAGGCATTATTTCTGAAGATACTACTGGGAATACTGCAAGAAATATAAGAAAGAAAATAGTTACTTTTTCAGCAGTAGATAAAAGCAGTTTTGCTTCTCTAAAACTAATGTGATGGTGTGAAGAAAATGAGCCAAAATAAGAAGAAGCTGTGGGAATATTTTTAAAATATAGTCACAAAAGAGTAAGTAAAAAATTAAAAACATAGTCACTTCTTTTAAAAAAATGTAAATTAAATGTGGGAATGTCTTGGCAACATAGAAAATTAAGTAGAAAGTGCATTTGAAAACACAGAATATAAAGTCAAAAAAAAAAAAAAAATGAAAAGTACTCTTTCACTGAGCTGCATTCCCAGCTATTTTCTGAAACTTTTGAGAGTAAGTTCAAAACGTGTGTTTACCTGAAACATAGCACATTTTCCTATATAACCACAACACACTGATCACATTAATAATATTTAGTATTGATCTAAATATAACTAATAGAAGTGTATTAATTGTCAGCCTACTATTCAGGTTTCCTTAAATATTCTTATAATATTCAGTGTTGTTTGATCCAAGATTAAATCAAGAATCATGCATTGCATTTTTCTTTTCTCTTTGGTCTCCTTCAACTAAAAAAGAATTATTTAAATTTATTTTAACTGATAACATAAAATTTGTACATATTAATGGTGTACATTTACCAGGTGGCGTTTAAAAGATTCTGATATCTTGGTGTTATTTTAGAATTAGTGAATTCTGTATTATACAAATAAAAATACAAGTTCCTTTTGAACAAAAAGCATCCGTTTTTGTCTCAGATTAAATATCTAACTTTCAGCCTGAGGAATAGACCAATCAGCGTGATATATCATTCCTGAAAAATGTTGCTCAATAAAGTATCCTAGAACATGAGATGAAATTAAATGACTAACTCAAGGAAGGTTATATGTCATAAAAGGGCTGACATTGAACTAGTTAAATGTACTACAGATAAATTAATTATTATAAAAATTGGTTATAATATTGAGAACAAGTTTCCAAAAATTTGTTTTTGTCTCTAATGTTCATTTATTCTACATGGGATAAAAAAGACTTATACTCACTTATTAAATTAGTGAGAAAGAAAAATGGGGACATAGGAGCAATGAAAAGTACTGATTCTTTTGTAAAAGAAAATTAAAATATGATCTTTTTCTTTGTTAGATAAATATTGTTTCAAAATGATTGCTAAATACTTTTTTGCTTTACACAGAATTTAACATATCCATATTCTGTATTATTACGTAAATAAATAAAATTAGTCCAAATAAAAAACCTAATAAATAGAAAAGAAAAACAAAAGCACTTAAAAGTTAGAAATCCTTCAAAAATATGATTATGGCCAATAAAGCTTTATATTTCCATATTGTATTAGTAATGACTCTTGAAGTTACTACAAACTAGTCTGGAAGTATTTATTAATTCACGTAACTGAAAAAGATAGGGTATGAGCCGGTGTCAGGCGTGATTATATCCAGAGCTTCCGCAGTGCTGTCATGTATACATATCTATACATATACATATGTATAGGTATGTGTGTGTATATGTATATATATATATATATATGGCTTTTAATAATCTCTCAATTTTGTTGTTATGTAGAACTTTATTCTTTCCTAGTTCATTTGCCCTTTTTAAACCTGGGTAATTTTTTTTGTTGTGGAAAGCTGTCTTTTATATTGTATGATGTTGACCAGCATCCATGATTTCTACTTTCTTCATGTTATCAGTGCCCCCTCTCCCCAGATTTGACCACCAAATATTTGACTCTAGATACTGCCAAATGTACCCTGAGGATGGAAAAACTTGCTTCTGTTTGAAATACACTGATCTGTGAAGTAGAGAATATGCAGCCCCGTGCCCAAATGTCCATATACTCTGATTACAATGGCAAGACACAGTTTTTCCTTCCAACTTAAGTGCCCTCCCATTTTATGCCCTCAAAAAGGGGGGAAAAAATGCAGAAAATCATCTTAATCCTGGTGGATGTTGTGCTATCCCCTGAAAGTTTTCTGGCCAGTTACCAGACTAATTTGGTTTGATTCATGTACCCTGTCTGGTTCATGTATTTGAGGTATGGGATTTGATACTAAGAGAAGTATAGGAATAAAATTCATGGTACCGAAAAATAATAAATACAGCACTGTTGGGAAAAGGGAAATAAAGAACTTTCATAGACATACCTGAAGGGGATTGGTAAAAAAAAATAAAATAAAATTTTATTCTGTGTCCATGGTAAAGAAAAGTATGAATGGCAGGATTAATTGTTGATCACATTGAATTTGAGGCAAAAAATTACTTAAAAAGATACTAAGAGTAATTATGATTTGATAGAAGGTATAATCATTAATGCTTGTAGATTATTATCTTTAATAATATTAAAGACCAGAAAGAAAAAAATATTACAAATAAAATCAAAATAGATTTCTGTTTCCAGTAATGTTGGGCTAGATAATTAGTACCAGTCTTCTTTAGAAGCAAGTAGGAATTAAATATTCTATTTGAAGGTCACTGGAGAGCTGACAAGGTAGAAACTGGGCCAACAACTGGCAGAAGATGAGAACCCAAGAATGTGAGCCTAGCATTTTAGGTTATTTTGCTTCAGTGTCCTTTGCAAATCCAAAAGATGTGGTTAAGAGACCGAGCAGCACTTTTGACAACCTCACTGAGTTAAGAGGACACAAAAATGGAGGTCAGAGCTTACCAGATACAGGATATCTCATAAAGACAATTCTTTGGATCATGAACTTAAAGAACATCTGGAGTGCTGCACCTTAGGAATAAGTGTGAACTGAAAGTAAATCAGTGCTGGTGCAGACTAAATTATAGCCTTGAGTCATTTCTGAGGTCCAGAAAAAAAAATATCAGTTCTTGGACTAGGTGATCCTAAAGTTCAGTACATGTAGCCACTTATCAGAAGCAAATGAAAATCTCTGAAGGATTTGTTTCTAAGGCTTCAAAATTTTTAATAGTTAATTCAATACCATATCCAGCATATAATTAAAGATGACCAGTATTGTGAGGAAACTGGAAAATATCCATGAGAATCAGGGACAAACAATAAAAGAAACAAACCCAACAGGACTCCATTTATTTTAACTGTGAATAACAACACCTAATATGTTCTTGAGGAATAATAGATTGAAAATTTTAGTGTAGTATTGAAAACTACAGGACTTGAAATCACAGATTTGAAAAAGAACTGAAAATTTCTCAAATGGAAAAATGTAAGAACTGAAAGAACTAAGGTCTTAGGATTAGTTTAGACCCTGCAGAAGAAGGAATTCATGATCCAGGAAGTTTTCAGAAGAAAATATCTACTGTATAATGAAGAAGGGAGGGAAAAGATATTTTAAAAAAGAAAACAAGCAGTAGAGGGAAGGGAAGTTGTGTGTTAATTAAACCCCCAGGAGGGAAGAGAGAATGGGACTAAATGATGTTTGAAAATAAAATTGCTCAGAATTTTCTAAAATTAATGAATGTTACAAATTCAGAAATTCAAGAAGTCCAATCTAAGTACAATAAAGAAAGGAATCCACATCAGGGTAATTTGGCTGAAAATTAAGAACTAAATAAAAGCAGCCAGGAAAAAAAAATCACATTACTTTCAAAGAAGTGAAAGACTTATGTCTGACTTCTCAACAACAACAAAAAAACCCATAAGACCACACAAAATGTTGAAAAAAAAAAATCTTATCAAGCAAGAATTGTACACCCAGTACAAAAAAGAGTGAAGTTGAATAGACATTTACAGAAACCTGAATTTGTCACTAAAAGAAACCCTGAAAGATCTACCTCAAGTAGAAGGAAAATGATTCTGATGTAGAAAGGAATGATGAGCAACAAAAAGAAAAGTAAATGAATTAAGGTAAAATCAGAAATTCATAGAACTAGATGACATCGGTAGCATATAAGTCAAGATGGAATAAAGTTAGTGTTCTGAGGCCTATGCAGTGACCTCAGAACACTAACTTTATTCCATCTGTTCCAGCCATTGCATAGGTTTTTGAGTAGGGGGTAAAGCACCATTGGACGTTAGACTTTGACAGATCAATGATATATATTGTAAATCCTAGGGCAGTATTATAGAAATACAATGTGAGCTATGTGTGTAATTGTAAATTTTCTAGTAGCCACATAAAAAAAGAAATGAGTTGAAATTGATTTTAATATTTAACCAAATATATCCAAATGTCAGTGTAAAACTCAGTGTAAAACATTATTTGAGATGTTTTTAGCATTCTTGTTTTTTATACTAAGTCTTCAAAATTCCATTTGTATTACATCTCAGTTTGGAATAACTGCATTTCAAATGCTTAGTAACCATATCTAGCTACGCTGGGCAGTACACCTATAGGATTACTACTAGACAAATAGTAAAATAAAATGTGTACATTCTATCCAACACATGCAAAAATAAAATTGAATAATAAAAATAATCACTCTGAAAGAGAGTAAAGAAGACAAAAAGGAACATAGAACAAGTAAAACAAATAGAGAACACAAGCAGGTTGGTAGATTTTAAACCCAGTATATCAGTAAGTGTAGTAAAAAAGACAGATATCATCATGCCAATTGAAATAATACCCAGTTACATACAGTGAAGACATAGCTAAAACAATGATATAGAAAAAATGAAAGTAAAAGGATTGAAACGTATAGCCAATGTAAATATCAATCCAAAATGTTAATGTATTAATATCTGAATAGGTTTTAAAGCAAAAGGAATTATCTGAGTAAATGGTGGATGTTTTATAATGAAAAATGGCTCAACTAATCAAGAAAATAAATATAAGGATTTTAAGTTTTCAGTCACTTGGCTGGCCTGAAAATAAATCAAATGGAAATTGGTATAGTTAGAAGTCATAGAAATCCCCAGTGAATAATTGGAGAATTTTAATAATCTTTTTATAACAACAATTACACCAAAAAAAAGTCAATGATATAAAAGATAAGAGCAACACAATTAAACTGGATCTAGTAGATTTATATGAAACTCTGTGCCCAGTAATTGCAATATACGTAGTTTTTTTCAAGGATAAAGCATTTAAAAATGGGTAAAATTTGTCTATAAAGCAAATTTCAACATGTTTCAGAGGACTGAAATTGTAGGGAGTCTGTTCTCTGATTACAAAGCCAAATAAGTTAGAAATACTTAATTAAAAGATAAAGACATATTAGGAAAAAGACTGAGAAATCAATCATCAAATCCATTCCAGGAAACTAGAAAAAGAAACTCACCTGTAATTCTAGTGTCCTGGCAATTTAGTGAGACCCTTTCTTAAAAAAAGGTCCCTTTGGGTTGGAAATGTAGTTCAGTGGTAGAGTACCGGTGGGTTCAATCTCCAGTACTGCCAACAACACAACAATTTGCTTAATTTTCCAATTAAATTAATTTACTTTATTTAGTCCAAGAAAAATAGAAGAAAGCAAATAATAAGAGTAGGAATTATTAAATTAAAAAAACAAGATAGAACACAACAAACCCAAAATGTTGTACTTTGAAAACATGAAAAAAATTAATGAACTTTAGACTAAGATAAAGAGAGAAGGCCCAAATAACATCAAGAATGAAAAAAGGACCTCATCAATATAACTTTTTTTTTTTTTTTTGATACTGGGAATGCAACTCAGGGGCGCTCAACCACTGAGCCACATCCCCAACCCTGTTTTGTATTTTATTTAGAGACAGGGTCTCACTGAGATTGCTTAACACTTCACTTTTGCTGAGGCTGATTTTGAACTTTCAATCCTAATGCCTGAGCCTCCAAAGCTCCTGGTATCACAGGTGTGTGCTACTGTGCCCAACTCATCAGTATAACTTTTAATGTCATTAATAAATCATAAAAGAATATTGTGAACAATATATGCCAATAAATTATCCTTAAAAACTTTAATTTATCAAAATGAACATAAAAAGGAATTAGAGGGCTGGGATATAACTCAGTGGTAGAAGTGTGTGCCTAGCATGTGCAAGGACTTGAGTTGAACACTCACCACTGGGGGAAAAAGAATTAGGAAGCACAGGGATGCTGTAATTAAGGAATTTATTAAGGAATGACTTCATAATGAAAGTGTTGTGTTAAAGGAAGCTCTGGACTCAGTTTTCTCAGTGTGTCTTTCTAAACATTAAGGAAAAAAACTCACCAAAATCTTTGCATAATTACCTAATTATGGAAATGTTTGAGTTTACAACTCTTGCCTAAATTAATGCCTGTTACATTTTAGTTATCTGGATTCTGTAACATGACGTTAGTAAGATTGATTGCTGTAGTGTTTTTTCTCATTCCTTCATTCACAAATGCTTCTTGACCATCTTTTGAATGTTAGATGCTGTATGTGAAACATTTGCTATGCATATAGATCAAGAAGATATGTATCTGATCATCCTAAAGTTCATACCTAATGGAGACAGATGTTTATATATAAAGTTGTATAGTTGAGCATGAAAAGCACTATAATAAATAGAAATAGAGGGCTTTGGGAAAACAGAAAGTCATCTAATTGCTTAGGACAGGCCAAGAAAGGCTTTTCTGAAGAGGTGGTGTTTGAGTGAGCCTTGACTATAAGGTGTTAATATGTCAGGCAGATGGAGATGGTACATTTAGGAGGGTGTAACAATATGGATAAAAGCCATGAGAACCTTGCTTATTGGAGAATTTATGTGCAGTTTAGATGAGAATCCTATGGAAAATAAGAGAAGGAAGGTAAGGACTTATTAAGAAGTTTTACACCATGTTAAAGATAAATGGTATGAATCTACATCGTGCACAACCATAGTAATAAAAAGTTGTACCTCATTTGTGTACGACTCAAAATGCAGTCTGTAAAAATAAAAAATATTAATAATAAAAAAGATAAATGGAGTATTTCTAGTCTTATAAGTGGAAATGTAACATGGTCAAATTTTTGTTTTATAATTATTATTACAGGTTTGCTTTAGAGAGGAGATTGAAATGATGTAAGACTGGAGGCAGGGAACTGTTACAAGGTTGTTGTTATAAATAGGCAGATAAAATGATGAGAGCCTGAACTGGAAAAGAGACAAGAGAAATAAAGAGTGATTCTATCTAAAGGCTTTGATTTTTGGCATAGTTGGCAAGCTTTTGTTTCTGGCACTGAGTTGTCAAGTGTTTTTATGATTACGTTTTATTCTTGGTGGATAATCATAGATGTGAATGCTAATTTAGTAACAAAAAGTTGTTGAAAAGGAGGAAGAGGAACTTATTCAAGATCACTCACATTGGAATTGATACTCATGTGGATTATTTTATTGTCCATTATGCTGAAGGCCTCGAGAAAGCATAATAGTTTATTAAGCTGACCTACAGATGATCCCTCATCTGTGGTAAGTGGATGACTATGTTTAAAATTGTTTGTAAGCATTTTCATTTAAGGGTCTGAATATATATAGTCAGTAATAGAAAAATTGTGCTTTACTGAATTCCTGATGCAAAAAATTCCATCAAAAGTCCCTAACCTTATAGTTTTCTTGGGGAAAAAGGTCAAAAAATTGCAGACATGGAGTTTCTTTAGTTTCTTGAGGAGTTAGGTATTTGGTTTCAACATGGGAAGAGAACGAAATCAGTTTTACTAACTTCATTTTTAAAAGTATCTGCAATAAGTCTTTTCTTTATTGAATATTCCATATTAAGCTAGTAATCAATCAACAGTGCTTTTATAAAGCCAGAAATACTTTTTTATTTGCCTTGCCCTTTTTACTCTCACTCATGTAAATTTTGTTAACATTATGACAATGTTATTTTGTGGAGAAAGCTCCCTAAAAGGGCTTGAAATTTTGTGAGGACCAGTTGTTTTTTTGAAATGCAGCTTACACAAATAATTAAGCAACACAAATAATTAAGACTTGTTTCTTAAGTAAAATTATGAGTAAAACGTCCTTTCTGGAAATATTTTCTAACATGATTATTAACAGTGTGTATTACAATAGTTTTCATATCTCAGCAAGAAGAATTCTGGGGAACACTTTTTTTGGTGGGTTTGGGATAGCTAGGCAGAATTCTGAGGTGTAAAGACTTAGGAGTCAAGTCCTGAGGAAGCAGATGTTATTTTTTGCCTAGTTACTAATGGACATTTGTACTTCTGCTCCTTATGTCTGAAAAATGTAAAGTGAAATATATCCCTGAACCTTATTTATCATTTGTTTAAGGGTTAAGAGTAAGAGATTTACTGTAATTCAGAATTTTCCTTGTTTTGTTTATATAAAATGACTTAGAATTTAAATTTAGTGAATCATTTGTGTTGTTTTCTAAATTTCACTTGAAATGGTATCTTGCTGACTCTGCCAATAATTCTCATTTCTTTCTACCTTTTTGGAGCTAAACTTTGGCAAGTTTAGTCACACTAAGATAATTGGTGTTGATCATATGCACGTTACTTAGAAAAAGTAGTTGTCTCATCCTGTGTATGGTCCCTTTATAATGTTTAGCTCATTTTGTTGGGCAGATTTCTTGATGATGTGACTTCTATAAAATTCCTAACATCTGAAAATTCATATAAATGTAATTCAGTAATTTTATTTTCAGTTATTACTTTTGGTTTTCTTTATAATCAGAGCCTTTTAGACTGTGTTCTTGGGACATCGTTTTAAAATTAAATTAGTCATTCTATAATACCAACTATAGGGTATAGTTAAAACAATCTCCATAGCATAGCTTTTAAGACTTTGTCTTTGGCCCATCCAGTTTTACTGATTACTATTCTACATACTGTTCTTGCATTTGTGTGTGATTTGGAGATTTTTCTTTCTTTCTTTCTTTTTTTTTATCTTGGACTGTAATGCTAGTTAATGTTACTTTTGCTTACCTACACATTTCTAACTCATTTTTTAAGGCTTATTTTAGTGTGGTCCATCTATATTTAGTTCTGCTCAGGCAGTTATGAGCTCTGTCCTATGTTCCTTTGTCACATAATACTTCCTTCTGTTCTAAAAAATAATAGCTATTATTTATTACTATATTAGTCTCTTAACAGCAATGTTCTGAACAATTTGAGGACTGGGTTTGAGTCTGAAGATTTCTGTCCCCAAGAATGAGTAGATATTTAAATTGTTTTCTAAAGAACAAAGAATGTATGAGAAATTAGCAACAAAAAGAATCTGACATCTATTTGGAAAGATTGAAAGATTTCAAAGGTATCACTTTTTGGGGAGTAGAGTAGGGTGCTTAGAAACTATGGCATTCTCTGACTTCGAATTTGCCATTTAAGCAGTATTTTGCAGACAGGTTATTTTTGTTTGAAATTTCTGAAGATACTGAAATCACTTTAAAGTGAAATTTCTTATGTTGTTACACCTTCTAATTTAATTTTTTTTTTTTTAATTTTAGGAAACACTCCTTTACATCTTGCTGTGATGTTAGGAAATAAAGGTTAGTAAATATTTTTCTTTTTGTTTCACTTTCTTCACTTGTGCATAGTTAGTTTAAAATTCTTAAAATCTGTTTTGTCATTTGAGTTTTAAAAATTAATTGGATTATCTTATATTTGAGCTTAGGATTTAACATTGAAGTAAATAAATTTTTTTTCATTTTTCATAGCCCATTTTAAAAACAGAAGTCTTATATTAACCTTCATGTCATTTAAAACTTAATGCTGGGAATGTGGCTCAGTGGTAGAGTGCTTGCTTAGCATGTGCAAGGATTCAGGTTCAGTCCTCAAATCTGCAAAAAAAACCAAAACAAATAAAACTTTCTTTCCCTTAGTTATTTTATCAAACAGGTATTTATAATTTTTTAAGGTTTATTAAGTATTGTAAAACTTTTGATGTATTGTAATACTTAATAAAAGTATTTATAATTAGTATAAATTAATAATTTAATAAATAAGTAATAGTAATTTAATAAGTTAATATATGGGTTATAAATTGATACGAAATATTTAAAGACTTATTTAAAATTATAAAAATATTAATATATTATGAAAACATTAATGTGAAATAATTTGTATATCTAAACTCCACAAGTTGATCCTTCTTTATGATAGATAATTGTAAAAACTTGATACATGTTTGTTTTTTGTTTAAACAAATACTTCATAGGCAGGTGATTTAAAAGATCTATTTCTAAGCACAAGGCCCTGAGTTCGATCCCCAGTACCGCAAAAAAAAAAAAAAAAGATCTATTTCTATATATTTTCCTATTGCAATACCATTTCCATTACTTGGATTCCAGTTGTTTTGGAAAGTGAGGATTCTAGATAGCTGATTGACAATCCTCTGAATGCTAGATTTAAAAATGTTTACATTGTACCATTTTTAGTCTATGACACTCTTACTCTTTTATCTTCTCCTTTTGAGATATCACTTCAGTGGTTTCATTGTTGAGGAGCACTTTTTGTTTATATGCTTGTTTGTAGACATAGCCCCCTAACCATTCAGATAATTATTTGTTGATTGGGAAAAGAAGAGATAGATACATTTGAGTTTTTACATTTTTATTTACTTGCTTTCTCTCATTCACTTTGACATATTGAATACCCTTATTTTTTCACCTTGGAAGTCTTTTTTTTTTTTTTTTTTTTAAATTTCTGGACCTTTAAAGTTGACTCTGTTGTCTGGGAGGTTTCTAAATTATGAATTTGAGAGGAAATAAAGAACATATTTAATTAAGGCAGGTTTCAGAAATCTTTTAGGAGATAAAGTTGAAAACTAATCTTTAATTCTTATCCTTTTGGTTAGAATCAAATTTCTGGGTCTGTTGACTAAAGATGGCCATATTGCCTGGGAGGTTTTTGAACTATGGATTTGTGGAAATGAAAAACATCACACTTTTAATTAAGGAAAATTTCAGAAATCTTTAGGAGATAAAATGGAAAACTAATATTTAATTCTCCTCCATTGGGTTAGAAACATCAAAAAATGTTTCTTTAAACCAGTTGCTGCAACTTTTAATTCATTCTTAATCTTTTGTGCAGTTTTTAAGTTTTTTTTTAAATAAGTCTAGAATTAGTATAGCTTTTCACTCATGAGGATCTCTCTTGATCTTCTGTTATGTTCCCAACTCTCCTATTCATTCTCTGTATTCTCTGTATATTTTATCACCCTTATAGCTCCTGTTTATTTCTGTGTGATTTCTGTCATTAGTAATCTGTTTGTCTGTATTCCTCAAATCCTGAATTCTTCCTAGAATGTTTATGCATTTCTCTAGCCCACTTAGTTGCTAACTACCTGTTTTTTGTTACTCGTTATTCATTGTTAAAATGACTGAGAGAAAACATTTAATTTATACAGTTTTTAAAAAAATGTTTAAGAAAATTTCATGGGTAATTAGCATATCTGTGATTACCTAATTTCATTAGTTGCTTCCTTGTTGGGTTATGACTGGTGAGCAGAGGGCACTGATTCTACAGGGTCTGTGCCATAGTAGAATACATAGTTGACATGTCTAGCCTAATATATAAACCTTATACTAAACCTGTACCTAAGTTTATACAACTGGGATATTGCTTTAATCATTGTGTATCCTGCTTTTTAATATTTTTAAATTAAAAATATTTTGCTAATATTTTGTGGTTATTAACATAAACACATATTGAAACAATAACTGAAATAATACAGGACAAAATTATATAAGATTATACTCTTTTTCCAATGTAATTAACATTATGGTCTGAAGGTTATCCTTTCACGCCTTACACCTTTATAACAAAGGGGTTTAGTTTCTGTTCACTGAGGAAGAATCACTACATTAGGACCTTGCTGTTCTAAATAGAACCCAGTAATAGGTCTGTTGTGGGAAGAGCCTTTTTATTTTAATATTTTTAAATTCTTTTTAGTTTGACTTTTCATCATTCTTTATCCTCATTAATCTATCCTTCTCCCAATTAAAGTGATAACCCCTGTTAAAACTTGTTATATATTCTTCTACTTTTTTTGGCCATACTTCTTATGGTATACCGTTAATGCATGTGTCTGAACACAGTGTGTAATTTTTAGTTATTCTTTTTAGAAAAATGGGGTCATAAAATGCCTTTGTATTTAGTAGGTAAGTTGTATGATTTATTAGTACATTGTGAAAGTCCTTTCAGTACGTTGGGATAGTTTTAATTCATTTCTTTTTGATTTTTTAAAAACACATTTTTATTTCATTCTCAACATTTTGGGATGAAAAATCTTGAATGTCCAAAAAATTGAAAGATTATCACAGTGAATACTCAAACACCCTCCACATTGTCTCAGTAATTGTCTATGTTGTATCATATTTATCTTTCTTTGTGTTTCACATATTATTTTTGCAGTACTAAAATTAAGCATGGCTATCATTTCATTTTACCCCTCATACATTAGCATGTAGAGTAAGGACATTCTTCTTCATAATCATGTTATCACTATTACATGGAAGAACATTAATAATATTGTTATAATATCTCATAGCCATTTTTTATTCAAATTTCTCCAATTGTTCCAAAAATGTCTTTTATAGATGTTTTATATTGAAACAAGATGCTTTGAAGCTCATTCATTGCATTTGATTGCAACACTCTGTTTTGTAGTTTGGACCTATCATTCATTGTTTTTCCCCCTTTTGTGCCTAACATTTCCAAAAATCTTATTCAGTTAACTTGTAGAGTGTTCTTAATCTTGAATTTGCCTGATTATCTTGTAGTGTTATTTAACTTGTATCTACCTTTTCTGTAAATTGAAAATTAGTTCTTAGGGGCCTGTGTAAATTAAATGTTTCTGGAAAGAATACATCACAGGTGATACGATCAACTTTATATTGCATTATGTTAGGACACACCATAATGTTAGATTATTCCACTATGAATGCTACAAAATTTGCCCACTTGTTTGATGAGGATCTCTAGATAATCCACTGTAGAAGAGCAGTTTTCTGATTGTAATTAATAAGTAATCTTAGGGTGATTATCTTATTTTATGGCACATAATTTTTTATTTTGTGGCTTTGGAATTCATAAAGAATCTTTGCCTAAATCAGTTATTACACTGGATGCTCCAATATTAATTTTCCACTTTTGCCATTTATTAAGCTGGCATTACATTATTCTGTAAAGAAAAATTCATCACCTTTTTTATTTGGGGTGCTGGGGATTGAACCCAGGGCTACCAACTGAGCTCTCTCCCCAGCCCAAATTCATCACTTTTTAATTTGTCAGTTATTTTTCTTTCATTGTGCTCTAACTAGCTAGTATTCTTTTTGGTTCTCAGTTTCTCAGATCTGACTAGTGGCTGATCATTCAAGTGGTCTCCTTTTCTTTTGGTATGACTTTATTCTTTAAGAATGGCTGCAATTACTCCAGTAATTTAGATGCAGCATAGTTTATTATTACCCCATGATGGATATTCGTTTTGTTTTTAGTATATTTGCTACTACAAATATTAAAATAAACATTCAATACATATATTCTTACATACTATTATCAGATATTTAAAAACACTTCTGAAATTTCTGTTATTTATTTTATTTTATTCTAATAAAGTTCCCTGTTAGTATAGGTGTTATTTCTATCACTAGGAATAGTGCTAATGTAGTGCCATTCTTCTGAAATTCACCCTTTGCCTACCTATACTACATTGTCATAACATCTTTATTTCCTTTAAAGCATTTTTTAAAATCTCATATTATTTATTTATTAATTTACTTATGACATTCCAACACAGGATATAAACTTTCTGATGATAAGACCTTATACTCCTTCTTCACTATTACTATCTAGAACCTTGTACTTAAAGATTTCATATAGTAGGCACTTGGTAAATACTGATTGAATGAATGAGTGTATGGCTGTACTGTCTAAATTTACTATGAGTCTCAGTTTTAAATGTTTTTTTGCCTGTTAATGCAATTTTTGTTTTTAAAGTTTTTTTCCACTTTTGGAAGGATCTATGCTTAGACTTCTTTTGATTCCTTGGAGAACTTTTCACATTTGTCCTTATGATCATATACCTTTTTGCCCTTTTTTTGGTATTTTTCCAAACTTAAAGAATTATAAAACTTGAAAAAAAATGGTTTATGGAAATGTTACTGATCACTTTTTTTTGAAAGCACATTTTTTTTTTCCTTGAAATAATGAGCTTTGCATTTGACATTATAGACATACAAATCCTCTTTTGGGTCTTATTCTACAGTAGATATTTGGATATATATTATTGAGATTTGTAAATTATTTTAGAGGATGGAAACATTCTCAAAATACTCATGGGGATAATTATTAGGAGACATATACTTCCTTTGTAGAGAGATACTATTTATTTTTAGGTAGTAGAATGGGTGCTTTTGAATCTGGAGATCTGAAGTAATCTGGTATAGTGTGGTATTTTATAGATTTATTTGTATTATTTGGCGTATAAACTTTATGTGATTTTTTATTTAGAGATCTTAAACATTACATGATGTTTGATATTACTATTTTTTTGTTGCAGAATGTGCCCATTTACTTTTGGCTCACAATGCTCCAGTAAAGGTGAAAAATGCTCAGGGATGGAGCCCTCTGGCAGAAGCCATCAGCTATGGAGACAGACAGATGAGTAAGCAATGTGAATTACTGTTGTTGATAAATATTCCAAAAATACAAAGTGATGTATTTGAGATATTTTTCATTTAGTGTAATTTTCCATACTACAAACCTTGCAGTTATCTGTAAAGTTATATGTGAATTATTCATGACTTAGGAACTCGAATATTGAAAAGTATACAAAAAGAATTGAGGAACCATATTTATAAGTATGTTGCTTATAGCTGGGCATGGTGGCACCCACCTGTAATCCCTGCAGTTTGGGAGACTGAAACTGGAGAGTCACAAGTTGGAGGCCAGCAGGGGCAATTTAGTGAAACCCTGTCTCAAAATAAAAACAAAATAAAAAGGGCTGGGCATCTATCCCAGTGTTAGAGTGCCCTTGGTTCAATCCACAGTGTTGTTATTCTGAACAAAAGAATCCTTGAAAGTCACAAAAGCCTCACTGTGGGCAAAAAACCCAGGAGCCCATCTAGTTTCTCTTTAATCTTAACTGGTTAGAAAAATCTATATGTAAAATAAGTCATAGTGTTTTCTAGCCTGGTAAAAATCACTTAAAATTTTTTTTTTTTTTTTTAATTTCAAATTAGTTACAGCTCTTTTAAGGAAGCTTAAGCAGCAATCCAGGGAAAGTGTTGAAGAAAAACGACCTCGATTATTAAAAGCCCTGAAAGAGGTAAGCTATATTTCTTTGCTGCTTTTGCACCTCAAGAGTAATCAAAAGGGTGATTTTAAGCATTTTTAATATAATCTAAATTTTTACTGTTGGTTAAAGATTAATAAATGGTAAGAATCATGTTCAAATTAAGCAGTAATTGGAATAATAAAATATTGTGAATTGTAAGTGTAATCTAAGAAGCACCATTTTCTTTGAATTAGGAAAATAAATATTTATTACTTTTCAGTAAATTAGATAAGTAAGCAAAAAGGAAGTGCATCATAATTAATGGCAATAATTATGCTTTGTGCTTTGGATTAGATGATTCTAAAATAGCTGAAGATGCTGCCGGTAGAAGGAGCAGTATGCCTTTTATTTATGTAACAAAAATTCTTTTTGTCCGTCCTGCTTCAGAGTGATAGCAGTTGGTTGTGCTGGCACAGAAAAAGGATATATTTGTTTTCTGTTTTTGTTTTCTTCCTTTGTATTTTTGATGTCTGACAGAACTGTAGGACATACACCTGTCATGATGATGTGATAATAGTTTGTCTTCTCTTATGGGGTGCTAATTTTTTTCTTTTTTTTTTTTTGAGATTTGAAGAGATAAAGAGTCAGAAAAAATATACTTAGGTTGCAATAATATATACTATTAGATAAACTTCTTTCGTTGTTTGAAATAGGAAGGCCTAACTTGCCAGTGTTGCTATATTTGCAGTACTTATATTCGGACTGTATACATTTTTTTTTTTTTAGTAGTCAATGGATCTTTTTATTTTATTTTTTTTATATGTGGTGCTAAGTATTGAACCCAGGGCCTCACATATACCAGGCAAGTGCTCTACCACTGAGCCACAACTCTAGCCTCTGTATACATTTTTTGAGAATATTTGATTTTAATAGTTTCCTTAATACTTATAATCTCTTTGCTGTCTAGCTTTTAGTTTGAGAAATAAGGTTTTCTCCATAGAAATAGTTTTCTTTATAGGTTTCATATGATTAACATTTTCAGATTTAGTAAATTTATCACTTCATACAAAAAACTTTTCTGTTGCAATGGATCATTATTTTAGACCATCATGAAGCAGTACAAATAGTCATTTTGATGGTTATTTCTGAAGTTAGTCTTAAAGATAATGCCTATTATTATTGTTATTTTGGTTATGCTCACAAGTGTAATATTTAATCATACAAATTTAAATGTGATAAAATAGTTCTCTGAAATGTATAGTAGTATATATATTATTTTGTAATTGAGTAGTGTGTGCTATTATGCTTTAATAATCATATTTTGATTTTTTTTGTTCTTTCTCAAACTTTATTGAAATTTTTTATTATTTTCTATTTTCATAGATTTATAATGGTAATAGATTACTTTAAAGCAAAATATTAAGCAGGTATAAGGACTTAAATAAGGTGCATTTGGTAATTGTTCATATTTCATTTGCAGCTAGGTGACTTTTATCTAGAACTTCACTGGGATTTTCAAAGCTGGGGTAAGAATGTGCTATGTTGTACTATAAAATATTTGTACAGAGATTCAAGTGAAAAAATAATTATTATACAAATGTTATCACAACAAATTTGATACTTGTTCTGATGAAAATCATTTTTCATGACATTGAAAATAATAATTAAAAGTTCTGTGGCAATAATTATCCCATTGTGATCAGCAGCTTTCATAGTTCTTGTTTTTAAGGTTGAAAACTTATTTTAAAATTTTTTAAAAATAAAAGATAGGGTTAAAAATTAGAGTAATTTAATGTAAAGAATTTTCATTTAATGCAAGGAATTTTTTAAAATGTAGTCCATGAAGATTTGGGATTAATAAGCTGTGTCTGTATGTGTTTTTAAAAGCATCTGAATTAACTGTTTTTTTTTTTTGCGGTGCTGAGAATTGAACCCAGGGCCTTGTGCATGCAAAGCAAGCAGTCTACCAACTGAGCTATATCTCCAGCCCTCAATTAACTTTTATGCTATAAAATTATTTGACTGCTCAGTGATGTTCATCTCCCAAATAATCATAGAAATAAACCATATATTGGCAAATATATGAAGAATATTCCATTTTATATAATTTTGGATGTTATATAATATCTGTGTATATGTATGTTAATTATTATTATTATTATTTTACAGTATTGGGGATTAAATCCAGTGACACACTATTACTGAACTACACCCCCAGCCCTTTTTATTATGTTTTATTTGAGATAGAATCTTAAGTTGTTGAGGCTAGCCTTGAACTTGGGATCTTCCTGCCTGAGCCTTAGGAGTATCTGAGTTTACAGTATGTGTGCCCTGCTCATGAAAAAGTAAATGTAGCCATAAATCTGAAGATCCAAGTTAGATTGATGTAAAGCCTGAATTTTTCTCATCTGTAGAAATTCAAGTCTTGCCAGTGATCCTAAATTGTCTCTTGAATATGTTGACGCCTTTAATTTTCTTCATGATTGTTAATTGTTTGAGTTCTAAAATTGTCAGTTACTGAATAAAATTCATAAAAATTTTGTCACATGTGTCAGTAATATGAAGAGATATAAATACATGTAATCACTTCTGCTTTATATTTTTTTAGTTATTAAAATGTATTATAAATGTTGCATAGACAAATTTATGACCTAACCACTGAGTTACTTGTAAAAAGTATTTCATCTTTGAGAACTTGATTTTGACATATGAAAGTCAGCACATCTGTTTCATTGCTGAAAAGGATTTTAAGCTGGACGTGGTGGCTCACACTGGTAATCCCAAACCCTCAGGCAACTGAGGCAGAAGGATTGCAAGTTTGTGACCCACCTCAATAATTTAGTGAGACCTTAAGCAACCTAGCAAGACCCTGTCTCAGAATTTAAAATTAAAAAGGGCTGAGGGTGAAGCTTAGTGGTAGGGTACCACATCTCAGATAGAACATTAATTTCCAGGATATATGAAGAACTCAAAAAACTTAACACCAAAAAAACAAATAACCCAGTCAATAAATGGGGCTAAGGAACTAAACAGACACTTCACAGAAGAAGAAATACAATTGATCAACAAATGTATGAAAAAATGTCCAAGATCTTTAGCAATTAGAGAAATGCAAATCAAAACTATTCTAAGATTTCATCTCACTCCAGTCAGAATGACAGTTGCCAAGAATACAAACAACAGTATGTTGACGAGGATGTGGGGGAAAAGGTACAGTCATACATTGCTGGTGGGATTGCAAATTGGTACAACCACAATAGCTAAACTATGGCACCAACTTAGGTGCCCTTCAGTAGATGAATGGATAAAAAAATATGGTATATATAAATTTATGTGTATATATGTATATATGTATGTAGATACATGTATATATATGTAGTTACATACATATATATATCACATGCATATATGTATATGATAGAATATTACTCAGCCTTAAAGAAGAATGAAATTATGGTATTTGCCGGTAAATGGATATAGTTGGAGAATATCATGCTAAGTGAAATAAACCAATCCCAAAAAACCAAAAGCCAAATGTTTTCTCTGATATGTGGATGCTAATTCACAATGAGGGGGAGACTAGGGAAGAATAAGAGTTACTTTAGATTAGGCAGAGCATAGTGAAGGGAGGGAAGAGGGTATGAGGGAAGGATAGTAGAATGAATCATACGTTATTACCCTATGTACTTTTATAACTGTATGACCAGTGGTACTATACATCATGTATATCAGAAGAATGAGAAATAATACTCCATTATATATGATGTATTAAAGTGCATTCTACTGTCATGTGTGACTAATTAAAATATTTTTTAAAAAATTTAAAAACAAAGATGACGGGGAAGAAAAGGGATTTTAGTTGTTTAAAGTCAAAATTGTACCTGATAATTAAGATATCATATGTAGTTCTAAAAACTAAACCTATTGTCACCTATTTAGCTTAGACAGTTTAAATTAAAAACCAGTAGGTAATCTGTTATTAGATTTGATGTTCAAGCTTTTTTATGGACTTTCAGAATATTTCTTCCCTTTTTCAAAACCTATATTCTCTCTCTCTCTCTCTCTCTCTCTCTGTGTGTGTGTGTGTGTGTGTGTGTGTGTGTGTAAGGGTTACATAGGGAGAGCTAAGAAATATTGAAATCTGGGTAAATTCAATTTTGAGATAGTAGAGCACACGTTACTTTTTTTTTCTGTTGATATTACACTCATTTTTTGGAGAAACTAGCCCGGGATTTAATCTCAAGTCTGAAGACAAATGAACTATTCCAGTCTGAGTTTTTAGATATAGAAAAACTTGGGAGTCAGTACTGGTTTCTAAGTATTTGGCTTGGCATGATACCACATGTGTTTTCTGAGCTTCAATTTCTTCTTCTTTTTTAAAAAATTTGTTCTAATTAGTTATACATGACAGTAGAATGCATTTATTCACTTTGATAAATCACATATAAATGGAGTATAATTCATCATTTTTCTGATTGTACATATTGAAGGATCATATCGGTCATGAGTCATTTATGTACATGAAGTAATAACGTCTGTTTCACTCTACAGTCCTTTCTACCCCCGTACCCCTTCTCCTCCCTTCACTCCCCTCTACCTAATCTAAAGTAAATCTGTTCTTCCCTAGTGCCCTGCTCCATAGCGAAGTAGCATCCACATATCAGAGAAAGCGTTCAGCCTTTGATTTTTTTTTTTTTTTTTGAGTTTGGATTATTTTGCTTAGCATAATATTCTCCAACTCCATCCATTTACCAGCAAATGCCATAATTTCATTCTTCTTTAAAGCTGAGTACTATTCCATCATTCATACACACACACACACACACACACACACACACACACACACATACACACACACACATATATGTATATTATAAAGATGTGATATATATATCACATTTTCTTTGCCCATTCATCTGTTGAAGGACACCTAGGTTGGTTTCATACTTTAGCTATTGTGAGCTGAGCTGCTGTTAACTTCCCCATTGCTTATAAACACATACATGTATACATAAACTTGCATGTGCATGTATGTGTGATATTGTTTGAATTTCAAGAATTTTGAACTTCACATTTTTCTTTTTTATTTTTGACATGGTAATTTATTATAGCTTGTGATGCAGATTTAAGTAGAATAGCTTCTATTTCCCAAAAAATAGCCAGTAATAATAAAAAAAATCAGAATAGCTTATGATTAAATATGAGTTATAGAAAACGACTTTGCAGTATAGAAAACTGAAGGTAAATACTATGATTTCCATTTTATAGATGTTGAAATCAATGTACAGTGAATAAATAACCAAGGCACATTTTGGGATTCAAACTTAGATTTAGCTATCTTATTTCAAAGATGTCTATACACATCACTTTCCTGCTATATTTCCAAGTTATATCTAAAGGGACATCTAGGACCCAGATCCCTTTGTTTTAACTATTTGGGTGGTTTAGTTACCATACTTTAGTGTTTATTCATCTATAATACCATGTACCGTGTATCCAAGAGCTGCTTTATATTGACTCTGCTACTCTAGTAGTCTGTGGGAGAGGTGACGGTGTAGTAAAGAATATAGAAATTACAATTAAGTAGTAGCTACTTGATGTTGCTCAAAATTGCTTTGTGTGTTATTTTCATTTTTAAGTGGAAAATGCTATTTTAGAGGAAATGATTATTATTTGGTGAATTGGTGAAATGTTTATATTATATTAGTCTTCTTTTAATTGTAAAGTTTGTAAATGTCTCAGAATTTAGATAGTTACTTTTTACCTTTTGTTTTTAAAAATACAGTGCCTTTACTTTCCCGAATTCTGCCTTCTGATGCATGTAAAATATATAAACAAGGTATTAATATCAGGTAAGGTGACTTGATTTTTTTTTTTGCCTGAGTAAAAGAAAATTGAGATTTAGAGGAAGCTTTTCTTTCTCTAATCATAGCTTACATGTGCTTAATAACTTAAAAATAAATAAAATGCTATAATGTGTTTAAATGTTTTACTCATTTGACACCTATTACAGATAAGGAAGAAAAATCATAAATCTTGACTTTAGCAGCTACTTTTACTCAGCTACAGACTATGCAGTTGACAAACATGAAGACCATGATATAATAGTAGATTTAAGATGGTCACCTCCCTGTTCCTGGATTTATTAAGGAATAAGGGATACCTAAGGAAGACCCAACTCTTATCTTTTTCTCTGTCTCCTTCCTATCTATTTAGCCATCCATACATCTATTTATTCATTTAATTATTTATCTTTCTAGTGAGCATTTCAAGACTGGATTTAATTTTCTTCTTCCTTCATTTTATAACTAAGATTGATGGTCTAGATCTGATTTTTGAATCTCATTTCAGAACTTTACTTTTATCTTTTTATTAATCTTTACCTTAATCATGTAGTCATATTTATAAACTATATATATATAAACTATAATACTAGTGAATATGCCAACTTACATATCTATATATACATATGTATTTATAAATAGAAACATATTTATACATATGAATAATAAAATTTTGTTTATCTACATCTCTGTAGATCTTCAGATTATTAATTTGGATATTTTAGGGGTCTTCATCTAGAAATACTTTGAAGGGATCATTTCATATAAACTTCTTTATAGATGAGAAAGTTCAGAGATGTTAAATGATTTTCTTTAAGGGGATTTTAGAAATAATGACTGAATTTCCTATCATTCATTTTCACTGTGTCACAAATCAGAAATTTTAAAAAATTGACTTCTTGTGAGAAACTTTATTGTGTAATATTTTCAGTTGTGGAAGAGATACCCATTGCTGGAAGTAAATTCTAGGATAATTATCATTAAGCAGTAGAATTTGACATATTTCTGAAGTTTTTGTTTTTAAAAACAACGCCGTCAGGTATTGCTAATTGTCAAAGCACGCATGCACATTATTTTAGAAAAATTGAAAAATTGCAGAATAATATAGAAAATAAAGTAGAATAGGATTTTTATAATGATGTAGTTTTCATTCAGTAGACTTTTTAAAAAATGTTTTTAGCTGTAGATGGACACAATACCTTTATTTTATTTATTTATTTTTATGTGGTGCTGAGGATCAAACTCAGTGTCTCACATGTGCAAGGCAAGGCTGTACCACTGAGCCACAACTCCAGCCCCTCAGTAGACTTTTGTTAGCAGTATATTATAGTTTTGTCAATTAAAACATTGCAACTTCGCCTCATTTCAGTCTTTGTGCTATATAAAGAGAAGGCTTTATTTTCTTTTTTCAGTATTATGTGTCATTTTTCAATCTCTCTCAAGAAGAATATTCTATTCCAATTTTTGCATTTGTTATTCCTGTCTAATTACATAACAAGAATTAAAAATACTTAAAAAGCCAAGGACTAGTTAATAGTTAACAATAAATTGTATGATTTATTAGCTATATGTTAAATAGCTTATTAGGCCATATCAGGGCTATTGCATAAAATGTATTAGTTTTCTTTTTAGTTCAAATTATAGAAACACAGATGAAATAAAAATTGAGTACATTAGCTTAAGTAACTGGGACATTTCTATGACTGACTGTAGGTATTGCTAGATCTAAGATCTCAGATATCACGTCAGTCATGTTTATCTTTTTGCCTCTTTCTGTGCATCTCTTCCCTTACCTTTCCTATCCCCACTCCTAGAAACCCGCTACCATTCTCATCTTGGATGGGCAAAAAGGAAATGGAGGCAGAAGACTGGTCTCTATTTTGTTGTTGTTGTTTTTTAATGTGGAGGAGCATAGAAATCCCTGGTAGCTGAAGATTGGATGTGAAATAATCCACTTATATATAAAATGATCTTTTCCTTTTTGATATTATCAGGAGTTCATATCTTATAGAGATAGGGGGGACGAACTCCCTTTACTGACATTTTTTTTTTCTTCTCTTGGGCCGCATGGATAAGCAGTGACAGGACTTGTTTAATAGTATAGATAGCAGGCTACTGGGAGTGGACCAGGAGCTGGAATTCAGCTATAAAGCAGCAGGGAGACTCTACTTCTATAGAAGTTGGTGAGGTGCTTTTCTTAGAACTTCTTGATTTTGTTCTGAGGGATATAAATGTTTTGTTTGGCTCCTATGGTATATATGTTTTATACCTTGGGTAATCAATACTTTCTTTTTTGCTCTGATTCATCCCTGTTGTCATGGTAAAATTATTAATGTATCACCTTTATTTTAAACGTTATTCTTTTTTTAATAAATTATATGTAACCACAGTTATTCTTTTGATGCAGCATCCTGTCAAAATTTGTTGCATTTTTTTCAACTTTTCCCATGTTGGGAAACCAAGAATTCCCATTCACTTTCCTTTGTCTGTGATAAGAACAGGAAAACCTACAAAATAATGAATTTTTAGAATTGTGTTAGAAATTCAGTAGCCAAGGTGAATCTCTAACAAAGACTTAGAGAAACTTTTTGGCATTATGGTCAACATCTCTTGATAGTTAAGCCAACCAGTTTCTTGGTCTAAAGACTGGTTTGAGCAACTGATCAGCAGGATGAACCATATCTAGTGACCTATAAAGTCTTGTGCAAGATTAAAGCAATTCAGAGTACTTGTAAATTTTTTTTAATTCCAATATTTTTCCTAATTTCAAGAAGTAGTAATTTGTGGAATGTTGTCTGAGACTAGCCCATTGGGCTAGTCCATGCCAGTTTTGAGGTATCAAAGAGCACAAGAACCATACACACGTGTGAATCCATAAGAATTTGGCCCTAAGTGAGCCATGTTTTCCAGGCTGTTCAGATGTGGTCTGGGAAAGAGATTGCTAGTCTGAATCTGGTAAGTCATACAGAAAGGCCAGGCATTTTTATTAGGTTAAAGGATTGATCAAGTTGAAGGATGAAGTAAGGCTTAGATGATTAAGCATAAAATGAGTGTAGACCAAAAGGGCAGTTCTAAATCTAGGAATGTGGTCCATATATTGCTCTACCCATCTTAAATACTCTGCTGAGCTAGTAACATGATTTTAAAGGGATCAAAGAATGTTAGGTCTATTATCCTTTTCTGTCTTCCTTGTGGAAATAACTTGTTGAGGAGCTGCAACAAAGGAAATGGTAGAAAATAAAGGGAAATATTTCGGCAGTGGGCAAACTCTTTTTTCTTGCTGAATTAATGAAGTATATATTCAAAAAATTAAAATGTAGATAAAATGGAATATGCATTTAAGTGGTTTTTGAAAATAAAATATTTTAAATTTAATTTAACCTATAGATTTAGATTGAAATATATTAGCATCTTTGTTTGAGTTTAAAGACACAAAACTTGTATAATTACTAATCAAGTTTTATTTATCAGTTTCTCATCTACCTATATCTTTCACAGGCTTGACACAACTCTCATAGATTTTACTGACATGAAGTGCCAACGAGGGGATTTAAGCTTCATTTTCAATGGGGATGCGGCACCCTCTGAATCTTTTGTAGTATTAGACAATGAACAAAAAGTTTATCAGCGAATACACCATGAGGTGAGCATGTTGTCTTATCAGTGTTTTTTTAAATAGTTAAAAAAATGTATTTAGCTAAGTGTCCATTGTAGTTGTTTTAAAAGTATAAGATATAATTGAGATGATTTATTCCCAAAGCTACTGTTTCCTTACCACTATCCTTTTTCTCCCCCCCATCATCTGGTCTACATATTGACCAATCAATCAAGTCTCTTGGCTCAGAATTTGCTGGTTATCTCCTAGATGAATTAATTCTGACTCTTTTAATTCTTATTTGTAGTTTTCATTTGTTGAACCTTGACTGTTTTAGTATTTATTGTCATACTGCCTTGATTTCTTCTAATGTTCCTGACTTTCTTTATCTCCTTAATATGAATTCCTCTTTTGACTGTTTCTGTATTCTTTTACTCTGTCTCTTTGGCTACCCTTTTCTTTCTCTGTTCCCCCTCAGCATTTCCATACCTTCTGGTATATTATATCTTTATGTTAGTATTTCCTCACAGCCAGCATTTAAAAACCATATGCATCATCTTTATCCTTTGTTCCCTTTTCCTTCTATATTCTAAAAAAGTTTTCCCAGAATCTAGGTCATTGGTAATCATATAGGTATATTTTAAGTAAATATTTTTCTTTTTTGAGGTGTAGAGTGGAGGTGGGGTCACTGGTGTTTTTATTTTGCCTTTTTATTTATTTTTGCTTTCATTGTCATTCACTACATCTGTGGCTCATTTCTCAGTATTTCATAGATGAGACTATTATATTGTCTAATCTATTTACGTGACCTTAATTACTTTGGGGTATGTGTACTATTGAAATAAATAAGCAATCAAGATTTAGAATGGAAGGGAAGAATAAAAAAGGGTATTAAGCAATCAAGATTTAGAATGGAAGGGAAGAATAAAAAAGGTTATTCCTTGCAGAAGAAACAGAATGAGTATAGTCAGTGAAATAGAAAGGAGATCATCTGTCTTCATTGAAAATTTCTCCTATGAAATGAGAAAGGCCTTAAAACGATAAGATAATTTAAGGTCTGCTGCAGTTGGCAACAGAATGTCATAGATTCTTAAGGTATTTTAATCAAAAGTAATTCAGGGTTGGGGAGATAGCTCAGTTGGTAGAGTGCTTGCCTTGCGTGTACAAGGCCCTGGGTTCGATCCCCAGCACCGCAAAAAAAAAAAGTAATTCATGTACATTTTTCTTAGGTACTTTACTTTTCTTCCTCCCTTCCTCAAATATTTATCAAATACCTGATAAAAGGCTAGACGCTGCTAGATGCTATGGATACTAGTATAGTATTAATAGTGTATATCAGTTACTGCCATATATTAAGTACTGATTTATAGAGTACCGGATTATAAGTGCTTTACAACTTTCCTCATTAACTTCTTTCATAACCTGCCAAATAAGGTAATATTCCATTTTTAGTTAAGAAAATTAAGGCTTATGGCATTTAAGTGACAGTTCTAAAGATCACACAACTAACATGCAAGATGAATTGGAAAAGAGAAAGAAATTGAAGGCAGGGAAATTATTTGTGAAGTTTTTACAGTAATTCATTAGAGAGGGTGATATGATACTAGTATGGTATTGTGAATAAATTATGACATCTGTTTTTTAAGATGGCCATTATAGAAATTTCTGATAACTATATGTATTAAGTTAAGAAAAGAGGAGGGGCTGGGCTGTAGGTCAGTGGCAGTGTTTGCCTAGCATGTGGGAAGCACTGGGTTCAATCCTTAGCACCATATAAAAATAAACAAATAGAATAAAAGCATGCTGTCCATCTACAACTACAAAAAAATTTTTATTTATTAAAAAAAGAAGAGGAGAGGAGGAACATGGCTGTGTGTAGTGATGCTGCCTTGAAGAGTGGATGGTGGCAGTACCATTGACACAACTGAACATTTGGAAAAGGAAACAGGCTTAGGATTTTAAAGGATGTACATGTTGAACCCGTTGCTAAAATCACTGTACTTGTTAAAACTCTCTCTTTATTAAATTTCTTGGAAGTATTTGCTATTATTTGGTAATTCAGTTTTTGGGATTTCCATTTTCTTTGGATTTGACCTTGGCCACTTGTTACTCTCTTCCATTTTTCTTGATTTTCCTTTACCTATTTCTTTTTCTCTGCTTACCTTTTAGATATTGATGTACAGACTTTTTCTTGTCCTTATTCCCCAACAATATGGTTAAAAACTATTTATATTGCATTTATATTATTTGAGTAATATGGGAGTATTACAAGTAAAGATGGGAGGATATGCATTGATTATATGCAGACATGCCATTTTTATACAAAACTGGATCCTGCAATGAATTCCCTGTAGCTGCTGAGGGAGTACTGTACTCTCTGTTTATCCTAATATGCATTCATAAATAACATTTCTTCATTAAATGTTGATGAAATGTAGTTAAAGCAGGTATTTTTCAGTGATATGGTTAGGATATCTGATTTATAGAAGAATTCTATTCCAAAAGTTTATTTGAAAATAGAGTAAAATTTGTACATAACAATGTGCTTTGTGGTGTTAATTGCCAAACTGGTATATAAAACTGTAGTTAATTTGCAATATATTTGAAGGATAATGTTTTGACAATTCTTTTCAATGTATTTTATCCAAAGTTTTTCTTTAGAAAATTGTTCAGAATTAGTTTATGTTACCCAACTGTATGTTTTCACTTGTTATACTTAGTAGTGATATTAAGGTTTTTGTTCCATCATTTGTAAGGGTGGAGGAAATGATATTGTTCTAGTTCTAAGCCATAGCTATTGTTTCTGTAGACTCAAAAATTCAGAAAGGGATCTTATATAGGTGAAAATTAGATGGAGCTAGGGATATGGTTCAGTTGGTAGAGTGCTTGCCTTGCATGCACAAGGCCCTGGGTTCGATCCCCAGCACCACCAAAAAAAAAAAAAAAAAAAAAAAAAAAAAAAAAAATTAGATGTTTGAAAATAGAACTTACAGCCATTGTTAACCCTGTGGACCATTCTCATTCCCTAGACAGCTCTCTAGGTTTTACCTAATGTTAGAGTATCTCTTGGCCTGTTAGGAAAGAGAACTTCTTACACCTGCTCTCTTACTCTTCTGTACCTGATCAGTTTTTCTTTTGTCCATTTTGTCCCTGAAGCAAACACAAAGGCACAAAGCCTTTGTGCTTTCTGTCTTTTTTTAATTTTTTAACCTAAAAAATAATTATTGCTCAATTATTACATACCAGCACTAGGGAATATGTGGAGGATAAAACCTGGAGCAGGGCTGCTTTTTAAGTTTAGAAATCATGAACTGATACTCATGGATTCTTTTCCTTTCTGTAAGAAATAAAGAAAAAGCTGGGTGCAGTGGAGTGTACCTGTAATTCCAAAGACTCTGGAGCCTGAGTCAGGAGGATCACAAGTTTGAGGCCAGCCTCAGTAACTTAGTGAGACCCTGTCTTAAAATAAAAGTGCAGGGAGCTGAAGAAATAGCTCGTGTTGGAGAGTGCTCGCCTAGCATGTGCAAGGACCCCAGTTCAAATCCCTGGCCCCTCAGAGGGGAGAAAATAAAATAAAATAAAAGTTCAGGTCACAGCAATAAAAAAATGTCTAAAACACACTGCTATGCTATTATATATGGATTTAATTTTGAAAAAAATAAAGACTGGGGGTGTATCTCAGTGGTAGAGCATCCTTGGGTTTAATCCCTAATATTGATGGGAAAGAGAGAGAGAGAGAGAGAGAGAGAGAGAGAGAGAGAGAGAGAGAGAGAGAAACAGAAAAGACTTTTCCTCTCCCTCATTTCTTTTAGAATTTATAAAGACTCATATAACAGTGATAACTTTTCAAATTAACAACATTTGCCCAAAGTCAGATTCATCTATATTTCAAGGAAATCTTTTGTACGGGCAATTTGTCTCCTGTCTTTCAGTTCTTAAGATAATCTTTTAAAATTGTTCTACAAGTCTAGATAATTCTGTAATGGGTAATCTAATAATGTTCTGTTACATATCTGTAACAGTGTAAGAATACTGTATTTCATGAACATTTCTTTTTAAAGATTCACAATTAATCATAATTCTTATTAGATAATTAGATATATGAAATTTGAACATTAATTGTTTTAGAATAACAGGAACTTTATATTTTTTGGAAGCTATCCTTTTAATCTTTTTGAAGTCTGTAACATTGTGTTGATATTTTCACATGTACCATTAATAGCCTTTGGATAAAACCTAGATTCTTATATTTAATTTATACCAATACCCTAGGAATCAGAGATGGAAACAGAAGAAGAGGTTGACATTTTAATGAGCAGCGATATTTACTCTGCAACTTTATCAACCAAATCAATTTCTTTCACGCGTGCCCAAACTGGATGGCTTTTTCGGGAAGATAAAACAGTATGTGCAAATCTAGATTTTTAAAACTTTTTAAAATTGTTATTTAATATTGCCAGAATAATGTGATCACAATGCAGAAAGAAGTAACTTACTGAATTGTCTTCAAGTATTTTATTCTCTCTTCCTTGAATGTAGATAGGTAATTAAAATAGTTGGTTTATAGAGTTGGAATGTATCTTTGGAGAAGCCAAGAGAAAAAGTTTAGCTTATTTGAATTCTATGTTAAGGAGAATTCTTATTAACTGCCTACTTTACACATGATTCTATTTTATTTCAACTTCTTATTCCATGAAGAGTCCACAGTAGGGATACACTTGAGTTTATTTTCCTGAATCTCTTTTGCTCTCCATTTTTAGACTTCTAAATCATTTATTCAGTATCTGTTTTTCAATATTCTTTCTAAACTCAAACTACATTTCTGTAACACTGTCACTAAATTAACTCTTAGTGGAAGTTTTTGCACCAGTGAATTATAAATTTCTTTCCATAATTTCCATTGCATATGTCAGCAAGTGGTTATATAAAACTGTTCAAAAATATATTCAAGGAATTTTAATAAAATGTATAATTATAAACTTTATTCAAGGGCCCGAGGCCATAGCTCAGTGGCAGAGTGTTTGCTTAGCATGTGTGAGGCACTGGGTTCAATCCTTAGCACCGCATAAAAATAAACATAAAATAAAGGCATGCTGTCCATCTACACTATAAAAATAAAGTTAAAAAACCCCTTTTATTCAAGAGTAATAACCACAACAGGAGAGCATGAAGATTACTTTTTAAAAATCATATTTTTATTACACATAGTAATGAATATATTTACATAGGAGAAACAAAAACAATCTATATTAGGATTTTCTGAGAAGCAAAATTAGCAGTAGATAGAAAGGGTAAGGGACAGGAATACAGGGGAGGAACAGAGAAGTAACAGGGAGAGGAAAGAAAAAGAGAGAGAGAGAGGAAAAAAAATGATTTACTTTAAGGAATTGGATCATTTGATTGTGGAAGCAGGCAGCCAGTCTGAAATCTGTATAGCAGCAGTCCAGCAGTCTAGAAATTAGGGTAAGAGTTGATGTTGTGTAGTGTTGAGTCAAAAATCTAAGGTTAGAAACTCAGGTAAGGTTTCTAAGTTTCAATTTTAAGGCAGAATTGCATTTTCTTCTGGAAACCTCTGACTTTGCCCTTAAATTCTTCAGTGGATTGCATGAGGCAACCACCATTATGGAGGATAGTCTGTTGGATTTAGTGTTGATTACACCTATATACTTTCACAGTATCTTGACTGGCACCTGGACCTTACCCTAGCCAAATTATCATAAAATTGGCTATCATACAACTTGGCACATAGCTGAAAAGTTTCCCTTGACTCTCATAATCCCTAAACCCCCCACTGAAGGTTATCTGTATTTACTTTAGCCCTCTTTTGTTTTCCACATAGAAGTAGTATGTAGCTTTTTGTTTAGATGTTTATTTTTCTATAAAGTGTCATTAATACCTATTGTTTTCCAACTGGCTTTTTTTCACTTTTTTAGAATGTGAAAGAAGTCTTTTCTTATTTTTACATGTAGTACTACTTTATTCTTTTTAGCAACTGCATAGTATTCATACTGTAGATATAATATGACTTGTTTATCCAATTGTATTTTTGGACATGTAAATAAATAGGCACATATTTACATCCAGTTTTCTGCTGTTATGAATGATGTGCTACTATTTTTAACATGACATTTGCATTGTTAGTTATAGGCAGCAAGGTATGAAATGACTGGATTAAAATTTTTATTGATATGATAATTTACATTTAGTAAATAAATACTTTTTCTTTATATGGCTTCAAAAACATGTAATTACTACCCAATCACAGATAAAATTCTAACTGAGCTCTAAGCTCATCCTTTCTAAGTCTTATTTGGCAACAAATGGCATTATAGGATTCCAGGTTGTGAGATCCTACATGCAATCCATTTGTTGGTTTTAAGTCTTATTTGTACTCTGTTCTTCTGGACAGCATTAGACGGATCACTTCAAGAGAAGATAAAAATTGAAACTGCTATTCATCTAGTATTACTGCTAAACAGCTCAAAGCTCTTGAACAGCGTCTAGGTGATCTTCTTTAATCTTTGACAGGTAAGGAGGGAGTCAGTAATCTTTATGGTTCCCATTTTGTAGGTAGAAACTGGTACAAAATGCTTCACTTTCTAGTGAGTGGTAAGGAGCCACTGAAGCGAGGTAGACCTAGAAATAACACTAAAAAACATAGCTTTGGATCCCAGAAAACAGCAGCAAGGTGGAGATTGATTTGCATATAGAAATGGGAAGCTTGTTTTTAGTAAGTTATTAATTTTTTTTTCTTTTCTTTTTTTAAGTAGGATATTTCAAGCTCTGACCAACTCTGGGTTTGAAAAAAAGTGTAGGTTAATATTGAAAGGATTAGGAAGACTTCATTGAAAAGAAATAATTTTTCCTTACTTGTCTTTAATATCATTTGAATTTCCGTATCCCCCGTCCATAATTTAAACAAGTATATGGTAAGCAAAGCTATTCTGTACTTTTTTGAAACAGCAAGCTGCTGTAACATGAAGTTTGGTTCTGTTAGACAATAGAAAATTTGAGCAGATCATTAATTCTAATTGAACTAGATTCCTGTGTGAATTAAGTTATTTATTTTAATTCTGTTTTTTTTTTCTATCTATAAAATGGGAACAGTATTATCCCTGACCCCTCCTTGTTTCTCAGGATATTTAATTCTTAGTTTAATAAAGTTTTCAGATAGCTTTGTGCTACTTGGGAGGAGTAGATTATAAAGAAATACTATGTGGTATTTTTATTTAGATTTAACTCATTTGCAGATTACCATACATCTTTGTGCATTTAAAATGTTCCTTTATAAAACAGAAATGCATAATTTTATACATTTTTAACTTAATAGAATAATTTATACTAAAGGAATATTTATTTTCATACACATTTGTGGAAAAAATATGTTACCTTGAAACTTTATTTTGAATATAAGACAAACATTTTAAGTTTTGTTATTTTGGAATATTTGATTTTGTTTTAGGAAAGAGTAGGAAACTTTTTGGCAGACTTTTATCTGGTGAATGGACTTGTTTTAGAATCAAGGAAAAGAAGAGAGCATCTCAGTGAAGAGGATATCCTTCGAAATAAGGCCATCATGGAGAGTTTGAGCAAAGGTGGAAACATAATGGAACAGAATTTTGAGGTATAATTTTTACTTCTCCCAATTTGTAGTTTTCTAAGGAGAGAGGGGATAGACTTCATTTCTGGCATTTATATAAGTATACTCGTAGGTTTGTTCACTATTTATTACCTTTTGTTTTTCTGTGAGTCTTCATTTTTTTTAAATGTTATTATCATGAAAAAGAAAAGGAGGGGGCTGGGGAGATAGCTCAGTCGGTAGAGTGCTTGCCTTGCAAGCATGAGGCCCTGGGTTCGATCCCCAGCACCGTCAAAAAAAAAAAAAAAAGGAAAGAAAAAGAAAAGGAAAGAGGTGACCTTTGGTGTTTTTGTGAGTCCGTACTTGATCTTTGATTCTTCATTAATAAATAGAATCATTTTGTAAGTGTGAAACTCAGTGTTAAATTTTGTTCCATTTTCCTTTACATATAATATAGTCTTTTGATTGACCAAAATCTGCCACCTACTTCATGAAGTTATCAGTAGCCTATACTATTTCATACATTTTATTCAGTATGTTTATTGAAAACATGTATATACAGTCACGTGAAAGTAAGTACAGGGAAATAAGGAAATTAAAAGACGCATGAAATATGATAACAGATCCTATCATCTTATAGCCTAATAAGAAGACTTGGATGGATTCTTAAATTTATTTTTTGTTTTGAAAATTTTAGATTTACAAGTAAGTTTTAGAATATTACAAAGAATACCTGGATATAGTTCATTAAGACTCCGTAAATATTAACATTTTATTACATTTGAATAGTTCTATTTTTAAATCTGCAGGATGGGGACCCCTTTACTAATATTATGATATTTAGTGGTCCATTCTGACCCTTTTCTTTTTTTAAAACTAGTGACTAAAAAATAATAGAAAAAAGTCAGATCTCATCACAGATGATAAGACTCATTATCACTTTAGGAAACAGTAGATTTAGGGTTGTATTATGTGTTGTGTTAACATTCCTGTCCGTGTTAGATTGTAGTGTAAATTGAGTCACACTTTTAAGAGGATTGAAAGCTACTACAAGAAGATTTAAATTCCTTGAATATTTAGTTCCTCCCTTATGATATTGTGCCTGATGGTACTTTTCAAAGACGGACAAATTTTCCAGAATAGTATGCCAGGTTCCAGCTAATTCATGGTAATACTATGTATGTAAGGAAAATATTTTAATGTTTAGAAGATTCATGTAGTGAGTGAGTCAACCATGGTTTGAGTTCAATATAAAGTGTTTAAGTTAAAATTGTGACCGATACCAATTTAGTGTGAATCTATCCTCTTCCTGCCAGATCCTGTTTTTGCTTCTTATTTTTCTTCTTGCCTTGAATTAGAGCCTCTCTTCATTTATTTATTGATCTTTTGATCTGTAGGCCATAAGTATGTGCTCAGGAGATAGAAATGGAGATGAATAAAGGGAGTAGTCTTTAACATAAAGCTACCACCCTCTCCCATTGTTGACCAGACAAAAAGGCCATGATTCTTCAGATTTGTATTGTGATTTAAGTTTTATTAGAGCTCTTTTTGAAAACTAGTTTTGTTGGGGTAATTATTGCTACCTTTGTTTAATATTGACAACAAACCATTTTGGGATGAATGTACGGAAAAAAATTTTATGGAAGAGCAATTCATAGATCATTTACAGGTTGTTTCTGATGGTCTCATTTATGCTTATTCATTTATTTAGAAATGCTGTGGATTGAACCACCTTGAACATATTAGGGAAGTGCTGTATCCCTAAGCCTAACTGCTTTACCCTTACCCTAAGCATACATGCCCAGCTGTGATTATGATTGATATTAAATAAACTTCGAACTACTAATCAAAATTAAAGAAAGCAGTTCCATAGCACTGCAGTTTGTAGTTTGTTTTTGTTTTTGTTTTTTGTATGTGTGTGTGGTCTGAGGATTGAACCCAGTAGTGTTCTACTTCTGAGTTCATCCCCAGTCCTTTATAAATTTCACTTTTGAGGCAGGGTCTCACTAAGTTGTTGGTGCTAACCCAGAAATTCCTGTCTCAACCTTCCTGTTACAGGCCTGTGCCTCTAGTGCTCAGCTATAGTTCTTTATGAGTATTTAAATTCAGTTTGTCAATTTCTACAAAAGATAAAACATTTGGTGAACTTTTAACTAGGACAGTGGTGAATCTATAGATAAATCAATTTCTACACAAAAGTCTATTTGGATTTTTTGTAGTTTTAAAAAAAGTAAACATTGTGATTTTTTTTTTCTTTTTTTGGTAGTCCTGGGGATCTAACCCAGGGCTTTATGCATGCCAGGCAAACCTATGCCAACATTCATGCCTAGTCCCAAGCTTCTGCTTTGTGTTTGTTGTTAGTTTTTTGTTCAGACTACATTATTTTCTGTTTTTATTGGAACATTATAATTAATGCACAAAAGTGGAAATCCTTACACATTTGTGCGTATACATAATAGAGCAATATAATTTGGTCAGTTTTGTTGCCTAATACCCAAGCTTTGTATTTTAAGATAATTGTACATATAGTTGTAAGAAATAAGAGCGAATCCATGTATATTCCACTCAGTTTCCCCTAATGGTAACAATGTAATGGTAATATTACAAAACAGTTGTTAAGATTACAACCAGGATATAAGAATCCATAGTCAAGGCATAGAATATTTCTATCACCATGGTATTCTTCATTTTCCTCTTTTATGCTTGCTTTCCCCCTCACTGTCCCTTCTGGCAACCACTAACCTGTTCCTCCTTTTTTTTAGGGTTGTTAATTCAAGAACATTCTACAAATGGAATCATATCCCAATATATAACCCCTTGAAATTGCCTTTTGCCCCCACTTAATATAATTCCCTAGTGATTTATCCAAGTTGTATCAATAGTTTGTTGCTTTTATTGCTGAGTAGTGTTCCATGGTGTTTTGCACCACAGTTTATTTAACAATTCAGCTATTGAAGATCTGGGTTGTTTTCAGTTTTTTGGCTATTATGAATTAAAGCTGCCATAAATATTCACATGTAGATGTTGTTTTTTCATTTTTTATTTGTTCTTGTTAGTTGTACATGATAGTAGAATGTTGTTGACATATACATACATGGAGTATAACTTCCCATTCTAGTGGTTGTACATGATATGGAATTACACTGGTTGTGTATTCATATATGAACATAGGAAAGTTATGTCCAAATCATTCTACTGTCTTTCCTATTTCCCTCCCCCCTCCCTTCCCTTCATTCCCCTTTGTCAAATTCAGTGAACTTCTATTCTTCCCTCCTCTTACCCTTTATTGTGTGTTAGGATCTTCTTATCAGAGAGAACATTTGACCTTTGGTTTTTTTGGGATTGGCTTTTTTTCCCCTTAGCACGATCATCTCCAGATCCATCCATTTACTGGCAAATGCCATAATTTCATTCTTCTTTAAGGCTGAGTAATATTTCATTGTGTATATATACACCACAGTTTCTTTATCTGTTCATCTGTTGAAGGGGACCTAGGTTAGTTCCATAGCTCAGCTACTGTGAATCGAGCTGCTATAAACATTGATGTGGCTGCATCACTGTGGTATGCTGATTTTAAGTCCTTTGGGTATAAACCGAAGAGTTGGATAGCTGGGTCAAATGGTAGTTCCATTCCAAGTTTACTAAGGAATCTCCATACTGCTATCCACAGTGGTAGTACCAATTTGTATTCCTACCAACAATGTGTGAGTGTAACTTTTCCTCCACATCCTCCAAATTTATTTGTATTTGTATTATTTGTATTCTTTTAAAAAAATTGTTCTAAATAGTTATACATGACAGTAGAATGCATTTGACACATCATACATAAATGGATTGTAACTTCTCATTCTTCTGATTGTACATGGTATAGAATTACACTAGTTATATTACCATATATGCACATAGGGTAATAATGTTTGATTAATTCTACTATCCTTCCTTCTCCCATTCCCCCTTCCCTCCTTTCACTCACCTCTGTCTACTCCATAGCACCTTTATTCTTCCATAGCCCCCACCCCCATTGTACATTAACATCCACATATCAGAGGAAACATTTGGCCTTTGGTTCTTTGGGATTGGCTTATTTTGCTGAGCATGATAGTCTCTAGATCCATTTACCAGAGATGCCATAATTTTGTTCTTCTTTAAGGCTGAGTAATATTTCATGTGTATATGTACCACATTTTCTTTATCCATTCATCTGTTGAAGGGCATCTAGTTTGGTTCCATAATCTAGCTATTGTAAATTGAGCTGCTATAAACATTCATGTGACTGCGTTACTGTAGTATGCTGATTTTGTAGGTTTTTGTGTGAACATAATTCTTCATTTCTTTGGGATAAATGCCCAAGAGTGATGGTTGCTGTGTCATATGGTAGTTTAGTTTTATAAGAAACTGCCAAAATGTTTTCTGTCTTCTATTTTCATCAGCAGTTTATGAATCATCCAGTTTTTCCAAATCCTTGCTTGCTTGGTATTGTCTTTTTTTTTTTTGTATCACCCATTTGGATAGTGTACAGTGCTATCTCATTGTGATTCTAATTATATTTTCCTAACGCCTAGGGATATTGAATGGTCATCTTTTGGTATGATTATTTCCCATTTGTATTCTTTTTCAGTGACAAGTATTCCTTTCTTTTGCCCATTTTCCAATTGAATTATTTGTTCATTTATTTGTTTTCCTGTTGAGATTTGATTTGTTTGAGATTTGATTCTTTCCTTCCTTCTTTTCTCTCTTTCTTTCTTTCTCTTTTCTTCCTTCCTTCCTTCCTTCCTTCCTTCCTTCCTTCCTTCCTTCCTTCCTTCCTTCCTTCCTTCCTTCCTCCCTCCCTCCCTCCCTCCCTCCCTCCCTCTCTCTCTCTCTCTCTCTCTCTCTCTTTCTTTCTTTCTTTCTTTTTTTTCTTCTTTCCTTTCTTCCTTTGTGCTGGGTATTGAGCCTAGGTACACGCTTCCACAGTAATACGTTCCCAAACTTTTTAATTTTGATAAAGGATCTTGCTTAGTTGCTGGGGCTGGTTGGTCATTATTCTCCTGTCTCAGCCTCCTGCGTTGCTCAGATTACAGGCATGGGCCACTGTCCCCCGAAGGGAAATTGATGTTTAAAGAAATTAAACTTGTGCAAAGTCAAAAAGTTAGAGTAGTACCGATAGGTTTTGATAGGACCCTGATCACAAGCTTGTCCCTGTACTAATTATTTTGTTTTCTCAGTCTGACTTTGTTATTGTCTCTTGTTCCCATGTATTCAGATGCTTAAAATGTCTTAGCAGTTCTTTAAAATTATTGGGAACTTGAAGGTGGAAAGGGAGATGAATTAAGAAGTAATCCTGGAGAAATTCTACTGGTAAATGTAGTAAGCATTAATAGAACATATAGTAGTAAATATGTTTTTGGAATTATTGAAGGTTTCAAGAACCTGGAAAATAAACAGTTTCTTATTATTTTCAATACACAAAAATACTACATTTAAAAGCTACATTTTAATAGAATTTATTCTTTTTTTTTCTTTTCCTGGTTCTAGGAATTGAACCCAGGGCTGCCTTATCACTGAGCTACATTTCCAGCCCTTTTTATTTTATTTTGAGACAGGGTCTTGCTAAGTTGCCTATGTTGGCCTTGAATTTTCCACTGTCCTGCCTCAACCTCTTGGGTCACTGGCATTATAGGTGTGCACCACTTCACCTGGCCAGAATTTATGTTCTTAAAAAGAAATATCTTGTACTTCTCAAAACCAATTTATATTCTTTACTGTAAATAAGTAACTTTTGAATTTTTCTTATTTTGTTGTATTTTTTCCAAACAAATATTTGTTTTAATTTCTTTTTCTTTTTCTTTGTTTTTTTTTTTGGGGGGGGGGGTGGTTCCAAGGGGTTGAATCCAGAGGTGCTCTACCACTTACTATACCTCCACCCCTTTTTATTTTGAAACAGTGTCTTGCCAATTTGCCCAGGCTGGCCTAGAACTTGCCATTCTCCTGCCTTGGCCTCCTGATTCCCTGGGATCACAGGCATGTGCAAACTACACCCAGCTTGTTTTAATTTCTATAAGAAGTGATTTACAGGTAGCACTTAGGAAGATTTATTTTCCATTTTCCTACTTTTGCCAAGCCTCCTCCTTTCTCTTCTTTTCAGGTGTGATTCTAATATTTAGTGTATATATTTTATAGTAGAATTTAAATGCTCAAGAAATGAAGTCATGTATACTTGCACATGTATTTTGGCTTCCCCCTGCACCCTCATTACAGCCAGTTATTGAGGAGCGTACAGTGCCTCATTTATACTTTTGAATCATTGATGAAAAAAGTATTATTGTATGTTGTCTATACATGTTCAGAATATTGAGGCAAGCCCTATTAGTGGTAGGATGTTTTTTCCTATATATGTAAAATCCAGATAGGAATAACCAGACATAATATATAGTTGTCCTTTGGTATCCATGGAGTATTAGCTACATGGATACTCAAATATGCAAATGTCAAGTTCTTTATATAAAATAGTGTAGTATTTGCATAGAATCTGTGCATATCCTGTCATACACTGTAAATCATCTCTAGATTGTTTGTAAGACCTATTGTGATGTAAATGCTACTTAAATAGTGTTTATATTGTACTGTTCAGGGAACAAGTTCAGGGAACAAGTTCAAGGAAAAAAAAAGTCTTTTTGTGTTTAGTACAGATACAGTTTTTTCCACTAGTATTTCTGATTCAGGATTGGTTGAATTGATAGATACAGAACCCATGGATACAGATGGCTGACTATGTATATGAATATCTTAAAATTCCAGAAACCTTTACCATATAAAGTACAATAGCAAACCTAGAAATAAAGTATTTTTTACATGCTTAAGGAAAAGTCATCAGAATTTTTATTTTTATTTTATTTATTTATTTTTTTCAGTGCTGAGGATTGAACCCAGGGCCTTGTGTTTGCGAGGCAAGCACTCTACCAACTGAGCTATTTCCTCAACCCCCAGAATTTTCATTTTTAATTATGAGGAAAAGGCTTGATGGCATTTCAGTATAGAAGTGATTGACTTGGCAAGATCACGTTAGAACAATATCTGGTATCCTGCAGCAGCTTTCATGTCTTTTGTTTCATTAGTATGGTGTCAGTATAGAGGTACCACTGAAAGATTCAGCTACAACTGTGTAATAAGGATCTAATTGGAATAATCATAATCTTGTAGAAAATACATTATTAGAATATGATAGTTAACATTTGTAATGATGAGGTAAAGTGTTCAATAAAAGGTTAAATTATGGATTATAATCTGTTTACTAAGATGATGAATATATAATTTAACTGTTAAGAAAGAATTCTATTAGAAATAGAAGTTTACTTCCTGAAAAAATATGGCATGCATATTGATCATGTAGCAAATAAGTCCTTACTATGAAAATGTAAATATATACGTGTGTGTGTGTGTGTGTGTGTGTGTGTGTGTGTGTGTGTGTGTGTCTGTGTATAAATAGATTAATATTGGGGTGGAGGTGGGATTAATTTTTGTTTTGGTTCTGGGTTAGAACAGCAGTCTTAAATTTTTCAAACTGTTCCCTCTAAAACTACAAACATATGTCATAGTATACTACTAATCAGTATTTTACCTAATGATTGACCATAACATTTATGAAGGTCACTAACTTTTAAGCCAACCGTCATTCTACTGGTAAGCCATTGTAGCATGCCTTAGCATTATATTTATGTGTATTATTCCACTGTATTTATTAAATTTGGTATTGGTTATGATATAAATCATGTGTTATATGCTGCTTAAAAGACATTCCAAAATAATAGAATTAAACAAGATAGAAATTTATTTTTCTCTCCTGTAGAAATCTTGAGTTTTTGTGGTTTTCTGCTCTGTGGCTTAATCTCAGACATGGTCGGTTTTCATCCTATTCCTCCGTCATACCTAGGAAGTGGTCCTCCTCCACATGCTGTAATATCATTTTTTACCAGTTTTATACTCCAGACCACAGAAATAGTAATGCCTAATAGTAATTAGGAAGGAGAAGGCATTCCTGTTTTGTTTGAGAACCCAGTTAGAGGTTGTACACATTAATTGGTTTGAATTTAGTCACATGGTAACATCAGTCTAAAGGATGATTAGAAATTATTCTGGAAAGTTATGTGTTCATCCAGAAATTTAAAATGGAAGTTCTTTTATAAAGAAAAATGTGAAAACAGATATTTGGGAGACAACTAGCAGTCTCTGACATCAGTGAATACATAACCTGATGCTTCACTTACCATATAAATAAATGCTGGTGTTTTTCACCCAGATATTTATCTTCAACTTTGATCTTTGTCCTAATCATCACCCAGTGCTTTTTGTCTGCCTCTACTTGGCTAAACATAGATATCTAAAATTTAGTATGTTTAAATTCTTGAATTAAATTAATTTCTTACTTGAATAGTGGCTCCATATCTACTTAGTTACCCGAGTTAATAAACTGAAATTTGTTTTTAGGATTTCTTAGCTTCCTCTTTATCTCATCTTTCATGAAGTCCTAAAGATCTCTTGAATCAATTTATCTCTTTACATTTCCAAACAGCATGCCCTTATCACTTCTCATTTGGATAACTGCCAGAGTGATAACCCTGAAATAACCCAGGAATAGATTGAATCATGTACTGCCTATGTTCAGAAGCTAAAAATGTAGCATACTAATTACCACTGTTTAAGCACTTTACATTACCAGCCCATTTTTATCCTCACAATAATTCTGTGAGGTTATTGTTATGGTTTGTATATGAGGTGTCCCCTAGAAGCTTCTGTGGTACTGCAGGAATGTTCAGAGGTAAAATGATTACATTATGAGCACTGTGATCTAATCATTTCATCTGAGTTTGAATTGACTTATTGGATGGCAACTGTAGGCAGGTGGGTCATGATTGTAGGAGGTGGGTCACTGGGGGCATTGCCTGGAAGGGTGCATCTTCCCTTTGGTCCCTTCCCCACCTCCCTCTCTCTGCCTCCTGACCCGACCATGATTGGACCAGCTTTTCTCCATTGGGCTTTTCCCCCATGATGTTCTGCCTCACCTTGGGCCCAGAGGAATGAAGGTGATGTGTGGACTAAAAGCTCTGAAACTGTGAGTCCCGAGTAAATTTTCATTATTCATTTCAGGTATTTTGGTCATAGTGATGTAGAAGCTGACTAAACAGAAATATAGTTTACTAAACAAGCAAAGGAAGTTGCACAATTTGTCCAGATCAGCCTGTAATTGGCAAAGCCAAGATTTGATCTGTATGACTCCCAAAGTTTGTGTTCTAACTACTATATTGTTCAAAATATTTGTACATTGCTTCCAAAGTAAAATAGAATGAAATTAGTATACAGAATCTTTTCATACTTACTTTTTTTCTGTCTTGCCACTTACCTTATCTCTGCTAAACTTCATGTGTATTTCTCATACTAAGTAGATACGCCACATGTGTAGTTTCCCAGGATTGCACACGTTTCCTGACCATTGTGCTTCCCTTGGTTTCCTTTAACAGGTTCTTCTCTTCTTTTATTTAGACTCATCAGCTCAGGAGTCACCAGTCCACATCTTTTGGCTACCCTAGACTGAGTCAGAAACTCCTATGTGCTTTTGTATTATCCTCTAGATTTTTTTTTTTTTTCTTTTTTTTTTTTACCATAGCTCCCATTACCCTGAATTATGAATTAATCTTTGTAAGCTTCTAAAGGAATATATGTTTCATATTTCCTGATATTCATAACCTGTTTATTTCTTGTCTTCCCCTAATCTCTGCTGCTGTTGAAAGATTATTAATCATTTCTAACAAACTGTGGCTTTTTTTCTAGGCTTCTGTTTTTTTAATGTCTCTGTAGCTTGATGTTGAAACAGGCTTTTCTTCTGACCTTCATGATACTGTAAGGGAGGCGAAAATATAACTACCAATCTCAGTTCTAAAGGGATGAACCCTGTAACTAAAGACAGATTAATAAGAGAAAAGTCTAAAAAAAAAATAATTAATGTATGTACTTCACACCACACGGGAGAAACTACAATGAAAAGTAACTCAAGATGTTGGTTTAAATTTCATTTTTAGCATCTTCAACAAGAAAAAATAAATTTGTTGAGAAATGACAGGGCAAAGGAAAATGGTTTTAGGCTTCCAAGGGGAGGAAACTTTGGGAAACTAAATATATGGGAGGAAACTTATGAGAATCAGGTTTGTTTGTAGACTGCTCTGGTGCTGTGTCTGGCTAAGAGGTTAAAGTTGTCACTAGTAAAGGAGAATATATATATATATATATATATATATATATATTTGTGTGTGTGTGTGTGTGTGTGGTAGTGGAGATTGAACCCAGGGCCTTATACATGCTAGGCAAATTTTCTACCACTCAACTACATCTCTATCCCCTATATGCTGTCTTTAGGCAGGAAATGGGAAGAATAGAGTGTTTTCACTCTACTGCTTTTTTTCTTTTCTTTTTTTGCACAGTGCTAGGGATTGAATTTAGGGCCTTGTGCTTGCAAGGCAAGCACTCTACCAACTGAGATATATCTCCAGCCCCATTCTACTGCTTTTTAATTGCCTTCAGCTCAGAATAATTTTTATGTCTGAATGATATTTTGGCATGACAAGGTCTGCCTTTTTTTGATACTTGGATGCTCTCATTTTTCCTTTACTTCTCTGACCCCACTCTTTTTTTTTTTTTTTTTTTTTTAATCCCCCCTAACAGCAGTATTCAGGACTTAGTCATTATTCCTCTTTTTACATTTTTTTGTCTGTCAGAGAATTCCTTTTTTTTTTTTTTTTTTTTTCTCCCCTTTTTCCTTTTGTAATGGCCCTTTGGGAATTTCTCAGCATTCCTGAACCCTTTATTCTGTGCCGGGCATTAAGCTCTTTACTTGTTATCTCCTTAAATTTTTAACTATATGTCCTGGGTGGTGCTAGTCAGCTTTTTGTTGCTGTGCCTAAAGTACCTGGTAAGACTTACTTAGAAGAGGAAAAGTTTATTTTTGGTGTATGGTTTGAGAGGTTCAGTTCATGGTTGACCAACTATCGCTCTAGGCCCAGGGCTTGGTAGAAGAAAACTACTCAGCTCATGGTAGCCAGCTGGGAAACAGAGACAGAGAGGGAGAAGCCAAAAAAGTGTAATCACTAAGGGCACAACCTCAGTGACCCCAAGTTCTCCAGCTATGCCCCACAACAATTATTTTAAATTATCAATCTCCCAGCTAGATTAATCCACTGATAAGGTTACAGCTCTCATCATGTAATCATTTCATTTCTGAACATTTCTGCATTAACATGAGAGCTTTTGGGAGATACCTCATATCTAAACCATAATATTTTCTGCCCCAACCCTCAATAGCTCATGCCTATCTCATAATGCAAAATGCATTCAGTGCATCTTCAAGAGTTTTCATAGTCTTAGCGGTTCCAGCATTGCCCAGAAGTCCAAATCCAAAGTCTCATCAAAGACTGAAGGCATGCTCTTTGCTCTGTGTCTCTGTAAAGATCAAAACCACATTACATACATCAAATATATAATGTCACAGAGTAAATATTCCCATTCCAAAGGGCAGGAATAGGGGGATAGAATGAAGAGATAGAACCACAGGAAAACTGAAACCCAGCCAGGTAAACGTAAGGTTCTGTAACTCCATGTTCAGCATCCAAGGCACATGTTGACAAGATGTGAGCTCCAAAGGACTTGGGGCAGTTCTGATCTTATGACTTCCCTGTTTCAGTGCTCTTGGCCTCTCTTAGCCTGGCAATGTCTGTAGCCAGCAGCTTTTGTCATTACTGGCATTCCTTAATCCTGGGGGTTCTCTAGTAAAGCGTCAGGTTTACTTTCACAACTTTATACATTGTTCTTTCATGGACTTCGTGTGGGTATTTCTTCCTTGCTACAATTTGCTTAACCTCTTGCACTTTCCTTTGAAATCTTGGTGGAAGCCTCTATGACACTTTTAATTCCAAAATGTTGCATTCCTGCAGAGCCACCACCATGCGGACAATGCCAGGGTCTGCCACTAGCTCAGGTGGTAACTGGACCCCTGTGGACCACAGCTTCTGTAGCCTCTGAGGACCAGGGGGACTGAGCATGTTGAACCAAATCCTGGGGAAACTACTGCCTAGGCACTCCTGTGGTAGCAGGGTGCTTCCAAGATCTTTTATATGAGTTTTCACTTTTATACTCTTATTCTGTAGTGGGTGTGGTCTTGCTGATTCCCGAGATAACCTTGAGACATCTATGTCTATTACTCTTTTCTGTTGTCTCTGTGTAAAGTACTTAACTTCCCTTCAGTGGTGGTAATCTCTTTGACAACCACAACTTTCTTGTCTCCAATTTTACCTGCACTTTTCTGGTCAAACTGCAAATTTCTCAAATCTTTTTTTCTTTTCTGCTTTTTTTTCCTCCCCCAATTCTCATAATAAATCTGCTTAAAAGCTGCCTGCAATATATGTGCATTTCATCTCCCAGATTAATTAGTCCATCACCTTTAAATTCAGCCTCATAGAGTCTCAGGACATGGGAAAAATGTAGATGAGTTCTTTGCCAAAATGTAAAACCAATGACCTCTAGTCCAGTTTGCAGTAGAGTCCTCATTCCTTTTTGAAACCTTATGACTATGGTCCTTACTGTCTGCATTCCTCTCAGCATTTTGTCTTCTGAGTTTATCCCAGAATTGCAAATTAAGCTCTGCTTACAACATTCCAAGGCTTCTCCAGTCTGCATCTCCAACTTTTTCAAATTCTTTCTGCAAACCAGTTCCAAAGGCTTCTATACCTCATGGTCAGTCTAGTCACAACAATGATCCTGCTTCTTAATGCCAATTACTATGCTAGTCAGTTTTTTGTCACTGTGACCAAAATACCTAACAAGAAAAATGTAGTGGAGGAAAAGATTATTTGGGGCTTATGGTTTCAGAGGTTCAATCCATGGTTGGCTGACTCCATTGCTCTGGGCCCAGAATGTGGCAGTGAAAAACTACTCAACTCATGGTAGCCTGGAAGCAGAAGAAAGAGGGAAGAGCCAGGGGGTCAAGGTATAATCTCCAGTGACATACTCCCAGTGACCCACCTCCAACCATGCCCCACATACCTACAATTACCACATAGCATAAAATTATTTTTCTGTCAATTGGATTAATCCATCAATTAGGTCATAGCACTCATAATCATTTTACTTCTGAACATTCCTGCATTAACTTAGGTGCTTTTGGGGATGATACCTCATGCCTCAAACGTAACGGTGTTTTAGTCACCTTTATCGCCTCTGTGACTCAAATATCTGACCCGATCAATTTTAGGGGAGGAAAAGTTTATTTAGGGGCTCATGGTTTCAGAGTTCTCTATCCATAGATAGCAGTCTCTATTCCTTGGGGCTGGAGGTGACACTGAACATCATGGTGGAAGAGTGTAGCAGAGGAAAGCAGCTCACATGATGATTAAGAACCTGAGAGACTCCACTTGCCAGATATAAATAAAATACCTGAAAGTCACATCCCCAATGCCCCACCTTCTCCAGCCATACCCCACCAGCCTTCAGTTACCACTCAATCCCATTAGGTGATTAATTCACTGATTGTGTTGAGGCTTTCATAACCCAATCATTTTTTCTCTAAACCTTCTCGCTTTGTCTCACATGAGCTTTTGGGGGACACCTCACATACAAATCATAACAAGTGACCATAGTACTATTTCGCAGGCGAGTTAACATAATAGAAAGTAACTTGCCACAGTTCACACAACTACCAGGTATTGGAGCTGGAATTCTAACTAGGTTCTGTGTTTTAAAAAAATCTTTGATTTTAACAGTTCTTTTAGACTATTTGATTAATATCTTGTATTCATTATATATTCAAAATTGCACTTCTCTGAACAGGGCACTCTGCCAGTGTTACCATTTATCTTGTTATTTATACCAGTCTTTCACTTGTTGTCCTCTTGGTCCACAGTTTGTCTTTTTAGTTTTTCTTGTGCAATTTTCAATTTCTATTGCTACTCTTTAATGGTACTCTGTCTCTTAAAAATATGTATTTATATAGACACACACATGCACAAATATATTTTGTATTTCTGGATTTCTGGTTTACTGTTCCTCCACATTGTTTTTTTCTTTCAAATATAAGTTTATTGAAGTCAGAGTTCTTACATTTCTCTACACTCCCATGTGTAGTAGCTGGTGTAAAGCCAGGGACATTTCAGATGATTGAAACATTGAGTGAATGGATATTATTACTTCAATACTAGTATTCATATTTAGAAAAAAATTAATAACAAATGTTTCCTTTAGAGCTTCAATTACCATGGTACTGTCTTAGTCTTGGAAGGAATGCCTGTAAGTGTTATATTGAAGAAATTAAGTAGATTGGTGATTTTAAATAATACTGTGAGTGTGTGTTTTTTCCAGTGCTGGGAATAGAACCCAGAGCCCGTTCTATGCTAACCATGTGGTCTACAACCATAGCACCCAGTTTACTATGTTTTAATTTTATATTTTAAATATATAATGTTTTTCTTTTTTAACACCCCTCCTCCCCTTCTCTTCATTTCTCTTTTATATTTTGGCAGCCTGTTCGAAGACAGTCCCTTACCCCTCCTCCTCAGAACACTATTACATGGGAAGAATATATATCTGCTGAAAATGGAAAGTAGGTGGATTTCTTTGGTTTTTAGAAAGAATAGTTTATAAGAACAGAATGTGTGACTAGGTATGAGAGTTTATATTAATTTTTTTTTTTTTTTTGGTGGTGCTGGGGATTGAACCCAGGGCCTTGTGCTTGCAAGGCAAGCACTCTACCAACTGAGCTATCTCCCCAGCCCGAGTTTATATTAGATAATTATCATTATATTCTCTTTTTGAAGCAGTGTTTTAAATTTAAAAAATAGAAATTATTCATGATGGGAAAGAATATACTGAATTACGTACATTCTAAATAAGATTGTAGAGCCTTTTTCTACATTTATGCACCCCCCCCCAAAAAAAAAAAAAAAAAACTATAGTACTTGTTTTAAGAACATATATAGGAAATTACACAATGTTGTTACCTTTGAAAATTTCCATTGTATGATGAACTTTTGTATTTAGTGATTGTCCTGATTTAGTTTGGTGTGTAAATTCATTCATTATTTGTGTCCTCTTTGCCTTTCCAAGCTTATCTTCTATTATTACTCTTTTTGTTTCACCTTATGCTAGACCTTTGCTGCTGGGCATGGTGGTGCATGCCTGCAATCCCAGCAATTCAGAGGTTGAGGCAAGAGAATTGCAAGTTTAAGAGCAACCTGGGCAACTTAGCAAGACTCTATCTCAAAATAAAAACTAAAAGCAGGGTGCAGTCCTGTAATCCCAGTGGCTCAGGAAGCTGAGGCATGAGGATTGCAGGTTTGAAGCCAGCCTCAGCAATTTAGCCAGACTGTAAGCAACCTAGTGAGACCCAGTCTCAGAATAAAAAATAAATAAAAAGGACTAGGCATGTGGCTTAGTGGTTAAGTGCCCTTGGGTTTAATCCCTTAATCCCTGTTGGTATTTTTGGATACCAAAAATAAAATAAAAACAAAAAAGGGCTGAGAATGTAGTATAATGGTAGAGTACCCCTGGGTTAACTCCCCAGTACTGCAAAAAAAAAAAAAAGAAAAAGAAAAAAAACAGTTTTTACTTCCTGTTGTATTATGAATATTTAGTATAGTAGTTAACCTAACTTGTATTTAGTATGTATTTCTTTATTAAAAGAATGATGAATGGATAAAGAAAGGGTTTATTTTAAATGAATGAACAAATAAATAAAATGTTTATTCCTTTTGGTGGAGAATAAAATATCACTTACCCCCTTAGAAGCTATCATCATTTGGATCTTCTTATTAAAAGGCTTGGTATATTTTTCTAACTTCTCCATAATGTTTCTGTCTGAATATTGTATAGTGTTAAACATATTTTGTGAGAAACCATTGGTTTGGACTAACCTCTCGCACTAGGCTCCAGATCATCCCAAACCCAGAATGTAGTCACATGTGCTATGTACCATCTAATCAAACTGAACTTTGAAAAAATAACTGAGGACATTCCAGTCAATCTGAATTAGTATAAAATAGGGACGTCCCCTATGTTTTAACCTGTTAGGAAAACATCTACCTTTTGTTTCTTCTTCTGCACATTTGTGTCTATAAAACCAATTCTGCCTAACTTCTTACCAGGCTGCACAAGATTTCACCAGTGGAAGAAGAGGGCAGGCCTAAATACTCCCTGCTCCAGAAATATTTGGTCAAATTCGTACAAAAATAATTTGAAGGAATGTGGAAGAAACTTGTTTCAAAGATTCCATTTCTGAAATCCCTAAAAATTAGCAGAACTTTGAGAGGGAGGCAGTTATAGTTTAGTGAGACAAAAGGTGCAAAATATACCTATGCAGATTTATTTAGTCTGTGTTCCATAGGAAAGGGTGCATTGGGACAAAAGGCAGTAGTTTCTGAGTCTATGACCAAAAGGAGTTTCACAGATTTTGCCTCCTTTGGAGTTCCTGGAGCCTCCTTATCACATCAAAAAGAGTCCAGATACCCTGGGGCCGGTATCCAGCATCTCTATCTTCATTAGGGTGGGAGTAGTGGGGAGTCATCTTCTAAATTCTATTTCAAGCTCATTGCAATGCTCATGCTATTTTATAGAACAAGGCATTGCCCTAGTCTAGAACTGGGCAGGGAAGGCAAATTAGATCTTTAAAGTTGTTATATTTTTGTCTTTTGACAGCATTTACTATAGAAATATTTATTCCTCATAAGACTTCTTATTGATGAAGGCTAACACTGTAGTAGACAATAAAAGAGATTGAATGGAGTAAGGGATTTTTAAAGATATGCAATAATACTTTAAAATTTTGTTTTTCTAGCAGTTGTCTTTGTTTCATAAAATGGTAATTATTATAATTCAGTTATATTCAATTTGAAATTAGTTGAGGTCTAGTAATATTTTCTGAACTTTTAGTCTATTGTTTTCTTTTGTTACATATCTTATTCTCTTTTAGCATTATTTTATTTCTATAGACAGAATAAGAAAAAGTGAATGTTCTATGGAATAAGTTTCTTAACATTTTCTTTTTCTCTCCCTGCAATCTCCCATTTTAGAGCTCCACATCTGGGTAGAGAACTGGTGTGCAAAGAGAGTAAGAAAACCTTTAAAGCCACCATAGCCATGAGCCAGGAATTCCCCTTAGGGATTGAGTCGTAAGTTTGTTATTAATTATACATGTTTATAAAGAGAGCTATTTAATCCTAAAGGCTATAATAATATTTGCATTTGAGTGTTGAGTTTGAGGTCTTTGAAATGTAAAAAAATACAGCCATTGCTTTGATATGAACATTCTAGAAATATTCTGGTTCACCAAAGGGATTAATATTTTTATTATTTTCTCCAGATAAATTTTCGAATAGCTTAAAATAGTTTTTGAATTGTTTTTCTAGCAGTTGTCTTTGTTCCATAAAATCGTGATTATTATATAATATATATAATACATGTATTATTTTAATACTTTAAAAAGTCTGAAAACATGGAAGTTTATACACCAAAAAGTGATAATTTTCTTTTCCCATATTAATAGTTAATAACTAATGTATTTTTATTCAAACGTGTGTTTTGCATTTTTTATAAAAATGGGAAATAGTTCACAATTTGATCTATGAATTCCTTTATCTCTTTTAAAGGTGAGTGTATCTCTGAGTTCTTACAGTAATCACATTTTTTTCCTTCTTTATTTCATAGTATTGACTTACTGCCATTTATTTTATCATTCTCCTATGGACAGATTTTTTTTTTTCTTTTAGTTTGTCACTATTACAAACAATATGACATTTTGTTTGAATATATCTTTAGATCTGTACTTACCAGATGCTCCTTAAAAAAAAATCCAATTTGGATAAATGGGTGAAATGAGAGGTAGGTGACTACAGCCTACTCTTGATAGAATTGTTGCTTCAAGCATTACACTAAAGTGGAATGGCCCCCAGGCTATTTTTTTCATTCTCATTCTTCTCCTTCCAATCTGACCTAACACATTAAGAAGCAAAACAAACAAACAAACAAACAAACCAAAAAACCTGGTCTAGTACATCAAAAAATTTTTCTTGGAGAAGTGAGTAGGACCCATATTTTTCAACAAAGTCTGTGCATAGAGCATATTCCCTGATTTTGCTCCATATGTAAACTTTAGAAAAGTTGATAGAATGTTTTATATAGGCCAGAGTGAGGGAATCTAAGAAAATGTGAGAAGAGAATTAACTACATATAAAAACCTGCCATAATACATTCTATCTAGGACCTAGTTGACTCCATGATGTATCAGTTTTATATTCTGTGTACTAATTTTTAAAAATATTTTTAGCTATAGATGGACATAATATCTTTATTTTTAATGTGGTACTGAGAATCGAACCTAGTGCTTCACACATGCTAAACAAGTGCTCTGCCACTGAGCCAAAACCCCCAGCTCTCTGTGTGCTATTGAAGAAGAAAATGCAGCTAATTTTGTGATGACATCAATTTTAGGAATTATCCTAATTTGAGATATGTTTTGTGAAGAAATTGGGTATCTTACTTAGGTATAGATTAGATGTGACAGTTGTAATCACTATTCCTGAAAAAAAAAAAAGTAAAATAAGGAACGTTACTTTCAAAAGTCATGCAAAGAAATCATTCCAAAATTAAAAACAGGTCAGAAGACCAAAGAAAAATTTATGTAAGAAATTTATGTAAGAACCTTTAAAGGTTAAAACCTTTAAAGGTTATGGAAAAACACAGAAGTGTTATGAAAAAACACAGAAAGAACATGAATTTGAACATGAGGTTGGCTCGGTGGCACACACCCATAATTACAGTGGCACAGGAGGCCGAGGAAGGAGAATTGTGGGGTTCAAAGCCAACCTCAGCAAAAGTGAGGTGCTAAGCAACTCAGTAAGACCTTGTCTCTAAATAAAATACACCATAGGGGGGCTGGGGAGATAGCTCAGCTGGTAGAGTGCTTGTCTTGCAAGCGCAAGGCCCTGAGTTCGATCCCCAGTACCGCAAAAAAAAAAAAAAAAAATACACCATAGGGTGGGGATGTGACTCAGTGGTTGAGTGCCCCTGAGTTCAATCCCTGTACAAAGAAAAAAAAACTTGAAATAAGTAAACTAAAAGGACCAAAGAAAATTTTCTGTGAATGCTGTGGAAAAACACATAAATAACATAAAATCAATATACTAGAACACTCTAAGATGAGATGAAAGAATAAAATGAAATGAAAAGGAGATTGTAAAACTGAAGAGAAATAGATTGAGCATTAAACAGTACTATTATAAAATAAATATATTAGAAACAACAATAAAAGAGTAGATGTGACTGAAAATTAAATTTTGACAGGTTACAATAAATATAAGAACAGAGGAAAGGAATTGAAAACAGTAAATATGGAGTTATATAAAGATGATTCAACATAAGAATCATTGGTGTTCCTTTAAATAGAAAGTCTCCAAAATGTAGCTGAAATAGTATTCAAAATATCATAGAAGAAAATTTCTCTGTAACAAAGAACTGAATCTATAGGATAACATTAGGTTACAAGAAAAATGAATATTGAATGATCAGTAACAAAAATTATCCAATTAAACTATTGTGCTTCAATTGTTAATAAAGAAATCTAGAGGCATCACGGCAGAAAATGGATAAAGTCAGTCTGGTCTTACATTCTCCCCCCATTTTTGACATTTAAAAAAAAAAAAAGCAAAGAAAGTGTGATCTGATAATATATCTAGCTAAGATGTCAGTTATATACAATGCAACTAAAGTTATTCTCAGACACAAAAGTATTCAGAAAGTATAGTAACCATGAGCTTTTGTTGAAAGAAAAATAATACTACTTGAAAATGAAATCCAAGCTGGACACAGTGGCACCCTCCTATAATCCCAGTGATGTGGGAGTCTTTGGTAGGAGGATCACAAGTTTGAGGCTAGTGAGACCCTATCTCATAATTAAATAAAAAAAGAAATGAGCATATAGCTCTAAAGTAGAATGATCCCAGGTTTGATTCTCAGTACTGCCCTGCTCCCCGCCCCCACCAAAATACAAGGAAATCCATCCAACCAGAAGATGAAAGGAGAAGTTGTAATATAATTTAGTGGTGTGATACAGAATTCTAAGAGGTGTGAAATTCTAATTCAGAGGGAGAAAGATAGTATAACCTGAAACATATGAATGAGATTTCCCTTTAAAGACTTAAGAAACACTGTTTATCAAATAGGCAAGAAATGAAGGAATATTAAGCACATAAGAGCATTTACATATAAATTGATAGTGAAATTCAGCTATCCAAACCATGAGTCTAAATAAGGAACTCAGGAATTTGTAGACTTCAACAAGAAAACTTAAGTCTTCAATCCATTTAAATAAGGACCTAATATCAAACAACTGGAAACTATGGGTGTACAGACCGAAGTTATAAACCTTGCATGGTAAAAAGAATAATTAAAAGATCCAGGAGGCAGAAAGTCTGTAATTTCCTCATCCCTAAGATCTGAAAGCCAGTATTACTTAGTTTGAAGCATGTAGTTAAACAGCATAAGAGCACACAGAAATAATATTTTGAACAATGAAAATAGTTTTTTCTTCTATTTTTCAGATTATTGAATGTTTTAGAAGTAATAGCTCCCTTCAAGCACTTTAACAAGCTTAGAGAATTTGTTCAGATGAAGCTTCCTCCAGGCTTTCCTGTAAAATTAGGTAAGAAAAAAATTTGGATATAATTTAGTGTCTGTTTGAAATATGGAATTGTTTATTTAAATTTAATAATACATTTTAAAAGAAAGTACATTTACTAGTTGCTTACATTTTGCGGGGGTACTGGGGGATTGAACCCAGGGGTACTCTTATCACTGAGCTACATCCCCAGCCCTATTTTGTATTTGATGTAGAGACCGGGACTCACTGAGTTGCTTAGCACCTCGCTTTTGCTGAGGCTGGCTTTGAACTTGCCATCCTCCTGCCTCAGCCTTCTGCCTCCTGAGCCACTGGGATTACAGGCATGGGCAACTGTGCCTGATTACTAGTTGCTTACATTTTTATGAAGTTTTTCTGTATTTAGATACATTGATGTTCTGTTTTATCATGTATATAAAGTGCCTGATGGGAGTTCTAATTCTGTGTGACTCAAATAAAAAGTAAGGGATATTTCATACAAGAAATGTAGGTTAACTAATGATACAATCTAATAACGTGAAATAGGGAGACTGAAATTTAGTCCAAATTTTCAGCATACTCTTAAGGTTCTGCTTATTACAAATGTTTTTGGAGATAGCAGTCATTATTCAAAAAAGAAGAAATCATACATTTTATTTTTTAATCAGTGTTTGAACTTAATTGTATCATATCAGTGATCTTTAGAAAAAAGTAAACTTTCCTTTTTTGTACATTTTTAATTTTTTTAACTTAGAAAATGGAACAAAAGACCATTTGAAAGCATTTTAGGAATTTAATCATAGATGTAACATTAACCTTCAGTAGAGCCTTTAATGCTATCCATCCAGCCATCCAGCCAGTCACCTACCCAGTTTTTAATGAGTCCTTGCTGTGTGCCAGATACTCTTTCAGGGATAGGAGAAAGCAAAAGTCCTGTCCTTTTGGTACTTATCTTCTAGTGGGAGAGAAAAATTGTGGTCTTTATATATTCCTCAGATATATTTGATCTCGTTTCATTCCATATTAAAAAAAATTCCATAATAATTACTCAAAATGCTTTACTCTCAGAAATAATATTTTCATTGCCAAAAATTAAATCGAACCATCTAATTTTCCCAGACTTCACCATAAACATTTTGAATTAAAATTAATTTAAAAATGATTTTCACAATGCTATGCCAGTTCCTCGTTGCATTAAAAAAGTACTGGCAACCCAATATCTGATTTGGAGGAATCAGTGATAAATTTTGAAAACCAAAGCAAGAAAATCTGTGTTTTCTAGTTGTGAATAAGGGATAGTTGAACATTTCTGCAAAAGCTTGAAACTCCACTTATCTTTTCCATGGCCAGAAAAGATTCCCTTTTAGTTACAGTGACAAACTGGACAAAGGATAGGGGTTAAATAGAAGAAAATTCCAAACTATTCCTGTATTCACATTTTTTTTAAATATATATTTTTAGTTTTGATGGGCCTTCATTTGATTTATTTATATGTGATGCTAAGAATCAAACCCAGTGCCTAATACATAGGCAAGCGCTTTACCACTGAACCACAACCCCAGCCGTTGCATTCACATATAATTATAAGTTTGAAACCTAAGTCAGACTTGATAATGCAATGTAGATTTTTATGCAGAAGAATTACTTTGATTTTATGGTGTGGGGGTCCTCTCTGCCACATCCCGCATGGAATAGAAAAGGGTTAACTGCCGAGGAGAATGTTGGCAGTTTTTCTATTACCCAAAAAACTTACCTATTCAGTAAACACTGAAGAGCCAATACTCTTTTTATATGAGAGGGGGCATGACGGGTCTGACCATAGCAGCTCTGGCCTCTTACAACAACTCGCCCAACTCTCCTTTATTTATAACATATAGGTAAAGGGGGACAGGACTGGGAGGAGCTTCTTCTGTGATGGACAGGATGGGGTAGAGTTGGGAAACCATTCTCTTGGGGGAAAATTCCAGAAGGAAACAGGGAACCACTCCCACGCATTGTGGCATGCTTCCCGGCAGTTCATAGACGCCAGGCCTCTGCATCCCATGGCTCAACCTAGTCTGATTCTGCTAAATACGGATGGCTTCCCACAATATGGGAAGGAAAGAACTCTGCAATATTTTTTGCAGGCATTTCTCTGACATAGATCCACATTCTTAACAAGGTATATATAATCTTTTGCTTTTATACTTTAAAAAAGTTAAAGGGAATTTGTTTATTATTTATTTCTTGTTTGTTTGACCTCCTCTTGAACCAACCCTGTTTAACCCCATCCTGGGTTGGTTTAATCTTCTACCATTTCTTGTTCTGTTTTTAGGATAAAAACTACAAGTTGGGAGAAAATTTTAACAAGTTGAAATTGTTGTTTTTAAAATTTGTCAAAACTTGATTATGAGTGATCTTTTCTTAGATTTGCCGTTTTTCTTGTTTGACTGCAGGGCCAAATTTGAACCTTTTCCATCAAATTTCATTCTCCCCCACAACTTCTTATAACTTCAAACAGATGGTTTTTATTTCCTTTTTTACAAAAAGAGACTACAAGAAGAGACCTCTCTTCACTGTTCTCAGTCCCCATACAATTTTTCTACCCCAAGTCCCATCTTTTCTTCCATCTCTCATATCTCACTGGAAGTGATATTCTTCATACTTAAATAATCTCTTCATTTGTGCTGTGTATCTGTTCTCCCAACTTCTTCAGTGTGCTGTCACTCATATTTCTGCTTTACCTCACACCCCCTTTTTTTTACAGTTGTTTTCCCTTTTGTTAGTTTTCTACTACCTTTTCCTATTAATTCTTTCACCTATTAAATTTCAACCACCTAACTTAAAAAAAAAATTCTGTTAACCTCACTGTACCCAGCCCTTGTTTTAATTCTTACTTTTCATAGCCAAGCTATTTGAATGTCTACTTTATTTCTATATTCTTATATTCTAAGTAGAAGAAGGTAAAGTGACATAAAAGAGGCAAGGATTCTCTGTTTCACTAGGAACTGGTAAAATGATGACACTAGGAAAGTATGATAAATTAGATATGTATACTGTGTATTGAGAGCAACCACTAAAGATGCTTTATGAAAAGATAAGCTGAAAAACACTACAGATAAATGAAATTCTAATTGTCAAGTAACCTAAGGAAAGCAGGAAAAATACAAAAGAAAAAAAAAAAACAGAACAAACAAAATAAAATGACAGACTTAAGTTTGAACATATTAATATACTATTAAAAATAAGTGGTCCAAGAGGAGAATTTAAAATTCAGTGATTGCTGAAGTAGATTAAAAGACATGGCCCAGGGACTTGGGGGTATAGTTGAAAGATAGAGTGCTTGCCTAGCATGCATATAGCTCTGGACTTGATTCCCACCACCACAAAAAAGAAGGGATTCAAAGGATCCAAGGATCCAGAGCAATGGACAGTGGCATGTACTTATAATCCCACCTTTTTCGGAAGCTGAAGCAGGAGGATCACTTGAGCCTAGGAGTTTAAGACCCACGTGGGCAACCAAGTGAGACTGTCTCTAAAAACAAAACAAAAATTACAACTTATATGCTATCTTCAAGGTACTTACTTCAAATATAATGATACAGGAAGCTTAAAAGTGAAAGGATGGAAAAAAGTGTAGCATGCAAATATTATTCAGAGGAAAGCAGAACTGGTTGTATTAAAATTATAGAGTAGATTTCAGAGCAAAGGAAATTACCAGATACAGAGAAGGATATTATATAGTGATAAAAGGGTCATCCCAGGAAGAAGACATAATTCTAAATGAATATACATGAAACAACAGAGCTCTAAGATAAGTAAAGCCAAAATAGAACTGAAAGGAAAAAAGATCTACAATTAAAATTGGAGAGTTCTACACCCTTCTCTCAACAGTTGATATAAAAACAATAATTAACAAGAATAGAGATCAATTCAACAACATAAAGGATTTTATTGGGATTTATGGAACACTCCAGTTAACAACAGAATCTATATTATTTTCAAGTGCCCATGGAACATATACTAGGGAGGTATATGTGCATAAAGGAAACCTGAATAAATATGAAAGAAGATTCATACATAGTCCATTCTGAGTGTAATGGAATCAACCTGAAAGTATAATAGAAAAAAGGAAAATCTCCAAATACTTGGAAACTAAAAAATGATCTTCTAAGTAATCTCTATGTTAAAGAAGAAATTTCAAGGGAAATACAACAGTGCATTGAGCTTGAATGAAAATGAAATTGCAAGTGTCAGATTTGTGCAACACAGATAAAACAGTGCTGAGGGGGAATTTTTATAGCACTAAATTCACACATTAAGAAAGAGGAGGCTAGGTATGGTGGCACACACCTGCAATCCCAGAAATTTGGGAGACTGAGTCAGAAGGATCTTATGTTCAAGGCCAGCCTCAACAATTTAGGGAGGTCCTAAACAACTTCGTGAGACCCCGTCTCAAAAAATAGAAAGGACTGAGAATGTAGCTCAGTTGTAGAGTGCCCCTGGATTCAATCCCCAGTACCCAAAAGAAAAAAAAAAAAAAAAAAAAAAAAAAAAGAAAAGAGGAACACTTATAATAATTTAAGTGTTTATTTCAACGACTTGGAAGAACAGAGCAAAATAAATCCAAAGGATGCAGAAGGAAGGAAGTAATAGAGTAGAAACCAGAGAAAACAGAAAAAGTATAGATAAAGTGAGTGAAGCAAAGTGCTCATTCTTTGAATCAAATAATTGATAAACTTGTAGAAAAACTGATAAGAAAAACCAAATTCCTGACAAAAGGAATGAAACGTTATAGCGCTACAGACTTTGAAGAAATAAAAAGGATAAGAGCATTAAGGAACAGAAGAAAATAAAAGGCATTTGCAGCAGAAAATAAGAAATAAAACCTTCCCTAATAACAACTTACATGATTCTATAAGTGGAAAATTCTATGAAGATTCTTTAAAAAACCTAGCAGTAGTGAGTGAGTTTATTGGCATTATAGGATACAAGTTAAACATAAAATATCATTGGTATTTCTGCATATTAATAGTATACATACAGACCTCAAAATTATAAATTAAATTCCAATTATAATCACACACACAAAAAGGAAAAACATATGCAAGGTTATTTCTGAAGTTTGCATGAAAAGTCAAAGCTTTGAACTAGAACATCTGTATTAATTTTACTAGGACTGCCATAACAAACCATCACAAACTGCCTTCAACAACAGAAATTTGTGTTGTACAGTTCTGGAAGCTCAGTCAGCAAGTTTGGTTGCTTCTGAAGGCTATGATGAAGTTTCTACCCCCATACCTCTCCCCTATCTTCTGATGATTTTCCCTGTTGTTTAGAAACATTTCAATTTTTGCCTTCATCTTCACTTAGTGTTCTCTGTGTGTTTCCTAATTTCCCCTTTTTGTGAGGGTTAGGAGCCACCCTGATGACTCTTAAGACAGTTACCTCTGCAAAGACTCTTATCTCACATTGTGAGTTACTGAGAGCTATTACTCAAACATATCTTTTCTGAGAAGAGAGTTCAAAAACATTAACTATAGCTAAAACTTTTGAAACAGAATAATGTGTGAGGAATCACATTGATTTTGACATTTATTATATAGCTGTGGTGATCAAGACATGGAATCAGCTGAGGGATATACATGTAGATCAACGTAGTAGAATAGAGAATTCTCATAAAATATAGCCAACTAATTTTGGCAAAGCAGTTCAATGGAGGAGTTCAATGTAGTCTTTCCTACAAACAGTGCTGGAGTAACTTGACATCCAAAATCTAAAAAATGAACCTGTTACTAAGTCTTTTGTTTTATGCAAGAGTTGAAATGGATAGTTAGACCTAAATTAATTGTAACTGTAAAATCATAAAACTTTTAGGAAATAAACAGCAATTATTAGGAATCTGGATTTAGACAAAGAGTTCTTAACTTTTTACTTTAAAAGCATGATCCATGAAAGGAATAATCAATGAATTGAACTTTATCAAAAGTTAAAAACTCTGCTCAGTGAAAAACTCAGGTAAGAGGAGTAAGAAAAAACAGGTTACAGAGTGAGAGAAAATAATTTCAAAACATCAAAAAGCATGAAGAGAAGAGACATTTCACCAAAGAAGATATATAGAGGAAAATAAGCACATGAAAAATGTTATCATTAGTCTTTGGGGATGTGCATTTTATAACCATGATGAGATATCACTTACAGCTAGCTAATAGAATGGCTAAAATAAAATATTGTGACAACACCAGAAGTTTGCAAGTCAGGATGTAGAGAAACCAGGTAACTCATACATTACTGATGGTAATATAAAATGGTACAGCTACTCTAGAAAAATGTTTTTTCAGTTTCTTAAAAATTCAGCTTGCAACTACTGTATGTAATCAAGCAGTTATACTCTTACACACTTACCTGAAAAGTGAAGATATGTTCACACAAAAACTTGTACATAAATGTTTGTTGCATAACAGCTTTATCTGTAAAACAACCTGATCAAAACACTAGAAAATCATGCTGAGTAAAAAAAGCCAATGCAATAGATTTCATACTGTATGATTCCATTTATTTAAAAAGTGTCTGAAGTGAAATGAACTGTTTAATGGTTGTCAGGGATTAAGGAAAGCATGGGGGCCTAAGGGAAGTAAATGTGGCTATAAAAAGGAAACAAAGGATGGAACTTGAGAGCAATATGTGGTAATGGAAATGTTAATCATCTTTTACTATATTGTCAGTGTCCAGTTTTTCATAATGTATTTTGTAAGATGTTAGGTTAGATAAAGGGTACAGGGGATCTTTCTGTATTATTAGTTATAGTTGCATGTAAACCTGTAAAAGTTTACTTAAAGTAAAAAGATTAGTTCCTTACTTCATTGTTTATTATTGATATGCACATTGTTAAATTTAGTGGAAACTCTACTGTTTTTAACCTTAATCTCTTTTAAGATTTGACTTTTTGGTGTTAGTGTTTCAGTAAATGAAACAAGTGATTCAAATTTCCTCTAGCTTCTTGGGTAGAGTACTGTCTTGGATTTCTTCCTGCCTCTCTGGTTTCTGATTTTCCTCCTGTCACCTTACATTATATTCTCACTATATCTGCTAAAACTTAAAGTACACTACTAGTTTGGTCATAGCCTCCGCTTTTAATTTCATCCAGAGTAAAAGCAAAGTCTTTAACTGTACCTGATAAGGCTACCTATTTCTCTCCCTACCCTCATTCAACTTGACTGCAGACGCACAGGCCACCTCAGCTGTTCCCAGAACCAAACACTTTTCTTTTAGGGCTTTTTGTACTTTTTGTTCCTTCTGTTGGGAATTTTCATTCTCTGGGCAACTGCATGGTTTGTTTTGATCTCAGTTTTTTGCTGAAAGATCCTTTCATTGAGGTTTTCCTTTGATCACCCTATCCAACATCTCTTACACTGGGACACTTTATTCTTCCACCAGGCTTAATTTTTCTGTAGATAATTATCACCTTCACTTTTTACCTATTTGTTTCCTGATTCTTCCAACCACAATATAATCTCCATAATGCATGACTTTTGTTTCTTGTTACTGATGTATCCAAGGTCTGGAACCAGGCAGGGTAGGGGGAAAAAGGGTCAGCAACACTTTGAAAGATAGTAAATATTTTGACTTTGCTACCCATATGGATTCTGTCATATCTTCTTATCTTTTGTTGGAAAAAGAAAGCAGCTGGAGACAATATGTAAATGAATGAGTATGTTGTGTCCCAGTGTTTATGAACACTGAATTTGACTGTCATGTAATTTTTACTTCAAGAAATATTCTTTTTCTTCCCAATAATTTAACAATGTGAATTCTTTATTAGCCTCACAAGCCTTACAGAAACAATTCAGGCAGTGAGCTTCAATTTGCTGACCCCTTATTAGAACAGCATCTGTACATAGAAGGCACAAATGATTTTTTTCCCCAGAAATAACTGGAAATTTCATAGTTCTTATGCTGATTTTTTTAAAATTTATTTTTATTGTAAACAAATGGGATACATGTTTCTGTTTGTACATGGAGTAACAGCATACCATTTGCATAATCATACATTTACATAGGGTAATGAAGTTTGATTCATTCCGTTATTTTTTCCTTCCCCCCCACCCCTCCCACCTCTCTTTTCCCTCTATACAGTCTCTCCTTCTTCCATTCTTGTCCCCCTCCTACCCCCCATTATGTGTCATCATCTACTTATCAGTGAGATCATTCGTCTTTTGGATTTTTGAGATTGGCTTATCTCACTTAGCATGATAGTCTCCAATTTCATCCATTTGCCTGCAAATGCCATAATTTTATTATTCTTTATAGCTGAGTAATATTCCATTGTATATATATACCACAGTTTCTTTATCCATTCATCAATTGACGGACATCTAGGTTGGTTTCACAGTCTGGCTATTGTGAATTGAGCAGCTATGAACATTGATGTGGCTGTGTCTCTGTAGTATGCTGATTTTAAGTCCTTTGGGTATAGGCTGAGGAGTGGGATAGCTGGGTCAAATGGTAGGTCCATTCCAAGTTTTCTAAGGAATCTCCACACTGCTTTCCAGAGTGGCTGCGCTAATTTGCAGCCCCACCAGCAATGTATGAGTGTACCTTTTTCCCCACATCCTTGCCAACACCTGTTGTTGCTTGTATTCTTGATAATCACCATTCTAATTGGGGTGAGATGGAATCTTAGTGTAGTTTTGATTTGCATTTTTCTTATTACCAAAGATGGTGAACATTTTTTCATATGTTTGTTGATTGCTTGTAGATCTTCTTCTGGTGAAGTGTCTGTTCATATCCTTAGCCCATTTGTTGATTGGGTTATTTGTATTCTTGGTGTAGAGTTTTTTGAGTTCTTTATATATTCTGGAAATTAGTGCTCTATCTGAAGTATGAGTGGCAAAGATATTCTCCCACTCTGTAGGCTCTCTCTTTGCATTGCTGATAGTTTCCTTTGCTGAGAGAAAGCTATTTAGTTTGAATCTATCCCAGTTATTGATTTTTGCTTTTATTTCTTGTGCTATGGGAGTCCTGTTAAGGAAGTCTGATACTAAGCCAACAAGTTGAAGATTTGGACTTACTTTTTCTTCTGTAAGATGCAGGGTCTCTGGTCTGATTTCAAGGTCCTTGATCCATTTTGAGTTGATTTTTGTGCAGGGTGAGAGATAGGGGTTTATTTTCATTCCGTTGCATATGGATTTCCAGTTTTCCCAGCACCATTTGTTGAAGAGGCTATCTTTTCTCCATTGCATATTTTTGGCACCTTTGTCTAGTATGAGAAAATTGTATTTATTTGGGTTTGTGTCCGTGTCCTCTATTCTGTACCATTGATCTACCTATTTTGGTGCCAATACCATACTGTTTTTGTTACTATTGCTTTGTAGTATAGTTGAAGTTCTGGTATTGGGATACCCCTTGTTTCATTCTTCCTGCTAAGGATTGCTTTAGCTATTCTGGGTTTCTTATTCTTCTTATACTGATTTTTATTTGTCTAAGTTTTTTTTTACTTTTTCAGTTTTTAGCTTGAGAATATTTCTGCAAAAAAAAAAAATACTGGCCTTATATTATTAGAAGTTAATTTATTATGTGTCTTTGCCAGGTGTTGTGGTGCACACCTATAATCCCAATGACTTTGGAGACTGAAGCAGGTGGATAGAAGTTTAAGACCAACCTGAGCAACTTAGTGAGACCCTATCTCAAAATAAAAAATAAAAAGGGCAGGAGATGTAGCTCAGTGGTACCAATTCCCTGTACCCCAGAGGAAAACAATTTCTTTTCATGTGTTTTTAACCTAGGCAGACACTTGAACTATCATTTATAGACTCATTTCAGGGTTTTGAGGGAATTTCAGGTATTATAGATGAAATCTCTGAGGTTCATAGTAAAATTTCTCAGAATCAGAATGCTTTTTTTATGATTTGTACTGTTTCCAGTAATTAGGAATAAAACTAAGGAGAACAATTAATGTATTTGTCCATTATTTTCAAATTTTCCAATTAATATTTTTACTACTAGGGATTGATTTCATTGATGTTCTACCATTGAGCTTATTATAATCCCCCAACCCTTTTTTTTTTTTTTTCCCCTCGGTGCTGGGGATTGAACTCAGGGCCTTGTGCTTGCGAGGCAGGCACTCTACCAACTGAGCTATATCCCCAGCCCTCCCCCAACCCTTTTTTATTTTGGTATAGGGTCTCCCTAAAGTGCCAAGGCTGACCTCAAACTTGTGATCTTTCTGAGTAACTTGATTACAGGCATGTGCTACCACATGCAGCTTATATTTGCCCATTATTGTTAGATTTCACTCGTAATTTCAGCCAGAAATATATTGCATTTAGAAGTTAGGCTGTGTGGTGTGTTATTGCTCCAATTCTGATGAAACTTTTTAGCTCACATATTTAAGTGATGGAATGTTTTTAATGTGTTAAAACAAAAAATGATTAGGTTAGTAAGAATTAAATAAACTCAAGAAGTGAACATAACAAATGTGCTAAATCTGAAGAAAAGATGTCAGGATGTGCAAAGTGGAAAGGTACTTCTCTGTCCCAAGGAAAAAGACTTGTGGTGTCTGACATTATGTTCTTAAGACTGGGAAGAAATGGGTTCTTAAAATTCTTGGTATCTCAGTGTCTTTCTCTTCATCAGTACCCCAACCATTCCCCAGAACACATATGCTCATTGTTATACGTATATTTAGATTTGTCTGGCCTATAGACCGTCAGCATTGATTTTACAGTATTATCAATGATTGTTCTCTTCACAGATATACCTGTGTTTCCTACGATCACAGCCACTGTGACTTTTCAAGAGTTTCGATATGATGAATTTGATGGCTCCATCTTTACCATACCTGATGACTACAAGGAAGATCCAAGTCGTTTTCCTGACCTTTAACTGACATGGAAAATATATCATTTAATCAAGAAAAAAGAATGAGATACTCTGAAGTTCAATCCAAAAACAGAAGGGACAAATGCTTTCAGTAAAGAAAAGGGAATTACACATTGAATTGACACATCAGTAATATGATAAAGAAATGGGTCTCTAATACGAATTTTAGCAAGTTTCCTGATGTGCCATCTTGAGTCTTTTTAAAAAAATATACTTATTATAAGTGTAATAGTTTGACACCTTAATAACCCTAAGATCTTCGTATGTAAAGCAGCTATGAGTGCTGTGATTTGTTTTTAAAAATTTTTACACTTCTTGTTGAAATATATATGCATATAAATATATCTATATATCTATATCTAAAACACTCCTGGACCATTAACGTAAATTAAATGTCTTAAGAGATATGAAGCCCTTTAAAACTTGTCATCTTATATTCAAGGTGATATTTATAAATATTCCTTCAAGCTTTGTTTTCATAAAATGTAAACTATGTAACATTATGTATAGTTCAGTAATTTGAATGTTTGTTCAATATAATGAACTAGAAGGAATGCAGTTTTCTGTAGATGAATGAACCAAATGGTAACCATTAAACAATTGCATTTATATGTTGCAATACATTTCAGAGGGAGCGTTCACTCTGCAGGGAATATGGTACCTCCTTTAGCACCTTAGTGCAATTCATTGTGGTGCTATTTGTTTTTACCTGAATTCTTTCTTCAATGGAAAATGTTTCTTACTAATCTTTCTTTCATAGAACTTCTATTTTTTTTTTTTTTTTTTTCTAAACTTGAGTTTGAGAGTCCTTGTTATGTTCATGATAAGGTACGGTTAGCATGCTTATAAATAGTCCTCTTCTAAATCTCAGCACTTTAAACAAATTCCAAATTTTTAAAGTTACTTCCTAATAAGTGCACATAAGTTTGATGATTTTGTTTGTGTTTAGTGGAATATGGATCATTGGTGTCAATTTTAAAAGACAACCCACATATTTTGGACAGCCCTACATATTTAATGCTTTCAAAGTACGGTAAAAACATTTTATATGCTAACAGAATATATTTGTTACAAGCTGAAGTCCAGAAGCATATACAAGATTGACAATACCTATTGTTTATTTTTTTTAAATTACAGAAAAATATTTATTGATTTTAATTGTCTCCAAAGTGTTAAAATCATGCATTACTCATTTTTGACTTAAAATTTTTTGTATTTATTCCAAGATGGTTTGTAGGTCCAAGAATGAAAATAAATTTAGGGAGAATAATGTATAACAGTCATAAAGTATCATGTTGTATTAAAGAGCTTAGCTAAATTTTTAAAAAAATTTGTCCTGATGAATTTGTCAAGAAGGCATCTGTCAAGTTTTTTAGAGTGTCCATGTTCCAGAATTTTAGGTAATTTGAAATGAATTTAGAGACCTTCATTGAAGAGGTGATTTACTTAAAAACCCAAAGCATCAACCATAAAAACATTTTTATAATAAACATCTCTAAAACTGCATCTTCCATACATACATTGCATATATTGACCTTTTAATAATGTTTTATAATGCAGAAAAAGACTCAGTTAAAAATTCAAAGACCTAATCACTACTGTATGTGGGTCTGTTGAATTTTGAGGAAAGAATTGGTAACGCTTTGCTGAACAGAAGTTGATCACTGGTATTTAGGGAATGGATGTAGAAGTGACTTATAAAGACTGAAACAGCCTGTCTTTGGTTATTATGAGGTTTGAGACTCTAAATGGCAGTGACCACTATTGCTTTTAGGCTCCCTCACTTTGTAGGAATATGGTATACTTTCAGGAATATAGTGCAGATTTTTTGCATAACGGCAGATTGGAGAGGGAAAAGGACATGGTAAATTGCAACTCCGGATGTATCAATTTCCTAACAGCTGTGACAGTTACGCTGGGGTACACTGGAGATAGGACTACTGAAAACTTTTGCACTTGGATTTTGTTTTTAATACTTTATTCTTTAAGAAATAGAAACAAATTGTCCATTCCAAAATGTGTACTGATCATGAACAATGTCAGTATCTATTATAATGGTGGAAAAAAAGAATTAATGCAAATAAACTTCACATTATTAGATTTTTCAAAATGTGCTTCTTACTGCATTTAGTGAATGAAGCTATATGCTGTTTTAAAATGAATAGATTACAACACCATGTATTTTGAAAATTTCATACAAAAATTAAGATTTTATAATGTGGGTTTATAAAATTGTCTTCTACTTGTGATTTTAGAAACAACTGAATTGGGGCCATAAAACTGTCAAATGCGCATTTAGACATGCTCAATATTGCTGCCATTCGTGGTATTTATTAGTTTGTCCTCAAGAAATTGTTCTCTAATGAGACAGTTTGCCCTTTGTGGACATTCTTACAGAGAACTGTCAAATTTCATAAAAGGGACGGATAAAGCAGATGCCCTGATTGTTGTGAGGTTTGGAAATTGACACATCTCTCAGCCTATAGCTGATAGCTGAACAACCAGTTTCCTTCTGCTCAGACTGGTGTTAAGCCTCACTTACACGAATAAAAATGGGTTTTCATACTGTTATGCACATACAATTCATTATTCACATCATGGTGGAAGGTGAATAATGACTGTTTAGCAAGCTTTTCTCCAGTTTTCATTAAGTATACAGATGAATGTTCTGAACATACTGTTCATTTTTGAGGCCATGACAGGGCTGGAATAAATACTGTGTATAAACAATTAAGGGATGCTTTTCCTCATTTATGTTACTGTTTTTTTTCAAGCAATGTGCTTGCAAAAAGTTGGAGTAGAAATTTTCAGTTGAATTCAAATTCCTGCTTATATGCTAGCCTTTAAAATTGAAGTATCTCAGATTAATAGTGGATATAGTATGCCTCTGCTATTAACTCTAGCAAATGGCATCTTAACTTTGTTTTCTAAAATTAACGAAATACATCCTTACTATATTTGCTTACTATATTTGCTATAGTAAGTTGCTATATTTAGGAACTGGGAACTTTAAAGACAACTGACAGTGAAACTTGCCCTCCAAGAGAAAGGAACAGGAGATATTAAATCATAAAAGGTACCAAAGCAAAAAGACCATGACTTGGGTATACCGTAATTTAGCAAAAATCTTTTCAAACTACTTTATGCCAAAAATCTTGGGCATTATCATCTTTAGTTGCCACCTAAAAATATTGTAACGTGAAGTATTATCACATTATCATGGCACCAATTGTAAAGCCCACTTTAGTAGTAATTAGAAAGGTACTTATTAATTTTCAATTTCTTAGGCACCAATCACTTTATCTAGCTTTTTTTTTGCACAGTGGGGAAGATCAGGACAACAGGATCTTGCTGTTTGCCTCAGCCTCCGGAGTTGCTGGGATTACAGGCATGTGCAACCATGCTCTGGCTTTTGGCTAGCTTTTACAAGAGGCATCATACCAATTTTAGTGACACCGCACTACAAAAATGAGCTTAACTTTTGAAAAAGATGTGAATTTTTCTTAATAAGGGCATTATCAGATAGGTCATTGAAAAATGTTATCAGTGGCAGGAGATGCATGTCGTTCAGTGATATAGTAGGAGGTCTTGCATTTGATCCCCAGTAGTACAGCAAAAAAAATAAAAATAAAAAACAAAAAACAAAAATCCTTTATAAATTACAGTCCCTAAAAAATGTCCTTTCGGATCCCTTCTCTGTAAATCTTAGGTTGCTAAACATCTCATACTATACACTTTAAGAATATTCTTTGAGTATATTCCCACAGGCCCTAAACTACTTTGCTAAGAATGCCTAAATCCAATTAGACAGAAAATCACTCATAGAAAATATTTAGGAAAAGTATTACTTCTGATAGTCTTAGTAATGAACGAATTCTGGATATTTATAAAACAAAGTGCCAGTAGCAATTCCATTACGTTCACATTCAAGTAAAATACAAAATAGGAACTTGATTTTGAGCAACACAAGGATGAGATGCATTAGCTCGTTTTGAGACCAAGGACAGAAATCTCAATTCTAGTTTAAAAAACCAGATCATCAATCTTCAAACAGTATAGATCTTTATCTGTTACCCAACTGGAAGTGAGTTTTACTAGATTTACTGATAAAACTGCAAATTTGAGTTGTAAGATGCAGTTCCACGGTTAAAAGTAAAATTAGTTTACACTGTAAAAAATACTGGCTTGTCCATTTTCTTTCCTGTTTCTATCTTTAATAGCTAACTCATAATGGAAATATAAAGGGTAACACAGCTTTCTTAATTAATACATATGCCTTAATGTTAGTGTTTTTGCTTTAACATTAACATCTACTTACATAACATTTTTTGTACTAGGGAGTGAACTACATCCCCAGTCCCCTTTATTTTTAAAAAATCTGAGATAGGATCTAATTTGCCCAGGCTGGCCTTGAACCTGATTCTCCTGAGTAGCTGGGATTACACCATGCCTGTCCTAAATTATTATACTTTTTTTTCAAAAACCATGAACAGCAGCTACTGTTCACTGATCCAGGCTACACTTTTTTTTAACCCCCAACCAACTACTTTGGTTGGAATGGAAGGTGGTCACTTCCATTCTACAGATAGGAAGAAACACAGGTCAACACAGGTCTCTCCAAGCTGACCAAAGATCAAATCCATGACTAGATTGTTAAATCTTTCAAAAGTCTCCTCCTATAGCCACTGCTCTCATTAACTACTAAATAATTAAAGCAAATAAATAAGAACAAACATTTTTTTCTAACAAAACCACTTTTATTTTTAGATCATTTTACTACCAAATACAGAACAAAACTCAGTGTGGAGGCAGTGTTCACTTGATTTCAACTGGTTATCTCATCTGTTAAAAGGATTGTGTCCCAGTATAACACTACCTTTGTGCAGAGAATGTTCACTGAAAATATCCCAAATAGAATTCCCTTCACTGCAGTATCTTAAGTCAGTGGCACTATTTTAAAAGCCCCATTTTTAAAATACCTTTAGAAAATATTTGTATCCAGAGTACAAGTAAGGGAATAGACTTTGAATGCTTTTTTTACCCCATAAAACTGCCAGTCTTGTTTTCTGACTTATAAAAATGGTCATGTCACATGGTTTAACCTTTACTAAGAGTTTTTTCTTCTAAATTTAAACAAATGTCATCTGCACTCAAAAAAAAAAAAAAATTGGTAATTATTCGGACCATTTCTATTATTTTTTATACTTGCCATAGACAAAGTTTCTGATAAAATCTTAAAAAGTTACTACAAACTATAAAAACGCTGCTTTTCTATATGGCATTTCAACTTTAGAACAGTTTTTTAAAAAAATCATATTTTACTGAAAACTTGGATAGTACTACAACTCCAAGTCTCAACTTTCTTTAATCCCAAACACTACTAATTTCATAAATGAATAAATATACTATTTAGTACTGTACAGTATACATATCATTGACAGTTTCTATATTATTTCAGAAAAGGCAAATATTTATTTCACTGAAAATATAAATTTACTAATTATAAGTGGATCCTAAAGTTCATTGTTGATCCAACCCCATTCCCACATCCAAAATATGAGAAACTTATATCAAGACTGTTTTAGAAATTCAATTATTTGTGACAATTCTGATGGCAAATACCACCATAAGGTGATGGATTTCATCTTGTTACTGTATTTAAACGTGGATAGAAGGGGAAAGAATTTGTAAAACGAATGAGGTAAATGTCTTACATTCAATAATGTAAATAAATACAAATACATTTTACAGGAACATGAACATAAGTTTAAGGGTTTTATTATCAAAGTCTTGTAAAACAATTTCAGAAACTGTACATCAACATGGCACAGACTGTAGCCTACTTTTGTTTTTACTGCACAAAAGTGAAGCTTGAAACTCCTGTAACTAAGAAAACAGTTGCCTAACTACTTTGCATATAACATGGAATCACTGTGTGCATTAAGATTACTACTGTAGTAATAGTAACACAAAATTTATTGGTTTTGTACAACTTGAGATCAAATAAAAGTACATTATCAAGTAGATCTGTCTTATTTTAAAAGCATAGGAAGGTCAATTTAAAATGCACTACCCCCTTTTTTCCGAAAGTGAGCTTAAAACAAATTAAAAAGAAAAATTGAAAATCAGGACAAGAGACAACTTTCTTTTACAGATGGACTTAGGATAGGCGGATAACTTTCACTGATGTAGATATGGAATAAATTACTTTAGGAAAAAAAATTCCCAAACACCTATGAAAAAGTATACAACTCTACTTCAAAATATGTTGCTATTTACTCACCGCCAAAGACAGTTTTGAAATGTTGTTTCTGTAATTAAAGCCTAATTAGCCATCAAAAAAGGTTAGTGCATATGTAACCTTTCAAAAGTTAAACAAAAGCCACAAAAATTGAGCCACAAGGCTTAAAGGATTATCTATTTCAAATGCTCATTTCCAGATGTAACTCTAAGAATGTTAATTTGTCATGTCAACGAACAAGACCATAAGTAGATCCATCATGTTGGATTTTAATGACATTTAGGATATTCTTGCCACAATAACATGCAATCAGTGCATTCCCTACATGGCTCTATTACGGCAATGAATCAAATTCTAGAAATACTATAAGTGAACTTACGTAATAAAGGAGATCGTACAACATAAACAATCCATGCCTGCTGTAGATGCATGCAGCTTTTCACTTTTGTTATGAAGCAGCACCAGAATAGTAAAACTGCTTGGTTACTCAATCAGATTTCACCATGACAAGAGTTGGCTACCCATGTATCATTTTCTAAAAGCTTTTTGATGTAAATAATATCAGGAGCTTTATAACCACTTAACTCAGAGCTGTATACATCTAGGATTGAGATGAACAAATACAGCATTAAGAAATCACACAAAGGAATGACACTGATGCATGTATACAGTTGGACTCCCACAGAGGCAGTATTCAGTCACTCATATCCATGTCTTCTTCATGATGATCATCCCCATTCACTTTGGATTCTCTTAGTGAATCGCCAGTTCCCTTTTCCACAGAACATTCCTTTGTTTTAGGGGAACCTGTTTCTGTTGGTTTCTTCTCCTCTTTTTTCTCTTTCTCACTGTCATACCCCTGTTCCTCTTCATCGTAATCCCGTGTAACCTGCTTTGCCAAGGAGAATAATAAAAATAAGCTTCTTCAAAGAAAAAGAATTTCTTCAAAGCACAAATACCACTCCAAATTCCAAAATAAATCAGTTTGTATACATACTTTTACATCTTTATCACTCTCTGATTTTCTTTCCCGTTCTTTCTCTTTCTCTTTACTCTTTTTCTTTTTGCTTGTTGATCGTTCCCTTTCATCTCTGCTTCTTTCTTTGTCTTTATCTTTCTTCTTCTCCTTTTTATGTCTAGAATGACAGTTAAAATGTGCTCAGAAAAGATAAAGGAACCTCACAAGAAAGAAGTTTCACCCTTGAAAACAAGCAATAGGTTCTGATTCCACACGATAACTAGAGGACAGCAAAGATTCAATTTCAAAACACTGGAAAATAAAGGCACAAACTGTGCACAGGTGCCACAGGCAAGAAGACTGGAATCTGGTCAGAGATCTAAAATGTTCAATTCTAAGAAGTGTTTAAATCTCAAGACTAAAGAGAATATGAAATGCCTTCTCAAGCACATTCAATACCCCAAAATGAAGAAAATTATAGGATAGCTATAAAAAACACAGTACAGTTTTAAAAACTTTAGAACTTCTGAAAAATCAAAGGCCAGATTGAAACAATTAACATTCTTACCTCCTAGGGGATGGTGAGCGAGACAATTTTCTTTTAGGAGACCTAGGCTTTTTAGGAGATCTTGTTCCACTCCTGCTTCTTCTTCGTCGTCTCTCTCTAGAATCACAAATGTGCAAACTAGATTTTAAAATACAGTGCGATCTTAACTAGCTCCACTGGGAACTTTATAACATGATTCTAATAATGCAAGACCTACTTTACAGACATGTTTTGAGCAGAAACACTCTTAGGTTTGAGAAATAACTGATAAATAGAAGCTCTAATGCAAGAAAGAAAAAGTCAGAAGTAACCTATTAGAGAAAAAAGCTTTAGGTTCAAATGTATAGTTATAGCGGTTAGAACAGATTTAGGATAATTCAATGTTTTGGGAAGGCAGTCTTTAATATCTAAAAATTTAGCTTCTAACTCATTAGATGAAATTCAGAGAAATAGAGATGCTGAATAAGTATTAATTTAGTCCTCATACCCCAGAAAAATCTTCCCCACCATTCTACATTAAACAACTATTTCTAAGACAGTTTTCACCTCCTTTTTATTGTGGCTTTAAAAAAATGTTCCTGAATTCTCAAGTTATTAGACTTGTAAGATGACCATATACAACTTTGGAAAAAACAAAGCAACCAAATAAATAAATAAAATGAAACCCCTGCACTTTCAGTTGTCTCATTTCCAAATGAAAATTTTTCCTACCCTCACAGCTTTCTGTGACACCCTCTCCAATTGGTCATGGAAACATTATACACAACTCAACATTCACTCTTCAAATATTTATTGTTTGTCAGGAATATGTTACACTTCTTGCTACTGTTTTGTATAACTGATATTCCAAATTCCTTACATGGAAGAAATGTTTTATATTTCTGTGCCCCTCAATATATTTTCGTACAGCTGCAAGACAATATAAAGTATTTAATAATAAAAAAAAAAGATGTCTTAACTTTGAATGATCTATTCAAGAGTTAAGGTATATAAATCAATAGGTAAAATGTCTCCACAGTTTCTTTTTTTAATCTTTTGTTTTGGTGCTGGGGATTGAACCCAGGGCCTTGTGTGTACTAAATACAAGTTTTGCCTTTGAGTACAGCTCCAGTCCCTCTGTTTTTTAAGGCAAGAAAATACATGCTATATGTCCCATCCCCTATGGTTTTTTGCCACCTGTCCCTCAGACTTGACAATGCATTCCCCTTGGTACTTAAACTTGGTTTCAATTTCTTTCTTTTATAATGTTACTTTTTAAGAACATTTTCATCTTCAGACCCACAGAAATCCCATTCCCTTTAGCAACTTTTTATCTCCGTGTATCTGCCTAGTCTTGACTTTTCGTATATATGAAATCACACGTGACTTTCATGACTGGCATCTTTTTAAGGTTCATCCATATCATTTTTTTTCCATATCATTCTTATATCTACCAAATAATCAACCATATTAGATCATCATTCTGTTGAACCACTTGTTAGTGGACATCTGTGTTGATTTTTCAGTTATTATGAATAATATCATAAATATTTGTTTACAAGTATCAACATGGGTGTCTACTTTATATCTAGTAGTGAAATCATAAGGTTAAAAACCTCTGTATAACTTTTTAAGTAATTGCCAGCCTGTTTTTCCCAAAGCTGTTGCCAATTTTTCTACTTCCTCACTATTTTTTTGATCACAAAAATCCTAGGGGATGTGCCATGGTATTTCATTGTGAATGACTTGCTTTCCTTGGTGACTAATTGAACATTATTCATATACTTAAGGACCATATTTGCATATGTCTTTGAAGAAATGCCTATATAGAGCCTTTGACTAGATTTTAATTGGGTTATCTGCTTTTCCATTGGTAAGCTCTAAAAATTCTTTACATGTTCTAGACATAAATTCCTTATCAGTCTATAAATTAAAAATATTTTCTTGCATTCCATGGATGGTCTTTAACTTTCTTGAGAGTATCCTTTGAAACACAAAAATCTGCAATTTTGGTGTTCTTCCTTTGTCATTTTGTTCTCTTTTGTACTTGTTCTCTTAAGGTCAGATTTGTAGAAAACCACTGCCAATCAAGGTCATGAAAATTTACTTCTGTTTTAAGTTTTACAGCCATCTTCACTTTTGAGTTTTTAAAAAGGTATGGCATTAAGATATAAACACTGCAGTAAAGCATGAATAATATCTGAAATTAAGTATCGTCAGTCCTTATTAAGATCACAAAAATTCAAGTCAAGCATGAAAAACATTTTATGTGGAAAAAGTTTGCAAAACTTTTAATTTCCCTATAATTGAAGAACACTTTAAAAATGATGCAAATCAGAACTTCCACTGCCTTAATTTATCAATGAACTACAATATAAGGAAATATTCTTGAGTACTAATATGTGGACACATTAAGTGTAACATTTTTTAATAAGAGTAATTAAATTTGATATGCTTTAGGCATTAAAACTTCACATTAAGATAGAAACATTTACCTGGCTAAATTCCACATTATTTTTAAATACACCCTACACTACAAGATGATACAAAGATGAACTTCAGATTACTCTTCACAAACTGCCTTTAAAATTGCTGAATTTTGGTAGTTTTTCTCTGTTCTGAAGCATAATTCACACAGCCTTCTGATAATCTCACAAAGTAAAAATATGCAAAAAATTCACGATGCCACCTTACCTGCTCGCGCTTCTTGAACGTCTGGCTGTGCTGTAACTTTTTGGTGGTGTTTTGGAACGTTTCTTTTCTTTGTCTTCCTTCTTTTTATCTCTAATAAACATTATGTAAGAATATATAAATAAGACTAAGCTTATGAAAATATATACAGTGCTAAAAATAAATACAAAAGTAGAATCAAACCTACGACATTCTTAAAAATATGAATGTTATTCTGATAGATACTATCTTAGAAATAGCTCATGTGCCTTTGACCTTTCCCTACTGCTATACTCTGGGCTGTTCAAGCTACTAGAAAAATACTCAGAATGAACTGGCATTACATTCACATCTCGTCTTTTTAAACATTTCTATAAATTTGTTTTTATTTCAATGGTATTTATTTCATTCCTTTCCTTTTCTGGTTATCTTGCTCCAGCATTCATCTTCTTTTCATCTAATTCGTTATCAAGAAATTCATAGATGACAATATCAATTTCCTAAAAGGTCGCAGTTATGCTTTCCACAAACTGATCATGCACCCTCTTATCAGAGAGATTTTGGATTATAGTCAAGTGTTGAATGCTAACTTTTGTGTGTGGGTGCAGAGCAGGGGAGGGGGCGATTAATTAGGTATTGAACCCGAGGGATGCTTTACCACTGAGCTACAACCCCAGCTCTATGCCTTTTTAAGATGGGGGTCTCATTAAGTTGTTCAGGGTTTCATAAATTGCTGAGGCTGGCCTCAAACTTGAGTTCCTTCTATCTCAGCCTCCTGAGTGCTAGAATAATAGGCATGAGCCACTATGCCTGACTCATTTAACTCTGTAAATTGGGTTTTCAACCTGATAGCCACCATGTGTCCTAATGAAGTCAGAGTTAAATTTATTTCAGAATGTAATATTCTAGTCACTTCTCAAACTTCTTCCAATGTATATGGCAACTATCATGATTTTTTTCCCTGTAATTACAATTTCTAATAAATAGAAAATTACTGAGGAGAGAAAGCCTAATTCTTTCTCTGTGTATGATGACCATTCTATTAAGCAATCTTGTTTTACTAGATTAACCAGATAATCCACTCAGCAACATATACTAAAATTCCACTATGGGTTGAATACCCAGTAAAGTTTTCCTAGATCCTCTATTCCCACTGTCAAGTTATATGCTTGCTTACCAAGAATAAATGAATGAGGGAAAAATAGTAAAAATCTATGCACTTTTCAAATGATAAAGCCACTATACCACTATAAAAAGAAAATCAACGATATGGTATGTGTTAGACAATAAAATAAAATGTCAGTCTCCTCAAACCTTCAGCAGTTTCTTCCTCTTTGTAGCTATATCTGCTTGTATCTCACCTCTTTTTATTGTAAGCAGCACAGTACCTGGGGTCTTAGGAACTCTAAAATGTGCATTCTTACCCAATGTTAATAATCAGTTATACCTGGTTTTTGATGTGCTCCTTGATCTTCTACCTCTTTCTCTGGAATGAGATCTTCTCCGTCTTGGACTTTTGGATCGTCGTCTACTCCTCGACTTAGAATGTGATCGCCTCCTCGATCTGCTTCTTGATCGCCTGATCATGTAACAGAAGCAATAAAAAGACTAGTTGTGAATATTTCACTCAGTCTCAGACATACAGACTAACTATGACTTTAGTGGCGATAATCTTCTTTTTCCAGTTGCTGTCATTATTCAATCTATAAACATCTTTGATACCTTTTAACACTTGAATTCCACACCTTTCAATGTTTTACTCATCGCTGCAGACCAGTCCTCCTAATTCCACTTCACCTACAACTCAAAGGTTAAAAATACTACTACAGAACAAAGGAAAAACAAAAAAATACCTTGGAACTATTTTAAATAAGTACACGGCATTGAAACACACAATTTTAAAATTTTATTTCCCAATACTGCAGGGTTAAGCAATATTTATCAATTATCAAATACTTACATTAGGCTTTCTACATGACTTACCAATAGGCCTCACAGTAACTGTATAAAGTAGGTACCATTATAATCCCTATTTTATAAATGAAGACTGCTTAGTGGATTGCAGTCTATTTTTGAAATATATTCCAATTCTTTACCAATCTAACTGCGGAACATTTCAAAAACTGTCTAAGCTTTCTGAATGATTTTTCTTTTCAAGTACCAAAGAAGGGATATTTTAGAAATACAAAAGATCAGTGTTATTAAAGTCTTGTCCTCAGCTCTTGAGAGTATTATCTAATCTCTGTGATACTGGTTCTTCAGTAGTCAAAGTAAGAAAATAGCTACTTCAAAGAAGAGTTGATTTCCCTTAAACAAACTGTCTGCCTTAAAACCCATTAGTACTGCCATGCTGAACTCAATTAACTTCTATTTGCATGACTTGTATTTGCAGCCATCTTTCAAACTACTAAACAGTATCTTGCAAAATAATTCTTCCACATCCCAAGAAATTTTAAAATAATGTTTATCTATTTATTGGTAAAGTTCCAAAAGGACTGGGGAAATATGTCATATTTATTTACCAATGAACCCATAGGCAATTACTACAATGCCTGATTTATGAGATCAGAAACAGTTGTGAGGGAAATAATGAGCCTATGAAACATCAGAATTATCATTTTCCTCTAAAGAGATTAAAATATTCTAGAAAATAAAAATTAATGTTATTAGAATTAAGTATAGCTCACCTTAAGATTCTCCTTACGGAAAATTTGTAAAACATTTTCAATAACCAAGTTAAACTTCTTTCCTACCTATACCGTACACAAACACAATACTGAAAACAAATCAAGAGAGCATTTTTACAATTTTCTAAACACACAGATTAATAAAAAAGTTTTGAAAAATCTAAAAAGTAGAGGTACCACAATCTAGCTAATCACTATAGTCCTAAAACAATTATTTTTCAAGGGCAACATACTCCAAGAGACACTTTTACTGCTCTTATTATATTTTAATTATCAGTAAAGTTAGAGATAAATATATCAAATGTCTAACCAAATCAATAAGCTTGCTGAAAATCATGGTCCTTAAAATGATTAAGATAAATTAGTCATGGTGGCACACACCTAGAGTCCTGGAATCAGGAGGTCAAGGCAAGAGGATCACTTGATCCCAGGAATTTGAAACCAGCCTGGGCACAAGTGAGTTCCTGTCTCAAGAAACAAAACAAAAGAGAACTAAACAAAGGAGAAGCTTAAGATACTGTAACCCACAATAATTATCTATTACGATATATTACAAGCATCTGAATTCAGAAGAATGTTTCAATACTTTTTTCCCATGGCCAAAAGTATATCATTATTAAAATTTGAGAGTCCTGGTATTTAGTACATACAAATAAAGCTCCTAGAGTTCTTAACTGAAGAAGTAAAGAAAAAGGAGAAAGAGAAGGGAAAAGACATAGACTCTAATTTTTAAAAGTATGATTAGGGAAACAAATCATGGTAATTCCAGTAAGAGATATATTCTATTAGAGACTGGACTAAAAGAGAGCACTGTCCTGGAAGATTAAGATAGTGAGTAGTACCAACACTTCACATAAAAAAAAAAAAGTTCCTCAAAGGGAAGTGAAGATATAAAAAAGAACAATAGATAAGAAGGAACATGAGTCAACACATGAAGTCATAAAGAAACAATGGTAAAGCAAGAAGTTCCATAACTATTTAGGAGGGGCCAAAGGACAATGTGTGGAAAGATAAGTCATACTGAATAGTAAATAAACTGAAAGTTATTCTGAGGTCTTCTCTATCACCTCAGCAGTAGGGAGTTTCTCAAGGTTTAAGAGCTGTGGACATGATCCATATTTGGTTTTCTGAATAGCATCCCTAAGAATGAGATTGTCAGGGAGAAGATGGATGACAGGGAATAAAAGACATCATACAGAATGCTCCTACAGTAGTCCACAAAATAAATTAAGATGATGATACTAGATGCAGACATAGTATGAACTATGTTTCAGAAGAAAAAGCTCCAGGAATATAAGAATCAAGTGGTATGTAAAGTTGAAAACTAGCTGAAATAATTGATGACTGGAATATCCCTGCATGGGCTTAGACTAGAATATAATTAAAGTAAACTGAATAGGGAGTTTAGGTAAAATAAAGAATGGCTGAGAGATCTAAGATGCTGGACTGGAGGGAGGCTTGCATTCGTTATCACACTCAAGTAACTCGGGATTCAAGCAGAGGAAATATGGTTTCTCTGAGAGGCAGTCATAGCTGCCTACCGATCCCCTGCTGCCTACCCCATTCATCCACCACCAGCTGTCTGCAAGCATATTGCCTGCCTTTTGAGTGCGGATCCCTCACTGACCTCCACCTATCATCCGCCATTTGCCCATTTGCCTGCCTCTTGCCTGCCCATTGCCTGACACCCACTGCCCGATATTAGCTGGCAGACTGCCCCCAGACCACCAGCAGATTGTCTGTTGCCCGCTGTTGCCTTCAAGTCTATTCTTACAATACCCCCAGGTTTGGTTACACGCAGCTGCTGCCATCGCAGGACATCAGTCAGGGCCTAGAGATATATTGGGGTACCTACAGATCTGGTTGCACCTGAGGTCTTTCTGCTCAGTGTGGCAGTGGCTGCCATCTGCCTGCCTCTTTGCAGGGTTGCTCTGTTGTGTGAGCGCATCCCTGATGGTCTCTCTCCAAGTTGAAAGGACACTGATATCTTGGGATTGCAGCAAAACAGAGCCTGGGGAAGCTAAAGCCAAGGTCCATCAGATTGCAGGTGGGTTTTTGTGGGCCAGTCTGAGTCTGACAAACCTATGGAAAGCCAAAGACTAGGGGCAGTTCCCTGCGGGGAGCAGAGATTGAAGAAATTGGGAGAAAACTGGGCTCTCTCCAGGTCAGTGAGTCTTAAAGAGTGCGAGGACAGAAGGGCCCAGCTACAATGGAATGGAAGACTGAAAGAGGGTGTGAGGATATTTTGCTATCGGCTACCCAACCGGTCCGGGACTGACTGGACTGAAGCTAACATCAAACTTCAGACAATCCCACCTACTGGCAGAGAAGGGAAGTTAAGAAAATTTTGGAAAGCCAACAGAAGCAATCATTTAATTTCCCACTGAGACTTTCCTCCTTTTTTCTTTTTTTTACCCCATCTCTCACACCTCTACCATCTTTGAATCCAAATATTTTTCACAAAGCAATTTATTGAGAAATGGGATGTCTGAAAAGTATGAGAGTTTTGCTGTGTATTCTTACATTTTTACTTTAAAAACAAATCTGTATGTTTTTTCTCACTTATTTCTCTGAATTCTCACTTCTTCCAAACGAACAGCCAACCTCTATTGATTTTTCCCTTGCTCTTACTATAAATTTTTACCTCTCTCTTCTCACCCTTCCTCATAAACATCACATCTTACACTACTTCTGTATCCTCACTGTCCATCATATGAAACAGTAAACTCTTTTAGCAAACTTACTGTTTATATTGTAGACAATAACTGAACACTTCAATTTTGTCTACTGTGACAAAACTGTAAACGCCTTAATAGGAGTCACTTGGTTTAAGATAAGATGGGATATCATTTGTATTGGGTGCTGTTAATATTGGTCTCCCCCTTAAAGATGAGGTACTAGAAGCCTTCAGGGACACTATAAAAGTACAGGGTAGAATCTGTACTGCCTCAGCTCCATACCCACAAGATGAGAAGACACACACAAAAAAAAAAAACCATGCAAAAACAAGGAAACAAAGTGCTTCAGACAAACCAAGATGTTCCAACAATCAAAAGACAGACTGGCAGATTAGATTTTAAAGACCCAACAATATGCTGTCTTCGAGAAACTCACCTCCTAAGAAAAGACAACCTCAGACTGAAGATGAAAGAGTGGGCAGAAACATATCACCCACACAGACTGTGTGAACAACCAGGGCTGGACTTCAAAGTTAGTAAGAAGGGATAAAGAAGGACATTTCATACTGCTTAAGGGAAGCATACACCAACAAGACATAATAATCATAAATGTATGTGCCCCAAACAATGGAGCATCTATCCATATCAAACTTTTCAATTTTAAGAATCTAACAGATCACAGCACAATAATACTGATTGACTTTAACACAACTCTGTCACCACTGGCTAGATCTTCTAAACAAAGAAACTACAGAATTAAATAATACAATCAATGGTTCAGTCTTAACAGACAGAGAATTTCATCCATCATCAAGCAAATACACTTTATTCTCAGCAGCACATGGATCTTTCTCTAAAACAGACCATATGTTAAGCCACAAAGCAACTCTCAGCATGCTACTGAATGATGAATGGATAAAAGAAAGCAAAGAGGAAATAAAAATAAATACTTAGAGGTAAATGAGATCACCAATACAACATATCAAAATCTGTGGGACACTATGAAAGCGGGGCTAAGAGGAAAGTTCACTGCATTGGACTCATTAATTAAAAGAATAAAAAGTCAACAAATAAAATGACCTAACATTACATCTCAAAACCACAGAAAAAGAATAAATTAACACCAAAAGCAGGAAATTAAAATCAGAGCTGAAATCAATGAAACTGAAACAAAAGAAACAATTGAAAAAACTGACAAAACCAAAAGTTGGTTCTTTGAAAAAATAAAATTGATAAACCCTTAGCCACACTAACAAAGAAAGAGAGAAAACTTAAATTTACTAAAATTCATGATGAAAAAGGAAATATCATGATGGATACTACTGAAAAACAGAATATAATTTGAAACTGTTTTGAAAATTTATACTCAAAATAGAAAAACATCGGTGAATTTCTAGAGACATGATATACTACCCAAACTGATGTAGGAGGACATACACAATTTAACCAGATCAATTTCAAGCAATAAAATAGAAGACGCCATCAAAAGCCTACCCCAGGACCAGAAGGATTCTCAGCTGAGTTCTAAAAGACTTTCACATAATTAACACCAATACTCCTCAAATTATTCCATGAAAACAGAAAAAGAGGGAATCCTTCCAAACTCATTCTATCAGGCTAGTATCACTCTTATAACAAAACCACACAAAGACAACAAGAAAAGAAAACTTCAGACTAACATCTGTCATGAAGACAGATGCAAAAATTCTCAATAAAATTCTGACAAATCACATGCAAAAACATATTAAAAAGATGGTGCACCATGATCAAGTGGGGTTCATTCCTGGAATGCAAGGTTGGTTCAATGTACGGAAATCAATAAACACAATATATCACATTAATAGATATATTAATAATAATATATATTCTTAATATATAATATATTCTTAATAATATATTATATATAATATAATATATATAATATAATATATTATATGTAATATAATATATATAATATATTATATATATTATATAATAATATATTATATAATATATAATAATATATTATATATATTATTATATAATAATAATATATTCTTAATAATATATATTCTTAATATATAATATATTCTTAATAATAAGAATCACATGATTTTCTCAAGACGCAGAAAAAGCATTTTGACAAAATCCTGCACTTCATGTTCAAAACACTAGAAAAACTACCAATTGTAGGAACATATCTCAAAAAGCTATCTATGCTAAGCCCATGGCCAACATCATTCTAAATGGGAGAAAAACAAAGCATTCCAAGAACTGGAACAAGATAGGGATGCCCTCTTTCAACAACATCCTGGAAACTCTAGCCAGAGCAGTTAGACAGATGAAAGAAAGTAAAGGGCTATAAATAGGAAAAGAAGAACTTGAACTATCACTATTTGCCAAAGACAAGATTCTGTATTTAGAAGATCCAAAAATTCCACCAGAAAATTTCAATAACTCATAAATGAATTCAGCTAAGTAGCAGGATATAAAATCAATGCCCATAAATCAAATGTAATTTTATACATAAACAATGAATTCACTGCAAGAGAAATTAGGAAAACTACCCCATTCACAATAGGCTGAACAAAAATACTACTTGGGTATCAATCTTACAAGAGGTGAAAGACCTCTAGAATGAAAACTAAAGAACACTAAAGAAAGAAATTGAAGATCTTAGAAGATGGAAAGATCTCCAAGGCTCTTGATACTGTTAAAATGGCCATACTACCAAAAGTGTTATGCAGCTTCAATGCAATTCCTATTAAAATCCCAATGACATTCTTCATAGAAACAGAAAAAGCAATCACGAAATTCATTTGGAAAAATAAGAGACCCAGAATAGCTAAGGCAATCCTTAGCAAGAAGAGTGAAGCAGGTGGTATCACAATACCAGACCTTAAACTATACTACAGAGCATTATTAACAAAAATGGCATGATATTGGCACCAAAATAGACATGTATACCAATGGTACAAAACAGAAGACACAGAGACAAACTCACATAAATACAGTTATTTCATACTAGATAAAGGTGGCAACTGAAGATACCTATTCAACAAATGATATGCTGGGAAAACTGGAAATCTGTATGTAAAAAAATGAAATTAAATCTTTCTCACCCTGTACAAAAATCAAGTCAAAGGGGATCAATGATGTAGGCACTAACAGAAGAAAAAGTGGGGGGCGGGGGTTGGGGGTAAGAGAAGAATGAAGGAACTCTGGATTACGTAGAAGGAAATGAGAGGGGGGAGGGGGTGGGTGGATTGAGAGACATCATTACCCTATGTACATGTATAATAACGTGAATGGTGTGAATCCACATTGTGCACAACCACAGAAACGTATGTACCCCATTTGTGTACAATGAACCAAAATGCAGTCTGTAAAATTAAAAAACAATAATTAAAAAAAAAAAAGAAAAAGTAGGCCCAATCTTCATCATGTTGACTTAGGACCTGACTTCTTTAACAAGACTCCTAAAGTGCAAGAAGTAAAATCAATAAATGGGATGAATTCTACTAAAATGCTTCTTAGCAAAGGAAATAACGTGGAGAGCCTACAGATTGGGAAAAAAAATCTTTAACACATGCACATCAGCTAGAGCTCTAATTTCCAGGATATATAAAGAACTTACCACCAAAAAAATAAATAACCCTTGACTCTGCTATCCTGGGAACTCCTTGGCCTATACCCAAAGGACTTAAAATCAGCATACTACAGTGACACAGCCACATCAATGTTACAGCAGGTCAATTCACAACAGCTAGATTGTGGAACCAATCTAGATGCCCTTCAACAGATGAATGGATAAAGAAACTGTGGTATATATGCACAACGGAATATTATTCAACCATAATAAAGAATAAAATTATGGCATGTGCAAGTAAATGGATAAAACTAGAGCATATCATGCTAAGTAAGATAAACCAATCCCCCAAAACGAAACATCAGATGTTTTCTCTGATAAATGGATGATGATATATAATGGGGTCAGGAGAGGGGGGAAAGGAAGGAATGGGGGGAAAGATGGATTGGATTGTGTAGAGGGAAATGAAGGGCAGGGGAAAGATAATAGAATGAGACAAACATCATTAACCTATGTACATGTATGATTACACTATGGTGTGACTCTACTTGGTGTACAACCACAGAAATGAAAAGTTGTACCCCATTTGTATACAATGAATCAATGAAGAAAAAAAAATTATAACCCAATCAATAAACAGGCTAAGGAACTGAACAGACACTTGACAGAGGAAGAAATACAATTGATCAACAAACATGAAAAAACGTACATAATCTCTTGCAAGTAGAGAAATGCAAATCAAAACTACTCTCAAGATTTCATCTCACTCTAGTCAGAATGGCAATTATCAAGAAGACAAGCAATAATATGTGTTGGCGAGGTACACTCATATATTGTTGGTGGGACTGCAGATTGGTACAACCATTTTGGAAATCAGTATGGAAATGCCTCAGAAAACTTGGAATGGAACCACCATGTGATCCAGTTATTCCACTCCTAGATTCATATTCATACCCAAAGGACTTAAAATCAGCACACTACAGCGATGCAGTCGCATCAATGTTCATAGCAGCTCAATTCACAATAGCTAGATCATGGAACCAACCTAGGTGCCCTTCAACAGATGAATGTATCAAGAAGCTGTGGTATATATACAGAATGGAATATTACCTTAAAGAAGAATGAAATTATGGCATTTTCAGGTAAATGGATGGAACTGGAGAATATCATGGTAATTCTGAAAAAAGGTAATTCTGAAAAAATCAAAGGCTGAATGTTTTCTCTGATAAGTGGATCTTGCTCTATAGTGGGGGGTGAGTAGGGAAGAACAAAAGAATTTTGGATTATGTGAATGGGAGTGAGGGGAGAGATGGGGCGGTGGGGATAGGAAGGATGATAGAGTGAGAGACATTATTAACCTATGTACATGTATGACAAATTTTTAAAAAATTTATCACTGTCAAAAAAAAAAAAAAAAAAAAAAAAAGGGGGGGTGCTGGGGAGATAGCTCAGTTGGTAGAGTGCGCCTGCCTTGCAAGTATAAGACCCTGGGTTCAATCCCCAGCCCGCTTAAAAAAAAAAAAAAAAAGAAAGAAAAATTTCCAATACTACATATTACTTTACTAAGATTATTCTGAAACTTTCACACATTTTTCCTGTTCCTAAATGAAATCGATGTGTACTTACTCTTTTGAAAAAAAACAAAACAACAAAACAAAAAAAAAGAACGAAATGATTGGTTATGAGTCATCAAATGCAATGTTTTACAATCTGTAAAGTTGTGGACCCCTTTATGGGGTCCACATGGTCAAAATTATTTTCAAAATAGTAGATATTATGTGTATTTTTCATTGTGTTGATATTTGCATTAATGATGCAAAAGCAATAGTAGGGAAAGTTACTGGCATTTTCTTGTCACAAATCAAGTTCTTGACAAATGTACTGTACTGATCACTGGCATTTCTGCAAAACTTGTGGCAAAATAAAAAATATTACTCTTAGGATGATTTAGTGAAACTGAAAATTATTAATTTTATTACATCTAGTTCTTTGCATCTTGCTAAAGCCATAATTGTATTAAATCTTGAGTAATATTTAAAGTATGCATAATCACTTCTGATGCTGATTAAACTACAACGGCATACCAAGAACTTGTATGGCCAAGTTGAACTGGCTGCCTTTCAATTTCCACGAAGTATAACTTTTATGAACCAACAACTGGTTGTTCAAAACTGGACATTTGGCAGATATTTTCTTGAAAAATGAATAAAACATATTACAAAGGACTTGTTTTCAATGATAAAATCTGAGCTTTCAAGAGAAAATTAAAATTTGAAATTCTGAATTTCCTGTTATCAGCTTAAGAGCTTCCTAATTCATTATGGTTTCAGAGTCCAAATGGCAATTACCTTTACAGAAACTATTGCCTGTCAAATTTTGGAATTTTAATAAAGAATACTCTACCTGAAAGAACTATACAATTACCTTTTCAGTGTCTAATTATTTACCTATATGAGCTTAGATTTTCTAAGCACATTAACCAAAATTTACTTCAATAAGTTGAATGCAGAATCCTGCTGTCTTCTTTTAAGCTAAACATTAAAGATTTGCAAAGCAGTAAAAACAAAGGCACCATCTCCAGTTATTTGTAAATGTAAAGAAGTTTGACGATTCCAAGGAATGGGGATGTCATATGGAAAAAAGAACAAATTTATTATTATTCTATGTGAGAGAATGATACTATCAACTGGTTAATCCAGTAATTCATTAAACAATATATTAAAATAGCAAGTTATAATTTGCAAATATTCATACATTAGAAATGTGCAGATTACACAAATAACCTTCCAATTTAAAAAAGTCACAAGAACTCAGAGAAAAAATTATAGCTAGAGTTCAGTTCCAAAGTTTCAAGTTCAGTGCTCTTTAAACAGTACTAAGTCATTTTGATGCTCAAGTCCCAATGTGTTCCCACCACCTACAGATTTTGAGTTTAAAAAGTATAAATCATAGATGTAGTTCATATCTTTTCTTTTTATACATGCACGGACTCACACATACTGTTAACAGCAATGGTTAACAAAATATACATTAACCAGGAACTACTTAGCAAATAGCAGATTCAGAAATACAGAAACAACCCCTGCATAAGGTATAACTGACTTCAAAAAGCAATCTAACCTGTGTCTAGAAGATGAGGGAGTCCTTCTCCTCCTAGAACGTGATCTTGATCTTGAATGCCTTCTTTTTTCTTCCTTCTTATCTGGATTTATTTATTTTTTTTAAAAAAAGAACCTATATTTAGAAATCGTCCAACAGAAAAATCACTCCCATTCAGGAGTTATTCAAAGAATTCTTTTTATGACTTTCAATTTTCAGCTTTCACATATATACTTAAAAGTTACAAGTGATCATTTCATAATCCAATGCTGAAGTTTGCAGAACTGATACAAATAATCTGGCTTTTGATGGATCTTTATTAGACTTCTAATTCCTCAGCTAACAGTTGCCTTTCCTATCTCATCATCACAATTAGAAAACTGAACTATTTTCTACAAATCAACAAAAAAGGGTCATCTTTCTCATTTGTAGAGTCTTTCGGATTTGTTTAGGTTTGAGTCCTTTTTCCTTTCTTAGGTTTCTTCACAAATACAGCTATAATCAGTTAAGATTAATATTTGTTTTAATTTTCATGAATTTTTCTGCTCTCAGGAGCAGTACTGAGTGTGAAAGCCAGGGGCATTCTACCATTGAGCCACATCTCCCAGTCCTTTTTTTAAAACTCTTGCTAAGCTGGTCTTGAAACTGTGATACTTCTAGGTCACTGGGATTAATGGTGTGTGCCACTGTGCCTAGCTTAATTTAAATTTCTACATAAGTAACATCTTCCCTAATAGCACTTAAGGATAAATATATCCAATCAGTAAGTTTAGTTAGGTCATAAAGAGCAAAATAAAGGCACTGCAGTTTTCAAACATGGACTATCATCAAAATAAAAATGAGTTCCTTTATCTTTCACATTTAAGTCCTTAGATTAATAGGATCCAATTTATTGTGATTATCACTATGAATAATAAATTCCAAAAAAACTTAGAAAAAATAATTTATAAATCATTTTTAATCATGAGTTTTCAACTAAAGCAATCAGGAACACAAGTGCCCCAGAATTCTGAGTTACACAGAACCATTTGTGTATTCAAAGCTCCTACTGCTTTCCCTGTGACCTTGGCTACTTACTGACATTTTACTTATTAAATGATTAAAAGACAATCTGTGAAGAATAAGACAATTGATTTTTCTTTACACAAATGATACAAGTATTTTCTGTAGGTTCTTCTGATTAGGTTATACCAACCTAGACCAATAAAAATGATTAATAACAACCAAAATATCATACCAGGTATTACTTAATCCTAGGCACTGCTGACATTTTGGAATGGTTCAGTGTTGTATATGAGACTCCTGTTCACTGTAGTAGGTCTAGCAACATTTCAGTCTCTACTTACTAAATGCAGTTGGTACCAGTGTGACAACCAGAAATTTCTCCAGATATTTCCAAATATGCCTGGGTGGCACTCCATTACATGATCTTTTATTTATCAGAATTTGCAAAATCAAAAAAAACAAAAAAACAAAAAAAGACTAGAGTATTATTCAACACAGTTTCACATGCAGGCCATCATCAATTTTGTCAAGAATCTTAGTTTAATTTTTAAAAAAAAAAACCCAAACAAAAAAAACAAACAACAACAACAAAAAAAACCCCGCATACAAATATTTTACCTGGTTCTATAGCAGCAGAAATCAAGGACTGTGCTTCTCGTACTCTTTTCATAGCTTCCTCTATTTCTTTACTAGAGGTATCTGATTTCAGACTTGGTGAAACAAGACCAGCAGCTACATGATTCAACCTGAAACAGGACCAAGAACCAAGGATAGAAATATTTTAAAATTCAACCCTACACTTAAAATAAGTAGTATGCTTTAGTTGCATGTAACATAATTTTAGTAAAATATGCCTTGAAAAAAAAGATAGGTGGGCAGGGGGGAGGAGGATCCCATAACCTCAATAAATAATATGTAATATAGCAGAGCTTTGAGTATTTAACAATAGACAGTTCTATTTTAATGATTCACCCAGATCTGAAATTCTAGAATAGGCAAAAATACCTTTTCACTTTTGCTGAACATTAACTTTAAACAAAGTTTGAATATGGAAATGCTAAAAACCGCCAAAAACTTTTTACTGTATTTCTATACTATCCTAATTTTGTCGGGTTTTAAGTTTGCAGATGAGGAGAAACTGAGGCAATGGACAAATGGCCCAAAGTTACACATGACATCCTGAATGGAGCCAAGCGTGGTGGTGCATGCCTGTAATCCCAGTGGCTTAGGAGGCTGAGCCAAGAGGATCAAAACCAGTCTCCGTAACTTAGTGAGACCCTGCCTCAAAATAAAATATTATAAAGGCTGGTTATGTGGCTCAGTGGTTGAGAGCCCCTCAGTTCAATTTCCAATAATTAAAAAAAAAAAAAAAAAAGTACACACACACACACATTGACTGGAAAGGCTATGGCCCATAGTGGTTTATACATGTTAAAAAAAATTTACGGACACCAAATTTAGTACAGATTTGAGGGAAGAGTGGGAAATGTCATATTAAAATAGCTACATAAAGAAAGAATTTCTATATGTTGGTGACATTTAATACATTTAGTAAGTTAGGTGGTGGGTATACATGCTTGAATTTGTTTTATTTTTATTTTTTTGAGGGATGGGTACTGGGTATTGAACCCAGGGGCACTTAATCACTTGAGTCACATACCCAGCCCGTTTAGTATAGTTTATTTAAAGACAAGGTCCCACTGAGTTGCTTAGCACCTTGGTACATCGCTGAGGCTGGCTTTGAACTTGTGATCCTCCTGCCTCAGCCTCCTGAGTTGCCAAGATTACCAGGTGTGTGCTACAGTGTGCCCGATCATGCTTGAATTTTTAACTATAACTTTTAAGAAAAAAGGTCACGCACTAAAAAGATTTTGTCTTCCTTTCCCTCATGTTCTCCCACTTACTGGTAATGACTTTTATCAAATTAAGAGGAAGCATTTCAGTAACACCTCGAGTAGTACTTATCGAAATCCCTAAGAAATGTGTGAACTATTGATTATGTAACTTACGTGACTTTGTTTTGGGATAGTTTTCCCTTCAGCTTTGCTTCTCTAATTCTTATTATCCTTAGGGGGAGCCTTTGATCTTCAAATTAAGTTTTCTCTTTATAGTAAGTTCCTTAAGCTAAGCATCTCTGTCCTTTCCCTAGTTGGATGCACATATTTTACTATATACTAAAATATGAATGCCTTTCTTCCTGAGCTTAATGTCACGAAGGGAATCAAAATATTAAGTCAATCAACTTATTAGCTGGTCTCAAAACTGCCTTCTGCCTCAGCCTCCTGAGTTGCTGGGATTACCGATGTATACCACTGTACCTGGTTCTAGGACAGCTTTTTATGTTATCATCCTGGTATAAGCCATTTACAATTATTATGAAAGACCCACATTGCACTAAAATAAAACCATTAATATGTGGATTTACTTTTGGATTTCCCGCATTTCTAGAAAACAATATATAATAGATGCCTTGAGAATGTACTTTCAGTAATCAAACATAACAATACTCTATAGATATTCACACACACTATCATCAAGGGAAACAAAATTCTTACTTAGGATCAACAGTGCTCATAAGCTTCAGCAACTGATCTGCTGCAAGAGACTGTAAAAACCAAAAATAAATGAGAACACATGTAACAACAAATGATGCTATTTTTTTTTCTTTCAGTATGTCAAAATATACTGAGGCAATTTTACCAAACCTATAAAAAGTAACATATTCTATGCAGGATGCTGACCAATAAAAATAAAAGCTACATATTATTAATTTTTTTATAAGCCACATAAAAAAAATAAAGACAGGTGGCAGTGTCTTTACTGTTTAGTGGCGACAATGCTGAGTAGAAGAGCTATCAATTTAGATTTTATAGAACTACTTCTTGCTTATTTTAAGACTTTGAGGGAAATAACATTTTAAATACACATGTAAAATAAAATTCAAACTTAACATTAAAAGACCGCTACAAAGCAAGAATTTCAGAAAAAAGGTTAGCCAAATTTCAATGAAAAAACAAAATATAACAATTAAACCAAAACAACACCTGAAAATTTGCAAGATGAAAAAAACTTATAAAAGCATATCCCAATCCTTTCATAGTACTGACTGCATGACATACCGATCTTGTGTTGGCTACCAACATACCTATTTTCTACTTTAAACAACAAAAAAATTTCTCTAATGAATAAAGGGCTAATAACTTAGTGATAATTTAAATCTCTTTTTAACAAGCTGACATAAGAAACAATTAGTACTACAATGCAGCAAACTCCTGTTGATGAAATGCAAATGAACAGTTAAATAAACTTTCTAGAAAAGTAGGCTGAAATATAGAATAAGAAGTTGTACCTGAGAGTTCAAGTTTGCTCCAGGAAGCCCAAGTGCAGCAAGGGCAGGATCAAGAGTAGGAGCTCCCAAAGCAGCCAATGGAACAGCGCCAATCTGTAAAAATTCAAGTTTTGTTCATTAAGACTTTGTTTCTGTTTCTTATACCAATGGTCAGCACTTACTTTACTTGCCATGCTTTGTGCTACTAGAGGCACATTTCTCCTTGAACAACTGCCTTGACTTATTTATAATGACAAATCAAAAATGATGTAACAGGATATTTTTATAAATTTCTAGCTGAGACACATCATTCACTATTATTTTTGAAGCCCCTGTGTAACCTCTTGGAGTAGTTTAAACATAGGCATTTCAGTGCCTTTTTGGCTGGTGAAGTAGCTCAGTGGTAGAGCACTTTACCACATGCATGAGGTCCTGAATTTGATTACCAGCACTACAAAAAGTAAAACAAATTCAGAGTGCCTTTTAGTTCTAACATTATAAGATTTTTAAAGCGTTATCAATCAGAAACATTCTAATCAACTTTACTTTCCTCATAGCAAAATCCCAATCCAGAATTCATTTTCATTTTCAAGCTACCTTCCTAATTCATCCAAACCCCATGATAACAGCAGAAAATCACAGGGCATTTGAAAGCTTCACTTAAGCAGTTTGAACTTCAGTTTTATTTTCTTTCTTGGACCCAATGAACAAATTTGTAATAGCATGTTCCCTAGTGTTAATACTGTGTAAGATCACCCTACTCCTGCCACAATTACTAATAGGTTATTTTGAGATATATCTGCAGTACTAGGTTTCTTTTTATCTTTTCACAATTACAAGTACCTGGGTAAGTGGATTAGGTGTAGGCAGGAGTCCACCACCAGGCAGAAGACCTGCCACTGCATTAGCTGGTGCCAACAGAGACAAAGCCTTAGTCTCATCAGGAATAACTCCTGCAGAGAAACATTCTTGCATGAGAACACACTCTTTTGTAAGACAGAAAACACACAAAAACACCCAGAAAATGTCTCCCTGATACACCACCTGAGTTTGTTGAAAGTACTTATTGTTCGCTAAAATATAAAGCTTGATTTCTATATGATTATTTATCATTAATTTTATGTCAGAATGAAACTTCAATGTGTGAAAATTTGTTTCCTTTTGTCTACAAATGGTTAAGTTTCTAGAGTAAAAAAAAATAGCACAATACACACTACTTTTTTGTTAACACTGCCAAGATTTCATCACCTGTACTCGATTTTTAAGTCATGAACCAAACGTAAGCAAGCACAGTCGGTTCTCCAGGGGTGTGCTCTCAACTTTCAAAAGCTGTTTTATGAACAACGACTCGTGTCGGCTGCTTCACTATAAAGCACACAGAAAAATCAAGATACACAAGACAAAAAAAGTTTGATTTAGGGGTTAATAATATGGTACAGTTACTATGATTCTTTTTTACACCTACCATACAAATTTGTAAAAATTAAGAGAAGAAAAGTATGTAAAGGAAATATTCTGTTGGAATCAAGCGTAGGGCTTTTGCTGACTCATGAAAATGAATATGAATGTTTCTGAAGGTCTCTGAATACACTTGGGATGTGTGTGTGGGGGGGTGGGGGGGGGAGTAAGTGAGAGAGAAAATAGGTAAAACAACATGGCACATTCCTTACCTGTACAGTAAAATGCTTTATGTTCCAACATGTGCCATGCTAACCATACCAAAAAAAAACGCTATCGTGTGTCAGTTCAAAAGCTAACTGGGCCAAACTTCTTATGCCCCAAATGACATGTATGTCTGTTTTTAAAGCCTAAACTGTGTATTCAGATGAAAACTAAGGGTCCTAAGACAAATATTTATGTAGACCATTTAAATTCTATCCAACAGCAAAAGCCCTATACAGATGGATTAATCTGTTAATGTGCCCAAGCCCCCAAAATGAGAGTTCAATAATACAATTAAACTACATATTTGCAAATACCAGTAGTATTTTTGTAATACATATTAAGAAACTGCATCTCATCATAAAACATACAATATGTACAGGGCACTTAAGAGAAACTGGATAAGCTGCAGAAGAAAACTGTTGGGTGGTATTTTCAGCAGGGCCTGGTATATAGTTCAGGCTGAACCAGGGAAAAGAACTGTAAAACACAACAACAAAAAAGAAAAACCACTGTTAAATAAAGGTAATGGTTCCTTCCACCTATACTGAGAAGTGCCGATAACATAAACAAATGTATACTACACAGCACTGTTATCTTGTTTGTGTCAGAGCTGTCATCAATTTAGATACCAAGAGTTATGGAGGGGAAGGGGGAGAAGATCATTTAGATATAGGGCATTTATGCATCAATATTAACAAACCTACAAAGATCAAGGGATAATTTTGCATGCAAAATTATGTCTCAAGAGGATATATTAAGTATCAACATCTTAGTCAAATTAGTGCATTTGTAACATTTCTGGCCAACTAAAATCCTCTTGAATTTATTGTGAGACACCTGATAGAAGATCTGCATCCATTAAAAAAAAAAAAAAAGTCATGCATCTGATCCTCTGATTTAAAAAAGACTATTTAAAAATAAAACTACAATTTAAAAATAGCAATGAGGCCCCTCACCAGTTAATTTTCATGCGTCAAGAGTATTTTTTTTACTGCTGCTTTGATAGAACCATGAAATACTGCATGAATGTGTAGAAATGAAAGAAAAAGAAACAGACAAAAGAAACAAACATTAACCAAGGAACCTAAATAACCCCCAAATCCATTACTATTAAAGAGTTCCTTCCAAATCTGGCTGTTTTATCAATTAAGACTATTCCTTACCGTAGATTTTTGTCTATTGTTCTAAAACAACTGACCAAGAGCCAACACCAAAGTGTAAGAGCTAAAATCAGAGTGAATGGTGACAAAGGGATTGAATACACCAAATTACTTAGTGGAGATAACATGAATACAGCATATCATAATTAAATACAGCAAAAATAAATTTCTGAGCTAAATATTTCTGTAATTCTATATATATATATATATTCCCCAACCTCACTTTCAAAAACAGATCTAAAAAAATTACTGTAGCCTAAAAATATTTATCAAAGTCAGTTATATGATATACTGTATTATGTTCCAGGCTTGGGAACTGTTAACACTTTTCCAATAAAAATTCTTTAAATTTAATGGCTAACTCAAATGCTTTGCATATTACTCACATGGTTTGACCCTTGTTTCAAGACCTATATATATTTTACTCATCCTGAATTTGAACTCTGTAAATTTTCTGTTGGTGATTAAGTCTTATCCTATAATAGGCACAAGTGACATAAAAGAAATTGCTTAACCAAAACATACTAACTCAAAAATTACCTATCTTTAAAAACCTTAAAACTGAGCCCATACACTTTAATATTATGAAGATAAATGTACTTATTATATAGCATGCCTTAACCCATCTCTGAATATAAGTTAATTTCTTTAGAAAACCAGAGGCAATTTCTCTAAATTTAGACATTTCACAACTTTTACAAGGTATGGTGTCAACGTTCACATTTGTATTCAAAGATCCAATAGCATCTAAAATCAACAATAACAAGATTCTGCTTCCACTGACCAGTTTATTAAACAAAGGGGAAAGCATGTAAATCCTGGTCAGTATATTATTACTTAAAATCCAGTAATTTTATCATATGTGATTTCTTTGATCAATATTTATAGTTACCAAAAAGCAAATCAAGTAGCAGTACACTGGGAACAAACTAATTATAAAATATGCCTTAGAAATTTTTACAAAATGGCATTAAAATAGTGCTGTCTTGTCACAGTGGCTTTTTAAGATCCAAAAAACCTGCTCATTTTTTTCTGTCAAATTAACAGCCTAAAATGTAAAAAGAGAGAAAATGTAGTTAACAAATGATTACACCAGGAAAACACTTGGGGGACTTGAGTGCTTGCTGGCCTTTAGTTAATGTCTAGAATCCCCTGTAGCTGCAGAGGACCCACTGTTTTTCAGTCATCTGGAAGGGTTTTGCATTTGCCTTCTCCACTACAAAAATCACACACACAAATAACAGAGAGAAGAATTTATTATTTAGAGATATTCTAGAAATATAACAAGAATGAACAAGAAAATCTGGCATAAAAACAAAATACCCAGTGCCCATCTGGCACCTAAGCTATAGGAAATCTTGAACTTTCACAAAAAACAGTATCATTGTAACCCTTGGTATACTGGAATTCAATGTGGTTGTTTTTTTTTTTTTTTTTTTTTTTTTGGCAATTTATAAGTTCAAGGAAGCATTAAGGAAATAAGACTAACCTAGTCACTTACTTAAAAACAACATGCACTTGAAGGATTTTTTTTTTTTTTTTTTTAAATGTACATGGAGTTAGCCATTTACCTTTGGGACTTTTTCATAAAACTTAACATTAAATAGATGTATCACAGAGAGTTACAAGTAGGAATATGGTTTCAATGAAAGTGAAAGCAAAAGGTTAAATTCTTATAAAAATATCTGATCTCTAATATTAGAATAAAAAAACTGCAAGTATAAATAATGTACTGCAGTATAACAAGGGTTTCAAAATGTTAATTGCTTAGATTTTAACATGCTACTAATGCTCACTCTACAACTATACTGAGGTAGATGGTCATCTTAGGATGCCCACATAGATAGTTAAAACAAAGCACAAACCTTCTGCATATGGTACGACTATCAAAGCTCTGTCAACGAAAACAGTATTTGTCAGATGCTGTGCCACAACTGCTGAGTCCGCATCATGGAACTTAACAAAGCAGACACGAGATGAGACTGGCAAAGGTGAATCACTAAAAAATAAACAAAAAAAAAGAAAAGAAAGATATCAGTGAAAACACAAAGGGTTATTTGAAAACCAAAGCATGTACCCCCAAAAATAAAATAATCGGATAAAAAACATGCAATTGCATGTATAATTTAACCAGTTCACAAGAAAAATACATACTGTACAATAATGTAGCAAAGTGCACTGTCGATAAATATAATCCCTATTTAAATTTACAGTGTATCAGGTTAGAAACCACTTTCTTAAACTCAGCGAGATCACAAAAATATCAACACACTTTTCGTCACATCAACCTTTCCCCCCTTTATGTGGTGCTGGGAAATGAACCCAGGACTAGGCAAATGCTGTACCAATGGTCCACATGCCAACCCTAATACCAGCTATTTTTAAACCTAAGTTAACAGTTTTTTGGCTTAGAAACCTTTCACTATGCTAATCTTTCAGAGTAAAAAAGTTTAAAAATTTTCCACTTCAAAAATAAATACTATCATTGAGAAATATATCTATCGAGGTTTTTTTTCCTGCAAAATGAACTAGTTCCATATAATGACCTTTTTAACATACAGTGTATGACCGACTCCCAGGCACTTTCGACAATTAGGTCTTTTTTCTCTTGGAGTACTTTCAGAGAAAGAAAAATTTTAAACACACAAAGAGTGCTTAAAAGTTTTTAGGCACCCTTTAACCCCTGTTACTTCACCAAGTGAATGAATTTCTTTCCTCAGCAAATTGCTTCCACAGATTAAAGAAAAACAAGTGGCAAGTGCAAGCTGTGGTAGCAGAACAGTGCTGAGAGAGGGCTTTAAAACAAAAGGGTTCCAACTTCTGTCATAACACTTTTTGTGAAAGGAAAAGATTTTTTTTAAAATGCAGGGTTTCCTTGCTCTTCAATCCTACATCAAGTTATTTGAAAACCAATGCCCAAAGGCAGTAGTAATCACATATCCCTGGTAACACATTAAAAACACTGGGGTGTGTGGGGGGGAATCCAGATTCTTAATTCTACGAAGATTTCTAGTAGACAAAGTACTGAGCTCTTACTTGATGTCTAAAATAAGGTTTTCCTTTCCCAGAAGTAACTTCCTTAAACCTCAACAAAAAACAGCTTGGTGTGGGTGAGTTGGCACACACCTACAATTCCAGGGACTCAGGAGGCTGAGGCAGGAGGATCATGAGTTTGAGGTCAGCCTGGGCAACCTAATGAGACCCTGTCCCAAAATTAAACATAAAGGTCTGGGTGTGTAGCAGTAGACAGCAGCAGAGTGCTTGTCTAGCATGTGCGCACACACACAAAGCAAGCAACCTCTATGAATTCTTTAACACTATTATCTGATGAAAAAAATAGACAAATATAAGGAAAAAATTCTTAAAGAACATATAATGAACAGTTCTTTAGAACTGCTTGTGTTCACATTTTATTTCCATTTACTGGCAATCTTAAAATAATTTTTTTCCTACCCATTCACGTCATGAGAATACTGATTATTAACCTTGGCTACATCAAAACCTGTAAGCAGTGTTAGGTTTAAGATCAAACATGAAAAGCCTGAATACTGTAAAACAAATCAGAAGGAAAAACATTTCCCCCTAGATGAAATGGGTTCATTTAAAGAGGTTTAAAGTTTAAGCTATTATTTGACTCCATAGAGATTTTAACAGTTTATTTAAAAAGACATACTTTAATACAAGATAGAGGACTGATGCCTGAAATTCATGTTCAGGCTATGGAATTTTGTGCAAGTCTAGATGACACTGGGACAAATGAGAAATCTGATACGAAAAGCCCTGCATGATGTTTTTGTCTTCTATCTTAAAAGATGTAGTATTGTTTCCAGTGTTTGTTTCTATTTAAACTATGCTGGGGATCCATCCAATCCAGGGCCTCATGAGTGCCAGACAAGTTACCTTCCCATTGAGGTATATTCCCAGCCCTCCAGTTGTTCTCAAAGTGTCCTCTGAGGGATGTTACATAATTTTCTAGGATGCACACAAAATTCAAAATCCTGATATTCATCTAAAGCTCATGGAATCAGTGAATTCCTTTTATAAGAGAGTCCTGATTCTTAACAAGATCTTTAGGTACATATTCCTGGCCACTTCAGTGTGAGAACCTCTGGTTTAGGCCATCAATACCAGTCTTTAAACTCTTACCTTAACACTGTGCCAACGATTTCTGATTGGAGAATTTTGAGTTTATAAACAAAGTATTTCCAAAGCCCCAAAAAGCAGCATGTGTAACAAAGGTTACATTCACCTAAAAACTTAAAAATTCTACTGACCCATTTATATATTCTATAAAAAAATATATAGCAAAATGTTTCATTAAAACAAATATTTCTTCAAAGGTGGATTAAATTCTTTAAAAATATATATTCAGTGTTACAGAAGCTTCTGTTACTGTGTAACTCTGACGTTCTTCACTAGGATCATTACCTAATAAGCACTCTAGTTATATTCTCCACTGTGAAATCTCATTAAAACTAAAAACAAACAAAAAAAACCTAAACATTTAGTACCTACTTAAATAATACCACAACTCAAATTGCTTGGCTAAATTAACGAACCCCTGATCAAGTGGTAGAGAAAAAAATCACATATTGGGGTTCAAATACTAGTTCTGACACTCATAGCTTGGGCAGACAAAACAACCTAGGAGAACTTCAGTTCAACTACGTGAAAACAAGGTCAAATACATCTTCTGGGTTTGTAAGGAATGAGGTAGGAAAAATTTTGAAAGCACCTAATTTATAGTAGACAATGTTGAATTTTCAACGGTTCAGTAGGTAGTCAACATGACAGTTTAAGAAAATAAATGTAGAAGACAACAGATGCTTTCAAATAGCTGCAGAGCTGTTTTACCTTAGTGAGAAGATAGACAACACTTCTCTAAGTAAAATCACAGGCCACTTGTTTTTGGCTTAAGAGAAATGGAAAACAAAACAAAAAACAAAACCAGACAAATCCAATAACAAAACCACTCCAGAAACCTTCCCCAGCAATCTGTCAATGAAATGCATGGTGTAAGCCCAGAAAAATTTCCCCAAAATAGACATTTAAAACTGAAGCACTTCACTAGGTACATATGGTGCATATATGTACTTTGAAAAACCTCACAGATGTTGATGAACTCAAGAACTTTGCATTCAATAACAGGGAGAAGGTTGAACTTAACCTGTCAATTGGTGACGGGGCAATAGAAAAACCCAAAACAGTGCTAAGGAGTATAAAAACTAGACAGAGGAGGGGTGCCATATTTTTATATACAGTAGTCAAGGAAAACTCTGATTAAAAAGACATTTGAGAAACAAAGGGATGTGAGTATGTCAAGGACATCGGGGGAGAAAAGAATTCCTGGCAGGTAAGAATGCCTTCTTCAGGGAAATTAAAAACATACAAATATGGGCGGGGGTGTAGCTCAGTGACGGTGCACTTGTCTAGCATGTGTGAGGCACTGGGTTTGATCCACAGCACCACAAAAAATAAAGGTATTAAAAAAAAAAACCATACAAATATATCTGATCACACACATACACACACAAAGAAAATCAGGTGGAAATATGTTCACAACAGAGCCATTCAATCTTATTCTATGATTAAGAAAGTATTTTTGGAGTGATATGCACATCTGGACCACTGGGAGACCAAAGCATATTATTCCTGGCAAACTACTGCTAACTAGTGAATTTACAGAAATTTTCAAGAAAGCATCCTAGACTTTAACAGGTCAGATTACCTATTGAGTACTAGTAAAAGAACAAATAATAAAACTCAACATTAAATGAATAAAGTCTATCTATGGTACTGCTCAAATCTGGAAGTCAACTAAATGTTATATAACATTCACTATATTACAACTTGTGTCTTTTCAGAATAAATTTATTGCACATGGCAACATAAAGTAGGGAGCCAAAGAGCATTACTGTGTCAACATTTATCTTCTAATACAGGAAAAGGAATTTTCCAAATGGACAGCACCCCAGATCATGTGATTGAATGAACAACTCTCCAGCATCTATCATGGTTATGATGGACCTAACTATTCACCTGATTACAAAGGAAAAAGCCAGACTTGTGTCTTTCATGGCTTCCTCCACAATACTGCCCTCTGATTGGGGGGGGGGGGGGGGGGGAAAGAACCAGTAAATTCCCACAACTACTCTGCACCACAAAGAGTATACTCAGAGAACAAAAAAGCAGTTTAAAGTCAGAAACTATATAATCTTGTGGAAGTGGAAGGAATTATGTCACAAACTGAACATCTCAAATTATTTTATTACCCCAGTAATAAAATATTCACAAACATATGACTTATTTTCTGCCATTTTACTATTAAGGTTACAATGATACATTATGAAGAAGTTGAGTATCAGCAAAATATCTATTTCTATAGCTCATATTATGAGTTTGTCCATTACAAAATAAGTTTCTGTTCAAAATAACACGTGTTCCTAAACTCCACAGCACATGCAGGGTGATAAATGAATCCTTTCTCCACATGTACATTTTCCCTAAAATTCAAGAACACACCAATTTGAAAACAGTCTTTGGAAAATAAAAAGTCATGAAATATAATATTTAAATACTTCGTTATGATTCACTTTTATTATTCTATTGAGAAGTGTACAAAAATTAGTGATTTATTACACCAACCACACAAATTTCTGAACTTCCTGTTTAGAATTTAAGTGACATCATAAAACTCTCAACACATGATGGATGTACTAAATATTGACAACATTTGATTTTTCACTTTTATCTAATAAGCATTTTCCAAAGAGCCTAGAACTATTTTTCAAGTGTTTGCTCCAATACTTTTTAATACCTCATCTTTATAATTTTTTAAAGGCCAAAAAAGAAGTTAATACACTCTATATCGAAATGTTGACATTCTTTAAAATTTCTTTTCAAGAACAAATGAGAAACATCCCAAATCTGTACATTATTTTAAAAAAGGAAAACACCAGGATTCGTGTGTGTGTGTGTGTTTAAGTATTCAGGCTTACTGAATTAATCTGTCATATTGATTGCCTGGGCCAGAATCAGTTAAAAGCAATACTTAGCAATAAACGACAGCCTACAAATACCAACACTAAATTAACATAAGCCTGAATAGTTCTGTTACCTTTCTTCCAAAGATCGCAAAGAGAGGAAAAAAACCCAAAAATCCCACCTTGACTTTTAAAAAAGAAATGAATCTAACCTACACGCGAAATGACAAAAGATTGTTTTGCTTTAAGTGCCCAAACGAAAACGGTCTCATTGGCACAATTAAAAAAAGAAAAAAAAAAACCTAAATGAGCCAGTGTCTTTTAATCAGTCTTGTCTCTGATCTGCATTTTTTTTTTTTTTTTTTGTAGGCCTAAAATGCAATCTTTTCGCCCGAAAATGCAACTACCAACCACCAAGTAGCACAGCCTGGCAGGGAAAGCAGCCATAAGGCCTACGGAAATTGTGTTGGTTAGGCCCAGGCTGGGGCGGCGTTAGCGAAAACGGTGATGGTGGACGATACTCACTCCGGCGGGAAGAGGCGCAGTTCGTCGATCTTGCCTAGGAAACCGAAGAGAGTCCGCATCTGCTCAGAGCTAGCGCTCGGGGAGACATTAGTCACCTGGATTACCTCGGTGCCGCCGCCTCCGCCGCCGCCTCCGCCACCCGGCCCGCCGCTGGGGCCCGGGCCCGCAGTGCTGGGGACGACGGTAGTGTTGCTCATGGCGCTGCTCGAGTTCTCGTTCCTGCTTTAACACATCAAACACACAACAAACAGTGAGAGGGAGGGGGAAGAGGAACCGGTCGCGGGAAAGGAAAGAGGAGTATCCGATGATACAGCCGCTGCTGCTGCTGCTGCCGCCGCCGCCGTTTCTCCTCCCCGCTGCACGCCGGGGGGAGGGGAAGAGAGCGCGCGAGTTCGAGACCACGAGAAAACAAACGACCGCCCCCACCTCGCCTCCAACCACCTCCCTCGCGGACCCCAGCTCCCCACAATGCAGTGCGGCGCAAGGGTGCGTCACCGTCGGCTCCGCCCTGCGCAGGCTCAGTCAGCCTTGCCAGCCGCTGGGGAAACACGAGAGGGAAGGCAGTGCGGTGTAGGGCGTTTTCCCCTTTAGCCCCTGTTTTTCAGAAGGGAGTACAGGCACTTTTCTTTTTCCCCTCTTTCAAAAGCACTCACTTCCCTACAAAAAACTGCATTTTCAGCAACTATTGTTTTTAAACACCGCCCACGATATTTCTTTCTTTGTAGGCTATCATCTACAAATCTTGCGTTACTAATATTTCCACCCTAGCTACCAAGTTTTTTCTCCTCACCACTATCAAATTTCCTGGAATATTTACAATTTTGGTAATATTAAGCTTATGACCATCTGGATAATAATTTTAAACATCCTTGTAGGATTTGATAACTACTTTGTATTATTGGTATCTGTATCCATAGCCATTCTGGTGGAAGAGCATTCCAGATAAGAGGAAATTACAAGTTTGAAGCTTTCAAACTTGTTGACCACTGCTTTCCACTTTATATTTCAAAGACAGAATTATAAAAAAAAATCGTAGTGAAAGAAGTATGCACAAGGGTCATTTAGCTCATCTTTGGGAGTAGGTCAGGGGAAGACTTCTAGTTATATTTGACAAATGTTATCAATTTTTTATTAACCATTAATGCAATTTCTTATCAAAAGCAAAAAAAAACCTTTACTACATTGATAAGAAAATTTAAATTGATTGATATAATGCCAGAAAGATGTCTAAAAATACCAGAGAATGCTTATGCAAATCTTCACAATACTACCACTCCTCTTATGATACCAATAACAAAGAACAAGCTTTAGTTCTTTCCAGTCTGAAGTTTCTAAAAGATCAAAATTAGTTGTCTTCCCCTTAACAAATACTTTTTGAGGACAGCAAAGGCAAGTATTAACTTTAGTTTTTCCGAGATATACCCCCCCCCCTTATAAAAGTGACAGGTCTTGACATGTTGTGCAGGCTGGCACCAAACTCCTAGGCTCAAGGGTCCTTCTGCCTCAGACTTCCAAGTACTTGGGACTACAGGCATGCACCATTGGTGCCTGGTGACCAATAACGTAATACTCGACCAAAGACAGCATGTGATTAAAAAAAAAAAAAAAAAAAAAGCATTATTGAGCACCATCATGTGCTGAAAACTTTACAAATGCTTCAAACAATGATGTGCTCAGTCTTGTAAGGCAGGTAGCTTATTACTATGGTATATATAGGGTATACAGCAAAGGCTGGGTAAATTTACTGTTAACTGTAAGATTTAAGGGGAAATTTGTATGAGGTAAAAATCTCAAAGTGGGGACAATAGTTATTCAGAGCAACAGGGAAAACCCAGGAAATAAATTACTATTTATAAACCTGTAAATGTGAAAAACTCATCTATAGATCTACTTTATTTTCTCTTACTAATTTATAAATTGCACAATTATATTTCTGTTCTAATTCTATAAATTTAGGTAATTCTATAAACATTATCTGTTTTAAAATAAAAGTTATAAATCCCATGCTCCCTTTTCTTCTTCTCCATCTAAATGGAGAAGCTAAAGGATAAATCAGTACTAGGGGACTAATAGATGGGCAGACACATGGACATGGACAGATATACACATACACCAGGACATAAGAAAAAGCCTACCTAAGTTCATTTCTGAATACTTAGCAGGGATTCTGTCTGTATACTTTTAAAATGATATAACACCTTGAAATTATAAGCAAAAATCTGTATGGTCATTTGTCACAGCCTTATTTTCATGATTAACAGAGGAAAAAAGTAGAAGTCTAACCATTAAGTACTGTTTCCAACATTCATATGCACAGTATTCTCAGCTACACTTAGAGCTTGGGAAAAAAAAAAAAATCACAGTTGGTTTATCTGTACAGATTAGTTTTCTTTTTTGGATTGAGTAGGGTCAACAGAAACATTTGGCTGGGGAACACTGATTACTCAGTACAATTTTTAAGTTATGTAAGATTCTTTTGGAACTTCAATTGAGCAAAGGCCATTTGAGGGAATGTTTCACAATTAAAAAAAAAAAAAAATCCCGTAGGGGGTAGTTCTAGAATTATATGTATTTTTAAGTAAATAGTTTCAAGAATTTTAATATTAGCTTTCCTTAATCAAGGAATGAGACATTTGCATCATTTGACCTTTAACTTCTTTTTTCTAAGCTGTAAACTTAACATTTTCTTCATGAAGAAAAAAATATTTTTAAACACCTAACAAAACTGAAAAAAATGAAAGTGTACTAACTTAGTAATAAGACTGAATTACATTAACTGAATGCTTTGAAAATGGTCTTTAATCCTCATAACACTTAAAAGGTGCCAGAGTGATTACTAACACAGGCCCCAGGGTCAAACTAAAGGGTTTCCACTACCAATTAAAATAATTGGTACTTTGTACTTCAATTTCCTTTTCCAAGTTATGGGGAATAAGCAACTGACTTAATATATAAAGCAAGTAACAGAGGGGCAGGCAGGTATTTAAAAAACCAAACCAAAACAAAACAAAAAAACAAACTAGGTATCTCACTTCAAAGCCTATTATTTCCACTATGCTGTTTTGTATCCTACTACCATTTGTCATAATAATTCTAGAAAAAAATTAAACTTGTGAAATGGGAAGGAATAATAATTAGTTTTGGGTTCTCAATTATCTGACAAAAACCTCTCGTTTTGAAAAATGAATGGCTATCTTCAAGTAGTCTCCATTTTATACCATCATTCTTTTTCTAGGCTAGTACCTCAGGGTATTCTGACTTCTTGATCACATGAAAAATATGAATCAGAAGAGTTAGTTTACATAGCATACTTTCTTATTTTAAATTCATATTTTTAACAAAGCACATTAAAATCATATTGTAAACTAATGTTAAATATTGAAAATTTAAACTATATGAAGGTTAAAAAAAGCAGTCCTCTATTTTAACCACCCCTATTCCCATTCCACTCCCCATCTATGTTCTGAACTACCATAGTAAGTACTAACTCTAATTAACCAGGTGATCTCCATTACTTTTATGTGAAAAACAGAGACAATGATAAAGCTTTAAGTTTAGCTTTAAGATTAGAAATGCTATAGGGATGAAGAAGAGTGCCCAGCACATGGGTATTCTACAAATGTTATATAACCTTAGAGAAAAGTCAATTTCAAACTCTACATTTCTTCAACTTTTCAGTGGATGAATTCAACAGTAACTCTGGAACAGCCACGTTTATTAAACAGCATTACTGTCAAAATTAAATTGACATGAAAATACTTTATAAACTGTTAAGTGATAGGAAAGATGTGAATTATAATATCAGATGTACTTTCTCCTTTAAGAGGCTGCTGCAGTACAAATCTGACAATGTAAATAGGTTCCACATTTTCATAATCATTTTGACTCTAAGGCAGCATATTACCAATTGCATGCATAGGCAGATAATAGCTAAACAAAACATTTCTTTTCTTAATAAACTGCAAATGTTTCTATGGAAAATTCTTTTTAGGAAGGCTTCAATTACTTTTCTATATTTTTAGAGTAAATATCCTTACTTCTAAATGACACAAACACCTGCACATTTCCTTCAATAATATTAATCATACTGTGGCATGGATCAGAACAAACATTCAAATAACAAAAGCACAAATTAAAAACAACCAACAAAGCTAAATATTGCTAAGTATCTGAAATAATCTGAACTAAAAATTAATGATAAAGCATAAGTAGTTTTTAAAGGCCATTAGGCTTTTTCACTCAGCCATCCATTCACTTGAAACTATGAACTGTCCTTAATTTCAAGCCACAGTTAGCTCATGTTAAAGTCTAAACCACTTGAAGACATTTGTCATAGTTATTTTGAGAGAGAGAAGAGATGGTAGAGAGGTAATATTCTAGGCAATGAGTTAAAAAGAAAAGCAAAATGGTCAGCACCTTACGATGGGAATATAAACAAAACTATACTAATGGTAGATATGCTTTGTGATAAACAAAAAATAGGTACTTTTAGAATGATGAAAAGCAAGGCTGGGCTCATATATTTGCCTAGTAGGCATCAAATATGTATCAGCTTTTTCATCACTGTGACCAAAATACCCAGCAAGAAGAACTTAGAGGAGGGAAGATTTCTTTTGACTAAAAGTTCCAGAGGGTTAGTCTGTTGTTGATCAAGTTCATTTCTCTGGGCCCAACAAGAGGCAGAACATCAAGGCGGAAGGGCATGGTGAAGGAACACTGGTTCACAGGAAGGTTATAAATCTCATAATCTAATATTTCACTTGTGAATATTCTTGCATTAATATACGAGCTTTGTGGGGGACACTTCATATCCAAACCATAATAAGCAGACAATAAGGATGAAGCCTCAAAGACCATATTATATCTTAGTGAAAATACAAGGGAGCTTTGTTCATGTGGAACAATATTTGAATTGAATAAAACTGTTTGCAGGGAGTGATAGCCAAATCTTAAAGACAGTAGATTTGAGGCTAGTGATTTAGTTAAGTGGTACTAGAGTGCTTTTTTAGCAAGTGTGAGGCCTGGGTTTGATCCTAAACACCACATAAAAATAAGGTATTGTGGTCCATCTACAACTAAAAAAAAAATATTAAAAAAATACTTTATAAAGAGGGGTGGGAGGGGTGGGGGGAAGGGAAAAAATAACAGAATGAATCAAACAACATTACTCGATGTAAATTTATGATTACACAAATGGTATGCCTTTACGCCACGTACAGAGAAACAACATGTATCCCATTTGTTTACAATAAAAAAAAAAAATTAAAAAAAAAATACTTTAAGTTGTGCAACATATTAATCTTAGGAAAAAGAGGAGGGATACTGTAATAGTTATTAAACATTAGAAATAATAAGGAATAATGAACATTTTCAGGTGATTTTTAGAAAAACTAATAAATTTCAACACCATTGCACTTTTTTTAAATGACATTAAAAAGAATAGTTTATCAACATCTTTTTTTCATTTTTCTTCAGTAGAAAGAAAATAAACAAAAATAACAAAAACTAAAAGCATTTAGGATATATCTTTTTTACTAGCATCTCCACGTTTTTTTCAAAATGCTGACAGTAATAAAGTCTTTATTTTCCTAACGCTGGGGGACTAAAATTCTTTTATACTGAAAGTAGAGAGGAATATAAGACCAAATATTAGAATCAAATGTTAACCTCTTAGAGCAGGCAACCTGCTTCATGATTCAAAAGTATGAAGAAAAGCAGTGGGAAAACACAAAGAATATACAAATGTACAATCCTAAAGAAAATGCACTTTCTCCACTAAGAAAATAATTATTCCACTCACCTCCTAATAACAATAATAGAATCAATTCAGAGTCACGTTTGAAAAACTAATGAAAATACAAAATATGTACTGCCTTAATGAAATATTTACTGACCACTTTTTCCAAAACTGGTACTTAAACACCTAAAGGGAAAACAATATGAAATTACAAATTAGTATTTTAACAGAACTAAAATGTTGTCTCAATAACTTTTATATAAGATAACAAGCTCTCATAGATAAGGCAATATTTTGAAAGGTAAACATAATACTGCTTCGAACAGGCAAAATGTTGTTACTTACATGAAAAGAAACTTCCGAGAAATGTTTGCAAAGCAAATTTGCTTTACTCGATTCTAGTTTCTAAACAAATGTGCTTAGAAAACATGCACAAATTAACCTCATCTTCCCTTAGCAGACATTTTAGACTTGTTTCAGTAAGTCCACCTTATCAATTGTACCTTTCACCTTTGGGAGAAAAAAAAATCGAATACATAGCAATGTTTTAGAGTAATACAGCCACATCTGAAAATACCTTAATAAATTTTAATGTAGAGACAAGCTGCTCTATCTTGACTTGATGTCTTATTTTTCATTATAAAACAGAATAGAGTTCTTTGGGTCATATGATGTTAGGCTTAACATATTTTGGTTTCTTCATTGTTTTCAGTTACCAAAGAAGCTGAAAGAGTGAAACTTTATAGTACTTAAATAAAATGAACATAATAAATTGTAGCTAGATAATTCTGCTACTAAAGGTAGGTATGAAGTAGTCTCCAGTCTGGACACAGGAGATAATCCTTTCATATTATTTTAATAATATATATAAAGGCCATTTAAAAACAAACAATTTCACTTACAGACCTGGGTTGAAAAGGGTTAGGATTTTGTTTGTTTTTAATGCACTTTTAAATAATACAATAATATAAAGAACTAATTCCCATTAATATAACCATATAAGATTATAACTACTTTCATAAAGAAGTTTAATTCAAGTGGATTGGCTTTCAGTATCCATCAATTTGAGGTAAACATGTAATTTTCCCAAATGCAGGAGGTAATAATTTTTACTTCCTCAATCCACACTTCCAGTACACATATATGCTAGTAAAATTCTTTAGGTATATCAGTTTCATCTGTTGAGTTTACAAGTATATGGCCAGTTGGGTTTTCCAGAATTACTTTATCATTAAATAGGATACACTTCTTATACAAAATGAAACAATATTTTAACATAGTGTCATTAAACAATTATGAAATACCGAACTTCCAGTAGCAGCACAATGAATTAAAGAATTACACCTTGCTATTATTTAAGAGTTAAACTAAACAAGAATCTGTTGTAGGAAGAGGAATAGCTACTGTAAAATCTTATAGCAATTTATTCTCAAGGTAGAGTGTTACATCCTAGAAGAGAGAACAAGGTTGTTCTCAAATTTACGTTAAAGCAATTGAAGTGGGTTAGGGATGTGGCTCAATGGTAGAGCACTTGCCTAACATGCACAAGATCCTGGGTTCGATCTCCAGCACCACAAAAGCAACAACAACAACAAAATAATTGAAGTATCCCTTAAAATGATTCCATAATAAAAGCAAATTGGAAATTATGAAAAGCCACGAGGCAAGTCATAGTTGGAGAAAGGTCTAGGTTTGAATGCCTGGTCATGCCACTTATAGAAACTTCTGATCTTAGGCAAGATTCCTAACTCCGGTTAACCTCAATTTCTTCATCTGCAAAACTGATCACTGTATCAAATAAGAAGAAAAGGAACATGTGTTTAAAACCAAATCTTATATGTAGCAAGGACATAGGCTAGGTAAAACTGCATAATGCAGAATTTGTCAAAGGGATGTCATTTTACTTTTAAATTAACACTACTCATCCACAGATTTCCTGGCAGTTAGAAGGATATCTTCTAGTCTGCTTTTAAGACAAAATCACTTCAGAAAAAGAAAGTCTAGCACTCACAACAGTACTATGCAAGATGAGTTCTTAATAAATACTTGGTGAATGACTCAATGAACTGAACATTTCAGACATAAACTATAACTTTCCAGGAAACACTTACTGGACAACATTTTCAAATTTTATTCTGATCTCAAGTCACTTCCCTCAACCAAGGATTTAAACTTTTACTGTCCTCAAATTATTTCCAAAACTTTATATGGTAGAAATTGTTATTCCTAAAGTAATGCAAAAGAATGAGCTTCAAAAGCTGTCAAATAAAACTGCTTAAGTTACCCGGTATGAAATGAAACTGACTGAATTTGACACTGGGAACAAAATCCTTCCTACTAAGAAAGGAAGCTGAAGGGCTGAGATACCCCCACCCCAACCCCACTCGTCCCACACGTAGGCTCCAAAGATGATGGATACAGAAGCGAAGATTGCCCATCCAAATTTAAAACAGGCTTCCCGCCTTTTGTCCCCCTTTGCCTCCTCTTCTGGTCAATTAATTCTAAATCTGGGTATCACCTGCATTTGTCTCTATAAATTGTAACTGCTTTTGTGGGATGGAGGGGGAGAAGCAATCTTGCTTGTTTCTCCCGGGTTTGATCAAAATACCTAACGTTCATTTTTCCCTTTTCCATCTTTTGTCTATTTCTTATGCGGGGGACCAAGCCGGCCAGCCAGGATCCACTCGGGATCCTGAGCTCCCCTGCCAGCAACAGTAAGCAGCTGGGATCTGAACTTGCACTTCCGGGGCTCCAAAGTCCGGGCAGTTTGTGGTACACTAAAGCTTGTACCACACTTGTCTCCTTTACCGTCCACTTAAATTGACCTGTAGAGAGAACATTATTCTAAATTTTAAACTTTTTTCTTCTCTTTTTCTAGGTTGCCAACCCTTTCATTTCACATTACCTCCGATGTTTGGTTATTTCAGTGCAACAACTGATGCACTAGTTCCAGGAATCAAGAGTGAAGGCATTTTTATTCGATGGAGGTCTGGTGCCTCTACCCCAAGCAACAGACAGATTGGGGTCCAAAGAGGCTGCAGACCGCGCCCAAGTCTCAAATTTTAGTTAAGGCCCACATTCAGACTAGGAGAGCGAAGAAGAAAGGGTTATCCTTCCCAACCCCGTCGCCACGGCGGAAGCATACAGAAGGCTGGAATCGCAGTAGCAGAGCAAACAATAAACCCGAAAGCCCCTCGTAAGCCCGTTAAACGCACTTACAGGAGCGAAGTAATTCCAGGACGCTAGGCTGGCACCGGCAACGGAAGGGGCTGCTCTGTCCTCCAGCCCCGGGAGCTGGCGGTGACGACATCTGCGCCGCGCCGCACAGAGCGAAAGGCCCAGCGAGAAGCCACGAACTCCGCGCACAGTGTGCGCGTTTGCGGAAGGGGCGGGGCGGCCTGGCGGCGCCACATTTAAGCGTCACGGGCGGGGCTCCTGCTCCGAGATCTAGGGTTTGAACATGTCGCGCTTGCAGCGAGTACCCGGGCGGGATCCGCGAGCTGGTTTCAGAGCTGAGGGGAGAGACTGCACTACCTCTGTACCCCAGGGGCTGTTAAAGGCGGCGAGGAAGAGCGGACAGTTAAACTTATCGGGTAGGAACCTCAGTGAAGGTAAGACTCGGAGGTACTATCAGTTTGTACCATGCGATCAGAAAGCCCTTGCCATGGGCAGCCTCCTTTTCCTCAAGCCTGGCTTTGCCTGGTAGCCAGGATCCCTATGCGCTAATCCAGGCACTGTTACATTTCGACTCACATGGCTTTCTGGTCTCCTTACTTCTCTGGCTCTAGCAGTCTCTGTTGGAGGGACACTTCTGGAACTATGGCCAAAATTTAAACCGGGCACTTTCTGGGACTCCGGCATAATAAAGAATAGGCAACGTAATATGAGAGTAAACTACCTATCAGATATTGGGAAAATACTTTCTTTGATTCTCATTTTTTTCCTTTAATTTGTTCTTTAAGGAAATTTATCGACACTAAAATTCTGTATTTTATCTGCTCCTTTGTGAGCCTTGAGTGAATGTCACTGTTTCCTGCAAGACCCTCTTCTGTTTGCAGCTGGGTAGAGCCCTAATGACCAGTAATAATGAGCATGTTTTCTAAATTGAGGATCAGAATAAACACCCCACAAAGTGTATGAATATGAGGCCATTCTGGAAAACCCGATAAAGACAAACACGAATCTGGATACCACGAATGAAAGGCCAGATGCTCTTGGAGTGGCCTACGTGTGGGGATGAGAGAGCAATCAGGGAGAGGTGGAGAAATAAAGCATTCTCCCTGTAATGTTTACCTCTACTTGTATTCGGGTTTTCACACTGCAATTAAAACCTCCCATTTTCCTTTTAATGATTGTTTACTTTTTGAGCCGTGAATAAAGTAAACCAGGCAAACAAATACTTGCTGAATAAATGAAAGGGTATATGGCATAAAATCTCAGCTTATCTAGAAGGATTTTTTATAGATGGGGGCATAAGCACTTTGAAAGTACAAGATGTACACTCTAACCCAGTCACTCTTCCTCCCTTTACTCCTTTCCCCATGTATATCAGCTTTTCCCAAAGTTGAATATTTTCCTTTGTGCCTTCATAGGACTCTCTTACTTCCTTTTAGATTTTGCTCAGAGCTCACACTTCCCAGAGGCCCTTCCAAACTACCCTAAGTACCACTGGTAACACACTCTTATCTCACCTTTTTAATTTTTTAAATGGAATTACTGTAAGGACTTATATCATTTGTTTATTGCCTACCTTGCTCATCAAATAGACTGCTAATTCCACAAGGTCAGGTAGCTTCATTTTGTTCTTTGTTGTATCCCAAAATAGTGTTTGCTGTATTGCAGGTTCTTATTAAATATATCTGTGGAAGCAATAAGTAAATGAGTGAATAGTCTCCCATGCTAAGTGATGTTTTGGAATGTATTTATTGACTAGATCCATGTGGTTTAGTCTGTTGAACTTTTAGGTTGAAAATGAATTTTGATTCAGGTTCATGATGTGGATCAGGACTCTTTAAGTTATTGTATGAACAGAACCTGACACAATAACTGGCATGTTCAGTGAGTTAATATATAATATTTCATAAGTTGAAAAAGGTATAAATAGGAAAGACTCATGGTCTTTGTAGCTTATATATGAAAAAGGAATTCCTGTTACCATTATATAGAAGGTCTTTCCCTAACTGACTTTAGACTTTAGCTTCATGTCTTATCACTCAATCTTTATTACTCAAATCACTATAATTCTGAATTATTTGTATTCCTTTTGGGTGCAGTCCTCTTTATCTCCATTTCTTAGCTCATATCACATGGAGGTGCTCACTCTGTTCCTTAGTTTTTCATTTATAATGAAATAATAAGACCTACTAAGGTTTATATAAGATAACATAAATAAAACGCCTGCTTTGTAAAAATAAAATTGACCATATCTGTTATCGTGGTGATGGCCTGATATCCTGGGTCTCTCGTTTTAAACCTCACTCTTTTAGTGTTATTACCAAGAGTTACCTTCCCAAAACAGATTTTATTGTATCACAAAACATTTTAATAACATCTCATAGCTCACAAGATGCAATATGATGTTTTTAGCATAAAATGCGAAAGACTTTCAGAATCTTGCCCCCAACCATCTACTTTGTGGCTTCCCATCTGTCTTTTCAGCATCTTATTCTTTAACAAAAGCAACAACAAAGCATTGCATTTTTCCCAAACAGCTATACTTGCACGTTCTTTGAGAACCATTTTAGGTTTATAGCAAATGGAGCATGTTGTCCATTGTGTTTTCATTTACTTTGTCTCCCCCACTTACATTTTCCCCTTTTATTAACATCCTGCATTACATATGGAATACATTTTTAATAATCTATGAATCAATAATAATATTAACTGTTAGTGTTGTATCATTTTATGGGATTTGACAAATGCATATCATGTATTTACCATTATACTGCCATGCAGAATAGTTTAATTGCCACAAAATCCCCTGTGCTATACACATTTATTCCTTTCCCACCTTCCCCCAATAAATAAAAATGAAGCTTATGTTAAAAGACTTTTGAGAATAGGAATTATTTGAAGGAATCATTAATTTTTTTTCTTTACTACCTAGCCCAATATCTGGAAGAAACATAAATAGTAGATAAATAACATACTATTTAAATGCATATCATACATAACACTTTCATGTTATATTTCATAGGAAATATCTTGTGTATATATATATGTGGAAAGCAATCTGAAAGAAGACATGTTTCAAAGTATCTTTTGAATATAATTCATAATTCAAAGTAATAATATTTGGGGGCAAAAATAATGAGATTTATTTTTGGTATTGCTAGTGATTGAATTCAGGGGTGCTTAACTACTGAGCAACATCCTCAGGTCTTTTTATTTTTCATTTTGAAACACCTTGCTAAGTTGCTGAGACTGGCCTCAAAATTGCAATCATCCTGCCTCAATTTCTGGAATTGCTGGGATTACAGGCATGTGCCACCAGGCCCATCATGAGAAGACTTTGAAAAATATTTTTTAAAAGTACAGCAGTGTGCAGACTGGTAAAAGGGAAAAGTTAGTATAAGTTTACTGGAAAAAAAATCACCATCTGCATTTAATTTGGTTATGTCAAAGAACATTTCTGAAACTTCTGTCCCAAATTTAAACAACATAGACTTTAAGAACCATAACCAATGGGCTACTGGCTACTTCTATTACTTAGCAGAAAAAAGTGACAAAAAGACAAATAAAAGGCAAGCATGCACAACATGAAGAAAACTAATAACCCGATTAAAACTTGGGCCAAAGATCTGAATGGACACCTAACCAAAGAAGATATATAGATATAAGATATATAAATGGCAGATGAGCTTATAAAGAGATGCTCAACTTCATTCATCAATAGAAAACAGCATATAACATAGCACGTGTACTAAAATGACTAAGATCCAAAAACCTGATAATACCAAATGCTGGCAAGGATATGAAGTGAAAGGAACTTTTATTCATTTGCTTGTGGAAAGATAAATGGTAGTGTCACTTTCTAAGACAGTCTTATAATATCTTATAAGGCTAACCATAGTTTTAGCATATGACCCAGTGATCATGCTCCTAAATTTTTACCTAAATTGAGTTGAACACTTACATCCCTACAGAAACCTAAACATGAATGCTTATAACTGATTTATTCATAATTGCCCCAAATTGAAAAAAATGAGATATCTTTCAAAAGGTGAGTGAATAAACAAAATAGTGCATCCATACAATGGAATATTATTTGGTAATAAAAAGAAATGAGCTATCAAGTCATCAGAAGATCTGGAAAAGCATATTACTTAGGGGGCAATACATATTATAGGAAAGAAGCCAATCTATAAAGGCTAGATACTGATATGACTTGAATTATAAGAAATTCTAGAAAGGGTGAACTCAGAAACAGTAAAATAGTGGTGGTGATGGCTGTTTTTATGAGCAGCAACAGAATATATTGTGACTTTGTTTCAATATAAATGTTGCAGCTCTTTTTTCACTGAACGAGATAAAATGAGAACCAAGTTATCAAGAAAATGTGGGTTGTTGCTTTCCAGTTGCATAATCACAGCAGAACGATAGTTTAGAAATCTTTTTAGGTGCTTCATCTAACACTAAGGAAAATTAAAATGTGCCACAGTTTGGGAAAAAAGAATACTGCAAATTCTAATGAAAACTATACTTGAACTGAAAGGAAAATTGGTAGGCAGATAAATTGTTACAACAATTTTACTTTGGAAACCATATTATTTGAAAGGGAAATATTGGTGTATGGCTTTTCTTCCTTAAGAGAACAGAGGATTAGTTTTCACTTGTATAATTAACTAGGTCTAGGGATCCTAAGTTTCAAAAACCACACTGTTTTAGGGCAATGAGAATTTGTTATTCAGTATGTACAGTTAGTACAGATAATATAAGCCATTTCTTTAGGCTTTCAGTAACCACCTTATATTTATATCAACCGTGCTCTACATTACTATTTAGCTTGAGTCTGAGTTTTAGCTTCTGCTTACTTAATGGAACTCATTGTGATATTCTAAATAGCTAATAAAAAAACAACTGACCAAAATATCCAAAATATTTACAGAACAATAATTTTAGGAAAAAAACTGTGTCCAGGTGAGGAGGTTATCAAAAAAGAGCAAATTCCTATACATTTCTTAATAATGAAAACAAGAAAAAAGTGCGTATGTATTCAGAAGCTGAAGGAGAACATTTAATTTATACCAAAATACAAGGAAAAGGAGACAAGGAACTGGATAGTTAATTTAATTCCCATTTCTGTTTCTTGATCCCTTAACACAGTTGTTCTGAACTTTAGTGTCTCACCTCTTCAGTTGTTTATCTCCAGTTTTCAGTGCCAAACATTGTGCAATAAATTAGTCCAAACTTAAACTTATCTCTCTATTGTCAGTCTTGCTCACTTGAATTTTAATGTTATTTTAAGTAGATGGGAAACAGGGAGTTAGATAACAAATGAATTGCTGAGACTGTTTTGACTCACTATTTTCTTGCCTCAGCTTCCCAAGCTGCTGGGATTACAGGCATGCACCCACTGCACATGGTTAGTAATACACTTTTGAATGAGGAATGAATCACAGAAAAAATCAGGGAAGACATAAAAATTCTTAGAAACAAATGAAAATAGAGATACAACATAACAAAATAGAAAAGTATGAAGGCAGTTCTAGGAGGTGCGTTTATAGCATTGACTTACTACATAGATACCAATGTAGGACTGATTTAGCATATGCAAATCAATAAGTATAACTCACCACATACATAGAGTTAAGAACAAGAATCACGTGACTGTTTCATTAGGTGCAGAAAAAGCATTCAACATTCATGTTTAAAATGCTGAAGAAACTAGGGATAGAAGGAATTTACCTCCATTGTAAAGGCTCTGTACAACGAACCCAAGCCATCATCATACTGAATGGAGAAAAACTGAAAAGTTTTTCCTCTACAAACAGGAATGAGACAGTAATGCCCATTCCCATCATTGCTATTGAACATGGTCCTTTAAAATCCTAGCCAGAGCAACCAGGCAGGAGAATGAAATTAAAGGAAAACAAATAGGAAAGGAAGTCAAATTATCTATTAGCTCATGATATGATCCTTTATCTAGAAGACTCAAAAAATTCCACCAGACTTTAGAACTGATAAAAAAATCAAAGTAGCATTTTACAAAACAGTATACAAAAAATCAATCACAGTGATTGAATCACAGTGATTCTTTATTTCATTCTTCTTTATGGCTCTTCTATCCTTTGCTGGTAGTGGATGGAAATGGAGAACATCATGCTAAGTGAAATAAGCTGAACCCCTCAGAAGTCAAGGGTCAAGTATTTTTTCTCATATGTGGAAGCTAGACCAAAATAAAGGGGGAGGCTCTCATGAGAATAAAAGAGGGTATCAGTGGAGTAGATAAAGGAGATTGATCAGTCAGGAGGAGGGACAGGGAAAAGGAGGAACAGCAAAATGAAACTGACCTAACTATTCTTTGTATATATTGAATATACCAGAGTGAGTTGAACCTTTATGTATATGTATAATGCCCTTTCAAAAAAAACTAAAATAGAAGACTAATAGAATAGAGGAAAGAGAATGAGAGAGTGAGGGGGCTAAAGGGAAAGTACTAGAGACTGAATTGGATTAAATTATATCCCATGCTTGTATGATTATGTAAAAATGAATCCCAATATTATGTATTACTATACTACACTAATACATTTTTTATAAAAATAATGAACATTTCCCTCTTCTTGAAAAGTTCCCTTATGGCCCTTCATCAGCCCATCCCGTTTGCTCCACAGAACTGTTGATATGCTTTTTGTCAATGAAAATTAATTTTGCCACCTCTTAGCATTTCTTGTAAATGGAATCGTACAATTGGAATTTTTGTACGTTTGTTTAAGGCTTCTTTTACTTAGGATAATTGTTTTCGAACTTCTTCCATGTTTATATCAGTAGTTTCTATTGTTGAACAATAGTCCATTGTGTACATATAATTCAGTAGACCTGTATTATTTCTGTGGAGTTGTATGCCTGAGAATAGAATTGCTGGATAATAGTAATAAGTGTATATTTAATTTTATAAAAGCTCACTGAACTGTTTTTTACTAGACTTGAGAGATCCAGTTGCTCCACACCATTACTAGCACTTTGTATTGTCTTTTTAATATTAAGCATTCTTGTTTCTGTGTTTGAGTATCTTCTTGAAATTTTAATTTGTATTTTCTTAATAATTAATGATGAACATTATCATTCCACTGCTTCTTAGTCATTTGTGTATCCTTGGTTAAGTTCAGATTTTCTTTTTTTTAGCAGGGTGTTTGTCTTCTTGTTGAGTTGCAAGACTCTGTATTGAATACAAATCCAAGTACTTAGATATCTATCTATACCAATATCTATCTAATGTTTTCTCTCAGTCTATGGCTTGCCTAATATTCTTAATGGTATCTTTAGGAAAAATAAACTTTTAATTTTGATAAAATCTAATTTATATTTTTTCCTCTTATTATTTGTGTTTTCCCATACTATGAATTTTTTCATACTATGTGACTTGATTATAGCCTTTTAGTCAAATACATAGGTGTCTCCATTTTTTTCTTTTATAAAATGAATTTATTTTTAACTAGTACACAAAAACTTAGAAACTATACATACTAGCCAGATGTGGTGGTGCACATCTATAATTCCAGTGACTTGGGAGGCTGAGGCACGAGAATCTCAAGTTTGAGCCAGCCTCAGCAATTTAGTGAGGCCCTCTGAAACATAGTGAGATTATCTCAAAATAGGAAAAAAGGGCTGTGGATGTGGCTCACTGGTTAATCATCCCTGGGTTCAATCCTTGGTTTAAAAAAAAAAAAAAGAGAGAAAGAAATTGTATATACTAATGGGCAGTATGATAATGTCAGTAAGTCCATGTATTATCTGTGATCTGTGTTTCTCATTCATATAGAATCATCTATACCTATGTATCAAAATAATAGTATTGACAAATTTTATGATGCTTTTGTTCTCAATGCAGTTGGAAATAGTAAAGATTTGTTGTTTTATTTTGCTTTTAAAATAATCATTCATCCACAAACAGAAACACAAGTGAATTTATATACTATATTGTTCACATTTGCTGAAGAAGAGTATAGAAGCAGAGAATACTTAATCTGAGAGAAGGGGTAAGAGAGGGATCTTATAATTTATTCTAGTGTGAATGTAGATACCTCATTTTTGAGTGAGTGTTAAGTCTTATGTATCTCTGGGATTTTGCCTTGCTCCTGTAACACCATCGTATCAGATTAATCCTCTGAATTATACTTCATTGTTTTAAACTTGAAACTGTAATTGCACCTTTCTTGTTAATCTCTAATAATTTTTATCATCAGTTAAAGCAGGGTATAATCAGAGAATGCCTTGAATAATATTAGCTCAAAGTTCTCCATCATTATGTATATAGTCCTACTTTTGTTAAGGAATGAAGAACTCTCTTTAAAATTGGTTATATCACTATAACGTTAGTTATAGTCTTATTTGCTGTGTTATAGGAATTTTCATTTGTTGCAATAGAATAACAATTTTGTGTGGTGGGGTAAGAAACATAATTTTATATCTAGCAAAACAAAGGTGTTGGCAGAGTCAGGTATTCCTCCCAACTACTATTGGAAAAGGTACAACAGTCCTGCTAAGGTTAAAATCACATCTAATACTAGCTATGGAACCCTGAGTAAATTGTACATTCTCTCTCAGCCCCATTTTTCTCATCTATAAAATGGGAATGGTAATATCACCTACCTCAGAGTTGTGACCAGGTGTTTTGTTTGTTTTGTGGTTCTGGGTTCAAACCCAGGGCCTCATATGTGATGATACATAATGCTTTGCCAGTAAACTACACCCCTAACCCTGTGTCAAGGTTTAAATGCATTGATTTACTAGAAGATTGCTGTATTTGTGTTAGCTATTATTATTATTATTACTACTTGTACTACTACTACTAGCCCTTTCTGAGACTTGGCATACACCTTTGTTACAAAAGTTATGATATTACAAATTATAAGTGATTGATAATTTGTAAATATAAATGCTGATTTCCTTTCCAAGTCTTCTCTGTAATTATGTTAGCACAATAGTAGAGTACATTATTTATTTTGTACATTTACCAAAAAGTGTTATACAGAGTATACCTAGTATATAAGTGAATAAAATGTAAAGTGAGATCTAATGTATAAAGTATATATTAATCTGTTTTTTAATGAAATCAACTTTTGCTGTAGCTATAACTTATTGCTATTTGACTTATTGGAAAATTTTTATTTCTGAAATTTTTAGTACATAAACTGAATAGTTATTATCAAAGTATATCACTTAATATCCATTTCTTCTTTAATTTTTTAAAATTTTTTTCCCTTGTGGTGTTGGAAATAGTGCCTCAGTGTGTTTGGAGAATAAATGTGGATATCCCTGAAGAAGCTAATCAGAATCTTTCCTTCAGTTCTACTGAACGATGGTGGGAGCAGACAGATTTGACTAAACTAATCATATCAAACAATAAACTTCAATCACTGACAGATGATCTTCGACTCTTACCTGCATTGACTGTTCTTGATGTAAGTTGAATATAATTATGTATTGTTGGTTGAAGAGACTCCAAAGCTAAATTTAGGCTTTGGTAAGCAGAAAGCTCTTCATGTTAAGTTGATACAGATAAAGGAAAAATAACAAATTATTTTGTCATGCATTGTATAATGGTTAAGAGTGTAAAACTTCAGATTCTAATTCTGACTCTTACAGCTGGTGACTTTTGGAAAGTTACCTCTTTGTGCCTTAGTTTCCACATTTATCCATGAGAAAAGATACTACTATCTATTTTTAATTCTTAGAATTCTCTTTGTTTAATGCATACAATCAGTATTTAACTAATTGTTGCTTCCACTCATCTGTTTTCTTATTATTTTATCATCACTGTTACTCTAGATATTAAAGCAGGTATAGCACTTAAGTTTTTTTTGTAATTTGCCTTCAGCCTTACTCACTTAAACTATTGAACTTAAATTTTTGTGATTTTTATTAAGGTATTCTGTTTTTAGATTCTAGTCACTGTGTCATGGTAAAGTCAAGCATGAGTAGTTATTTCAGAATATATAAACTTCTGGTTTACATAGCAACATTAGAAGTCCTCTAATTCATGTGTGAAAAAAATTGAATGTTAATAGAGAAATTCCTAGAGAAGGTTTTTTTTTAATGTGTTTGTGAAGTGATTGAATTGGCCTACTCTCAGATTCTTTCTCCCTTGAAACAGCGTGTTTCTGTGAGAACATGAGGGAAGTTCTTCTCTCCCTTGTCATGTAATTTTTGTATATGTTGTTGTAAATAATTCCTTCAGAGGGCTGTTGGGTTTCTAACTCCTTCACCTCTACATGACATTGAAACTTCACTCTCTGATGTGAAGCTTTTGTTTTATTTTGGTAAAATTTAAAATTAATAACTTACTACTTCATGATTTCTGAATAGTAGTTGTGTCAATTTTAAACCCCTTTTCCTCTTCTACACTCAGAATAAATCACAAATAGTTCTATATATGTTATTGAATTAGAAGAACGGGATTATTAGTGAATAATTTTGTACAATGCGAGGCTCATGTATTGTAAGACTAAGAATATTGATTTTGCCTTTTAATAATTTTAGATACATGATAATCAGCTGACAGCACTTCCTTCTGCTATAAAAGACCTTGAAAATCTTCAGAAGCTTAATGTCAGGTAAAATTAAGCTTATTTATTTCTAAAATTGCAATTATAATGGTATAGGTTAGTATTCTTTAAAATTATTTTCTAACATTAGAAAATACCATAGGGCTGGGGCATAGCTCTGTGATAGAACATGTGCCTAGCATCCATGATGCCCTATGTTCAGTCCCTAGCACCAAAAAAAAAAAAAAAATCTTTGTGTTATCTGAGAAAGTAGTTGATGGCATGCATGAGACCCTGGCTTCAAATCCCCAAGTACAAAAAAAGAAAAAGAAAAGAAAAGAAAGTAGTTGAATAAGAATTTTAACTTTTAATTCTTTATTAGTTGTCCTTTTTAAAGAGATGGGTTCTGTTACATTCCTCAGGCAGTCCCTGAACAGCTGTGCTCAAGCAATTCTCCTGCCTTAGCTTCCCATATAGCTGGGACAGGCTTTTTATATTTGGCTTTAGAATTGCCTATATGTTTTTTGTTTGTTTGTTTGTTTTTAGTTTTACAGACTGCATTTTGATTCGTTGTTTTCTGGTTTTATGAATTTAAGGTCAGTTGATTTTCTTAAAAAATGTTTTTGATTGCTTACCTAGCATGTGCAAGGCCCTGGATTCAATCCCCATTACAAAAAAAAAAAAAAAAAAAGAAAGAAAGTGTTGGTTTTATGTTTGTGAGATAATATAGAAAGGTTCTTATTTTAGAAAGCCTCTTTCATGACATATCAAGTTTTAAATTACCTTGATATTCTAAAATATCAAGGTGGTAAACAATAAGGAAGAACTGTTAATTCTTTCATTAATGCTGAAGAATTTCATGGTTGTTTTGTGTGTGTGTGGTGCTTGAGGTCAAATTCACACGTGCCTCACACGTGCTTAAAAGGTTTTCTACCACTGTGCTAAGCCCCTAGTCCCTCAGGGTTTTTTAATATTAGCAGTTATTAAATTTTTCCAAGGATCCCTTGTGTTCTATGCATGTTTCTGGTACTATCATTGGTAGGTACATAGGAGGCTAGGTGATTGAGACTCTAAATGTTTGCTCCCAATAAACACCCAGATTTATAGGAAAAAATATCTTTGTTCTACCTATGTTGTATAGACACAGATTTAGAGAAAGAAGTTAGGGGAGATTTCATTTAAAAAAGAAACAAAAGGTTCTGAAAAGCATAGTTTGAAAAACTGGTTATAAAACAGATGTGGTTACAAATCTGTTTAACACAGTATAGTCAGTTCTGTTTTCTAGTGGTAAGTTAACTGGTTTGAGGGAAACAGTCCCTAAAATAACAGTCCTCGTTTGGTGAAAAACTTAAAATTACCATAAATCAGCAAAAGTATCTATCTGAAAAGGTACTAATTGTTTAGATCTGCATCAAAGGTTCTTCCTCTTATAAGTCAAAGTTATAGATAGGGCCTATGAGGACAAGAATGAAGAGTATTGAGAGGAAAAGGGGGAATAAGCATGGAGGGAGTGTGGTTTAGCTTTAGATTCCAAAACTTAAGTGTATGAATCTCAGGATGAAGGAATTATATAGCTAGAATTACATAGTTCCCATCTCATTCTCTATCAATATACCCAGACTTCAGCTACATAATCTAGAATAATAACTGACTTTTAACAGTCTTATTGGTTCTTATTTTAGAAAACCTCTTTTGGCTTTTTTGTTGTAGCTAGTTTTATTTAATGTAGTTTAGGGTTATTAGCACCTCATATTTCCAGTTGCCCCTGTTAATGCTGAAGTAACTATGTCATGATAACAGAGTATAATTCATAAGTGAATAATGAATGTGATAAATTTGGGAATCTCTTCATTTATCTCTTAATTATTAGGGAGCATATAATCCTCAGTGATGTGGGATCTTCTAAGTCAATAAACTGAGTATCTCTAGAGAATTTTGCAACTATAAAGTTTAAACCAAATTGACGTGTCAGTCCTTCAACAGAAATAGGTATTTTTGTCTTGAATGCTAAGTTTACAACCTTACCTCCATATAAATATGACTCTATTGTAGGGTGTATGTAAACTTACACAAGTCAGTTACAGTATAAAAAATTAAGAGTACAATAAGTCCTTTCATGATACATGTAAAATTAAGTTGACTATAAGCAAGAACTTAGAAGTTCACTAATTACATTTAGTTAGAAACTTTATTTTTTCAAAATTCTAATTTGGTTACTTTAGATTACTGTTATTTAATGAGTATATATATTTGGAATGTGAATTTTTGTAAGTACTTAAATTAATAACCATATCTTATTTTCATAACAGGTTCATGTAGTTGGTTGGCAAAAATATCTTTGATAATATCTATTGTGTTGTTTACTAAATTATTCAGCATTTATTTTTATCAATCAATAGCCATAACAAACTGAAAATGCTCCCTGAAGAAATTGCATTATCTAAAAAAACCTGAAGGGCCTGTACCTCCAGCATAATGAGTTAACTTGCATACCAGAGGATTTGAACAACTTTCCAATTTAGAAGATTTAGTAGTTGTGATTTTCTAATTTTGTATTATTGTGGCTGCTGGGATTTTTCATCAGGCTGAGAAATGGATATATGATTGAAATTGTGGACATGGACAGCGATTTGTGAATAGATTATCAGAAATTGTGCATTTCAATTAATTGCTAAATCAATAATTATAAACTTGTTTTTTTCCTATGTTATAATCAACTTCAAGTTATAATTCAGTAATAGACTTTGGACAAAAGCAAAGAAGATGAATATTGTTCCGAGACTTTTATAGCTTAGAAGAAAGTTGTCTTTAGCATATACCAATTCTCTTCTATCCCGCCACTGTTTTTTGTTTTTTGTTACCTGTGGCCCAGCCCTATGAATATTCAGATAATCCCTTCAAAGACTTACCTTACTTCTGTTTCAAAATGGCCATATTCCTAATAAAACTTTTATTCCATGTTTTACTTATCTTTAATAGAAATAATGATAAAGCAATACAAATAATATTTTAATCATTAATAATAAAAATAATAAGAACTTTACTTTGTGCTTACATATAGCAGGAGGTAAACAGTTTCTTTCTCTTAATATATTAAGAAACTGTGTCTTATAGAAAAGAGGAAAATTGTCAAAAGTCATGCACCTGATAAGTAACAAAATGAGGATTTGGACACCAAGTTAGTTTGACTCCAAAGTGGATTTCTTTTTCTCTACTTTACCACCAAAGGAATAAGACTCTAAAATATTCCATCTTAAAGACTTTAGTCACATTAAATGAGAGATTCTGATATGTATTCTAAACAGTTATTTCATATTGCATTTTGGTATTTTTCCCTTTTACATGTTTTTGACAGCTCATTTATGTCATGTTAACCTTAAATTTAATTTCTCACTAAGGGAAAATTACTCCTTTTACCTCTATTTATTTCTGTAAGTACAAACCTCCTTGATACTCTCCTTAATTGCTCTAGTGTTTGAAATAAAATATATACATGTCCAAGCTATTCTTTCAGTGTTTTTTTGTTGTTCAGTCTGGTTCAGATTGGAAATTAGGTTAGGAAAGAAAAAGGCATATTAGATACAATGATTGGCAGAGCAGGGAACCATCAGATTTTATTACAAATTTTCAAATTGTGTAAATATTACAAGTAGTTGATATTTAAAAAACATACAGTCAGAGTTAAAAGCTGACAAGAAACCTTATAATAAATGAAGCTTCCTAGTTTCACTTTATGGATTCTCAGAGTCATTTGCATAATTAAAGGTTGTTTCCTTGATAATTATGTTCTTAAGGAATTTAGTATCAAATAAATCATAAAACGGAAAACTATATTAAAAACATTAAAATGATAAATACCTGTGATCATTTATTACTAATATTAACGTTATGTAGAAATGCTTAGCCAGTAGCACTAAATAAAGTGTTGAAGTAGTAATATAGATTAATGTATATATCACATACTTAGGCTTTAAATCTTACTAACTATAATAATTCAGTATTTAACTTATTAGTAATGCTTTTTTAATTTAGAAGGAATGGAATAACTTGGCATAAATATGAATTAGTTTTATATGTGGCATAGCGTTATGTTTTATATTTTGCTACAGTAATTAAATATTTAATTTATTAGCAGTCCCTTTTAGAATTTAGAAGGGATTTTATTAGAATGATTGGGGGTACTTTAAAATGCTTTGAGAATTTCTTAATTAATTTCTTGTCAGCAACTATTTTAAGTTTTTCATATTGGAATAGTTTTAGATTTATAAAATAGTTGTAAATATATGCCCTTCATCCAGCTTCTCCTAATGTTAACATTTGTATAGTTATGAAACATTTGTAAAAACTCAGAGAAATTCATATTTGGCACAGAACTAACTAAAGTATAGATTTTATTCATTATTTTCCCATTTTCTCTTTACTTCTTCTTTTGTTGTTGTTCTAAGTTCAATTCGGATACCATACTATTTAATTTCTGAAACTTTCGATAATATATAATATTTATTTATTAGCAAGCAATTTCTTGATTCTTAGTTTGTAGAATTAGAGTTATAGATTGTATTGTTATGTATTGTAGATTATTATAGTGTTATGAGAATAGTATATTTTTAAAAAATGAGCTGATTCAGCTTTTACCTTTTTCTATCTTCTCATATATCAGAGTTACAGAATCAGTAATATTAGACTAATTGAAAATCTTCATAGTTATTTTAAGTCACTTTTTTCTTATTCAGTTTTACCAATGGCCCTACCTAACATTTTGCTGATAGTAAATGGAACACTTTATAATTCAAGTGTTAAAAGAATTACCTGATTCTTAATATTGTCTTTTGAAGGATGTTTCAAAAAAAAAAAAAAAAGAAAGAAAGAAAGTTATCTCCTGTTTAAAGAAAAAACAAACTTCAAAATTTAAGGAAACATTGAGGTAGAGAGATAAATTAAGCTAGCTTGAATGTGTCAAAAGTAAAGAGAAGACTTCTAATCTTAGCCAATGTCAACTTGCTGAAGTCAACAGAACCAAGTGAATATATTTTCCTCAAAACTTGAAAGGACCAGCTGGGTGCAATGGTGCACACCTGTAATCCTAGTGACTCAGGAGGCTGAGGCAGGAGGATCAGGAGTTAAAAGCCAGCCTTAGCAAAAGCAGGTGCTAAGCAGCTCAGTGAGACCCTGTCTTTAAATACAATACAACATAGGGCTGGGAATGTGATTAACTACAATACAACATAGGACTGGGAATATGACTCAGAGGTCAGGCACCCCTGAGTTCAGTCCCCAGTACCACCCCCCAAAAATTTGAAATAACCACTTTTTTCATTTTTTCACTTTGTATTTCTTTCTTTCAGGAATTTTTCTATCTTGCAAAGATGTCTTTCATTTCTTATTATGGGTTACTAATAACGTGCCCAGTTCATCATGGGTATTCAGTCAAATAGATTTATGCATTGTAAACATAATGTATGATATACTATGACTTAACTAATAACCTTTATGTAAATATTTTTTAAGTAAGAATTCATTCTAGGGGGAAGTGCTGGGGAAGGATATTCAAATTATGTTGTTACATTGTGCACATGTACAAAATGTAACAACAAATTGCACCATATGTACAATTATATATGCACCAATAAAAAAATTCATTCTCATTTCCATCTGCAATATTGATGAATACATAGTGGGTCTGTAGATGTTGAAAAAAACATTGAAATGAAATGATAATCTGTGAAATTGTGTGAAGGTCACAAAATCAATTACCTCTAAAGTAGTCTTTATGTTGTATTCCCCCCAAATTCTGAAACTCCCTTTAGGGATATTTATTTACTTTCCTGTTTTTTATTTATTCATTCATTCTTTCTTTTTAAAGGATCTTTCAAGCAATTGTCTTTCAATTGTTCCTGCTAGTTTTTCTTCTCTGTTGAGTCTGATTCGACTCAATCTTTCCAGTAACCAACTGAAGAGTTTGCCAGCGGAAATAAGCAGAATGAAAAGTAAATATTCTGTATTTTTAAAAACTACATAAATTTGAAGTTGATGTAACTTGCCTTTAGAAAAATAATTTGTAACATAATTATAGAGAAAGTAATAATTTTATGATAATAAATGCAAACAATACTTGGTTATATTTTCTCTAGACCATTATTGTCTGACATATTTCTAAAGCGTTAACATCAAAATATATTTAGGCCTATTATAAAGTAATTGAGAAATTGATAAAGATTTTCAGCTATGCTATCGCTTTATTTGTTCATTCCACATTTTTTAAAAGGTTTTTTCCCCCATCACAGTGAATATACCTGTGATACATAGTTATATTATAATTGTAGTCTCCCTGTTGTCCATAAATAATAATGTTAAGAAGAGAGTTTTGTTTTGCATAAGGGCACAGATTAATTCTTTAAAAGAAAATGTCAAAATTTAGTATTTCTATTAAAGTTTACCATTGACCAATTATATTTAAATAATGGAGAACTTACATAAAAATTAAAGACATTTTAGTACCCTTTTAAATAAGTATTCTTCATCATCTTGGCTTAGAGTCCAAAATCATTTTTTTAATTTAAAGGTAAAAAACAAAAACATTATTTTTTTGGTTGATAGCTACATTGTATATTAGTTATAAATTGTTTACCATATCAAGTATTCTTTTGCTAGTTATATGTAAGTCCTCTTCCTTTTTAAACCTCTCTTTTGTAAAGGGAGTTGTAGAAATGCTTTCCTGCAATTGACTGTGGATAATTTTGCAATAAATTTGTAAAACTACTGTTTTACTTGAAATTAATCTTTATTTGTTATGTATGATACAAGTATGTAAGTTAATTCTATCAAGAACCAAATGACTTTTTCAGGGATCCTTTACCTGGGGTACTAACTAGATAAGATTCTGCTTATCTTTGCCATTTTTCAATAGATATAATAATGAACTAAACATAAAATACAATATCTGGAATGAGGATATAAGAAGCAATGGATTTCTTTTTCAAAAATTGAGTGTAATATTTTCAGAGAAAGGAACATGTAGAGAAATTGACAGAAAAATAATTTTGAGTTTATAGCAACTTTCTGATAGTCTGCATAATTAATGATGAAATGCTTTGTGGTCCTCAGCTATGACAGCGAAACTTAATCTATCACAAATAGGATATTTAGTTATTTTTTGACTGTAGACAACTGGATTCTAAGAACCATGTCTTACATATGTTTGGTGTCATATAACTTTACAGTACTTTTGTTTAAGTTATTTTGACAGCATCATTTACAACAGTTCTGTAAGTTAGATCAGGTAATTTTTTGTTTTACATTTAAAAGATTCATAAACCTTGACGCAGAAATTAGGTTGTAAGTTTTAGAACCAGATCTGAAATCTTTTTGCTCCATCTTCACTGCTCTTTCCAATAATACACCTGGCTTATATTCTTTCAAACAGTGCCCCTAGATGCAAACATTTGTAAAAATTATTATCTTTAAAACAAAGTTTCATCTTAAAAATTTATTATATTTGAGTGGATCAGACAGCATCATTCTTTTCTCACTATTCTAGTAAAATAATATATAAATTTTATTAGTAGTTGAAAATAGTACTGTTGTATTTTCTTTGAAACCAGTTATTATCTTAATATCCTCAAAGATAACGAATCTAAGGCAGCATAACAATCTAACCTTGAATTATTTAAAAATTGATAGGCTCTAAAGTATAGGAAAATAAGTTGTAAATGCATATTGCCTGTTCATTCAGTTGGAAAGCTAGAATAGATGTTGGCCCTGATAAGTGGAAGAATCTGTAATATGGAGTCGGGAGAAAACTGCCTGTTGAATCATAAGAAAAGAAAACCTTCACTTATTTTTTCAGTTTTGTTTTTCTGTTTGCTTTTAAGAAAGGAGGATCCAGGAGCTTAAAGAAAGATCCTGCGAGTAATGATATTCTTTGAGCTGTAGTATATATTCTTATCAGGAATGATAGCAGAGGTGTTAGGAGAAGCATGTAATTTAAAAACAGAAAAGAAGATGGGGGTGGGAAGGAGGAGCAGTATGGGTGGATACATAAAAATCCAAGGCTTTTTAGCAGAAAATCTACTTACTAAAATATTAGTAAGCCACTACCGGTCAGAGTTACTTGATGTTCTTTCATTCAGCCAATATGCATGCATGTTACGTGCCTTTAATTATAGCCTTTTCTTTTTAAGGTAACATAATATATGAAATAATAATTGTATATAAGTTATATATTTTAGAGCAATGAAAAGTACTAGAGAACTTTGTTTTTTAACTGTGTTACAAAGATGATGTGGATTATTATTAAATATTAATTTTAACATCATTATTTCTTTTTAATTTTAATTAAATGTAAAGAGAAACTTAATTTACATTTATTTAGTTCAAGAATATTTGAGTGTTCTTGATTATTGCCCCAGTGTACATTGGCATATGTTCATAAGTACTTGCAAAAATTTATTACCTATTCTTTGAAATTCTATATAATCATACACCAAATTATTTTTCTATATTAAAGTATATTTTATTTTCACTGAATATATATTGCAGAATTAAAGCATTTGGATTGTAATTCAAATCTCTTGGAAACTATACCTCCTGAATTGGCTGGCATGGAATCACTAGAATTGCTTTATTTGCGGAGGAATAAATTGCGTTTTCTACCAGAATTTCCTTCATGTAGACTATTGAAGGTACTATTTAGTTTATTACTAAGTAACTATATATTTTCCAAAAGTTATTTATGAAAATGAATGTTCTTAAAAGGACCTAATCTTCTGAAGGTCATGCATATTAATTACAAGTACTGGGGTTTGTGTGTGCATGTTGATATTTTTTAGAATTTTAATGTGACTACTCACATTAATGATAGTTATTAACAGACTTTTTAAAAGAAATAAATTTTAAAAATAGGTATTTGGTCCTTTTATCTGATAAGTAGTTTATAATTGGAGAAGTACTATATAATGAGGATGACTGGATATGTTGGTACTATCCTGTGGGAGACCTGAAATACTGGTAAGGAATATGTACCTAACTCTATAAGTTGCCTTCTCTCACATTTACATGGTCTGTTTAAAATTACATTACTTTGATTTTAAAAATATAGCATTTAGGGCTGGGGAGATAGCTCAGTTGGTAGAGTGCTTGCCTTGCATGCACAAGGCCCTGGGTTCGATCCCTAGCACCGCCAAAAAAAAAAAAAGAATATAGCATTTATATAAAACTATAGAACACTAAAAAAAGAAATTGAAGAAGAACTTAGAAGATGGAAAGACCTCCCATGCTTCCGGATAGGCAGAATTAATATTGTCAAAATGGCCATACTATCAAAAGCATTATATAGATTTAATGCAATTTCTATTAAAATTTTCTAATTCTTCATAGAATTAGAAAAGGCAGTCATGAAATTCATTTGGAAAAATAAGAGACCCATAATAGCTAAAGCAATCCTGAGCAAGAAAAGTGAAGCAGGAGGCATCATACTACCAGACCTTAAACTAGACTACAGAGCTATAGTAATAAAAAGCAACATGGTATTGGCACCAAAACAGACATGTAGACCATTGATACAGAATAGAAGACCCAGAAGCAAATCCACATAAATACAATTATCTCATACTACATAAAGGTTCCAAAACCATTCACTGGAGGAAAGATAGCCTATTCAACCAGTGGGAAAATTGGAAAGCCACATGTAACATGAAATTAAACCTGTCACCCTGCACAAAACTCATCTCAAAGTGGATCAAAGACTTACACATTTGAACAGAGACCCTGCACCTAACAGAAGAAAAAGTAGGCCCAAATCTTGACCACGTCAGCCTAAGATCTGACTTTCTTAACAAGATCCCCTGAATTGTATGAAGTAAAATAAAAAATCAATAAATGGGATGGATTCAAACTAAAAGCCTTCTCAGCAAAAAAAAAAAAAAAAAAAAAAAACAAAAAGAATCAATAATATGAAGAGAGAGCCTACAGATTGGGAGAAAATCTTTACAACATGCACCTCAGATAAAGCATTAATCTCCAGGATATATAAAGAACTCAAAAAACTTATCACCAGAAAAGGAAATAACCCAGTCTATAAATGGGCTGAGGAACTAAACAGCTATTTCACAGTATAAGAAATGCAACTGATCAACAAATATTTGAAAAAATGTTTAACATCTCTAGCAATTAGAGAAATGCAAATCAAAACTACATTGAGATTTCATTTCACTCCAGTCAGAATGGCGACTATCAAGAACACAAGCAACAATAAATGAACAAGAATGTGGGGGAAAAGGTACACTCAAACATTGCTAGTGGGAATGCAAATTGGTGCAGCCATTAAGAAAAGTGGTATGGAGATTCCTCAGAAAATTTGAAATGGAACCACCATTTGACCCAGCTATTGCACTCCTTGGTTTATACCCAGAGGACTTAAAATCATTATATTACAGTGTTGCAACCACATCAGTGTTTATAGCAGCTCAACTCACAATAACTGAATGATGGAACCAACCTAGATGCCCTTCAACAGGTGAATGGATAAAGAAAATGTGGTACACACACGCATGCACATACATACTATGGAGTATTACTTAACTTTAAAGAAGAATGAAATTAATGGTATTTGCTGGTAAATGGATGAAGTTGAAGAATATCATACTAAGTGAAATAAGCCAATCCCAAAAAACCAAAGGCTGAATGTTTTCTCTGACATGTAGGTGCTAATTCACAATAAAGTGGGAGGGGGGTTTGGGAAGAAGAAAGTAACTGTAGATTACATAGAGGGGAATAAAGGGAGGCGAGGGGCTGTGGGAGATAGGAAGGATATTGGAATGAAAAAGACATTACTTTATGTACATATATGATTGCCTGATTGATGTGATTTTATAACATGTATAATCAGAAAAATGAAAAATTATACTTTATGATGTATCAAAGTACATAAATGCATTCTACTGTCACGTATAAATAATTAGAACATTTAAAAAATTTTAAAAAAAGAATATAGCATTATAGCCAGGCACAGTGGTGCATGGCTGTAATCCCAGTGGCTCAGGAAGCTGAGGCTGGAGGATCATGAGTTCAAAGCCAGCCTCAGCAAAAGTGAGGCAATAAGCAACTCGGTGAGACCCTGTCTCTAAATAAAATATAAAATAGGGCTAGGAAAAATAACAGAATGAGACAAACATCATTACCCTATGTACATGTATGAATACACAAATGGTATGACAACTCTACTTCATGTACAACCAGAGAAACAAGTTCTACCCCATTTGTTTACAATGCATCAAAATAAATAAATTATTTTTAAAAAAAAATAGGACTGGGAATGTGTCTCAGTGGTCGAGTGCCCCTGAGTTCAGTCCCTGGTATGGAAGGAAGGAAGGGAGGTAGGAAAGGAGGGAGGAAATAGCATTATAATTATGTTTGAAATTTTACATGCTTTACTTTTCTGTAGTGTTAAAAGAGTTTCTTTTAAATAGGAAGGTAACAATGATTTTTAAAAAGTAATGGAAAAGTTTTCATTGAATAAAATTAGCTAATTTTTCAACTGATAATTATAAATTCTGTTAATGGGAAATCAATATATGTGATTATCAGTAATGGTAATGTTAAATGAACTGACTAAAATATAAATTCTTTTGGCTGGTTATGATTTGTTTTGAAACTAATTTTTCATCAGTGTGGTTTTTAGACTTACACTTTTATTAATATTATAAATGTAGCTAATAAATCATTTCTCTACTTTGGTTTTATAAACAATGTTTCTGCAAGATTCATCTTTAATTATTTTTATATTTATATTGCCAGAACATTTTTGAAGATTTTCTTCTTTGGCATTTTTCTTTAGCTGTAAAATAGCTTAAATGTAATTTAAAATATACCTCAGTAATAAGAAGGTTGTATTTTTTTCTAATGTGTTTCAATGATTTGAAATTAACTTTATTTTCATTATCTAAAATAAAATTGAATAAGAAACACGTATGACTGATCTTTGTTTTTTTAGGAATTGCATGTAGGTGAAAACCAGATTGAAATGTTAGGAGCAGAACATCTTAAGCATCTGAATTCCATCCTTGTGCTGGACCTGAGGGATAACAAGTTAAAATCTGTTCCAGATGAAATTACACTACTACAGTCTTTGGAAAGACTTGATTTAAGTAACAATGATATTAGTAGGTAAGTTTATAGATCAAATTAATAATCATTGTGTGTGTTGTTATAATTTATTAGTTAAAATTTTTGTAAAAAAAATAAGAGATCCTTTTGTAAATCTTGAATTCATTAAATGTTTATTGAGCAGATGTTATCTATAAAGAAAGATTAACTAGATTTTGTCTTTGGCAGTTAGCTTGATATGTTTATAGAAGCAGAAGTGAGTTACTGTAATTCACTAACTAGAACTAAAGTCTAAGGAGACTGGATTTTTTTTTTCCACATTTTTTATTGGTACATTATAGTTGTACTTAATAGGTAGTATTCGTTATGTATTCATGCAAGCATACAGTATAACGACATTATTTGACCGATACAACTCCCAGGAGGTTGGATTTTTATGTGTCTTTTTACTGCACTAACTTCAACTCCTAGATCAGTGCCTTTTGCCCATAAAAGGTGCTTCATAAATGCTTGTTGGATTTGTTAAATGAACGTAAAGCCTTTAGAGAAATATAAAACAATTTAGGGGGTTAAAAAATTTACACTTCACTGGTAGAATCAGGGCACACATAGAAGTAAGATGTTCTTCGGGATTGGAATTAGGGTAAAGTAAGTTAATTGACTAGAACACAAAATTTAAGAACATTCACTTTCAGGATTATGTCTTATCCTAGTTCTACCCTGTGATCTTTATAGAGTGACTAGAAAGTTTCAGGTTCATGTGTACCGTAGTAAAAATGATCCACTTGGCGGAGTAAATAGCACAAACAAAACTAGGAATTCTAAATAAGGTGCATGTAGGGAGCTTGTGAAAATTTAGAGTTTGAAAACTAAGTTGACCCATGAGGAAGAGAGCCTTGAAGAATCAATTTTCATTTGATAAGTGCTACAAAAGACTATGAACAGGGCTAATTTAATTATCATATTAAAACAATAACAATAATACTTTGAATAGGAGTGGTTTTATAGGTGGGAAATCTAAATAAAGCTGTTAGTTTAGTAGTAGTTATCACTAAGGAACACTGACTATATTCAATTTCTTGTATTGACAGTTGTATAGAATTCTCTCTTAATGAAGAACTAAATTGTGATAGCAATGGGAATGGAAAGATAAGGACATCTGATAAATTAGAATAAGTTGTATTTAACAGCTGACTGGTTATGTTGGACATGGAGAGGAGTAGAGTAGTGAATGAAGAATCATAAAATGTTATAGAACCATCATATTTAGAAATGTAATTATTTTTTATATACAGAGATTCAGATGGTGTATCAACTAGATGTCTAAGGTTTTAAGTCTGAATGCCAGAAATATGGGGTACTATTCCCAGAGGAAGAAAATATTAGGCAAGGCAGATTTTCTTTTATGTGTATATTTTAATAAATATTTTTTAAAGTCACATTTGTTTCTACAGTGTACGTATGGCATATTTGGGCTATAGATTTGAATACTTGGATAATGATTACCTTTTCACACATGTGTGATAGAATTATTCAGTGACCTGGGTATTTGTGAAAGTGCTTTGTCTTACAAGTAATGAATAAAATAATCTTACAAATATTGACATGTAAAATTTTCTCCATGGCAGTTTTATTTAACCTACTGCATAAGAGCAGTAGGAAGCAAATGTTTAAAACAAAAACTAAATAATTGGTACAATATTTTTCTTTTCTTTCTTTTTTTTTTTTTAATACCTGGAATTGAACCCAGAGGTACGTAACTACCGAGCCACATCCCCAGCCTTTTTAAATGTTTAGAGACAGGATCTTACTGAATTGCTTATGGCCTCGCTAAATTGCTGAGACTGGCTTTGAACTTGCAATCCTCCTGCCTCAGCCTCCTGAGCCTCTGGGTGCCCAGTGGTACAAATATTTCTAATGTCAAAATATGTTCCAATTTTTTTTGATATCAGAAAACATATTCATATATATTTTCCTCTTTTTCCAGAGCTCTGGTGATAAAGGGCCTACCACATAATCATTTTAATACTTTTCTAAGTGATTTTTTCTTCCCTTAAAGCCTGCAGTTCTGAAATATCAGTGATAATTCTGGTCATTTTCTACCCCTTTAAATTTTCTTCTGACTACTGGTTCCCAACATTGTTACTAGAATAGTTTATATAAATATATAAATAGTTTATATAAGTAGTTTATATAATAGCTCATATAAATAAAGAATTCATGTACTTGAGCAGCTTTGATAGTTTTCCCTTGCCATAGGTAGCACCATCCCCGAATATGGCTACGTATTAGAATCATTTAAAAAGCATTAGTTAAGGGGATAAAATAATACAGATTTTGAGGTACCAATGGATTCAAATCTCTTACAATAAAACCCTACTATTTTGTTTTATTTTGTTTAAAAACATTCCTGGAAAGATTTTGGTGCTTCTGGTCTTCAAACCAGTAATGGGGAACTACTGTCTTGAAAGATAAAGTCCAGAATTTCTAGTAACACATTCAAGGATGTCTCAAACTCAAACTACTTTCATTTGCTTCTCTTTCACTATTATAGGTACCCTGCTTTCTGACTACATCAGTGTATAAATACACCAACCCTTCATTTTGTTCCTTTATCCTAAAATGTCCTTTTCCTGCCTTAATGCCTAAGGGAATTCCACTCATTTTAAGCCCAAATCCAGGCGTTGCTACTCTCTTCCTTCTCCCCCTTTCTCCTTGTTTCTATTCTTTACTTGTTTAGAGTTTGTCTTATTCTATATATTTTTATATCATGTTCTTTTTTGATGTGTAATTTACATACAATAAAAGGTTATAAATTGATGACTTTTGGCAAATGTATACAGTTGTCAGTCATGTAAAAAACTTCTGTTTCCCCAAGAATTTTCTTACACATTTTACAACCAATTCCCTTACCATATTGCTAAGTAGTAATTAAAATGCACTATTTTTGCCTTTTTTAGAATATCATGTATATGGCTTCATGCAGTATACAGTTATTGTGTTTGGCTTCTTTCAGGTAGCACAAAGTTTTTGTGATTCATTCATGTGGTTGTGTTTATCAACATAGGTCATTCGTCTTTGCTGATTGTTATATTAGATATATCACAATTTTGTCATCTCCACTAGTTTGTTGATGGATATTTGGGTGTTCTTCAATTTTTTTGCTATTGGGAACATTCATGTGTAAGATTTTGTGTGTACAGTATTTTTTTTTTTTTATTTTGGGGGCTTAGTAAACATGTAGGAAGTAAAATTGCTTACTTGTATGTAGATGTATGTTTAATTTTAAAAGACACTATTTTCCAAAATGTCTGTATTATGTTGTATTCTCACCAGTATTGTAAGATATGTATTATTTGTTATATTTTGGCCATTTTTATGTGTTTTTTTTCTTTGTTCAGTTGAAAACTTCAGAGCAAGAACTTTGTCACTCTGCTAATTCTTAGTATTTTGTAGAAACAATAAATTTTATTGAGAGTGTTTATGTGGGTCATCTTTAATATAAATAAATGGGTTATCTTTTTGTGAGCCAAAGATAAAAATGACTTTCCTTATTGAATGAAAACCTAATTGGGTAAGTATTTTTTTCTTTTTGTCACTTTTTCATTTAGAAAAAAATTTATTTGCTTACTCAAAGTACAAAATTAAAACATTATTAATGAGACTGGTTGAATTTCTGATTTATTAAAAATTTTTTTTAACATTTCCTTTTTAGCACTAGATATAATTTAGCAAATGTTTTATAGCCAACATTCTTTTTTAGCAATTTTATTATGACAACTTTGAAGATATATCTGTTTTTTCTTTTACATGTTTAACATTTATCTCAAGAGAAAAAATTTTAGGCCTACATTAGGCCTTCTTATAGACTATTATATAATATGTTGTTTGTCATGTTGTTATGTTTATAGTCAGTTATTTGGTTGGTCTAGACTCACACTTAACCTTTTCCCTGAATTGATTTAATCTTTTGTAGTCTGCCCTGTTCATTGGGAAACCTACATTTGAAATTCCTGGCACTAGAAGGAAATCCTTTGAGAACCATTCGGAGAGAAATAATAAATGTAACTATTTAGAATTCAGTTCTTTATCTGTAAATCAAATTGTAGATATATATGTCAATCTGTAGAACGGCAAGGTATATCTTAGTGAATGTATGTCTTTGTCTCTGCACTTTCAGAAGGGAACTCAAGAAGTTCTAAAGTATCTACGAAGTAAGATCAAAGGTACTTTTCTATTTTCTCCTGTACTTTAAAGGATTATATGAAAGGTGGTGAAGTATTAATGGTACATAAATTTCATTGTACTTGATAGGAATATTTAGAAGGAATAGTTCCTGGCAGCTGTGACTCTGTTCTGTATCCACATAGCCATAATAATGCTGAAATTATAAAAAGAGAAAAGAGAAAGAACATGTCCCTTTAAAAATAAGCCTCAGAGCAAGGAGGCTATATTCAAAAGGTAAAGTGGACCACTGTTACAAACCCAGGGCCTGTGTATGCTAGGCAAGTGCTCTACTGCTGAGCCACATCCCCACACATCCCTAGCCTGGAAATAAGTCATCTTAGTTGGTTTGAGCTACGAGAATAAAGTATCTTATACTGGGTAATTTATAAATAATAAAAAATTATTAATCACTGTTTTGAAGGCAGTGAAGAAGATAAAGATGCTAGTAAATTCAGTGTCTTTTGAGGATTGGTTCTTCATAGATGATACATTCTATGTGCCCTCATGAAGTATCTTGTTAATGTTGGCTTTTCGTAGATACCCTTTATCACATTGAAGAAGTTCCCTTCTATTTCTCATCTTTTGGGTGTTTTCTTCATGAAAAAAGGTTTTGTCAAATGTTTTATTGTTATCTATTGAGATGATCATGTGAGTTTTTTGGAATTCTGTCAATATTCTATGTTACACTAATTGATTTTTAGATGGCAAATGAATTTTTCATTCCTAGAATAAATCCCACTTGGTTATGGCACATAATTCTTTTTATATGTTGCTGGATTTATTTTGCTAAAATTTTGTTAAGAATTTTTATGTCCACGTGCATGAAGAGTTTTTAATCTTGAGAAATTTTTGTCTGGTTTAGGTATCAGTGTATTATTGTCCTTATAAAATGAGTTGGGACATATTCCCTCCTCTTTTGTTATTAGAAAAGTTTGTGAAGTGTTCATATTAATTCTTTGAATATTTGTTTGAATACTTGGTAAAATTTGGCAGTGAAACCACTTAAGCCTGAAATTTTCTTGTGCCTAGTTTTTTGAGTACTAATTCAATCTCTGCTTGTTATAGATTATTTCTTATTGAGATAATTCCAGTTTTTCTAGAAGTTTATCCATTTTATCTAGGTTACCTGATGCTTACATTTATTCATAATTTATCCTTTTTATTTTTGTAAGGCAACTGTTTGTCAGTTTTGTTAAACTTTTTGAAGAACCTGATTTCTCCTATTATTTTTTTGTTGTTTCATTAATTTCTACTCTATTTGTATCCTTCTCCTTGCTTTAAGTTTAGTTTGCTCTTTTTTTTCGAGTTTCTTCAAGTAGGAGTTTAGATTATTGATTTGAAATTTTTCTTTATTCTCGTTATAGGCATTTAATGCTATAAATTTTCCTGTAAGCATGGTTTTAGTTCTTAAGTTTTAATGTATTGTGTTATTTCCATTTATGTCAGTTTTTCTGATTTCTCTTGATGTCTTTCTTCATCATTTGTTTATTGATAGTTTTTGTTTAATTTTTGTTATGTGTTCCTGGCACATAATTTTTTTTAAGTCTACTTTGTCTACTTATACAGATATTCTTGGATTTATGATGGGTTTACATCCTGATAAAGCCATTGTATATTAAAACTAGTGTAAGTTGAAAATGAGTTTCATACATCTACCAAACATCATAGTTTAGCAATATAGTAAGCACAGCCACTCCTGTTTTCCTGTAGTTACCTTATTCCCTGGTTCTTTCTCATGACCTAATTCAGCCACAGTCTAGGTCATAACTTTAGTAGGTGCATGCATCTCTTCTTTCCTCATTTTTTACATATCTTCTGTTTTTTGTTTGTTTCCACAGTACTGGGGAGTAAATCCAGGTATTCTTTACCATTGAGCTACATCCCCAGCCTGGTCTTGAACTTTAATCCTTCTGCCTCAGTCTCCCAAGTGATTGGGACAGGCATGTTCCTGCACACCTGGATACTCTGTTGTTTTTGAGGGTTGGATACTCTGTTGTTTTTGAGAACCTTCATGCTGTATTGCAAATGAAGTCAGTACCCTGGGGAAGAGATTAGGATCTATCTATGTTTTGGCCCTTTCTCTCCCAGGCATGATCTCTGCACCAATACTGTGGAACTGGGAAGGGGAATGATTACAAGCATCTCTGTGAGTGATACCCTCTCGAGGAGCTGAACACTCAGTGGCAGTAGCCAGATGTCATCTTGGTTTACCTCTCTCTGCTTTGAACTACCGTCTCCCATGCCAGAGGAAGGATAGTCAGGACCCCATTATTCTCAATGTACCAAACCTAATATCTATGAGTAGGAGTTAAGTGGAAGAATGGAGCCCCCACTTCTGAGCCCTTATCACCATGAATTTAACCTTAGTTGCAGGCAGCTGGGGGCAGGATAAGAAATGTTAATGCTGTTTCCAGAAAGAAAGCCCTCTGGCTGAAAGCTAGGGGTAAATAGTCTTTTGTTCTTAGCTCCTGCCATCTGGCCCATCATTTCTGCCTCTTTAGACTGAGAATGGGGAGAAAGAAAACATTCTTGGTTCAAATATCACACAAATTCATCTCACTGAATCTTCATAGACTTTCTTGAACAGAGGTTTCTTCATTTGATGTTTACTTTTAGGATCATTTTCAGAGGCTTTTTATGGTTATTTTTGTTGCTGTTTTATATTTTCACCAGTTTTTCTAGGGAGCAGGTTAGCAAAGCTCCGTATATTGTCCTGGCATGAGTTGATCCCTGGAAAATGTATTTTCTATCTGCATTCTGTACGGGAGAGCAAAAATTGGAGGAAACTAGCTGTCTTCCACAGTAAGCAATAGTTTAAAACCTCGTGGTCAAGAGTCAGTATGTGTTAGTCTGCTTTACCTCTCTGTGACAAATACCTGAGAAAAAATGACTTACAGAAGGAAAGATTTATTTTGGCTTATGTTTTCAGAGTTTTCTATCCACGTATTATGATTTGGATATGAGGTGTCCCCCAAAAGCTCTACAATATTCAGAGGTGAAATAATTGGATTCTGAGAGCTATAATCTAATCAGTCCATTCCTAGATAGAATGGGCTGACCAGATGGTAACTGAGCTAGTGGGATGTGGCTGGGGGAGGTGGGTCACTGGGAGAATACCCTAGAAGGGTTCATCTTCCCTATGATCCCTTGCATTATTCTCTTTCTGCCCCCTGACCTCCTCTCCCGTTCCCTTTGTCCTCACGTCAGGCCCAGCAATGGAGCCTGCCTACTGTGAAATGAATCCCCTGAAACCATGAGTGAAAGTAAACTTTTCCTCCTCTAAGTTGTTCTTACCAGGTATTTTGGAAAACTAACACACCATGATTGACTGACTCCAAGCCAGAAACATCATGGCAGAAGAATGTGGCAGAGGAAAACCTCTGAGTTCATGGTGGCCAAGAAGGTGAAGGGAGTGGGACAGGGACAAGATAGAGTCCCCAAGGACATGTCCCCAGTGACCTGTATCCTCTTATCATATCCCACCTGCCTACAGTTTCTACCTCCCCTCAGGAGTCCATTCAAATTATTAACTTATCAAATGGATTAATCCACTGATGAAGTTAGAGTCCTCAAGATCCATTCACTACCCTGATGCCCTATCTCTGATATTACTGCATTGGGTACTGAAGCTTCATCATGTGTACTTTTGGGGGATATTCCAGATCCAAAACCGTAACACAGTAGAATCTTTTACAGTACTTTATCTTTGTGTTCACTTCAGTTTTTCATAGCCTTTTCATCTTTCAGTCCTTGTTTCTTTCTTTTACTTTCTTCTCTAAATTTTTTTTTTAACTTGGGATAAGAAAATTTTCCTTTTCAAAAGTCAATAAAGGAAAGTAAAACCAAACTAAATTCAAATGCATGGGAAGTATAACCTTATTTCCTTAAGACATTCAGAAACAAAAGTAAATCTAGTATAGCTGTTTTAAAAAATGGGGGGGGGGGGAATGTACAAATATTCAGTGCTTGAGATTTATTTACTTTATAACCTTTCAGGTTTTTGCTCTTTTTATCGTCTCTGATTGGTTATTTTATTGACATTTACCACCTTTCTTTCCCTAGTTGTCCAGTCATATTTTAATAAATCCATTTGTAGTTTCTAGGACTCCATTCTCATCTCTTTGATTTTTCTTTGTGTTGTATAGGAATGCATAATTAAAACATGGCATTATTACTTTGGACTTCAAGATAGTTAAATTGAATTTTTGAAAGCAAATGTTCACTAGGATTTTTTGATTATAATAATCATATGAACAAATGTTTATAATCTAAAGAGAATGTCAAATAGTGCAGATTGAAATGTTTATTTTAAATTAGACCTTAACTTTGTATATACACAAGTAAAGTGCTAAGATTGGTTTCTTATCAAAACATACCTTTATTTTGAAAAAGCAATAAGCATTTTCTCAGTAAAAAGGTGCTTAGTAAAGAAAGGCTATGGTTTGGATGTGAAATATTTCCTAATGGCCATGTGTTAAAGACTTGATCACCAGCCTGTGGTGCCAACAGGTGGTGGTGAAACCTTCAAGAGGCAGACACTGATTGGAGGAAGTTATGCCTTTTGGGGAACGCATTAGAAAGGGATATTAGGACCTCATCCTGCTCCTTTCTCTCTTTACTTCCTGGCCTCCATGAGATGACTAGGCTTCATCTGCCACAGACTCCTGCAGCGATGTTCTGTGCCACCACAGACCCAAACAGGGACAAGCAACCATGGACTGAAACCTGTAAAACCATGAGCCAAAATTAACCTTTCCTCTTACAAGTTATTTAATTGTCTCAGGTATTTAATTGCAATGACAGAAAATTTATACATTTCTAGAGACACATAGAATAACCTGTGGAAATTATTAAAAAAAAAAAAAAAGTGCCCAGGCTAGATTTTAGCTCAATTGAATCAGAATTTTCAGGTAGTAAGTTCCAGCCCTTTTAAATAAGAGAGTGAAATTGGATTTAATTGCATCTGAATTTCCTGGAGTTCTTTGAGAAAAAGACTGAACTTCTTTTGTACTTTCCCCTCTTTTAGCTTAGCTTTTTTCTCTCTGCTTCTTAATTATTCTCAGTTTTAGAGGTTAGAAATATAATCGGTGAAGATTGAAGATGCTGGGGCAGCTGGCACAAACATCCACAAAAGACATAACTTTGAGTTCAAACAAAGGTTTATTGACAGAGAAAGTCTGCCAGGCTGCCCTTCTGCAAGGTGCAGCAGCCTGATGAAAAAACTTCTTAACTATATAGTCATGTACAGTAAAGTAGTTAAAAAGTAACCCATCTGGGTCCTGTGATTGTTCTTGCATCTTTGTTGTGGTTTCCAGTATGTTAGGGACTCTTTGGGGGACGGGCCTCAATGGAAAGTGTCATGCCTGGGTGTGTAGGTGCTGATTTTCAAATAAAGTTTACTTTGGCCCGAGGACCTAACTGAAGACAGTATTGTAATTTCATTCTCAAGGTTGTTGTTGAAGGAGGGTAAAACTTTTGGACTGAAATGATGGAACTTGATAGTAAAAACTCTTACTTTGAGGGTTACAGAATATCCAGAAACATGAAGTTATGTTACTTTAAAGTAATCTTAGAATTTCGAGTTACTAAAAGGTACTTGTCTGTGAAGCCTTCAAGTGTAGTGATATTCCACAGTTCCTCAGACATCATTGTGTGAAAGAGAAATTTTGTTCTCTGAAAGTTTATTTGGTTGTGTTGGTAATTTAATTTATATTCTTCCCCCAGTGTCTAGCTGAAGCCCGTAATTCATGTAGAATTTATATACCCAATTTCTGCAATGAACTATTATTATTCTCTCTGGGAAGAGTTATTTCAAGTTCCTGTTGCCCTACAAATACAACTCTAAAATTGTAATTATACTCTTAAAAATTAATCTTTTTCTAAATCCAGAGGACTTAAGCCATTCTTCAACAGATGACATCTTTATTATTATGTTTAGATTTTAGTAGCCGATATTCTGTTAATTGAACCACACATCTCTATTTATAAAATGAATATAATACCTTCTTGATTGGTTTGGTCTTAAGGATCAGAATTTCCTGAGGTGGCATGTGTAAAATGACCTACAATGTCTGTGACTGATCTAGATAGTATTAAACTTTTTTAACTTTCAGGTGGCTTTTTTTTTTTCTTTTTTGTAAAACAGAATTTCAGATAAATCTTACCTCTCTTTCCTTGTTAGTTATTCTCCAGGTAAAAATCAATAGCCTAGGTAAATATCAATGGGGCCATAAAATTTCTTTTCATGTTTATAAAATATCTTCTGGGCTAGGTTGGAGCTCAGTGGTATAGCACTTGCCGTGCACAATGTGAGCACTGGGTTTGATTCTAGCACCCACATAAAAAATAAATATATAAAGAGATTGTATCCATCTATAACTACAACATTAAATATATATATTATATATATTAATAGTTTTTTTTTTTTTTTCCCCCTTAGGGACCAAGTTTGAGGTTTGTAAAAATTTAAGTCTGATATTCAAATCTTACTGTAGTTGGTTGTTATAAGCTCATAGGATATACTTTTAAAACAAGAACCTTATGAAGCTTCTTAAGCTAGAGTGTTAAGTGAGTGTCGTTTCTAAAGGTCTTCTTCCAGTTTAAGGTGAGAGATGTGTTCTGTTGGTGACTGTTTGTACTGTCTGTCCATTGTGAAGGTTTTCCAAGTTGCTAAGGGTCCCAGGTACTGCTGTGGTTTGAATAAGGGTGTTCCCTTTGACATTAATTCTGAACTTAATCCCTAATACGACAGCATTTAAAGTCGTGGACCTTATGAGACAATTAAGCCATGAGGGTCCTGCGCTTATGGGATTGACACCCTTATAAAGGAGTTCAAAGTTGGAGAGAGCATTCTCTTATCCCTTCCACCATGTGAAGACAACAGACAAAGCCCTCACCAGACACTAAATGCCAGCACCTTGATCTTAGACTTCTCAGCTTTCAGAACTGTCAGAAATAAATTTCTGTTGTTTATAAATTACTCAGTATATGATATTTTATTATAGTAGCATAAGTGGACTAAGACAGATGCATACTTCAGTTATGTCATCATAATACCTAAGCTTAATTACCTTGATTACAAAAACTCCCTTTGCTCAAGCGCCATCATCTGATTCTGTGTTCTGAGTTTTAATTTCTTGCTGTTACCTGAATCATCTTTCTATACTACCAATGGTAGACAGAATGTTAACCTCTCAATCTTGTCTATATCCCAATCCCTGAAACCTGTGAATGTCTTACCATACGTGGAAGAGCAGTAAAGGTTCCTAAACAGTTAACTTTAAAATAAGAATATTTTCATGAATGAAAGGTGTTGACCCAGTATAATCATAAGGATTTTAAAAAATTGATGTGGAATGCAGAGGACCAGTTCAGCTAGAGGATATAAGAAAAATACACTATTCTTGGTTTTGAAGATAGAGGAAGAAGGCTGTGAACGAAGGAATGTGTGTGGCTTCTAGAAGTTGGAAAGGAATGGAAACAGATTCTTCCCGAGGAAAAGTAATGGCAGTAGCAAAATCGAGGTGCTGGCAACTCAGTGAGACTATGTCTCTAATAAAATACATAATAGGGCCGGAGATGTGTCTCGGTGGTTGAGTGCCCCTGAGTTCAATCCCCCAATACCCCACCCTCTAAAATAAAAAAGAGAAGTAATGCAGACCTACCAAAACTTGATTTTAGCCCATTGAAATCCATTAGTTTCTGAACTAGAAACTGCAAGATCAAAGTGTGTGTTTTAAACCACTACGTTGGCTGGGACTATTAATCAGTGATAAACCCTTGCCTAGAATGTCCCAAGTCCCTGGTTCAATTCCCAGTACTACAAAAACAAAACCAAGTAAGTTTGTAACAACTTACTAATGCAACCATAGAAAATTTCCCATAAATTTGATATAGATCATAATTTGGCATCATTTTTCAGTTTCTTTGCAATTCTGTACTAATGAAGTGTGGGCAGTTACCATCCAGCTATCAGGCATAGGGTGGACTATGTACAGCAGATCTGGACATGGTCTATCATGCAGTGTCTTACTTTTATATTCCTAACCCCTAATACGGTGACAGCCAAAGCGGAAAGCATAGTAAAGTTTGTGGCGTAAATGAATACATCTGTTCTAATTAGAGTTAAAATCAGGATTGCTGTTAAGTATGCATTACTGATTTATGTTCATCTTTTGTGTGGTAAAAGTGAAGGGCTTGACTAGAGAAATAGGAATTGAAATGAAGATGTTAAAAAGCAAATTCTTTTAAAGAACCTGTAGTTCTTGACTCCCTTCTGATGTGATTACTTTCCTGGAGGGTTTACCTGGCCCTTCTAGATTGTATAAGCCTTCCCATCACTCTATAACACACTGTTCCCACAAAAATAATCCTTCAGCATACTTCTGTTATTGTACTTCCTATACCATTTTGTGATTTTTCTATATATTTTGTCCACTATACAGTTCATCTGTCTTCATGTTTTCCATAGTACTATCTAGCAGTTAGAATGTGCTGGATAATGCTGTAGAATGAAGTAATAATTAAGCAAGTGAAATAAGCCCTTTGCTTCTATTTCCCAGAGGTGGTGAGGTATGTCAGGTTTCTGATCATTTTCAACATTACTGGCATGGCTGAAGAATGTCTATTTGCTTCTGAGGGATGAATTGAAGCTCTGAAGATGTCCTGATTGGGTGGTACTCATTCAGCTAACTCACCCACCGTGCCTTCCTAACTTACCAAATAAGTACATTTGAGAATTTCTTTCTCCTCTTTTCTGTATGTGTGATTTATTTCTTATTTGCTGTGTTACTATCAGTCACTGCACAATTAAGTTGTTTTTTTTTCTCCCTGGAAACTTGTAGGATCTTCTGTTCATTGACATTGTTCTGATCATATATTCAATGTGATTGTGTTTTTATTCATTCTGACTGGCTTTTAGTGAGCCTTTTTAAATTGAAATTTTTAAAATTATTATTTAGGGGTTTTTTTAAAAATAGACATAAATATACATGTAAAAAATTAACCAATATGTGAGCATTAATGAGAAATAAATTTATCTTTTCATCAATCCCCTTTCCATATCAATAGCCACTCTCTTTAGTTCTTTTGATGGTGACTATTAAAGTAGCTCTTTGGAAGTCAAGAATATCTTATCTTGGGGGCTGGGGGAGATAGCTCAGTCGGTAGAGTGCTTGCCTTGTAAGCACAAGGCCCTGGGCTTCGATCCCAGCACCCCCTCCCCCCCCCAAAAAAAAAAAGAACATCTTATCTTAATATATAGTCATGGTAGAATACATACGTAGTTTTAAAATGCTGAGTTCTGCCACTGCTTTAATATTGCTTCTCTTGATTATGTAATTTGGCAAAGTATTATATATTCTTTCAAGTAATACAATTAAACTACTGGGAAATTTCTGAAACTGAAAGTATTCACTTGATATTTATATTTACCTTCATGTCTTTTATTTGTTGATATTCTGCCCATTTGTTCTGTGCTACTTTTATGCATAAAGTATTCATATTGTATTTGCATGAAAAATTATTTTTTTCAAAGTGGATGTTTGTTTATTATTACTACTATTATTTTGATTCCAGGGATTGAACCAGGGGTTGCTCTACAACTGAGCCACATCCCCAGTCCTTTTTATTTTTTATTTTGAGACAAGCTTTCACTAAGTTGTTTAGGTGCTGAGGCTATGTTGCTGAAGCTAGCTTTGAACTTAAAATCCTTTCTTGCCTCAACCTCCTGAGTCCTACTTGGGATTACAGGTGTGCACTACCTGGCTGTTTTTTTAAATTCACAAAAAGGGTACATGTATTTTAATTGTTATTGATTAATGAATAACTGGTAAACTCAAGGCAAGAGAAACATACTTAGTAATAGTCCAATAAATACTTACTGAATACCTACTGGGCTAAAGCAGGATCAGTGAGATCACTAATTCTTAGTTTCCTTTGGAGTGTCTTATGTTTATGTTAATGACTTCTGGGACTATTTCATCTTTTTCACATTGTTGAAATGAATAGTTTTATTACTTCTCTTCAATTGTTCAAGTCTTATTTTGCCAAAAGAATCCAATCAAAAAAACAAAACACACAAAGTCATTTCTTTTAAATGTTTATTTCTTTTGTTTTGTTTTGTTTTTTAAATACCATATGATGGCAGTGGTAAATAGTCTCTGAAATTTAGTAAAGGGTTGATGGGGCTGGGCTTGTGCTCAGTGGTAGAGTGCTTGCCTAGCACGAGTGAGGCACTGGGTTTGATCCTCAGCACCATATACAAATAAATAAAAAACAAAGGTATTGTGTCCATCTACAAAACAAAACAAAAATTTTTAAAGTGGTTGATGATGTGCAAATATGTGATCATACACATATGTTAGGAAAATATATATTGCAAATAAAATCATATTTGCTAAGAAACAGAAAATATCTAAGAGCGTGACTGTAATTTGTGGATTTTAAGAGAAAAACAATGATTAGCTTTATTGTATTCTAAACTAAAGCTAGCTATATTATTTGGTAGATATTTGAGGAAAATACTATTTTGTTAACAAATTTCATCTATGGACCATATTATTTTGATTAAGAGGAAGAGTCTGGGGCTGGGGATATAGCTCAGTTGGTAGAGTGCTTAAAAAAAGAAAAAAAAGAGGAAGATTCTTAGACACTATAGTTATTACATGAAGATTCTTTCTTCCTGCTAAATATCCTTAGAGTAGGATTTATCAGTGGGTTTAAAGCTGTATTGTATAATTTTATCTATTTTAACTAATATGTTCTTGATAGAGATTTGAGTTAATTTTGAAAATGACTTTCTAATATAAATATTGGTTTTATATGCCTTTTCTTTGCCAGATGATGGTCCTAGCCAAAGTGGCTCTGTTGCTGAGACTGCCATGACACTACCCAAGTGGAGTCCAGAGTCAATACATGCCATTGTCGCATTAAAAATATTAGACTACAGGTATGTAATTCATTTCTTCCCCTCTTTGCTCGTTTTTTTTTAAATTGGTGCATTATAGCTGTATGTAATGGTGGCCTTCCTTGTTACATATTCATACATGCACCCAGTATAATAGTGTAATTTGGCCAGTGTCATTCCCAAACACTTCCCCCCCTGCCTCCCCACCTCTTCCTGTCTTACTCCTTCCCTTACTGATCTCCCTTTGATTTTCATGAAGTTCCCACCCTCCCTTTCCATTGTGTAAATAAACCACATTTTCTTTATCCATTCATCCTTTGATGATACCTAGGCTGGTTCCATAGTTTGGCTATTGTGAATTGTGCTGCTATACACATGTGTATCCAGGTGTCACTATAGTATGGATGACTTTAATTCTTCTAAATATAAAGGAGTGGTACAGTTGGGTCTATGGTGCTTCCATGCCTAGTCTTTTAAGGAAATTCCATACTGATTTCCATAGTGTTTGTACTAATTTACCATATCATCAACAGTGGGAAAATGTTCCTTTTTTCCTTCACATCCTCTCTAGTATTTATTATTTGCATTCGTGATGATTACCTTCGGACTGATATCTTCAGTGTAGTTTTGATTTGCATTTCCCTAATTGCTAAAGATGTTGAACATTTTTTCCTCTACCTGTTGGCCATTTTTGTCTAATTATTTGCCCATTTATTAATTGGGTTATTTGGTTTTTGGTGTTTTTTTGAGTTCTTTATATATTCTATGTATTAATCCTTTGTCAAAAGAGTAACTAGCAACGATTTTCCTCCCATTCTCTCAAGTTTCCTCTTCACATTCCTAATATTTCTTGTGCTATTGGGAAGCTTTTTAGTTTGATGGCCATCCCATTTATTAACTTTGGCATTAGTTCCTGAGCTGTAGGGGTCCTATTGAATAAATTGTTGGCTATGCCTATGTAGTGTAAGTGTTGACCTATATCATCTTCTAGGAGTAGCATAGTTTTCTCTGTTTCATTTCTAGGTTTTGATTCATTTTTGAGTTGAATTTGTGCAGGGTGAGAAATAAGGTATAGTTTCATTCTTTTACATGTGAATAACCAGTTTTCCCAGCATCATTTGTTAAAAAGGCTGTCTTTTCCTCCAGCGTATGTTTTTGGGAGCCTTTATCAAGGGACGCAGATGACTGCAGACATGTGGGTTTGTCTCGTGTGTATTCTATTCTGTACTATTGGTCTCTGTGTCTGTTTTATGCCAGTTCCATGCAGTGTTTTATTATTATAACTCTGTAATATAATTTGTGATGCCTCCAGTATTGCTTTTTTGGCTTAAAAATTGCTTTGGCTGGTGTTTTATTCTTCCAAATGAATCTTAGGATTTTTCTAGTTCTGTGAAGAATGTCATTGATATTTTGATGGGACTTGCATTGAAGCTGTTTATAGATTTTGGTAGTATTGCCATTTTAATAACATTAATTTTGCCTATTGAATGAACATGGGAGATCTTTCCATCTTCTGAGATCTTCTTCAATTTCTTTCTTCACAGTGTTTTATAGTTTCCATTGCAGAGGTCTTTCACCTCTTGGTTAGATTTATTTCTAATATTTTCTTATTTGTTATTTGAGGTTATTTTGGATAAAGTGTTTCCTCCCTGCTTTCTTTCTTGGCAGATTCATTGTTGGTAATAGGAAAGCAGTTCATTTTGGTATGTTTATTTTGTAATCTGCTACTTTGTCAAATTTATTAGCTCTAGCAGTCATTTGGGTGGAGTTTTTGGAGTAATTTTTTTAAAACATTACAAAACACATAGGAAACTTCTAAGAAAGAATCCTTTAGAAAAGGGACAGTTGGTAAGAAAATTAAAGTACCCCTAGAATAATAGCAGTTACAAAAAGAATGATGAAATAAATGCACATTAAAAGTATAATGAACTTAAATGCCCATTCTTTATGTGATTTGTGTTATGCTTGAGATAGATTGTTGTATTAATAATATTTTAATTTTAAATATAAAATAATTATAATATAATTATAAAAATAATATTAATGTAAAATAAGATAAAAGAGGGATAGTATTGGTAATAAAGTTCTTTGACGTCAGCAATCAATATGCAAAGAGAGTTTTAATATTGGAAGGTAAGGCTATCTTAGTAAATAGAGATAAGTATCCTTTAGTTCAACCCTGAAAAACAGGCAAAAAGCATGAGAGCTGTACCCTGTTAATTTATCTGAATATTATTAGATAACTATATCATAGTTATAAGGTCCTCTTATAGCAGATACTTTAAACTGAAGCCATTACAATGTTGTTATATAAATCAAGATAAAGCCGAAAAATTTTTTATTCATTGTGGAAGTGTATTAATATTGGGGAAAGATGATACCTTTGCAAAGATCGAAGTTACTTGTCAAGTATTCTTTCAGTACTATCTAAGGCAACAATAATAAAAATAAGACATACTGTCAGGAGTTTTTGGTGATTGGTTCATGTACAGGTATTGCATGGAAACAGAAGAAGACAGACTCAAGTCAGATGGGTGACTAGATTTTATGAAGAATCAACACAACCATCATCAGGGTCTGGCCACTTATCCTTACTGTATCAGTAGAAGCATGTTCTCAACAGTCAGCAAACAGTCTTCCATTTCAATGGTCCACTTTTCTTTTTTCTTTTTTTTTCATGCCATTAAGAAATTTTTTTTTTATTGTAAACAAATGGGATACATGTTGTTTCTATGTTGTACATGGAGTAAAGGCATACCATTTGTGTAATCATAAATTACATAGGGTAATGTTGTTTGATTCATTCTGTTATTTTTTTGCCTTCCCCCCCCCCTCCCACCCCTCTTTTCCCCTCTATAGTCCTTTATTCCTCCATTCTTGCCCCCCTCCCACCCCCCATTGTGTGTCATCATCCGCTTATTAGTGAGATCATTCGTCCTTTGGTTTTTTGAGATTGGCTATCTCACTTAGCATGATATTCTCCAGTTTTCATCCATTTGCCTGCAAATGCCATAATTTTATCATTCTTTATGGCAGAGTAATATTCCATTATTATATTATATACCACAAGTTTCTTTATCCATCATCAATTTTTTAAAAAAATTTATTTTAATTAAAAATCATAAATTTATATAGGGCAATATTGTTTGATTCATTCTGTTATTTTTTTCCCTTCCCCTCACCCCTCCCACCCCTCTTTTCCCTCTATACAGTACTCCTTCCTCCATTCTTACCACCCTCCTTATCCCTAACCCTAAACCTAACCCTAATCCTAACACTAACCCCTCATACCCCCCCTTATATGTCCTCATCCGCTTATCAGTGAGATCATTCGTCCTTTAGTTTTTTGAGATTGGCTTATCTCACTTAGCATGATATCCTCCAATTTCATCCTTAGAAGATGGAAAGATCTCCCATGTTCTTGGATAAGCAGAATTAATATTGTCAAAATGGCCATACTACCAAAAGTGCTATACAGATTCAATGCAATTCCAATTAAAATCCCAATGACGTACCTTACAGAAATAGAGCAAGCAATTATGAAATTCATCTGGAAGAATAAGAACCCAGGAATAGCTAAAGCAATCCTCAGTAGAAAGAGTGAAGGCAGGGGGTATCGCAATACCAGATCTTCAACTCTATTACAAAGCAATAGTAACAAAAAAACGGCATGGTATTGGTACCAAAATAGACAGGTAGATCAATGGTACAGAATAGAGGACATGGACACAAACCCAATAAATACAATTTCTCATATGAGACAAAGGTGCCAAAAATATGCAATGGAGAAAAGATAGCCTCTTCAAACAAATGGTGCTGGTAAAACTGGAAATCCATATGCAACAGAATGAAACTAATCCTATCTCTCCCCTGCACAAAACTCACTCAAAATGGATCAAGGACTCTCGGAATCAGATCAGAGACCCTGCATCTTATAGAAGAAAAAGTAGGTCCAAATCTTCAACTTGTTGGCTTAGGATCGACTTCCTTAACAGGACTCCCATAGCACAAGAAATAAAAAAGATAGTCTAGTATCACCACTGGGATAGATTCAAACTAAAAGCTTTCTCTCAGCAAGGAAACTGTCAGTAATGTGAAGAGAGAGCCTACAGAGTGGGAGAATATCTTGCCATACTTCAGATAGAGCGCTAATTTCCAGAATCTATAAAGAACTCAAAAAACTCTACACCAAGAATATAAATAATCCATCAACAAATGGGCTAAGGGAATGAACAGACACTTCACAGAAGAAGATGTACAAGCAATCAACAGATATATGAAAAAAAATGTTCAACATCTCTAGTAAATAAGAGAAATGCAAATCAAAAGACTACCCTAAGATTTCATCTCACCCCAATTAGAATGGCGATTATCAAGAACACAAGCAACAATAGGTGTTGGCGAGGATGTGGGGGAAAAGGTACACTCATACATTGCTGGTGGGGTTTGCAAATTAGTGCAGGCCACTCTGGAAGCAGTATGGATATTGCTCAGAAAGCTTGGAATGGAACCACTAGTTGACCCATCTATCCTATCCTTGGCCTATACCCAAAGGACTTAAAGGCAGCATACTACAGAGATACAGCCACATCAATGTTCATAGCTGCTCAATTCACTATAGCAGATTGTGGAACCAACCTAGATACCCTTCAGTTGATGAATGGATAAAGAAACTGTGACATATATATACAATGGAATATTACTCCACCATGAAGAGTGATAAAATTATTCCTTTGCAGGCAAGTGGATGAAATTGGAGAATAGCATGCTAAGTGAGATAAGCCATCTCAAAAACTAAAGGACGAATGATCTCAATTTTCCATGCACATTGTTCTCATGTCTTGTTTGCCACTCTTTGATGTATGTAATCACTCCTCTAAGCCAGTTTCTTTTGGCCACTCTAACATAGACAGTATTCCTCTGCACATATATTGTGTTCCTCTTCTCATATAGCATTGTTACCTTAGCACATCTTCCACATAATGTATCTGGTTCAGTAGATGTTCTTAGGAATCTGTTAAGTACCAAATTCTTGCTGGGTGCCTTGAATACATTAATTGATGAAATAGACTTAATTCCTGTCATAGATTCCTTAGCTTAGAATGTCATTTTGTCCTTATCTTATCTTCCATTCCTTCCACCTGAATGTTTTATTGAGTCCTTATCCTGTTGCTAGTCACTATACTAGATACTTTCTGAAGACTATGGTATTTATTTATGCATAACTTTATAAAGTAGTCTTGATCCAAAAGTAGCATAACATTCCTACTTTTTAAGGGCATAGATGCTACAAAAGCATGAAAAAACGTACATGTTAGGTTGCTTGGATTATAACTTTTTATTGTAACTTATTATTCTTAGAGACTTTAATTTGAACCAAGTATTCTTTTAAAATAAACAAGTATAATGCATTCAACTAAATTCTGAAAGTAGTATGACTCTCAAGTTTGATTAGCATAAATCATTTACCCATGATTTTTAGCATTTATAATTGGGGAAATATGAAAATGCTATATCTGTAGAACAGAAAATGGGGTGCTAAAGCAGAAGTGGAAGACATAATAACTGGGATTTTGTCTGTCTTTTTTCCTCTCTGTATTATGATGACTTTCTTACACAGTTCCATGTAACAACTGTTCTCTCGTCCATGTAGTCCTTATAGTCATTCATTTGGCATTCCATTGAAGTTTCTTTAAAGTGAATGACATTGTGTTAGGCATTAAATCATTGTAAAAAAAAAAAAAAAAGTAAGAATGATGGCTAATTATAATATCACCACAAATTGATAAATCTATACATGTCAGAGTTCTATATTTTTGCTCAATTAAACTATTAAGAAATTCAACTGAAAATTTTAATAAAAGAAAATTTACGTATATGGGTATCTGCAAAAGATGTGGGATAAATAAAGTACTAAGCTTCAAGGAAGGTAAATTGCAAACTCATTAATGGTGAAACCAGGAATAGTTTATCTCAGCCCACTATTCTGTCTACCTGGTCACATACTAAAGGAGAGAGAAATTTGTCTAGGTGACTAACCGAAAACTAATTTAGCATAATATTTAACATTTTATATATATATATATATATATATATATATATTAGTTGTAGGTGGATACAGTACCTTTTTATTTTATTTATTTATTTTATGTGGTTTTGAGGATTGAACCTAGTGCCTCACTAACACTAGGAGAGCGCTCTACCAGAGCCAACTACTCCAACCCCTAATGTTGAACTTTTAAAAGTGGTTGACAGATAACCCCTCTTACAGATTTTTTAAGAAAAGGGGCAACAACTAACTTTTAAAATTATGAATTTTAAAATTATGAATTTTTTAGTCAGAGGTAGACATATCCATTTACTATGTATGACTTCTAGATTTCCTAGACTCTGAAAGTATTTCTATTTTTGTTCACATTTTCATATGTACGTATGCAGAAAGTGTGGCACAATGTGTTGTAACACAGTTCATTGTCTAAATTCCAAACAGTGAACTGGTAAATTTTTGTGCCATTCTTTGTAAAACTTCATAATCTCTACCTTGAAATTTTTCATAAAATATTTAAAGGCCTTTTAAAAAGAATAATAATAATCATCTTTCTGAATTATTAAGAATATTTCATTTTTTATACCATTTTTCATTTAGTGATAAGCAAGCAACTTTGATTCCTGATGAAGTTTTTGATGCAATAAAAAACAACATCATCACTTCTGTTAACTTCAGTAAGAATCAACTATGTGAAATTCCAAAAAGGTAAGAACTATTCATGAGGCAGTTTCTACTAAGACATGACTTATTAATATTAGAGGAATATAGCGAAATGTCTGAGACACTTGTATTTTTTCTGGGAGGTAGAGAGAGTTTTTCAAAGTTTGTTACTCTTTTACATTGTAAACTAGGAAAATAGGTATTAAAGTTATTAAAATATTGTTACTTTTTCTATATAATGAAATATTGAAGGAAAATTATTAAGAGATCATACAATGCCAGGTCTATGTGAATTAATAGGAATTTCATTTTGGACCTTATGTTAATGAATTGCCAAGCCACTGAAATTTCCTATTGATTAAAAAAAAGCAAAATTGAACCCTGTTAATAATTTCTTCTCTGAAAGAGTTCTTCACTTGCAATTATTAGAACTCACTTGCCTTTCTGATCAGGTTACATAGCTTCTCTTGGTTTCCTCACCTGTGAAGTAGGAATAATAATAATATCTGTTTATAAGAATTAAATAACAAAATCCACATATTGCATTTAACCAGGCTTAGTACTTAGTAAGCACTTACATATTAAAAGTGAAAAAAAAAATGAGGAGAAGGATATATTGAGAAAATAGAATGGCTTTCATCTAAATGTCCCCAAATTTTTTCATATGTTTAAAATTTTTAAAAGCTAGCCAAAGTATGAAGTTTATTCTGTTTATAAAATATAGAACTATAGGTCCTGAAAGATGACAACTTTAAGAACATTCATTGCAAAAGGAGGTCTGGTCCATTTTCTGATTGTTTCTTGTTTAAACGACTGAGAGGATATTTGATAGAATAGTTGAGCGTTTAGATTTGCTTGCAGATAGGATGGGGGAACTAGGATCAAACAAGTAATTCAGGAATTAAGATAGATTTAAGAGATCTTATCTTATTACTTTCTCATTTGATTCTGCAATGTGGTTCTTCTTATGCAAAACATTGTTAGTCTGTTACCATAGCTATTGTGTCACTTTTTTAGCAACTTAGAAGGTCAAAGAAGAAAGATAATAAAAACATACTTTGCTTTAGAAAATTTCTAAACCATTCCTCTCTTACATTTTTAATTTATAGTTCATATGTTTTACCATACTTTCAGATTATAAAAACAATATATATTCATAAGATTTTGGACCACGACTTACGAATTATAGTCCTATCACTGATATATTCTGTTATCTTAAAGATACTTTATTTCAAGCAATTCCTATCTGGAATTATATATTTGTTTACCTATATTATAAACAACTTTAAAAATCTAATTTACCTACATAACAAAGTTAATAACAATAAATCATTTTTTCTTTAGGCCAAATTTCCAGAAAAATTACTAAGTCAAAGAATTTAACTTATAATGCATGTATCTAATAATTTTTTTAAAAAAATTTGTGTCAGTTATTTGGAACTCTTTTATTCCATCTTCTGCACAGCATTTCACATTCTTTTTTCTTTGCTAATGTGATAAACTAAAAATGATTTGTTATAGTTTAACTTTCATTTCTTAGCAATTATAGTGTAATTAAAACTACTAAGCTTGATTAGACTTACTTTAGAATGTTTAATATTTCTTCTTTAAGTTTTTAACCTAAGCTGCTTAGTGGTGACACTTACCAAACCTAGGAATTAATCTCATTTTCTTGTAATCATCATGAAATGAATGAAAATTTAGATAATGGGTACTGTTAAAAAAAAAGTTGATATATTTTTAAAATATTTTGAGGTAGAGTGAGGGTATAGCCCAGTAGTAGAGAAGTTACCCAGTGTGTATGAAACCTTGAATTTAATTCCCAGTACCACAAAAAAATAAAAATAAAATTTTATATACATAGATTTTTATATATAGATATATAATTATATATCTCTATATATATTTTTTAATATATGTGAGTACCAGACATAATATTAAGTAATCTACAGAAAATACTACTATGATATAGATATATGTTCAACAATTTATTTTATGGATTCAGGTCATTAACAGAATAAGTATAAAAATTTCTTAGATCTGATTTTTCCTTTTTGTATCACAATTGGTGTAAATTCAGAATAAGATTTTTGTTGTGGTGGTGGTGGTACCAGGGATTGAACCCAAGGCCTTGTGCATGCAAGGTAAGTACTCTACCAACTGAGGTATATCCTCAGCCCCAGAATAAGTATATATTAAAATTAAACTTCATCATACAGTTAGGGTCAACTAGAAGTTCTTAGACAAATGATAGTAAGCTTATTTAATTTTTAAAATTTTTTATTAGTTATATATCTAAACTTTATTTTTTAAAATTTTTGTGAAAATGTAAAACAAAATCATAATTAGAAATAATATAGTATTCTATTATGATCTGCTATTGTTTTGAAGTTCTGGTAGTGAATTCAGTGCTAACATTTTTTAACAACTATTTTTGTTTCAGGATTGTAGAACTGAAGGAAATGGTTTCTGATGTCAATCTCAGTTTTAATAAGCTTTCCTCTATATCCTTGGAGTTATGTATGCTTCAAAAATTGACTTTTTTAGATCTAAGGTATTTATTGCTTCTGTTGTTTGACTTTTTTAAAATTATGACTTGTCTTCAAGTTTTGCATAACTTGCCCTTTTTGTCATGTTTTCATATGTAAGTATGGAAGCTGCTCTTTAGTTTATTAATAATATTATAAAGGAAATCTAAAGTTAAGTATTAAAGAAACGTTTGAATCAGACATCATTTGTAAGCACTTTATAAATTGTGATAAGACAGAATTATTTAAAAAAATGTTAAAAATAATAGCACATTATTGAGATTCCTGCCTAAGCAAAATTACAAATAACAAATGGAAAATACTTCCTTTTTATTGCTTATTTCCTGCAAGTAAATAGCATAAAATTGGTACACCCCGTGCTGGCACAGCAGCTTGCAAGGGTTCTCTTTAAGGAAACTACTTGGTTTCAAAATAGTCCATTAAATACACAAGGCCATAAATAAAGTTTAAAGAAAAAAAACTGGACAACAAAAAGAAACTGCTTTAATTTCTGTAGAAGTAATAGGAGGTTTAAGTGTGTCCAACTTAAAGTGATGGAAATCGAAGTATGACAGTTCTTTAAGGGTACCAATAGATTCTCAATGGTTAGTTTAAAATTATTTGTTTGCTTAGAATCTTTTTTTTTTTTTTTTGTAAACTATATCTCTATTGCTTGGGCTTTCCCATGTTTTTAAATTTATTCTAGATGTGTTATCATTCATTTAAAGAATAGCTGTTCCTGCTTTGCTCAGTGTTCAAGTAACCACTAAGTTATATCTTTTTTAGGCTTTGTTCTTGCAGACAGATGATTTTTTACTTATGGGATTCAAGCAAAATATACTAACACTCAGCTCTCACTAGATATTTAACTGCTTCTATATGGGGATGGCAAACGGTTTTCTTTACAGGAAACTGTAAATGATATTTTAGTTCCATAGTGATGGAGCTGAGGGAATGAATCCGTGTCCCTGTTGCTGCTGTCTTTATTTCTTTTTTGCCCCCAGTCTTTTGTTTATATGAATGGGACTGTCTGTATCCATAACTGGGAGTTTCTAATTAAATGACCAAATTTTACTTTTATATCTGATATCAGTAACTATAACACTCTCTAGGAAAAGAATAGTAATCAGCAATGGTTATTATACCACAACCTAATACAGATAATAGTTGGGGAAAAATAATGGAAAAAGGACATAGGTCTCACCATAGAAAGTAAGACTGTTACTCTTTGGACCTGACTTTTTTTTTTTTGGGTACCGGGCATTGAACCCAGTGATGCTTAACCACTGGGCCAATCCCAGGTCCTTTGCTAAGTACCTCACTAAGTTGCTGAGGCTGACTTTGAACTCCTCCTGCCTCAGCCTCCTGGAGCCCTTGGGATTACAGGTGTGGGCCATCACACTCGTGGTTGACTTTTTACTAGTTTCTTTGGGTTACACATAATATTAGGGGTTCATTTTAACATAATTATAAAACTGAAATATAAGGGTTTGACTTTTGAACCCAAAGAAAGAGGTTAGAGAAAATTAGTATGTTTTAATAGACACCTGGTTGGGAATAATTTTATTACAAATGTTTTCTGCTTGTAGTTTGTCTGTCTCTGCCTTCCTGTTAACCTTTCTTCTAACATTGTTCCCAGATCCTTCCAACAATGAATAAGATTCTATTTACTGCCATGTTCATTATACATCTAAAAAAAAAAAAATTCACTGTGCAAATTGAAACACTATACTTAAAATATAAATGAACTTGCTTAATAGCTTGTAAGTAAAAAGATCCAGGTTTCCAAACCTATAAAATCTCTTTAACTCATTTTATTTTTTTCCTGTAATGTTCTTCTTGGAGTAAAATGTCATGTCTGTTTGCAAGACATATGTTAATGCTGAGAGAATATTTGTTTTATGTGGGATTACCATCATGTTCTGAAGGGCCTAGACTGTGAGAAATATTGCTGAACTCAATTTGAAAGAGTTAAGAGATTAATAAATAAATAAATAAAATGAAAGCTAAAAAATTAAGAGTATAGTTTACAATGTTTACCCTGTTGAATATTATTAAAAAGTTGTTTTCATTATCATTGGGTTGCATATTGGTGTTATTTAGATTTGACACACTAGTCAAATGCTTGAACCAGCTGACTCAGAATTCAGCATTAATGAGATCAGATTAAGGACTGACAAACTGATATGTGCACTTTTTTCTGCTCAAAATTTTAATCATTAATTAGACTCATAAAATTTTTATTTTGCTCTATTTTGATTTCCAATTTAGGAACAATTTTTTAAATTCTTTGCCAGAAGAAATGAAATTGTTGATAAGACTACAAACGATCAATCTTTCCTTTAATAGGTAAGAAAAGAGATAATTCCAACAGCCATTCTATGGAAACTATATTGATCTTTCTTACTAGAGAAAACAATTAAAAGAATGAATTAACAAAAAGAACCCATATTTACTTTATTTCAATATCCAGATTTTATTTCATCTTGTTTTATTTAGAATCAAGTGATGTTGCTTTCTTAGAATTCTTACAATTGATGTCTAGCAGATTTTTTGTTCCATTTTACAATTTGTAGAAACCTGTAGCTTAGTAGAAAGACAAATAATACAAAATAAATAATTGTAATAATAAGGTAAATAATCATAATTGTTATGATGGAAACATAGTGCATAGGAAAGGTCCCTGAGATTAACTGAAGGTAGTGGAGGTAGCATTGAAACTAAGGCTTGAATAGATGTTTGCCAGGCACTTGGGGGAGAAGGCATCCCAGTTAGAACAAATAACATATGCTGAGGCCCAAACATATAAAACATGGTATGTTGGAAAAACTTCAAGAAATTCAGTATTCTTTGCTATATAAATTGAGGAGTTTTGGTATAGCAGAGATAGATAAGGTTGGGTATTTGAACAATAATTAGCCCCTTAAGGCTTTTAAGATAAGTGAACAGATTTTCTACAAACACTATCAGATTCTGCAGATAAGTAGGAATAACTAATACTTATGAGAAGCTATTTATCTGCTGCTAGTAGTACATGAATTATCCCTCTGTACAAAAATCCTATATGGTAGATTGTGTTGTATGTCTATTTAAAAATCAAAGATTCAAAGTTAAATAAATTACTTAAGGTGTACATATGTGGTAAGTTATAGAGCTGGGATTAGAGTCTACGTGGTTTTGCCCAAAAGTAAGGGTGTTAGCAACCATAGCATATTGTTTGTTATGATAAAAATTAATTCTAACAGCAATTTAATAAAACTATTAATAGCTAATATTTACTGTAATCCAGGATGTTCTAAAGGTTTTCAAATATATTTATTTAGTCCTTAGAACAAATTTATATTATATAGTTTAGTACTCATATTATTCCTTATAGATGAGGAAGCTGATACATAGAAATGTTAAAATACATACTTTTTTGTTCTCTTTTTCAATATTGTTTTTGTCATGTATAGTGGTATACCATTATTGTCATTATTTAAAAAATATATGCATTGCTCAGCTCTCTCCTAATTTTACCTAGAGATTGAGTTATCAGTTTCTCCATTGAGCTATTGAGCTCTCAGCTGAATTGTATTCTTGGTTATTGACTCAGTGCCACTGAAACTTCAGAGTTTTCTTGAGTTTCCCTATCATTATCACTTCTTTTGCATCCAAACAACAAAGGAAGGAAAGAAGGGCAGTAGTGAAGTGAAAAAGTCACAGATAAAAGGTTCTCCATCAGCCTGCCCTTTTCTTTGCTAGTTCAGGTTACTGTTTACCACTACTGAAACTGGGATAGTGTATATCCCTGAAGGGTTCCTCCATGATTTTGTTAATTGTGAGAATGGCTCAGAGCACCATCAGCCTTTCTCCTTCTTGTGGCATCCTCAGGATTGATTTGGAGAAGGATGTCAGAATCTATGCAGTTTGCTATCATTTTTAAGAAATCCATAGTGTACTCATTGTGGATGACTCAGTCAAATCAAAATATAAATATCAAATTTACATAATATATGGGCAAGCAACTCATACGAAGTGTATATGAACTAAGGAAGAATATCTGCATGAAGATATTGAATAGAAAATCTGAGGAAGATTTTCTTATCTCCTGAATGAACAGAAAAATATAGGAAATTTTATTTTAAAGTTTTGATTTTATTTAATCAATATAGTCTGTCTAATATGTATCTCAAGGTTTCTAGAGTTAGTCCCATTTTCTTTATTTTCTGGAAAGTTTGAATTTAGGACACATACCAAATATATTGTAAAATACACTAATGTAAATATTATTTCAGGGTATAAAACTTAAGCTCATCTATTTTAAGGATTTGAGCCTCCGATTATAGTATATTTAGGTGTTCTGTTTATATTAACAGGTTCAAAATGCTACCTGAAGTTTTGTATTGTATCTCAACGCTTGAAACAGTTCGATTAGTAACATCAGGTTGGATCTGTGGATGCTCAGAAAATGAGGATGATGGAAAATCTGACCACATTGGACCTTCAAATAATGATCTCCTACAAATTCCACCAGAGCTTGGTAATTGTGTGAACTTAAGGTATACCAGTCTACTGAATTTTTCCATTTATTCAGTTCATTTGTTGAAGTGATTTGTTGTTGTTCAGATAATCTTTTAGAAAGTGAAGTAACAAACTTAATATCCTGTTAAAATAATGATTAACAAGACTCAAAATCGCCATTCTGTTTTTCAAATTTTACCACATATTTTCATGTTTATATATATGTTTTCTTATATGTGTATAAATATGCTGTTGTTTCTAGTAGTATTTTCTCCATCTTTGGGAGTTTTTTTGGTGGGAGGGGTAAGTGCCAGAAATTGAACTTGTGGGTGCCTAACCTGAACCACATCCCAGCACTTTTTATCTTTCATTTTGAGACAGGGTCTCACTAAGTTGCTCAGGGGCCTCATTAAGTAGCTGAGGCTGGCCTCAGATTCCTGAGCCCTGGGATTACAGGCGTGTGCCACCATGCTCAGTTCTCATCTATTTCTTTTGAAAACCATCCCTATTCTCCAAGCAAAATTACTCTGTATTCTGATTTGGACTTATTTTTTTGTCTTTTAGAAAAGAGATGTTCCCATACTTAGAACATAGTAAGCACCTAATAAGTGCCGCTTACATGCATATAAAAGGAGTTCCAGATGTTAATGAAAAGCTAACTAGTTAAGTAGAATGTTAGAAGTATCTTAATTAGTGATAACTGCATTTTAATTGACATATTTCACTTCACTGGGGTAGCACTGGCATCTGCTGTGGTACCTCATATTGTAAATTATAGACGATGAGTATAGTTGATTCTCATTATTTGCTCTAGTCATGTTCTACAAAATTACTATGAACTTATTTAGTGAATATTGAACTAGTGTTTCTAGTGGAAGTATAGGGTAAGGTTTTTCCAAGAGTTTGGTCACAATATTTTCATATACCCATCAATACATAAACTTAGTTTGTGTGTGTTTCAGTATAAAGACATTACTGTTCCTTCATTTACGTTAAATTCATGGCCCACAGCACTATAATTTATGCCTGACTAAAGCTTACCCCACATATGTGTTTTCTCCAGAAGGCATATTTGGGCTTAAAGAAAACTAGATAGCACTTCAGCACTACACTTGGGGGCCATTTTTAACAGTAGAATCACCAACAGAGTACAGAAATTTTAAAAATGTGGCACCAAATGGACCACAGAAATGACATTTGTTTACAGTGTAAGAGCTGAAACAAGAAGGCAGAACCTCACCTTGTATGACTTCAACTGGGGTCACACCAGTCTGATGACTCAAATTTTATTCCCTGTGCATGTCCATGAATGACCTTGGAAGTGTCACACATTGATTTTGGGGTTACAAACAAAATTTAATGAGTAGGTAGATTTGCAGATATGAAATCTGTGAATAATGAGGTTCAACTCTAACTCCTTTTTCTAGAAATTCAACTACATCTTTAAAAGAAACAAATATTTGAAGATATAATTTAGATAAACGGTATAATATGGTGTAAGTCATTTGACAAATTCTTAAGATGTTACAAATTGTCTCTTCAAATTGAGGATATTTCATTAATTGTGTAAATAACAAAAGAACAAGCACTTAAATCTAAAGTGAACCTTATTTACAAACACAGAAGACTGTTGTGTGTATGTCTGCTCAACAGAGGGAGGGGTGAGATATATATTAATGTTTTGCAGGGCCAGGAGGACATACTACATTGATTACGTTATAGTCCTTGGCATGGGTACTTGACAGTTTGCTTATTCTAATACTTGTCTAAATCTAATGCAGTCAGGTAGTATGTGGTGTTATAAGATTGGGAAGAAGCTAGACAGAATGGTAGTTCAAATCACAACTGTATCATTTGCAGCTGTTTTAACTTCAACAAATCTGTCTTACCCCTGTAAATATGCTTCCTCATCTGTAAAATGAATATTCATATCCAATAGCATAAGATTGTTAAAAATATTGAGTCAAGGAATGTACATTATCTTTTACCCAATAGTTGTTCAACTTATGTTGTTTGAATTCTTATTTTAGTTGTAATTCCAACTATTTAAATGTTCAGTTTTGAAAGGGGACAAATATGAAAAATATCCATTTTATTTGTGGAATGCAAGTAAAAATTATTTCCATTAAAAAAAATCTCACTAATAGAAAGTGTTGAAATTCTCAATTTCTCTTTTGTTTTAGAACTTTACTACTAGATGGAAATCCATTCCGTGTTCCTCGAGCAGCTATATTAATGAAGGAACCGCCGCTATACTGGAGTACTTGAGAGACCGAATTCCTACTTAATGGCATTTTCTAATCCTGATCATCATGTTAATTCTTAGAAGAATATTACATTTGTTTTAGTGTCATCCTAAAGGTGATTGCTGTAACTGATCTCCTAGTTTACCAGTTATCGCCTAGCCATTGGTATAATTGGCCTGGGCTATTTTCACTGCCAATAAATATTTTTCATTGATAACTATTCAACATTTTTTTCTAAGGTGTTGTGTACATTTATAATGGTATTAATCACATACATTTCATCTGAATGTTTTCCACAGAATTTATCTTACCCACACTCATTCCCTTAAAAGTTGCAAGCACTTTCTTCAGAGTGAATTTTTTTGTAAAATGATTTAATATTTTTATAACAAAGCATTTTTGTAGAATTGTTTCTTTTTTTCATTTCTTTTTTGTAATCCATACAATATAACCTGTTGACTTGAATATGAGTATTTAATTTCTACCTTTTCATTAGATATAAAACCAAAATGAACTTTATTGGATACTTTTTTTTGGGGATAAGAAAAAAAATTACTTCATTACCTGTGATAGAACTTTGTGATATGGTTGATCTCAGTATAAGTTTTTAAATTAACATTCACTTTTGTTTTAATCTAGTTGGAATGTTTCTTTTCTAATGATTGAGTAGGTCTTTTTCCCCTGTTTTGTGAAATCATTTCATTAGGTTTGCTAGTTTCTCAAAAATAATACTCAAGATAGTATTATTGGAGAAAATGAAGTGTTATTGTAACTGCTTTTACAATTGTGACTTTAAAATTTGACATTTTTTTTAAAGTGGTATCTTAGTATTGTTTTCATATGATAATCTAGTACTTTTAGATTTAGGAGAATTAGAGATTGGATCTGTATATTCCCCCTGGGGAGTGTGAGCATTTAAACATCTTTTGTTCCTTAAGGAAAAAGAAAATGAAGACCTTATTAATTCTATAGGTAGCAGCAACAGAAGACAATTAATAACATATACCATATAGAAATCTTTAAGCCAGTATGGTATAGTGGCACATGCCTGTAATCCCAACGAGGCAAGAGGATCACCAGTTCAAGGCCAGCATCAGCAACTTAATGAGCCCTGTCTCAAAAATAAAATAAAAGGTTGAGGATGTAGCTCAGTGCTTGCCTAGCATGTGTGAGGTCCTGGGATCAAGTCCCAGACATACACAAAAAGAAAGAAAGAAGGGCAGGAAGGAAGGAAGAAGAAGGGACTGAATCTTAAATGAACTTTGTTTCAACACTTATTTAGCAGGTATTTGTATACTTAATATACTTGTGGGTATGTTTTAATCTAACTTTGTGCATCTTTTTATTTTCAGCACCTTAATTTTAAAATTTACTTACAGTCTTGGTAAGATTAAATTTACAGTTTTACAGTAATTTTCTAAAAGGGAATTTGATATAGGTAAACTCAATTTAATAAAATTAAATATAAACATTTTTGTTTATACCAAAATTATCAGAATTAGTTGATCAGTCATTATGAGACTTACCATATAATTCTATTAAGTAGCCAATTCAATAAGCGTGTATCAATAGATATGTAGATAGGTAACTTTAGATGATTGAGGCATGCTTACATAATGAAAAAATCATTGCTAATAAAGATAAATACATGTTCATAATAAAAATTACATTGTTCAAATATTGATTACAGTGTTTGTTTTTGTTTTAAAAGAAATATGCCCTTTTCATGTCACAACTCTGTTTCTAAGAAGTCTGCTTTGATAGTAAACAAAGACACTTTACAATAAGGTGACATTTTATTATTATACAATAAAGAGACTTTTATGTTATTCAAAACACTTTTTTTAAATACTGAAAAAGTTGAGTACACCAAAGCCGAAAAATGGCTCTGCTATACACTGCACAGCATTATTTTAGTCCCTGTATTTTATATCTGTACAGAAAGCATCTTCAAAATGCATTCTAATCACATTGTACACCTTTACCAATTAGTGTCAATACATAAAATAAAACTGGAGTACAGCTTGCATTTGCAAATTAACTGACAAAGTAATTTCACTGATTCAGTAAATTTAAAATATAGATTCATAGGACTTCTTTGCACAGAAAATGAAGCAGTTTTCAAGGTCGTTATGGTCTCATACTGCAAAAAAAACCATTAAGTACATTCACAATCTATGTTAATAAAGTAGTAAATATGTCTTCATTCAGTTTTATTTACATCAATATGTTGTTCAACTAAAAAGTACTGTTAATCATGATACAGTAGTCCTTTTAACACATACAAAAATGACAATTTTTATATATAATTTTAAGCTCAAAATCACAATTATCTCAAAATATTAATTACAATACAGCCATTTCAATTAAACATGTCATGATTTGATTTTTTTTATAAAATGTTAAAACTTTTTTATTAAAGAAAGCAATTTGTTTTGAATTGGCTAGCATATACCCAAGTAGAAAATCTTAAATGTTAAGAGGTGTTTCCTGCCCCCCTCCCACCCAAATTTGTATACAGCCACCTAGGCTAGCAAAGAGACAGAAAAGGCCCCAATTTATAAAGATTAAGCCTCTTTTGCTATACTGCTGTGGCTTGTTGGTTCTTCCATAAAAGCTTTACAAGGGGAGTATCAGTAAATGATGCAATGAAATGCATGCATTAATATACAGTATGTCTATGTAAAATGTCAGCATTTACTAATGCACATTAAAATGTTCACAAAGACTGCAAAAGAAGTCATAAAGAAGCACTTTATCTACTAATTGCATATTGTAAACTTGAAAATTACTTAACATAATTTAATTTCTTTGAAATCAGATCCCAATTCAAGTTCTTTCTCTGACTAAAGGAGTTCTGGTTACTTGGCCTTAAGATGTCACTGTTGTGCTGCACATATGGTAGTGAAGTCAGATATAAAAGAATATGACTCTAGAAACTGTCTTCAGTTTACTAAAATAATGACTCAAAGTTGCATCACTGCCTAGGAATTTTTCTTGAACTTACAAGAGAGTGAAATATTTCACTAACTGATTAATATGACCTCAAATGAAAAATTTGTGTTTTGTATGTATTTGGCACATATGAAAATATTAATTTATATAAGTGAAATTAGAACTTTATAGAATAATAAAAGCATTATGCCCAAAAATAACAGAGGTCAAAAGTAATCAATTGTAGTTCAGAAAATAATTTTCATAGATACTTAACCTCAAAACAATATAGAGTATCTTTTTACTTGTAATTATTAACCAATCATTTGAAAATGTACCACTGTTCTCCTTTAGAATCACTTGGTTAATTTAATATTTCTCTGAATAGAATGAGACCATAGTTCATATTATGGTTTACAAACATCAGCTGGGTGAGGGGTACCTTTGGGGTGGTGTAAAATGGAAAAACACTGTACATGCAATATATCTACAGTAATCTTGTAATAAACTTTTACAAGGTCATTTGTGATAGTCTTTGAGCAGAATTCTGTAGATTTACCTCAGATTTTCCATTAAACTGGGAAAAAAAAATTCCTCCTTATGTAGACAATGTCACATCCCCAAGCTTCCTTTAGTCCCTTCTATACACTGAATACAAAGAGAAACTTGATTGGTTCTTCAAGCAAAATATATGGTTGATCTATCAATTATCTTTCTCTTCAAACAAAATAATAAGGCTTTGCATTTTACAGGAGGAAAACAAAGGGAAATGCCTAATCATCATTGAGCAGAAGTATTATAACATTTATTGCATTCCTTTGACACTAGGGCATCAAAGCTAAAACTAAATTCAAAGAGTTTTAAAACAACATAAAAATCATTTCTGACCTGAATTAGATGCCTTTCCCACATTCAAGAACCAGTAAGAGTCCTCTGGGTGGAAAGACAAGCATGAAAATAACTTATTTCAATAGTACAATTCTGAAAATAAATTACTTTTCTAGCAAGTATGGGAACTGCTTAATATTCTTTCTGCCTGAGAGTTTCATCTTGAATTTCCTGACTAAATGAGAGATTCTTCAGTAGAGAGCTAGGGCAGTGCAAGAGGGGTAGAGAGATACAGGAAATACAATGTGATTTCTTTTGTCCATTTGTCAAATGCTTTCCTTAATCCTGCTCTCTTAAAGGTCAACTGACCTGCATACTTAGACATTATTTAACTTCATTACTTCAGCTGTGCAAAACAAATGAGCAAAGAAAAATCCTCCTATGTATACGTGTCTATATAGACACAAAACCTGAGTCACAGTAAGTTTTTAATATAAGAAAACTTCTCTTAATGTAGGAAAATAACCTATAAAGAGGCCAAAAATAGCTTTGTACACTATATGCAGCTAATTTTAAACTTCACTGTGCTTAAGTATCGCATTTTATAAGACTCAGCAAACGGGGATCATTTACATTGATAATTTTCTTAACTATAACTGAGATAACTACATTTTTATCTCTAACATCTATTTTCATTCTTCTGAATTCATCAGCTTTCAAAAAATCTATACACACATTTAAATAAATCTTGTTCAATTTCTGACAAACTTCCTGGTTTTTTCTAAATGTGAGGACAGAGGAGATTTGGGGGTACTAGTGCCAAGTTATGATGGAGTTATAAAGTTTAAAACACAAATCTATTAAAAGAAACATTACTAGCAAAAATATTTCATAGACAGAGTTGGGCCAAAGTCTGCATGAAGCTATTCTCTCCTTTTCAGGTTCCCAATTCCTTCTATCTCCACCCTCCATTTCCTTAGGTTTCAGTGAGTTTCTGAAGTTTTTCATACTTGAACACTGAATTTTCCCAACTGAAATTCCCTTGCTCAATATTGTCTTTCCTTGCCTATATCTTCTGTTATTTCTCTCTCCTCTCAGTAGCCTCAATACTCTGGAATAATTTCTTGACCTCCCATCTGGTGCCAATTTAAACTAATCCTAGGAGAAAATGCTTACATGTCCCCCACTGTCTTTGTCATTTGGATACTGATTTAAGGCTCAGTTCAGGATATACTTATTCCCTGGGCTATATGACAGATGCATATTGAGGATACTTTTATAGGAAAATGAGTGAAACTTGCTTTTTCATGCTAACCTCAGTGGTTTGTCATTAATTATTCATTAGTCACTGACACTTTTGAGAAGGAAGCCATCTGAACAAAAAGGTTAGATCTTTCATCTGTGGTTCAATAGGAGGAGAGTTGAATACTTGCATTAGTAGTTGAAGGAATTCTGGGCAGTGCTTGTGAATGCTGTCTTTTCTCCTGGGCCAGTGAGCCTGGTTTAGGGATAGGATGGGAAATGCATGCAGGAGGTAAAGGATTTTTTGGGCAGTGCTTGTGAATGCTGTCTTTTCTCCTGGGCCAGTGAGCCTGGTTTAGGGATAGGATGGGAAATGCATGCAGGAGGTAAAGGATTTTTGGCATTAGCAAGGGAACTGTAGTCTCCTCCTGCCTGATTAATGACAGTTGCCTGAAGGATTTTGCATTGTGCAGAAGGCTAAAAGCAGAGTCATACTTTCTTTGCCAACAGACTTGTTGCCATGGGAACCAATGCAGAAAAATGAATATATGACGAGACACGAAGGATTAAATGTGGAAAAAATTGATAGGGAGTTGGTTTCTACATGGCAATTTGAGCATTTGGGATTTAAAGAAACAGGATGTTCCTCATGTATCCAGATCAATGAAAATGGACAAAATGACTTGGCTGGTTGCTGGTCCTAGGAGGCCAAAAGTATGGAATACAGGGAGAAAGTAATATGCATATTGTAGTTTGCATAAGGGAAACTGTAAAATCCAATTCTGTTTCCTGATAAGGTTAAGCTCTTCAGCCCAAATGTTAAATTAAGTGTGTATGATCAGATATGTCCTTTGGGAAGACTTGATAAACAAAAGCAGCCTGCTGTAACAATTCTAACCTTCCAAAGCTAGCACACACTAGCTGACAAAATTACCTGCACACCTAGTATTTATTGCTGAAGCATCTTTCCTAATACTCAAAAACAAAGAACAACCAAGAAAAAAAAAAACACACACACACACACACACAATTTACAAATATATAGCTCCCGTCCCCAAGAAGGCAGCTGTTATAAGTAGCCAAGAACTTAGTTTCTTATTAAGGAATAATATTTCACTTGAAAGAAGTCCTCCCTGTGTTTCTCTTGTCATTCTGGACCTCATAGTAAAACTGATCAAACCAGACGTCCTAGTCCAGGAAAATGTTTAACAGGGATTAATTTTAGCCTAATCTGAGAACTGCTTGTGTTGTATTTGCTGAGGGCACCAAAGAGACTGCCACCCTTCCTCTCTCTCAAGCTTCCCCAAAGGCTGTCTACTAAAATTCTTTATTTAATGCCTTATTCCTATTGCTTTAGACTTGGTCTATATTGAAATGCAGTTTCTCTAAAGGGGAGACAGGGAAAGGTCACCCTGTAGAAGACTCGACCCTTCCTGGAGATCTAGTTTTCAAGTATTAGTGACATCCTTCACCTGAAGTCCTCCTCTTTCCTCAAACACATGAAGGGAAAAAACAAAAACAAAACAAAAAAAACCCCAAAAACTAGAAACAACACTCACCTCGGCAATGGATAGGATATAGAGGAAGCAGCAGACAAACCAGTACTGGGAAATTATCTTTCGGGTACATCTAATGGCAAATGGTCTGAATAAAATGGGCTTTTCTGCAAGAAGTACACTGGGCAGAGATTTCACTAGAAATGTTTTCTTACTAATGACTTCCTGATCTGTTTGTTAGAGTTCCTTACTGAAGCCTTTAACAATCTCAACAGTGAGTTCTTGAAATGTCAAAAGCCCATTAGTTCTTTCCTTCCAAGAGTACTTAACAGAATTCTGAAATCCAATAACATGCCTAAATTTTTCTACCGCTTATAGTTTGGAGACAAATTTTGATAATACAGGACTCTAAACGAATGTTAGAATTCTGTGGTCTTGCTTATGCCAAGCAAATTTCTTATGTCAATATTCCAGAAATTTTCAGAATTGGAGACTTCCAAGTTTGAGGTTTTTTTTGTTTGTTTGTTTGTTTTAAGATAGGAATAACGTGATGCAAGACCAATATTTATTGCTACATGAAGCCTTGTTTTTTACTAAGGACAGGTAAGCAGATCTCTTTCTGAGATAGGCAAATATGACACAATGGGGTCTTCACAAGCAACTATGCTTTTGAATTTGTAATAGGATAAACGAGAGGGCTGCTTTTCATTTTTATATCATCTCTTTGTTTTTGCAGCACTGGGGATTGAACCCAGGAGTGCTCTACCTCTAAGCTGACCCCCAATCCTTTTTTATTTCAAGATAGGGTCTCACTAAGTTACTTAGGGCCTTCTAAGTTGCTGAGGCTGGCCTGAAACTTGTGATCCTCCTGCCTTGCCTTCAAGTTGCTGGGATTACAGGCATGCACCACTGCCTAGTTCCCTGTTTTTGTTTTTGCTTTTTTGTTTTTTTGGGGAGAGTGGGCAGGTACCAAGGATTGAACTCAGGGGCACTCGGCCACTGAGTCACATCCCTATTTTGTATTTTATTTAGAGACAGGGTCTCACTGAGTTACTTAGCACCTCGCTTTTGCTGAGGCTGCCTTTGAACTCATGATTCTCCTGAGCCGCTGGAATCACAGGCATGGGACACAACATCCCCACTTCCTACTGTCTTTAAAATCAGGCAGCTAATGCCTGGAAGAAGACTAGCTGGTCGGGACTGAACTAAAGACTGATCAGCTTTTGTTGTGGCTGTCTACTGATCCTCTCACTGATAGATCATACCTTGGACAAACTTGAACTTCTCCAGGGCAAGTATTTAATAATTTTACCATACCCATTCATTCCTCAGACCATTAAAAGCTTACAACAAACCTCATAAGGTATTAAGAATTAAAATTCTGCTGCTTCAATTTTTTAAAACAATTTGATTTGCCCTCTCTCTCTGAGGTCATAGAAGTGATTCTCTGCTATATCACATACATAGAGTTACAGAGAAGGTCTGGTGGGGCAGGCCAGGTGGCCATTTCAGTCATCCGCCTAAGTGACATGCATCAGACATGATCTGGGTCCACCTCATTCCAGGTACTCTTTACTTTATTCCCTAGAAAATTTTATCTTAGGTGCTGTTCAAGTATCAACAAATCCTATTCTGTTTTAACACAAAGTCTTCTCCTCATAGTGGGGTGTTTGCTAACAGTAAGGAGTGTCATTTTTTCCCTATATTTAGGTACATGATAAGTGTTTACAATATGCAAATCTATCAAAAGTCCACACATCTTTAATATGGTGTTTAAAACACAAATGATTCTTTCAAAGCAAAGATATCCAGGGGCATCAAAAGTTAACTTCTGTTCTTTCCTTCCCTCAAATTAATCCCTTCAACCCGAACATTATACTTTGTTCTCAAACCTTGAGTTTCATGTTGGGTCTTCAGTGTCTTCCCTCCAGGGAAGATGACCTGATTCCTGCAGGTCCTCTGACTTTGATGCTTAAGGGGCAACCCTCTGGAAGGACAAAGTCAAAGACAAATGGAAAGCTAAAGCTTAGCTGGTTTGTGAGTATTCCTTCCCCATAGGATTCATTCAGGATGAGACTTCAGTTCTTTATGTCTCCACTGTCATCTGAGACTTGTCCACACACACACACACACACACACACAGCCTGTCTTCCTAAGGGAATAGAAAAATGTTTCTCATTCACAGTAAAGCCAAACAGAAGCATTTGCCATTTTATCAGGCTGTGAGAGAAAGTGATAATACATTGTTCTGTGCTCCCCTCCTATTTTGTGCGCACACAGCCGCATTTATTAGACTTTTCATGTGTCTGTCTTCCTACTAGACTGCGCGTTTCTTGAGGAAGGGGCAATGGCTTATTGATATTTGTAACTTTGTTGTTCTCTTAGTAGACTTTGAACATAATCCTTTGCTCATTAACATTTGCTGATTAAACTGGATAGCAAGAAAATATATGCTTTTAAAATCAGTTTTTTTTTTTTTTTTTTTTTAAGACAATAAATACTAAAGACAAACCTAGGATGGTCCAGAGACTGACTTAGTTGAGAACCATTTAAACATCTCTCTAAGACCTGCGAGTTCTCAGTGGCAGAGCACCTGCATGCTCAGCATGCTCAAGGCCCTGGGTTTAAGCCCCAGGAACAACACCTCCCTAACCTGTATCTATTCACACCTGCAGGTCTGGGGAATTCTCAAAACACAAATAATAGAAGGTGTAGGTGAGCATGCTGGGAATATTCATGGAAAGTAAAAAGGGGAAAAAAGATATAGTCCCTTACCTTTGAGTACTTTATGATGATCTAGAGCCCTAGGTTGCAGAGATAGCAATTATAATTTTTAGGAAATCTATAGAAATGAAAAAAGGGGGCGAGGGTTGGTATTGAGAAAGAGAAAGGGAGAGAGGTGTGTGTGTGTGTACAAAGAGAAGCAGGGGTAAGAGGAGGAGGAGGGGAGTGGGGGAGAGAGAGAGAGGAGATTTTCCCAAGTTTGAACTTCTCTGGGAAATGACCACATAGATCTGCAATGTCATTAGCAGTGTCTCTGGCTTTATAAAGAACATACCAGAGTGCTGGCCTGCGAGAGAAATCTGCCTTGATCATAAGGAGACTGTGAGATCCTATCAAGTACAAAACACTGAGAAGTCCATGATCCCAAAAGTTTGGCTGAAGAATTATGTTCCAACACTTGCTATCAAAGATAGCTGGTTTGAAACAAAGGACAGCCAGTAGAGACACTTGTTACAAGTTAGCTACAGTTTATATAATGATAACAGAAGAGAAATCTAATTTGGAAAATGAGACTTGCCCACAACTTAACATTCTTTCTTTTAGGGAATTCTGGCTTATTGAGCACCAATAAAGTGAAGTCTTGCTTATGCCTATCATTCACTTATCCCTGAGGGAGGTGACACAATTGGACAGTCAGTATCTTGGGGCAGGGAGAAGGTAGGGAAGGTTTTAAAGGGTTCAATGCTTTTGGCAGCTTTACCACAGCTGGTGAAGGCCCCACCTAACCCAATCTCAGCGACGTTCCTGTTTGTTCTGCCTAAAAGCAAAGCTTCCCGACCTCTTCACATCATGGCACAGATAGAAAATGATAATGTTTGTTCAGCATTATGGGACACAGATGGGTAGGAAAGTGAAAGCAATAAGTCATAAGCCCTGAGGCTCCCAGGGGATCATTATCAACACAAAGAGAACTATGCTGGCCATTGGGTAGGAAGCACTGATCTAGAGAATGTTCCTAGGAATAAAAAATAATCCATATATAACCAAGGAGAAAAAAAATACTGTAGGTAATATCTGATGCCAAAAATCTAGAGGTAGTATAACACCAGCAGAAAAAGCACAAAGAACTATTGGAGTACCTAGAAACTAACAAAGAGTTTTCTCATTATTTTAAGTAAAATTCTTCCTAATTTTCATTCTCATATTTAGTTCTCTGACTAAATCTATCAGAAGCTTATGGAAGCCTGATAAGGGATGAAAATGATGATGAAATACAAAACAAGGCAAATTAAAAAATGCCAAATGCTACGTCCAAAAGAACAGACCCATGACAGACACTTGCTGAAATTGCTTTAAGATCTGCAGCAACATTGTATACAAGTTAAATTTGTTCAGGAGATACTGAAAAGAGAGGAAGCACATCTGGGAAACCAAACCAAGGTGGTTGGCTTGAGGTGACAAGGTTATGAACACCACACATCTGAGAAGGTTGAGTCCGATTTGCTAAGAAAGAGCCCAATGTCCTAATAGCTGGTGATCATGTGACTAGAAGAAACTGCTTCCTTTGGAGGAAAATGACAGGGTATTAAAGTTTTACATAAAACTCCAGGAAAGAACATCTTATTTTCCTTTTACTTTGGTTTTCAGTTGGAAGAAAGCAATACTAAGGATTGGCAGAGAAATACTATATACACACACAAATAAGGGTTTTGATGGGATTAGCAGAGGAGAAGCCCAGACAAGGGTGCTAGCTGAACTAGAAGGGTGAAGACATAATTAGCTTAGAAGAAGTAAACGGAAACATTTGACTTTTTTAGCAACCATTCAGCCATCAGAGGACCTGAAATTTCAAACACCTAAGATCCAAAATAGCCAGAGTACATGTGTCATCCAGGCTGCCAGAGCTCTGTGCCTTCAATATCCAGACAATCTGGTCGAAAGATGAGAGTCCTAGGGAGACTGTAAGCTACCCCTGGAATCTGATTTTCACTTTGAGATGCTTTTCAAAATGCATTCCTTATTATTCAGTTCATAATTTAAAAAAACTGATTATAATATTACTCTGATTCCTTGTGCAGAGAGAAAAAATGAAAAATTATCAGTTTATAGCTGATACCTTGTTACAACCTGATACCTGCTGAAAATAAAGCTCTACAGATACACACATGTTCAGATGGATCAGTTTTAGAATTATATAAAGGTTATTCTAGGTAAGCTTAGTTCTGGATGTTTAAGTTTTGGAGAGCTCATTTAAATTTTAAGTAATTTGTAGCAAATTAAATATGTCCTACATATTTGGACTGAAGGAAGTGTGGATAAAATAATGGGCAATCAACCCCAAAGACTTGGAAAACAAAAGCAAGTTAGAGAACGATTAGATGGGTAGATGTGATAATTAAACTGAACAATTAAGAAACATCAAAATTTTAAACACACACTCATCCAAGGCTGATAAGAGCAGAGTCAGTGTTCTGGGTAGTTGATTCCATTGAAGAGGTTTAGTCAAATATCACAGAAACCACTTAAAAAACTCAAAACTCTTCTGTATTTCTCATGTTTGGAGTATAGTTTCAAGTTAATTCTCTCAGAAGAGTATGAAAAGGGTGTTTACTAAGAATTGCATCAATCCAGCAGTCTACAAGGGGGTTGTGCTGAGCCTGTGGGTACCTAAGCCATAGAAATGCCAAGGAGCAGGCAATAAAATCTACATATAAGGCCGCCATCTGGTGGTGGATCTTTAACTGCAGAAACATGTTCCTTAAAGAGTATGTGGATGTGATTTCATACCATTCAAATCTACATCTTGCACAACTGTAGAAACGAAAAGATGTACCCCATTTGTGTACAATGAATCAAAATGCAGTCTGTAAAAATAAAAAATAATTTTAAAAAGTACGTGGGTGTGGACTATATATATATGGGTGTAGTATATGAAAACTTGAACTCAGCAATTTAAACTGAGGGTTTTATTGGGTTGAAACACATGTTTTGTTGCTTTATCAGTCTTATCAGGGTGGGTTAACAGAGAGACTTAGTAGCCCCTGGGAGGAATCTATAAAAAACAGCATCAACTCTTTCCTGAGGGGAGACAGAGGAGTCAGATCCTTTCAAGATCCTTTTCAGTCAGTCTTAGGACAAAACAATAATTTACCTCATTTCTTCATAGAACTTTTACCTATGTCAATATTGTCTGATATTGAACTTTATTTCAGGAAAGTGCTCTGACAATGTTTTATAAGATAACTTGTAGTGATTTTCCTTGTTCTGAGAAGATGCATGACTAGAAAAATCACTAGTACATTGCAAAAACAGTTCCTAGAAATGCATAGCAGTTAAACTAAATATATTGATAATAGATGCATTATTTTTCATGTTGAATTGACACCTGGAAGAACCGGAGGGACGTTGGAAACCAAGAAGAGCTGAAGCATCACTCTTTTAGCCAGAGGAAAGGAGAGGGTAAAGGAGAGGAAGGGAATCCAGGGGTCTGAAGTAGGGGCACCAGCACCAACAGTCCAGAGGAGATAGATGCTGGAATCTGATTTCTTTCAGTTTCTTTCCATTTCTCTTTATCAGTCTTTTCTTTTGCTCATTCTTGTTCCCTTAATAATTTAATTTCCCCTTCCAGACCTTGTCCATTCTTACTCTTATTTACTATTCTAAAATTCTTTTACTTAAAATACCTAAAGTACTCTTACTATTCTCCAGTACTCTCTCTCCTTTACTATCCTAAGATGGCATCACTCTTTCAATTAATATTTCACTTTTACATTTTATTTTTCATATAATTTTTGTTCAAGCAGACTTGGCATTCCTTTCTTATGCAAATATACAGACACTGGCCTATCAGACCAAACAGTAGGCCCTTGGATAGTTGGAGGCAGCAGGCTGTCAAAGAAGACAATGATAGAAGTTTCCTCTAAGGTAGATTCATGACCTCTAGATCTTTCTAAATCCAAAAATTTCATGAAAAGAAGATAATTAGCCAAAACAGAGAGTTGGCAAGTTCTCTTTATAAAAAAGCACTTGAAAAGCAGAGGCAAGATGGGAGTAATTAGTTTTAGATAAGCAAAATAATAGACAACAAATATTTGATGTATGGGAATACTCAGTTCCAGAATTGATTTGCTATGAAGCACAAATAGAATAATAAGGGACATATTTTTGAGAGAAACTAAGAAGTGTTTTACTTGCAAGGAAATCAGAGTCTCATGAGTAAGAACGTTACTGGGGCTAGGAGCTCATGAACCTGGAGCTCAATGTGTTAAGATACCATTTTTCTTTTAAGGGACTGAATTCCACTTTTTGTCAAGGAAAAATGTAAAGCAGCTAATGTTCATGGCAATTTAAACATGTTCTCATTCTCCTCTGAGATCAACAGGCCAAATTATGATCCTCATAAAAATTGGGAGGGGAATGATTTAATAATGATCAACTTGATTTTTTTGTGGTCTATCTGAATAGTCAATTACGTCGATTTGGGGGGAAGGTGGGGATTCAAGCCAGGGCCTCAGGCATACTAAGAACATGCTGTACCTCTAGGATGGACCTACCCACTCTGCAACCCCAGGGTTGTACCATATCAATTCTGTAGCTTTTGCAGTGGCCTGAGAAATTTGACTGGAACTTATGACATTTTCACTATAGGGACACAGGAAATGGGATCCATCCAAGAAATGATGCTAAAATGCAGCGTGTAAACACTATCCTGCTGATCTGTGGCCAAAAGCCTATAGAGAGACAATTCTTTACTCTTCTTTACTCTAGAACAGGCAGCATGAGGCAGCAGTTAAATTTCAGAGCTAAAGGGGGATGAGAACGCCTTCTTCCAAACGACCCTCCCCCTATTTTTCTTTCATAACTTCATTTACTCTTCTCCCGAGCTTCAACTTGTGAAAATAGCTTAGGCAAAGTGATATATCAAGTGGCAATGCACATTCAAAGGATCTTTTAAAAAGGTGCAAAACCAGACTCAACCAGGTACTGTCCCCTCCTTAGTTCACAGTCACTTCACCTCAGGGGCTTGGAGACTCTAGTAAAATGAGGGAACTGGGTTTGATTTTCTCTAAGATGCCAAAATCATGGCCCTCTGAATTCATTCCTTTAAGGTATTTCTGACAACTCTATGCATGAGTTCTTCCCAGAAGAGAAGTAAAATGCAAAGAAATCAAAAGGATAGATACGATGTGCTCCAATTAAGTGAACACCAGCCACTTCTTAAATGTTTTGGACAGTGTAAAGGTACTTAGAACACATAAAAGGGAAATTAAAAATAACTGCTAAAACAGCATAAAAGGCCTAAGAGCTTTTAGAAGAAATGCCAAGGAGAGAAGGAAGATTGGGTTAAAACAGTTTTTGTTTTTTTCAAAACTGGGAATGGTGAATGAACTGAGAAGATACAAGGTTCATAATTTAACGTGATGAAAATTGAACATAAATTTCCTGTTTAATATTTATTAAGTGTGTTCATGTGTCAGACCTGTCATCCATTTAAATAGAGCACAAATATTCATTGAGCATCTACTATACTTCTGACACTAACCAGGCATTAGTATGTAGGGTAAGCAGAAGAAGCGGTGCGCTTCTGAAATCATCTTCAGAAGGTCCCTGTTAAGCATTGTCTGATCCTCTCTCAAGGATCTTACAGTTGAGAGGAGATAAAAAACAAATACTAAACAGCTGTTGTCATTTCAGGCAGAATGGGAAAGTACTACAAAATAAACTATTATAGTGCTGAGGATGAGAAATTTCTTACCATTAAGATTAGGGAAGGTTTCATGTTCAGAGTGCTGTTCAAGTCTGAAGTCTGCATATGACTTTGATAAATTAGAAGGGGAAGGAGGAGAAGGTTTTCCAGTAGAGAAGCCGGTGGGGGATGAAGCTGCCAAAGCACAGAGAAGGGGAAACATCCCTTGTGTCTAAAACACTAAGTATACACAGGGTGAGGAGAGAATAACTCAGATTCTGGGATCAAACTCTCCTTGGAAGAATAAACACATGTCTATGATATGTGGATATGTGAGATCCAACCTCATACAAATAATATTTTATGGGATTGAGTGGAGAGCTTGCAGTGAAAATTTTCTTTACCCCCAGGTGAACCCAATAAATACAAAAGGCAGCCAGCGGAATGCCTGTTCAACTCACAGCGTTCCTGAACAGCTCATGCTAACGTGGGACCCCGTGCTCCCTGAGGCTGCCTGCAGGAAGCAGTGGTCACAGGAGGCACTCCACAGACAAGTGTTTTCAGGCAACACCCATGTCTGTTTGAGGGTTCTACTCACCTCTCCTCCCATCAAGTCAGGGGCACACAGACTCGGTGCTGGACCAGGTTGGGGAACAACATTCCTCATTAAGTTCCCTTTCCTCTTTAGGGCTTATAGATTGACAAAATGATGGCCTCTCTTTGAGATGCTAAAGGGATTCTGCTTTCTATCTACCTTGTCCAGCAAGGTATTCACTCTGGCCATGCCTAATCTATGCAGTTTCCCTAAGTCCTGCAAACACTCATAGTGGCCTTCCAGAGGCCTTAGGACACAGTAGGAGCCCTACCAGCAGTGACCATGTTCAGATTTGACTAGATACAGATGCTAATTCCTTTGCCAACAGATTAGTTGAGAGCAAGGGACAAAGGGACTCTCCATATTGTCATGTCCTGTCTGGAACTTTGTGAGGTTCCTGGGTTGAGACTACCTTTGTGGTACCTGATAGATGGTTGATGCTCAACAGATATTTTTAATATTTATAATCATTGCACTTAATGTTTTTGTTTTCTTTGGCAATGAGAAGATCGAGATTCATTTACACTAAATGTTTTCCTGTGGAGAAAATACACAAGTTCACAGATGAAAATAAAATTCCCCATACCTGGTTCTTAACGCTAGGTGTAGAGATGCGTGGGTATCTGTTAGTCTACTGTCATCTTTTTAAAGAAAAAAAAATCATCACAAGCAATACTCTTGTACAACAGTAATAAAAAATTACTTTTAAAGTAGGGAAATACTGGAAGATTCACTTAAGTTTTCTTCTTAGCACCAATCCCAATACCCATTGAAAATTATATTAACCCTGAAGAATAAAAAGAGCAGTCTTTTTTTTTTTTTTTTTTTTTTTTTAAGGAGAAAAGGAAATTATGCAGGATTTAAAATTTTCACTTCTAATTAGAAAAAAAAAAATTCACTTTTGGAAACTTGACCCATGACTTTTCTTTGGGAAAGGTCTATCCTGAATCTAATGCCATACTAATAGGAATCATGGAATTTTAATACTTCCTATATAATTGCTGCTCAGATCTATAAACTTCTAGTCTTTCAGGTGCTGCCATGAACAAAAATAGGCCAAAAAAGGGAGCATTTTGCAGACAGCTTGGGGAGAAATCAATGTGGCTGTAGACACCCTTGTTCCCCGTGTGTGCCTGCTATCCAGGCCAATCTCTTACCTTGCTCATCACTATGTTGTTACACAGACCACGAGCTGGAGTCCTGCACAGAATGCAACCCGGGAAACCCGACCAGCAGAAGAAACGCCTCTCAAGTTGGAACAAGTAAACGATTTTCCTTCTCTCAGGTCTTTTCTCCTTATTTTGGTTTCTACGGGGGCAGTTTAAGGTAATCACACCGTTAAGAGCCCAGGGGATTCAACAGTCCTCTGTTTTCACTGCGGGATGTTTAATAAAAAGTTGGAGTGGACTTCTGCCCCTCGTTGTATCAGAACTTCCTGAATTTTCTGAGTAGAAAGCGGTGCAGTTTGTATCCTCACCCTTGCAGGAGACTTTCCAAACCATTCTCTGCAGATGGAGTGAAAGGTGAGGAGAGAGGCCCAGGGCAATACCAGGTCACCAGCTGAATGGCTGTTCACTTACTGTTTCTGAGCAGTTCATTCTGGCCTCTGGCCTGTGTGGACTCCCTTGCTCCCTTGCTCCCTGAGGGTCTGGAGGAGGTAGTGGTCATAGGACAGATATTTTGGGGCACTCAACATAGAATAATTTTATGAATTTTATTTCAGAAGGCTCAGAGAAAGTCTCTCAATATGGCAAACTCCAATATTTAAAAAAGATAAATGAAAAATTAAATAATAAAAATAAAAGTGAACAGTTCTATTAAGGCAGTAGCCACCTTCACCCTTGCCCATAAGCTTTGCATATGGTTGTCAGTGACTCAGTAAGTGCCCCACCTCCGGACCTTGGTTACTGTCACTTCTCCAGGTTCCATGATCTCCCAAGATAAGTCCTCCCAAACTTTGGAGCTGAAGCTGTCAGCTGATGCTCAAGGGTCTCTGAACAGCTGGAGCTCTACAGGGGCACTTAGGCTAGGTTCAGCAAGAGAACATCAGACACATACTACCTTTGAGCAGCACGGGGGTTGGAGGGATGGATCTATCGTGGCCATGGCAGCAATGGAGAGAGGTCAATTTTGCATCTAGAAACAGAAATGCCCCCTGACTTTTTAGGATATAACTGAAAAACTCAATTGCACCTGCTTTAGTTTTGTATAGTGGTGTGTCTTTGAAAATACCCACTGAGTAGTTCAGATCAGAATGGAGCTAAAAGGATGCACGGGAGAGCTGGGGTCTCCTATAATATTAACCCACATGATTTCCATAGTACATGTTCATTTTTCCACAGCCCACATTCTACTTTTTTTTCCTTTGTGGTACTCAGGATTGAACCCAGAGGCATTCTACCATTGAACTACATCTCCAGTCCTTTTTATTTTTTATTTTGAGACAGGGTCTTGCTAAGTTTCTGAGGCTGGCTTTGAACTTGCAATTCTCCTGCTCCAGCTTCCTGAGTCGCTGGGATTACAGGCCTGCATCAGCATGCCTACTTACACATTCTATTTTCTTTCTATAATGTATTTTTGGGGTATATTTTTGTTGGGTGATGGGGAAAAATTCTGAACCAAGGTGGGGTGCTTTTATTCATAGGAAGCACTTACATTACTATGGAAAAAAAAAAAAAGTTTATTCACGTGATCTTGAATCTGGAACTTTCTCCCCAGTTTCCAATTGATCAGGTAGCTACAACCATAAGAGAGGGCACATTCACTAACTCAGTTTTTGAACATTTTATTAAGCTCATAAAGTAAGCATTTCTGTGAGAGACACTATACTGGTACCTTAGCCCTGCTCTTCCTATACTTGATAAAGATCCACCCTCTTAACTTACTGGATTTCATTATTTGCATAACTTTTTACTTTTTGCTCATCTAGCATTTCAATAAACCTGCTATTTGGTCAGTATATTAGGAATCCAGTCAAATGTGTTGTCTGACTGAACTGATGACTTTGGTAGATCTACACCAATGTGGATTTTTATCTGGTAATGTATTCTTGTCTTTTGATAAGAGTATATTTATCAGAATAGGTATTCTTGATTTGTGTGCCAACCAGGAGTAGAAATTGATCAAAGGCATTATTAAAAGTCACTGGAAAGACAAATTGGCAAGTACACTGCATTTTTTAAAGATTTGAATTGTGATAGAGATATTAAATAGATTTTAAGATTAAAAGTAAAGTTTTCCTGGTTTTCTTCATCTAATCATTATGGCAAATTCAGATATTTTTCATGTAATATTTGATTTCATAATCCTAACTTCTTCAACATTTTCTTGCCTCTGAACCTTCTCTCTTTATCTTGCACAGTAAAAGGTATTTTAGTCCTACCTTAAAATAGACAATTATATTAGTAATATGTGTACAATCATCTTTAAGATTAAAAACAGATTAATGTTAGTTTGTCACCCCCTCTTCAAAGCTGTTTTCCATCTTGATGGTGGTAATCCAAGGTAAGGTCCAGAAACAATACAGATAGTTTGATGTCTATATATTACATTTCCAAGTAACTGGGATACATATTTTCCATGGGTTTCAAATAGCAACAACTTAGCACAATGCAAATAATTATGTGTCATACTGACTTTTGGGTATTACTTATCAAAATACTCTACACATTTTGAAATTATTTTGTGTTTAGGCAACTTGTGTTGTCTAGAGGGCTGGGATTATCCTAAGAAAGTTATATGACAAAGTATTATAAGCCTTGTAGATAGTATTAAAAAATCATCTACCAATGCCTTTTGTCTTACAAAATCTGTGGTAATTCTGCTAATAATTTTCACCATTTGTTCTCCACTTCTAATCTTTTCAGTTCCCTCTATTACAACTTACTGATCTGTCACACAGAAACAGCTTCCTCAGCAGAAAAATACCAGTAAAAAATCAAGAGGCGCTATTAGGAATTTCACCCCCTTTTTTTGTTGATTTTTCTTTTTTTAAAGGCACACCCTTGACTTTTATTGTTGTTAATACAAATCAGATTCTCGTTTCAGGCAGCAAGCCAGTTATTAAAAAGAAGTCGATACTCAAAAATCAATGAATTATTGGTTTTGGTTCCCTATCAAATCAATTAGATGTTTTCCCCCTCACGTGATTAGCTATTCTATTCAGTCAACTAAAAATTTTTTTAAAAAAATCCCCCTTTCATTATTACCTGCCTGTTCTCAGCATGCGGCACGGTAGTACAACTGATAATGAGGTGCTTTGGCATCAGATTTCTTTTTCAGTTGGTCAGGGGTCCCTTTTCTCTTTTCCTCATTTCTGAACTGCAGAACAGAAAGTATTAAAGCAGTGGCCCAAGACAATGTTGTCACATCAGGAGTGGCAGAGGTGTTTACTAGTATCTTGATCCTCTCAGCTGAGTGTCTCAGAAGCATCTCCCGATGCCCTGGGATTGATGTTGAAACCTAACATAAGAAAAAGACTTGGGGAAGTCCCACACCTGGCTCTCCTCCTGCTTCTCCCATTAAAGATTAAACAACACTGGGGGACAACTTGAGATGTTTCCTTGACACAAAACTACACTCCTGAGTTTGTTTTCCTTTAAGTGGTGCTGGGTGGCCAGAGGGGATCTTGATCTTGACGAATGGTGATCATCCTACAATATCTGGATACAGTGGTATGGCACGAGTTTTGACAAATAGAATTAGGCTCTGAAAGACTTTTCTCATTGAAAACTCAATGTATTAAAATGCATTTAAAAGTTACTTCTGGGAAATATACTAAATAGGCCAATCATGGAACCAGCTAATTGTCAAACCCTATAAAATTATGGCATCATGTCACCTGACATAAAGCAACATTAAAATTAGTCCACCATCTATAAAATGAAATATCATTTGCCATCAAGTGACAAATTCTATGCCAAAAAATACCACTGCACTTCTAATAAGTGACACTCATTTTAATAGACCCTACAAAAATACATTATTTTCAGTGTCCCCATAAAACAGTTAACTTACAAATATTATTCTCAGAGCTCTCATGACATCAATATGTAATTCTATTGTAAAATCTCAATAGAATACTTGAATTGATAGCATGTGAAATAAATTCATTATATATATATCTATAAAAAAGAGCTATGTAGAAATATGAGAGAACACGTATAACCAATTCTTGGAAATTATTTTAAAATTTCAAATTCATATTTTAATCAAATTAATGACTAACATAAAAATAAATATTATAAAGGATTGTAAGATGACTTTTGATCTTTTATAGAGGAAAACAGTTCCAATGTAAAAGTAAATAATTCTATATTAACTATACTTATGTCACTCTCTAAAGAGAGTGTATTCAGAATTTAATATACCTTGAAACATTCTTTGTGGAAAAAAGTATTTTATCTATTTCTGTCCACAAAACAGCATTAAAAGTATACAGACCACAGCTCTGAGAAATTATATTTGAAGTTTCATATTTAAATACCAAAGTTTTAAAACCACCCAACATAACTTTCTAACAAGTCTTTCTTAATGATAAATTTTATCAATTCCCCAAACTCACTTTAAATGATTTAAAAGTAGCAAATTAAATAAAGCAGCACACAAACAAATTGCACATTTACAAGTAAAGAAATCACAGGGGCTACAATTTATAATCAACATAAACTGGAAAGAAAGAAAGCAATACCTTTCCTGCCACCCATCATTCACTGCTTAAATTTGTGGAGAAAAAGACTTATCTACAATGACCTTTAGTCTGTTTCTTAACTCTGCATGTATTGTAATTAGCTAAAGGCATTGAACAAATTAGTTTGTCCTATTTTTATTTAGGTCCCAGTGATAAATGGATAATTTATGAAATATTTCACTCTGTGTTATGAGAATTTAGCAAATGAATATGGAACCAAATATAAACACTTTATACCATATGTACAGTTGCTTTCATAAGGCATTATCATGAATTTTTATTGAAAAAGATTCAATATAGTAAAGTCTTATTTTAAGATATATTTTCTTTCTCAATCCGAGATGTTTAGTTTATGAAAATATTGTTTTTCTCTATATTCTTTTTGTATATATGCCAACATATACCTTGTGCTAGAAATATTTTATGGGAATTACAATTCTTTATGTTCGTATTTTCTATATAAAGGCATATACAACTTTGAGGCAGTGTTTCTGATGGAGAGCAGAATTCATAAAGAGCTGTGTGTGCTTCCGTGCTCCGAAATTATATGAAATCCACTTTGAGAAGAAACTTATTTGATTAAAAAAACAAAAACAAAAACAAAACTGCACCAATGCACAGCCAGAGGCTGACAATTAGAACTAATACATAACCACATGAACATCATATTTGTAGAGTTAACATTTTTAAGGATGATCAGTGCTAACATATAGTATTATACATTTGGCACTAATGTTTGCCATTGGTCCAGCAATTGGCAAAATTTGTTTCTATGTATAAATTTCTTTTTGAACATTAGGTCTGGCTAGACATATCTTCACTATTTATAGAAAATATTTAGACAGTAAGCTCACGTTGAATAACTAGGTCTACTGTGTTCTGGAAACTCTTCAGTAGTAATACAGCTTTTTCATGTTCCATATGTACAAAACTGTGTCCATTTGCCTGTAAATACAAAATAAAACAGGGAAATCAATGCAAATATTTGTTTATCATTGTATCATTGTTTCTAATCATAAGATCTGAGGGGAAGGACTGGGGAGATAGCTCAGCTGGTAGAGTGCTTGCCTTGAAAGCACAAGACCCTGAGTTTGATCCCCAGTACTGAAAAAAAAAAAAAAAAAAAAAAAAGATCTGAGGGAACACTGAGCAACCAAAACATACTTTTTTTTTTTTTTTTTGGTACCAGGGTTTGAACTGAGAAGCACTCGACCAATGAGCCATGTCCCCAGTTCTATTTTATATTTTAATTAGAGACAGGGTTTCAATGAATTGCTTAGCACCTCAATTTTGTTGAGGCTGGCTTTGAACTCTCGATCCTCCTGACTCAGCCTCCTGAGCTGTTGGGATTACAGGCGTGCACCTCTGTGCCTGGCAAGATATCAGTTCTTAAAATTCACAATGACATTTCATCTATGGAAGTAAATAATTTATCCAGATTTAGCCCAAATTATTAATACCACTAGTATTTATCAAATCTCTAGTATGTCTTTGTTCCTATGCTGATGATAAAGATACATTGGTGAAAACAGATTTGTGATACAGTAGTTCAGATTGGCTGTTGTTCTGAATTGTTTAGAGAGTAGCCTAGTTGAGATAGATTGGGAGTATGCACACGGCCATTGCCCTTGTGCTATATAATCACCAATATAAACTCATCAGCATGTTAGATATTTTAATCATATCAAACATGACTGGACATTTTCAAATACTGTTAAATATTGCTTTGACTCATGGAAAAGTTCTTGGTTTGTACATTTTTATATTAAAGAAATATTTTTATTCTTGCTATCCCATTGTCAAATGCAAGTGTTTTTATTATCTATGCCAGTGGTTCGCAACGCAATCCAATATATCTAAGGTATCTATCCCACACAGGGATAAAGCACACTGACTTTGAAGAATGATACAAATTCTTCTTTGTAATGTGTTCATTTTTTTGTTTGGTTTTCTGAATAATAAATTGTAAATTATCTTGTTGGAATGATTTTTATTATTAATTTATAGAAAGGTGGGTCTCATAAACCATTATTGCCACAAAGGCCAAATTAAAAGATGAGCTTATTGAAATTTTGTAGGAACAAATGTTGCAAGGCAATGAACGATATTTATATAACTCTTTTCACTGTAACCTGAGACTCAGAAAAGTTAGTCAAAGTGACAAAGTATAGGTAATAGAGACTATTGGTTGACTTTTTCAATCTTCAGTGGACTGACATTTATTTTGGGCATACATAGCCCTTGTTATTTTATTTATTCTTTTTATGCTTTCTTAAAACATGATTAATGTTTCTAGTAACCAATCATTTGAATGTTTCACTACCTTTAGTTTTTCAAATTTCAAACAGCATTATATCTCCAGCAACACTGTACGATCTTTATAGTTCAGAGGAAAGTCATCTGATACACAATTATCAGTAGTTCTTAAAATTGATTAGACAATGATGTGATAAAGAAGGTTCTAAAACATTACATTAAAACTACATTATGTATAACAGTAAGGAATATGCTAGGAAATAAAATGTAAACTCTTGGAAATCCATATAATTAGAAGCATAAATTTGTTCTGAATTAACAAAACTCTACGTATTGATTAATAATTTATTTAGTAAAAATGTTAATGAGGTTGGCATTGGTGTTTCAGTGGCATGAGACAGTAACTAAGTAGAATTTGGGGTGTGTTACACAGTTCAAATTTCTTGCTTTAAGTTATATAAGGATCAGAGAATGAAATTTCATTTCATATTGTTTCTGGTTAGATGGTAACAGCCAATAAAAAACATAGCTAATGGTACAGTCTTCTTTCTACTATTATCCTGTTTTGGACATTGGAAAAGTAGCAAACTTGCATGAAATACATATATTAAACTAATTTTTATTAGAGAATTTTAGTTATATAAAATAGTAGTTGGGTTCATTTTGACAAAATCAGACTACAGTATAGTTTTAAGGGGTACACTAACTTCCTTAGTGCCTTTAATTTTTCTCCACATGAATATTTGAATTGTGAAATTAAAATTTAACTTTAATAATGAAGTTCTTGAATGTTAAAAATTAATAATATCTTTGTGAGTGCTCTGATTTCTCTACCTGAAGCCTCAAACCTAGAACAGCAATGAAGTTAAAAACCCACTGAGAGTTTTCAGAGAATTGCTTGAAATTTAAATATCTCAAGAGTTTCAGGGGTGAGAAACTCTCTAGGATTTGGAGGCCATGGTATTTGCTCAGTCTTAGACCTGACATAATAACAATGCTAAAAAAAGACAATAGTATTAGTGTTAAGGGCATGCGTGGTACAAAACTTCAGTAACCAATTAATCATAGTTGTTAATTTTGAATGATTCCTTTATTGAAAGATCTTCAAAGAAAGTTGATCCACTTCCAGTATGATTATTTTTTCAACTAAAAGTGTCTGTTATGTACTACCCAAGGCATTGTGGTAGACTCTGGGGTAGGAACAGGAACAGATGGACCATGGAGGCTCCCATCTAAGGGGTGGCTGTCCAGGGGGGAAGCAAGCCATGGGCATAACTGAAAATAATATATGAGATGCCTTTATAAATGAAAGGCCTTCCCCAGAGACTAAGCCACTTGTCTGAGGTCACACAGCTCAGGGAGTGAGTTAGAACTGCATCATCTGATACCCCAATATTCCTCCTTATTATTTCTCCCGATAATTCACCAAAATAATGAGAACATGGTCATTCCATGTGATCTGAACTGATATTTCAGTCGCCATGATAAAATGTCCAACATTTCCTCCTTCAGCATTGTGGCTTTATCTTCTCCTGGCCGAATTCTGTTCTTTCTTGTGGTTGCAAAGCCACAGTTCTCATTCTGATTCTTATCAGGTTTAATTTCACTTATTCCAAAAAATACTGAGAGAAATAACACTTAGTCCTGAATTGAAAGCTACAGAAATGCTGAATCTCTCCTCATAGCCTCATCTTGGTTTAATTGGGTTGTCGTGACCAAATGTGAGCTTTCTTTCTGAAAGTCAAGAACCAAGTCAGAGTATCTGCTGGAGCAATGCCAAAAGACTTGAGAGGAAACAGAAAGAAGGAAACTGCTAATAAGAAGAATCTACAATTTTGCTCCTGATTAGACAAGGGTGTCAGAAACAAGGATCAAACTGTGATTCTTGTAACTGAAAATGGAAACCTTGGAGAACCTTGGATAAGAGAAATGAAGTTTCCTGGCAACAGAGGCAAGGGAACTATTGATCATCCATTTGGAAACAGGAGAGTAGAGTCCAAGAAGCAGGTCAGAGTGGTCTTGCTAGCACCAGAGTTGAGGTTATACGGCAACCTGATACCACATGGAATGCTGAGATTTACCAGAAAATGAGTTTAAAAGGAAGCATTGTGGCAGAAGAAAAATCTAACTGTAGGAACAGGATGGAGTTGAAACTTTGGAAATGTAGAGCAGAACTGGAAGACAGTGTTTGCTGCTAATAGGGACATCTGTGTAAATCTGCTTGAAGTGAGGTAGGAAAGGTGAAACAGGGCTGGTTTATTCCTGTCAGAGTATGGCAGAAGCTGGCTTTAACCTGGGGACCAAACTAAAAGGCAGAGATCCTCGCAGTTCCTAGGCACTGAGCCCAGGGGCCTGGAAACTCTGAGTTCCTAAAAGACCGGGGCATGAGGAGTCCTGGAAAGCGTCATCCTGAAGGGGGACCAAGTAGGGTGTGCACAAAGCAACAGAAAATCTGAGAGAACCAAACATTTTCTAGTGCTACTAATTAGCACATTTTCCCCACAGCATAAAGGAATAAGCAGGGAGAAACTGAATTAATTCTGGGCTCAACTTGGGATCTGGTTCTGATAAACCAAACTTCACCATGTTGAGAAACACAATCCAGGCTGACTCAGGGACAGCAGATCCCTTCATAACTTAGCCCAGAGAACAGTTTGAAAGTACCAGCCTTTCATTTTTGCATTGGGTATGTACAAATGAGAGCCAGAGTTCTGAAAACATGTAAGTAGGGCCAACCACTCAAAAGGCAAGAAGCATTTGGTGAGTTAGATCCGTAAGTCAAATGAACTCTAGTGCTCTCTCTGTAATTCCTGTCCCCATAAATGTTTTGATTTTAAATCAGAGTGTTGGTGAACCTTAAGAGTCCTGTTTAAAACAATACAACCAGGGACTGCCTGGGAATGGCTCCAAAATACCAGAATGACTCTGAGTTAGTTTAGAAAGTTTGTGAAAGATAAAATGAGTTAATGTATGTCAAGTGTTTAGGATGGGGCCTGGCACATGATAAGCAATCAATAAAAGCTAATACTATTAATGTTAATACATTACCACTTTGTAGAGTTTAAGAAATAAGATTTTCATTAAGCCATAAGAACAGAAGGAGAAAATGTCAGAGGAACTATATCTTTCTTTTTCTGCTTAGCTAACCCAATTTTTTGATAGATGCAAATGTGAGGATCAGAGTGATCACAGGATAACACAGATAACACAGCTGGTGGCTAGGTGGGAATTTATCACGCGGTTGTCAACTCTCTGGATCTTGGCACAATCAATTTGTTTCTTTGGATGTTGCAAAGTTGCAATTTTTAATGTAGGTTTGTTAGATACATTCACTTTTTAATATCAATTGAACTATTTCTTGACAAGTGGCATTGTGTTAGGCCTGTGGCTGGGGAGGGCAATGACAGAAGAGCCTGGAGAAAGGGGTTTGTGTTGAAGAGAGAACAGAACCTCGGCTCTAGAGAACCCCCTTCTTTCATCTGTAGGACAGAAAAGCAGATAGAATTTATACTGTATTTGTTACTGTGAGAATGGCTATCTGGCTTATGTCTTGAATAGTTCAGACAGGGAATCAAAGAATTATGTTACTTCATTTATAGGCCTTTTCCAAGTAAAATTAAGAAAAAAATATTTTTTTTCATTACTGCAGACTGACCTGGGGTGATCTATCATTGAGGTACATCCCAGTCCTTTTTATTTTTTATTTTGAAACTAGGTCTTGCTAAGTTGCCCAGGCTGATCTTGAACTTGCAATCCTTTTGCTTTCGCCTCCTGAGTAGCCGGAATTATAGGTAGGTGCCATGGCAACTGGCATGAATCTCAATCTTTTAACTAGAGGAATTTTGTGGTTGATTTGTGTGTATGAATAGAAGAGGTTGAGGAAATAAAGACTGGTCCTATACAATATCAATTACAGAGTATAAATTCAATGATGCTTTGAAAAATAAATACATATGATACATTTATGCATATAACGTTTCCAATATATGCACAATATAAATGCAAAAGATAATATGAAGAATAAATGCTAGCTTAATGAAAATTTAAAATGTTACCTCATTTGGATACATATATGCTTTATATAAACACATTATCAGATTCAAATAAAATGTGTGCAATCTTGAGGAAATTGCATCTTAGTGAAAAATGAGAAACAAATGAGTGGCTTATTAAGTTTCAGTGAAGTTAATAAGAAAACAATCTAGGAAATGAAAAGATGTCCTGAAAATGTTACGCTTCAAGAATGTGTAATTAATGGGTTTTTAGCCTTAGCTGATTTGAAAGTATGAGGAATATTTTATTGTAATCTTTATGTAGCTTCAAAAAGATATTCCTCCTATTTCACTTCCATTTGACATCTTCTCTGCCACAAAATGTTTTTACTTTCCCTTTTTCATGATTTAGATGTAAAAAATCTGAGGGTTAATGAAAAACATTAGTTGCAATTCCAGCTTTGCAATTATAACTCATTGATTTACTGTAAAACACACTTACAGTTTCTGGATTTTTTCCTCTTGTTCCTTCCTGGATTTATCTCTGATTTCCTTCTGGTAAATGTTTTGTTAAATGGATAAATTATGGACGGTTATACTGTAGAAACTTTCCAGATGAGGCTGTAATTCTCATAGGAATTCTGTTGTATTCTTAGCCAAAGCTCTAAATTTAAAAACTAGCCTTGGAAAAGACTTGGCCCCAGGTCTGATAGGATTATCCAACAGCAAGGACAAGACAAATCATTTAAGACTACAAAAGGAAAATCAAATTAGAGACCTGGGGATGTGATTTTTGATTGCTTTAAACTCATCCTCAAGGGACAGACATTTAAAGGATCAGTGCACATAAATTCTGTATATTACATATACATGATTGCGTTCCTATACTTTGAATGTCACAGCTCTTGGGATGAAGAAAAACTAAAAACAGCAATTGAACTAGAGCTATAAGGGTAAGACTTCACGACAGTCAGGTATTATGAGGCACAGTAGAAATCTTAGATATTTATAACTGTGGTTCAAATGACAACCTGGAGTTAATTCCCATTTTAGAATTTTCAACTGGTAGATACTCTCATTAAATATTGGAATATATTTAGGATAAAACATATTGCATAATCAGTACACAGTGGCTCTATGCCAAGTCATTTAAAAAAACAACTTTCCATTAAAGATCCAAACTGTAGGTCTTCACTTCTTAGATAGTTCTCATGAAAAACTTATATTATTCTTTGTAAATGTGAGAATATTTGAAGTCTTAATGGCTCTTGGTTGTAGAATTAAACAAACCTTTACAAAATATAACAAATAAAAATTTCTCTTTTATCTTAAGTGGACACAAGTATTGCAGTTTGAATATCTCATGAATTCATGCTCAACAGAGACATGGCAAGATAGAATAGACTTGGTGTGCACCTAATTTCAGCTAGTCTGCCTGAGACCCCCCTAAGTGCCAACTCTAGGCCCTTATGAGGTTCCATTTCTGCTCTGACAAGATGAAAGAAACTATCATGAACCAGGGAAAACTTGCCAAACCATAGGAACAAGGCGTATTGGTGGGAAAGGAACTTCTTCCAGAGAGAATGTAGTTCACAGAATTTATCTACAGCAGGTAATAAAAACCTTCAGTTCTCCTTAAAGAAGTTAGGGGTAAACAATATCTCTAGTATTGAAGAGATGAATATGTTTATAAACCAACGGACAGTGATCCACTTTAACAACCCTAAAGTTCAGGCATCTTTGGCAGCAAACACTTTCATTATTAAATCAAGCCATGCTAAGACAAAGCAACTGATGAAAATGCTACCCAGCATCTTAAATCAGCTGGGTGCAGACAGTCTGACTAGTTTAAGGAGACTGGCTGAACCTCTGCCCAAACAATCAGTGGATGGAAAAGGACCACTTTCTACTGAAGAAGATGATGATGAAGTTCTAGATCTTGTGGAGAATTTTGGTGAGGCTTCCAAGAACAAGGCAAACTGAACCGATTAACTTCTGAAGAAGATAAACTTGAAGTTACTGGGAGCTGCTACTTTATATTATGAGTGCTTTTCAAAATTGTTTTGTTTATGGATCTGATAAAATCTAGATCTCTAATATTTTTAAGCCCAAGCCCCTTGAACACTGCAGCTCTGTTTAGTTTCTGCTTATACACAATTTATTCTTTGTAGCTAATTAAGCTGAAAAAGCCTGGGAATAAAGTTTAAAGCAAAGGTTAATAAAGTTCTAAAAAAAAAAAAAAAAAAAGACTAAACTGAAGTCTTTGGGAATTATTTGTATAGAAACTTGGGTGTGGAAACACATTAATTTCCTACTTTGATTTACAAGGCAATTTCCAAGAAGCTATACTCTATTCCTTTTTACCATGAAAAGAATAACATGAAAATCAACCCCTCATTTTCAGGGAACTCTTTGGAATTAGGCTGGTTTCTGTTTTGGTGGATAGCTCGCTTTTAAAAGACAAACTAGGAGCCTGGGATGTAGCTCAATGTTATAGCATCTGCTTAGCATGTGTGAGACCCAGGGTTCAACTCCCAGCAGTGTAAAAAAGTAAAATAAAATAAAACAGGGCCAATTGGGGTTCGTTTTATTAAATGTTTGACATTTGACTCTTTCCTGTCTTCCTCCTTCATTTTCTGCTCTGTGTAATTTGGGCTCATCTGCTTCCTAGATTAGACTGTGTAAAAGCAGGAATATAGTTATCTTCCCTGTTGTGCTGTTTACACCTCTTGGTATTCTACAATACTTTTTACAGAGTGGGCATTTAATGGATATTTTCCAAATAAGTAAATAAATCAATCAGTAAGATTTGCTCTAGACAATCAGTATGGTATAATGGAAAGAGATCAAATAAGTTATTTAACATCCATTAACAATAGTTACCTTGTAGCGTTGTGTGAGTTAGATGACAGAAATTCTTAATTATGATTATTTTTCATATTAACCAACTATGGAGGATAGAGCAGTCTAACCTGACTTATCTTTATTTGTCTTCAAGTTTTACTTAATATTTAAAATACTACTTTTTGATTTCCAAAAAGTATTTTCTCAATTTTTAAAATAGATATCTGTGGTACAACTTTAAACATTATGAGCAAAACTAAAATAATAATATGCAGTGAAACTCTGGTATATAAAATCACACGTATTTTTAAACTTATTTTTAGTTGCCTTATAACCAAACTATTTTTTTAATCTTCTTCTCTTAAATATTATATCATTATTTACAATAATTCCTCTGAACACTATGAGTTACATGATTATTATTCCCTCTCTCCAAGAATTCCAGTATTTTTTATTTTCAACCACAAAATGAACTATAGAAATGCATAACTTACTTAGCATTGTTGGAAAAAGCTATAGGGGATTTTTAAAATACCTTAAGTTTATTTATTTAAGGGCACAACACTTCATTTTAACCATAAAATTATTTCTCACTGTTTTTGTCATTTTTCTGGAGTAATTTTTTTAAAATTCAGAAAAATGGATGTACTCTAACCCTTTCTTAATGAGTCATGGTGTTAACTGTGAACATAGACACTCTGGGAGAAAGCCATGGGCCCAGTTAGTAAGTTTCTACAGCAAACGTTTGTTTCCCAAAGTGTGTTTTCTGGAAGTGGCTAATAGATGTTGTTAGTAAAGAGGGGTATGGAATAAAACATGCTGGGAAAAATGAAACTGTAAGATTTCTCTAGTGTGCTCAGGACATGTAAAATCCTGAAACGAGGGATATAGCATGAGGTGGCTCTGAAACATTCATGTCCAAGAAATTCCTGTTCTCAGGTATCTTGAGAGAAGCCTTTGGGAGGTCCTGGTCTAATACAAGGACCCCCATCTACTGTGCTTTACAAGAAGCACGGTGAAGCTGTGACTTCTGCTTCTGACAATGTGCCTGGACCCGGAGGCCTTCCTCTTGGTGGTCTGAAAAACTAGGTAAAAGACTCCCAGTATGAAATAAATCCTTTCTTGTGAGTAAAAAGCATGAAATTCAGTGCAGAGTTTGTAAGAATAACTACGAATCCCTCAGAAGCAATTTGATTTTTGGTTTATGTTTTTGTTTCTGAAAGCTGAGACTATTGAATAAATGAGCTCTGCCTAAGTAAGAGACCACCAGCAGTGCCTGATCACACCGACCGCTTATTAACAGGCACAGAGCCACAGAATTTCCATTCTGATGAGGAAAGTTGGTTCGATTCAGTGGCTGTATACAGACGTAACTGTGTGCAGCAGACCTGGCCACCCAGACATTTTATTTAGACTTCTGGGAGGTTTAAACTCACTCTCGTATTCTGAGGCTGGAAGCTACATCTTGCCATCTCCTCCACCTCATCTCCACGCTCACTCAACTCACCTTCGAGTCTGAATTCTCCAACTCCATGGGAAACATTCTTAATTTCCAGGGCCTCTTCTTTTCACGACTCTAACCTGTGACCCCGGGGTCTTTCTCCCTAGGATTCTCTCTTCTGTGCTCCATACTCTTTCTGGAGTAAGCCTCTTATTCTCTCCTGAATGCTAGGCCAGGCTGGCCCCTGGGTAGTTCCTCCAGCACCTCCCTCTGTCCTCAAGTCCAGAGGCTTAAACTTGTATCTCCTCTATACCAGGAGAGCTCCATGTCCCGTGTTCCCTCTCCTCTCACCAACTGGCTCAATGGGTGAGGTAAGTTGAACTAGTCTACCCTCTGGGCTTTCATTTTGATTGAGGGGCCACCCTCTACACCTCAAGAAATACCTTTATATTGATCACTTCATTTTCTTAATACTTAACATTTATTAGTCATATGACAAAATCAAATACTTCATTGATTTTCTAATAGATCTGCATACATACATCTTGTGTCCCTAGTGAGGAGTTCCTCTGAGGGTACATGACTTCTCTCTTATCTATTATAGGTCTTCTAATGGTATTCCTTTATATAACACTTTTCGGGATATATGGTGGAATTCTCTGCTATTATGGAACAGAACAGTGATATAATTGGCCTGATGAGCATCAAACTCCAAAATTTTGGCCAAGATGTGGTGCTCTGAGTAAAAAAATTCACTGAGAAATAATTTTTAAAAAACAGTACAAAAGCACAGTAATTATAATTTCACTAAAAGTTCAAGTATTCATTGATAGGTTTATTTGTTGGCAATGGCTTTTATGAACTTTTTTTTTTTCTTGGTCCTAGGGATTGAACCTAGAGGTGCTTAACCATTGAACCACATCCCCAGCACTTTGTACTTATTTTTACTTTCAGGCAGGGTCTCACCAAGTTGTTTAGGACTTCATTAAATTGCTGAGACTGGCTTTAAAGTTGTGATCCTCCTGCCTCAGCCTCCTGAACTGCTGGGATTATAGGTATGTCCCATCACACCCCATTGAATTGTCTTTAAGAATTTTAAGGTCTAGGTGTCTGTGGGGGTGAGGAACAAAGGACAATACCTGGTTTGTCTGAATTATTAACATATTGACTATTTTACTTTTGGTATGTTAGAAATGCAGTCACAGATCAGGCAGATATTTTGCTTATTGATTCTAAAATTCTTAAAATAATAAGATAGAAGAGACTATAAAATTATCTTTAATTGGGAGCATATTTTTAAGTCTCATATTGCAAAAATCTGTTTTTGTGACTGGTAAAATATGGATGCCATTAACTAATTCTCTTTAAATTATTTCATTTCTCTTCTCCTATTAAAGTTAGACTTGTGTTTGGGGTAGAGGGCTGGTAAATAAAAGTGATGGGGGCCTGGGCGAGGTGGTGCACACTTGTAGTCCCAGCTGCTCGGGAGGCTGAGGCAGAGGATCGAGAGTTCAAAGCCAGCCTCAGCAAAAGTGAGGTGCTAAGCAACTCAGTGAGACCCTGTCTCTAAATAAAATATAAAATAGGGCTGGGGATGTGGCTCAGTGGTCAAGTGCCCCATAGTTCAATCCGTGGTACTGAAAAAAAAAAAAAAGAAACAGGAGGCAGCTACCTTTAATAACAGAACATGACATACTTATAAGCAATCTTTAGGTCTATCACTATGAATCACATTATTGACAATCAGGTACAAGGTATTTGCTTTTTAGTGTATTAGTCATTTCCACAGAGTAATTATAATTAATAAATTTTCTATATTCAGATGTATTTTAATTTTAAGGCATAATTTTAATTTTAATGAATTAGACTGAAATTTTTTACTGGAAAGAACACTAGAGGAGAGTACGATGTTAAAATAACAAAATTGCCATTTCAATAATGTTTGTGTATTAGCAAATTCACATGGTTCACTCTAGTGACATTCTTTTATGATCCATGTGCTGTTTTCCCCTTTCTTTCTCTCAGTCATGTAATTCAGCTTTACAGAAGGTGAGATCATGAAGGGTCAGTTCTATCTCTGCATTCTTCCCACATGCCACACTGTTACAAAGCCAAATAGCACCGTAAATCACTTAACTAAGCTCATTAATTATAAGATGTCTATGCTGGGAAAATGAATCGTAAAATGACAGGAAAATCATGTGAATATGTTTTAATTAACATCATCACTTAATGAACACATCATGTAATTCAAATAACATGCTAATAATACCATAGCAGAGTAAGAGGGGTGAGTAAGAAGAGTTGAGGGGAAAAAAAAGATCTTATCTAACAAATTTGGAGTTTGGGATTTGGGAAAGGTACCTCTTTTATTATCTTATGTCTCTTTTGCTCTTTGCTATTGGGTTAGACCAAACACAGTAACTGCCATCACTTTGGACTGCCAGTTTTGTTTTTCTTCCTTTCATCTTGCTTTTCCAGGGTTTTCATTGCCATTCAGATTTGTAAATAAATTGGTTCCAGTGAGAACACATAATACGGATCTTGTAATTAACAGATAACTCAATATTGCTAACCCATTTTTTTCCCCATCATTCTTTAAACTAAGAGCCAGTAGTATTATGGAGTCAAAAATTTAGCTTGCCCCCTGGGCTCTGATATAGGCAACAATTCCAGTTCAGAATTAGCTGTTCTAGCTTGGGATATAGCTCAGTTGGTAGAGTGCTTGCCTTGCAAGCACAAGGCCCAGGGTTCAATCCCTAGCACTGCAAAATAAATAAATAAATAAATAAATAAATAAATAAATAAATAAATAAATAAATAAATAAAATTGATCCAGAATTAGCTGTTCTTCAATTCAGAGAGCATAATTGGCTACTTTTGCTGTTAAAATATTATGAATGAAAAATACAGTAATTTATTTGATTAAGGTCTATGTGGATTTTTTTTCTTTACTTGAAGATGGACTTTGATTTTATTCTACAAGGTACAAATGAGTTCTACAGCAAGATTCAAATGTTACATCATCGATTGTCATTTTGGAGACAGGAGGCATCCAGGTGCAGCTCTTTCACAGTGTTCTTGGCATTTAACTAATTGAGCTGATAATTCCTTTCTGCTTCTTGCTTTAGGAATTCATTCCTCTGTGCACTTTGCTGTTGCTGTATGCCTCTGAGGGATTAGAAATACTGAAGCCTCCTGTCCCCTCATATTGGCCTTCTAGAATTTTATAGCCAGAAAAGAGTATTCTAATACTTTGCAAGTAGACATTTATTTTCCCATTTGCAGCATATAATTTTGTTATGATGATTATGTTTATATTTCTTCTCTGAACCTAAGTATAAGAGGAACACTTTTGATACCTCTGTCATAGATGAAGAAAACTCCATAACCTGTCTCAGGCTATAGGATGCTTCTTGTCTGGCACTCCTTGCCATTTCCTTTGCTAATGAGCAGCATTTACCAAGTGTTAGGGAGTTATGTTGTTAGTTCACTCTTGGCTGCCTTATACAACACTTCATAAAATTATCAAACAAGTGAAGTTTTTGAGCTGAGAGGGACTTTAGATATAAAATTATCTGTGGAGCTATTTTACATATAACAAATCTGAGGCCCGTCGATACAATGTAAAATACTTAAGACTGCAAGACAAGTTAGACCATCAAAAATATAGATCTTTATGTTAAAGTGGTTAAGAAAAATTTTAGATTATGTGTCTTTTTTGTTTCAATCATCTAACTCAAAAGACAATCTACTATCTTCTGCCTGCCTGGAATGGACTCAGCCATGCAGGACAGTGCTTCAGCAGCAACATTCCCTCAGCTGGGACAGTTCCTAATATTTTCAGAGAACCATCAGTTTTGAATATTTGAGTAGCAGATCATGATCTTGCTAGTTTGTTGGTCAACAAATATATGAAAAATTGTTCAACATCACTAGCAATTAGAGAAATGCAAATTAAAACTACACTGAGATTCCATCTCACTCCAGTCAAAATGACAATTATCAAGAATACAAGCAATAACAAATGTTGACAAGGATGTGGGGGAAAAGTTCACTCATACATAGCTGGCAGAAATGCAAATTGGTGCAATCACTCTGGAAAACATCTCAGAAAATTTGGAATGAAATCACTATTTGACCCAGTATCCTACTTCTTGGTATATACCCAAAGAACATAAAATTAGCATACTACAGTGACACAACCACATCAATGTTTATAGGAGCTCAATCACAATAGCAAAGCTATGGAATCAAACTAGGTGCCCTTCAACAGATGAATGGATCAAGAAAATGTGGTATATACACAATGGAATATTATTCAGTCATAAAGAAAAATGAAATTATGGCATTTGCCAGTAAATGGATGGAACTGGAGACTATCATGCTAACTGAAATAAGCCAGTCCCCAAAAACCAAAGGCTGATATTCTCTGTGATATGTGGATGCTAACACACAATAAGTGGGCAGAGAGGGAAGAATAGAAGTTCACTGGATTAGACAAAAGGGAATGAAGGGAAGGGAGGAACAATGGGAATAGGAACGACAGTAGAATGAACCAGACATAACTGTGCTATGTTCATATACGAATACAAAATCAGTGAAACTCCATATGTACAACCACAAGAATGGGATCCTAATTAGAATAAGTTGTATTCCATGTATGTAAAAATACACTTTACTCTCATGCATATCTAAAAAGAACAAATAAAAAATAAATTAAAAAAATTTCTGAGGATAAAATGTTAAAAAAATCTTGTTATATGTATATTGGGCTATATATGATTTCTACTTTTCTAGGCCTTTCTGATAGTTCAGTAAACAGGAGAAAGAAGATCTCCTTAGAGTTGTGTTGAGGGGGTCTTGCATTCTTCTGTGTTTTGTAGCTGACTGATGAAAGTTCCTTTCCGACATGACCTGTCTTTTTAGTGTATCTAAACCTTCAATATATTATGTTGAGTCATTTCAAATTTTTAAAAATGGCCAAACAGCAATTTCAGATAGTTGCATATGTTTACATACTGGGAAATTTTAGGGGTCAAAATACTGAATCTTAAATACTTAACAGCCTTTCCCTTTAAGGTAGGGAAATGATTTAGCACCTCTTGCATGGGAAATGAATTCAGAAGAGAGGACAAAAGCAAAATGGATAGCATTATGCTGAGCATTTGATTACTGCAGTGACCCTTTTCTGATATGCAGAGATTTAAGTTAGAGAAAGTCTTTTTTTACTGGACAGTATATTTTAAGAAGTCACCTTATCTCTAGCAAGGTTCATGTTCACCTGTGCAGGGGAAGAGACAGATACAATCATGTGTTTCACAACATTCAACTCATTCAACTCATAATAAGCAGACTGTTGAAAAATGAAATATGGACGTGTTCTTCCCCCTTTCCTAAAGTCACACGGATACCCTATATGGGCATTTAATCACTGTTGCTTTTACTTAATAACTATACATAGATTCATAGATGTGTACTAGAATGCACACCATATAAAATCTTATATTGCTGTGTAATTCCATTCAACTCAACTAAAATAGTCAAAACACTACTATGTGCCAGGTAATATATTAGATGCTAGGGACACAGGTTTCTCTCAGATCAAATTGTTTTTGACTTGTCTCTCAACTTCAAAACAATAAGGGAAAATAAAAAAAGGGGAGTATTTATTTTCAATCATTTAATTCGTCATTTAACTTAATAACATGGTTACATGTTTGTTTCAGTGTCAGCATTTGCATGCATTGCTTTTATCTGTCTTACCTGAAGAATCTTATCACCAGGCTGCAGAAGGTTGGAGGCTGGCCCATCAGGCTGAACCCTAGTAACAAAGATACCCTATAAGTCAGAAGTAACAGAGGTTAGGATTCCATTACCAACTAGGCCCTCTTAAACACATTTTCATTCATATAGAAAACAGATAAAACATTTAAAAAACAGTTTATACATGCAAAGTTTAAAGATAATTATATTATTTTAAATAGGTAATACTCTCCAAGTTTAAGAAAACTGACATGTTCACTTGCAAAAACAAAAAACACAAAACTCATATTGTTTTTAAAGTACGATTATGATTTATAAATTTATCCATGATATATTCATAAAAATTTCTTTCTTAAATCATTTGAAATATGATATTGAATCATTTTTTATATAAATTCCAAATTTGTGTTGTTATTCTATATTAAAAATGTTACCTTCTTGGTAGGTTTTATATTCATATTTACTTTAAATGCCTTACTAGAATTGTAGGCACATATTGGGTTATTTTAATGAGTTAATTACTATGTATTTTACTGAGAATTTTAATATAGAATGTATGTAAACAAATTAAACATAAAAAATCCAAAATGCACTTTAAATAAATTTTGCGTCTACATAGTCATAAAATCCTTAAGTTGGTCAGTTTATAAAAAGTCAGGTTAATTTTATTTATCCTGGACATAAAGCAAACATTTATTGAATGTTTACCACACGCTAAGCTTTGATTGCTAGTGATACAGAGATATATAGAATATAGTTTCTGTACTTCAATGAGCTTACAATCTAATGGAAAAGAAGTCAAGAAAACTAACAATTAGAAAATAGTGTGACAAGTGTTAGGCTAAAGGTATGAAGGATTATAAAAAATGTACCCAGCTTACACCTGGTATGTAGGGGCTTCCCAGAAAAGGAGATATCTGACAGCTGAATCATAAAGGAGAAGTAGAAGGCAGCCACACCCATAAGGAGGGGAAGGATATAGCAGATAGAGGCCACAGCACACACAAAAGTGAGAGTGCCTTCATTTGGGAAATAGAAGTAGTGATGCCTGGATTGGTGATGGAAGGAAGGGGTTGGATGGGGTTGAGAGTGCAGCAGAAAAATCAGACCCAAAGGGAAAGTCAGGACCAGATCAGAATGAACCTTACATAGCCCTTTTTATCAGTTCAAGGAGTTACCGAAGGGTTTTAAGCATGATGGTGACAAGATTTTAATTGATATCTGAAGAATAAACTAACGAATAGATAAATAAAGCGGTCTATCCATACAGTGGAATATTATTTGGTGATAAAATGGAATGAAGTACTGATCCATGCAAAAAAAAAATTATGCTAAATATAATGTCAAGAATAGGGAAATGAAACACAGTAGAATGAACTGGACATAACTTTCCTATGTTCATATATGAATACACCACCATTGAAACTCCATATCATGTACAACCACAAGAATGGGATCCTAATTGGAATAAGTTATACTCCACATATGTATAGTATGTCAAAATGCACTCTATTGTCACATATATCTAAAAAGAACAATAACAAAAATAATAGGCAATGCCTAGAAACAGACAGTAGATTAGTGTTTGCCAGGGGCTGGGGAGCAGTTAGTGGTAAGCAACTATTAATACAGTTTTCTTTTTTCCTTTGCAATGTTGAGGATTCTACCCAGGTCCACATGCATGCTAGGCAATAGATCTACAACTGAGCTACACCCCAAGCCAGAGTATCTTTTTGAAGGTCATAAAAATATTCTGAAATTAGTGGTGTTGGTTGTACAACTCTTTGAATATACAAAAACTACTTAATTACATACTTTAAAAGAGTGAATTTTATGGTATGTGAATTCAACTGTTATTAATTTTTAAAAATTTCTAAGAATTATAAATGAAAATAGAAGATAAAATTTTGATATCCTTGCCTTTTATTTAGAAAATCATGTCATTTGCTGGTCTAAAAACTTTTTTTTCTTTAAAAATATGTGCCATTTATTGTATGCTAATTATCTTTCTATTGAACCATTAAAAAAAAAGAAAACAAAAAAGTACATTCAATTTACATGGTAATTATAAAAGAGATGTGCCCTCATGGTCTATAAACTTAATGACCTCACTGAAACCCAAAACTGTGTGTGTGTGTGTGTGTGTGTGTGTGTGTGTGTGTGTATGTTATATGTGCATTCGTGTGTGTGTAAATAGTTTAACAAACCCAAATTAAACTACTATTACAAAATAACAGAATGAATCAAACATCATTACCCTAGGTAAATGTATGATTACACACATGGTATGCCTCCACTTCATGGACAAACAGAGAAACAAGTTATACCCCATTTGTTTACAATAAAAAATAAATTAAAAGTAAATAAATAAAAATAAGAAGGCAGACATAATAGTAATCATTAAATAGTAAAATAGTGACTTTATTAATGTAGGTAATTTTGATTAATCTTAAAAATATTAATCTGTCTGAAAAGAACTCAAAAGACACTAATAAATAAAATATTATAATACTTTAAAAAAACACTATTACTCATGTTTTAATTTAGCATTTCAGATCCTTATGAAACTAATTAGTCTGAAGCCTTCGAGTGATTTTCATCTTTCTAATTTTATTATTATTTTTTCTGGTTTAAGGAGGAAATTAGACATCAAAATCTCTAAAAAAAACTTCATAAATTTTAGTCAAGTAATTAGATTGCTAGAACTCATCTTAAGGAAACAACTGAAAAAATACACAACATACATGTACTAATATGTTCACTATAATATCATTTTTAATAACAAAAAACTATAGCTAAATGTCTAAAAGGGCATTGATTAAAACAATTAAGGTAAATCCATACAACAGAATGACACGTGGTTGTTGAAAATGAAGTCCACATGGCTGACAGAGAAATAGGTGAATGCTTAGTGAACAGGTGGGTTCTAAAAGGCTGTGTGGTATGTCACTATATTTGCTGAAACCTGTTTATATGTATATTTGTGTAGGAAAAATATCTGGAAAGACAACTCCTAAGCATTAACAATGGTTATACTGGTAATAGGACATCCATTTTCTTTTCAATCTGTATTTTCTTATGTTTCTATAATGATTGTACATTACTTACAGAGTTAAGGACATCATAAAAACAGTTGCAATTTTAGGTTAATGGTGGTATTATTAAGAGTGATGTTTAAATATCTTTGGCCAATTTCATTGTAAAATGGTCAATTCAGAAGAAAAGAGAAAGCCGGTTGTTTGAAAAGGATAGTTAATAAAGAACAATGATTAAGCCACTACTGAATGGTACTGGTTGTGACAACAAATAAACCCCCACTGTCCTTGCCATACTGGGCACACAGCTGCCATACTTCATTAATCCAGGAGACTGTATACACAATCAGTTCCCCAGATTCCCTTTTTTTTTTTTTTACTGTTGGGGTCTCTGTACCATTAGCAAAATGATACTATTACCAAAAATAAGGCACCACATCTCCTATTACTGGGGGTAATACCATTTTGACCTTATTTGATCCTTGCCGTCTCTCCTACTAGATTAATTCTGAAGGCTTTTCTTCAGCTCAGTGTACAGGAACAGTTTAATAAGGTTTGTATGAATCCCGACCATAGGAGCTGAATAATGGCCATCACATTTGCAATGCTGAGAGCAACCGGGAACACTCTATAAGCTGAAGGCTCAGAGGTTACGAATGTGGTGTCTGCAGCAGGTTTAATTTCACCCATCACATGGTTTTGTAATATTCAACTGCTGTTTTGATGACTGGCCTTGAAGTTTACTTTTATGGTAGCTCGAGTCTTCCAAAGCATGTATTGCTTTTTTCTAAAGTTTTATTATTTCTTTTCGATCAATAAATTTCATCAACTAAGAAACTGCTTCTGCCCATTGGTATAGCTTTTTCTCTATATAACCTCTCTGCCAGCTTATTGCCATGTTAGAGGAAACAGCACTGAGTGCTACATTTGATAATGGTCTGTGGCATTCCTTATTGTGGAGGTGGACTATTTCCCAAAAGACTGCATTCGAAGGCCAGTGCCCTAATGTTTCCTTATATTCAGGTATAGAAATGAAAGAGACCAATTAATCTGAGTCCTTTTTTCAGTCTTTGCTCTGATGAATATTGATGAGAAATATGAAAATTTTGACATTGCTTCGAAAAAGCTCATTGTGGTAATGTGTCGCCCTTTCAACAACTCATTTTATTCTGAGACTTCGAAGGAAACTTTGGCATCAATGACAGAATTTTTTGGGGACTCATCAGACTCTGTATTTTGAAAATTAGAACAGTAACTTACTACTGTTTGGTGAAAATCAGTCTCCTAACTTTTCTAAATAATAGGAAGCATCTTATATGTTATCAAAGATCCAAAGAGTTGCATCTTACCAACTTTATAACTGTTAGCAACATCTAAAATATGTTCAGCTTCTTATTACCTTTGGTAGGGTGCCAAATGTAGGACAAAGTATCAAGCAATATATTCAACACTACTGAAATAATCTATTATCTAAAGTTACAGTAAAGTCATCTTGCCCAAGGCAGGGAAAACCCTCAGTAAGTATATTTTCTCAACGAGGCAATAAGTATGAGTTTTCTACTGCTGCTGGAACAAATTTCCACAAACTTAGTGGCTTAAAACATCAAAAATTTATTATCTTAGAGTTCTGTTGGCTAGATTTCCAATACAGTTCTCACTGGGTCAAAACAAAGTGCTGGCAAGGCTGCATTATATTTCTGAAGTCTCCTGGGGAAAATTCACTTCCCAGTCTTTCCTTCTTCTAGGAATATTCACATTCCTTGGCTCATGGTTCCCCTCTTCTGTCTTCTATGTCAGCAATTGTGTATCTCTCTGACCATGTTTTGTTGTCACATCTCTCTCTGACCACAGCTGGGAAGGAGTCTCCATGTGATTATAGGACCCATGTGATTATACTGGACCCATCTGGATAATCAAGGATAGTCTCCTCATGTTAGGGCTTTTACCTTCATTACATATGCAAAGTCGCCCTTTCTATGTAATGTAACATACTCACAGGTTCATTTTTTTTTTCTGTCTGCTATATTGTGCAAGTAATTAGTAGTTAAGATAATAACTCTAGGGCTGACTGTGTTTACCATTTACAAATAGATGAGCTTGAGTAAGTTAACTTTTGTATACATAACTTTTCATTAGTAAAATGGATAAAATAATGGTATATAATATGGGCTGGGGTTGTGGCTCAGTGGTAGAGCGCTTGCCTAGCATGCATGAGGCACTGGGTTCAATTCTCAGCACCATAAATGAATAAAATAAAAGTGTATCAACATCTAAAAGAATGGTACATAATAGTTGCATTGAGTGAATGCATGCAGGATATTTAGAACAGTAGATAGTATTCACCATATGGTCTAAATGTTACTATAATTATTAAAAATATGAAAGCTGAACTATAATCCCAGGTCTTTTATACAACCGAGTCTTCAACTGTACCAGAAAATTATACTTCTGGAATATACTGAAAGGCCAACATTTGTCATTTGTCATATTTCCCTTGAGTTCCCAGTAGGTAAGGGGATTAACATCTTTTATTTTGGAAGGAGACAGAAAGAGGGCTAGAAAGTCCCTCCCACCTCATTTGTGGTTTTTCTTAGGGTGGCTCACAGTGATAATGGCTCCAATTACTGTTCACTCAGCAGTGTACCTGGGTCCGATCTGCAGGGTTTTCTAATAGTTCTTAATAACTGTTAGCTCCAACACAGACACATCAGTTCCTTATAGTAATGGGTACTAGTATGTACCCTCATTAGTAGCTTATGGCTAATTTCTGAGTGTGTTTTGCTCTCCTCTCGTGAATAACTTTCAGGTTCCTTAATGGTTTAAACCCAGTGATTTCCCTCAGTACCACCTCTGGAGTCTATCTCATGACAGAGCAACATGGTAGATGCTTTAAAGTCCTTTCAAAAGAAGGTACCTCTTTGCTTTCCTCAGACATCAGCATCTGGATGTGTTTGAGACACAGACCTTGATGCTCCCCATAGGCATGACTTCTGCTATCTCATATTTCTGCTCCACTTAAAAACCAGCCTTGATGTAAGTCATAAATGACTCTTTCAAAAGTACCCATCACGGGCATGTAGAAAGTTTTGCTTTTTGCAAGTACTTTTGAGAAAGGATGTATTTAGGAAATTTCTCACAGTGTTAAGATCTGACCTCGTCTTACTAGTTACCTAGCTTCTACACCTTCAGACATAAACCAAGAACTCAGAAAGTCTACAAGGCCAGTATTAACATCCTAACTTTAGAGGAGAAAAGAACTTTATGTGGCTTTTTAATGATGAAGGTGAATGACTATGACAGTCTCAGCTATTGTAAGTGTAGACTCCAAAATAGAACTTGTCTTAAGGGACCTACAACTTCAATTTGTGAAATATGCTTTTTTTTTTTTTTTTTTTTAAATTCTGAAAAAAAATCTTAGCTCTGGCTGATGCTAAGAAATTGGTTTCTAGGAAGGCCATACCTCAAGTAAAAAGTATACACTATTACAATTATAATTCAGAACATACTAAGTTAAATATTTTAGAGTATAGAATTTCATGATGTCATATAATTATGAAAGTTCAAAGAGAGTTTCTAGAGGAAAAACTAACTCATGAAGATAGCAATACTGCAGAGCTATAGATTCAACAGCTTTTAAGGGGCTATTCTTGTTCTTCCATAGAGGCAAATATTAATTTTCTTTCCTTAAGTGAGCAACATTAATATGTAACTCTATTGTGACTTGGAGAAGCAACATTAAACTTACATAATAGAATATGTTTACTTAGTCTCTATAATTATTAGAAGATGACACATCAAGGACAAGGTATTATCAATAGTGTTTTTCTCCATGAATCAGAAATATGATGATGAAATATTTTAAGATTAATTGCTATGTGTACATTTTAGGCTTTGAACGTTTTGCTACCTTGGTAACTGAGAAATTCCTATGCAACAAGAGATGAAATTTATCCCATGGTCATTGGGGAAATCAGGAAAGGAGAGAGAGGGGGAAAGGAGGAAAGGAGAAAGAAAGAGGGTCACTGAGAGCTGAACGTGGTGCTTCAGGTATGACTGAGCTTTAACTTACAAAACAATGAAATGGTAAAGCCAGAAAGAAGAACTGCTTTAGAAACCTAGGGAATTTGAGACAGAGACAAATTAAAATTCTCCAAAAGACTAAAGTCATCTAGAAGTTTTAAAAAATCTCATGTGCTATTGTTTAAAGGAACTTCAAACTCAATCTCACTACTATTTAATAAATAATAAAATAGAAACCCCTTGCTTGCACTTTTTAAAAATTGTTAGTAATGCACTGGAGTGCCAAGGAGACTAGTGAAACCCAGAGAAATTGACCATGAGATTACCAATATTTTAGTGGGAATATAATGGAATAAAATATCCTAGCAGAAGAAATATACATTGTTTGAGTTTTGAGGTCATTCTAAAAGTTTTAGTATTTTATATATACATATATTTTCATAATATAGTTCTTTTGATTTGTTTAAAGTATTTAAAATATAAGCAACTTATTCCCTTTTCTCTGAGATTCCTTTTAGAGATGATAGATTGACCATTATAATATTTTTTATAGTTTGATGCTGGTCATTATGGACAGTTCTCTTCTGGGAAACTGAAATGTAAGAACTAAAATTGTGTGTTTTTTTATAATTATATTTTAAATTTTATTAATTGCTCCAGTAGTCTCATGATTACCTAGCAATTGGACATCTCTGGATGTCTATAAGCAGAACATGTACATCCTGCTTATTTCTTGATGAAAATTGTGAGCTTAAAAATAATTTTCTTTTACTTATCATATTTTCTTCTAAAAGTCAATAATCATATTCCCCCACTTATTGTCATTCCAGATTTCTGACCTTGAAAAAGAAAAGACATTCCATTTATTTTATTTTATGAGTAAAAAGCCTCTTTTTAAGTATAAGACCCCAACTGGTGGTGGATATTTGGATTGTTGAGCTTCACACAGTTTACCAATTCTCCCAGAGCTCCTAATGGCTTTCCTTCTTAGCTTTGCAAATGGCATAAAGTAGCAGAAACTATTAAAAACAGGAGTAGGTAACTCTAGGTGGCTATGTATTCTCTTTCCTAGCTATTCCTAAAATAGTATTGGTATTCAGGTTTCTGATTATCATCCCTGCAGGCTCCCTCAAAGTCCTTTCAATTGTGTAATTTTTTGACACTGTCTTCGTATTTCAGATTCATGAATTGCAAATTGATGTATTCAATCAAACTTTTTTTTCTGTCATTTAGGCTCAAATAAGGCTGTTGAAGTGAGAAAGTGTCTTGTTGTAAGCGACATTCAATTGAATGAGGATTCTTAAAGGTCGAATATTGTTTTTCTTAATAACTAACACTTTGTTGTACAGTCAGATTATGCTAGAGGTATTTCTTAGAGGTGTTAGTGAAATCAGAAGATCAAAATCTCTGGAGCAAATGCTCAGAAGACAGTATAGCTGTGAATTCGACGTGTTGATTGAAAGTGGCTACACATTGGCAGTGTGGGGTGTAGTGAAAAAGTTTTTTTTTTTTTTCCATTTTTAGTCTTTATATTTCTATATTATTTGAAATGTTATAGTAACAATATTTTCATGTATTGCTTGTATAAATTTTTGAAATGTATAAGTTAAACAAAAAAAGCTATTGTAGTTTATGTATCTGGGACTGAGAATATGTTTATGGAGGATAATTATATCCTGCAGAGTAAAAGCATTGAGGCTGCCTATGATGATAACGGAAGGGGAAGCAGCTCACAACCAGCAGGACCAGCAGAAGGATCTTAAATAAAACTGATTCTTCATTCACTCTTTTTTCTTTGATTACTCTTACTTTATCACTGAGAAATGGACACTTTCAGAGAACTGAATCCACCCCAGCTGGTGTGGGCAATTCAACAAAACCAAACTTATCACAGTCTTTCTTGCAGTAAAGGAACAAACAAAATTTCCAAGTCTAGGTCCTTCTCTAAATTAGTCATTCTAAGTCAAGGTGGAAACATTCTTGAGTAGGGAACAGAGGGAAAATATGATTTCCCCCTATACATAAACAGAGACACCAATAAGTAAAGAGGCAAATAAACAGAAAGTAGGATATAAATTTTCTTCAATCACTTTGCTGTTTAGTTCAATACTAAAAAAGGTTACTTACTTCCTATTAATGAATGTCCCTGGGGGTTAAAATATGGTCCCTTGTTATGGGAATGTGGTTTGTGCAACATGATGAGGTTTAATCAACAAGATTTCAAATATAGGAAGCTGTTTGTAGTCTATTATGCTTAAGAAAATAAAACTAGTTACTAAGACTATGTGTACTATATTAATTACACTGTAAATACAATAGACAAATATATGCACATATATGATTTGATACCTTACACAGTAATCCTAAACCATTATTACTGCTTAAACTCATTTTGAATTTATCTTTAAGTTACATATATAAATGTAAAATTATATGTGTATATAAAATTTAAAAATAACTCACTCTCAATTATGACTATTAATCTAACTTTCCAGCATAGTTCTGGGACTTCAGGCTAACTTGGTGTCAGCCTTTCCTGGATATGTATTCTCATCTGTTTGTGGCTTCCCAACTCATCCAAAGGATCTTAGAGACAGTTTAAGTTTGATTTTATAGGATATAAGAATAAACTCATTGAGTTTTTATAATTTCTTATACCCAAAGAGGAAAAATGGCACAATAAAAGCAATGAGCAGTCACTTGGGCTTCTTTTTTATTTGTCATAGATTCCCTTGTCCTTAACATCTGTTTCTTGTTGTCTGGCTCTGTTATTTTTACATCTTATGGCATTCACTTCAAATTTCCCTGAACCTTCTGATCAATACCTAGTTTTACGAATAACTTTTTTTAGCTCCAAAGAAATACAAATTGGATGCAATTATAATTACTCTTAGATGAACCAGAGGTCTATTTGTAGAATGTAGTAGTTTTTTTAAAGAAAAACATTTAATTGGAAAAATCATAGGGCTCTAAAGCATATTTAAATGAGTCTCACTGCAAAAATCTGACATAGCCAATTTCAGAATCCACACTCAAGTTTCAGCTGCTAGAAATTCCTCTGATGCCATGGTTGAAAGCACTGGGCTTTGGAAGGGTAATTCTTATGGATGGGAGTACATCAGAATTTCTGATATTAAAGTACTTTTAGTTTGAAACATGAAAGAAACTCATTTTCATAATGCAGTAATGGACCCTTTTGGTGATCTGCCAGATTCCCTTTTTCAGATCTGTGTCCTCAAGCTGCAGGTGCTGCTCACGATTGGATACTTTCCTTAAAAATCCCCTCATCCTGCAGCCTCCTTTTCTGGGAAATGCTTGGAAAGTTACAGCCTCCTCTCTTGGGGTGGCCTACAGCCAAGGATTGGCTGATACGACGTAGTAAGGGTTATTTCTCCTCTTAGGGTGAGACCGCCCTGTGGGTACCATTGATGTGTACACCACAGGATTTGCTTAGTCTCTAACCCTGCTCTTAACAGATTTCATCTGAAAATGATTCTTCAATAAAAAAGACTTGTACAAAATTCCCATCTCAGACTCATCATCTAGGAAAACTGACTTAAGGTAAATACGAACTATGAAGATTAAAGTTCCATAATATCTTCTTGCCTGACAGTGATAGGTAGATTATTTATTTTGCTTAGTGATTATTTGGAAGCCAGGATCAGGAGATAAGATGCTCTCCACCTCCAGCTTAGAGCAACTTTGGGGGTAGATTTGTGGAAAATTATATGATATTGATATTTTTTATATATGTCTCAAATGTTATTTGGAAAAAAAAAAAAAAACACTGTTAAATAATGATGCTATAGGCAAAGACCTGACATGTATTGCTTTTAATTTACTTGCTTTTAGTTCTAGCAATTTGACTTCATAATATTTCCAGGAATCTACTTGGTTATAACCTTTTCAAACAAGAAACTAGACATGAGTCCCTGAAATACCTCTTTAAAAGTGCAGAAACTTTGTAAAAGGAGTGTGAAAGATTTCACACACACTTCCCAACAATCTAATTGACCCTCAGTAATTAATTTTCATTGGTAGACCTGTCAATTCTTTTCAGTAATTACACATTATTTTTGCACTAACGTTAAGTGCTTTCATATTTTGATTGGAAGTGCTTGACATTTTCCAATGAATAGAAACAAATTTAAAAATAAAGTCTCTAAATCCTTTCCTGCTCTATTATTTTCCCTTGCTTACTGTGTTCCATGCTAAATAGATGAAGTAAAGCAGCAGACAGAACATAGATAATATATAACTCTAGCAACAATATAGCTAGCTGTGTCCTTTGGGCTTCAATTTTTTTTTTGAAGAAAAGATTTTACTGATTGTTAGACTACATCACACAGTGATGACATTCTCAATTCTAATGATTTTCTAAATGTATTGTTGAATTTAAAAGTCACAATCAATGCTCTTATTTAAAATGGTACTTTTTAATCAACTTATTTTTTTCACATGTATGCTTTCGTGATATTTTCCCAAAGATTCATGCCTTTGTAGCAATATATTTGATTATTTGCTCTTTTAGGCTGAAATTCATGTCTTCTTTAAATTATAATGTCTAGACACTGACATTTTCCAACTGGCTAAAGCACTTTCCTATGCCTTTACTTTTTTATTTTTTGGTACCTGGGATTGAACTCAGGGGTAATTAACCACTGGGCCACATCCCAAATGGTTTTTATTTTTTATTTTGAGACAGAGTCTGGCTAAGTTGCTTAGGGCCTTGCTAAATTTTTAGGCTGGCTTTGAGGTTGTGATCCTTCTGCCTCAGCCTCCTGAGCTCCTGGGTGTGTACCACCATGCCTGGCCTACCATGCCTTTCAAAAAGGTATATAATTGCTACACCTCCAGGGAATCCTAGTAAGAGGAGATTATATAGACTACATTTCTACTAGTAGGAAATTGTAAAGACTACATTTATGAAGAGATTGAGGATCTTTCTTCGAGTATTTTTATTTTAAAAGCCTTGCTATTTCACTTGTAATGTCCTTAAGTAACCAAGTGGCATTCTAAACCTCAAGCTGCAATATGACTAATATGCAGCTGAAGTAATCTGTTGTATTATAACATAATTTGTGCTTAAAATTGATTTTTATAAGTCCAGGTTTATTTATTACATAAGATCTATTTCAACTGCCTCCCAAATTTAGTCCATAGTCTACCAACAACATGTAACTAGCTCTTACTCCTGAATCTTATTTTCACATAATTCATAGGTTCTAAAAATTACATTGCATTGCATAATCACTTGAAGCAGAAATAAGGATGGGCAAATTTATAAATTATATTACTTATAAAAAGAATTAAGAAATACAGAAAACAAATCATATTTGCCTACCAGCTGTGTAAAATGAAGGAAATGTGCTTTTTATAGTTTAATATCTATTTGGTAAATAAGATCACATGCAATGAAGAGTTCTAGACAAATGTGTTTGCTATCCTTGTTTTTCATATCCATGAAGAATATCTGACAGATAGACATATAGCATGTACCTTTTTCTTAAGTCAAGGGCTTTTGAGGCCCTTTGTTTATGAATCACTCACTGTCATGAGGCTGAGCAAAGCTGGAAAGCTACTCCTGTGCATTTCTGAACTTCCCAATACCATATGTACCCCTGGGTTTTGAGATCTCTGAGTAAAGGTATCAAATAAATGCTTTCATTCTGCATGTCTGATTATCCTTCTCTTAATATTAATCATATGAAAACTTCTATTTGATGTAATACCCATATTCACACAAAGGAGAAGTTCTATTTTTCCTTAAGGGTGGAGTGAAAGAAGTTTAAGTCTTGTTGCAGTTGCTTGGGCATCTGGAGGAAATAATTTAAAATTGATGTAATTAAGTTATAATAATTATGAAATTCTAGACCATTTATTTGGAGTCTACTGGTCATTATTACATTTTACATTTTTGTGCTTCCAGTATTCTTCTATGGATTAAAATTTTACCTGTACCATAGGCAAATGAAAGCATTTTAAGAACATGGATTTGTTTTTCCTATCACTTCTATGATTGCATTCAGATTGCCCACGCTGGTAGAAACATGGGTGAACCCTCTGGCATCTGCTAAGCTTAGGTGTTTATGATAAGCTGAAAGAAGTAGTGATTCTTTTGCTCCAATGCTCTGGAATGTTGATGTCCTGCTTTCCAGTCCTTTGAGGGCAGGCTGGATCTATAATACAGTGTTGACTGTGATCCTGTGTCTAGATAATTATTTATGGGGCTGTTAGTGCAATACCATTATAGTATATAGGGAAAGGGGTTATGAGTCTTTTTTAATGACTTTAAAATCCAGACACTTACTCCTTCTTTCCTCAAATGGAGCAAGAAAGGATATTAGTCCCTGAATGATGAGACTTGATGCACATTACAAGCCCTTCCATTCACAGAGTCCTGGGTTACTTTATGAAATACTGCCAAAAGTATGGTAGCTGTCAACTATTAATCTTGTTTCTTCTTTCTAACAACATCCTGTGGAAATTATACTGGTAAATTCCTTGAATTGTATAGCCATGAATTATTATTTTATGAGTGTTTAAATACAAAGAATATTGCAGTTTTCTCTTTTGGCAGAATCACCACTGCAATGATACCTTAGTCTACAAGTTATATAATTGCTTAGCAATCCATTCTGTACAGTATGCTCCTAATTATCTAGGTTCAATAGAGAATACATGCTGACTTCCAAGGACTTGTTGAAGCAAATATGTAGACTATGACTAATTAGAGGGTTCTGTAATACTTTCAATATTAGAATATCATATTAGTTTCAACTCTACAGGGTATAAATTTGTCATGTGGCTCCTCTGCTAAGTGGCATTTGCAGATAGAGGCATGTTTTATAGTGCTTATTAAGAGAAAAGGATTTGGAGTCAGATCAGTTTGGTTTCAAATCTTGTCTGCCACAGAGCAGCTAAATGACCTTGGACAAGTTAATTAACTCTTCTGGGACTCAGTAAGATAGGGAATAATACTACTACTCAACTAACAGAAGTTCTTATGAAGATTAAATAAGTTTATGCTTATAAGGAGCCCAATACAGTGTCCAGCACATTGTAGATCATAAGAGGCTATGATTTTTATTGCTTTATTTTCAGATTTGTTGGATCAAACTCTTTCATCTCTTAATCACATCTTGCCACCATGACAGCAATGTTTCTGTATCATAATAAACCAGATTGTGGCTTCCACCCTTGTCATGGAGAGAGGAAGGCAAGCATCACACAGGGCCATTTCCAACCACAGCTCTACTGCTTTCTCTTCCCAGTACGTGAAAGCAGTTTACAATTGCAGATGGACTCCAAAATAATGAACTCCATGGCAAGTGAATTTTTTTATTTTTCCCAACCACTAAACGTTGTTCTGACTATATCAATGGCAGGGCTAATTGCACTGTATTCCTTGAACCCAGGGAGACCATATTTGTTTAGGACTATCTTTGGTCTTGGAAGGGAGTTAAGTTTGCTACCAGATGCTGTTCTCTGTTCTTGAAGTCTGGTACAAAATAGTGTGGCATCTGTTGTTTAATCCTGAATCCTTCCTAAAGCCTCAGTTAATTTTTTGGTGGTCTCAAGTGGTTTTGTTTTTGTGTTTGTTTTTGTTTTGCATTAATTTCATACTAACTCAGAATTTAGTTCAGAACTTCTGCCAGAATGAACAAAAGAGCTCACTTTTTTTTTTTTTTTTTTTTTATACCAGGGATTGAACCCAGGGGTGATTAATCACTGAGCCTCATCCCCAGACCTTTTTATATTTTATTGGAGACAGGATTTTGCTCAGTTGCTTAAGACCTCGCTGAAGTTGCTAAAGCTGGCTTTGAATTTGTGATCCTCCTATCTCAGCCTCCTGAGTTGCTGTGATTATAGGCATGTGCACTTAGCCCAGTCAAAGCTCACTTTTGACCTAGTGTCCTCTCAGTCTTGAGGGATGACCACTCAAGCTTTCCTTGTGTAGATGTGATCAGTCTGGATGCTGTTTCACATAGATCCTGGGTATGTGGCTGAAACAGTGGTTCCCATCAGTAACAAGGAAGAGAATGAAAGAAATTTATTGGTTACTTTATTATAAAAAGTCCTCAATGCCTCTAAGATATTCAGATGTTCTTGGATACTTTAAAATTTGAGAGGTAATACATTCAAACACTAATAAACAGTAAGTAAAATAAGAGTATGCACCATGTTCAGTTTAAACTTTTGTGTAACTAGACTCCTCATACAGCTTCTACTTCAGACGCAGGTATTAGCTATTGAAGTAAGACATCTGTATAATTTGTTTTTTCTTACCTCCAGCTGAAAACTGGACAACTCATGGAAAAAAAATCTGTTTTCAGTATTGGAGAGAGGAGTATTTCAACTAATTTAATTTGTTTTTACTGTTTGCTATTTTGGGGTAGATAAAGGCTCTAGGTTTAACTCAAAATTTTATGCAACTACTGGGGCTAATAAAATGCATCTGGATTTCCAAGAGATTATTCCATTTCCTTATGAATAAACTAAATTCTTGTGTACATTTTCAGAGCCAAAGTCTTTAGAGACTCTGAACATTGTTTTTTTTTTCCCCTATGTATTCCATGCTTTATTATCATATAAGGATTCAACCATTACAACAATAGTTCTGGATTTTAAGAAAAGTTTCCTCTGTGCTACTCAAATGGATTCTTAAAGTATAGTTATAGGTACACAGAAATGTTATTTCAAATTCCTTCTATCTTATAACCCCTATTTAAAATTGTTAACCCATTCCATTAAATATGTGTGTATGAAGTCAATGAATAAGATATGTAGGTTAAAATATGTGTAATATCATCTCTGTAGCTGTAAGACAATCTTATTTATAAATGCCTTTTTAAGTCTAAGGAATAGACATGAAATAGAAGAAGTGAATTGTTTATTAAGCTGAATCCTGTACTCCTGGATTACTAGGCATGAGTATGACTTCAATATATGATAACATAGTCTACTATCAGCTGCTCCTCTGTGTTTTATATAAACTACCAGTATGCCTTCTCTGTAAAGAAATCAAAGGACAGGACTGAAGAAAATGGCCATATTTAAAAAGTCATAAAAGAGAACAGATATTATGACACATTCTTATGACACCCTGTCTGGACATTGTTAACCAGCTATCTACCATATGTTTGACCAAAACATTGAGCAGTATTGAGATTTATATAGTTTTGGAAATTTTAGACTCTCAATTTTGCAACAATAGAGATACACTTTTCAGATTGCAAGTGTTTTTCGAGTGTAAACAGCCAACCAAAAAGTGCTTTTGAGGGGAAATCTTTCAGTGGATACATCATACAATTCAAGTTGTCTATTATATTTAACCAGAGAAGCAAATTATAAGATCACAGACATAGTTCAGTCTCACTAGAATCATCTAAAGGTTACCAATGACACCTAGGCCCAGTGACACATGCCTGTAATCCCAGGGACTAGGGAAACTGAGGCAGAAGGTTCCTTTCTTCCTAATGCATATAATAGTGGAATTGAATTCTCATTTTGGTTTAGGTTCTTCTGTCTTTCCTCTCCAGACAGGGAAGAAAGAAGGGCAGGAAGAACATAAGAAATAAGATGACTGGGAATATGTTTAGGAAAATATGGATAAAAGGCTCTGTTCAGGCTTTAGATATCTCTGGAATGGAGGTATCTTAGTGGTTTTCTTTGTTTTTGTTTTTAGAATCAAGTTTCATGGTCAGAAATTGATCTGTGAATTACTTTTATAGTAATGGTGAATTGAAAGAGTCTGGACCAGGTAACTACAGGTAAGTTAAGAGCCTGTGGGGGTTTGTTCTAATGTAATATCTATCTTTCTTTATCATCTTAAAGTTTTATGATGTCACTTAATGTGGTTAAATATGGTGGGGTCAAAAGCAGATCATCTCAATTATCATCAAATTATAATAACTAATTGATTCAAAGCCAAGGCAGGTTATATAGCTCAGGGTAAACATTTTTCATTTAGGAGTCAGAGGGTCCTTCTGGGATTAGGCAGGCCACAGTGGGCGTGGGGAGCATGTTGGATGTTGAGGCAATGGTTGAGGCTAGAGTTGGGTGGGCATGCACATTTCTCCCACGGGTGACAATCAGGGATAAGAATGAGATGAGTACCCAGATTATCTGTGAATGCTAACTATGGTTTTCTCACTTAAAATGTTGTTTTCTGGGCTGGGATTGTGGCTCAGTGGTAGAGCACTTGCTTAGCATGTATGAAGTCCTGAGTTCCAGTCTCAGCACCTCATACAAATAAATGAATAAAATAAAGGCCCATCAACAACTAAAAATTTATATTTTTTAAAAAAAGTTGTTTTCTATGGTTTTTCAGTTCTACAGTTTTACTAATGAAATTCTTTACAAGCCTGAAGAGCTGAAGAGCTGTCAGCTTTCCCTGGCATTGAATCATTATGTAATCATCCTGTTACTGTGGGAAAGCATTTTCCTAAATAATAAAGTGATTTACAAGCCAACATTTGGAAACAACTTGTTACCTACATAGCTTCCCCCCCCCCCCCGCAAACAATACAATTTGAAGAAAAAGTCAGCAAACACCAAAACCCTAAACCCTTCTTTGCCTTTCAAATAGAAAGCTTAAATATGTATTTTTTCTTATCCTTTTTATTTGTCAAATATTAAAATGGATTCTTTTTTTCCATGTACTGAAAAAGTTTCTAATTGACTTCATAACTAGATTATTAGAGCACAGTAAAAACACTTGAAATCTTTTCCTAACCTTCATTATTGCAGTAGAGGATAGTATTCTTAAAATTGTCAATGATAAATTTAATTTTCTTTTCTTAATATGAACTTCTTTTCCTTATACATGGAAAGCAATTTACCCTCTGATCTATATAGCAGTTTCATTTGGATCAGAAGAATATATTTTGTATAAATCATATAAGTTTTCTAAACTTCATGGGTAAATTTGTATTTATAAAAAAAAAAAAATTCACTTCTTACCTTGTCAGAAGGTTTGAATGGATTTCCTTGTCCACTAATTCCACCACTGATACTAAATCCAAGGCCAGGATTCTTTTCTATTCTCACACAGAACTATGTAAAAAAGGTTAAAAAAAGAAAATCAAATAGTTATCAAAGCTAAATCTTTTCAAATCATTTCATCCTAGTAGAAAAGATTCATATTACACTAAGTTCTTAGGATTACCTATATTGACCTGTATAAACTGACAAAATGTTGAGTGTTTATGCAGAAGTTATGATGAAAACTAGCTAGAAATTACCTGGGTAAGCAGACATTTGTATGTACTTATTTATTATTTTAATTAAATTTTGATTAGCAGGTTTTAAAATTCAAAAGTCTTATATACATTTAAGAGATTATGCATTATTTTAGCTACCTATCATAAATGTGCATGTATTCAGATTAACTAGAAAGGATGGCAGGGATAATTGGAAGAAAGCTTTCAAATACAGAGTGAGGATAAGGTGCTTCTGCTTTCTAGTAGGGTAGGCTAGTTCTTCTCCTTAATAGAGTATTACGATATTCAGGAATATTAGGGTTTTTAGTTTGAGAAACAGGCCACAGCTGGAGTGAAGATGAAAGAGGAGGAATGAAGTGAATAGAGTTTTGCAACTGGCAGCAGCTTCTGAAGCAGGAGTTAGGAGCCTTAGAAGAAAGTGGACATTGTGAAGAAGTCAAAGAAAGAGGTCAAGAATACGGACATGTTGGTTGTGCCAGGGAATGGTAATAGGTGTTCAGGATTGCAGGGGCAAGTATTCTAACATTCTGTGTTATATTACTCCCCCTCCCCCAAAATCACCAGTACAAGTCTGTTAAACACTAGAGCCTTGTGTTTTATAGTACCAAGGGAACGATACCATTGGGAAGAGTACAATTGCCCTGGGATAAGGCTATGGCAGAATGGTTTAATCAACATTACACTCAATACAGAGTAGATCAAGAATTCAGCAGAAGGGCAATCAGCCCCAGGGACGACCTAGAGAAATGAAACCACCTCAGAATTCCTGGTGATCTGAGCTAGGGACATGTATGGACTGTGGTAAAAATGCTGTCTCTGCATATAAAGTGGGACAGGGTGACCCCAGATGATTGAAAGCTTTGGGACCAAGAGGCAGCATATTTTGGTTACATAAAGGAAAAAAAAAAATCTTTTATACATTTTAAGTACAGAAGTAGTACTAGAATGAGGTGAATCAAGTGTTACCAGAGGTTTGCAGATAAAAAATTAATAGGAGTTAAGAAAAAGGAGAAGAAGAAAAAAAAAAAAAAGAAATACAGTAGCATATATTTTGTATTTATATAAACATATACTAGAAACATTCTTAAAGATTGGGAATATTTGCTTTCTTAAGAAGCTTAATGTTTTCTCCCCACATTCAGGCTTAGCCTAGTAATTAGTTTAATGCAAATGTCTAAAATATTCTGTGTTTTTATTTTCTAGGTACCTTTTAATCCCTACCTCTTAGGCAGTTCAAGGTAAACTTTAATCCTATTCCTGACTTAATTAGCATATTTGTGAGTCATTGGAAACTAGATCCATTCGGTTTGTCTGTTTAATGCTACCATCTGTAATTCCTTGTCATAGTTCATAATAGTAAATATAATGTTTATTATATAGTTCATTTGCAACACAAGAACAAAGAGCTATTTACAGATGTGACTTTTATGGTGGAGTCATAGTCATTAATGAAGTTTCAAAAAGTATGGGTAAAAGCAGTTACTGAAAGTACTCTTTCATATCTTTGTTTTTTTGCAGTACCGGGGATTGAATGCAGGAGTGCTCTACTACTTTGTTATATCCTGAGTACATTTAAAAAAAATTTTTTTTGAAACAGTATCTCCTTAAGTTGCCCAGACTGGCCTTGAACTTGCAATGATCCTGCCTCAGCCTCCCAAGTCATTGGGATTAGAGGTATACACCACACCTGGCTATCTTTTTTAAAGATATATTTAATTGCAACTGTTCTTCAATTGAGTTAGATTTGTTACAGCTAGTGATCATAGAATGGTAGCAACTACAGTTAATAATAGGCTGTGTTTGTATGGCTTACAGTCTATGCTTATGATCATAATAGTTTGATTTGGCTGACACATTTTAGCTTAATTCAATATATTAACTTACCTTTCTTCTTCTTATTTGTTAATTAGAAAATGAGAAGAAAGCAACCAATATGCTTAAAACATTTTTCTTTTGTGTCTATCCATCTAGGTATTTCTAGTTAAATTATTTAAAATTTGGGTTATATCTTTCTAATGTGAAAGTTTCATGTTGCACAACATGGAGAAGTATATGTATTCCTGGCTTTCCCTTGGCTACTCTAAAACTGGAAAGGAAACAAATGCAACAGATTTCATTTACACAGAAAATTGCTGAGAGTTGTTTCCAGTCATTTTTTTCGAGGTAGTGACTGTATCTATTTTATATTATTGTAAATCTGGAAGGCACTAAAAATCTAAGGAAAACAAATTTCATGTGTGCCAAGTATTTGAAGAACTGTCTCAATATATTTTTTAATAATAGAAATAATAAAGATGACACTGTGGTTTTATAAATGTGACAAACAAACATAAATTCTTATCTGAAGCTAGACTACTCTGGGGCATGCTAAGGTATGGCTAATAGGTTGCGCTGTGACTACTGGGTCTCATAAAGCATGTCAGGGAGAGTATTCATCTCACATATAAGGAGTTCCACCTGTCTGCCAAGGCCCAGAGAGGCCATAAAATGTTAAGAGGAGAGAATACCTCCTAGTCAAGAAGCAATCTGAAACCAAAGAGGATTAGCAAAGAGAACAGGCAGCATTCTAGCAAAAGGTCAAGTCTAGGAGTCTAATAAATAGCTTATTTAGTGAGAATAAATATTTCAATTTTCTTCTGACAACAGAGAATGAAATTTTTTGGCCCAAAGCATAAACAATGGGTAAGCAATCACAGATGCATTTGCTTCCTTCAGCATCTGCTTCCTTCAGCATCTGCTTCCATGACTTCCCTTCACTTGATACTTCTGGTCTGTGTTAATCTTACTTTAACTAAAATACTGGGTCTTATTTTATAGAGGCCTTTGTGATAAAATGGATTGTTGTGTCATAGTAAGGCCTGGTGATGTCATAATCTGTGTAGAAGCCTGTGATCTGACTTGGTTCCACAATGATCTAAAACCTCACAACAAAAATAAAGTAAATGTGTGCATGTGTGTGTGTGTTTGTGTGTGAGAGAGAGAGTGTTTTGGGAGGTATAATTCCAATTAGGGAAGTATTACAGAAAAATATCTGGCGATGCTATCATGAATTGGCTTCCTACTTAGTCCATTCTCTTTCCCAGCAGTATATATTAGTGTATACTTGTTTCTGCTACCTAAGATCCATTCATTGTTCTTCTGGTAGCGCTACCTTAATATGTTTGAGGAACCACTTATTCCCACATTCTCAGTCTGGATGCTTAGGATGAGACATGTTATTTAGACCTAAAACGAAGCACTGCATTCTCCAAAAATGTGATTGTTTACAGGATGGGCAAGTAACTCAATCAAAAAGGAGTAATGAGAGGCCTAGTAAGATATCCAGGAAAGAAATCTTGCTATTCTTGCAAGTTTTAAAATTGAGAGATCTGGAACTCTTACAGCTATCTTTCCAGCTTGAGGAAAAAGTCTTTCTGAGGCAGGAATCAACCCATGGAAACCGAAGTCCAGACTTCAGTGAGCCTGCATTATCTTCTCTAGATCCTGCCTGTTCCTGCAGTTTCAGTGTATGTCAAAACATTCTCTTTTGGCTTACGTCTTATTGAATTGAGTCCTTGCAATCCCAGGTGGTTAAAAAAAAAAAAAAAATCTAGAAGAGCCTTGCTTAGATGCAAATATCAAAGAAGATTTTCTTATTACCTTTTTTTTTTTTTTTTAAAGAAAATAAATAATACACTTGTTTGAAAATCCTCTTCGGAATTGTAACAACTGGGACCTAAATATTTTACACTGTGAAATTCTAGTCATCATGGAAATGTAAATCAAAATCACAATGAGATACTACTTCATAGGATGGCTATAAAGGAAAGGCAGTCTCAAGTATTGGTAGGCATGAGGAGAAACTGGAACCATCATTTATTGTTACTGGGGATGTATGTTGTAGCTACTTTAGAAAACTTTTGACTGTTCCTCAAAATGATAAACATAATGTTCATATGATCAGAAAATTTCACTCATATTTATCTATCCAAAAAGCATAAAAACATACAAATCTGTACATGAATGATCATAGCAGCATTATTCATAATAGGCAAAAAGCAGAAACAACCCAAATGTCCACTGATAAACAGAGAAGCAAAATATGGTATATCTATACAATGGAATATTATTTGGCAATGGTAAGCAATGAGACACTGATACATGCTATACTTAGTACATTGTGCTCAGTGAAATAAATAAACAAGTCACAAAAAAACATATATTGCATGATCTCACTGATATTAATTGTCCAGATTAGGACAAATCTGTGCACAGACAAAGTAGATGAGTAGATGAGTGTTTTAAGCAGAAGAGTGACAAGATATGGCTCATGTTTTGAAAAGATAACTGACAATGGAGAATAAATGAAGAGAAGCAAACTGGAAGAAAAGAAAGCAATTAGGAGGTTTGGGAAGTAGATAGGAGTTAGGTTACAGCCAACTAAGATGGTGGTGCAGGTGATGAGAAGTGGTGGATTCAGGATACATTTTGATGGAATTGCTTTGGATTGGATGTGGGCCACTGGAAAGGGGAGTCAAGGATTTTTGGTTATAGCAAAAATGATCAATAGAAGGGCCATTGATGGTATGGAGAACTCTGGAGAGAAGTGGGTCTGGTAGGGACAAGGGCAGGGACAGGAAATTGATAGTTCCTTTTGACCATGCTAATTTTAAGAAGTTCATTGGACATTCAGGTTGAGATGTCAACAAGTAGCTGCTTGCATATAAGCATCTGGAGTGCAGGAGAGAAGGCAGGGCAGGAGTTATAAATTTTAAAGTTATCCAGCCTGGAACTGAGTGAGGTCATCTAGAGGAGGGTGTGGAAAGAGAACAGAAAGGAGTCAAAGTCTGGATACTGAGCACTTCCATATTTAGAGGTCAGGAACAGAAATATGATTAAATCTTCCTACAGGCAAGTTGTAATCTACTCTGAAATAATTTTAATGCTCACTAATATATAGGGTTCATGAAGCAGGTGGTTGAGAGAAAATGACTTCAGACATTTCTTTAGACAAGATGCTCTGGTCAGTGGCTGAAAAGCACACTTGGAATTCCAGCTGAGGGTTTCATCTGAAGGCTGTTGAAGAAAACTACAATATGCTAAGGGATATAAGAAGAAAAACTTGGAAAGATTTGTTTTATTAAATTATAGATTTTTTTTTTCCAAACTACAGTGAGATATCATCTCACCCTGGTTAGAATGACTGTTATAAATAAAAATAACAAATGTTAGAGAGGATGTAGAGGAAAAAAACCTGTCATACAATGTTGGTGGGTATGTCATTTAGTACAATATTATGGAGAACAGTATGGAGATTCCTCATAAAACTAAAATCGATCTACCACATAATACAGCTGTCCCACTTTGGGGTATAAATTCAAAGGAAATGAAAAGAGCATATCAAAGAGAAACTTGCACTCTCATGTTTATTGTGGCACTATTCACAATAGTTAAGATAAGGAATCAACCTAGGTGCCCATCAGCAGATAAATGGGTAAAGATAAGTGTTAAGTATACATGATGGAATGTGTATAAAAGACACATCATGTATAAAGAGAAATGAAACCCTGTCATTTGCAGCAAAATGGATGGAAATGGAGAACACTGTTAAATGAAATAAGCCAGTCACAGAAAAACAAGTATTGCATGCTCTCTCTAATATGTAGAAGTTAAAAAAAAAAAAAAAAGTCAATCTGAATAGAGAAAGTGATTACAGGAAGTTGAGAAACTGGGGTGGGATGCTAATAAAATATAGATTTTTAAATTAAAATATAATAATTAAATAGTTAGAAAATACATATTAAATGATTTTAATGTCTGTTATTTATTCAAATGACTTCAGGGACATTCCATACCTCATACTGCCCATCTTAAAGTATTGCTACTTGGAAATATTCTCCACTGAATTTTAGTCTCTAGTTATCACAGTAATGCCACACACATATACACACACACACAAGAAAACAAAAAGACATTGCTGCTCTGGATTTATAGTTCACAGTCTGACACCAAGAATTTGCAACTCAACACCATAAATTCTATAAATTGACTTTCTAAGCTGTATGCAGTTGCATGTACACAATTACAGGCCACACAGAGCAGGAGGCCAGTAAGCCTGGACTCTGTCCCAGATCCACTCCTAAATCGTTGTCTTGACTATAGCACAGTACTTAATTTTTTCTTTATCTTAGTTTTCTAGATAATAAAATAGAAACTGCTTTACCCATATTACAGTATTACCAATTAATCAGTTAATACCTGAAAGGGTTTAGGGAGATGTGGAGTGTCAGGCTGATGTTTTTCCTTTTCATTTCTGCTTTGGTATCTATATGTTCTACGTACATGAATATAGTCTGTCTTGGATTATGCATTTGTATAAGGGATAAACCAAGGTATTTTTAAACAATATTTAACATGTATTTTTTAAATAGTAATAATATTCACTTTGTCTGGCAAGTTGTTGAGCTACAGAACGTCTAAAACAGTGGTTCTCATCCTTGGATATGTGATCGGTTCACCTGGGGATTTGGTCACAAGAAGACCAATAAAATCAGTTGATTTGGGTACAAAGTGAAGGCATCAGTGTTTTTCTAAGCTCCTGAACATACTCTAATGCAGAGCTGAGATACACAACGGCTATTATAAAGTGTTATTACATTGTGAAAGAAAGAACAATGTGGATAGGAAAGAAAAATACTGAAAAAACCTGAATATTATGTGTAGTTCTACATGAAAATTATAGCCCCTTTCATGTTTTTTTTTTTTTTTTTTTTTTTTATTTGTAGACTTAAGGAGGTTGGGACCATCAGTCATTAAGTTCTTTCCAATATTAATTAAAATATTGTATTCCTATTTCAAGATTTCAAAATCTTGTATTCCTATTTCTATAATCTCAATGCTAGGCTTATTCTGTATGTGTTGTGTGTTTGTATAGAATTGTAGCCTGTGACTCTTACAGAACCTTTCTGAATGTTGTTGGCAGGTGGTAATATTTTCATTAACAAGAGAATAGAACCTTAGAAAGAGTTAATAACTTGGTAAGAATCACATGACTAGTAAAAGTAAACCTGAACTTGCAACTTCAAATCTGCTACCTAGTCCTAACATTCTCTTTCTTGAATGATGTACAGCTAATGAAGTGGAGAGGTTGGGAAACTCAAAAGAGATGAAAGAAAATTGTTGTAAAAAGTGGTGGGCTAGAAACAGCTGGTTGGGGAGTGGGGCATGTCTTGATTTGTAGTGTCTGTTAATTTTTATGGTGTAATTATTCCCACAATGTCAACCTTATAATGGGATGTCACTGAAGGTGAATTGGGAAGAGATGCACACAATGATTGGTCAGCACGAGTTTGCTTCAGCAAGCCAGTAGCAGGAACAAGTGCATTGAATCATGAAAAAAGTTTTGGCAAACTGTCTCAAAATTTATAAATGTGGGGTGGGGAGAAAATAGTTTTAGAACCAGTAGTAGTTGTTTAAAAGCTTTTTAGGTTTTCTTGACATCAGGCAAAGTTCTTGTTTCACCATTAGAAACCATGTCGGCCCCAAACCAAGGCAGAGAACACTAAGAAGACAAAAGAAGTTATAGTTAAGTCCCCTTCTTCACATAGACACCGAATGCTTATACCTTTCTCTCTCAGTTTGAAAGGCACCTGATTTATAAGAGCTATGAATCAAAACACTTGAAAGCTACAATAAATACATTCTTTGAAAGAGTCATGATATTTTAAACTTAATTCATGTATAAACTTTAAAACTTAGCAATCCTTTCATTAGTTAAAATTTATAAAAGTTATGTATTTGGGGTATTTAGAAAAAGAACATGGTAATATTAAACACGATTCAAAGTTGGTCAAAACAGGGCATTGATCTCAGTAGATTTTTAAATGCATTAATTTTGGGATCTACTAATAAGAATAACTAAATCAGAGAAGTGGGTTGAGGTTATGATATTTGTGGGATAATAGATATAATTTTATCACTTTCTAGGATGCCTTTGTTAAAGTATAGTTTAAAATTTTTAGAATCTCTGGAGAATTAAAAACCTTACATCATTATCTGATGAAAGCACCTATCTAGTTATACATGAAATCCGGCTCTGGGTTTAGATCAAGAAAGGAGAGGAAGATAATTATCTTGGAAAAAAAAATCTCTGATTTTGAGAATGATTAACACATGTTTCAGTTTTAAGACAGGTATTAAGAAATAAAGGCAATATTTAAAGCAAGTTGGATTTAAATGATAAATGACTCAATATAAAGAAAAAATTAGAAATGAAGGTAATCTTGACTGACAGGTTTAGAAAATAAGGTGGGGTGAAATGTAAAGTTTGAGTCAGTAATAATAAAATGAAAACTTTTAAAACCTTGTTAAGGAGTTAGTACAGTCAGTGGGAGCTTTGCCTAATTGTGTGAAAAATGAAATAAGAGAAATTAATTTTATGAGAGTATTAAGGCCTTACTGTCTTTCTTTCTAAGCTTAATATAATTCAATAGATGAGATTCTGTTTTCTGGTCCTAAGGAAGAAAAGCAGATTCTACTATGGAAAGCAAATCCTAATTTTAGATAGGTCAGAAGAGCAGCAATGTTTTTGCTCCATAGCACTGATCAGTAGTTTCTGGAGCATTTCAGCAATGTTTCTCTTCCAGCTGTTCTTCATAATTTCCTTATAGCAAAGCTTTATCTCTATGCTATTCAACAACCAGAACTTTTAGAAAGTGTTTAACTACAAATGAGGAGGAATAATAAAGCTAACTTTTTATACTATTACCCCAGAGGCCTTGGGTAACACACCTTAGCCAATGAAGTTCTCTATAACATGACAAAGCTGTAAAGCTAACCTAGAGTTGGGAGTGAGACAAGAAAAGCAATTCTAAACCCATCCTTTTTCTTATGTAAAAGGGTCATTTTACTAACCATAAGTTCCTGTGTTACACTGAAAATATCCATAAAATGCCTACAAAGAGGGTTCCAGCCCATTCAAGATGATGACATTATATGTTCTGAACCATAGTAATAAGGGCAAGCAAGTCATGGATTTTTCATATTTTCCTAAAAATTCAACAATTATTTAAAAAACAAACAAACAAAAAAACCCACTCTTCTCACCTGCTCTGGATATCCATCCATACTCCTTTGCCCTTTAGTTTGAATTAAGCACCGTCCAGGCTGAGGTCCCCGTGTGGCCTGTGAAGAGGGGATCTGAATAGGCAATGGTGACTGAAATTGCTGGATGGTCACTTTGTTTATATTTCCTTCATATGGCTGCTGCTCCCGGCTGCGATGCTGCAGGCTTTGGGACCCCATCAAAGTCTGGATGTGGCTGCCTGCCTGTGGAGAAGATAATCTGTCAGGCGAAGGCTCCTGGTGCTGAAAGGATGTGATTAAAGTAGGAAACACGTTCAGAATACCTCTCGGGTAAAGTGGAATCATTTGGGCTTTCAGCCACGGCTGGAAAGGATAATGAAGAAACAGCGAGGGTCTGTCTACTGTGGTTTGTGAAAATGTTAATATTGGAGCAAGGTCGCATTAAATGTATTTGTAGTCATCTGGTGGTTTGCCAAAGATCATTTTAACCCCTACCTTAAAGAAACAAAATTCAGTTCAAAAAATCTCAAGTAGTACAAGCAGTCACCAAAAATAAAGTGGAGTTCTATCTGTTATTTGATTTTGAAAAATAACAGAAACGTTTAATACATGACTTCAGGAAGAAAACGATACAAATTTCATTTGTATCAAATGATCGATCCTATGAATGATTCCATTTCTATCATTATGATTACAAATTTTATTTTTTTCCTGTTTCTTGATTCTGGAGCAAAAGTATTGAATTCCTTAAGTTTTATGACACAAGTGTATAAGGAGCTTGTTTAGGTGAGTATAACCAATGGTATTAATTTTTTACATTGTTAAATCAAGAGTTTAGTTTTTGGAATCTCTGTTACATTAAAATTAATCCGTGCGAAACTCCTGTGTTTGTAGACTGTGGAGGCACAAGATCTGGAACGGTCTTCAAAATGAACTCTGTACATTTCTTTAATAATTTTCAAGTTCTTAAAGAGCAATGTAAAAAAGCAAAGACATTACAGTGAGACTGGAGAATCATTTAAAGAGAGAAGTTATATTGTTGGATCCCAAACAAGATGTAATTAAAAAAAAAATCCAAAATCATTATTTGGCAATATGTAGGGCAAAATAAACACATCATTGGTTATATTTTCGATGTCCAACTGGCTGTCTTGGCATTATGATTTTTCCATGCAGAGACATTAAGATATTTCAGTCATGAGAAATTGGAGGAAAAACAAAAATTAATTTTGGTCTATGCCAGCACAATGTGAAAACAATTTTCAATCCAACATGGTCTGACACACTTATACAGTGATTATATAGCACAATAAATACAACTCAAATAACCTCATAAAGGACAAATGTTTATTTCTCTATTCTCAGAAATTTTCATGAAAGGACATGTCACAACCTTTTCAGCCATTCTAGAAGACAGAACACCTTTCCGGTCAAGTTTTTCCTTATTACAAGTTCCATTATTTTCTGCTTGCATGGAATTTTGTGTTCTTTTGTTTGGTAGGAGAGGTACTCATGTTAAACCCAGTATTAGATTTTGGTCTGTTTTGTTCTGAATGAACTCACTGGCATGCTCAGTTGTATAGTTAAAAAGATAATCTGCAGTTAGAGGAGTTGGGAGTGGAGGCTGTTTACTGGGGCTGAATAGGTACTGAGCAGTCTGTTGATCGACACCTACTTTTCATCCCCTCTGGTGTAATTTCATGGGACTCAGTTAGTACTTGAACCAGTGGATGGGAGGAGGGCTACCTATATAACTTAAAGTGATCACATAGATAAGCAAAGATTTTTTTGCACCCTGACAAAAACTTAGAAGGAAAACAGAATGTAGCTTTGTTCCTTGATAAATATTCTACACAAGAAAATCAATAATGACTACTTAAACAACTCCTTTTCTAATTAATCTGGTAATGGTCTATCCAAGGGTGAAAATCTAATTCTCTGTATTTAGAACTGTAATACCTTTTACACAATTATTCTGTTTGTTTTTCTTCTGATGTGACAATTTGAGCTCAGGACTATGCGAATTTTGAATTGTTTGAGGGAAAACATCATATCCTACCTTAATGTTTCTAATGACTGGTGCAGTAACTGCATTTAATAAGTAATAGCTACCATCCAAACACTTGGTGCCAAAAAGTGTGCTAAAATATCTTAAATATATTACATCCTTTAATTTTCATAACAGCATTAAGAAGGAATTATTATCCGTTTTTAGTGAGGAGGAAACCAAGGGTGGGAGAGGTTAAATAATCTATCCAAGTAATTGTATAACTGGTAAACTGGAAAGACCAGCATGTGAAGGCTGTCTGACTATAAAGAGTTTTGCTCTTAAACACTATATTATACTGCAACCCTTTTCCCCCAGATTGGCACCCTCCCCTAATAGCTGAACTGTGAACTGAAAAGGAACCATGAAAACCAGGATCTGGTTGCAGGGAAAAATATATACAATTCCTTCTCTTAAATTTGCCAAAGGTCCATTCCCTACTTGGTGAATTAGGTCTATCAGCTCTTTTGATGCTGTGCATGTGATTTCAGGATGTACAGTTCAGCAGATAGGATTATGCTTTAGTATTTAGTGATCTTTCTGGTCCTGTGAAGTAATGAAGCACATGTTCTCAGATGGCTTGGCAAAACAAAAGGTGGGTATGGAAAGAACATGCTGTCAAGTAATTTTTTTTTTTTTTTTTTGCAAGCAGTTCTTTCACTCTTCCAGGTCATAGGCTATAAAAAATGGGGATGAGGAATTATTGCTGTACAAAGCCAAGAATTAACACCAAATTTTGTGTAGTCAAACAAACATATGGGACATAAGATATCTAGGGGGATCGATTAGGGAATAGAGAGGTTGCAAAGAAGAGGCTTCTTTTTTCACACATAGACTTAAGAAAGGTAATAAGGACTCTTACAATGAAGTACAAAGGACTGATGAAAACAGATGTCAGAGGTTGGATTTATTTAAGCAGAGGTTGAGTTATATGAATACTGAGCTATATGAAGAGGACTTGGAACATGAGGGTTTCTGTAAAGACTGCTACATATTTTGAATTAGAAAAGGAAAAAGATAAAATTTTGCATTAGTGTGGAACTTTTCAGGGTAGGGTACACAAGATAACATGTATTTGAGGAGAATAGTGATACAGTAAGTTATTTTCAACTGACCCCAAAAACAAACTGTCAAAGTTTACAGGGAAAAACTTCAATATCCATAAGACTCAAGGAAGGATTTATTTCAACACTGAAGAAATGTTGATTTGATATAAGTGGCATAAAATTCAGTAACTTCATGTGAAATTCATCACATAGTTAATATGGCTTATTGTGGGAAATTGTTAAGTGTTTGGGAGGTTTTTTGATATTAAAGCAATGACTATTTCACCATAAAAATACCTTAGTTCACATTGTTCTTTTGGAAAAGTGTGTTAAACTGAGAAGTGTATCATATTACCCAATTTGGTCATTTGTTTTAGAACCCATCTTGGCTCCTGAACCAGTGGGGCTTGCTTCCAAAAATCAAACAGCCTCCAAAGGTGACAATTTATGTCACTGAGAATGTTCAAAAGAACATGATTTAGTTTCCAAAATTAACTCCAAAGGAGCCCCAGAAATATTCAGGAGCAGGGTCAACAATCCAGAATCATTTCCAAAAGATAACTAAGTAACTGATTTCAAGGAATCAGACTCATTTACAAGTCAGTATTGATAATTTTGTAAAGCAACAACAAAAACAAAACAAAATAAACAAAAAATCCCCAGTCATACTTTCTATTCATACCAAACCATGTATTCTATAGGGTATGTTCCCTTTTATTTTTAAAATGCAGGCTGTTTTAAAGTGAGTCAGTAGGGCTCCTGCTTCCATGTGGATGGAATAGATGCATTTCCCCCCTGTTGACTACATTAAATATAGCAAAGATCCTTTAACATTATATATAAAGATATAAAAAGACTGAAAAATAGAAGAAGGAAGCCAGCAAGAGACCTAGGGACCAAGCACAATACACTCATGTCTCCCGGGTTATATATCCAGAAGTGGGTAATCAGTCACCCAACTAAACAAACACAAACCTGCTCTTTCTAGCCAAAAGATCAGCAAAGATGTAGCCTAACAGATAGATGCTTTAGATACTGCCTTCTATATTATGACTGAACACCATAGGAAAAATTGGTCCAACTTCAACAATGCCAGCAAAGGCCAAGTGGGTAGCCTCAACTTCTACCCTCATTAGGATGCAACAAAGCAAACCAAAATTCCTACTGAAGTGGTATTAGGGAAGTCCAAACAAGGTGCCACAGCATTCATCCCCAGTGACTAGTAAAAACCCCTCCAATGGTGTCAGTGGAGACCACTGGAGGTACTTGGACTTCCAAGCCCACTCAGAAGTGATGAGTTAACTTCTGAATTCTCAATGGGTAGTATGAGAGAAGGCCTAATTAGAAATCCAGACATTCAATTACCCAGTGATAATGTGGCTACCCCCACACCAAGGTATCAGTGGAGACTATGTGGGGAGTTGAAACCCATCCCCACTTAGCAATACTGAGGACCTTTTGCCTCAGGTATCAGTGAAGGCTGAATGGGAAAACTAGACTTTATCTCTAATCAATAACAAGTCAGCTCCCCACCTTCCTCAACTGAAATGGTATCAGAGAAAACCAGCTAAAACAGAAGACTGAAATAAGATCCAGAGTTGTATAGCATATTGTGGAAATGTCCAAGTTTCAGTTGAAAATGACTCAGCACACCAAGAGTCAGGAAAATCTCATGCCAAAAGAAGAAAAGACAATCAGTAGATGCCAATACTGAGAGGACAAAGATGTTGCAAGTATCTGATTTTAAGGAAGCAATCAAGAAAAGATTTCAATGTCTAAATACACATGCACATGAGACAAATGAAAAAATAGAAGCCATCAGCAAAGAAATGTAAGTCTTAGCAAAGAAATAGAAGATGTAAAATAGAAACAAATGGAAAATTTCAAGAAGCAGAAACTACCATAGGATAAAACCAAAGAATCCATGCATAGATGAATCATAATTAAAATTATAAAAGCTAAAGACAAGTGAAAAAAATCTTCAAAGCAACCAGAGAAAAATGACAGCTTACCTAGAGAGGAAAAACCACATCACCAACAGTGGATATCTCATCAAAAACATGGAGGACAAAAGAAAGTGGCATAATTTTCAAGTGCTAGCAGATCTGTCAGCCCCAAATCCTATAACTGTGGTAATATTCTTCAACAATGGAAGAGAAATCAAGACTTTCACTGATGAAGGAAAACAAGCACAATTCATTGCTACCAGAACTCTTCTAACATATCTAAATGAAGTTCTTAAGAGAAGAAATAGTAAAAGGAAAAACTTTGTAACATTAGGAAGGAAGAACATGGCAAGCAAATATATGAGCAGATACACTGAGTTTTCCCTTCCCCTCTTGAATGTTCAATACTGTACTTCGTGATTGAAGTAAAGGCACACTTTTACATTGCTGGTGGAGTTGCAAATTGGTGCAGCCACTCTGGAAAGCAGTATGGAGAATTCTAAGAAAACTTGGAATGAACCCACCTTTTGACCCAGTTATCCCACTCCTTGGTTTATACCCAAAGGACCTAAAATCAGCAAACTACAGTAACACAGCCACATCAATGTTTATAGCAGCTCAGTTCACAATAGCTAGATTGTGGAACCAACCTAAATGCCCTTCAACAGATGAATGGATAAAGAAACTCTGGTATATATACACAATGGAATACTCTTCAGCCATAGGAAGAAGAATACTACAGCATTTGCAAATAAATGGATGGAATTGGAGAATATCATGCTAAGTGAAATAAGCCAAGCCCCAAAAACCAAAGGCTGAATGTTTTCCCTGATAAGTGGAGGATGATATATCATGGGGGTGGGGGTGTGGAATGAGAGAATAATTGGCGAACTTTAGAATATGTAGAAGAAAATGAGAGGGAGGGGGGTATGAAAAATGGTGGAATGGGACAAACATCATTACCCTATGTACATGTATGATTACACGAATGGTATGAATCTGCATTGTGTACAACCATAGAAACAAAATTATGTACCCCACTTGTGTACAATGAATCAAAATGCAGTCTGTAAAGAATTAAAAGCCAAATAAAAATAATTAAAAAAATATGGCACTAATTCTGGCACTATGTGGTGTGGCTCTGTAGGTATACAGAAGAAATATTTAAGACAATTCTATTATACATAGCACAAGATGAAAAGACATGGAAGAAGGCTGGGTTTCTATATTTCACTTGAATTGGTAAATGACACCAGTAGATTTTTGAAAGTTTTATATATGCATATTTCACCAGAAGCAACCACTACAAGAGCTACTATAGATAAATAAAAATAGAATTTCGAAAATGTTCAAATAATCCACAGGTAGTAGGAAAAAGAAACAGAAAGCCCAAACAAGCACAATCAGGAACAGAAAATTAAATTGAGACTTTAATCTTAATGCATCAATTCTTTCTTTAAATAAAGGGTCAGATATAAAAATTAAAAGATGCTGACAGATTGGACTAATGAACATTGCATCTATTTGTGGACTTTAAGGAATCAGTTCAAATATAATGACATAGGCAGGTAGAAAGTAAAAAGGATGATATGCAAGTATTAATAAGTGGAAAAGTGACTAAAATGATCCCAGAGTAAGTGGATTTCAGAACGAAAATATATCACCAGAGACAGAGAAGAATTTTGTTATGAAAAAAGGGTATAGTGATCCTATATTGTATATACCAAACAATAGAGCTATAAATACATGACAAATCCAAATTAGAGTTGAAAATTTAATACTCTTCCCTGAATAAGTGATAGAAAAGTGAAACTAAAAATTATCTAACATAGAACTCAACAATACCATCCGCCAACCATATCTGATTATTACTTATAGAATGAATATTTTTCTTCAATTTCCATACATATTTATGAAGTGAGACCCTATCCTGAACTGGAAAAAAAAAACTCAACAAATTTAAAATAATTCAGAAATGATACAGAATTGTTCTCCAATCAAAATGAAATAAAGCTATAAATCGGTAATGGAAAGATAAAACTCTCCAAACACTTGGAAATGAAACAACACATTTCTAAATGATCCATGGTTCAAGGAGGAGATCTTAAGGGAAATAAAATAATATACTGAATGCTATATAAATGCAAGTTCAACATACAAAATTTGTGGAACACATTTTAAGCAGTTTGGACAGGGAAATTCAGAGCACTAAATGCAAGTATTGGGAGTGTTCAATCAATAATTAAAATTCTCACCCCAAGGGCCAGAAAAATAAGAATAAAATAAACCCAAAGTAAGCACAGAGAAGAAAATAATAAGAAGATACCAAAGACATTGAAAATGAAAAACAACAGAGAAAAATCAATGAAATAAAGAGTTGTTTCTCTGAACAGGTTCATAAAACCAACACTCTTGTAGGAAGACTGAAAGAGAAAAGAAAGAAAGAAAAAAAAAGACCAACTACCAAAATAAGGAATGAAGCAGGAACATTACTGTAGACCCTGAAGACATTATAATAAGGTACTACTACAAACAACTGTATGCACATACACTTGACAATTCATATGAAATGAGTCACTTCCTTGAAAAACACAAACTACCACAACTCACCCAATATAAAATAAATAGTCCTACGACTACCAAGAAATGAAATTTATCATTTAAAAATTCCCAGGAAAGAAGTCTCTGGGACTAGATCATTTCACTAGAGAATTCTACCAAACATTTAACTAAAAATGCCAATTCTACACATTCTCTTCAAGAAAATAGAAGAGAGAATCTATTCCAATTTTATTTTATAAAAGTAGTATTACCCAGAAGAACTAAAGAGGGAGAAGGAGAAGGTGAAGGAGAAGCAGTAGGAAGTGGGGGAAAAGAAAGAAAATCAAAGACTGTATTACCCACAGATGCAAAAAATTATTAACAAAATATTGGCAAATTGAATTCAGCAATATATAAAAAGAATTATACATCATGACTAAGTAAGGTGTATTCCAGGGATAGAGAACTTGTTTCATATTTGAAGATTAATCAATGTAATGCACCATACTAATGGGTACAAAAGAAAAATCACATTAATGGAAGCAGAAAAAATGTTTGAAGAGTCAACATTCATTTATGATAAAAGCAGAGAAAGAGGACTTAAATCTCAATGTATCAATTCTTCCTTTAAATTTAAAGGGTCAGATATACAAAGTAAAAGATAAGATGTTGGCAGACTGGATCAGCAACTACTCCTGAATCAAGGGGAATTTCCTGTATTTTAACAAATAGCATCTACAAAAACTTGCAGCTAACATACTTAATGGTGAAAAACTAAGTTCTTTAGAACTAAGATCAGGAAGAAAGCATAAATGTCCACTATCACCATTCTTATTCAATGTTCAAGTTCTTATTTAATGCTAGGAGTTTGTCTGAAAAAAGGCTATGCAGTTTGAAAAAGAAGAAATAAACCATTCCCTTCTTGTGGATGACAGTTTTCTACAGAAAAAAATTAAAAAGAATTAACAAAAAATCTAGAATTTACAAGTGAGTTGAGCAAGACCACAGGACACAAATAAACATTAAAAAATCAAGTGTGTTAATGGATGCTAGCAATCAATAGATACTGAAATTTAAAAGGTAATATCATGTATATTCCTCAAAAATGTAAAGTACTTAGGAATAAATAAGCAAAACTTGTATAGGACTTACATGCTGAAAATACACAATACTGATGAAGATAATCAAGAAACTTTTGATAAATGGAGAGATGCACCATATTTATAGATTCAAGGACTTAGAAAAGTTTTTCTCCAAATTGATGCACTGGTTTAGTGAATTCCTATCAAATACATTTTATTCTAAAATTTAGAAAGACATGAAAGTAGAATGTTCAAAAAAGAATGTGAAAAAGAAGTGTAAAGTGGGAGGAATCAATTTGATTTCAAGTTTACTGTAGTTATAATAATAATCAAGAATGTGGTATCTGCAAAAGGAGAATCACATAAACCAATGGAATCAAATAGAAAAATCCACAAATCGACCCACAAAATGTGTCCAAGTGATTTTAGACAAAGTTGCAAATGCAATTCAAATGGAGGAATGGAGGGTTGGGGAGATAGCTCAGTCGGTAGAATGTTTGCCTTGCAAGCATGAGGCCCTGGGTTCGATCGATCCCAAGCACGGAAAAAAAAAAAAAAAAAAAATGGAGGAATGGAGAGAGGAATCTTTACAACAAATGATGCTAGCCTAGTTGGACATTTTTAGCCAAAATAAATAAGCCTATGTCTCCTACCATATATAAAAATTAACTCTAAATAAAACACGGACTTAAATGTTAAGAAACTCAAAAAATTACTGAAGTGCTGAAAATATTTGCAAACAACACATATGACAAAGGATAGTCCTTGGAATACATAAAGAACTCTCAAACCCAACAATATAAAGATAAACAATCCACTCAGATCATGGACAGAACACATGAAGAGACATTTCATCAAAGAGAATATACAGATAGTGGCAAATAAACACATTAAAAGGCGCTCAACATCATTAGCCATCATGGGAATTTAAAACAATGGTGAAAAGTCACTACACATCTATTAGAAAGACTGAAGCAAAACACAGTGATAACACCAAATTCTGCAGATGATGAGTAGAAACTGGATTACTTACACTTTACTAGAGGAAATGTTGAATGGTGGAGTCACTCTGCATACAAGTACCATATAATCCAGTAATTGTGTTCCAGGGCATTATCCCCAGGAACTTAAGAAGTTCCAGGAAATTATATTCACATAAAACCTTTCCATAGAACCCAAAAGTTATATATTATGTGATTTCATTTAAATAACATTCTTGAAATGGCAAAATTATAGAAATGAGGGTGGTTATATAAATGCCAGGAGTTAGTTTTAAAAGGGTAATATATGTAGTACAGATAGCAATGATATTTGGAGTTGGATGAACCTGGGATTTATTCCTTACTCAGTTGTTTTTTAGTTATGTAATCTTAAGCAAATGTCTTAAGCTTATCACATGAAAACTGTAGATAATAATGATAAGGGCTTAATAGAATACTGTGAAGATTACAGACACTATAATATATTGAGTGTATTAGTGTATTGCTTGGTACACAGTAAATAATAATGCAATGAGAATAAGAAGTTAACGGCTGAGTAAAGATATGATTTTTCTTCCAGCATAGAAACAAACAACTAGCAGAAAAAATTGGTTTTAAATCTGATATAATAAATCAATTACAACTTACTTTAGAAACTGCTCCTGAAAAGCAGTCAATCAGCAAGTCTCACTCAAGTAACCATGTTTCCCCAGTTAAAGCTTTGTCAACAAACTTCCGCACATTCTGATTTCTGAAAATCCATCAACCCTGAACTTACTCTTCACTAGGAATATGGCTAATATCTTATGTTGCTGTGATTCATCTTCATTGGTTTCCCTATAAGTTTTCATGACAACTGTCCAGATGAAGAAACTATTCTGCATTTATCATAACTAATACAAAAGATGCTAAACCATGACCTTGGTCTCATTAACAACCTGTTGATAGGACAGAGCTAAATGCAAGTTAGAGGGGAGGGACAGCTAAAGAAAAGGTGCTAAGTTACAGTAAGGTAGGAGTAAACATTGCAGTGTACTACTGCACAATTGCATGACTATAGATAATAATAACGTATTGCACATTTCAAAAGCTGGAAGAAAGGATTTTTGAATGTTTTCACTGTAAAGAAATGATATATGTTTGAGGAGATAGATATGTTTAACCAGATTTAAACATTACACAATGTATACATATACCGAAATATCACATAGTACTCCATTGATATGTATAATATTTTGTTTTATCAGTTAAAATTTAACTTAATTTTAATTTAAATAAAAATTTAATTTAAAATAAAGTAAAATTAATCTAATTTAAAATAAAAAAGAAAGTTAACTTTTCCCCAATTAACACAGGTTTTTTTCCAAAATAATAAAAAATAGTTACTATTAATCAAACATGTATATGACAGGTACTGTGATAAGTATTTTACACCACGGGTTTTAGTTAATTTGCAGAACTACTACTATATGAGGTAGGTAAGGATTATTGTCTTTTCTTCCCAGATGGGAAAAAGTTTAATATGCTTGATAATTAAACAAAAGCTAAAGCTGACAGTTTCTCCTGAACTTTTGCTTAAAAGAAAAAAAAGGGGGCAAGATCTTGATAAAGAAGGTGAGATAATTTTTTATTGCAATTTAGTGCATACTTTAGTTTTTACATATTAATCTAATTATCATTTTTCTGGGATTGTCTCAACTCAGTGCAGTTTTATAAATTCCACAAGTGGTTTGGGTGACAGGACTCAAAATTTCTCAGGTAACTTTTGAAGAGACTTTCAAACAGGGAGCAGTGACAGGAATCATAGATGATATAATGGAAAATTTTGATGTGCAAACTTATTCAGAGTGCAAACTAACAAAATGAACTAAATTCAATATGATGGAAAGATCTCTGGGTACTGCTCAGCCATACTTAATGCCCCTGATGACTCATTCTGAGAGTCACGAAGGTGACTAAAGAACTTGTAAATATTTCAGATTAAAAGAAATTTACATTTGGGAAACTGATGCATTGCAGAATCTGTAAAAGTTCTGATTTGTGCAAGGGCAAGAAAAGCAAGAGGAAGAGGACTCAAAAATTCTTTTTAAATTTATGACTGGGGCCACGGTTTCTTTCTCTCTTCTGAACATGGAAGAGAAGAAGCAATAGCAAGTTGTACCTACACGGGTCATTGAGGATTACTTAAAATCACAACTAAGCTATGCTATCATGTACAGTGGTTCTATTTTTGTTGTTGTTGTTACTGTTGGGTAGAGTGGGCGGGATACCATATACTAGTAGCACAATGTAGTGATTAAGAGCAGGCTGTTATGTCAGACACACTAAGTTCAGATTCTGTGTTCCTCAGTTCCATGCCCCTTGAGGTTGTGATGATGATATGAGAATTTCTATGATGTTAAGCACCTTAGTGAGCTACCTAGAATGTATTGTAGATTTTTTTTTTTTTGGTGGGGTGCACGGGGGATTAAACTCAGGGGCACTTAACCACTGAGCCACATTCCCAGCCCTTTTTGTATTTTATTTAGAGACAGGGTCTCACTGAGTTGCTTAGCACCTTGCTGTTGCTGAGGCTGACTTTGAACTTGTGATCCTCCTACCTCAGCCTCCAGAGCCACTGGGTTTACAGGTGTGAGCCACCGTGAAGTGAGAGCAGTCATCTCTAACTTATTGAATCTCTTCTATGATTAAATGCCAACCTACAAAACAGTTATGGAATTGGAAGATATTAACTGACCTGAAAAAACAATGGAGCATCCCTAGCTGCAGGATGATGGCATTAGGTCTAAGCCTACACATTTCAACCTGCAATGCTTTGTGAGGACACTAGCAAACATTCCCAAAATACAGTAAAATGAAGAGGAAAATGTTAACAGTAAAGATATGTTTGTCAACAATTTCTTTCACTCTTAAGATTTCTAAGAATCTTAGAAACCATAGAAATCTCCACTTAGTGGAGCAAATCAGAAAAAGACCAAGTGGCAAGAACTGGAACGTTATCCTCTGGAGGATCTCTGCTTGGCAACAATCCTTGATCATCCATCCACCAGTTGTCATGTTATCTAGGTCTCCAAATTTCATATTCAACCATGGACATTTTTAGTGCTTTGTATTAATTTTGGTTTTTTTCTTTTAAATTTCTTTCAAAACAGACAATATAAATGTTACTGCGTTATCTCAATTTTCTGAAGAAGAATAGTCATTTATTTTAAGGAACACCTTTGTCAAATTCTGATGGACTAAGTAACTGCCACTCTTTCTACTGTTTTAATCTGTGACAAGTTTATTTTCTACCTCAGATTTAATAGCTATTTGATAGACATTTTTTTGGCTTGCACTTTTATTAAAGGAATAATTTAGAGTCAGTCTGGATGAGAACAATCCCTGATTTTGTGACAGTGATGTCCTTCAATTCTAGAGACAGCTGCATTGTTTCTCTGGTATTGGGAGACAAAGGGATGCACTTTGTAGGTTAAAGAATAAAGCTGCATCCAGCACAACAGTGACTGTGAAACTAAGCAATATTTTATTCAGCTGTCACTTTTGTTTTAAGAGAAATTTTCCATTCACATTTCCACAACCTCCTATCCATATAACTTCTGAGAATAAATCTAATTACATAAGTCTTAGTATATCTATGAACTAGAGAATACCAAAATGAATTGATTAGAAATATATCATCCTAACTTTTTCAGATTTACAAAATAATATTTGAAATGGATCATTAAGTAGAGGAAATTATTTCATTGATTCCTTCAAACCCTTCTTTCTGATTCAGCTATTAATAAGTTATGGAACTGCTCAGAAGGGTCTTATATTCATGGAATTTTTTACTTCCTCCAGGTCATGTACTCTTTTTTTTCTTCCCAGTTCTGGGTCAGCCATGTAATCTTGCTTTGGCAAATAATTCTTGTTTAACAAGAAAGTTTATATATATATATAAGCCACCTCTATCTTTTATTAATAATTTGCAGTTATGGAGAAAAGTGAATTTAATTGGTCATTCTTTTTCCTCTAGTACAGCAAAATGCATGACTGTGTTGATTTTCTGAAAAGATAACATGATAATTCAATCAATTAAGTTATATTTAAAATGAGTGTATTTAGTTTATCTGATTAAGAGTTCTCTTGTTGATTACATAAAATGAGTGTAACTTGATTTGAGAACCTGGATATTTTTGTAATTGTTCTTTGGGTTGTTCTTTATATTAAAATTTGTAAGACCTCAAAAGGTATTTTATACTATTCCAGAGGAGTAATTAACATTACTACCATAAAAATCATGCTGAGGCAAGTTTAGTAGGTATAGAGACACAGATTTGTTAGGTGGGGAAATTAATAGGTCTTTTAATATGTCGCTAATTTATCACTAAATAAAAGTATCAGAGTTCCTCTTTGAGATTCCTCTAACAATGTTTCATGTACCTAACAATAATTGACCTCTAATGACAAAAGTCACATACCATACAATTTACACTTGCCAATTTCTGCTATTTTTAACCTCCTGACCTGAAGGAGTAAATCTGAATGCTTGCCAAGCAACTGGCATCAATCGAAATATCCTTTAAAAGGTCCTTTCCAACCAGAGGTTGAAATGGAGTACTTACTAGTAGCACAATCAGTTCTAGGTTATTTCTAGAGACCAAGACTACAAAACAAAACAAAACAAAAACAAACAAACAAAAAATAGTAGTAGTAGAGAGGGATGTTCAGAGTCTTAATAAGGACGAAGGTTGTATTTGGATATATTTGACACGTTCTCACTGTTCCACTTTTCTTCTGTTGCCTTACAAAAGCAACTTCTGGTCAAGAGGAAAACTGCACATATTTGGATAAGAATGTTTCTTTTCAGGGGCTCAATGATGGGGCTGAACTATTTTCATTAAAAAAAATCTGTAATTGTATTATTTCATCAATCTTCCCTTTCACGGACTCATTTCTTGTTTTGCAGAGCTTACCGACAGCAAAAACATCTAACTGCTGTGTTGAAGCCACCTTTCCTCATCAGTCCCATGATGGAATGTTATTGCCATGGGATCAATGCAGTCTTTATAGTGTTCAGTACCAAGTTCTAGGTGACACCTTGGCCAGTGGGGTGAGGGGAAGAGGATGAGGAAAGCAAGGATAATCTCAACCCACCAACTTGAAGATCTCTTTTAGCTTAGAAAGATGCTTAGGGTTCAAAATGACTCTCAGTAAGGAATTCCAGTTTGGTTTAAGGCTTAAGGAATTCTGAACTGTTTTACTGTACTGCACAGTAACCAGAAGTAAAATTTATTCTTATCAGTGAAATATCTGCTAGAGAAAAATAAGATTTGAGAAAGAAAATGAGAAAGCCAGGGAGGAGGTTGGCATTACTCACAGTGACAAAGATCCTTCACATTTGTTTATGGACTGATGAAAAAGAAAAAAAGGATTACTCCTGGGAGGTTCTTCACTGTTAACAATGTATTTTTTGTAGGGAGGGGAAAAGTACAAAACCTAAGCAAACACCTACCCTATCTGACATATTTGTTTTTATAAAAGAAATGTTTAGTTATAGCATTGACAGTCAGGTTTTAGAGTCATTTTTCAATTCCCATTTTACTCTATCTGGAACAGATATTTAAAAAAAATTATTTATCATGTTGTTATCTTTAATTTTTATAGGCTGCATTTTGATTCATTGTACACAAATGGGGTACAACTTTTTGTTTCTGGGGTCGTACACAATGTAGATTCACACCATTCGTGTAATCATACATGTACATAGGGTAATGATGTCTGTCTCAATCCACCATCTTTCATAACTCTGCCCCTCCCCCCTCTCATTTCCCTCTACGTAATCCAAAGTTCCTCCAACAGATATTCATGACTTTGATGTTGATGGAAATGAGAAACATTTCCGTTTCCCTTGTCTGTTATATACAAGGTTTACCTGGTTGATTTTTTTTTTTTTTTTTTTTTTTTTTTTGCGGTGCTGGGGATTTGAACCCAGGGCCTTGTGCTTGCGAGGTCAGCACTCCACCAACTGAGCTATATCCCCAGCCCCAGCTGGTTGATTTTTATATCAGTTTCTTCCACATCTTGACTTGCTGTTTGAGAGCCTTAAGATCTTCTCTACTCCATACCACCCCTATTTTACCCAATATTTATGTCCTTATCTGTGTCTTATCTATCCCAGATTTTCCTCTATCTCTATGTAAATAAGCTAAGCTCCTCCCCACTCTTTAGCATAAGTGATCTCCAGAGATCTGTGCTGAGTCTCAGTTAAATTATAAACACCAAGAATTATAGTTATTTTTATTACAGTTCCACATATACAACTAACTGATAATAGTATTTCTTTTTTGGTGGAAAAAAAAAGAGTTATTATTTAATAACTCTAATGATTATAATGTTAAATATGTATAAAACAATGAAATGTTATTTAAATTCCTAAATGTATAGGTTAATGTGATGTTTTTATATTTACTTTTAAATATCTTATTTAAAAACAACATCAGTTTCTTCTGATCCTCTGAACTTCGACAGTAGACTGACTTTTATTACATAGTGAAAAATCCACCTCAGTAGAAATTTGAAACAGTTGCTTTATTAATTTTTATTTTTTGTCATACTGGGGATTCAACCCCAGGGGTGCCCTACCACAGAGCTATACCCTTACCCCCTTTTTATTTTTATTTTGGCCTCAAACTTGTGATCCTCCTGCCTCAGCCTCCCAAGTTGCTGGTATTAACAGGTGTGGGCCACTGTGCCTAGCTGATCCAGTTATTTTAAAACACAAATGACAGTTTGGTCAGATGTACAACAGCAAAGCAGTTTATGATTTAAAAAAGATATTTTAGGTCTTACATTTCTATATTTATATAGAAAGAAACATGGAAATGTATTATATTTAAAACTGACAAATGCCAAAATTAAAATAGAGAATGAATATTACTTAACTTGATAAAACTTATTGAAAAATATTTTCAAAATATTTTCTATAACTTCAAAAAAAAAAAAGAAAAAAATTAGCTTGTGGGTGAGGTGAGGAAGGGAAATGTATTAAGAACATGAAGACACACATGCGCGCGCGCGTACACACACACACACACATAACACACACACACAAAACCCATATCATTTATTCTAGTTTCTCCTGATAAGTTTTTTAAATTACTGGACATGCCCCAAAGATGATAACACTAGCAGTCCCCAAACCCTTAATGGGCTGAACTGACATTGTAGTTATAAGAAAATCACAGCAATTTCATCATGAGAGGTAAGTTTGTGAGTCAAGACTAAAGTGGCAAAATTTTTATAATTTTCTCTTCATCTGTGTCCATTCTGATATTGATTATTCATTTGTATTTCTCTAAATGTCAAGCTGTAATGCACTTAACCTAGAATACTCAGGAAAGGACAATCAGGGAGAGAAGACTCACTAACACTAGAAGACATCTTTGAGTGACTTGCCTTATATATTAAAGAATTTTTAGATTCCACCTCACTAGGTTTCATAATGTCATGCCTACCTGTTTCAGAAAGGAAGTGTTTGAAGTCTCATTTGTTTTAATATGTCATTTTAACCTTTTTACTGCTGAGTTTTCCTGCCTCAACATTTTACTATATCCTTACAGGTAGCATCCTTCAACTTTAAATCTCTGCAGGGGTATTCAAACTACTTATGACTTCTAATACTTTAAAAGATTGTCACTGAGAATTAGGGCAAAAAGCCTTGTCAAACCTATGGAGAATTTGACTGAATCAGTATAATATTTGATCTTAAAATAACATATATTTTGTATTGATCTTTAACTCTGTGACCCTCATATTATTTTCTGTTAATACAGGAGAGTAATATGTAGTCATAGACTTTAGGTGACTTAATTTATAAAATATATAAAACAGTAGTGCTTACCTCATAGGGTTATTGAGAGGATTAGATTAGGAAATGCATTAAAATGTTTAACACAATGCTTGATACAAAGATTTAATAGATAGTACCTAATATTACCATACTGACTGCAACATAATCCAACAGACTAAAGGAAGGAGAGAAGTGATGGTTAGGATTCTAAAATTCTAGTGCTTCTTCTGAAACCATGGTTGCTTTCCACCATTGCCAAAGTTTTTAGTAGCAATTCTTAAAGTGTTCCTATAGTACTTCCTGGAATTTGGTGGGTTTGGACTGACATATCCTTCTAGTAGTGATTAGACTTTTTAAGTTGATGGACATCAGAAGTTGAGATTTTGGCAAGTGACATACAAGAGAGAATTTACAAATGGTTACTTGCTATTACACCATTAAAAACACAAGACGTGACTTTAAACCCTTGACATTTTGGCATTGCTCAACTACTCTCAGGTATACTGGACAGTGAGAGTAAATACAGGAGCAAAATGCTTGCTGAGAGATGAGCACTTTTTGCCTAGTTATTTTATGCGTCTGAATCCTGGGATCTACTTTATGGAAGGTGCCCTCATTTTTTCCTCTACAGTGCTTGGAGTACTGCTAGAAATGGCCATGAGTGTTACCAACATTAGTTACCAAAGAGTTATAGCCACAGCAGAGAGCCATAAGTTCAATCAGTCTTTCTATGAAATTGATTTTCTACCAAATCTCTGATGACTTATGCATTGAGGTGAGGTTTTTGTTTTAAATCTTCTGCAGGGGCTTTCAGAAGTAGACTGGAATGCCTAAGAATTTTCACCATTTATTCTACTTTGATTTCCCATTTACTGTTGTTCAATTTCTAGCTTTCTATTCTCAAGTCTGGTCCAATGAATACTTATTTCTTGACAATTGCAAAAGTAACACTGACTTTTAAGAACATTCACTTTTTAGTAAAATATAAATCCAATGACTAATAATGCAACATTACACTTATTCCAGTAAATAATATAACCTAGGCTAATATTTTGTTACCATCTTCATTTCTTTAGGTTAAGACTCATGACTATTAACATATTTAACTAATATATGATTTAAAAAACCCTAAATTTGAATGATTAAAACATTTTAAATAAGGTAAGGTAATTGGTAGACCTATCTAGTCAAGGATTTTAAAACCTCCTATTTTTGGGAAAATTGCAATAATATAGGATAATCAGAAGCATTTATCATGAGAGCAGGAAGATTCAAATAACTTTGTGCATTAAGGATGTGATTAAAAACATTTTAAAACATATTACATTATTTCACATTTGACAAGAAATATAAAGTTTTCAGATAAACAATTGTTTCAGCCATTAATAAGGTTGATCAGCTCACAGATGGTTAATCAATCACAGGATTACAAAGGGTCTCAAAAGCAAGTAGTAAGGCAAACATTGATTATGACTTGTACTGATGATATGATTGAACATTAGTATGGACTCTGGAAGCAGACTTCATATAAAATGGATGTGTGGATGGATAAAGGAAATAACTGTTAGTTCCAATTCAGAGTGATAAATGAATAACACTTTTCCTTGTACCTTCTGCAGTGACATAAGTGAATATGACTCCTTCCTTTGTTCAGGCAACAGACCATTAACTCTGATGAAAACCCCCTCAATATCCTGCCAGCAGGTACCTTTTCTTGCCTCATAAAAAAGTTGATTTCCTTCCTTTCCTATCTGATATTTCCAACTTCCCCTTCAAGATGGACTTCTTATCATTAGCCTTTAAATACATTCATATGTCTGCCATCTTAAATATTCCTTCTGAGTTCCTTATAAGCCCTTCTAGATCCCACTGCAATACACTCTTTCCTTTCAAAAGGAAACTCCTTTCTTGAGTTTTCTAGGTTTCTAAATTCAAGGAGCCTTTAGGCATACTTGTCTGGCTTGGTGTTTCTTGGCACTATTAACTACATTCTCCTTAAAACATGTTTCCCCTATTGGGCTTCCAAGGCTCCATAGGTCCTTAGTCTTCCTTTTGCACTTTTTTAGTGGTCATTGCAACTGAGAGCCCCATCTATTCTACTCCAGTTGATTAGTCAAAGCCAAGCACAGAATGGATAGGGAAGGCCTTGGTTATTTCGAACCAATGAGAAGTGTGAAGAGGCTTGTTGAGAGATTTGAGGAGGAAATGTTTTGTTTATAAGAGACAGCAACTGAAAGCTTGTTTCTCTCTTGATGGATTTGAAAGAAGCTTCTATCACCAATTGTCATTGGGAATCATCTTATCATTAAGAGAGGAACCAGTTTTAGAATAAAGTAGAGTGGAAGTGGCAGAGTAGAAAGGTGGGAACCAGAAGTTTTTAATAATACAGAACTGAGGACTTAATTTGAGGCTTATCTTAGATTTTTCACTACTTTGTATGTAGCTAAATATTTCCTTCAAGTTCAAGGCCATTTCCCTTCAATTTTCTATAGCTTGTAGTAGACATCATTGTACTGATAAAAGCTTTGATTCTTCCTTCTCTCTATTCTTCCTAAGTACATCTTTTAAAGGCAGGTGTCCTATGAGGTTATGCATCATCCTTCTGTCTCACTCATAGCTGACTTATGACATACTTTGATGATTCTTAAATGTGAATCTTCAGCTAAGATTGCTGAACTTCAGATAAATATAGTCACATATTCACTTTGCATTCCCAGTTGGATGCCCTAAAAATAGTTCAGATCAACCTATTACAATCTAAGTTTCCCTCCCTTGCTCACACTTCCACCTATACTCTTTCTGTATCTCCCATCTTAGTGAATGGAACATCATCACTAACTTTACCAAATTAAAAACCTAAATATCACCTTCAGAACTCTTATCTATCTCTGTTCCCTGTGTCCTATCAATCACAGGATGCTTTTCTGCCACCCTTTAAGACTGTACTGGATCTATTCATTTTCTCCATTACCCATTGCTTCCATCTAAATCCCTTAGATTTCTAGAGAAGCTTCTTAATTGGTTCTATTCCTTCCATTTTTTTCCTCTCCAGTTCAGTCTCTGAAAAGCTATCAAAATGTTCTTTAAATGAAAATTTGACCATGTTCTTTTCCTGTTAAGAACACTTTGATGTTCTTCCCATTACCTACAGGAGAAAGTCCAGTATAATCTGATTTTTGCTTTTTCCAGCCTTATCTGACATCAGTCTTCTGTTCTTACCTTCCTTTGGTTCCCTCCCTAAGCACTTCCCTTTCCATTGCTGTGACAGCCCGTATTCCAACTTCAGGATGTTTATAAACATTCATCATATCCTATTTACCTGCAGTGCTGCATACTGCCCAGAAAGCAAAGGAATAACATGCAAATCAATGGCATTACCAACTACTTTGAATAAAATTATTTGATACTTAACATATCTTTAAAAATTATTAAAATTGTCATCAAGAACAATTCATCTGTTACAAAGAATGTATGCAATTATGTAATGCATACATAAGTTATGAAATACATTTATAAAATGAACACTTCTGAGCTTAAAAACTAGAATGTAAGAACCACTATTGGTCTGAAGAAGCAGAAGAGTACTAGCAACATATCAGCATCTTCCCCGAATTTACCCCATACTTTCCCTTAGAGGTAAGCATAATTCTAAATATTATATTTACCACATCCTTATGAAAATAATTTTCTTGCACATGTATTTATAACTAAAGAGTGTTTTTTAGTTTTGTTTGTGAGACTTATAAATATGGTATTCCTGGTGTATGACATCTTCCCAAAAATTTTTCTATTAGAATTAGCTTTGAAAGTTTATAAACATTATTGTAATCATAATTTACTCATTTTTATTGCTATGAAATATTTTTTTGTGTGAATAACACAATTTATTTGCATACTTACCTGCTGATAGGCATTTGAGTTTGCACTTGAATGACATGTATGAGTTTTTCTAGTTTAATACATTTCTAGTTTAATACATTCTAGTTTAATACATTTAATACATTAATTGCTTAAATGCAGGATATGTGCATGTTCGGCTTCACAATGTGATTTATTACCAAAGTGATTGTACTTTGTTTCCGCAAGAAATTTAAGAGTTTCCTTTACTCATATGTTTGCAAACAACATGTGCCTTTCAGACTTCTAGTTTTCACAAGCCTAGTTTATGTGAAATGGCATATCCTGTGCATTTTCCTGATTGATTAAGGGGCTCAGTTTTGTTTCAATGTTTATTTGGTTTGCCTTGTATTTTACCAATCAAAATATGTCTTTTTATTGCTCCATAGAGTTTCAAAAATACATTATGGAATGCAAATCCCTTATCCCTCCATACATTGCAAATACCTCCTACCAGGTTACGGTTTTCTTTCTGCTCCTGTTATGGTGACCTATTATGTGGTGTTTTAAGTACCTACTTATCACTTGATGTGCTTCATTAGATTAAAAGTTGCTTGAGGTAAGAAACTATATCCTATTCGTTTTTGTTTCTCTAGCATCCAGCAAGTGCTCAGCACATAGTAGTAGTCATATTCTAGCTCAACAAATATTTATTGAATGACTTTAAAAATGATGAATTAATTTTTTTCAGGTCAAATTCTATTTTGTGCAAATTGACTACAACACAGTGCTGAAGCTCAGAGAGACAGAAGTGTATGTCACAAATCTTTCTGTACTTGCATTCAAATTGTGTCCGCCTACTCTTAGGAGTGGTAGTATCTTCGGAGTAATGACAGGATGTTTATAAACATTCATTACCAACTCTGAACACTTGGCAGTGTTCATTTTCTATTCTTTTCAATGCACTTAGGTTAACCAGACTCCCTGTAGTAGGATAATATTTAGCCTAAAGTTATCATGAAGTTAGAAATGATGTTAAGACACAAGATATGGATTACACATTACAATGGATGTGCAAGGTTCATGGTTTGTGTCATCAATTTGAAATTGGTTACCTTTTTAGTAATGGTGTCCGGAGGTACATCCCGCCTCCCAAGTGGATAAGGATTCCATTGGCCACTAGGAGATACATCCTCTTGTCCATTGTCTAAAATGTTGCTTTGCTGGGACGGGGTCTATTGCGAAAATGGTATGGCATTCTTTAGTGATGTAATAGAAGTTTACCATAGTTTTCTGAAAAGAGTCCCTAATAATCATGGTAAAATTAATTTTGTTTGATAGTAGAAAAACATATATCCTAACTGGAAATGTTATTATATACTATTTACCGAGTAAGAACTCTAAATCAACAGCTTTTTGGAAATACAAGTAAAATAACAATCTTAGAGCTATTTACTAAATTTTAAAGAAAAGTTTAGATTATTTACAGTACCTAAATAAAAATAATCAGGATAAGATTAATCAATTGTTAAAAACCATCACCTTTAAAGCTTGCTTAATTTGTCTCTTTAGTATGATCTTACCATTTAGAATATAAATTGAAACCACATAATCCATAGTATGGAACTTCCAATATTCCAAATCATAACCTAAAATAAATTTTATAAGGCTGTAATAATTCTGAGAGAATATGCCTTTTCCTAATCTAAAATATTTTTAACACTGGTATAGCACAAAATTTATGGTACTAGGCCATTATTAACAGGTAGATTGAGGGAAAGGCTAAAGCAACATCAAAAATATTATGCTATTAGAATTACAGTATAAATAAATCCTGATTGTTTTGATACCAAATTTATTTATTTAGATTAATTATATGTTGTAGTTTAAGCATCATAACATTTATACTTTTTTGACTGATTTCTGGCTTATTATTTTTAACAGATGATAATACACCTATCTTTATTATTACTAATATTAGGTATTTTGGGAGAAATCTATATTTTAGCCAGAGTAATAGCAAGTCATCATATACCATGAGAAAGACAGCCTCTATTGGAAAGATACATGGTGACAAATACAAAGTCTGTGTGTGTGTGTGTGTGTGTGTGTATGATAGTTTTTGGGTGGGGCAAGGTCTTTTCCTCCCCTAACCTTCAGGATACAAAAGTACTGCTTGGTTGCCTGGGGGAATCCATAAGAGACTGACATGGCATGTCATTATTTGTACATGTGCTCAAGGATCCCTACTAATGAAGCCTGGTTAAAGAATGTGCTATGGTGCACACCTATAATCCCAGTCACTTGGAAGACTGAGGCAGGAGGGTTGAGAGTTCAAGGCCAGCCTCGGCAACTTTGTGAGAAACTCAGCAACCTAGTAAGACCCTGTCTCAAAATAAAAAGGGCTGGAGATGTAGTTTAGTGGTAAAGTGCCCCTGGGTTCAATTCCTAGTACAAAAAAAGTGTATGTATAGTGTATTTTGTGTGAGGACTTGTCCTCCAACATCATGAAGGGAGACTGGGTCCTTCTCTTTATAATATGCCACGATAGACTGCTTGCCAGGCTTCATCTGGTTATATCGAGTGGTCTGCATTTGTCCTCCTTTAGAACAGTTATGCAACTAACTCATCTGTATTCTAATCACATGCACTTTTTAAAAAGCATTGCTTGGAAATATTTTAAATGGGATTTATTGTGAGACTTTATAGAATATAATAAAAAGTAAGGAGACAACTCAATTTTCTTCTGCTTTGGCCATGTAAATTCTTTTTTCACAAGCTCATCAGAAAGTGTGAAGAATGAAAAATGTTTCTGAATTTAAGGTCTTGAGTTAGGAGTGAATTTATTGTGGGCTTGAAAAATCATATGTACATAACACACTCAAAGAATACATTACCTGAAAATAACCAAGCAGTTAACCAGTGCTTACCTGTCTTTTTCAGGTAGGGGTTTTCTAATATTTACCTTTTCCAGATTAATTTGTTTATATATACCCATACACATGTTTTCTGGATATTAAATATGGAAAATTAAAATACTAAATTAAGCTAACAAGATTATTCAGGTTAAGCACTACTGACTAGTATTTTCTTTTTTATTCTTTAGTTCCCATGTGTTTTCTGGGTTGCATTCTTTGCCAGAGACAGGGCATAAGAAACATGTTCCTCTGGCCGGATCTCTGCAGTGCAGGTTTTTGGAAGTGGCCAGAATTCAATACAGGTTTCTTCTTCTGCTCTCGGTATCATTCCCATCTTCATCTGTTTCCTCTACTACACTTGATTCACTCTCCCAGACATGACACTTAGTCACCATCAGACAGCAATTGAGAATCACAACGTTCTTTTCAGCATTAAATAAAATGGCTAAATCCATTTTATCAAAATCCTAACATCATCATGGTCTAGGTTTTTCACTAGTGGATAACTTAATCTCTCTTTTTAAAAAGGACAATTAACAATCACATCAATTCTCCTATATTACAGGGGACAAAAGGAACATAAACATGCAGACACATGAAAAGATCCTTTGACTAGATAGCAAAATTAAAGAATTTTCCTGAAAGCGATTTGCATTAATTTCAAGAATTATCTGCCATTTTATTTTTCTTAAATGAGATATCCTAGGAGTGAGTTAAGTCTACAGAAATAAAAAGATCATAAAAACAATTTATTGATGTTGGGTGGTGGTGGTGACTGAAAAGTGAATTATGGAGTACATTCACATTCTTTTCCAAAGGAGTAAATCTATTGTATATAAATTTAGTTACTTAGCTGTTAAAATTCTATACAAAATGAAAAGGAAAACTGAAATTTAGAAAAAAAAAAAGATGCTATCACTGTTGAAATTTATTATTCCAGAGATAATAATAAGACTGGGGTTTAGTTACCCATTTCTTATACCATATTCTTGACATTTTCTTTAAATACTTTGAAGAGTAAAGATGCGTCTTATTTCTCTCATTATACATAACCAACTAGAGATAAAAGACAGGGAAACTCATCACAATGCACAATTTCCTTAGTTTCTAAATTCTGCAGGTTTTTAATATTTCAAACTAAATTGTAAAAGTAGTCAATGTGATTTAGTGAAAAAGCAAAAATTTTGTGTGTGGTAACAAGTGCAATAATGTTCTATAGAAGTCTTGCTGAACAGATGTTAGCCCCAAGGTCAGTGTGGACTTATCTGGATTTAACATTTATGATTTTGATTATTATAAATGACCACAGTATTTATTGAGAGAAGCAACTCCTAATTTTGCTGAGACATAAATGTGCACGAATATGTGTTTATATGTGCGTATCTGAGTATGTTTAAAACATGTATATGTGGGATGAATGCATGTCTGTCTGTAGGTATAGGTGTGTAAGTTTATATGTGAATAGCATTTGCATAAGTGAGTAGGTCAGCTTAGCTGATCCAGCCCCTTTGCTCTTGGCTCGCTAATAGATGGGTACACAATATTCTCGTGAAATTATACTTATTGGCATTTTGCTAAAAATTTTATGAGAGTGATATTAGAATTTGGCACTTTGCAAAAGTCTTTGCAAAGGACAAATCCAAAGGATATATCCCAAGGATCTATTTTGTTTAGGAATTGGCACATAGTTCACAAAGGCATTACCACAGAATCAAATAAAATGTGTTAAAAATAATTTGCTTCAAAGTACTTCAAGTGAAATTTTATAAACATTTATATATATATATATATTTTTCAACATGCCTTTTGAAAAAATCGGCATTAAAAAGGCAAATATATGCTGAGCTAGGTTCTAAATGATTTATGAATTCATAGGGTTTAATGTGAAGGTGGTAATGTAATGCTCAAGTGATTTTTAAAACCAGCACTTCATTGTAATGGTGATGAAGCATCCGTATAAGTACTAACATTATTTTGTTGATTTTAGCTGCTGTCTATGCGGATTTATGTGGATTTACAGGCTGAAGGTTTTTTTCATAATTAGAAAGGTAAGTGAATTTTTCTTGAGGGATAGCTAGCCAATAATAAATGCAACACAATCAATAGAGAATATAGGGCTGAACTGCCCCAGGTGCAGCATAAATCTTGCTTTGCTTTCAGCAGGGAAAAAAGATGGCATTAGGTAAGTAACCTTTGGCATTAGGGTGAATAAATGCATACCAAATGTTGGTACTATCTGATCCTGAGTCATTTGCATAGATCCAATAAGAAAGGACATTAGAATTAAAAAATAGTTTAGGTGCAAACATTGCTCTCCAGATTTCTCTAACGCAAAAGCTGGCAGGATGAGTATCAATTAATTTATCAATTAATAAAACAAATGGGGTCATTTTCTCCCAGACAAAATTCTATAAAAAAATATTTAATACATACATTTCCATGACTTCAGCCTCCCCTTCCCTGAAATTATAATTCATTTATATTAGTGTCTCATTCTATAAGTCAAGAAGCAGTAGATTCTATGGTATGTTCTGATAATAGAAATTAAAAATAAAAGAATAGGAAGATAAAATGTTCTATTTCTCTGGTGGAGAAGAGACCACACTGTTTACATTGGCAGACAGACATCCAGCAGACAGGGAGTTAGGAAAGGCCAATGATTTCTTCCCCAGCCCTGACTGTCTCTGGTGCTGCAGCAGCCTATTTGATTAACGCGTGATTTTCTTGAGTCCATAATCTTTAGCCTTTCACTGCTACCAAGCATCTTTCTTGGTGACACTGAATATTCAGGAAATGCAAGTGGGTCTGAAAAGCACAGGTAATTACTAGCATTCATTAAGCGCAGTCAACAAAGACAGCAGATCCTTGTGGCACATGGGTAATGACTAGGGTCATTAGTTAAAATATTCTACTTGTGTATTCTTTTTACATTTTGTAACATTTACTTCTCTGGATTGTATTGAAGATGACATGAGATAATAATGCATATGAAGGAGGTTTATCAACTATTATGACTCATGTTCTATGAAAATGTCAGGTTTTACAAACATTTGAGAAGGAATTGTATTGTAGAAAGAGCTTGGATCTGGGTACCAGAGTCAGATTTAAATTCTGTCTATAGTGATTATAGGTATAAAGGATTCAACAGTAAAACAATAAAAATGCAGGTGAGATATTTTGTGACACATGATCCTCAGTTTCCTCATCCATGGAGATATTTATGTCCTGTGAGGGTTTTTAGTGAGTTGTGAGAAAAAAAATAACATATTTAAAATATCTCATGCCACTAGGTAAGAAGCAGATGTCCAGTAATTCCTAGTCTTTAGTTTTCTCCCAGTGGAAATATTTATTTATTCTAGCATTAATTTAGATAAGTAAAATGGTAGATTGAATTGACATTTTTTTACAATGTTGTATTTCTCTCTGATGACATAAAATTTCAGGACAATAACTGACCTCAGTTACAATAGAACACATCCGAAGAAGCACATGGAAACATTAATCACATCATAGAAAGTTGCCTTAAGTGCTTTTTGGAAAGGCAGTAAATAAAAGATAAATGAAGGAATAAATGAATGAATGAATGAATAACAAACAAAAAATACTAATTATTTTATAATCTAGTAGCTTATTTGTATGTCAAATGCTGTAGTTCATAAGTACTAATAATTGTCATACACATCAACAACTGAAAATATTAAAGGATATTAATTCAGTAAACTAATTTTGCTGTATTTGTTGATATTTTAAAAATATTTTAAAGGATTCCATAAAATTATTACAGAAAATGAAATTTATTGCTTACAGTATAGGAAGCCTATACTTAGCTTGCAATCCATGAAAAATGTACAATACTTGACCTGGCATGTAATAAATATGAAAAATTTAGAAATAGTCAAAATACATAGCAAACTCTGGGAGTGTCTTTCCTTTTCATCATGTAAATATTCACTTTATAAGTGCTTCATTAAGTGCCAGAATTATTGTCTTCATTCAGAAATAGTTATATTCTTAATTAGTTTAGCACAATTTGTTTAAGGACAGTCTCTGTGCAGTAGAGGAAGTTCAGACAGGCACTATTTCCTCCTGGTTGCAAGAGGCAGCCCTGCATGTCCCCTGGGCAGGGCATCACCCATACTAGTGTACACTGCACCTCCATTTCCAATACTTAACTTTTAATAGGTGAAAATGTTAACTTAGTTTCCTTAGGAAACTTCATTCACTCTTTCTAGGACATCTTGGAGTAATTTGCTACAATACCTAACTGAGGTTGGCCAGGGTTATCATTCAGGAATATTATGAATAATAGAGACTGGTTCGGAATTTCCCAATCAAAGGAATGAACAGTTTTGTCAATTTTATTTACTAGACATGTTTATAAATAGATGTTGCCTTACATGTTAGTGCAATTCTCATAGCTAATGAGCATATAGGGGCTGAAAAGCAATCTTAAATGCCCAAGACACTAATTTTCATTATTTTACGTAGCAAGACAAAATTATTATAATAAATTTTTATGCATATCTAAATCTAAGGAAAATTATTCTTGCAAGTCTCCTCTCCTGACAAGAAGGATTCAGGGAAATGATCCATCCATCATGGGACTAGTTAGCAATGGCCAGCAGAGCCAAGGATGGATAATCTGGGATAATGCATTTCAAGGAAGGTTGACTCTAAAGTTTGACCAAAACAAATCATACAAATTTTCAGATCAAAGCTCTGCAAAGGAGAAACAACTGGTAGAGAGGTAATGTGACAGATACTTAGATGGCAATCCACGGGAGGAAATGGAGTCTGGGAGCAATTCAAGAAACTCATAAAGACCCAGTGCCTCATAAGTTTCCAAATTGGTGGTAGGGTGAGAAGACGCCTAAATGCTAAAGGTTATATAGTACTTACACTGATAATTTTTGAATCATAAAATCTTTTGGGGTAATGAAGTACTTGCCCTTCTTGCCTTTTTCATCCCCTACCTTCTTCCTCCTCTTTTTCTTTTTCATTTTTTTGTGTGCAGGAAATAAAAGTATTAATGGTAATTTATTCTGAAATATTTTAATATTTGAATTGTTCTGTGTTGCAATGTAATGTGGTTTACAAAGAGAATTCCTGTAAGTTATCTCTGTACCCAAGAGAGGATTATTAAAAAAAGTCCCTAAATACATTCTGTCTTATTTCTGTTATAGAATATCTTAGAGCTATAGTGATAATGAATCCATTCTCTAGGGTATTCAAACCACATCATAAAATTAATACAGCAATATAGATGTAACTAGTTTATATCTGGAGAATAAATAGGGCCCTGAATTAGGCAAAACTAGGGAATTTCCATTTGACATAATTTCAGGTGGTTCAGGCAATAGCTTTCTTTATAGTAAGATCTCTTTAATATGCTCACTGGATTTTGAAATTTCATTGTTTTGGTTTAAAGATTTGCTTTCTATTTAATTCCCAAGTTTTCTAGGAGAGTCGGTCATGTAAGTTGTGATATCTTATCTATTCCTTAGTGCAGAAAAGTTTCAAGGCCTTTTGGAAATTGGTTTTTATTAGGAAAGATGATGAGTGCCTTGGGCATCTGAGAGGACATAACAAAATGCATTAAAATGGGAATTCAAGGTAAGATGGCCTGCTGATGGTGTTCTGGAGCCAACTTGTGCTGGCTTGTGAGAGCCAGCAGTATGTACCCCATTTCTGGGTTCAGTGATGTTAAGGTGGCCATAGTGGGAGTATTTATATTGTGGTCATTAGCAAACACCACAAATCAGAGCACTTCCCTCTCAAGAGAAAGTTATCAGGACACCACTGGTTATGCTACAGGAGACTAAGGATTGGAAAAAAAAATATTCAGAAGTTCTCAATTTAATTAGGGCGTTTTTTTCCCCCAAGAGATGTTGAGTGATGAAAAATCTGTGGATATGTGTCTCTTTGATTTTGTTACTCCATCACAGTGGGAATCAAACTATCCAGAGTTAGGGAAAGTTATTAAAGACTAATTTGACATTGAAACACAAATTTGAGATCTTATGACCCTCATTTTTCTGGGAAGAGAATTTGTTCCATATTTTCATTAATTTTATTAGGAAAGAAATGTGCTTGGAATCTGCTGTCCCTCTGTGATCCCTATTTTGTATTTTTTTCCCACAAAAACTTACTAGGCTAATGACTATATTAATATACAGCTATAATTATGTATTTTATGAAAATGACTCAGTTGCACTGAAATGTAAGAGACAAAGCATTAATCAATTTAAACAGGTAAAATGGGCAGTCTCAATTTTGCCTAAATATAACAAGCAGAAATGTTTCTTGGCAATGAAAATGTTTTCTCTTCATAGCACATTCCCTTTCAAATGTACATGTCTTTCCATCTAAAAAGGTATAAACTGGCCTCTTTTCCATTAACCTAGGAAGGGTACCTATTGCTAACTTAGCCTAAAAGTTGTTTTTCATCTTTTACTTCTGTGTTGTATTTTCCAAAATATGAACTGAAAAAGCATTTAGAAGGACTAAGCATTTAATTTCCATTCTAATTTAGGGGTATGCAACTTTTCTAAAGAAATCAACTGAAATCCCATAATAATTTCCAGCTCTGTTGTCAGAATGCATCACCAAGAGAAGATAGGGCTATGTTAAAAAAATTTAAAAATAAATATATAAACACAAAAAGAGAAAAACAAAGAAGAATAGAAAAAATGAGAAATAAGAAAAATGAGCCTTAACGCAACATAAAAAGCCATGGACCTGCTCCATCCAAAAAGCAAAGCTCAGTCTCAAAAGCAAGAACCCAATAATCAGTCTAGCTACGAATATACATTTAGCAGTTGAGAATTTAGGCTCTACATTATTTGCCCTTGTGCTTTTTGGACTCTCAAGAGTCTAATCAACAGGGTTGTATGTACAGCCTAAATACATTAAGTGAACAAACTATATTAATTGGCTTTGGTATGCTGACACATGTAGGGCAGTCCATACTTACTTTCTGAAGAGGTAGTTCTTGATGATCAAATTTAGACTTAGTCTGCAAGTTTAAAGTCATGCTTCTGCCTGCATGCATTGCTGAAATACCTCCATAGGGCAGCATGCCAAGGTTAACTGTGTTGTGTTTGTAAGCAGCATTCTGAGTAGAGGAAATAATCATGTGACAGGATGTGAACACATGCTCAACAAACTGATTATTACATGAACATGTTTAAATTTATAACATTTAACTTTAAGCGGGCAAACAGTAACTTTCTTTTAAAAACATGCACTTGATCGGACAAAAGCATACAGTCAACAGTGTTAGTTATGCACATAATGAGTACCATCCAAAACTACAGAAAAGACAAAAAGCAAAGAAGATACATTCTGTCTTGCACTTGCTGCTAACTCAAAGGCATAAAATCTGTCTCTTTGAGACCATGATAGTAGTGACTTTGGATAAATATTATCCATCTGTGGTAGGGTATTAATTTTGAAAATTCAAATGGATCTTAACCAAATTTTATTGGCTACAAATCTCATGGTCTCTTTCACATTGTGACATCTCACATATGAAAGACAAATATTATCTTCTAAATCTGCCTTAAACTACTGCATTGCAATGTTAAAGTCAAGATCTTTCTTCTTTATTGCTCAAGTCAATAGTCATAATTATAGCAACTCAGAGAAACAGCTGGTCAAAAAAATCAATTCTGACTTTTGACTTGATTAAATTCACTTATTAATTCACTTATACCAATCAAATAAGTTGGAGGTGGAACCATATATTATATTTATTTTCTGAATACCTTTTAAACAAGAAAATTTCATAATTACATTAATTATAATTTATGAATTATTAATGCTACTTATCAAATGCATCTAAATACTTATTTACATGTTGACTACTCTTCATCAGGTGCATCTAAAATTATTCTAAATGATTGATAATTTTTTTCAACAGAACTTACTTGAAAAATTAAAACATTTTAGATGCTGTGTTATCAAATCTGCAGTCTACAATGGTAATCTAATCATCGACAGCATTTGGTTTCTTTAATTCTCTTATTTTGGAAGAAATTATCCATAGAAATTAAGTACAGCTTTTCTTAACTGAATATTACTGAGCATTACAAGCAAGCAACTATTCTATTCTGAGAGCATTATATGTAAAGTAATGATTTTTAGCATCAATGTTTCATTGAGCGATACTGAAAGTCTTATACTCCTGGTGAGGTACTTGTCTACAAATCATACTTGTTATGAATTCATGATTATTTCATATAGAGATTTTTTTGCAGTCACCATGCCCAAAGTGAAAAAGACACTAAACATCTTGATGTGGCACTTGTATGATTCCTTAGGGTTTAGATCATTCCAGTCTAGTGCTCTTTCAGCTCCTATAGAAGAGTAGGACATATGGGTTCATGTTTTGAATTTTCTGTCATAGTGGCAATCTGCAGTGAAGTGTGAGCTTTGTGGTTAAACTAAAGGGGAACATAAGCATCTTTTATCTTGAGTAGCACTTGGAGCTGCCTCTCTAAGGTCAGCAGTGAGATCTTTGCCAACATTATGCTGGAATATTAACTTTATTCCATATCCAGCCTCTAGGCAGTTAGTTGTCATTTATGTGGAATCACAAATATCTTGTAGCTTCTAGTGTAGCTATTCAGTTTTAGGGATTCCAATGTTTCCACTTAGTTTCACTGGGAAAAAAGCACATCATGTCTGGTGCAGTCAGACTCTGGGCAGAATGTTAAGCAGCACAGCTGTGTCAAAATCAGTTTTATCTAGTAAGCCTGTGCTTTGCTCCCTTAGCTCAACTTGTTGAGTAGCTGGGGAGTTTTAAGTAACTCATAACCTGAACTGCTCAGGAGCTCAATTGAAAGGGGGAAAGAAACACTACTTGGGAAAAATAAAAGGAAGAACTTCCAGCATCTAAAGACTTGAAGCAATACTCTAAGGCAATTCAATTTCTTGGAATTAAATGAGAAACTATTGAATATATGTTGAAATTGCTCTGAAAAATTAAAGATAGGTCCAAGAGATTATAAACCAATAGGATATGTGGAGACTAATTAAAAAGGGAGGTATCATCACAATAAGAGAAATTACACATGGATTCTCTTTTAGTCACTGCTGATCTGATCCCCCTCCCCATTCCTATATACCCCCGGTCCCCCAACTTATTGTTCCATCTAGAGGAATCATCTAGTTTTCAGTTGTTGAATCAAAGGAGAGGAACCATGTATCTAGAATAGTAGTAAAAAATTGATGGTACCAAATACTTAGAACTTCATCGTTTTGTTTTCATGTTTCGTTTCCACTCACTCCTCTGCTGCCTCAAATTACTAGTCATTGTACATATGCTTCACAAAGCTTCTTATAACCTTTCTTGACTAGTTCATCTTACCCTGTTACGTATGGTCGTGTCTACACGAGGCCAGAGTTCCCAAACTGTACTGTATTATTTGGCCCCAAATATTTTCGCCCTCCAAGTTATCTGTCTACATGGAGGGTATAACTTGAGGTAAGGCATGGTGACAACCGACCAGGTGTCTCCCACTGACAGCCAGTCATGCGGCTTTGATGAGGCTCCCTTCAATGGGACTGAGCAACCTATTTGAAACAGACATTCTGATGAAATACTTTGCAAGGCAGAACCAATTTCCACACTGAGAAACTAACACCCACGCCCACATTTATTAGTTTACTCTTTCCCTAAAAAATTGTTTTCTTGTCATGTAGACACGACCTACAATAGTGTAAGTATTTAAAAGGAATAAACCTGAAAACACAAAATTCAATGCTAAAGATATACATAATAAATGCAGTGACCTGTGTTTTTCACAGGACAAAAAAATACTAAAACTATTAAGTGAAACATTCCGATAGCATCTTGTTACCCAGATCCCCAGTTTACGTAGAGCATTCAAACTCCGAAAATGAGAACAGAAGGCCCCAATTTCACACAAACAAAAAATCTTCAAGGTTCTAATGTCAATGCAGAGCACACAAAGCCCTCTACACCAAAGCTACAAGGTATACTGAATGACGACAGTAAGTTGATAGTAGTTCTAGAAAATGAAGTACCAGATTTCTCTTAGAGAGATTTGAACAAGCAAAAACAACAAAAAAGCAATTCGAGGCTTTATAACTTGTTTTTTAACTCTCCCAATCACTGTACTGTGCATTCCATACTATTACTACTCAATTTTTAATTGAGTTAGGATTGATTTGCTTTCTTTTGCTGCAACATACATACTAATCTGTATGTCTGTAGTCTTTATATAGACATCATCTGCTTTTGTTGTCTGTAGTAAAATTGGAATTTATACATTTCCTTCTATATAAAAACCAATATTCTAAATGGCAGGATTTTTATTAAATAAAATAGTGTGTAGGAGGGCATTTAATCTCTGCTTATTTTCTTTTTCTTTTTCTTGCTGGGAAGATTATTGCTCATTAGAAGTAATAACTTTAGTAGTCCCATAGCAGTAACTATGTGCAAATTTTATAAACAAATTAGGCCCGAGTTTAACATAAGTGAGTCCGTGAAGAAAAGGGTGAAATACTCACTTTTTATAGATTCAATAAAAACCATACTCTTTAGGTCACCAGAGAGCAGTTTGTGTCCTAGGAGAGGCATTTTGCCTTGCCTTAATGGCTAGAAAACAATTGAAACACCATCCCATATAATAGAGTTGAATTCTTTCTTACTAACAATAGTTAGGCTAGATTTGATAAATAATTCACCTGCAGGTTATGGACTCTCAGAAAGCATTAAGCAGTACCCTTGAAAAACTATTAGGATCATTTCCCCCCACAATAGAAAAATAAATAAGTGCTGATCATCTATTCATTTATGTAGTTCATGCTTCGCTACATGTGCTTAGAAATGCCAAAAAAGTAAAACTAAAGGCAGGAGGGATATTCTTACAGAGAAATGCCAAACATACCCTGTCTAACCTTCTAGCTTCTATATGTCTAAGCAGCTGCTGTCTCCAGTCTGCAGGCATTTTACCACAGCTCTCCTCTCCCTTCACAGGGGTGGGCCTCGTCTTTATATCACTGTTATCTGATGGCTTGTCACCATAGTTACCCAAGTTATAGTCAGACGGTATTTTTTCCAAAAGAGCTGCCATAGTCGGCCTAGCTGAAACTGGCCTGGTTTGGGAGGCACCGTAACTCTCTGTACTGTAGCTTCTTGCAGACAATGGCCTCCTCTGGGTTAGGTTTTTAACTGGAAAACTTCCCGCCTGAGCTTTCACTTCTTGATATGAAGGATGTTCGTCTTCATACCTGCCATTCCTCTTCAGGAACTGGGACTCAGTCACTGTAACGCTGCTTTGGCGATCCAGCCCTCCCCTGTATGGAGGTCTGCCGTACCTATCACTTGGAGGCAGCTCGTGAGGTTCACTGACCCTTCTAAACATGGCCATTTCTGTGGAGCTTGCCAGCGAGTCGGCTCTCCTCAAGAAGGGTGCCCTGGCTCCTTGGCTTGCAAATTGGGCGTTCACCACAGCATCCTCATTAACAGATGGCTGAGAAAATGAGAACATTTGCTCCATTGGTGGGTATCCTCTGTAAGCTCTAGGACTAACCAAATCCTTGGCCATGTTTTTGCTGGGCTGTTGCACATACTCTGAATTGTGTTGAAAAGGGGGTGGTATCCTCTTTTCAGCTTTAACTTCCACGGCTCCTTGAGGATTGAAGCTTTGGTCAAATTGGTAGACTTTTTTTGTCATAGAAGCTTTCTGCTGTTGTGGCCCTTTACTACTTCCATAAGTGAGCATCTCGTCGTCCAGCATTGGGACCGACTGGCTTCGTGACATGCTGGACATGCCATGCTCTGGTCCCAACAGTTTATCTGGTCGTTCGTGGCTTCCTAAGTGATCACTTCCAGCAGCATAGTTTTCTAATGGTATGTTATAAACCTTGTATGTACCAATGTCAATCTCATCAATACTCTGTGACTTTTTGAATTTATTGGACTTTATATCTTTCATTAGTGGGGAAAGCCTCTCTGTGCTTTTGCTAATTGAAATGACACCTTTAGAAGAATCTGGGCGGCAGTGGATTTGAGAAAAGACATTACCAAGACTCCTGTTGGGGTTGGAATCATGATACTCCCATGGCACTCCTGGAGAAAAAGGACTAGGTATTTCAGTAGATTCTTTCATATGGTCTTTCCTTTCAGGCAAAGGGCTGGTAGTGGGGGTTGTCTCTAATTTGGAAGGAAAAGCGGTCCTGTCTTCAAATGGACTAGGGGTTCTGGTCCAATTCTGCCAAGGATTGGAAGGAGGCACTTCTGTTTCTGGTGTGTGTCTGTGTGTAGACTGCTCGAGTTCCAGGGGAACACCAACAATCCTATCCTGCCTGATCAAAGGCCTGCGTCCGTGAGAAGATGTGCTTCTAGATTTCGAACTCAGGAGAGGATTATTGTTGGCATTCTCTGCTGTGGTTTCCTCAGCAACAAACCCTGTGTTGTCATAATGGGAGCCATCAGTCCAGTTGTCAGTGAAAGCATCGCTCATGGGCAGCCGGTCGGGTCTCGGTGGTAGGTTCCCTGGGGGAACAGCTTCCCGCTGGCTGAGCAATGGCTTTGCATCAAGAGGCTGTGGGAAAGATTGTGCAATCCTGTAAACACAATGGGAAGGATAAATATGAAAATGAGGAAGAGTTGGTTTCTGTCAAGAAGAATAAGCACCGGAAGGAGGCCACCATGTCTGCTGAGCTGATTATTCATCCCCACCTGACTTTGGATTAAGATAGAATTATGCCCCCCAAATTCACTCCTTTTACCCTCCTCTTTCACTTCCTCCTAGTAATAATCAGCTTCTACCACATTTTAAAATTTACTTACCTTTGATATTTATTGTATATCATCTCGTGTCCTCTGCTAGAATGCAAACTCATGAGGGCAGAGATCTTTTTCTCTTCAGGCTAAGAATAGGGCGTGGCACATACTAGGTGTTAAACGTGTATTTGTTGAAGGAATGAATGGATGACATATATGTCTTTAGTAATGACCCTCAAACCTGACTGTTAATTACAATCATCTGTTTCCTAGTATTTATCCCTAAAGATTCTGATTCAGTCTGTTTCCAAACTATTGCTTGAGAGTACTTTTCATAACAATGCTTGATATAACTGATGGATACAAAAAGTCTTCAAATAAGGCCAGGTCTTGAAGACACTAATACTATTGTTGAAGTAGGGAGCACAGTCATATATCTCTTTCTAGAATGTAAATTATACTGACTTTACATCTCTGGCATGTTTACAACAGTGAGAGTCTGTCAAGTATCTCTAGTATATGTTCCTCTTTCTAACTTTATTGAAAACCATTTGCACACCAATAATATTGAACAATGTATAGTTTATTAATAAAGGAAATGCTTTTGCAGGCTTCTGTTAACTGGAAAAATGTGCATTTATAAAGCGTTTTCCAAAACTAGTTTGATTAGTACAGCTCACATGAAACTTAGAGTTAAGGGCTGGGGTTGTTGCTCAGTGGTAGAGCACTCACCTAACACAGTGAGGCACTGGGTTCGATCCTCAGTACCACATAAAAATAAATAAATAAAATAAAGGTATTGTGTCCATCTACAATTAAAAAAGCCTTAGAGTTAAGATTTTTATCATGGTCATTGATGAAGAGAAATAATTATTGATGAATTACTAAAGAAGGTATTGCCAAGAGGGACTACATCGTTAGTTTAATAGGAGTCAAAGTTATGACCACTTAAATCATATTTTGTTACTTGTAGTATAAAACTGTAGCCACAAATTATAAAACTGGGCAAGTAGGAGGGCAAATACTATCTCACTGAGTCATTTTTTTTATGCAGTGTGGCTTTGTTTCTTTCATCTGTAAAATGGGAGTACTAATGAGTAGGAGTCATTCTGGAAAGCTGAAGTACTTTTACTCACATATTAACTTCAGGTGATGATAAACAGTGATGGTGATGATGATGATGAAGTCAATGATGGAGATGGATGGAATATTTACTTTGTGCCAGGCACACAGTGCTTCACATGCATCTTATTTAGCCTATAACACCATTCTGGATTGTCCACATGCTTCATAAACATGTGTTGGTCAAACACAATTTCTGACTTTTAAGTTTTCTAGTCCTCTCATGTCATCATATTAATCTCTTGCCATCACCCACTTAATCAACTGCCTCCCCCTGTAAGGTGTATTCATTTGCTCTTGGAAGTCCCAGGTGAACTACATTTGCTTACCTGCCCCTTCTGTCTTCTATACCACTCATGTGCTGAATACAATTCCAAAATTAGGAAGATTCCATTAAAAAAAAAAGTTGCTGAAAATAAGCAATTGGGAACAGAAAAGCAGGAATTCTAAACACACCTGTTACCCCACAAAGAATTATGAACTGCATCTTTAGCTGTTGTCTGCAAGGACCCCACTTTAACCCGGGTGTTAGAGGATCCTGAGGAAGCCTGGGAAGGCGAGTAGTCTGAGTAAGTGCCTGAGGAAACACTGTTATTCAGACAGTGAGTTTTGTCAACTTCAGACTCATCAGTTGATTCTGAAATTTAAAGGGAAACACGTTAAAAAGCTACGAATATTGACAATTACAAACAGAAACGTAAGTAGGAAAAACAGATTCTATACTGATTAAAGTTAGAACATGTATTTATAAAATAATTTTAATAGACTATGGCATATCATAATGTACAACTGGTGATTCGTCATGCACATGCATTCGTAGCATATTTTCCATATCAGCTTCATGATGTTACCTTTTTTGTCCTTCCCTAGCAGAACAAGTTTGGGTGGGTACAGAGGGGTCTCAGCTAATGAAGGGTGAAGTTCCCCAATCCTCATTTCATTAGCTGGATGAACAAAAGAATCCTGAGAGATATAATAATACAGGACAAGGAAAGTAAACATTTAAACAATGGTTAACCAAGATGGCAATATCTTTATTTGGCTCAGATTAAAAATGTGACTCTAGAATTTAATTGACTATGGGGCACTGGGAAAAATAAACCATATGTATCTCTAAGTTGCATACTATTTTTTTCATCATATTTTTGACTGCTGTTTTTATGGCTGGCACTGTGCAAAGAACTGTAGAGTTTCCAAAGAAAGACAAAATGTGGCCCTCTGACAATTTGCAGTCTGCTTGGGGAGACAAGATACAACTCATTTTAATGCAGTACTGATTTATAAGCTCTATATGAGTAGTAAGATCCATACATATATATGATATATACACATGTAAGACATCTAGTAGGTAAATGCTCTAAGAGTTCTAGGGGGAAAAGATATCATTGACCAATGGGATTTTTTTTTTTATTCCTTGCCACATGAATGTGCCCCCTTGGTCCTATATAATCTGCTCTTTCTGCCACTCTTCCTCCTAACTGCTGCTGTTTATCAGGGAAGGATCTCCACTATTCCTGTCCTGCCATGCTTTCTTCTGAAGTTTTCTAGTTTTCTGGTGACCAGTGTGGCCTGCTAAGTCCTCATTCTACATCCATTCATTGAGTGCATTGCACTTCAGTGGACAAGAACATAACTTTGTAATGATAAACGAACATGTTAAAAAACATGCATTTTAAACTTAAGTAATTCAAACCTCTATTCCCAGTTAACCAGAGAGTGGGGGAGCATTAGGGAAGGCAAAATGCCAAATTCTTGCTTTCTTCTACATGTAAAAAGTTAAGTAGCGACAAAAATTTATGCACGGCAGCTATCTTTATGTCTCTTGCTTAAACTTAATGTTAATTCAAGTTCAAAGAATTTTCAGTTATTATTTAGTGTTTTGTTATTTTGGAACATTGACACATTTAGAAATATATTATTAATTGGAGAAAGAATATCCTTGAGGACAAAAGTATTAGAAATTTAAAAAGACCCACCCAATAAATAATTGGTTGTTGTAATGAACAGAGACTTTTACTATAAATTTTAAATATTGCCAAGGACTCCCACAGAGACAGGCTTAGGTGTTTGGGTTTTGCAGCAATACAAATCCATTTCTTTAACTGATATTTAAGTTCTATCTTTAAAAAAATTTTTTTTTTACTTCTATGAGAATATTTGCCTGTGAAGAAACAGGGTATACCTAGTATGTGTTAATTTTTGAAAAGGAATATTGCAATAGAAGACAGAAAGACCATTTAGTCTTACCCTTTCATTGTCTCAAGGCAGTTTCTGAGAACAAGCTCAGGCCTACACATACAATTAGACAAAGACAGAACTGGAGCATGATTCTTCTGGCTTCCAGGCCAGAGATCTTCCCCTAAAGTGTGTTGCCTCCCAGTGAGGGAGCATTAGGGACTTAAAACGAAGAATCAAATTAGAAGAGGGATAAGAAATAGAGTGGGGTTGATGAAAATCCTGGGGCTAAAGAGATAAACCTGTATTTTCATAAATTTTAAAAATAATCTCAAAGTTCAGCATAAAATCTTTTTTGGAGAAGTTTTAAGATGTCACAATAGAGAATAAAAACCTTTACACACCTTGAGAGCAATTTATAAGAAGAAGGTATAAGCCTGAGAAACAGCACCATTAAAGGCATAAAATATGTTGATTGTCAAAAAATTTCAGGTACAAGGTGTCATATTTCCATATCTTATTCCTGTTTATCACTTATTAATCAGGTTATCTTGGGCAAGTTAGTGTACTTTTCTGGGCCTTATTCAATTCATCAGTAATATGAAGATACTAGTTAATAGGAACTGGTGCTAATTTCTATCTAGTACCAACAGTTTATGAATCTAAAGGTAATTTATTTGAATGAAATAATAACTTAAAAAGTAAATATTTTTATAATACCTAATACAAGCATAGGAATTTTATTTCAATCAAAACCCAAACCAAAAATAAAACAGACACAAAAAGCGTATCAAATAGTTGTACAAGCACAGAACATAAACATAACTAAGGGTTTAACTTCTTTATGTCCTGTACATTCAGTACTCAACTCATCTTGTTTGTATAGATTAAACTTTCAAACTTGTATCCCCAATTTGTGAGCAGAATTCTGCATGGTAGGTAGGGTCTGACTTGGATACAATTTTCTGACCCTGCTCAAGACTTTCTATTGTGAAGCAAAAAGAGCCTTAGTGGCCAGGAAAACAGTATGATTATCAGTTAGTCATGACTTTACATCTCTTCTTTAGAGTTCTGTGGTTCTCCATGTCAGGGCATGACACTGCTGAAGCAAGAATGATAGATCTTTCTGATCTAGGAAAATGTTCTTATTTGTATGAGCAAAGTGGTGGTGGAGGTGATGATGATATGATGATGATGATGGTGATGCTCTGTTAGGGATGAAGCATAGATTATATATCTGCAACTGTGCTTTTATGTTTGTATTACAGATATAACTATATAAGTATTAACTATTATCTCTCAGTTATTTAAAAGACAACCTTGTTCTTAATTATGTATTATTTAAAAATATTTATCATTATCTTTGTTTTACAGAAAAGCCTGGAGGCACAGAAAGATAAAGTCATAATTCCAAGTTGCAACATTAAGAAGTGATAGAACCAGGATTTGAACTGGATTTGTCCAACTTCATGGTGTTCTATAGGATATTGTGTTGTGTCCACCATATTGTCTATCCTAAGAAAAACTCATTTATCAAATGGGTTTTAGAGACCAAAGTTAACTGTCCAATAAAGGGAATGAAACCTTGCATTTGTCTCTGGAAATTCTTTTATAGAGGCTAGAGAATTCAAGTTTTTGTTGGAAAAGTTGGGTGATGCTTCTGTGAATAAAGACATTGGAAGTTATTGGTAAGGAGTCAGATTTATCAGGAGCTCTTTTGTAAGCACAATGAACCACATTTCCTTCTGGTGAGGAGAGAGAAGTGGAGGGGAATGAAAAGGTAGAAATTCACTTTTTTATTGAATTGCCTATCCACTGTTCAAATTTTGCCTATTACTGCTATAGAGAAAATGATTGAAGGTAGATATCAAACGGAAAAATAGTTCCTTTTAGAACTTTTGGGAGTCCAGGTATAGTATTAATAAAGGCAATTTAAGAAAAGTTTCAAAGGTAGTTGACTATTTTCTATTATTGAGAGGAAGATAAGGACCTTCTATAGAGGGAAATTGGACTCAGTGTCCTAACAAAGGGAAAGGTTCAGAGCATATTTGATTATGGTAGACTTGGTGAACAGGTGTCAGGTAGTGACCTGCAGAGGATTAACACCAGATGGGGCAAGGATTGACACATTATTCTCTTGAAGATTGGGAATTATCATTTACTTTAGCCTTTCTCTGTGTCAGGAACTGTGCTTGGAGCTGTGCATAAATGCATGTTATAATCTGATTTCATCTCTACAAAATACCTAAAAGGGTGTTTTTATTATCTGTATTTTTTAAAGTTAAAGTAACCAAGGCTCAGGAAGGTTTTAGTGACTTGACTTGTCAAGGTCAAATAATCAGTAGCAATGTAAAGCCAGGATTTCAATTCATGCCTGCTACACTTAAAACCCCTTCTCTTTGGTTCCCAAATTCTGTTCTGAGGCATCGAAGGGTGCCACTGCTAATTAACTGAAATATCATGGATTTTATTAGATGTCTGAGGGAAACAAAGCACTATTTGACATCAATCAGACAATGCAAACTGCCAGCTCAAGCAGGTCTTAGTTTCAACATGAGAGCACACAGTCTTTTTGATGACAATCCTTGTGAAGGTGGATTTTGGGTGGTTGCAGTGATCAAAATGTAAGTGCTGCTTGCAAATCATTGCAAAACAGAAATCAGAGTTGTGGTGTCTACATAATTCCCATGTTTGAGAAGGTAAGTAGTGTCCAACGGGTGCCTGCATTTTAATAATATTTTGGTTTTGGTTACTTAAGAATGAGATAAAAAATCTTATTATTTTGTTTATGTGTATTATTTTTCAAATGACCACTAAGTAAAGCATAAGTATTCATTAAGTTGTCATATGGAATTGTTATGTGTTAATTTTGGTTTAGGGTCTCTGTAATAATATTACTGAAACACTAAGGGAATCGATCTACCAACGAATTAACACACAGGTGATAAAGCATGGATACATAAAGCAGCCAACAATCAACAGATCATTAATTTAGCAAAAACATCAGAAATTGTCCTTGATTTTAGTAACCAACTCAAAGTGATTGGACAGATAGACATGTTAACAAATTTGTAAGGCTAACTATATGAATCATTAGTTTAGTGTGCTCCTATTCTGTACTAGGCACTGTGCTAGACCCTGGAAATTTAGATATTCCTCAACTAACACTGGGGTCGCATCTCAATAAGTTGAAAATATCATTAAATCACGGTGCATTTAATACACTTACCTACCAAACATCATAGCTTAGCAACACAGTACCCTATAGAGTATCAGTTGTTTACCCTTATGATCTTGTGACTGACTGTAAGTTGTGTCTTACTGCTGCTGCTCAGTGTTACAAGAGAATATCATAGTCACATGATGCTAACACAGGGAAAAATGAAAAGTCAAAATTCAAAGGGTGGTTTCTGCTAAATGCATATTGTTTTTGTACCATCATAAAGTTGAAAGATCCTAAGTTGAACCATCATAAGTCAAGGACCATCTGTATAATGATGGACAAGACAGAAATGGTCACTGTCCTCATGAAATTCAGTCTGAATTCAATAAGCAAAATAATCATAAACCTTTCATTCTGTGTAATGCAAGTAAATAGGGTAATGTGATAGAGAAAATCAGAGGGTCTAAATGATCAGGGTTATTAGGGAAGGCTTCCTGTTCAGAGAATCTTTAAGCTGAAACTTGAAAAAAGAGGAAAGTCTAGCCATATATAGATCTGGAGAGAATCCAAATACAATCTCTGGAAGGCATTGTAAAGGAAAATGAGAAGAAAGGGAACCTACATGTCTACCTGCTCTCCTCATTTTTTGGCTCTTCTGGCTCTTTGTCTAGCATAACACAAGTTAAAACTCTCGACACAGAGTTGGCAAATAAAAGAAGAGCAATAATTATTGATTTATTTGCCCCCTTACTTGACAGCATTTGTTATCTATATACCTTGTCTTTTTCTTTCTGTGTTTGCTTCTGGTCCTGCCTACCTCTATTCATTTTTTCTTTTTCTTTTTTTCTTAGAAAGATCACTGGCAAGGCAATGAGGAGGTGGGGAACAAGGTAATCCAAGAAACTGATGGTTTTGTAAATAGTTTACAAAGTACAGGACTGCAGAACAGAGGTGTGGACTTATGGCAATCTCTCCAGCTGAAACATACAGGCGTTGGCAAATTATTTGGGCCAAATAAAAAATAAATCAGGACACTTCTCAAATTTCTAACCTGAAAGAACTCATAAATAATGGTGCCAGCTGAGATCAAGATCAAGAATACAGGAGCAAAAGCAAGTTTGGGAAGGAAATATTTAATTTTGGAATTGTTAAGCTTGTAGTGCTTGTAGAACAATTTTAAGATTTATTGTCTTTACTACTCTGTAGAGTTATTATTACATTCATAATCAAAGCCATCTCTTCTTTGTATCATGCTAATCCCAAATTAAGCAATTTTAGGGTCTTCCTATTGTTGATGTAAATTTACTTAGCTTTAGTCAGGTTTTCATGACTACATAGTTACCTTGATGTTAAGCTGTGGCCACATGAGATTTAAATATACAGTGTATATGTGCACCTTTAGTGTGCACTTGCTAAATACTGACTTCTTCCCTTTTTATATTGTTGTAATATCTTAGAGATGAAAGAAAAGTCTCTTACTTTGCTATAACATATGTGTAATATTTTGGGAAAAAAATACACCATGATACTTATTTTATAAGAAAAAAAGCAATGTAAACAAATACTTAAGACATTTTTCTTCCTTAGATTTCCAGCTGTATTTCCCTCTTCCAGGGCAGACTGTTACCTCTGCCATCAGGTATGCATACTATGTTTATTTTTGCTCAATATCTTCCCTTTACCTGGAATGCCCTCCTCTCTTTTTAACTGTAAAACCCAATCTTTAATATGCACTTCAGCCCTAATTAGAGCATTATATTCTCCACCACACAACCAATCATGTGATCATACCTATATAATAAATATGTTCTCTTATCACTTACATGTGTTAAGTTTATCTGACTGGACTTAATTATTTGAGAGATATGGACACATTTTATATTTCTTCTTTTCTCTCACAGTGATTAGCACAGTGCTACATATGCAGTTGGTGTTTAATAAGTGCAATAAATTGATGTTTTGAAATGCAGATTTGTAAAAGAGTTTCATCAATCTAGATTTTTGAGGATATGAATTTCCAGAGTTATCATTCCAATTATGTTTCTAATGAAGATAAAAAGATGAATAACTAAATTAGCTGGAGAGTTGATGAGATAGTAGAGGTGGCATAAATGTAGTTGAATTCTTTTCAGACCACAAAAATCAATAAGGATTAATTTCCAACTCATTCTAAAATATAAGAATTAAGCTTCACATGACCAGATTCTATAAGCCTAGGTTTCACTTATCTCCCCTTTTTAGTGTTAATAGTAATGTTTTCTGAAAAGGTTGTAACCCAAACCAAAAATATTTTAAAACATTTGCTCTAAAACTTATTAAGAATTTTATTAAGATTTACTAAATGAAAAATATCTTTAGTTTTCCCTAGTGACTATACAAAATTGGGGTAGCCAAAATAACATCAATGACGAGGCCATGCTAGGTGGCAAACTGTTCTTTCTGTGTATTGGGACTTTGGAGCTGTAGTAATTTTAGGGCATAAGGGCATCATTTATCTGTGATTTATTAATTGCAGCCCTCATAATTTAAAAGAAAAAACAGATTATTTGTATTTTTGGAAAAAATGCACTTATCAAGGAAGATCTATTCAGTTTAAAAAAATAAACCAAATTATTTAGAATTCCAAAAAAATCCAAACCACACTGGCAATTACCAATAACCTTCAAATACCTCCACTGTAATCTCCTTTGGGGCTACCGGCCACTTGTGTTCAAATTTTTCTTTCACAGTTTGCTCCGTGTTAGCAGTTGGATTTGAATTTTCAACACGCACTCCATGGCTTGGCTTACCCACCAGATTTTGAACAGATTTTACCATATTCTTTAAATCCTCTGGGTAAGGAGTTGGATATCGTTTTAGGTTTATTTCAACCTAGAAGTTTATAAAAAGAAATTTAACAAAAATAATTTCAACAAGCATGCTCACAAAGCTACTCCATTTTATGTGCAGTAGTACAACCAAATGCAATACAGTGAGTGTTGAGCTGCTTGAGAAAATGCTCTAGTATAGAACATATAGTGTTCTTCTCACATTCGGCCTCACAGGACTTCCCCACCCCTACCTACCCTTCTAGATAAACAGGTTTTTGGGTTATATCCTATCTTTAGGCCTACCTAGATGACTGGATTAGCAGTAGGTCAAACATTTAAGTGATTGGTGATCTCTGAAAAAATTTAATCAAGTTATTACAAGCTACTTTCATACGTTAGAGACTATTCTCTATATAAATTATGAATAAATAATAATAATTATATTAAGTAGTATCTGGGATATCCATGCAGGTAATGGGAAGAGATCCCAAAAGATTTCCAAGTAGAGTTGTGTGTCTAAAAATGGGGAGTTGACAATAACTTCTGCCCAAATATGCATTTGCCCAAATATATAATTAGCATGTTACATCAAAAGGTAGGATAGTAATTCTTGTTAATCCCTGAAGATAAAATTCTTTGGGTGGCTTTATATTTAGTTTTTACCCAAATGAAGTAGCATGCTTCTTACAACAAAGAGAAACTAAAAACTTGAGACTATTCTCTAAGATATTTTAGGTAAATATATAAATTCTGACATGTTTATCTAGATATTTATTTCCATTTTTAATCCATGCTTGGGTATCAACCTGACCTTCAAGTACCAAAATTAATGACTATTCTTAATAATGAATTTATTCTGTATAGAATATCCTACAATAAGAGTATTTATTATAAGGTAGTTAAAATAGAATATATGGAAGTTTCCCCTGCTTATTGAGCGAGCGGGAGTGGAGAAGGAACACCAGGCAGATTTATTTGGCCTGGCTTGTTCAACACTCATGCCTTTAGAATCTGAGTAGAATCAACTTTTCAAAATGGAATGGTTTATGTGATTGTGGTGAGTATGTGTCTGTGGAAAGGGCCTGTGTGAGGGTGGGGGTGGGAGGAGAGGAGGTGGAAGAGAAGCTGAAGGCAGAGGACAGAGTGGGACATAGAAGGAAAAGAGAAAGAGGGAGAGTCCCCTCACCCATGTCACTCATGGAATGTAAGAGCTATGATGGTGGCACAGATCTGAGGATTATGAATACAGATTCAAACACTTTTGCTCATCTGCAGTTTTAGCGAATCCACCAACTGTGTGTCATTCTTCATAGTATTTTGTCCTCCTTGTGGCTCATTTTCCTAATCAAATACCAGGATTGGAGTTCATTAGATGATTTCTGACATGCCTTTCAATATTAAAAATATAAAATTACTTTTCCAATACATATTGGGAAAGCAGTTGAAAAATCAGTTAATTTTGCTGGAGTGAATGTTTAAATGTAGTTTAATCTTTTACACCCCCAAATAAATAAGAATAAAATTAATAATATACAGAAATACAGTTATAATAACCCAAGACGAAGTTAGACTTTACAGAAAAAAACTGTAAGTTGTTAGAATATAATATTAATACATCCCAGGGTAATTAATTTGTAATGCATTCTTAAAAAAACATAAAAACAATGATATTCATGCTAGACAAAGTGCATTGGGATGCATGCATTCATGGATCTGCTGTTTGGATTAGTATTAGAAATGTTAATTATGAATTAAATCTAATTTTTAAATTATATTGTTGAACTTGTTTAGAAGTACTTGACATAAAGAGCTAAAAGTCAAAAAACTACATTTTCTAAAAGAAAAGTAAATTGTAGAATGGTATGAATATTATGCCAATTAAGAATATCTTTTTATTTTTAATAACCAGTGGTATATGAATGAAAAGTAATCTAAAGTAGGGCATGAAATTAAAATTCTATGCAGTGTAAAAAATTCTCAACACTAAAATTACACACAAATTGAGTCAAAGGTAAAAGAAATGTGGGATGTTCTTCCTTAATTGAATTAAATACTTCATTGACTAATGTAATCCACTTTTTATAGATGCTATGTCCCATATGACACAATTAGATGACTATGTATTAAGGGCCATGCTGCTAATATTTTCTGCTTATTTTATAAGCAAGTTAATGTGATATTTTGGTCAGATCACCTGAACACTTATGGGTATTTTATTTCCATGAAAATATTTGAATATAGAAACAGATTTGCCATGAAGTTAATGAAGCTTAAGCTCTAGGGCCTATCAATTTTACCAGGCTCTTCTGAAGCCTGGTAAGTGGCCCTATTTGTGTATTTGCATGGTCATTTTAAATATATTTTTTTTCCTTAAAGAAGCCCTTTCCTGAGTTGTGGAGGCTTGAAGTCTCATACTACTTGGATTTGTTTTGTCTAGAAAATAAGTTCCTTGCTTTCCATTTACCTGTCTACTGGCAGAATTTACTGCACTTGGAGTCAGGAGGCATAAATTCAAGCCACACATTTACCACCAACTAGCTATCAACTGCTAATCATTTTGTTTCTCTACTCATGTGACAGGTCTTTGAGAATGTGTAAGTTTTGCAGAGATCAAACATTATTTCTAATAATAGATATTACTAAGTATTTTAAAAATATGATTCCTTTGGTAATCTAGATATGATGCTACATCCCTAAACATAATAACTGAAAGTGTCTAGACCTTTTTTCACATTGTATGTAGCAGCAGTTATCATTTATTCAGCATTTGCCATGTGTCAGTCACTGTGCTAAATGTTTTATAGGGATATTTAATTTATTACTAATTATTGATATAACACACAATCCCATTTACAATTAATTCTGTAGCTTTAAATCCAAATTATTTATGTCCTAAATAATAAATGATTATTTGTTAGTTATCAAATAAATCATTAATTAATAATTTTATCTCATTTAATTTTCAAAATTCATTACTGCAGCTATTCCCACTTTATAGGAAGAAAGTCGGGGTTTGGACAATATAAGTAACCTGTCAAAGGTTATATTCAAACTCATATCTTTCTGACCCACTCTTTATTCTGACCAGTGCTACTTAGAGATATTCACAAGAATAGGTGCAGCACATAATTGTGTAACTTTGGGCAAGAGTACTGTAAGTCTCAACAGTGAATTTTACTGACTTTGCTTTCTCACTTTCCAACTGTGTGCAGTACTTCAGAAATGAATAAATATGATCATAAACAGAGCCATATTAGTAGGTCAGTAATTATCAAATATAAGAGCAGTTTCTATATATTTCTAAATACATAGGCTAGAAGTATTCCATTATTCTAATATAGCATGAAAAAGAAATAATTTCATTTCTTATACACATAGGTGGGAAAGTATATTAATTATATCTTATAAAATACTGGATTTATCACTCACTATAAAGTATTTGCTCATGTAAAATACACATTTTATTAAATGCAAGATTTTTACTAAAACACTATTTTATTTTAATTTTGGAAAATAGAAATGTTTCACAGCATTCTGTGTTTCCCAGATTTAAATAAAGTGCAGTGAATGCAAATAGCAGCTGCAAGATGTTGGGGACCCCAAAAATTTAGCAATGAAGGAAGAATTAATTAATATTAATAACTTGGGCAGTGAATTTATAAAGAACTATTTCTCATATATTACACTATATACACATAATATATTTCATATAATGGTTAAATTATAATTTGATTTGAGGTAGTAAATTCCAGTAAGAGAAATAATAGTGCTTTGATCACTGATTATAAATATTATTTTATTCTAGGAATTAATCAGAATATTTTATGAAGAAAGGAAACATAACAGTTTTAGTCAGGAAAATGCATTCTTAGCTTGTCTTATATTGTAGAGAATATATAAGACACAGAATAAGAATCTAGTCCATTACATGTGGATGGTAAAGTTCACAAAAATGCAGCGTTCTTTCATATTTCATTAAGATATGCTTTCTGCCCATTAACCTCTTAAACACCCATCCCACTGATATATGCCACATGCCACCACCCAGGCTTCTCTTACAGGAATTCATATCATTTGAGTCTTCAAAATTATAGGAAATTGATGCTTTTCAACAGATGTCTATCTTTATGCTTAAAGTCCACTCTCAGCAAATCTCAATTTAAACTCCTGCTATTTTAGGAATAGAGTTTTGGCTATTTAATTTCCCCTAAAATTGACATTATAAAAATGCATATGTAGGGAGGACAATTTAGATTACATTGATAGTGTCATCAACATTCTGCCCCACTATTGGTATTCCCACACTTTAAAGAGCCTTTTAAAATAAACACTGTAAATAAAAATGAAGCATCCAACTCAAAAACCATGCCAGATTCCCCACCAATAGGCACCTCATGTTGGTGTTCCCTCCCCTCTGACTCAGTCCTCTTCCCACCCTAATGCCAATGTCAATAAGCAAAAACTTAAATAGGGATCAAACATTGGCAATTTGAAAGTTCTACATGATCAACATTTCTTTCCCCAAATCATGCAGAACATACCCCATAAACCACTGTTCCAAGGTTGCCTCTACATGGGGGGATTCTCCTACCCCAAACACCTAGGCCTACCTGTCTGCCACTTAGAGAGGGAAGAGTGGTGGATTGTGCTGCAACTGGCAATTGAGTACACATGCTCCTTTCCTGCTGGAGGCCACTTATACAACCCCATGCCAGCTGTGGGTCATTCTGGGGGACGGGCATATCTTGGATCTGCTGATCACACCTGGCCCATGGTGTGCAGCAATCGCCAGACAGTCTGGCAGGTTGGAGAGTAATCCCACGCTGGCCCCTTTCCCAGGGGGCTTGGCAGGAGAGATCCTGTGGGAGAAGGAATCTCCATTTTCTGGGAGAAAGAGGAGCACTGTAGCAATACTTTTACTTTATCATTTTCTACTCTTGATTTTTTTTTTCTTTCACTCCGGGTAATGCATTTAAAATGACCATCATTAAAATGAGTTTTAAATTTATGTAATAAAACAGTACCAATATCATATGAAGCTAAAGGGTCACAGTTTTGTCACACAATAAAGCATTCACACTACACTATACATGATCTAAGTAGGGCATTATACTCTAGTCCATTTTTAAGTTGATGGCGTAAGTCAATGGTTCCTTTTCATATTTCAAGTAAATTAAAGGTAAAATGGCACTAAATTTAATATACATGTAATGAACCAGAGAAGTGTAATTAATTTAGTGTGAGATTTCAATATAATACATTCATCATAGTTCCATGATGATTTATTTAGAAGTTTGTTTGTGCTCTAATTTGTCCAATGGCCAGTGGCATTGGAGATCTTCAAATTAGTCAAAGCTAAGTAGTTAAGAGATTTTGGGAAAACAATGTTTTACCAAAATATGAATCAATCAGATGTAAATAAACAAGGATAAACCACTCTAAAGTATAATGAACCTACTCTGATTATAAACAAATCTAATCACATAACACACAAACAGGTCTTCTAAATAATTGTCTGCATTTACTATATTTTATGTTTTCATTGACACATATACCAGAGTATATTAAATGCACTCTTTTCTCTTGAATCTTCTGGATATAGAGTTTTAAGAAGAAGCATGTAGTTTTTGACAATTCAATGAAATATAAACATGAATCAGGGGTCCAATATAGAATGCATCATCCATTGGTTTTAGATTTAACATATGAAATCCCTAAAAGAGGAATTGAATGTTCCAGAGTTTGATTTGGTTTCTTCCTTTCTTTTTAGGTTAGCATTTTTTTTTTTTTTTTTTTTTTTTAGGAATTCACAAGTTAAAAAAAAAATGTTTCATTGGTTGTTAGATGGTACTAATCAACCATCCAGAAACATTTTTTAAAACACAAATCTTTAATAAAAAATATCATTTTGGATTTGGAAATCCATCTTGGTTTCTCCATAATGCTATAGGTAGCCCTTGTTGGTAAACACTCAATTACCTCAGAAATTCTTATAAGGTTCTAGAAATAACAACTAAAGAAATAATGCTTAGAAAATATGGGAAGGTGAGGACAGAGAACACATCACACAATCTGGATTTATTAATAGGATGCATATACAATTACTTAGGTAATTAGACACTAAGAATGAGAGCTGTTAGTATTCATGATGGAAAAAATGCACAAATAATATTTAAAAATTAATGAGAGATTCAAGATGTTACTATGATAATAACATGAAAATCAGGTGTTAATAAAATATAAATAAATTTTGATAGTATTTAAAAATTTATTTATTTTACTTTGCAAAGAAAAGACATTTTTTAGCTCATTATTTTGGAAATCAAAAACATGACAGCAATATCTTCACAGCCCTGGTTGAAATTTTAAATAATGGAAAAATGTAGACTTTAAAATTCAACCATAGTACTTGATTTAGATTAGTCCCAATAAGGATTTTTTTAAGATATGCTTCAAGGAAGAAAAAATTTTGAAGTCATTTTCCATAAGGAAAATAAATTATTTTCCATAAGTTATTTTTGGTAAGGAACATCACCTGCTGTTAGGCACCCATCTCCTTTAAAATGTGTCCTTACATTTAATGAAACGGATACACTTTTCTCAAACATACCTGAGACAGAAACTTTAAGAGATTTAATGTCCCCATAGCACACTAATTGTTGGTCCTTTCAGAAACATGGATTTTATGCTCATACAGACTGCATGATGCCTCGCTCAGTGATTAAAAGAAAATCATTGTAGTGTGTCAGATGAAATAAGAGTGCTTAGCAGAAGTCCATCACCCAGACTTCTTTACTTTTTTAAACTTTCAGCTTGAATCTCTCCCACCTTACTATTCTGTAGGATGAGTGGCATATCAAACTTCCTCAGTCAGAACTGGGACATCAGTCTCCTTCCGAAGCACACCAGTGCTTTCAAACTACCAGGCTGCTGTAATGAAAGGTACCACCACAGGACTTGAAGATGCATCTGACCTTCCAGCAGAGGTAGCTCAATTTACCCCACAATCTATCTGAATAAACACAATGGACAAACTGAAAGATTAAGAAGAGAGAAACAAAAGCTAAAAGGTTCACCTTGACTTTCCCAGCATTTTCATCGTCTTCTTTTTTTTCCTCAAATTCAAAGGCAACAGTCATGCGTTGTTGTCTCTGCTCTTCCCACAGTGTAGGGTTAAAGCTGTCACTGTCTGACTGGAAATCTACAGTTAGATTCCAAAGTATTATTGCTTTTTAAAAAAGTGCTATTAATAGGGTTTAATTACTATGCATAAAACTGGTGATAACTACAAATAAATACAAAAATAATAAAGGGAACGAAGAAAGCAAGAGAAAGAAGGAAAGTGAGGAAGAAAAAGAAAGAAGGAAAGAAAGAAATAAGGAGTGAAATTCCCTTGATATTTATTACGTGGTCTTTAAACATCTTAACTCAAGCATAGATTAATTCCTTAGGTACACATTAATTACTCAAGGAAAGTTGTCTAGTGTAGGAATGGGTTCTCCATAGGACAAGAGTAGTAAGATAGTTGGACAAAGCACTCTAAACAATCTTTTTTATCCTCACAGCCGCTTAATAGTAGTACTAATATTTCTTCTTAATGATGAAACTACAGCTGAATTTTAAGATGCTTGCTTCAAGTCATGCAGCTTCTCTGTGACTAACCGAGGATTCAATTCCATATAGATGTGATTACAGAGCTCACATATGCAAGCACTAAACTCTCATCTGGATGTTATTTTTAAATGAAGGTTTCTACATAAGAATGGTTTTGCAATAAAGCACCCGTGATTGCAACTTTCTTTGTTCTTTGGTGTGTTGGGGCAGGGGGCAATGTTTTTAAGGTACAGAATAAGTAGAAAATTTAGTCTTTAACACGAAGTTTTCAGTTCATTTAAGTATGTCTCAAATAACAGAAAAAATGGTTTATAAATCTTTAATTCACATCAGAATATTGGCTAATAATAATATTTCTTCACAATATAATTGTGAAGATATAAGAAAATGCAATAAAAGTACTCAACTTAGGCTACATTCTTTTCCAAAGGATAGCTTTTCTATTGTATTTCTTTGTTTGCTGTAAGAGATTCTAAAGATTTATTACACGCCTATCTGACAAACCAAAAGGTCACTTGATTGAATTTCAAGAAAACTTTACAATTAGCAACTTTCTTTCCCCAAAGAAAACGAAAATAACAGAACCCCCAACTGTAAACCAAGTAGACAAATGATTCACTTTGATTTGGAAGTCAAAGGCTAAAGCCATTTATGATTAATTTTCCCTGAAAATAAGAAATGCATGAGTAAATGGTTTATTCTACAAGTTGGTTTCATTCAAGTAAATTGGGTGGATTGAATCCATGGCTGAAGTAAAGAGGGTTTACTCCTCCAGGAATTACTGTTACTCTATAACTATAGAAAATGTTCATATCAGCCTGTGCTAGGTTTCAAATGGTAAAAGACAAACCTCTTTTAAAATATTTATGAATAATGCGATTACAGGATTGGAAATTTAATTATTGGATTTAGTTTTAGATTTTTTTAATAAAAATAGTATTTCACGGTTGCTGACTTTTTAAAGGAAAACCAAACTAGAAAAAGAAAATATATCATATATTTGTAAGTCTTCTTTTTATGGTTAACTAAATATGACATTTTTGGGGGGCGCAGGATCACTGGAGTAAATGTTTAAACTGTTTTCATGCACTAAGTGAACATTGGAAATGAATTAGCCCTTTGAACCTTCCTTAGGATCTGATGGCTCTCAGCTCATTGCAACATGATGGATAACATTTTGGTTAACTAGTCCTGTGCCTTGCTGCCAAGAGAAGTGGTACCTACATGTCAATGTTATTTTCATGTAAGATAGAAAGAGGAAGAATTTAGTATTTGGAATTTTAACTTAAAATATTATAGTGTAGAGACTCATGCTTAAACTTCCAAATGATATATTTGTGTTTTGTAATTATCTTTATTAGCTTGCTCATATGCCAATACTTCTGGACAGAGATCAGAATAAAAATAGCCCTTTTAATCCATCGTTATAAATACAGAACAGATTTCTATGGACAATTTACCTTCATCACCACGAGGTTGCTGGGGAAACATATAGTTAGTCAATACTCTTTGCTTTGTTTCTGGATGGGCTTCCGTTTGTAAAGGGATAAGAGCTTTGGACTGGAAGCAAAAAACATAAATTAGATGAAAAAAATTGAAAATCTAAAGAATATTTATTTTACATAAGCTAATGAATGGTCAATAGTCTGACTTCACCAAGATGAATCAAATTTGAAAGAAAAGTGAGTGAAAAAAGGAAATAAAGTATACCACAAATAAGACTATTGCTGAGGAATATTTTCTAATTTGAACATTTTTGTAATAAAGTTTTCTTCCTCATTAGTATATACTTTTATAAAACTTACCAAAACCTATTCAACTAAGAAATGAAGTTTTAATGCTGTTGAGACCAAAATGTGTTAAATTGTTTCAACTTTAGTTTTTAGTGTAGTCCTATATGCCTATTCATTTTCATGGACAGTTGCCCTGGAAAGCAATGGAATTTGCTATAAAGTTCACCCTATGCAAGATCATCAATGAATTTAATTAGATTAAAACATAAGCATTAATTGATTAAGCATTAAGAGATACTTTTGCAATCAAAAGAAAAAGGTCCACACATAAATAATCAACTACACATGTGTCTGATGTATCATAGTATATCTAAGGTCACTTTTGTTTCTGTCATTAATTTGCTTTCAGAAATACTATTTATGAATGACTTTCAGATCTCATATATTATGTATCATAAACACACTGGAAATGATCATACTATCTAATGTTTTGAAAATCTGCTTATTCTGTGATAATTATTAATACAAGAGAAGAACAAAGGGGATCCAGGATACCAGCTTGTCTCATGAAAAAGTCTAAAACATATCAAATCTGTGTTCAAAATAAAAGTTAAATGTTGCAATCATTGCTCTGTTCCTTCTCCCACAACAATAATAAATCATGATATTCAGTGACATTTATTTGCAATGCAAGACTATAAAGTACATTGTTTCATTAGCACAGTTCACATTGATTCCAGAGAGGGTTTATTTATGATGCTATATTGATGCTGTGGAAAATCCATAGTTTATTGATAAGATTTGAATTTGAAAGACAATCTAATTTTTTAGTCAGTCGATGAAAGCAAGTGCTGTAATCACTGTAGAACTATAAACATTCTTACATTTACATTTTATATTTTGTAGAAAATATTTTTAATTTTTCATATAAGTAGCTTAATAGCTAGGGGTATGAATAATCAGTTTGCCAGTAATGCTTCTTTTATGCTCAGAAAAAAAGTAATAAATGAAATACAAGATGGACTGTTTCCATTCATTCATTTATATTTGGGCATAGGTATTTCAAAACTTTTAGGAACACAAGGAAAAAGAGGGCTAAACTATGTTAATATTTCTTTTGTTGGTAAATCAGATGTCTCCAATTGTTTCTTGTTATTTTCCTGTTAATAAAACTATTCATTACATTCAATTACTGATTCTATTATAATCTATTTTCATGAAAATAAAGAATAATATCAAAACATTTTCACAGAAAATACTAATAATAGTTGCTGAAAGATACCAGCAAGTTTCTTGAACAAAGTTTTAAAATTAAACTGATTATAATTAAAAGCATAAGAAGAAAAGGGAACATAGAGGATAAGAAATCCCTCTTGTGGGGATTGTGGTAATTGTTTCTTATTCTTTATGTTCAGAGATATAATTAAAGTACATACTCTAAGGACATATGTGTACCACCAGGAGCTAAGAAGCTATAAAAATGATCATTTTATGTATTAGATCTCTGACAATGAAGTAGATATTCAATATAAATATTTTAAGGGTATAGAGATTATAGTACTGTTGTCTTTGGCAATGTTTGTATTGCTACCTTTACAAAAATCCAGAGGATAAGAATATTTATTTTGTATTAACTGTCAAAGATATCAATTGGGAAAAGTAATTCAGTTTTAATTGTAGCTCATATTTATATACAAAAATCAGGTAATAAAAGTTTTTACCTGATTGTCAGAAAGCCACAAAGCTGCAAGTTCTTTAAGTTTGGTAAATGAGAATGGTAAATTCTTCAATCTGCAAAAACAAGAAAAATTCTAATAGCACGGGTGAAGAAGGATAAGTCATATCTAAGAAGAATTGTTTACTGTACTATACTGTGACAGTTGAATGAACTGGACATAACTTCTGCATGTGTCACTCCATATCATGCTCAACCACAAGAATGGGATTCTAATCAGAATAAGTTATACCCTACGTAGGTATATGTCAAAATACACTCTGCTGCCACATATATCTAAAAAGAATAAATAAATAAAAATAAAATACTGTAATTTGATTGATTCCATTTTTTTCTCCAATCCTTTCTCCACCTAGCAGTCTGAATAATCCTTTAAAAGTGAATGTATTTATAACCCTGCAAAGGCTTCCCATTATATCTGAATAAAATTAAAAAAATGTTGACATGCACTGCCAGACCTTGAACAATCTGGGACCCACAATTCCTCCAGCAGCTGGTCTAACTGCTCTTTTCCTGACACAGTTCCATCAGCACACTGGCCCTCTATCCTTGGTCTTGAATACTCTTTCTACCATATTTCATGTGATTAAATCCCACGTCTTTTTTTTTTAATTCATTTTTATTGTAAACAAATGGGATACATCTTGTTGCTCTGTTTGTACATGAAGTAGAGACATACCGTTTTTGTAATTGTACATTTACCTAGGGTAATAGTTTTTGATTCATTCTGTTTTTTTTTCTCTCCCCCACCCCTCCCACCCCTCTTTTCCCTCTATACAGTCCCTCCTTCCTCCATTCTTGCCCCCCTCCCACCCCCCACTATGTGTCATCATCTGCTTATCAGCGAGATCATTCGTCCTTTAGTTTTTTGAGATTGGCTTATCTCACTTAGCATGATATTCTCCAATTTCATCCATTTGCCTGCAAATGCCATAATTTTATTATTTTTTTATGGCCCCACATGTCTTTTAGTTCTCAGGTTAAATGGCATTTTCTCAAACAGTTTTTTTTTTTTTTTCCTGACTCCTCATTTAAAATACTTTCCTTAATCTAGTTTCCAAGTACTTGGTGTTTTCCTTCACAGAACATACTGCAGTGTGTAATTAAAATTTATTTTTGTGATTATTTGTTTATAGTCTGATATTCCCACAAAACCGTAAGTTCCATGAGGGCCAGGGGACATATCTGTCTAACTACTAAATAAATCTAAACAGCTCCCAAAGTTATGCTGACCTCCAGGAAGTGTGTCTTTTTGTTCTTCTATTCCTTGTATACTGTACAGAAGATATTCAAAGAAGGAATCTGAAGTGGAGCAAATTATATTCCATGCTTGTATAACTATGTCAAAATGAACTCAATATTGTGTATAACTATAATGTGCTCATAAAAACAAAGAAGGACATATAGCCCATTTGTTTACAATAAAAAAAAAAAGAATAAACCTATAATAAAAGAAAAAAAAAAACAAAGAAGGAATCTTTAAAAATAACATTTTTAAGATATGTGAAGTTCGGCTTCAGTCTTGATAATTAAAATTATATATTTAACTTTGTGTCAAGTTTGGCTTCAGCTTTGATATTCAGTCAAAACTACGTATTTAACTTTGGCTTCAGCCTTCAAAAGGTCAACCTGCTAAATGCCTACTTCAATGTACTAATCTTAAATCCTTGAAATTGTGCATGTACATGGTAAATACAAGGTGATCATAAGGTTACCATCATTGCTAGTCAGCAAAGTGACTGGTACGAATTAGCATGCCAATGAGATTTACTGTGTTATCACTTTGGATCATAGAGAAACATTTTAGAAAATGCTTAACTTGGAAGGAAAATTTTCTTAGGTCTTCAACATATTGAAATTCTATCATCAAACTGATAAATGTATTTCAATAAAGGAAATGGAAAATTTACAGTAATCAATGAGTTAATTTTAGAGCAAAAGCAATTAAGTACTTTCAAATAATTTAATAAATATGAAGAGATAGTAGATATTAAATTGTGTCACAATTTTTTCATAGAATTACAACTTTAAACCAATTTACCCATGAAAGCTGTTTCTGATTTGTCGTTGTTTAAATTCACTCACAGCAGAAATTGTGAAGTGACTCTTATAGATAGAGTTTTTCACCTCATATGGGGATAAATTTAAAGTGGGATGTCAATCTTGCTGCATCAAAATTACATGAGGGGAAAACATGCCCAACACATACATCCTGTATGACAATATACATGATAAATCTTCCTCAATTCAGTCATAAATGTAGAGTATGAAGAAAAGAAACTGCTAGAGATGAACAAGGGAACCTCATTTTTCCTTGCTATTCCAAAGACTCTGTGGAGGTGAGCCTGTATTTTGTATAATATATGTGCAATGCATTGACCAAGGAACAACTTTGCAGCTGGCAGGGTGGTGGAATCATTGTTCCTAATTAAAATGTCAAACTTAAATAATCTATTATATTGTAAATATGGAACTTCAGTAATCATTACTTTTGGATAACATTCCTTACTTAAGCTTTTCTTCAAGCAGTTCATTCTCTGATGGTGATGTTGAACTTTGGCCTCAGCTTTGGCTGAATATTAAATTTTCCTCTGATTCATTGATTGACTCATTAATTTAAAGTATTAATTTGGCTCCATTCTATGTTCCAGTTTCTGTATAATGGGATGTATTAATCAACTATTTTTGTCTTGATGAAATATTTTAATTCCTGATGTGATATCCTCAATTTTATTCCTGTTTTGCCCTAGTGTCTGTTCATACTAGACACTAAAGTCTGTCACATTTGCTGAATAAATAACTCCAAGGCATTAAAAATCCTTCTGATCATGGGACATTTGTGATATTTGGCAATCGGATTTGTTATAAAATCATACAAACTATTAATGAAAAACATTGAGCAGAGAAAGAATTTAGGAGAGACTTCCAAAGCTCACCACAATAACCCTCTCTCCAGCCAGATTGACAATAATGCTTCTGCTGGGGGACTATAATTGAATCCAACAGGACTCTACCTTCCTATGATATTTTCTTGACCATATTTCTTAATCTAATTCATAAGAATGCAATTAGAGATTTCAAAAAGTGTCTTGCAGAAATTCACACATAACATTTAAGGTATTTCCTTCATTTCCAGTCTGGTAACTCAGTCAGAGAGGAAATAACATTGGAAGGACATAGTTCCTCTTGATGCACAAAGCTTTGGTGCCTCTTTTTACCTTGATTTATAAATAAAATCCCAAACCTTTTAGTAAAATGCTTTATTCTCTAAGTTGGGAATATTATTTAATTACTATGAGAATAAATTTTTAAAATTCAAATTATTTTTTTCTTAAGTAAAGTAAAAAGAAAACTTCAATGCTTACCCTGAAAATTTTATGACTATTCTTCATGACTTCTGAAAAGCTCATCTTGGACAGTTTCACTGAAAGCTCTCCTAATTCCTGTACCATCATTTTTATGATTGAATTTACTGAGAATATAGAATATCCATCCTATTCCTAATCCCTTTATCAACTTAATAGTTATTTTTAGTTAATGTCTAATTTTATTCTTTCTTATTTGAGTGTAATTGTTTTCACAGAGAAGGTGGAAATAAACATGAATTGTAGCTTCATTTTTTTCTTTCTACCCATCTACCAACATAAGATTTTTGTTACAAGAATAAGGCTTATCCTTTTTTTGTTCATTCTATTTTGAACATGACTGAGTAGTCATTTGGTTTTCCTTACTATAATGTACAAACCTTATGCTTTTGGAGTATGAGCATGTTTTTACCAGCACACTGGTGGAGGTGGAATATACACATTACCCAATTTGTTGGACACATAGGTATACATATGGAGACACATATATGTGCATACATATAAATATATGCACATATGGTAAAAAATAGATTTGCAGTTATTTATTACAATTATTTTTCCATGCTTTTGTATTACTATGCCTTCCGCATCGTAGGCTTTTGGTTACATTTGGGTGTAGAGGTTTTATACAATTTTAATATATAATATGTGATGCTAAATAATCAAATAACAAAGCTTAGAAATAGTTGGTTTAAAAATAATTTAGTTTCTGTTATTGTCTATACAAAGCACACATATTTGTATTCCTCACAATACCTCACAAGATACAGAAAATGTTTTCCAAATTATAGACAAAAAACCCTATAATTTGCTTTTAGTAAATAACTAGTATGTGATGGTGAAATGTTGCAAAAATACCTGTTATCACTCAAGTTTAAAACTCTCAGTTTCTGCATCTGTCCAATTTCTTCAGGAAGAAATTCCAGCTTATTGGAGCGTAGAGACATAACTGTGACATTCTTACAACTTCCTATCTGTTGGTACAAAAAGAAGATAGATGAAGAGTAACAATGTAGATCTATTTTTACATTAATTTTTCTAATTTACAAAATGATTTAATTAACTCATTGATTTCTCTATCATTTTAAACTTTCTCTTAATATGAATATTATCAATTTTGTCACCTTGTTTAAAATATGTATATACCTATTTGGATATTAAGGCAATATATACCTCGTTACTCTAAATATTAACAAGGAAGCATTTTATTAATAATTTTATTATTAGAATATTTTTCAACACTATTATTTCTATGAATCACTTTTTTTCTAGATGAATACTAATCTCTACATTTATAGTAGCAGAGCATACATATTCAAAAAATGAAATATTGTGGACAATTCTTTGACAAAGCTATTTTCACTTTATATTATAATTTTTTTTATCAATTTTATTCATAACTTTTGGCTTTAAAATAATGATATATTGATTATTTTCCATCATATGGATTTAGTAGAAAATGTTAAATTGAAAAGATGGTTCACACTTTTTCTTGATGTTAGTAAAAGAAATTCTGTTTAGAGATTAAAAACAGAATCTCTTGGTGGATCTGGAAATTAACATGATATTAGTATGTAACTGGAAACCTTACAAATACTTATAGCTATCAAAGTCCTTTTACTTCAGAAATGGAAATGTCATTTCCCAAAATGTTACTTATATTGTTCTAAAAGCAAAATACATAAATCACGTAAAATTGTATTCCTTAAGCATTAACTTACAACTTATTATATTTTAATATTTGTTATAATTATTACATAATATTTATTCTAATTATTTTATTCTTTGTATGTGATACTTAAGTCAAATGCATTTTCCAGTTAAAGTATAAGAACTTATTTGTCATTTAAAATAGAATGATTATATAGATAATTCCTATATACATATGCTCAACTTATGAACCTATACTGCTATTACATCTGTTAATATTTCATTTCAAAAAGTTAATTGATAGAAAACTCACTTCTCTGGGTAATTCTGGAAGGAAATTTTCATCAACTGCTAATGTTCGGAGGCTATGAAGGTAGCCAATGGTAGATGGTAGCGATTCCAGTTCATTACAGCTACAGTCGAATTCTTCTAGTAAAGATAAACTGAAAAGGTAAACACAGTAGTGAGTCAACTCATCAAACAAAAGTTATTCATCAAGGATTACAAAATATTATATCGATTATTCAATTTTAATCAGTTCAGTTGAATGGTTCCATATCATCAAGTGAGTTGTTTGATTTGGTAAAATAAATCATGTTCATTTTTTTTCCACTTCTGAACTTAATTGTCATTCAACTGAACCCTTGGAAATTATAGAAGAATTTTTGCTTTTGTGTTTGTTCATAACTTAGCTGTCATTTATAGTCAGAAGTTCAGAATGTGTATCTTGGAATGAGTGCCTGAAGTGGCATTGGTAAGTTCAATGAAAAGAGAATGAATGGGGAAAAGTAATAAAAACAAAAACACAAATGAGATGGTATTTTACTAAGCATTTTAGAGATTAGAGAAACCTCTAATCCCTTTTCTTTAAAAAAAAAAAAAACTATTTAAAATTCATTTTATAGGTAAGAAAATTAAGGCTTAAATAGTCTAAGAAACTTGCCAAAGCCATACAAAACAAATCTGGAACTGAAATCAGATAACCTGGCTCCCGTACATTATCCTACCTGTAGACATGCTTTTTTTTTGCTTTACCTAGAGTTATTAAAAAGTAGTAAATTTACCCCAATGATCAAGATTTTTGGTGCCTCTTGCAAATTTGGCAATACTGGGCCTATATCTTCCCTGACAAACAATGGATAGAGTTATAACTGCTGTCTTCAAATGGGCGCAGCTCTTTGGTGGGTCTCCTGTTTGTTATAATCCCTACCACTCTACATTTAGCTGCTTTTCCCCAGATCTACAGGAAGGAATCATAGGAGTGAAGTTATTACAAGAAAACAAGACACTTTACTGCCTTTTTTCAACAGCTGGGAAACAGTGGGCCTGGCAGAGAGAAATCACTAGCTATATTTAAATTGCCATTGGTGTTCTTAATATTATTACATTGTTATTGCATTCATGTTATTGCTATTATTGAAGCAGGAAGGAATTCCCAGGGGGAGGAGCCTGCCATGGTAAAGGGAAAAATGAAGTCATTTTGAGTAAGGTTGTAGAACCAGGATACCTTTTTATACACTGGAAAGAGCTAACTTGAATGCAGTTTGCTCCCATCATTTACTTAAGAAATGAACATGAAAATCAAGCATATGACTGAAGTTAGAGTGAATTTAGTTCCCAGCCTTGTCACTTACTGGGTGTATGATCTTGGGTATCAACAAACAAAAGAAAGACCACTATAGCTCAGAAAACAAAGCTGCTTTTATTTACCTGCCAGGTAAATGTACATGCAGAGAAGAAAATCCAGTAAATAGTGTACTGAGGAGGAAGATCAGTGATAATAGTGGGGGGTGGGGGTCTAATTGGGTGACCGATGGTTATGTTCACAAAGGATGGAAAACTTGCATTCTGAAAAGTGCGAAATGGATTCAGAAGACTGTATATGTTAGACAAATAAAGCCCTATTGCCTATGGGTCAGGAAAACGTCTAACACATTTAGGTCCAGTCTGACTCTGTTAAGGGTTACTCAAAGTTCTTGAACCTTCAAATTTAGCTGGTTAGAACCAGCTATGGTGATACACAGCATTCAACTTTGACTAAATAGCTTAAGTGAAAAGTTTTCCTTCTACATAGATGAGTCATATAACTTCAAAGTCTCAGTTTCTTTATATTTGCAATGTGGATACTAATAATTCCTGCCTCACATAGTTGCTTTGAATATTTCATGAAATATTATAAGTAAAGGACATAGCATAGTATTTGTCATAAAACAAATGCCAAGTAATTTTTTTCTTTTATTATTAGTGAACCCAGTCAAATTTGTTTGTAAATCCATTGAGACTCCCCTTCCATAGGGGCAGTCATGTTCCTGAGGTGCCAGGTGGGCATGCTGTGTGACTGTGGGTGTATGTGTATTGGTAGGGGCAGGAATCAACATATATGGAAAACTCAGTAACAGAATGTCTTTATTAAAAAACCCTAACATCATGTCTTACACATATAATGGCTTAATCATATTTGTAAAATTGCATAAAAGAAGTTTCTACCAAGAGCTTGGAGTCATGTATTCAGCAAGTGGTAATAAAAGTGACCAGGCATTTTTAGAATAAAAATTTCAGTTGTACATTCAGAGGGTGAATTGAAACAAGATATTTAAAAAAATTTTTTTTAAAAATGAGGATTCTTGGTTTTTCTTTCTTTCATAGAAACATGTTTTGAAATTGGTCACAGTTGAGCCACAGTAAGGCAGTCCTCTATTTTGCACAGTGTTAGTATGCAGAAGTTTCAGTTGTCATAGTTCATTAAAAACCACTTGTTCCCCAATGATATGGCTCAAATTTCAGTTACTTGGTATTTTAACTGTAGTAACTCCATAAAGTATCACAGTTTCATCAGTCTACAAGTCACACTGTGAATGTGAATAATAGATGCACATCATGATCAGTGAACAGTTACATCACTTTCTTCAGAGTTATGATGGGCCATGCACATCTGTTACTATGTTCATAAACAGCAAATCATGTATCTGCTATTGTGCTCACACATCAACAGCAAATTGTGTTGCCTGCTTGTCTCCCAGTAGTAGACAGATACTACAAGCAAAATAATGTAACAGTTAAAACACCACTACTGTTGGATAAAACTCTTGGTTGCCCTAATTGACTTGGAGATTTATGTGAAAATTTGCTACTTATCATGAAGGACAACTTCACCAATCCAGCCATTGGTGGAGTTATTTTAACTTTTAAAGTCCATTATCTTACACAGACTTTGGAATAGGCTATTCATGCCACCACTGCCGATTATGTAGTTTCATTGCCTGAGTTCTGGGTGAAATATGATATGAAACATAAAAATGAAAATATTTGAGCCTCTGTAGTAGGAAGTAACAGCAAGTAATTTGTGTGCGACACAGCAGAAACTTTCAGCACACTGTGCAAATAACTTAGCAGGATTTCAACAGAGCATAAACAGAGTTACAGAAGACACAGGTGACTGTTAGAGAACCCCAGATAAGCTGCCAGGGGAACTTGGTGAAGGCACACTTATCAACATGAGTGAGCAAAGTGGTTGTGACAAGAAGGATGAAGAGGTTTCAGAGGAAGTGACAGGGTAGTACATATCATGCTAAAGGGACTCTCACCGACGCTTCATGACACTGGAAGCACAAAGGATTAAACTTTGGAAGCTGTCAGGTGCAATGAAGCATGCCTGTAATCCCAGCGACCAGGGAGGCTGAGGAAGGAGGATCATGAGTTCAAAACCAGCCTCAGCAATTTAGCGAGGCCCTAAGCAACTTGGTGAGACCCTGTCTAAATAAAATCCAAAAAAAGGGCTGGGAAAATGGCTCAGTAGGTAAGTGCCCCTGGGCTCAATCGTCAGTACCAAAAAAAAGGAAGTTGATCCAAACTTAACAAGTTGTATAACAATCCACTAAAGTCTAGAAAAGATATTCACCTTGTATCATAACTTATAATATAAAAAGAAGGCAGGTGCTGCTCAAGCTAAATTTGGTGTTTTACAAAATAAAACAGACATTATATCTCAATGTTTCTAGTACTTAAATTTATTTATTCAGTGTACTGAATAAATATTAGTTTTAGAATTTTTCCAATTCCCTATATATTTATAATAGACAGTATGAGTGTTTAAGGCTATGATAAATGGTTTTAAAGACCTTTTGTGAAAATGGTCATAATTTTTTACATTGTTTAAAACTGTTTTGCACAGTTTCAGATTGCATGGTAATCCTTATGGTCACTTCAATCTGTTGTGATTTATTTATTTATAAGGAATATGTTTTTGATATTCAGCCAGTTCTTGGTCCAGACCTCCTGGTATCTTCAGAACAATAAGTGTTTTTCTGTTTACTAATGAGAAGATGTAGGGCTAGGGGCTCTTACATAGTTTCAGGATGGGATCTGCTTGCCAAGGAAATCAACCAAGTCATTAGAGGTTGGAAGTGTCAGTCCCACACCCAGACATCTGGGAAGGGGAGAGAGGCTGAGGTTGAGCTGATTACCAAAGGTCAATGATATGTAATCATCACACTCACATATAAAGCTTCCACAAGAACCCAAAAGGATGAGGTTCAGAGAACTTCTGGGTTGCTGACTACATGGGGCAGGGGTGCCAGGAAGGTGGTGCTCTCAAAGAGGGCACAGAAGTTCCATGATCCTTCCCCACGTACCTTTTCATGTGTTTGCTTATTTCTACCCTTTGCATTATCCTTTATAATCCACTGGTTAACTTGCTCCCCTGATTTCTGAGTCATTCAATCTAAAGATCAGACCTGAGGAGGGAGTCATAGGAACCCCCAATTTATAGGTGGCCATTCAGAAATCCCCAGCTTTGGACTTGTGATTGGTGTCTAAGTGGGAGACGGTCTTGTGGGACTGAAACTTTACCTGTGGGTTCTGATTCTAACTTCAGACAGATATATCTGGACTGAGTTAAATTGTAGACATTCAGTTGGTGTCCAGAAAATTGGGAATTACTTGATGTAAGGAATATCCCACACGTTTCAGTGACCAGAAGTGTTCTGTGTTATGTGTTGATAGGGAAAAAGAGTTTTTATCCCACATAGTTCCATATTACTGTGCAAGGAAAGGACTTTCTGTATTATAAAGACAACACATTTATTATACAATGAGCTTTAGATCTTAAAAACATCTTACATCTTTGGGTTCCAAAGAAGAACTAGTAGGTACAAAATATACATTTATCAATGATCTCTCAAATACCAAAGATTTATACTCATTACCTATAATTTCAGCAGATTTCTTTGATGGCTATCTTGCTAAAAATCATTAAAGGTATTTTAATATAGGAGCTTGTATGAAAATAGTTATCACTTTTATTCAAATGATCACTGGCATTTATAACAATTAAGTAAAAAAAGAAACCAAGATTATCTTTATTTTAGAAGCTTTATATCTTGAATCGTGAACATTAAAAGTAAAAATAAGGGGTGGGGGGAAGGAAAAAAATAACAGAATAAATCAAACACCATTACCCTATGTAAATGTATAATTACACAAATGGTATGCTGCTACTTCATGTACAAACAGAGAAATGAGATGTATCCCATTTGTTTACAGTAAAAATAAATTTAAGGAAAGTAAAAATAAGTCCAAATAAAGTGTAAATTACTTTAGAGTGGTGTTTTCTAACAGACCAATATTCTCAATGAACATAGATGCAAAAATCCTTGAAGATGTTAACAAACTATATTCAACAATATATTAAGAAGATTGTACATCATTATAAAGTTAGTTTTAGATGCAAAGATTTTTCAACATATGCAAATCAACAAATGCAATTCATCATGTGACCAGAATTAAGAACAAAAATCACACCATCATAGATACAGAAAAAATAACCTTAAAAAATCCAGCACCCGTTTATAAAAAATAAGGAAATTATCTCAACATCATGAAGGCTACATATGACAAATGTAAAGCCAACATCATAGTGAATGGGAAAAAAATGAAAGCATCCCCTGTAAAAATAGGAACAAGACAAGGAAGTCCACTCTCATCACTATGATTCAATATAGTACTTGAAATTTTAACCAGAGCAATTTGGCCAGAGAAGGAAATAAAACAGATAAAAATAAGAAAGGAAGAAGTCAAATTATCATTGTTTGTAGATATGATCCTATATTTAGAAGATTCCAAAATCTTACCCAGAAGACTTCTATGGCTAATAAGCAAATTTAGTAAAATGTTAAGATATGAAATCAACATAGAAAAATCAATAGCTTTTCTATGCACCAATCTGCTAAAAGAATCAGGAAAACAATTCCATTTACAATAGCCTCAGTGACAACAACAAAAACCCATGAATAAATCTAACCAAGGAGATGGAAGACCTCTTAACACAAAAAACTGTAGAACACTGAAGAAAGAAATTGAAGATGATACTAGAAGATAGAAAGACCTCCCATATTCCTGGAGAGGCAGAATTAATACTGTTAAAATGGGCATATTACCAAGAGTGATATACAGATTCAGTGAAATCCCTATCAAGATTCCAATGATATTCCTCACTGAACTAGAAAAAACAGTTCCAAACTTCATATGGAAGATTAAAAACCAGAATAGCCAAAACAATTTTAGCAAAAAACAGCAATTCTAGAAGCATCACAATACCTGATTTTAACTCATAGGGTAACAAAGCCAGCATGGTATTGGTGTAAAAACAGAGAGTGACACCCCAAACAGTGGCATAGAAGGTAAGACACAGAGAGATGCAGATAAAAGATAGGTAGATACAGTTATCTGTCTTTGACAAAGGCACTGTGTACCCCTGAGGGAAGATCATCCTTTTAAAAAATGGTGCTGGGGAAATTGTATATCTATATGTAGAAGAATGGAACTTTCACTCTGCCTAAAAGTCAACTGAAAGTGAACCAAAGACTTAGGAATTAGATGAGAAACTTTGCAACTGCTAGAAGAAAATGTAGGGTCATCATTTCAACATGTAGGCATAGGCAACCATTTCCTCAACAAAATTCCTAAAGCTTAGGAAATAATACCAAGAATGTACCAAAAATGAATGAATGGGATGGAATCAAATTAAGAAGCATCAACACAGCAAAGAAAACGAGTGTAAAGAGAGCCTACAAAATGGGGAAAAAATCTTTGCCATTTACTCTTCTGACAGAAGATTAATATCCAGAATATATGAAGAACTAAAAACTTAACACCAAAAAACAAGCACAAAAGAAAAACACACGAATCCCTCAACAGTAAATGGGCAAATGAACAAAAGAGATACTTTCCAAAAGAAGAATTATAAATGGCCAAGAGATATGAAAAAATGTCCAATATCCTTAGCAATCAGGGAAATGTAAGCAACTACACTGAGCTTTCATCTCACTCCAGTTAGAATGGCAATCATCAGCAGTACAAATAATAAACAATGCTGAGGATGATGTGGGGGAAAAAGGAATACTTATACACATGGGTGGGATTATTATTCATAGCCATTATGGAAGTCAACATGGAGATTCCTCAAAAGACTAGGAACCACCATATGACCCAGCTGTATCACTCTTCAGTATTTATTCAGTAGAATTAAAATCAACATTCTATAGCAATATGTGTATATTCATATTTACAGCATGGTAATTCATAATAGTCAAGTTATGGAACCAGAATAGGTATCTGTCAGCAGGTGAATGGACAAAGAAAAAATGGTATGTATATACATACAATGGAGCCATAAAGAAGAACAAAATTATGTCATTTGCAGGAAAGATGGGTGAAATGAGAGCATTTTGTTAAGCACAATAATTCAGACTCAGTCAAGGGTCGTTTGTTTTCTCTCTTTTGTGGAAACCAGAGAGAAAAAAAAAATGGTGGTGTGTGTGGGGTCTCATAAAATTAGAAGGGAGAACAGCAGAGTATAGGACAGGTACCAAGGGAAAGGAGGATGGGCGGGAAAGGGGAGTTATTGGGAAATGAAATTGTCTAAATTATGTGTATGTATGAATATGTCACAATGAATTCCACTATTACATATAGTTGTAAGGCACCAATAAAAAATTAACTAAAAGGTTAGAGTTTCTTAAATTTCAGTGTGAACAGCTATCATCAGGAGAACTTGCTAAACTGCAGGTATTGATTCAAAGGCAAGTTCCTTAAATAGCTATTGCCAATATAAAAGGTGTAAAATTGCCTTTATAAACGTGCCAGTACAGACCAAACTGCTAGGATAAGAGTTTAGATTCTAACAAGTCCTAGTGGGAATATTCTAGTCAAGTTAATTACTCTGCACTTCAGTTTTATCGCTGGACAAAAAGAGTGAAAACAGTACTTAACCTTGTGTAAAAGACCCAAAAATACATAAAGGAATTAATACGTGTAAATCACTTAGGATTAGCACAGAGTGAATGCTAACTAACTTTTATTCTTATTTTCAGAGGTCATAAATCAATTTAATTTATTTTAGACTTGGAATTAAAAGTTAGAGTCCACTCTAATTTTCCCTATTAACATTAGATGAGTTGCTTGGGTTGCTTCTACACAATGAGATGAAATTAACGAATTTTAATCAGACTAATTCTTTTCTATACTGTTCACTCATCAAAACTCACTCAGTTTTAGTACAAACCCCCAGCCTAAATTGAATTCAATAAAACCATGTGAAAGCAGAAACTAAATAGAAATACAATAATTTGAAGATTCTGTCTTCTGAAATCTTGGCTGATTTTGAGTAGTTACCCTCATCAAAAAGTATATATAAACCCAATATAAAGTATATATAAACCCAATTTTCTCATTCATGCTGAACAACTAGAAAATTTTGCTTTCATTTGCACATCTTACAAAGTTAACTAGATTGATTGAAAAGAAAATTTGCAAAAATTTTATTTTAGATTATAGGAACAAAGTATCACTGAAATCAAAATACTGTTTAAAACACATTTTTAGTAGATAAAATGTTACCTATGAGTAGAAAATAGGTTCACTCATTGCCAGATGATTTAAAAAAATTCTTTATGTTTCAAGTTATATTAAAATTTTTCTTAATCAACCCAAACTTTAGAAACATTCATATATGTTTCTAATAAACAGTCACAATTATAATTTGGACATCACTCATAAATAGCTACAATTCTAAAATGTTTGAGCAGGGAGTGTCTTTTATCATTCCTGGTTTTGCACTTTAGCTGAAATTCTACACATCTTACAATTATCAATTAAATTCCATTTGATCATTTTGGGGGGAGGTTTCTCAGTAACTTTATATGTGAGGGTACTTCTATCAGTTTGGGAACTACATTAAAATTTATTGCCTGTGTTTGTATTTCTCTAAGTCCTTTGCACAATCAAATCAATCAAATAAAGTCAAGTGTGCCATATAATGACGTTTTGGTAATGATGGAGGGTATGTAGGACACTGTTTCCATAAGATTATAATGGAGCTGAAAAGCTCCTGTTGCCTAATGATGTTGTATTCTGGTAGCTCAGTGCATAACTCCAGTGTTTATAATGATGTTGGTGTAAACAAACCTACCATGCTGCCAGTAGTGTCTAAGGATAGCACAGAGTCCAGGCACAGTGGTGCATGCCTGCAATCCCAGCAGCTCACAAGGCTGAAGCAGGAGGATTGCAAGTTCCAGGCCAGTCTCAGCAACTTAGTCCCTAAACAAGTTGTTGAGACCCTGACTTATAATAAAAAAGAAAAATAAAAAGAACTGGGGAAGTAGCTCAGTGATAAAGCACCTCTGGGTTCAATCTCTAGTACCAAAAAACAAACAAACAAACAAAAAAACCCCCCACAAAAAGCATAGCACATACAATTATGCAAAATATATAATATTTGATAATGATAATAAACTGTTACTGATTTGTGTATTTACTATATTATGATTTTTATCATTGTTTCAGAGTACTTCTACTTATATAAAATAAGTTTACTATAAGATAGTATCACATGTTATGCTAGCAGCTGCCTCATATATCTTCTGTTTGTGTAAGTACACTCTATGAAGTTTGCACAATAACAAAATTGCTTAATGATGCATTTCTCAGGAAGTATCCCCAACAACAAATGATGCATGATTGTTTTATGTTCTAACAGTTTATTCTTGAGAATTCTGCCAAAAAGCAGGAAGCAATTTCAAACACCTCATTTCTTGAACAAGTAGATTTTATAGGTTTAAAATATGTATGTTATGCACTGAATGTTTGTTTCCTTCAAAAATTCATATATTGAAGTTCTGATCCCCAATTTGATGGTATTTGCAAATGGACCGTTTGAGAGGTAATTGGTGTTAAGTCATGAGAGTAGGGGCCTCATGTTGGGAAGAGACACCAGAGAGTTTGTTCTCCCTCTTTTCCCCCATGTACACAGAAGTCACACATAGGAGCATAGCAACAAATTCAAGCCCAGAGGGGCTCAGACTGCCACTCCCCTTGCTGGTGCCTTGGGTTCCGCCCTGTGAGAAACGAGTTTCTGTTGTTTAAGTCACCCAGTCTATTGTAGTTTGGTATAGTATCCCAGACTAGGACACTATTATAATCACTTTTGCAAATAAGTATGAAACGTTTTTTCTTTTTAAGAACTAGACATTTCACTCCTTCTTTATCAACTATCCTCCAATTGATGAACATGAGCTACAGTGAATACATAAATGTATTTTTGTTATTACTGTCAATAACAACTTATAATTTATTGAAGGCCGTCTAGCACTAAGTCTCACAGTAACCTCTGAGAAACATTATTATTTCTATTTTATGAGTGAGGAAACTGTGGCTCTGAGATGTGGGTTGACTCGCCAAAGATCAATTGGTTAATGGATGGAGAAAACAGGACTGAAACCCAAGTCAAGTTCCAAGGCTTAAAACATTCCTCTGTGCCAAGCTGCCCAGGGGCAATGCAGGAGATGAGAAATGTTCAAGGCATGGGCTACCAACATTTGGGGAGCCTATGCTGTGGTTGGCAAGACATGCAAAATAAAAAGTTAAATGATGATATAAAAGGTAAACCAGAGACTGATAAAAGAACTGGGAAAAAAATAAAACCACAAGTTATCAATGTTGCTCTAACTTGGATACAGAATGTCCCAAGGTTATTTGTCTATGAAACTTGATCTAATGTCAAGGCTATTAATGATCCAAATCCCTTCACACCTGAAATCCCAAACTGAAGAAGGAACTTTTGCTGTTGTGCATAGGTTCTTAGATTTTCTGATTCCTCGTTGAGCAGTCTCTGTGGCCAAACTCTATGAAAGAATGACTTTATAAAATACCCATTTGAAGTTCTGAGTTTTTATTGCTTTCATCCAAAACTATATAGCCAAGAAAGAACAGGCTCAGCATGTTTTTTTTTTTTTGGTTGTGAAAAATCCTTTGTGTCTGGAGTACCCCCAGAGCCCATTAATTTACCAAACATGGAGAGTCGTTCACAGGGGTGACTTGGCTATCACATATACCGGGAGGCATGGTATGGAAATCAGGTAACTTCCCTCAGCCTCAGTGTCTATATCTGTTGATATCATATTGTGCTAATGGGGGCCTTGAATTAAATGTAAATCACAAAACATGGCATCCGGAGCTCTGCGAGCACAAAATGTTGTTCATTATTATTCTTATTTGACATTTAATTCTTAGTGCTGTTGAAACTCCTAGGCATATATTAAGGTTCAACAACAAAAATAACTGGTTTTTATAAATCATTTGGCACAAACATCATGGGATTAATTTCACCTGTGAAAAAGGTTGAAAAATGAAATCTTCTAGCAGCTTATAGTCGTACTACTAAAAATGATCAAATGTAAGTTTAAAATATTGAAATAGTCCACGCACAGAAGAAGAAAATTTTTGGTCACTGCAGTTGGTCATACTAGGGTTTCAGTGCCCAGAGTTGTAGGTGTAATGTTTCATAATAAAATAAAGATAATTTGACCATTTACAAAACATTTCTGTAAATGGTCAAATTTCATCTCTAACCTTTGAATTAAACTTCGGATCTAGCCATTCTGAATTTCCTAAGGTAAACAAAGTCACTGTATTACCACTTTTAAAGAAAGTACAGATTGTTTATTAAGTACAGATTGTTTATGATTGTTTATCATAAAACTTTAGAAACTTAATGTATTTTTTCCATACATGCAAATCCAAGACATTTGTTGGCAGAAGACTACTCAAGTGGGAACGTAAGTTAGAAAGTGGCCATTCCAACTTTATTGTCCAAACTGTGTCATGTATAGAACTAAAATGCTCAAACTTTTTGGTTTTATGACCTTTCCACATTCTTAAAAATCAATGATAATGCCAAGAAACATTTTGTTTTTATAGGTTATATCTATTGAGTTTCCTATATTCTAAATTAAAATAAGAATTTAAAAAATAGTTTTATGTATTAATTTCTTCTTAAACAATAATAAATCCATTACATGTTAATGTAAGAACAGTATGCAGATAACTGTATTTTCCCAAACAAAAAACTTTAGTGAGAAGAAGGACATTGTTTTATTTCCCATATGCCCACCACTGCTTTGATTTAAAACTGTTTTTTTTAACGACTCCATTCTTCTGCAAATCCCTCCATATTTTTTCTGAAACAATAAACAAAGGAAAATAATGGCACTAAATATCTCTTTAAAAATGAGCTTTTATGATGGGATTCTTTATTTCTCTAAACTAGTATTCAATGTTTGAATTAAATAGTCCTATTTATCTTTGATAAATCTTTTCCTAACTTTGTTATTTATTTATTTATTTACTTATTGGTACTAGGGATTGAGCCCAAGGGCAGTTCACCACTGAGCTGCATTCCTGGTCCCTTTTGAGACGGGTCTCACTAAGTGTTCAAGGCTGGCCTTGAACTTGCAATCTTCCTACCTCAGCCTCCCAAGCAGCTGGGATTACAGGCTTGTGCCTTGTAGCTTACTTTCAAAAGAATTATCAAATTTTCTGAAGAATCTCCACACGGCTTTCCAGAGTGGCTGTACCAATTTGCAACTCCACCTGCAATGTAAAAAATGTGCCTTTTCCCCCCACATCCACACCGACATTTATTATTGTTTGTGTTATTGATAATAGCCATTCTAATTGGAGTAAGATAAAATTTTAGAGTTGTTTTAATTTGCATTTCTCCAATTACTAGAGATGTTGAACGCTTTTTCATATATTTATTAATCGCCTGTATATCTTCTTCTGTAAAATGTCCAGTTCCTTGACCTATTTATTGATTGGGTTCTTGCCACTCTGGAAAGCAGTATGGAGATTCCTCAGAAAACTTGGAATGGACCCACCTTTTGACCCAGTTATCCCACTCCTTGGTTTATACCCAAAGAACTTAAAGTTAGCATACTACAGTAATGCAGACACATCAATGTTTGTAGCAGCTTAATTCACAATAGCTAGATTATGGAACCAACCTAGATGCCCTTCGACAGATGAATGGATAAAGAAACTGTGGTATATATACACAATGGAATATTTTTCAGCCATAAAGAATAATAATATTATGGTATTTATAGATAAATGGATGGAATTGGAGAATATCATGCTAAGTGAAATAAGCCAATCCTAAAAAAACAAAGGCTGAATGTGTTCCTTGGGAAGTAGATGATGATACATAATGGAGGTGTGGGGGTGAGGAGGTGAGAGAAGAATGGAGGAACTTTAGATTATGTAGAGGGAAATGAGAGGGAGGAGGGGGCGGGGATATGAAAGATGGTGGAATGAGACAGACATCATTACCCTATGTACCTGTATGATTACATGAATGGTGTGAATCTACATCATGCACAACCATAGAAACAAAAATTTATACCCTATTTATGTATAATGAATCAAAATGTAGTCTATAAAAATAAAAAAAAAATACCAACACAGGAAAAAAAAAGAATTATCAATCTTAATGAAAAGAAAACTAAATGTGTGACTAATAGCATCCATATCTACTTGCCTAATTTCTCCATTTTTCATTTTTATTCTGAACAAGGCATTTAGTGAAAGGTAAAATCCTAAGAGTTCTAAATAGAAAGACATGTTCATTAAAAACATCCTCACTACTTGATACTTTCATAGTGTTACCAAACAACAGTAATTAACAATATAGAAATTGAAACCAAAAGTGAACTGGGATCTAGTGTTTGTAGAAACCTTCCACAATTTTGGAGCTGGGATACATAACCTATCTTAATTGCATTTATAAGGCAGAATAATATGATCTTTAGAAAAATAAGCAATTATAAATTGTGAAAAGTGCCAGGAAGTAAACAAAACAGGCCCAGGGACAGAAAAATGTGGTAGTAGACTTAGACTAGAGCCTTGTTAGTCACAGTGTTATTCCTGAACCTGAAGCATCAACATCACTGGGGCATCTGTGACATATGCAGAACCTCAAGTCCTCTGGTCTTAGACCTACTGGACCAGAATCTGCCTTTCAAACAAGGCACCCAGGTAATTTGAATGTATACTACCACTTCCTTCAAAAAAAAAAAAAAACAAAAACAAAAACCCCAAATAACATTTCTTTGTCTATTTTTAGGTTATAAACCTCTTCATTTTGTCTTCAAAGAGTTGTGGTTATTAGTTTATGTAAGAAATGTGAACACAAGTGGCAAAATACCCATCATGACCTTAGCAGGGATAGATGAGGTTGAATTCAGTTTCCACTGAGTATTGATTCAATGATAAAAGATTAGTATCTAAGAGTATAATTAGGAAGAACTTTTGAAAAAACATCAGTCTTATAAGGAAAATTACTTTTGTGTATCCCCCCTCCCAAATAATGTTCTCTTTGCACTGGAAAAATTGAAAGAAACTGTAGACAGAATCATAAAGTATGATGTGTTATTACAATATCAGGAATGATTGAGACTTTTTCTACTTTCCAAAGTCTGAACATTTGAATTTCAATTTTGCTAAACAATTCTACTTTTTAAAAGTAAAGTTCTCCAGATCCATGGTTACCAGTGGACTTGCCAGGGATAGGGGAGGGGAGAGGTGAGGGACACTCTTGCCATCTTGATTGTGGTAGGGATGGTTCTAATCTTTTATAACCATGTCAAAACTTGTTAAATTGAAGACTTGAGTATGTACAGTTGAATGTCTATCAATCATACTCAATAAAGCTGTTTTTAAAAAGTGAGGCTTTCTCTTGCCTGGTATACTCAAATTTGTTAAATTAAGAATTTATATAATTCTTCACAATGAGATGTGGGACAAGATCCTGATAACATTGCCTTATGTAATCTCAGGATAAAAAGCACCTTGTATTGATTCCTGATTTCACAGAGATTTTAAACAAAAGCATTTCAGTGAAGCATTGAGAGGATAAATATTTCCTAAAGAATTTTGAACCAAATATTAACAGCAAAAGGAAGTTATAAATGAATTTCTATAAAATGAATGGAATGCATTTTATCCTTAAAAGACAATATTAGATTTTTATCCTGAAGTTCTAAAAATTGCTAGCTAAGCAGATGCTTTTCTCTTTGCTTCTAAAAACACTATAAGCTTCTATACATATCAAATATTATTAATAGTATAATGGCAACATATACATACTGAAGAGTCTTAGAAAAATTGATCTAAATTTGTAAGAAATATTCAATTTTATAACTGCTAATCATTTGAAAATATTAAATCAATACTATCTGGAAAATACCATAAAGAGTATAATTGAAAGTCTAGGTAATTGTTTTGCTGTGAAAGATATATAGTTGAACATTTCTCATGATATTACATAGATGAATGCCAATGCAATGTTCAAATATAAAATTAAATGAAGATATATTATATAAAAATATGAATAAATAAATAAAATTTAGTCCAGAAGAAACTGACATAGGAACAAGATTATTGGTATCTATAGTAGAAAATGTTTTGTAGCAGAAAAGTCAATATATCCTTTCATTTCTGGCTTTAGACAGGTCGACTGATATGAAACATTGGCACTTACTTTCCGATTGTATTGGGCAGTATTGTAAGTTGATTGTCATCTACTTTTAGAGTAGTTAGTTTTTTCAACAGTCCTAAAACAGAGGATAAAGTTTATTAATACATCAGCATATTTATGACAGAAAATGTCACATAAAAGAAATCAAAGGAATCACTTGTGATGAATGATTGGCATGTTAACTGGCTGCATTCTGTTTCTATAAAACCATAAATTGATACAGTATTTGTGTGTTGTCTAGTTTTGACTTTCTTGTGAAAAATTCACTCATATCAACAGGAATTCAAGAATTCAAGAACATTAATGTAGTAAACAAAACCAAACATTGTATTGATACAGATACTACTACTACATTTTCCCATCCTATTCTTCAGCAAATGGATCAGTTGAAATTTTTCATATCTATTATTATTTAGTATTTAATTTACTCATAAGCACTAATGACTAACATTCCTGTCATGATGCAGATTGAAAACACATCTGAATAAAGCCTAACAACCATGAATGCATACTAAGGCACTGCAATGCAGTGCTCCTAATGAAGGACTGGAAAATGACACCATATGACCTCATACTCTGTTTGATATCATAAATCCTTGACTCAGATCAGCATTGAGCTCAAATTTCACCATTTTGATATACCAGGAGAACCAGCCAGGAATTGAAGTTACAACTATTTATCTTTCACTATTTGATTTAAACCCTCCAGACCTTTATGGCTTGCTCCCCTCCCAGGGTCTTAATGAGCAATAGCCGCACAAGAAATTGGAGAACAGCTGCATTTGCCATAATCAACTTTCTTACCCAGCCATAACATAGACTAAAAGATCAATATGGTTTAAATAGCCAAACATCTAAGAGCAAAACATTAACATTCGGTTGGTTTTGTTTTAAATTGGAAATACACCTATATGTAATAGATTGCTGTGTCCTAAAGAAAATTTGTTTTGAAAATACACTAAGTTCCATGGTCAAATATATTTTGAGAAATGTTAAATTAAACAAAAATTGCCTGGCTTTGTTTAATAAGGAAAGGAGCTCTTGATATACTCATTCAACAACATGACTTTCCAAAGTTATGTGAAATGTGTGTGTGTGTGTGTGTGTGTGTGTGTGTGTGTGTGTTGTGTACAGAATATCTTGAAGAGGTATACTTTGTGAACATGCTTTCAGGTCCTATCTATGTCCTCAGTTTTTTGAGGATTCTTTAGAGGCAAGAGTAAGCCACATAACTGAAATAAAGTTGTTGCTGCACTTTAAATTTCAGTGTACTCAGTTACATTTTTTTCAGAAGCAGAGACTTTACTCCAGGGAGAGAAACATTATCAATATCGGTCTGCTGTGAAAAAATATCTACAACATTAGGAGCTTAATACGTCAACTCAAAAGCAACTGCACCTGGGAAAGAGGACAATTCATATGGTGGTAATTTATCTCTGAAGTTTAACACCCACTGCTGTATTCATCTATGTTCAAAGGGTGATTGAACCATTTAGCTTCTCTAGTGCATATGATAAAATACCAACTTTGTGAATATAAAAGAACACCTGAGCTTGTCTATCAGTTGTAAGCAAGGGACTATAAATCACAGTTAGATTTTTTTATGAGTTGGTAGCCCTGATCAGACAGACTATTGCTCCTGCCTGTGAGTGGTGCTAGAGGAGGGGCAACATCACTTGATTGGGTCAGAGGCTACGGGGTGAATTATATAAGGCCAAACAAATGCCGCACAGCCAGGTCACTAAGCTCTTCAGGAAGATCCTGTAGTCTAGAGTCACAGTGAGAAACCTTAAGGCAGGTCAGGCACTAAGGTCGAATGTTGATGCAACAGATTTTTCTGAAGATTGGAATAGGGCTCCGACTATAAGCTTCCACCCAGCGGCTCTTGACAGAAGCTTCTGCAGATTTACAATTTGAAGCAAGTTGGGCCTCCCTGCTTAGCTCCACCACTCTGGATTTATAGGAACCTCTGTCCTTTGTGATGTGACTTTCCCACTCCTAAGCCATCCACCGGGATAGGCTGTGGACTGATTCTGGAACTTCCCTGGAAATCTGATTGTGGGCTTAGGCACCAGTCTCACTCATTGCTTATGTTTTGCTCTGCCAGATTATTCTTGTATTTCATTTTCATATTTTATCTTCTTGTACTTTCTTCTACTCCATGTGAATTAATGTTATTTTATCCTATTCCTTCTCTCTACCCTCCCTCAACTATCTTTTTTTTTTTTTTTTTTTTTTTTTTTTTTGGAGTAGAAAGTAAGCTTTATTAAAGAAAAGTAAAAGCAGACTTCTCCCAGGTGGAAGAAGGGGACCCAAAGGGGGAATCCATCGGATTGAGCAAATCTTGTCCTTTTTATAGGTTTTATTCTCCCGTTGTTCCCCCTTATCTCTTTTCTTCCTGCCTACATGATTAAGCCTGGTTTTGCATAAAGTGAGAAGGGATGGGCAGGGGGAGGGCCAAGGTAATTCAGGCAGGTAAGGGCCCAGGGGGCATTAATTAGCATCTCCTTGTCTGTAGTCCCTGACAAGGGCAGGTAAATTTGGTTATCAATGGGCTCTGCAGGTCCTTCACATTCCATTCTTCCAGGGCAGTCTCCAACTTCCAGAGGCAGATGGCTTTCACGGCCCCCATTTCCTCCATCTGATTCGATCCCCTATTTCTACACTAACTGCCTGTCCCCAATTGTGGCTTCAAAAGCAGAGACAAAGGGGGCTTTTTGGTGAAATGCTGTGTGTCTTGATCCCTCTCTCCGATTCCCTAAATCATCAGGGAAACTACCCAAGTGACAATATGCTTGGTCCATTGACTTCTTTTGGAAGTTTCTAAAGGGACCAAGTCCTTGATCAAGACTGGCAAGGATCCAGAACAGTGTCTTCTCTTGTAGGTGATAAGGGCTCATAAGTGGTAGATTACCACCCACATTACTATTGCGAGGGCATCAGTAGACCTGTGGAGAAGCTGTGAAGAGGGCTGAGAGACAGAAGAGCTGCGTTGGCTTGGGTGGATCTATCCTTAATTATATTGTTCTCAAATGTACATTCCAGCCAAAGACTTGTTAAGAAGAAGCCTTTGTTTAAGTCTTAGGGCCTAGAAAGGATTTTATAGTCTAGATTCTAGAAAGTTCTATAGGCTGCAAGTCTGTATGAATCTGAGCTGTATTAGCTTTTGTGTTTTATTAAAGGACGCCCTGGGAACATAAACCTGTTTGTTTTCATGACAAGTCATTCAGCTCTTGGTCAGGATCAAATTCTCTGTGAGAAGTGAACATGCCACGGGCACACGCCCGTTTTGAACTTCCTCATGCAAATCCAAAACTGACTTTACAGGATCCTTGACATTTGCATTTAACCCTCAAATGTTGTTTGCTGAATTTCTCTTTTGCTTTTCTCCACTCTCTGCTCTCAATATTTGTCACAGTTTTTTCTTTTTGCTTTTCCAATTTCATACTTGTGGCTGCTTCTTGGTTGTGCTCTGAGCTGGAGATGGGTCCATCATTGAGTTTAGACATATCCAGGCTCTGCTCATATATGTACACATGGTCTCCAGAAATCTACTTATAGAGGAAGCCAGTTGCCTGCTGAGAGAGCTTTATCTTAAAACACAATGGCAAATCCCTAAGTCAGAACAAGCTCTGCTCAGGAACAAAGCTTTAGGGTTGGTAATTTTCTAATAAACTGTAACAGAAAGAAGAGAGGCAGTCTTCCTTAGTTTGCCTTGCACTGCACACAGTTCTGATATTTTAACAGCACCAAACCATGACTTGGCATCGACTGGTGTGAGTTACAGTAAGAAGCTTTTTGAGAGTAGACAGAGATGGCCATGGGCCTGGCAGTCCCATGGGGACAAGGACCGAGCTTTGGACAACACCAAGATGGAGCAGTAGCAGCTGCTGGTGGATACCTGGCTCCAAGAAGAAGTCAATAAACCTAGCAGGAGGGTCAGGATCAGAAGAAACGGCCATGGTGTTCAGGGAATGATAAATATTAGACGACCAGATCTGGTCATCCTTTGATTAAGTGGAGGATACTTAGAGATTTTGAGCGATACTTGGAGTAAGTTCAGGGAAACTGAAAAAATGGAGGAACATCTGTAAGGGATCCCATGGAAACCATGCCGGACACGGGAAATCACATAAGGGAGTTTATTAAGCAAACAGAGTGTCTCCCTGCAGGGTAAGAGAGAAAATGAGAGGAAAAGAAAGGGAATGAGAAAGGGTGCGCACAAGAAAGTGTGAAAGTGAGGAGGATAGAGAAAGTGAGTAGGAGAGAAAGATGAGGAAAGATGGCCGGGTAGCTACAGTAAAGCAATTGAATTCCGCCGGGCTAACAGGGGACCAATATCAGAGAAGGATACTTACAAGCTGACTGATGAACCAATAGCTAGCCAGCGAGGATGTTCACAAATTGACAAGTAGTTGGGAGGTGGGGAAAATGGCTGCACCGGAAAGGTCAGGAGGAGCAGCTTTGCATTACATCCCCCCGTTTCTGTTTTTATAAGAAAATCTTTTGTTCTCCAGTTCTTTCTGAAGCCTTCTCTCTCCTTCCTGCCTAAGTGACTGGGGCTGGTTGTGCAGGTGAGATGTAAAAAGTCCATTCTCCCAGGGGCAGTCTTCAACTTCCAAACTTCCAGAGGCAGATGGTTTTTATGGACTTCATTTCCTCGATTTGACTGATCCCCCATCTCTACACTAACTGCCTATCCCCAATTCTGGCTTCATTCACTCCTCTAATTTTAGGAACTCCTTTGCTGTAGGGAAAGGGGGCGATGACTGCTCTGGCTTCTTCAAGCTGGAAGGGGGCAATGTGGGGCAAGCAGTTTGGAGTTCCCTTTTAGAAATCGGGTCAATTGAGGGGTCCAAGGTAGAAGTCCAGTTGGGGCAGAGCAGGTTGTAAAGGCATCTGGGGATGGGTGCTTCTGAAGTCCGATGATGAATGCAGAGCAGAGCGTCCGGGCAGAATGGAAAGTGGGGCTGTGTCCGGGGGGTACTGGGGCTCAGATGGGGTTCCACTAGCTTAAGAGACAGTGGAAGATCCCATCCTGAGTCATGGCACCAATGTAAGGGATCCCACGGAAACCATGCCGGACACGGGAAATCACATAAGGGAGTTTATTAAGCAAACAGAGTGTCTCCCTGCAGGGTAAGAGAGAAAATGAGAGGAAAAGAAAGGGAACGAGAAAGGTCATGTGCAAGAAAGTGTGAAAGCGAGGAGGATAGAGAAGTGAGTAGGAGAGAAAGATGAGGAAAGATCCCTCAACTATCTTTTTATCCTACACTCCCATTTAAGAATTTCTGGATGAAAAGGAAAAGGTGGACTATCACTGCAATTTTAGCTACTTTTATCTATAAGTATGTAATTAGTATTGATGTATTCAACCTTTATATGATTTGTTATTAAAATAATTAAAATTTACATGGCATTTACATACATTATAAAACTTAGAAAGCAAATATCTGTGCACTCTTCAAATCTATGATAATAATAATTATTATGTTATAATAGCTGAAACTGATAGAGCACTTACTATGACAAGAACTGTTTCAAGCAAACTTACATATATTAATTAATTTATTCCTCAAAGTAATACCATTATTCGGTACTACCACTACTCTCACTTAATAGATGATGAAACCAAGACACAGAGAAATTACATAACTTGTCTAAGGTCACACTGCTAGTAAAGAAGAAACCCTAGAATTTGAACTCAGGTAAACTGATTACAAAGCTTAATTATTAGCTGGTTAAGACAAATTATTTTGAAAAGTGAAAAATTATGTTTTCCTTTATTCAGTTTCTCTGTTTTCCAAAGAAGCTGATTAATGAAACTCTCCACCTAGAAAAGGAAAAAAGTACCCTTCATTTTCCCTGGAACCAGCACAAGAAAAAGGGATTAAGCATGCAGGGTTTGTTGTCTGTCACCCCATTCAAACATTACACAGCTTCAGAGGGACACAGGCCTGCTAGAAGTAAAGATTTATTTTATGTGCTATTTCCTTATATTATGAAAATTCTTATCTTTCATTCTTTTAAATGTTGGTGGTTCAATAGATAATCTCTTCTCAAAGAAGCAAGACAAGATGCAGTTTGCCATCCAATTAGCATCTGTGACTTATTCTAGGGCCACAGAACAGAACACTCAGTATCCCATCCAGATATTTCTCTTGCCTAAGAAGGGAATTCTCTGAGGAAAATCAGCCTTTCTACATCTATAATCAGGTACTGTGGCAATGCTGCAGATGGACCAGTACAACTTCCCCTGCAGTTTCAATAGGGTCCAAAGACAGTTCAAAGGGCAAGTTTCTGTAACAGAATCACAAGACCCATTCAGATATGAAATGAAGGCGTCAACTGTCATACCAAGTGCCTGTCTTTGTCTGTTTTATGCCAGCCAGGTGTCTAGACTGATATTCTCTATTACCCATAGATGCTGCCTTTCTCAGCTCAGAAAATTGGATTTCTAGTCTGCTTCCTAAAAGGAAGATATTTTAAGCAAACAATGATATCATGTTATTAATTGTTCATTTTCTTAATGAACTGTCTTAAAATCAAACTTCCTGTGTTTTGCTTTAGATGGTTCTCAAAACCAGAATATAGTTGAACTTAAATACATATAATATGAAATGTTGATTTTTAAAACAAGCTTAATTCATTGCATTTATTGAATTTGTTGGGATTTAAGATGAAATATCTGGTTTCAATTTTATGTTTTTCATTTCCATGATTTTTAAAAAAGTTATTCTTCTTTCTTTTTCTGTATGAATGTTTCTTTCCTTGCTTCTGCTGGTTGAGAATTATGAGTTCTATTTCTATTTAAGTAGATACATTGAGATTAACACATCTATTTTCTTGGGTCATCAATGAATTTTCTTTTTATCTCAGGTCCAGGCAGGCATTTATTCTTCTTCAGCATAGATCTGTTCTATTATTTACTAATTATTTAAGAAGGACATACCATATGCCAGCACAGTTATCAGCACTGAAGAGGCAGTAATGAGCAAAATTAAGTTCCTTAAACACATGTCATTTTCCTATGCATTTGAAGTGGGACAGAGTGGTGGTCTAGTGGGGTCTAAAGTGATATATCATGTCGCACCGTCATATTGACCAAAGGTTGATCTTCTCAACCATTATACCTCCTATCTGTTACAACGAAAACCAGTATTTTCTAGACATATTCGATCACAAGTTTCATCTAGGATCTTTAATAAAAATACAGATCAGAGGGCCCATGAAAGACTTTCTGAACCAGAATTTCAGAGGTAGAGACTGGAAATGGGAAAGGGTTTAATGAACCCCTCAGTTAATTTTTAATGATCAAACACTTTGGAGAAATATTGTTTTAAAATATGTGATATATAAATTAAAAAGTCAACAAATATAGAAACAAAAAAGGAAAAGGTAGACTGTGATTTTGCTCTTAACAAATGTTTCCGTCAGATTGAAATAAAGGTGAAAATGAAACTAGTAATAAGATACTGAAGAAAAATGTGAGTAAATGTCTTCAAGTTTCCCGTCAACCTGGCTACTTAGGCTGAGACTTTTAGAAGCATTATTAAGTTCCAACACATACTATGCATCTATTTCAAAGATGTTAAATCCAGGGTTAAGACATTTGATGGTTACCTCTCTCACTGAGTTCTCCCACGAATAACAATAGCGAGATATCTATACAAAAGTTTTACTCATTATTTAAATTAGTCTTTCATAGCTCTACCCCTATAAAAATTTATGAACAAAAAAGGATTGAGTGCTTTCGATGTCCTTACAAACAAATCACCTGCCCTCAAGAACCCTGACAACATGTTAAAGACACTGTACCTTCTTTAGAATAATAGAACCAAGAAGACATTTCATATCTATACATTTTTGTTATTCTTATATTACAACAACATTCCAAAGGCATTAAAATAGAATGTAGCTACATCCTGTGTGTAGAAGCTACTGTAATATTATGGTGATATAAGGAAATACCCATCATTATCAAATTACTCTAAATTAAAGATATTTGTTCCTTACAATAACATTTTACAGCTTAGGAGATTTTCCAAGTCTTAAAGTATACCAATTCTGTAGGTTCATTTTAAATAGGAAAGCCTCCTTGAATTGGACAACTAGAGTTAACATATTTGTAAAATGCTATTTTATGCTCCTGCATAGTGAATTTACTAATTTGCTAATTTGTTAATATCAGGCTAACAGCATATTGCCTACATTAATAAACAAACTATACTGCCAAAAAGAAAAGTGTACATTTGACATAAATATTTGTAAGAAAATATTATATTCTCACCTATTGAGTCAGGTAGCTGTTGCAACATATTTGATGATAATAAGAGGTCCTCAAGGGCTTCACATCCAGAAATATCCATGTCAACGGTTTCTATTCTGTTTTTTGACATATCCAGGTATACCAACATCTTTAACTTCCCTATAGACTTGATGACATTGCATAAACTCAGGGTTAGTTGAGAAACTTTCACAAAACATTTTAAAGTTGTCAGAACCATACTCTGGAAATATTAATTTTAAAATCAACCACAACAATAACAGGTGTTGGCAAAGATACAGAAATATTGTAACCAATCCCCATATATTTCTAGTAGGAGTGGAATATGTTGTAGTCACTTTGGAAAATGGTTTGACAGTTTCTCAAAATGTTAAACATTGAATTTCCAAACGACCCCATAATCTCTACATATATACCTGAGAATAAAAGCATATGTACATACAAAACCTTACACAAATGCTCATAGATGCGTTATGCACAATAGCCTAAAAGGAATAACAATGAAAACATCAACTGATGAATGGGTAAACAAATGAAACAGTTTTTGGCAATAAAAATACATGAAGTATTGATATATGCTGCAGAGTGAATGAACCTCAAAAGACGCTTGTTTCAGAAAGCACATATTGTAATGATTCCATTTATATTAAATAACCACAACAAAAAAGAGACCAAGTAGAGTAGGGTTGCTAGGATCTGGGTGGAGGTGGTATGGGAGTGACTGCTGATGGAATCAGAGTTTCTTTCAGGAGTGATAAAAGGACTTCTAAAATTTAATGTGTTAATGTTTACATATCTATATGAGCATGCTAAAAACAACTAAAGCATATATGGTGTGTGAATTATATCTCAATGAAACAGTTAAAAGACATATTTTGCATCAATGCAACTGCTAAAACACAGCAATAATCTCAAACTTACTTCTGAAACAAAATGACTAATGTTGCCACTGAAATGCTGTTAATATGATGATCCTTAAAATTTAAAATGCATGAGGAAGGTTTAAAATTGGGATTTGGACTTTATTCTACTAATCAGATTCAACATTTGGTTGATTCAGCAGTCCCTTTTCAGGATCTACTATGTACCAGTACCTATGCTATACACTGGAGAATATTATGGGTCAGACAGTTAGGTATGGGTAAAAATTTGTCATGATGAAGACAAAATCTCCATTCTTAAGGAGTTCACAGTAGTGAAGGAAACATTTGAGAAATGAATAGCTCTAATACCCTGTGATAGGTACAATATAAAAAGCATGTAAAGAATACCACAAAATAACAGGGGAAGGGTTGCAAATTGCCTAGCAGATACTGCTTGTCAAGAAAGAAGAATCTCAGGAGAGAGAACAACATGCACATGCACAAAGAAAGGTGAGAAAGCATTTCCTGCTTGAGAAAGAAAGAGAAATTTAAAGAGACTGGAATTTGTGATGCAGTTGGGCTTACAGAAAGAAGCCAGCTGGTAAAAGGTGTTGCATGTCACATGAGGGGATGAGAACTGTCTTACAGGTAAGAAAGCTATTTAAAAGCTTGTAAGATGGGAAACCACATCATTGGATTCATGCTTGGAAAAAATAACTTCAGGAAACCTTCACAGAGGCAGGTATGCGACTGTAGTCAGGGGCCATAAGAAGTATTATGCAGCTTCCACAAGCAACTGTGAGTCAAAATATTCGAAAAAACTGCATCGGTGCTGCAGACCTACTGGGTTTTTCCTTGTCCTTATTCTTTACACAATGCAGTATAACAACTATTTACCTAGCTAGCATTTGCATTGCATCAGACATTAAAAATAATTTAGATGGTTTAACCTATATGAAAGGATGCACATAAGTCATATGAAAATATCATACCATTTTATATAAGGGATTTGAACATTTGTGGATTTAGGTCTCCCAGGGTAAGGTGTATCCTGGAACCAGTCTCCAGATAATATGAAAAGACTACTGTATAGAAGCAGCGTAGTTGTTTAGTAGTTTAGGACTTAAGGCAGCAGAAGTGAGGAAGAAGAGGGATGGGTTCAAGTAAAGTTTAGAAGTGGAATGACTGGTTACTAACTGATTGCTGGGGAGGGCAGAAATCACTGGAAGTGTGGACAATGAATGAAGGGTGATCACTGAGCTCACACAAGGAGTTAGAGCAAGATGAAAGGCTTCATTTTTTCTTTACTTTAGTGTATGTTTTGCAAATAAGAAGCACAACGGTTCATCTACGTGATCTACCCATGTATACCATACTATGTCATCTCTACTTATTTGACAGAGCATAGATGAACAAACATTAATATATACACACAAGCATACTTTTGGCACTGTACTAAGTATTTTCTATACATTTTTGTTGTCTTACTACTTCCTATTCTTGTGATTCAAATTGTGCATTACAGACCAGCAGCACTGACCTCACCTGGGAGCTTGTTAGAAAAATAGAATCTTGTGCCCACACCACACCTACTGAATCACAATCAGACTACTTTTGTCACTTTATCAGCCTACAGACTGCAAAGACCATTTGATTATACTGGCAGTTCTTGACCACCATGTCCTAATTAACCCAGTACATATTTCTAGTTCTCTCCCTCATCTCCCCAAGTGGCCACAGAAAGAGAGTACTTGGAGAGTCAGACCACAGGGCTGAGTTCTTTCCCCTACTTAGAAATATGCCACTTGGAAAAAAAAAAACTGTCACAAATAATTTTCCACCTCAAGAAATCATTGTTACCTTAACCCACTATTCCCTTATTAAGCAATAAAAGAATGTTACATGTGTATGTGTGTTTTTCCTTTTATTGCTCCTTTATCAAGAGAACATTTCTTTCAACCTTCAAGTTTCTTTCACTAAACACAAGTCAATATATATATATTTTTTGATGTAGTTTCTGAACATTCTTTTTGGAAGCAAAAGAACTCTTTGGTGTTTACTTCTGAGTCTTTCTCCATCTGTACTTTCAAATACCTTATAAAGGCATTTAAAGTCTGGTGTAAACGGCTTTGAGGAATAATGTCTCAGAGTCCTTGAGGGTGTTGAAGTGTGCCTCTGGGTGTAGAGGGGTTTGTCCATGAGCATTGGACAGCAAAGGAAAAGAGTAGAAACCACAGGTTGAAGAAAATACTGGAGTTTGTTTGAAAATAAATGTGAATTCAGTGCAATGCTTAGTCATATTTTGTTTAATCAATCTTAAAATGATAGTGCCACGTAGAAGAAAAGATATTTGACTGTTATCTATTTGCCTCTCTGATTTATGAAAAATTGAGGAGAAAATCTAACTGTGGATGCCTGAGACCACAGTTATGATTGAAACTTATATATACCGTTTTGTGCATAAATACATAGCGATGGTAAAATTTAGCTTATCAGTTAGGAACAGTAAGAGATAAACAATGAATAAATAAATACTAAATAAGTATATAATACATGAATAAACAGTAAGATAAACAACAATGATGATTAACAAATATTAAATAAATAAGTCCAGACTTCCAAAATGTATTAACTCAAGGTATTATGAACGAAGCAAAAAGTGACTTTTCCTTTTTCCCATCTTAGAATACTAAATATTTAGAATTAATCATTCTCTGATGTAGGCATAAGTGCTGCCAGGTAATTGAAAAACAGCCTTTTTCTGAACCAACATTTGGAAAGCCATGGCTATTTATGGCAGGGAGGTGTGGGGTATTCCCAGAGAGGGTATAGCAAAAGGTCAAATTCAAGTGTAGTAAATAAAGGAATCTACTTAAAGTTAGCGGACTATATGAAAAACGGAGAATAGACAAATTAGGTAGTATTCTACGTTTTATAGATCTCGTCGTGACCTTTCCATTTAAATAATAAATGTATCAGGGAATTTGTGGTGTGAGTTGATTTGCACAGTTGGGTTTTGGAAACATCCACCGTGGATAAGCATGATGAGCCTAATTTTCACTTGTACCTTCTGTGGGCTCCATACAGACAGCTGGGGAAGCACCACCAGAACCTCTCAAGCTGGGTTGAGTCATAGCTCCACCATTTGCTGGCTGCATGACCTTGGGCTAGTGACTCACCCTGTGTTTCAGATTCCTAATTTATAAATATGAAGATGGTAATGACTTATGTTATAGGGTTGTTAGGAGGATTCAAGGAGTCCACATTTGTAAAGTATCTTGAGAGTGCCTAACTCATGGCACTTGCTATGCGTTTTTTAAAAAACATGTTGAAGAAGCAGGTGTGAATTTCCTACTAGACTTGCATTGTTTCCTCAAACCTCTGCACAGGGAGTTCATAGCATCTTACCCATATTTCCCCAGGATTTATACATACATAATAGTCCCCTCTTATTTGTGGGGGATAAATTCCAAGACATTCTGTGGATGTCTGAGACCATAGTTATGATCAAAACCTATGTTTACTGTTTTGTCCAGAAATACAACGCTATGGTAAAATTTAGCTTATCAGTTAGGAACAGTAAGAGATAAACAATGAATTAATAAATAATAAATAAGTATATAATAAATGAATTAATATTAAGATAAACAACAATGATGGTGATGAATAAATAATAAATAAATGAACAGAGAAAACATTCATCCTTTGGTGTTTTTGGGCTTGGCCTATTTCACTTAGCATGATATTTTCCACCTTCATCCATTTACCTGCAAATGCCATAATTTTATTCTTCTTTATGGCTGAGTAATATTCCATTGAGTTTATACCCCACAGTTTCTTTATCCTTTCGTCAATTGAAGGACATCTAGGTTAGTTCCACAATCTAGCTATTGTGAATTGAGCTGCTATGAACATTGATGTGGCTGCATCACTGTATGCTGATTTTAAGTTCTTTGGGTATGGGCCAAGGAGTGGGATAGCTGGGTCAAATGGTGGGTCCATGGACAAATGTTTTCTCTGATAAGTGCATGACAATATATAATGGGGGGGGTGGCAGGGGAAGAGAAGAATGAAGGAACTTTGGATGGTGTAGAGGAAAATGGGGTGAAGGGGGTGGAGGACAGAAAGATAGTGGAATAAAACAAAATTACCCTATGTTTATGTATGATTACATGAATGGTGTGAATCTACATTGTGCACAACCATAGAAATGAAAAGTTGTACCCCATTTGTGTACAATAAATCAAAATGCAGTTTGTAAAAATAAAAGTTTTTAATAAAAAATAATGAGAAAATAAAAATAAATGAACAGTAAGATAAATGATGAATCAAACAATATTGCCTTATGTAAATTTATGATTACACAAATGGTATGCCTCAACTCCATGTACAAATAGAGAAACAACATATATCCCATTTGTTTAAATAATAAAAAAAGATAAATGATGACAACTAATGATAAAAGAGAACAATTATAACAATATACTATAATGAAAGTTAGTTAAAACTTAGGAAGTGCTTATTTCTGGAATTTTATATTTTTGAACTTCAGTTGACTATGGGTAACTTAAACTATGGGAAGAAAACTGTGGATAAAGTGTGACTACTGTATATGAATGTGTACTGAATATGGCATCAATGTGAAATGGAATCCACATCTGTCTTTACTTCAATGTGCAATTTACTCAGACAAATATATTCAAGGTCACTGAAAATATTAACTTTGCAACTCTGACATTGGCTGTTTCTGATTCATAGAGTTGCATTGGTAAATAACTTTTGAATAAATCAACAAATTGAGAATATGCATACTTCTCTGTTTTCTGGCCATGTTGATAGAAGTATATCTTTTTGCTAAAAGAAGAGAACATTTTTCCCTAATTTTTTTCAGATGTTTTTCTTTCTATGGTCTCATGCTCATTTTAAACAGAGAACAAACTTCTTTTTCTTGACGCATGTGAAATCATTTTAACAAAATTTTGTCAATACAAAAAAGGAGTAAAATTGGCTTTTGGAACATACATCTAGATTTCTGTGTTGACTGAAGAATTATTACACACCCAGCTGCCCTAGTTCTCAGTCTAGTGCCAGGAGTTCAGGGTTGGCCAATCCACAGGGGACTGGGGCTTGCTCTGTTTTCATGTGTGCGCACATGCGCGTGTGGTGTGTGTGTATGTGTGTGTGTGTGTGTGTGCATGTTGCTGCACATTGTTCTTCAAGTGCATGTGCTGTGGGTGGTGAGGGCAGTGTTTTTTGGGAAGCCATTCTTTCACTAAGTGGATAAGGCAGGAGAAGTCATACTCCATGAGTTGACAGGTAAGCCAACTACTCAGGAAGTCCCATGCAACTGCCCCTAGTCAAGGAAAAAAAAAAAAAATGACTGTTCAACTTTTGTTTCTAATGCCATAGGATTGCTGCCATTTTCAAAAATTTAAGTGGGTTCTATTGAACATTGCCTGAATCAAGAAAGAGATTTTCATTTTATGAAGAGTTCTAACGATACAAGCAGAAGTCATTTTCTAATTACCTGTGTAAGTACAAGGCTAATTTTATTCAATCCTCAGGACCCACTCCCCCTAAAAAAAGAATAAGGCTAATTTTGTAAAATAGAATGTGGTATTATATATAGTATTTTTCTTTTTAAAAATAACTATGAATGTTCAGCTTTTTAAAAAGCGACTATGAAAAAAAGATGAAAAATATCCTCCTAAGAGAACAAGAAAAAAATTTTCATATATTTTGCATACCTGTAACACTCAAAGACACATTTGAATCACTCAAGGACAAATCAGTGAAAACACTTGGTGACTGAATCCATCTAGCAAGTGGTATTTTATTTTGGAATTCAGGCACTGAGACTTAAGATTTAGGATTGGTAATTATCAAATGCAACTAATGTGTAACATAAATGTTAGACAACATGGCATAATAAAACTTACATACCCCAGGTAGTATTTGTAATGCATTATTATCCATCCACAACTCCCTTAAATTTTGTATTTGATCCAGAACTTCAGGCTAGGAGAGAGACAGAGAGAAAGGAAGAAAACAAAATGAGTTTTTCTTCTCATAAATATTAAATACTGTTCCTTAGATCTTGAGTTTTTATTTGGGAATCTGTGCTAATCCTCTAAGTATCTCTAAGTTTAATAGACCTCTAGAAAAACTGGCAGTACTTGAGGTAGCCAGCCTAGAATTATCTGGAATCAATTAGGATAACAATAATAAAAATTAAGATCTATTATTCAGACACATTGGTCTATTCCCTTAATATCTCCCCATTATTGTTTTATATCATTAATTGTACTCTAATCACTTGATAAATTCCTTGTTATTGAAGCAGAAGGCTGAGGAAATATTGCTTTGAAGTCACTAGCTACACATTCCTGTTTCTTTCCATGGTATCTGGCATATAGTAGGTTCTTTTTGTGTGTATTAACACCTTCCCCACAAACAACTTCCACAGCAGTGCAGTACTATGATGTGATGATAGGCTGAGTGAGAACCTTTGACTTATCACCCTTCATTTAATGAACAAATATTTATTTGCTGACTAGTGGAATGGCTACTATGTGTAATGCACAATGCAGAGCCCACAGTAATATCACATGTAGCTCCTTCCTTGGTAGCTGATGATCTCATCCTTGATCTAGGTCTAGATCTCTTTGTCTAAATAGAGTGTATGTAGACAAATGCTTCTAGATAACTAAAACTCAAGGTAATGTGAGAGGAAAGAACAGCTTAGAGAAATGCAGAGAAGGAATGAGAGAACACAATCAAGCTGTAACATGCAGTGCATAGACACACATTCCCTAATTAGGAGCTCTCTCTAAATTCTGCCTTCTGGGCAGCAGACTATCTAGAAGGATAGAGGCTGCTGTTACTGCCAGCATCGCTTCCCTTCTGGTGGCGGCCTTTACTGAACTTCTTTCCAGAAGTCATCCCCTTCTTCGCTGTTAGGCTACGTGCCTCCTTTGATGCAGATTCCTTTTTACCACTCTGTGGGATGATGAAGGCCTGAACTATTAGTGCACTGTATTTACCTGGCCACAGGGACTGATTCAAAGATGGAATCTGACTCATTCACAACTACAGAAAGTTATGAATCTTTGGGACTTCCTGAGGAACTTTACATATGAGGGAAGAGGAGAACCTATCTAAGGATGGAGTCTTTTCAGAGAAACTAGAGTTAAAAGATGGATCCTTGATAACACCATATTATTTTGGAGTTAAGTCAAATTTAAAACTAGATTTTCTGTTTTTTTTTTTTTTAATCTGAAATAATTATTACTTATTGGAAGAATATAGTACAAATATGGTTCAATATAATTTGGGGCTTAAATAGGAATTCAGTGCATTTTATGGAATATTGATGGAAAAGAATAGAATTTTTATCAAAGTTACCATAAATTGGAAATTGTAGGCCAGTGAAGGTTATATACATATCCTTGAGCACTAGAAGGGTTTCAGAGATCTATTTTGGAGCTAATCTCTGATCCCTTTAGCTTGGAATTGCCATGGAATATGGTAGGATTCCTGGGAAAAGTTTTCTTTATAACAAGGATAAAAGTTTAAGTTAGAGACAAGGTATTCTGCTGTAGAATCAGATTCATGTCAGTAAGTATGAGGAACTTTTTTTAATTTAATTTTTTTTGATTCATTGTACACAAATGGGGTACAACTTTTCATTTCTCTGGTTGTACACGATGTAGAGTCACACCATTCATGTAATCATACATGTACATAGGGTAATGATGTTTGTCTCATTCCATTATCTTTCCTTTCTGCTGCCCCCACCCTACCCCTCATTTCCCTCTACACAATCCAATGTTCCTCCATTCTTCCCTTGCCCCCTGCCTCTGTTGTGTTCAGCAACCACTTATCAGAGAAAACATTCAGACTTTGGTTTTTTTGGGATTGGTTTATTTCACTTAGTATGATATTCTCCAACTCTATCCATTTACCTGCAAATGCCATAATTTTCTTCTTCTTTTTTTATGTAGGAAGATATTCCCACTTTCACTTATAAGGAGCAAGCAATGAACTACCAACCCCACCTACATGTTAGGCTGGTCAAGGATGGAAAATATGTTATATTTAGGAAAATTACTCTTGACATGCAAAGGCTTTGAGGCAGAGGACTGGCAAGCAACAGACTGGCCACTTAGAGAACTTGAGTTATGTGGTGCAGCTTTCCCTTAGCCTAGGCATTATGCAGAAGGAGAAGGAAATGTGTTTATTGGGTAAGGTTCAACAAAATCCTTACATGTACATAATGAATACATTAGGACAGAGGTTAATGCAAAAATTTGTGTTCAGGGTAGACAAGATTATGCTGAATAAATCCTTTAGTAAATACATCCTGAAATCTCAGTGACTTAACACAACAGGCTTACTTTCCACTCCTACTATGTGTTCAGTATGGGTTTACTCCTCACATTCTTGTGATATCAACGACCATTGTCTCAAGACTTCCAAAAGAGTCAAAGCGGGGGAAAAGAGAGTGAGGAAACTCATCACTGCTCTTAAAGATATTGGGCTGGGAGTGAAACAGATCATGTATGTTCACAGCCCATTGTCTAGAAATACTTACATGACTCCAATCTAAGGGCAAGGAAGGTTGAGGAGTGTAGGGAAGTTCATGGAATGTTTGGAGAACACTACTATCTCTGCCACACCATAACACTATACAAAAAAGCAAATGATAAGAATGAATGCACAGAGCTTTTGTAATTGATCCATCCTGTAACTAAGTAAATAAGTACTTATTAAACATATTCTAAGTGCTAGGCATTGCACTAGAATCATATGTATAGTGCAGCCTCTGTCCTTTCAGAAACCCACACTCTAGTTATGAAGCAAAGAGTAAATATATAATATTATGGGAACATAAAGGTGGGGGATCTATCTGCTTTAGGAATTCTCTGGGGGAGAATTCACAGAGCTGAGGTGAGAAGGAGTTGGCCAGTAGAGAAGGGAGGAAAGGAAGTACCTTTGGTCAGAAGCACACTGATGAGAAATAACATGAGATGTGACTAGAAGGACAGGCAGTTTGACTCACCTAAGTTTGAGACAGAGTGAGTAGTAGGAAGTGAGGCAGCAAAGGAAAACAAGAATTTACAAAGACCTCATTTTTTTTTTTTTTAAAGGAGATAGGACTCTATTACATGGGTGAAGGAGCACCACTAGTAGGAAGTGATTTTGACAGAGTAGTGTTTTTATTTATAGCTATCTAATATTATATATATGAAACTCTAAACTGATACAAAGAAGAAAAAAAAATTAGGACAGGAAAACAGATTATGGTTGGTAATGAAAGAGATAATAAGTAATAAAGAGAAGTTGGATTAAGGAATTGTTTAGAAGATAAAAATGGTAGGACTTGGTGACTGGATACAGGAGTGAGGTGAGTGAGTCATACATGTCTCTTAGATTTTCAGCTTGTTTTGATGCCACCAATGGAGATACAGAACATTCAGGCAAAAGCAGATACATTCGAGAGACTGAACTCATGTTTGATTATGATTAGCTTTAAGTTCCTGTGGGACATAGGTGGAGATGTCCAGGAATCAGCTGATTATTAAAATCTGAAGCTGAGGAAATTGGTCTGAGTTGGAGATAAGACTTAAGTATTTTGTGGAAGTCTAAAGCCATGAGGATAACATCTTCATCAGAAATGTGAGGGATGCAGACGTACAGCTGAAAGAGGAAGGTGCCTTGAGTAACACTAAGCCCTGAGGGCTGAAAACAGGAGTTTTCACTGGAGAAGCCAAGAAGAAGCGGAGTCCAGGAGACTATGTGGTTATTTGAGTCCACTGACTCAAGCTGAGTCCATTGACTCAAGGAATAAGGAAGAGAACAAAAGTATCATATGTAGGATAGGTGTCTGGTCAAATAAAAGACTGAAGATATTCACTCAGTTTTGAAAACAGCAGGCCATTGATAGTCTTGGTGATAGTCATCTCAGGTGCTAACTATATTACAGTGGGTTTTAGATAAATAAGAAGAAAATAAGTGGGTACAACACAGGTAGAATATTCTATATTTTTAACTAGCTGTGTGACTTTTTTTTTATTTTATTGACTCTTTTTAGTTATACATGGCAGTAGGATCCATTTTGATGTACTTATACAAGTATGGGATATATCTTATTCTAATTAGGACCCCAGTCTTGTGGATGGACACAATGGTGAGATTCACTGTGGTGTGTTCATATATGAGCATAGGAAAGTTATATCTGATTCATTCTACTGTCTTTTCTCCTCCTATTACCCCTCCCTTCCCTTCATTCATTCCCCTTTGTCTGATGTAGTGAACTTCTATTGTTACCCTCCCCCATTGTGTGTTAGCATGCACTTATTAGAGAGAACATTTGACCTTTAGATTTCAGTGATTGGCTTATTTCACTTAGCATGATAGTCTCTAGATCCATCCATTTATGGGCAAATATCATAAAGTCATTCTTCTTAATGGCTGAATAATACTCTATCATCTATGTATACCACAGTTTATCCATTTATCTGTTAAAGGACACCTAGGCTGGCTCCATAGCTTAGCTATCGTGAATTGTGCTGCTACAAATGTTGATGTGGCTGTGTCATTGTAGTGTGCTGATTTTAAATACTTTGGATATATACCAAAAAGTGGGATAACTGGATCAAATGGTGATTCCATCCCTTGTATTTTGAGGAATCTTCATACTGCTTTCAAGAGTGGTTGCACCACTTGCAGGCCAACCAGCAGTGTATGAGTGTATCCTTTTCCCCACATTCTTGCCAACATTTATTGTTACTTGTATTTTTGATAATTGCTATTCTGACGGAGTGAGATGGAATCTCAATGTAGTTTTAATTTGCATTTCTCTAATTGCTAAGTATGTTGAATATTTTTCATGTATTTGTTGACCATTCATATTTCTTTTTTTGAGAAGTCTCTTTAGTTACTTTGCCCATTAATTGATTGGGTTATTTAAGTGTTAAAGTTCTTTATATATCCTGGAAATTAATGCCCTATCTGAGGTGCAGGTTGCAAACATTTTCTCCCATTCCATAGGCTCTCTCTTCATGCTCTTGATTGTTTCCTTTGCTGTGAGGAAGCTTTTTAGTTTGATGCCAACCCATTTATTGATTTTTGATTTTACTCCTTTGTAAAGTTTGGATGAGAGAAGAGGAGAAAAGTTGACGTGCTACAAGAAACTGAGAAGTCTAAGGGAAAGAGAGAATGAATATGAATGACAGATAAAATGAAAGCAGTGAAGTAAATTCCAAGAGGGGAAAGAGTTTGATAGTTCAAGAAGGGGATGACTTTGAATAGAAGTGACAGCACAGAGTGGCATGGGTGTAGGTTGGCATGGTGGAGGGAGGGCTAGAGTTGAGGGAAAGCATATTTGAAGTTCTCAAATTTTATTGCTTCAGTAGGGAGCAAGGTAACCTGTGGAGCAAGAAGGGAGAGGAGGTTTGTGTAATAGAACAGTGGGGGAAAATGGTGTATATTGGAATGGTTTGAGGGGAAACAAGGGCAATCAAAAGAGTTCTATCAATGATATTTATCAGAACTTCTTTCCTGGGGCACAAGGAGACTTAGAGTTTAGAGAAAATAAATAAAAGACTTCAGGATTCTATTAGGTCAGAGAGGAATGAAAGAGAAAATTAAAAAGATAAAAATTGAAATAAGAGGTCAGAACTTAGGGGTTTAAGGTTTCTGCAGTAGTTCCAGGCAATGGCAGCATCCAAGTTGTAACCCTGAGGAGCGTTGGCTAAGGTCTGGAGTTTGAAGTCCTGGTGTGTGGGTAGGGGATGTACTGTAGGAATGTAAGGTCTTGTGTGTCCTCTAAAGACTTGAGCAACCCTTCCTACACTGCGTAACTTACTCTCGGCTACATGAGGCGGAGTGGCAGACAAAGCTGCCCAATCATACTTCTGAAAATTGTAACGCTGGGTTCTATTGGGGATTCTAGGTATCTATGACCACGTGGAAAGAAATAATTGACGCTAACCTACACTTCTCCTTTATTTCAAAACATCTCATTACATATATTTAATAACATAATAAGGAGTAATAGCCCTACTTTATAGATGGAGAATCTGATAATCATTTCCTGAGGAAAATGAGAAAGACTTGATGATGGTTGCATAACTGCAGCTGGGATTGTTACTCAGGTCTTCTGGCTCTGCAGATGACCTCATGTTGGAGCTTAAAATTGAGATTCCAAATTAATGAAGGGAGCTGTGATCACAAAGCCCAATAAAGAGAGTAAGACATATGCTGTATTTCTAAATAAGATATTTTTATTACTAGATTGCTATAATAAAATATACTACAGAGGAAATTATAGAAACTTCCTAATAATAGAAGAGACAAAATATAGTTAGCAGATCAATACATAGTCTTGGTGAAAAGAAAACAAAAATTACAACATGAATATGATATAATAGCATTTCATGATCAATAGACAATTTTAAAGTGGATCTTGGAACTAAACTAAATGGCTTAGATCCATCATGACACATAAATTACCTTTTTTCATGCTACTTAATTTCATCACAAAGTCAATTATTTCCATTAAAAATGAGTGATTGAACTCAAGAATGACTTGGTAGATTCAGCACTGGATAAGATGTGATGAGATAAAGATTCTCATAAACTGTTTTGAGGGTTATAAGTTGCTATAGTCTTTTTGGAGAATATTTTCAAATACATTGCTCATGTCCTGAAAAGTTTCATATCTGCTTCTAAGCAATTACCAACTTTTTGCTACCAAAAGGATCTGAAATATGGAAAAATCCTTAATATAGAAAAAAATGTTCACTGAAAAATCATAATTAAAAAGTTGGTTGCAATCTAAACACACTATTGCATAAGAGAAAAGTGATTTTACTATGATCAGTCAAAATGTGTTAAAAAGATGGTTGCATGAATATTGATACAAATATAACATATTTTTCATGATTGCACCAAATTCTAATAAGTATTGTTACATGTATGCAATTTTAGGCTTTTCTGCTAATTTGGCTATATGTATTACTTTTATTCCACTAATTTGGATAATATAGTTTGATTACAAGTGTTTTTATCCTGTAACATCATTTCTTCTAATGAGGTTAAGAGAAATGCTAACTATGAAAGACATAATATCTGTTATTTATGTAAGTTTTTCTAAGTAAAATCAGTGAAATGAGAAGAGAACTTTTGGTATCTTAAAATTGTATGAGATTATGTGGTGGATACTGTAATAACAAAAACTTATTTCAGAAATTATGCAAAGGAAACAGAATTCTGGAAGAAAGAAACCTGCTTCAAAATTCAAACAAATGAATTTGAAAGTGTTTTCTCAAATCAACAAATATGTAACAACCAGTGCAAGTTTGACAGATATAGACTCTAGTGAAGAGACTTAATTATAATATTTAATTGAGATAGTCCAGTTATTTCAGTTTTTCTAAGTTTTGATATCATCTATACCTAAAGACATTATTTTAAATTTCTTTTTACTTTTTCCAACTTTGTTGAATAACATTTAGGGTTTGCAATCCACCATGGAAGCATGACCTAGGTTTAAGAAAGCTTCTTCTCTTTTTATGTAAATTTCTTATTTAATAATATGGTGGGTTTATTACTAGCCCTTCAGTCTCACAACTGGGAAATATTTTATTCATGAATTTCATAGTCCATGGTTGAAACTCTAATACACAAGTAGGATAACTAAAACTTTCAGCTCTTGATGAAAAGCCTACTTATCATTCTCTCAATTGTAATGTACTACATGCCTTGAGATTGTTTAACTTCTTCAGTTAATTTCTTTGTAGATGAAAAGGTTAGTTCCTTAGGGTCTGGGCCTATTTCCAGCTTACATTAATTTTATTTCAGAAGTTAATCCCATTAAATGTTCATAAAATTTAAAAGTTTATTTTTATTTAATTCCTCAATTTTAGGTAATATTTTGGAAAAAGATGCTTTATAGTCATTGTTGAACAAATAAATAGGTATTCATAGTGACAATAATGAAATTCACTGCTGTGAAAATGTAATTGATTAATAATTAAAACATTTTCAGTCATAAGCTATTATGAATATTTTAATATAGATTTGAGCATAATGCATTCCATTTAAATACTCAGAAGAGAATATTGATGAATAGAGGAAAAATGTATAATTTGATAATATGATGTGGAGTAGAGACAATATATACAATGACAAAATTAATACACAAAATGATCTGAAAAGACTGGTTAGCTCTTCAAAAATGAAGTTTAATAAAGGCTAAGGTAAGACCTGCCATATATTCCCAAATGAACCATAGAGGAATAGAACCAGAAAGAGAAGTATGTAAACCAGGCATGGTGACATATGCCTGTAATCCCAGTGACTTGGCAGGCTGAGGTAAGAGAATGACAAGTTTAAGGCCAGCCTCAGTAACTTAGTGAGACCTTATCTCAAAAGAAAAAGTAGAAAGGGTTGGGGATATAGTTCAGTGGTATAGTGTTCAATCAACAGTATTAAAAAAAAAATGAAATACAACTGAACAAAATTGGGAATTCAAATCAAGAGTAAACTCGACATTAATTAATTAATTTGTCAGTGAATTAATTTGCTCCATGAATCCCACCTCTTCCATACAAGAAAGAGACCATAATGGTCTCTGGGAATAGAGGTCAGACTGGGAAAGGGCTATCTCAAACTTGTTTATCTGTGTCCTGTTCTGTAGGTGGTGGCCATCAGCCCACATATGGAATACAATATCTTGATCCCAACTGTACAGGTGTCCTCAACAAAGATGAACTGGAACTCATGCCATTGGAGAAATGCTGAACTGACTCAGAATGCCTAGCCTGGAGGATGGAAGAGTAGATGCCAAAGACACTTGTCTCTGGATATCTTAGGGTTGTTATAAGAAAGAGGAATTGTTTTGGTCCTGTCTTCGTTCCAAGTTGAGAACTAGAAGTGATCATGGAAGACACAGGAAGGTAGATACAAGTAAGCACTCATATGAGCAGTGACTTTTTCTCCATTGGATATGTTCCAAATAAAATAATTTAATTTCCTTTGAGAAATAGCAACTCTAAGGTATAAATGATAAAATAATAGCAACAACAAAAGCTAACTTCTATTGAGCACTTACCACAGTAAGGCACTTTTCCAAATAGTTTTATGTAGTTTATTGTCATTGATGCTTTATAACTAGCCAATGAGGGAGGTGCCATCATTGGATTGGCAGTTGGCATAATGTTTGAGAACATGGTTTCAGAGACTGGGTTCAGATCCAGGCTTTGTTACTTACTTGTAGCAAATCTTGGCTCAAGTTCCTCATCAGTAATAGGTGGATAATAGTAGCTTTATCCACATAGGGGGGATGATGAGGATTAACTGTGCTAAAATATTTAAAGTTCTTATAACAGTGACTAGTTCCAAGTCTTATTGCTTGTATTAGTCCATTTCTGTTGTTATAAAAAATACCTGAGACTAGGTACTTTACAAAATAAAGAGGTTTGTTTTGTTCATGATTCTGGTGGCTGGAGGGTTCAAGCAGCATGGTGCTGGCATCCTGGCAAAGTCTCTCTGGCTGTGTCACAACATGGCAGAGAAACAGAAAGAGAACTAGCTGCAGGAAAAAGGGAATTGAAGGAAGGAGCCAGGGCCCCTTCCCTTATAACTACACATTCTTGCAGGAACTAGTTTGGTCCTGAGAATTCTCTCATTCTCTTCTAAAGGTGATATCCCCAGTGACCTAATTATCTCCCACTAGGCCCCACCTCTCAAAGGTTCCACCATTTCTCAACAGCGCCACACTGGGGACAAAGCTTCCAACATAGACCTCTGGAGGACACACTCGAACCATATCCAAACCATAACACTGCTGGGTGCTCAGTGAGTGTTAGCTGTATCCCCATGTCACAAAAGAGATTTAGGTTTAAACAAATGTGCCCAAATCATACAGCTAATACATGGGAAAAGCAAGAGACTGATACTAAAGTTTTGTAAGACAAGATGAGTAAAACACATAAGAAGAAGAATATTCTGGGAGAAAAATGGTAAGTGGTCCCGACATAGTATGATTTTTCTTAGGCAAGGGACTTTAGAATGCCAGTTGCATAGAAGATCCGATGCTAAAGACTAGATTTAATTCCTTGTGCAATTTTATTCAATTAGTATTTATTGAGTGCCTATCAGGCACCAGATAGAGAAGCAGTTGTGAACAAAATAGATGAATTCTCATGGGAGTGACATCCTATAGTCCATGTTTTCTGGTCTGGGTCCTATAAAATGTTGACAATTGGACAAGGGCAGCAATTCTGGTTTCATGATCTCCACTTGAACATACTACCCTTGACCTAGATTTCAAATTGGGTGAATTTGTCTGAATTTAAATTTTAAGAGTGAAAACCGTGCAACAAAGATACTCCCATCTTGTAAGTCTAACTGGTCTTATTTTCTTTCTCAGAAAAAAGTGAGGAGGGCTGGGCTTGTGGCTCAGTGGTAGAGCACTCACCTAGCATGAGTGAAGCCCTGGGTTTGATCCTCAGCACCACATAAAAATAAAGTGGAGATATTGTGTCCCCCTACAACTAGAACAAAATATTTTTTAAAAAGGGAGGGGGCAACCCAACTGCAACCATTTCTTTTCTCCAACTTCTATCTATATGGCAGCCAGAGGGCCAGTAAGATCACTCTTGCTTGAAAATTGTCTTTCAATTACCCAGAGAATGCAGAGCCCAAATTCCTTTACTTATATATAAAATGACTCATCTAACCCTTGCTTACTTCTTGCCCTCTTCCTTCACTATACCTGTTAACCTCAAGAAAAACCCATACCTTTGCACTTCTTAAAGGCTTCACATGTCTTCCCAAATGTCATTCCCTAAGCCCATTCACCTAATCCCTTATCCAATTAGGTATCCTTCCTTCTCTGTTGTTGTCTCTACTGTAGCAATCTTCACATTACACTGAGCTTCTGGAAGCAGGAAACTGGATCTCATTCACCTCTGTTTCCAACTCCTTCCACAGTAACTCATGTATACCAGTGCTCCAAAATTTCCATCTATATGAACAAAATAAACAATCTATGTTCATGATCACTCTTTTCCTCTTTTCTGTCTCAGCGACCCACTTGAAAGATAACACTTGGACTTTGTAATCACAGTGATCAATATGACTTTTGAAACCTCACTTGCAAATATGCCCTGGCTGAGCACCACCTCCTATGCTTTTGTTTGATTTATTCAAGTATCCTAGAACTCTTCTGTAAGATTTATTGGTATGACACATCACTGATATGCTGAATCTAGCATGTCTTTATTCACCTCTCTTTACTTGCTTCCTAAACTGAGATTCATCATAAAGACTCTATCATTATGAACAGTTTCTTGCACATACACATATCATTTAGCAAACTCTTTCTTTTGTCACAGCCAGTTGTCTGAACTTAAACTTTGGTTGAATGCAACTTTATGTCTTTTCTACAAGTGCCCCAAGATTTGTTGAAGAAAATTGCAAGTTGGCTGACTGGTCTCACTTCAAATTCATGACAAATGCCTTAAGTGAGAACTGAATACTGCATGCAACTTTATTTTTTTCCTGAAGAAATTGCCTTTTTACTCTCTGAGATTATTTCATAGTTCTTCAGCCTTGTCAAAAGTATCCTCCTTTTACTCCAGCTTATAACCTATTCTGTCATTCACTGAAATAAAGTCAGAAGTGGATTTACTCCAAAGGTAATGAAGCTTGAGCTTCAGACTCCCCACATGCATGGTTAGAAAAAATTGTAAAGAAATCTATTTTAAAGATTGTTGTCCTTTGCTACATGGATTTTCCTTAATCATACTTCCTCAGATATAACATGGTACATTGGGGATGTGTCTTAGTTCAAGTTAAGTTGGGGATAGTGTGATATACACACACACACACACACACTACACACACACACACACATACATAAAGTGTAATATATATGTATATGTATATTTTATATATATATATATATCCATAGCCTGTTTTTATTTTTATTTTTTATTTTGAGACAGGGTCTTACAAAGTTGCTCAGGGTTTTGCTATGTTGCTGAGGCTGGCTTTGAACTTGCAATCCTCCTGCCTCAGCCACTGAACTGCTAAGATTACAAGCATGTACCATCACACCCAGTTAGTGTGTTATATTTATGAGTTTTCCAATCACTGTTGTGGTTATCTTTCACAATCTCTGGGCCTCCCAAATTTTATGTCCCTTTCCTGTCCATTTAAGCTTTATATCTCTTCTTTTTTAAAAATTTTGATTCATTATACACAAATGGGGTACAATTTGCATTTCTCTGGTTGTGCACAAAGTAGAGTCATACCATTTGTATAATCATACATATACATAGGGTAATGATGTTTGCCTCATTCTATTATCTTTCCTTCCCTCACCCTCTCCCCATCCCTCATTTCCCTACATAATCCATCCTTCCTCCATTCTTCCCTTACCTCCTTCCCCACCGCATTACGTATCATCATCCACTTATCAAAGAACTCATTCAGCCTTTGCTTTTTTTGGAATTGGCTTATTTCACTTAGCATGATATTCTCCAACTCCATTAACTTACTTGCAAATGTCATAATTTTATTCTTCTTTATGGCCAAATAATATTCCATAGTGTATACATGCCACAGTTTCTTTTTTTTTTTTTTTTTTTTAATTAAATGAATAATTTTTATTACTTCATCAAGACATTCCCAAGTGGAGCTGACAATTGTGGCAGTAGGAAGCCAAGTGACAGTGAGGACAGCCTGGTCCATGACCGAGCATTCCAGGGGCCGCCATTTCCCACCATTGTTTTTAAATCATTAGTGCAAATGTCAACATCATGTTTTTTTTCTTTTCCTTTTTTTAAAATATTTTTAAGGCAAGCCAATGTCTCAGAATCAAGACAAGGACAGCTCTGGCCTCACAGACCTCCCACAGCCTGTGGGCCACATGGGAGGCCTGCCAGCTCAGGGTGCCACTGGCAGTCCTCCTGAACAGCCTGAACTGCATTCTTGACCTTTTAATCATTGTGGACTGGCTTTTTCCTGTTGAATGTGCTTCTCGTGTAAAAAGCGAGTTCGCACGTAAGTAAAATGGGCCACTACTTGGGTATTTCTATTACTCAATGCTGCAAAAGCTCTAAGTCAGCTATACTTGGTTCCTTTTTATTTCAAAACACCTGATGCTCAGAGGAGTTTTGTCCTAAGGCAAATAACTATCAAAATCGAGGATTAAATATAGGTCTGTCTGGCTAAATACCACAAGTGCTGTCTGATGTGGCACACTGCCCATCCCCTCTAAACACCCAGAGGTGCATGTTTTAAATAGTCAATGCCACTGGGGTCACCAATGACCCAGTTTTGAAATGACAGGATACCTGGATGGGAATCCTGAGGTTCCAATCGAGGACATTTTCAGGAATTCTTGTGAGCACCCATTTTACAGAGCTCTTCCAAGACCTGTCCCATAGACATGGGTCTGCATTTCATGAGCTGAATTAATGACAGTGATTCAGTTTCTTCCCCATGGCAGTCTGACTCCACGTCTCTGGTTTATATGGACTCTCACCAACACTGTGAAATTTACAGCTGGATTCTGAGACCCTATCATACTGAGGAGGGAACTGACCTCTGAGAATGCAACAGACTCCACCCACCTTTGCCTTCAGGCCTTTCCTCTCCACCTGCTTCCCTAGGTACCAGGTAACCCAGACCAGGGGACTCCTTAGACCAGCAGAAGGACTGGTGCTTACAAGGCTTTCCTCCCAGCTCTCTCCGCTCCTGGTCAAACTGCTAGGACTGTGAGCTACTGGTCTCTGTCCCCATCACCCCATTTCCTCTCCCTACCATCTGGCTCCTTCACACCACCCACATGAACTAGGGACACACAGGTCAAGATCACAGGGACACTCTCCTCAATAGGGCCATCATCATCTGTCTGCTGTGTTCTACCCTGGTGGCTGGCAGGTCCTCCCTAGATGCAGGCACTTCTTGTTCTGTGCCTTCCTTTCTGGTCTTCATTTGTCTTTCACAACCCCTCTTCCTCTTCAAGTGCCTCCCACACCATGTCCTACTGTTGCATCCGTATCCACACCTGGTCCTCTCTTCCCACCTGCCTGCCTCCTTCCTGGCTTTGAAAGCCTTCATGCTGAGGCCTCCTGAGGTCCCTTCCAGCTTGGACCATCTCTCTCCAGGAAATCTCCTCTGGCTGCCAACATGCTGACATCACCAGCACCCCCAGCTCAACAAATGTAAAACAGAGCTCAGCACACTGCCCCAGCTTCTGCCCTTCTCTCTGTGGGTGTCTCCTGCCTCAGGTCACCATGGACTGCCTCTTGCCCAGCCAGAAACTGGAGCAGCCTGGATTCCTCCTCCCTGCCTTCCCCTCCGTGGCCCAAGAACTAGCCCCTCTATTCCACTTCCTAAATACCTCTGGAACATAGTATATCTAGAACTTCTGGCTCCCAAGTGGCACTTTTGCTTCCTTCTGACCTTTGTCTTCTGAAAATGACTTCCTCTCCTCATTTTTCCTCCACAGGGGTGCCAGAGGAAACTTCCTAAAACAGGTATCTGAAGACACTTTAAAACCTGAAGATCTGTCCTGGCCTAAAACTTCTAAGAGCTCCAAGAATATCCAATACCTTCAGGGAAGCTCTGGCTCTCAGGGTCACCAAGCCTGTTGTGGTCTGGCTTCTATGCACCACCTTCAGCCCACTCTCTCAGGTGTCTCAGTTCTCAGGACACACCTTGCACTTTGACACTCCTTGACCTCATGACTTATTTCTGTTTGTGGAATGTTCCACCCCTCCCCATCTTCTTTTCTTGGAATTCTCTTCCAGGTGCTCCAGAGCTCTATGCCAAACCACTACCACCTTCTGCAGGGAGTTGACTGCTTCTTCTTCTGGGCTCCCACAGGACTCTCAAAGATATTTCATGGTGCTGAACACATTTGCATTTATGCCTGTCTCCCCACTTTGCTGTGAGTTCTTTAAAGGTGGACACCATGTCTTACCTTTAAATCTCAGCACTTAAGACATACCTGGTACACACAGCAAAAACTTAATGTTTCTTAATGATGGTCTAAATGACCTGCTCTGGGTCACACATCCAGTGCAGAAGTCACTTCTACAGAGGAGGGGAGATCCAGGACTGCCTTTCCCCCATCTCATCTGCAAAATATAAGCTTGCTGTGATCTGAAATGTCCCTTTTAGCCTTTAAAACTGTTTTTTGTCATTTAAATGGTTTCATAAATCCACCTATGGCAATATTGTCATCTAGTAGCCACAAAACTTTAGGAGCTAAATTGGACTGTCCTGTAACCAAGCATTTAAAGGTATTTAACAAAAAGATCATACTTCTTAGTGTGATCTCGGTGAGGCTGACTTCCATCCTATTTATCTTCATTTTACTAACAGAATGAGAAGAGGGAAGGTGTTTTCCATGCTTTCAATACTGACTCTATATTTTAATAAACAGTATATTCTTAGAACTTAAAAAAAAATCAGGTTTGCTAGAAAGTAGATTCACAACTGCACAATGAGATCACTAAATCACTGGGTACTTTCTCCCCCGCCCCACTATCCCTGTTTTCCTAGGCTCTGGCCAGGTTTCTAATTAGTAACTTCTAATCCTAATTACCTAGTCAGTCTTTTTTTTTTTTTTTTTTTTTTTTTTTTAAACAAATGGGATACATGTTGTTTCTCTGTTTGTACATGGCGTAAAGGCATACCATTTGTGTAATCATAAATTTACATAGAGCAATGTTGTTTGATTCATTCTGTTATTTTTTTCCCTTCCCCCCACCCCTCCCACCCCTCTTTACCCTCTATACAGTAGTTCCTTCCTCCATACTTGCCCCCCTCCCTAACCCTAACTCTAACCCTTCCCTCCCCCCCATTATGTGTCAACCTCCACTTATTAGTGATATCATTCGTCCTTTGGCTTTTTGAGATTGGCTTATCTCACTTAGCATGATATTCTCCAATTTCATCCATTTGCCTGCAAATGTCATAATTTTATCATTCTTTATGGCTGAGTAATATTCCATAGTATATATATACCACAGTTTCTTTATCCACTCATCAATTGAAGGGCATCTAGGTTGGTTCCACAGTCTGGCTATTGTGAATTGAGCAGCTATGAACATTGATGTGGCTGTATTTCTGTAGTATGCAGATTTTAAGTCCTTTGGGTATAGGCCAAGGAGTGGGATAGCTGGGTCAAATGGTGGTTCCATTCCAAGTTTTCTAAGGAATCTCCACACTGCTTTCCAGAGTGGCTGCACTAATTTGCAGCCCCACCAGCAGTGTATGAGTGTACCTTTCTCCCCACATCCTCGCCAACACCTGTTGTTGCTCGTATTCTTGATAATCGCCATTCTAATTGGGGTGAGATGGAACCTTAGGGTGGTTTTGATTTGCATTTCTCTTATTACTAGAGATGTTGAACATTTTTCCATATGTTTGTTGATTGCTTGTAGATCTTCTTCTGTGAAGTGTCTATTCATTTCCTTAGCCCATTTGTTGACTGGACTGTTTGAATTCTTGGAGTAGAGTTTTTTGAGTTCTTTATAGATTCTGGAGATTAGTGCTCTATCTGAAGTATGATTGGCAAAGATATTCTCCCACTCTGTAGGCTCTTTCTTCGCATTGCTGATAGTTTCCTTTGCTGAGAGAAAGCTTTTTAGTTTGAATCTATCCCAGTGGTTGATTCTAGCTTTTATTTCTTGTGCTATGGGAGTCCTGTTAAGGAAGTCTGGTCCTAGACCAACAAGATGAAGATTTGGACCTACTTTTTCTTCTATAATCTGCAGGGTCTCTGGTCTAATTCCGAGGTCCTTAATCCATTTTGAGTTTAGTTTCATGCATGGTGAGAGATATGGGTTTAGTTTCATTCTGTTGCATATGGATTTCCAATTCTCCCAGCACCATTTGTTGAAGAGGCTATCTTTTCTCCATTGCATATTTTTGGCCCCTTTGTCTAGTATGAGAAAATTGTATTTATTTGGGTTTGTGTCCGTGTCCTCTATTCTGTACCATTGATCTACCTTTCTATTTTGGTACCAATACCATGCCGTTTTTGTTACTATTGCTTTGTAGTAGAGTTGAAGATCTGGTATTGCAATACCCCCTGTTTCACTCTTCCTGCTAAGGATTGCTTTAGCTATTCTGGGTTTCTTATTCTTCCAGATGAATTTCATAATTGCTTGCTCTATTTCTGTAAGGTACGTCATTGGGATTTTAATTGGAATTGCATTGAATTTGTATAGCACTTTAGGTAGTATGGCCATTTTGACAATATTAATTCTTCCTATCCAAGAACATGGAAGATCTTTCCATCTTCTAAGGTGTTCTTTAATTTCTTTCTTTAGTGTTGTATAGTTCTCATTGTAGAGCTCTTTCACCTCTTTTGTGAGATTGATTCCCAAGTATTTTATTTTTTTCGAGGCTATTGTGAATGGGGTAGTTTTCCTAATTTCTCTTTCTGAAGATTCATCACTTATGTATAAAAATGCGTTGGATTTATGGGCATTGATCTTGTAACCTGCTACTTTACTGAAATCACTTATGAGTTCTAAGAGTTTTCTGGTGGAATTTCCAGGTTCCTCTAAATATATAATCATGTCATCAGCGAACAGGGATAGTTTGAGTTCTTCTTTTCCAATTCGTATCCCTTTAATTTCTTTGGTTTGTCTAATTGCTCTGGCCAGAGTCTCAAGAACGATGTTGAATAGAAGTGGTGAAAGAGGGCATCCCTGCCTTGTTCCAGTTTTTAGGGGGAATGCTTTCAGTTTTTCACCATTTAGAATGATATTAGCCATGGGCTTAGCATAAATGGCCTTTACAATGTTAAGGAATGTTCCCACTATCCCTATTTTTTCTAGTGTTTTGAGCATGAAGGGGTGCTGTATTTTATCAAATGCTTTTTCTGCATCTATTGAAATAATCATGTGATTCTTGACTTTAAGTCTATCAATATGGTGAATTACGTTTATTGATTTCCTGATGTTGAACCAACCTTGCATCCCTGGGATGAAACCCACTTGATCATGGTGCACTATCTTTTTAATATGTTTTTGTATGCGATTTGCTAAAATTTTGTTGAGAATTTTTGCATCGATGTTCATTAAGGATATTGGTCTGAAATTTTCTTTCCTTGATGAGTCTCTGTCTGGTTTAGGTATCAGTGTGATATTGGCTTCATAGAATGAGTTTGGGAGGGTTCCCTCCTCTTCTATTTTATGGAATACTTTGAGAAGTATTGGGATGAGCTCTTCCTTAAAGGTTTTGTAGAACTCGGCTGAGAACCCATCTGGTCCCGGACTTTTCTTTGTTGGTAGGCTTTTGATGACTTCTTCTATTTCAGTACTTGAAATTGGTCTATTTAAATTGTTTATGTCCTCCTCATTCAGTTTAGGCAATTCATATGTCTCTAGAAACCTGTTGATGTCTTCGAAATTTTCTATTTTGTTGGAGTATAGATTTTCAAAATAGCTTCTAATTATGTTTTGTATTTCCATCCTGTCTGTAGTGATATTTCCTTGTTCATTCCGAATTTTAGTGATTTGGGTTTTCTCTTGTCTTCTCTTTGTTAGTGTGGCTAAAGGTTTATCAATTTTGTTTATTTTTTCGAAGAACCAACTATTTATTTTGTCAATTTTTTGTATTGTTTCTTTTGTTTCAATTTCATTGATTTCAGCTCTGAGTTTAACAATTTCCTGTCTTCTACTACTTTTGGTGCTGTTCTGTTCTTCTTTTTCTAAGGCTTTGAGCTGTAGTGTTAGGTTGTTTATTTGTTGAGTTTTACTTCTTTTATTAAATGCGCTCCATGAAATAAATTTCCCTCTAAGTACTGCTTTCATAGTGTCCCAGAGGTTTTGATATGATGTTTCTTTGTTCTCATTTACCTCTAAGAATTTTTTAATTTCCTTCCTAATATCTTCTGTTATCCATTCATCATATAATAGCATATTGTTTAATCTCCAGATGTTGGAATAGTTTCTGTGTTTTACTCTTTCATTTATTTCTAACTTCAATCCATTATGATCTGATAGAATACATGCTAGTGTCTCTATCTTCTTGTATTTGCTAACATTAGCTTTGTGGCATAATATATGGTCTATTTTAGAGAAGGATCCATGTGCTGCTGAGAAGAAAGTGTATTCACTCTTGGTTGGATGGAATATTCTATAAATGTCCGTTAAGTCTAAATTATTGATTGTGTTGTTGAGATCTATGGTTTCTTTGCTCAATTTTTGTCTGGAAGATCTGTCCAGTGGTGAGAGCGGCGTGTTAAAATCACCTAGTATTATTGTGTTGTGGTCTATTTGGTTTCTGAAATTGAGAAGGATTTGTTTGACATACATAGATGAGCCACTGTTTGGGGCATAGATGTTTATGATTGTTATATCTTGCTGATTTATGCTTCCCTTAAGCAGTATGAAATGACCTTCTTTATCCCTTCTGACTAACTTTGGCTTGAAGTCCACATTATCGGAAATGAGGATGGATACTCCAGCTTTTTTGCTGAGTCCATGTGCATGGTATGTTTTTCCCCATCCTTTCACCTTTAATCTATGGGTATCTTTTTCTATGAGGTGAGTCTCTTGCAGGCAACATATTGTTGGATCTTTCTTTTTAATCCAGTCTGCCAGTCTATGTCTTTTGATTGATGAATTCAGGCCATTAACGTTCAGGGTTATTATAGAGAAATGATTTGGTTTCCCGGTCATTTGGTTCATTTTTAAAATTTTGTTTATTTATTTGTTTGACACAACTTGTTTCCTCCTTTATTTGACAATTCCTTTAGGATAATTCCTCCCTTTGCTGATTTGCTTCTTTGTTTTTCATCTCTTCCTCATGGAATATTTTGTTGAGAATGTTCTGTAATGCTGGCTTTCTTTTTGTAAATTCTTTTAGCTTTTGTTTATCATGGAAGGATTTTATTTCATCGTCAAATTTGAAGGTAAGTTTTGCTGGGTATAAGATTCTTGGTTGGCATCCATTTTCTTTCAGGGCTTGAAAAATGTTGTTCCAGGACCTTCTAGCTTTTAGGGTCTGGATTGAAAAATCTGCTGATATGCGTATTGGTTTCCCCCTGAATGTAATTTGGTTCTTTTCTCTCACAGCCTTTAAAATTCTGTCTTTATTTTGTATGTTAGGTATTTTCATTATAATGTGCCTTGGTGTGGGTCTGTTGTAATTTTGTGTATTTGGAGTCCTGTAAGCCTCTTGAACTTGATTTTCCATTTCATTCTTCAGATTTGGGAAATTTTCTGATATTATTTCATTGAATAGGTTGTTCATTCCTTTGGCTTGTTTCTCTAGGCCTTCCTCAATCCCAATAATTCTTAAATTTGGCCTTTTCATGATATCCCATAGTTCTTGTAGATTCTGTTCATGATTTCTTACCATCTTCTCTGTTTGTTCAGCTTTGTTTTCAAGGTTAAATATTTTGTCTTCAATGTCTGAGGTTCTGTCTTCCAGGTGTTCTATCCTATTGGATATGCTTTCTATGGAGTTCTTAATTTGGTTTATTGTTTCCTTCATGTCAAGGATTTCTGTTTGGTTTTTTTTCAATATCTCTAACTCTTTATTGAAATGATCTTTTGCTTCCTGTATTTGCTCTTTTAACTGTCGATTGGTGCGATCAATCAATGCTTGCATTTGCTCTTTCATCTCATCATTCAATGCTTGCATTTGCTCTTTCATCTCCTCGTTTGCTTCTCTGATCATTTTAATTATGTACATTCTGAACTCCTTTTCTGTCATTTCTTCTGCCATGCTGTCATTGGGTTTTATTGATGTAACATCTAGATTTGTTTGCAGCATTTTCTTTCCTTGTTTTCTCATGTTGTTCAGATATCAGTGGACCGCTGAGATATTGCAGATTTCCTCTGTTGATTTACAATGACCCTGAAGATTTCTATATATATCCCCTCTTAGCCTTCAGTAGGCTGAAGTCTTGGAGGAGGTTGATAATGCGGTGCTCCACAAGGAAGCTGCCTCTCTAGGAGTGGTGGCCTTCAGGTGGGGTATATTCCCTGCTAGTGGGCAGAGGTGCCTCCACTTGTTGACCAATGGTCATCCAAAGGGGACCTAGGCTGTGGGCTGAGGCAAGGCCTGTTTGGGCCTGAGCCTCTGGTTTTACCGTCCTTGTGGGAAACCTCACCCAGCAGGGAAGACTCACCCGGTGGGGAGGTCTCGCTGGTCAGTTTCCTCCTAGAGGTTCCCCTCAATTTACAGCTACTGCCTGGGCTGGGCTGCCTTCCTCTGCAAAGTTTCCAGGGGCCCGGCCCTACCTCCTGGGCCTGGGAGCCTCACCCTTCGCAGATGAATCTCCTTAGGCTGCCCCTCCTCAGAGAATTTGCCCATAGGCCTGGAACCTTCGCTCCGCCCTAAGCCTGTCTCTGTGCGGCTCTTCCACCCAGAAGCCTCCTAGATCCTGGGACCCTGTTCTGCACCTAATCGCCTGGCTGCGTGGCCCCTCCTCTGAGCAGCCACCTGTGGCCCCGAACAATCGCTCTGAGTCCCAGAGACCCGCCACAGGCCTCTTCCTCCAGACAGCCGCCCAGTATGCCGGTGCAGTCACTAGGAGTCCAAGAAACTCACTTCGTGCCTCCTCCTCCCACCAACCACCCGTAGCCCGGGGCAATCAATCACTCCGAGTCGAAGTGACCCTGCCCGTTCCTCCTCCTTCTCCAGATAACCCCCCGGGTGTTCAGGAGCAGTCCCTCTGAGTGGCTCTGAATCCACGTGACCCGCTGCACGGGTCCTCTGGGCAACCGCCCGGAGCTCTGGTGTGGTCCCTCAAGACCAAGCGTCCCACCACGCTTCTCCTCCAGGCAGCCCCCCTGTGTTCAGGAGCTGTCACTTTAAGACCAAACAACTCACCACTCGCCTTCTCCTCTGAGCAGCCGCCTGGAGCGCTAATGCAGTCACTGCGAGTCCAAAGGACCCGCCGCGCTCCTTCTCCTCCTTCTCCTACTCCTCCGGGCAGGCCCCGGGGTTCAGAAGTGGTCAGGGTCCAAACAGCTCGCCACGCAGCCCCTTCTCTGGCAACCGCCTGTAGTTCCCGTATAGTCACCCGAATCCAAGCGGCTGCTCCTCTTCCTCCTTGTCCTCAGGGCAGGCCCCGGGGTTCAGAAGCGTCGTTCTGATTCCAAACAGCTCGCCGCGCGGCTTCTCCTCTGGCAACCGCCTGCAGCTCTGGCGCAGTCTCTCCGAATCCAAGTGGCCACGCTCCTCTCCTCCTCCTCAGGGCAGGCCCCGGTGTCCTGAGTCCACACAGTTCTCCCCGCCACTCCTCCCCCGGGCAGCCGCCGGAGCCCCAGTGGCTGCTCCGAATCCCAGCGCTGTGCCGAGCGGCCTCCTCTATGGCGCTCCAGCGGGAGGAGGGGCGTCTCGCCGGCAGTTCTACTTCACAAAGTTTCCTGCGTTCAGGGACCCCCGTCCCATCCGGGATGCCCCCCCAGGGGGTGAGAGTCACCCGGCTACTTTGAGTTGGTCCCAAGCGTCTCAATATCTCCTCTCTTGAATCCTGAGTTCTGGAGCAACACGTAATGCAGCCACCCTCTAGGCCGCCATCTTGAAAACCACCTAGTCAGTCTTCCACAGTTTCTTTATCCATTCATCTACTGAAGGGCCTCTAGGTTGGTTCCACAATCTATCTATTGTGAATTGAGCTACTATAAACATTGATGTAGCTGTGTCACTGTAGTATGCTGATTTTAAGTCCTTTGGGTATAGGCCAAGGAGTGGGATAGCTGGGTCAAATAGTGGTTCCATTCCAAATTTTCTAATGAAAATTGCTCTGCTTTCCAGAGTGGCTGCACCAATTTGCAACAAAAACGGCTTGATATTGACAACAAAATGGACAGGTAGACCATTCGTACAGAATAGAGGACACAGAGACAAACCCACAAAAATACAGTTATCTCATACCAGACAAAGGTGCCAAAAAACAAAACAAAACAAAACAAAAAAACAATGGAGAAAAGATAGCCTCTTCAACAAATGGTGGTAGGAAAACTGGAAATCCATATGCAGCAAAATGAAACTAAACCCCTATCTCTCACCCTGCACAAAAATCAACTCAAAATGGATCAAGGATCTCAGAATTAGACCAGAGACCCTGTACCTAATAGAAGAAAAAGTAGGTCCAGATCTTTATCTTGTCAGCTTAGGACCAGACTTCCTTAACATGACTCCCAAAGCACAAGAAATAAAAGCAGGAATCAATAATTGGGATAGATTCAAACTAAAAAGATTTTCTCAGCAAAGGAAACTGTCAGCAATGTGAAGAGAAGAGCCTACAGAGTGGGAGAATATCTTTGCCAATCATACTTCAGATAGAGCACTAATCTCCAGAATCTATAAAGAACTCAAAAAACTCTACTCCAAGAATGCAAATAATCCAGTCGACAAATGGGATAAGGAAATGAGCAGACACTTCACAGAAGAAGATGTACAAGCAATCAATAGATATATGAAAAATGTTCAACTTCTCTAGTAATAAGAGAAATGCAAATCAAAACCACCCTAAGATTTAATCTCACCCCAATTAGAATGGCGATTATCAAGAACATAAGCAACAATAGGTGTTGGCAAGGATGTGGGGAAAAAGGTACACTCATACATTGTTGGTGGGGTTGCAAATTGGTGCAGATCTTGTCTTTAGAGGGTCTCATGGCTTGTAGTTACTTCCTTTCCACACACTTTCAATCTGTCTCCACTATTTGTCTCCACTATTCATCTCCAGCAGCATACAAATATGCCTTAGTTTCTCCCATCATAAAAGGAAATAATATTTTCATTGACTTTACAGCCCCTTCCAACTATTTACCCATTTATTAAATGTTCTTCTTCAAGAAGCACTGTAAAAATAATTTGTCTCTGTTTGCTCATCTCCCATTCACTCTTCAACTGGTTCTGAAACAGCACTGACAATTGCTCTTGTGAAATCTTTATGACTTCCATATTGGAGCTGGGATTCCTAAAATTTATAGCTAAATAATTCACATTTAGTACTTAGTTATTGAAGTCAGACAATAAAGAGTCAGGACCAATAAGGAGGAAAAAACCCCAATTTTAAATGTATAAATGCAAAACATACATTAAAACCCAATTGATTAAAGAAAATGTTATGATTGAAAGTATCTTTAGATAGAAAATTTGTAGTTGCCAATGCAACCTTTTATTCCACAGTTTTAGATGATATGTGGTTGTTCATTTATGTAAACTATAATTAAAGTAAATCATACAGTTTCTACGGGCTACCTATTTTCTCTCTCAACATTTGCAATGTTGAAAATATATACATAAACTTTTATATGCACCACATTTTGTTACACATTCCCATGAGCTAACCTCTGCAAACATCTGAAACTGTTTTATTTTTTCTGGATCAGATAAATATCTTTTCCAATTTAGAGATTTCACTGAGAGAGAAGCAAATCAAAGTTATTATTTTTTATTGGCAAACCAATAACCTTGAATCTCTTTTAGCTGTTAGTTGTACACTCACTATTGTGAGCTTTTGGAGAAAGGCCTGCTTCTCTGAATCCCTGGCATTTAACAGTGTGCCTGCTGAAAAAAATGCTGGCAATGGTCCTTGAAGGTCATAAAGATGTACTGCAAAACTGGCATACCTTCTGAATCATAAAAGACTGCTGCAGCTCAGACTGAATTCAATGTTATTCAAAGTTTGAATTATTTTAAAGTTAGTAATCAATATGTGGTATATAAGGTAATTTATTCTCTACTAAACTGTATAATGTCCAATTACCTAAACAGAAAAATAACAGAGAAATTATATTGTCAATCTGCTAATCAGTAAGCATTTCATCAAATGAGAAACCAAACTGTCCAGTGTGCATACATTATATTTTCTGCCTGAAAGTCAGTATATGAGAAGGCAGAAAGTCTACTGCTTATGTCAATATCTTAAATCTATTGAATGAAAGTGTGAACCTGTGTTAAAATTGTTAGTTTTCCCAGGTTCTAGCCATTTAGTTATGTGTTTGATAGCAAGCATAACTCATTAGAGGCAGGTAAGAACACAGTCATGATAAAAGCATATTCATGTTTGGATCCCAAATAAATCCTGTTATCAATTTATGGGAGATAGAAAATGCTAAACTGAGTCATGACTAGCCTTCTATTTAGCCTAGTAGATACACAGTGAATGCTTCATAGTATCTGTTAAGTGAAAAATAAAAAGATTAATGTCATCAGTGGAAACCTTCAATAGTTCTGTGCTTTAGTTTCTCCATTAGAGAAAGGGAAATACTTCTCTTTTCCCTCCTTAACCTTCCTGCTTAGCAATGCTATGTCGGTCAATAAGATGGTGCGTGATATCCATCGTGGGCTCTAAACTGCATATTGAAGAATGTAAATACTTTTAAACACAGAATTTTATGGGTTAAGTGGAACTCGAGTTATTAAGTTTTTGCATTTGTTTTATTCTGTTATTCCTGAGTATATTACAGTTTTATTACTTTTGAATACATCTTCTATTTTTACTGTGTATTATAATTATTACTCTCATTTTATGAAATTATTGGCAATTAAAGATCAGGTTAGAATACAACTAGTGTGAGTACTTCTGGATATTTATTTTTTTGCTTTCCATTTTACACATAAAAAAAATAAGCTGGTAAGAGAAAAATCATAGCCTTCTATACCATCTATCCGTAAACCTGATTATTTAAATAATAATACTAAACTAAACGTAAGAAGTTATGATTCTTTTCATTATAAGTATTTAAATTTATAATCTTTATTGGAAATATTCTAATTGGCCACTTCCAAAAATTTAACAAATATTTGGCAAGCACCAACCTCATTTCCAGCACTGTCTTGTGGATACTATGTGCATGTGGGAGCAGAAAAACATAAGATCATTAAAATATGATTTCAGACAACATGTTACATATGGATTAGTAGAGAGAGATATAAAAGTTAGAGCTAAATATTATAAAAATTAGAATAGTATACATGCCAAAGGAAAAAGTAAATGAATTAAGGAAAATAATATTAGTCACCTGACCAAATACTCTATAAAAGCCAATTGTTTCTCATGTCATGTTTTAAATATGCTATTATTTCCACATTCAATAATTGCTCTTCAAAAGTCTCAGCTTTCTTTTTCTCTGTATGAATTCTATCATGTGAACTACACCAATTTTATATATATATATATATTTATTAGTTTTCCATAATAATTGAATGAACTGTTTGCCAGGGTATATTAATTTGTCAATATAGTTCTACATCAGCACACCCAAATTATTATTTTGATATTGTTTGATTCCTTTATTAACCTCCATTTGAGAGCTAATTGATGCTGTGTAAGTTAGTAAAATCATAATATTTATTGGCACAGGGATCAAGGTTAGATAATTTGCAATTATATGCTCAATTGTTTTGCTTGTCATTAAAAAATTTGTTTTATCAGGTAAATTTTTCTTTTATATTACAGATGAGCATTGAGTTTTGATGTTGTAACTGGAACCAAAATGTCAATTGTAAACATACCGGTTTTATCAAACCAATTTGTATTTCATTCATTTCAAATGAGATATTCCTTAAATAATCTTGACTAATATTTTAGTAATGGAACTCTCTCAAACTGATTTCCAGATGTTCACCCTGCCTACCTAGTTCTCCATTCACATTTACAGCCACCGTATGCTCAGGAGTCTCCTCCTGCTTCCTCTTCTGCCTGCAGAGCTCTACCTCCTTCTCTCTGCCTGGTTAATGGCTCTTCATTCTTTAGGTGATAAGGTCACTTCTTCAGGAGAATCTTTGACACCAGGCCAGATTCCATCAGAAGCTCCTTCACACTTGTCAAGACTGAAAAGTCAATTCCACATTTCCGAGTGCACTTGTTAATTTTTGTCTCCCTCACAAGACTGTGAGTCAGTGAAGGCGGGGTTATTTCTGCTCCCACTTTACTTTTGCATCCTGAGAGCCTGAAATAGTGATCAATAAATGTATTTATCCAACAAATACTTACTGAGCACTGATTACATATGGAGCACTGTGCTCAGTGTGGGGACCACAGGAGAACCGGGCCCAGTCACATATCAATTTTCATTTATTCAAGAATTGTGGAATGAGAGAATGACTCATAACCTGTCAATGTTAATTTTCATATCAACCCCTCTTCCATGTAAGAACATTTCTTTAGTTTGTATTATGTATGTGGAAATTTGCCATTAACATTTTATGTATAGTGGTTTACAAGTAGTAGATTGCTAATAACTATTTATCTGGTGAATGAGTAAGTGTACAAGTGAATTAATTATAGATCTATAAGCTGATGCTGGCTGTGTCATGAAACCAAAGGAATATACTTTAAAATAATCATAATTATCATTTTTGTAAGAATTTAATCTTTTCTTTATGTGTGAACAGAAAGTTTTTAAAAATTAACTTTTAAAAAATTATTATTGTGCTTATTTCATATTCAAGTTCACATGAGCAAGCCAATAAGAGTTTTGGCTAAAAATGTGAATTCTTACCAACTTGATATGAAAAAAAAAGTTGTCCAGACTTCAACTTGTAGCATATGCTTTGGTCTATTTTTTCTTTTTCATATGGAGTTCTGAACAGATGCTTGGGCAGGTTGATTCTGTACTAAATCTTGTCTTTCTACATGTGCCATGGAGGTGGATGCTTGCCAAGGTAGTACCATGGATCCCTTGTCGGTCATTAGTCATATCAAAATCACTTATTTTTCCTCTTATTAAATTAAAATGAAAATTAGAGTTCTGCTAACAAATGTTTATTTTATACAGTGGGGAGGCAGCCTCATCTCTCATTCCTCTGCCACAGAACCTTTGGCTCTTATTAAACTAATCTAACTATCAACCCTCAGCATGCTTGTATTTCCTCAACTCTTTTTTGTTGATTGTGTCACTTTCTGACTAGAATGCCCCCCGCATCCAAATTCAGCTCATTTTTCAAGGTCCAGATAATTCTGTGTGTTGGGGAAAGCTTTTCTTAATTACCCTAGTCATAAATCATCCCATTAACATGCACAAATTCCACAGTATTCGAAAATCTACTAGGCCATATGCACAAAGGAGGAAACACAGATTAAGTTGTCACATGCTCTTTCCTTAAGATGCTTATAATTTGAAAGAACCAATAAAGAAAGCATTTATTTGATAAACATTTATTAACTGGCTACCATTTTCAATCTACCATGGATAAAATCACCGGGGGAGTTTTGTTGGGAGAAATCCTAGTTCTTGGCTGGCAGCAGTGAACATCTCAAGTGTGTAAACCCAGAGTTTGATTAAATGCAGGTTCCCAGGCTCCATACAGAACCTACTCAATTAGAATTTCAAAAAGTGTAGCCCAGAAAAATAAATATAAGTATTGATGATAATCTGAAGATACATCTTTTAATAGATACTGCTTGGTCATAGGATTACTGGATGCACAGATTTCCTAGTTAACACAGTACAAATTTAATACTTTATAATTATTACATGTTAAAAAATAAAATAGTTTTGTGAGATGGTTTAAGGATGGAACTAGATGGAAAGAGTCAATATTACTAGATGCACTAAAACCACAAGTTAGCCTTACAGGGTTCCCATGGCTTAAGATCCCTGAAGGTAAAATATTCACTTATCAGTAGAGGAAGGAGAGGGAAGGTTGTGTGCTATGATCATGACCCTTTGACATAAAGCAAAAAATGATGGATATGCTAAGGTCTCTTAATAGAGGAGTTTAGAGAGTTCAGGCAGAGATTGTTTCTAGTTAATAAAATCGAGAATTTTTGAGAAGATGCTGCATTTGAGCTGGGTGTTGAGGAAAGGGTAAGATTTACAAACTCTGGTATAAAGTTGAGGATGAGTAAAAGCAAGGGCATACTGGAAGGAAGAATTAGTACACAGAAGCAGGACACAGAAGCAGGAAGGCATTCTGCACATGTGGAGGACAGCAGACAGTTAAATTCTGCTCAGTGCAGAGAATGAGAAAGATGATTTTTCTTATGGTCATGGGTTCAGGGAAATGCTTAGGAAGGTAAATGAGGCGGATGGGTACTACATCTCAGCATAGCATTTATTTTTAGACAACTCATTTGATGCTTTATTATATACTACATTTCATGGCTTGTCTCCTCAACAAACATACTTTTCTTGCAGGCGGGGGCATACTTCATACTTCTTTGTAAGTCACTCACATGCAGACAATTCCTGGCAAATGGCAAGACTTCAAAATTTTTCTGTTGACAGACATAGACTCTTTTTGTTCACAAAAAGAGGCCTCCAATAGCATGCAGGAGGACTATGCACCACTGGGGTTTTCTCTGCTATGCTGACATCAGTTAAGCATATGAGAAAATTGTCCCTGTTGACAATCAGAGGCCATGCTGTGAAGATGTTGGAGGTGTCTGAACATGAGTAATGCTATCCTAGCCCCTTGGGAACCTTACCGCAAATGCATGCTTCTTTTTGTTTTCTCTACATTAACTGTAAATATTTTCTTAAATTTGGGTTTCTATCTTATTAACATAATATAAAAATGTGCACCTGCGATGAAAAAAATTGCAACCACCCTGAAAAATCAACTGAACGTTTAAGACATGATGACTGATTGCTGTAATCTTCTGTGAGCTATAAATTTTAGGAAGAAGCCTTTTATTTTTTAGAGTTGAAGAAGTAGTTGTACAAATTCAACAATGTGGCTATTGAAGAGGTCTGTCAGAGTTTACATGAAGAAAAAATCATGATCCCTGATCCATTCTCATTACAAATTCATATGTATAATACATGTTAATAAATACATCTAGAGAAGAAAAAATATTTCCTGAAAACCTGCCAAATGTTTGGCAATGTTCTGAGTTCTGGGATACACTGTAGAACAAGGGGAACAAATTCCCTGATTTTGTGGAACTTACATAATAACAGTAATTTGGTTCAATTATTCAGCAGTAGCAATTGTTATTAGTTATACCGTATAGTACCTGAAAGTTTATGCAAATTTATATATTTGTTATTTTCCACACTCTCTTTTATTCTGATTGTGAATAATTTTCCTCTTTTTCCATTTATATAATAAGGCCAACTACACCAGTGATTCTCAAATAGTTATTAACGTTATTTTTATTTATTTATCAACAAATATTTTCAAATATTTATAGCTCAGATACATTTACTAAGTTGTAGATCCATATTTCTCTTTTAGATATTTCTGCCTGCAAGTTTCAAAAGTAATTCAAACTCAGTGTGCTCAGAACTGCTTCATCTTTTATTCAACTTCTTCTTCCTGATATCTCTATCTATCTATCTATCTATCTATCTATCTATCTATCTATCTATCTATCTATCATCTATCTATATCTACCTATCTATCTATATATATCTCATCATTTTGGTATTGTCATATATATATATCTTATTTCAATTTTAACAATACCAAATAATCCAAATTAGAACCAAAATCAAATGTCCATTTTTTTCCTTTTGTCTACCTCCCCTCAATCTACCCTTTTCTACTTTCTTTTCTCCAGTTTTACCTTAGTTCTAGCTGCATATTTCCTTAAGTAGTATAAAAAATGTTCCCTTATCACTCATTTTGGTCTATCTCCTATCACAGTGTCAGATACCTAATAACATCAATAAAAATATTGAGTAAAAAAAAGAAAAAATTCTTGAGTGATTCATTTATCCTTCATATCAGAGCAAAATTTAAAATGCATGATTCAACAGATTAGTCTTAACTTTTGAGACTGTCTGTCATTCATGGGGTGACTACTAAATCCTTAGCATGGTGTTCAAAGTCTCTGGTACCCTAGCTTAAGTTTCTTTTTCTAACCTTGCCTGCCTTTATTCTATGAAATGATCTGTTCTGTAGCCTATTTACTCACCTCAGGCTCTCCATGCCTTGCTCATCTCTTTCACTCTTTGTAGCTGTATAAGCTGGTCTCTCTCCCTGTCTCTGCTCAAAAACCATCCTTCAGTTCTCCTATCTGCTATCTGCTATCTTATTTGCCTGCCTACCTACCTGTCTGTTAATTGTGGCCATCTCATTTGCATTAATTACTCTTATTAGAAATTTCTAAAAGCCAAATGGGTGCTTAATTAATCTTCGTATCCTCAATTCTGCATAGGGTGAATGTACAGTGAATGAATAAACAGCAAATTACTCAGATGTTAACAGGAGTTTATTTTCCATTTCTCCCCAAATTCCACTGAAATGACAAAACAAAAACAAAACAAAATTAATGAAAGGAAAAATGGTTGCTTCCAGTGAACAGGAAAGGATAAAACCCAAAGAAGTCATAAACCTTGAGAATTTCGCAGAAGAAGCAAAGTAAATTTAATTAGTTTTTTTTTTTTAAGTTCAGTGTTAGTCACCTGTGACTTAGAGCAAACCAAAAAGGGTCTCACTGGGAAATCAGAATTGCTCGGTTTCTCTAATAAGCTCCAAAAGTTTGTATAGCTTAGTATTACTTTTGGGAGGGAAAATACACAGTGTCTATTAAAATAAAATATGTATCTCCCTTATCCAATAATCAAGTAAGTGTAAAAGTAAGTTGATCATTGCATCATCAAAATGCCAAAATATTGGAAACGACATAGATGTCCACCAATAGATTATAGATTAAATAAACAAGGGAATGGCTGCAGTAGAACACCATATATACATTTTTAAAAATTACAAAAGATATACATTGTTTATATATATTCTTATGTGAAAAAATGCAATGCATGTGCACATTTGTAATGCATAGAAAAATAAGTGACATGATAGATATTCAACCATGCTTACCTCTGGGGAGTGGGTCTAGGAGGCTGGTAGGGGGAATTTTCTGTTTCTTCTTTTAACATTTTTTTTTGGTTTTTAATTTTTTAATATTTCCATATTTTTTGGAGCATTATACATAATGATGGGGTTAATTATTACATATTTGTACATGCACAGATCTGTTTCCTCTTTATTCTTCTGTATTACAACTACTTTTGTAACTAAAGAGCAATATAATCAGTTTGGCAATTTAAACAAAGAGAATCTCCAAACTTGGAATAGCAGGGATTGGAGCAAATAGACTATAGTTTGTCCATAAGGAGCAACTGAAGGGTTTCTAGACATTCAGGGCTAAGGACATAGAGATCTCTCACTAGTTGAGACTACTCATTAAAGATCTGCCCTAACTAACTTCTAACATGAGTGGTAGGGTCAGATAATGAAGAAGGTGGTGTTCCAGCTAACTTCAGGCCAGCACAATCAATATAGATGTGGTGTCTTCATCAAGAATTCTTCATCCACAACTTGTTGGCAAATACATAAAATGGCTCAAGGAGATGGTGGGTTGAGGAACTCTGTGTAGACTTTGAAACTCAACTGGAGGGATTCATAGTACAGTGGACACATCAGTCACAGCACTGATTACCCTGGCGTGAATTACAGAGCTGTTATTTAAAGAAGGGCCCTATACTGTCACCCACTTTCCTAAAGACCTCAAATGAAGCCTTCTTTATATACCCACCTCCTCATTTGCCACAACCAATATGTAGCACCCTGTGTGTATGTCCAGGAAGAGTACAGTAGGGGAAAATTCACCAGAGAAAATGGAACTGTATACAGCTTGAATGGCTCAGTTGGGTGAGTTAACCCCACTAGACTTGCCTTATGAGAAATGCCAAAGGGAGTGCTTTCAGTTGAAACAAAAAGTATCTCAAAAGCATTTACATGTATATGAGAAATCTCAAAAAGTCCAACAGACAGAGATTAGAATGGTAATTATTAGGGATGGAGGTGGCAAGGCATAGGAATGGGGAGATGCTGGTTAATGGGTACAACATTTCAATTAGATGGGAGGAATAAAGTCTAGTGATTTCTTTCCTAGCCTAGTGATGTAGTTGATAATAATGCATTGTATTTTTGAAAACTACTAATAGTGTAAAATGTTCTCACCAAAACAAAGGCTAAGCATGTGAAGTGATGAGTATGTAAATCAGTTTTATTTAATCACTCCACAATTTATACTATATGAAAATATCACATTGTACCCAATAGATTTACAGCATTACTAATCATTATTAAAAATGAATAAATAAAAATGGCTCAAACAAAAACCTGCTGTATACCAACCTAACTGGAGGTAACAAACATTGGCATTTTATCATATCTTTTTCAGAACTTTAGTTTAGATACATTGAAAATGTATTCTTCTGTGAAGGTGAATGATTCATCTTCCATTTTTTTCAACTTTTGTGTTAAACTTTATTTTGATATTAATATTATTCAAAATTTTTTCTTGTTTAAAAAATTAGGCAAAGGACATGAACACACATTTTTTCCAAAGAAAATATAGAAATGGCTAACAAATATATGACAAGATTCTTAACATTATTAATCATCAGGGAAATTCAAATCAAAACCACAATGAGCTGTCTTCTTTCACCTCTTAGAATGGCTATTATCAAACAAAACATTTTGGTGAGGATTTAGAGAAACTGAGACTATTGTGCATTGTTAGTATGAGTGTAAAATGGTATAGCTGCTACGGAAAACAGGATGGAAATTTTACAAAAATTAAAAATAAAACTACCAGGTGATTCATGCATGGTACTTTGGTGTTTTTCCAAAGTAACTGAAATCAGGATCTCAAAAATATATTTGTCCTTCCAAATTGACTAGCATTATTCACAATAGCTAAGATGTGGAAGCAACCTAAATGTCAATTGCTGGGTGAAAGGATAAACATCCTACATGTCCACTGATAAATGAATGGATCGACAGATGAGTGGTATACACCTACAGTGGAATATTATTTGTCCTTAAGAAGGATGGAAATACAGTCATATGCAAAAAACATGGGTGATTCCCAGGGACATTTTTGTAAGTGAAGAAAATCAGTCACAGAAAAGTAAATACTGCACAATTCTACTTAGATGATGTATCTCAAGTAGTGAAATCTATAGTAGCAGAAAGTGGGTGTTGCTCTCAGAGACTGGGGTGAAGGGCAACTGGGGAGTCAATGTTCAATAGATATAAAGTTTCAATCATGCAAGATGAGAAAATTCTAGAGATCTACTGAACAATGTTGGGCTTCTTTTTAACAATAGTGTAATGTACATGTAGAAATCTAATAGGGTAGATCTCACGCTGTGTGTGTTTTTCCTTTACCATGATAATAAACAGATAAAAATGGAACAAAGTTCATCTGTTACAATCTGTTAGAACTAGAAATTTCATCCTTTGGTTGCATGGGTCTCACATCTTGAAGTTATCCTTAATTACCCTCCTCTTCATCTCTGACACCCACAAATCCTGTTTCTTCTTCCTAGAGGCAGGTTTACCTTGAAGTTACTAAGCCTAAAATTTAAGGCTCACTGTTTGCATGAACACCTTTTTCCAGACTCTGGGAGGTAGCCTGGCAAAACATTCAAATGGCCATATGTTTTTGTAAAATTTACAAAAGTAACAGCAATCATGAATTTCTTAACAAAAAAGAAATGTTTTGAGATAAGACACTGGTGATCATGCGAATATCATAGCATATGCTTACACTAAAATAAATGGTATGCCAAATACATACCTAAGTTATATGATACGACCCTTTGCTCCTAGAATCTATGCAGTGTGTTATTATATTGAACACTGTAGGCAGCTGTAGCAATATTAAGTATCTGTGTATCCAAACATAGAAAAGGACAGTAAAAATATTAGGTAATGGAAAATTTTTAGCTCCATTATAATCTTATGGGACCAGTAACATATATCTTGTCAGTTGTTGACCAAAATGTTATGTGGCAAATAACGGTTAAGATTTATTTTTAAGATTTAAAAAATTAAAATATAAATCACATGCCATAAATTTCATCTGTTTTTAGCTATTCACATAGTTATCAATCATCATCACTACTGAATTCCACTGTATTTTCATTTCTCACAAAATCCATACTCCTTCTCCCTATTCTCTTCTCCCTTCATCCCCTGGCAAGCACCAATCTGCTTCCTGTCACTGTGGATTTGTCCATCTCTGGATTTTGTATAATTAGCCTTCTGTATCATATAATACATGGCCTTCTGTTTCTGGCTTCTTTCAGTTAGCATAATGCTTTCAGGATTTGTCCATGTTGCGGCTCATGCCAGTCCTTCATTTTTGTTGCTGAACACTATCCCATTGTATTGATATGTCACATCACATTATGGTCATCCATTTATCCATCTGTGGACATTTGGATTGTTTCCACTCTGCCTGTTTTCAATAATGTTGTTATATACATTTGTGGGAAAGCTTTTGTATGGTCTCAATTCTTAGTCATTATTGAAGGTTGAATAATGACTCACCAAAGATCTCCATATTTTAATTCCCAGAACATATGAATATATTATCTAACACAGAAAAGAAATGTTACAGGTTGCAATAATTTTAAGGATATTGAGATGGAGAATTTATCCTGTATCATCTGAGTGAGTCCAACTTAATCACAGGGTGCTTATTAGAGACAGGAGGGTCAGTGAAGGTAGAGAAGATGTAATGATAGAAGCAGGGAAAAAATGTGTAAGGAAGGGGCCGTGAGCTAAGGAATGTGGGTTCCCCCAGAAGCTGGGCAAAGAGGGGAAATGACTTTTCCTTCACATCCTGTGGAAGGAGTAAAGCCCTGATGAGATCTTGATTTTAGGACTTCTACTTCTAGAACTCTAAGATAGTAATTCTGTATTGCTTCAATTCACTAAATTTATGGTATTTTGTTACAATTCAGCAATTGGAAAGTAACAGGCATATGTTTAGGCCTGAAATGCTGTGAAAAAGTAAGAAGTTTAATTATAATTTTCATCCTGACTCTCCCTTGTTGCAATTTCTCTAATGTCGCATGTGATAAAATGGTCACAGGCATTTTGGGGCACTAGCTAAAAGGAAGTTGCATGCAAAGACCTTTAAAACAGATGTGGTGGAATACTTTTATGTAATTTTCAAATAATTTCTGCATATAGTTAACTTGGTGCTAGTCATTTGACTTAGAAGTGGTTTCTGGAATGACTCCTCCTACCACAGTGCTAAACCCAGTTGACTGTTGCATGAAGGTATGGGGACAGAGGACATGCTCAAGTCCAGTTCCTGGCACCAGAAGTATACAGACAGTGGAGGAGAAACGAGGCATGAAACATATGGAGGTTTCCCCAAATCTTATAGCAATCCTAAAATTTTATAATGTGTGTCAGTGAAAGATCATAAAGCTGAATTTCCAAACTATTAGTAAAGAAGACGACATTAGAGGACAGACTGGATTGTTTTTATTTCCACAGAAAATTATATTACAAAATATTTGTTATGTGAAAAGGCTGTCAAAGAATATGAAGCCAAAATGTAGGGGAAAGCATTATATGTGTGCTGTCATGTTAATTGCCTGGATTTTGTGATGGCTATGGCACTTGTCATCTGTTGAAATTATATTTTGTTTTTGTTCACAATTTAAATTTTATAGTTTCTTTTTTCATTTTGATTAAGCATTCACTTTTATATCTAATTATGTATTCCCAAATAATAATTATGATTATTTTTTGAAAGAGGATATACTTAATTTATAAAGTTCAGATCTCACTGGATCTTCTGGCTGTATCTTTAAAACTTACCCAGAAATTGACTCCTTATCCTCTCTACTAGTCCAACCCAAGTCACTACCATTCTTGCCTAGATTACTGCAATTGCAATACTCTCCTCCTGGCTTCCCTGACTCCACCTTGAAACACTTCTTCCATGAAATGTTTTTCTATTTCTTCTCAACATAGCAGTCAAAGGCATAGAATATAATGTAACTAATGAATGTGACATGACCTAACCTATATGTCATAATGTGACATATGTAATGAAAGTAGATCAAGATTCTACTTATTCAAAACCTTCCAAAGAGCTTCCTGTTCTACTCAAAAAGTCTAAATCCTTAAAATACCTTACAGAGTTTCCCTTGTCCACAAATGATCTCATTCACTGTCCTCTCACTTAGCCTACTGTGTCCTTCTGGTCTTCCTGCCCGTCCCCAGTGAGGGAGGTTGTGCTTGCCTTTCCTTTTGCAGAGAACAATCTTCTACCTGCACATCTACACATCCTCTAGGTCTTCACTAAAATGTGACTTCTGAGGGAGGCTTCCCTGGCCATCCTAACTAATTACACCCCCTCCCTATTACCCTTTTTTTCTTTATATTTCTCGTTAGCAATTTTTTCTCTCTTTTACTTTTGGTTTACTGAAATCAAGTAGCTTTTGCTATTAATTTAATTTTAGATAATACATCTACACTATTTTACCATATAAGTGAGCAAGATTTAAATTTGAATCTGATTACTTTTTTGTTATTTTTTATTTCATTTTATTTTTTATTTTTACAGATTGCATTTTGATTCATTGTACACAAATGGGGTACAATATTTTATTTCTATGGTTGTACACATGTAGATTCACATCATTCGTGTAATCACATATGTACATAGGGTAATGATGTCTGTCTCAGTCCACTATCTTTCCTTCTCCCACCCCCTGCCACCTCCTGATTACTTTAAATATATTTTTTATTAGTTTTTTTGATGGTTCACAGTTCTATCCACAATAGAAGAATGTTCTCCTGGGTTTACTCCATGACTGCATAATATCCCTGTATTCTTTGTAACATTTGATTACAAACTTGAACTCTTATTTAATATAGTTTACTCTAGTTCTATTAGGGAGCATTTTTTTAAACATTTTTTTTTGGTTGTAGATGAACACAATCTATTTATTTTATTTATTTTTATGTGGTGCTGAGGATCAAACCCAGTGCCCCACACGTGCTAGACAAATGCTCCACCACTGAGCCACAACCCCAGCCTTGGGAGCATATTTTTTTTCCTTTAATTACTCTGGTAGAAACTGTCAATGGACATACTAGAGAACTTAACTACATAGAGAAAATATGTCATTCTTAGAAAAGTCCATTTGTAGAAACATAAACGGAGCTAATTAATTTCATCCATAGTGACCAGTCATGGTATTGCAATAATAGAAAACGATAATGAAGGAAAAATGACTTTTTTGGAAAACAGAGGTAAAGATGATTTATTTTATTAGTAGGAAAGTGAAAGTTGGAAAACAAGAAAATGTATTTCTTTCTTTGTGTGACAGTGGGGACTTGTTAAAATCCTAGGTCAACAGGTACTCCTTTGGAGAACATGGTGACCCCAATTTGATCCTCCTCTGAAAGAAATATCTCTGTAATTATTTTCAGTCAGGAAATGTATTTTAATTGAATGATTCATCAAGGATTCCTTTCAAATTCCAGAGTTAGTGGGGATCTAATTTATGTATGGATGTATGATGAATGTATTGGTCACAATTCCAAATTTTGCATTTCAAAGTTTCATCAAGGAACCCATTTGGAAGTGTATCTCAAAGTGAAATGAGATTGATTCCTCAAAAGACATCTTATTGTGGCATGATTGCTTTTCAGATAAAGTATTTTCCTCCACTCTATTACCATTTAATTTGAATTAAAAAATTCCTACTGATAATGGCATGATTCTGATGATTAAAACTGACTGAACTGTTCTCTTTTAAAAGAAAATGATTCATTCATTTTCTCAAAAACATTTACTGAGAGCCTGTTGGGAGCTGGGTATTCTGCTAGGTGCATGGAAAGTTTTCTGGAGAAAATGATGCCAAAATTGAGTCAGCAAAATAAACATTTACCTATTGTTTTGAGGATAGAGTACTCATTTTCTGGTTATTAAACTGTTTCCTTTCAGATGTAAGCTCATTCTTCAACACTGTACATACTTCAACATTGTACAGTAAAACATTTCTTTTTTAACCGTGGTCTCCATGTTAGGCTCTGACAATAGGGCATACTAGAGAGAGATTGAATACTGGAGAGGGAAAGAACTTGCTCTTTCTATTCACTTTCTGGTCCTCTTAGCTTCTCACCAGCCACACTTCTTCAACCTGTAGTGACACTGAACATCAGTAACAGCAGTTGCTTCCTCTCTGTAGTTTTCTACACAGCTAGAACCAGCCTCCTCAGGCCCGGCTCTGGGGTATGAGCACAGCTGGTGGACGCTCCTCTTGACAGCTCCAGCTTCATGTTCTCATAATTCTTTAATCAACTTCTTCCCTTTGTTCCCACCCTAGGGGCGTTAGCTGCTTCACAGAGTTACTACCTCTGTGATATTTCGTTATCTCCTTTTTTTTTTTTTTTTCCCTTTCAGTTCTCTGGTACATGATTAACCATTCTTTATAATAAACTTTCTTTGTAAAGCAATTGACATAGTTTCTGTCCTTTGACAGACCCCTGATCCAGAAATTGATGCATCTGCAAAAGCTTTAGAAATAAGTTTCAGTCCTCAAGTTTCTCTTGATATGTTAATAACTTATGGTTTGAACATGAGGTGTCCCTTCAAAGTGCATGTTAATGCAGAAATATTTTGAAGTAAAATGATTATATTATGAGAGTTGTAACCTAATCAGCCCATCCAAGTTCACACTGAATATCTGGGTAGTAACTGTAGGTAGGTGGGGTGAGGTTGAAGGAGGTAGGTCACTGGGGACATACTCAGGAAGTTTGAGTCTTCCCTGTGGTTTTCCTCCTCCCCCTTCTCTGCTTCCTGACCCTGCAATGAGCAGAGTGGAGCAGCTTACCTTCCCTGGGTCCTCTCCTCATGTATGCTGCCTCACTTGGGCCCAGAGCAATGGATTCAGCTGTCTATGAACTGAGACCTCCTACACCATGAGCCACAAATAAACTTTACCTCTTTTAAGTTGTTCTTGTTGTGCATTTTGATCATGGTGCTGGAAAGGCTCACTAGAATAAAAACCTCTGAAAATATCTGAGGCTTATACAATCTATGGCTTTAGTAGTTTTACAAATGCAGGAAAATAGAGCAATTACAATTACTAATTAGGTTGTTTTAAGTATTTTCCTTGAAAACAGAGTAACCAGTTATATAATGGCAAATTCTATTTCGTTTTTTTAAAAATAAACTTTACTTGAAGAATAACTGAAAAAATTTGGTAAGCAGGTGTTACAAAACTATGTTCTAGTTACTAATAAAGGAAACTACTGGATATGCAAATAGTGCTTGCCTCAGGCATACTTGCATCTTAGTAGTTAAGATGAGTACACCTTGGCCTAACTAGGGAGGTGAGACTATTTACTGCTGTGCTTTTAATAATGTGAGGTTAATTTAATGCTAATCAATTTCAATTACAAGTTGAAACTCTAGCCTAAGTACTCATGGTTTGTCAAATTTCTATGAAAACACATTTCTATTTCTTACATACCTGAACAGATTGTACAATCATTGGCATTTCTTTTCAGTTAGATCATTTAGAGTATTTCCATTCTAAGATTTTTTTGTTTATTTCTTTGAAATTTTCATTTGACTTTGTAAAACCAAGTGAGAAAAAAAAATAGAAACAAAATCCATCTGAATATTGAGATTAAAAATCCTTCCTTATTGTAATCTGTAGCCTTATTAAATATTTAAATGGGTTTGAGTATAGAATAATTTTAAGCTTTTTTATAAAGATATTTTATAAAATATAAATCTTCCAAAAATATCCACGGATAACTGAATTTTTAAAATGTTTTTAAAGACTGCCTGACACACTGTCTCAAATGTGAGTTAAAATCATGCTATTCATTTCCTGATGAATTCTCTGAATTTATAAATCCACTTGATCTCTGCATTGTGTTTAAAAAATTGAGTGCTGTTTTTCTTTTACACATAGAATATTTTTCATGTTCTTGACATATTTTTGCTGCTGTCACTTAGGCACTTTGTTTTTAAAATCATGTTTTGTTCTTTAATCTGAACTTCAGTGGCCTAAAATTTGAAGTATTCTATTAGTAAGTGGCATAATAAATAGTTCAAAAATGTTGGAAATACTCTCACAATGATCTTACCTTTGTGTTCTCAAATTCTGTATAATGACTACTGGATAATTTTAAGCAGAGAGGCAGAAAGAATCTCCTTAAGGACATGAAATTAATATTTAAAAATCACTCATTATCTGATCATGTTTTCATAAAAAATATATAAAATAATGAATGAAGGTAGCTTGTGTTTCTTAAATGCTTCTGATATCATACTCATAGTTGATTCAAATTCCAGAAGTGTTGAGAACAAATATAAAAGGCAATTATTTGAAGAGATAAGATCTGATAATTTCCCAAAATTGATTACTAAGAAGAACCCAGAGATAAAGTGTGCAAGATAATGTACACAAATTTCACTCATGAGCACAAATCTTTAAAAATCCCGAGAAGGATTGAACTGAACAGTTCATAAGAAGGTTTTACTAAGGCTCCTCTAAAATTCATGTTGAAGCTTAATTTTCGTTGTGCTGATATTAAAATGGGCCTTTGGGGAAGTGATTAAGCCATGAGGATTATGCTCTTCTGGATAGATTAATACCCTTATAAAAAAGGCTGGGAAGGGAGTTTGTCTTTCTTGCCCCTCTGCCTTCCATCTGTCAGAACCCAGCAACAAGGCTCCCTCTTGGAAGGCAGATGAGCCTCTCAGACACTTTCTGCCACATCTTCATCTTGAGCTTCCAGACCCAGAGCTGAAGAACCAGATTTTCATGGCTTATCAATTATCAAGTATCAGATACTTTGTTACACAGCATAGATGAAAGTTTAGATAGAAGGTCATGATTATGGTTCTATAAAGATCATTTTGTGTATTTTTTAGAATTGGAAAAGTGGTTTAACATTAGAAATCCTTTCTATATAATTCATGCCATTAATTGAAAAAGTGTTATCTCTAAAAAAATAAAATAAAAATAAAAGAAAGTGTTATCTTAATAAAGGCAAAGAAAACTTTAAAATTTGAGGAGCAAAAAGCAAATGGTGATTTTTCATAGACTACTTGATTAGCTACATAGAAATTCCTAAGGAATCTGCAGGAAAATTATTCATATTATTAAATGAGTTTTGCCAATGGCTAGATTTATGTTGAAGAACAAAAATCAAATGAATTGCTGTGTATTTGCAACAAACAGTTGCAGACTAATTTTTGAAGAAGTACATTTATAACTTCAACAAAAAAGTAAGGTACTTTGCAAGGAAATAAAAATATGCAAGACCTTTTTATGAAGAAAGTCATAAAACTTAGCAAAAAGATATAAAAATGGACAAATGAATTGAGATATATGTCATGTTGATGCATAAAAGATTCAGCATTGTAAAATGTCAGTTCTCCATTGCCAATAAAAATTTGCATTACAAAGTCAATACCTTTATAGCCAAATGCATGTGGAAAGAACGGTTCAATAAATGCCACGTGGAAAACAGAATTTGTTTAGAATAGAAGGCAGAATATAAAATTTAAACTCACATGAAATATACTTGACCACAAAAAAATGGAATCTTCAAAATTTTTATTCCAAGAAACATGAAAAAATATTTTTGACTTTTGGGAAAAATCACTTCTTAAGCAAGACACAAAATGTGCTAGACACATATAAATTATACACTCTATTGTGTTCTAATTAACTACTTCTATTCATGAAAACAACATGTGGAACGCAAAAGGACTCTTCAGAAGCTGAGAGGAGGTATCTGTAGTACCTTTTATAAAAATATTTTTTAGATGTTGATAGACCTTTATTTTATTCATGTATTTATATGTGGTGCTAAGAATCAAACCTCAGTGCCTCAAACATGCTAGGCAAGCACTCTACCACTAAACCACAACCCCAGTCCCTCTGTAGTACCTTTAACCAACAAAGGATTAGTATCTAGAATATGGGTGGAATATATATTCTTTTATGAGAGTACAAAGGTTTCTATGAGCCAAAAGGAGAAAGATAACCAATAGAAAAGTAGGGCAAAAATACATACACAGGCATTTGACAGAAGAGGCTACTACAAACTACCATGAACATATGGAAAAATCACCAATTTCACTAGAAATTGGGGATAGGATATGCAAATGAAGTGCAAAACGAGATGCCATTTTGCAGCCATTATATTGACAAAAATAAAGAGCCCAACAATATCAAGTGTTGAGAGGACATATGGTAATTCTTACATGTTCTTGGTAAAAGAGTACAACTATTTTGAAAAACACAAAAGCATTATTTTAAAAGATGAATATATTGATAATTGATAATGAAGAAATTCCACTTCTAAACCTGTGCCTTAAGTTAATTCTTGCACCTCTGTACTCATAACAGTACACATAGCAACATGGTAATAACAACTGGACAAAGGGACTGTCCAGGAAGACAAGAAGGGGTAAAGAGTTGTGGTATAGTCACATTTATAGAAATAAGAAAAAAGCAAAATACAACTATATAATACTTACGAATACAAAAAAAAGGGGGAGGGGGTGTAACGGGGGAATGTTAAACAAAATTCAGGACTATAGTTACCACTGGAGATAAATCAAGAGAATATTTTTAGAAATTCAGAATTGTAGTTACCTCTGGGGATAAACAGAATGATGGAACTGGGGAAAAGCATACATGTGGCTGCACATGATTGGCAATGCTCTAGTTCATATGAACAGGGTTCATGTGGCTTCACAGGGTTCATTTTATTATGCTTTGTAACCTAAACATTAATTATTTATATTATTTTATGTGCATAAAATATGATATAATAAAATATCAAGCTTCTGATTTTTTTCTCTTACATTCAGGTTTTTAATTCACTTTTTGGTAGTCTTCCTAATTTAGCTACAAAGAAAGCTGGTGAATTATAGTGCCTGCAGAGAATCTATTTCAGTTCAATAACAATGCACACTGTGATTGCAATTTGGTAGACAGAAATACCTATGTAGACACCTAACCAGTATGTATTATGCCATATTTACAGTGAAATTTCAAATCACATTTCTCTGACCTTCTTCCTGCTTGAATAGCACAGGAACAGGACCTTCCTAGAACCCTTCTCAATTAATTCCGTTTCAGGAGTCCCTCTGTAAGGTGTAGAGGAATGGAGACAAGGGACACTCCCAAATAAGGGGAGATGCTGCTCTAGTGACCACTGCAGTCCCTGCGGCCCTCTCTTGTGGCCCATTGCCTACGGGGCTCTTGCTTACTCTGCTGCCTGCTGAGTTTCCTTGAGTTCCTGAACTCTAAACCATGTACAAGTCACTTTCCAATCTGCTACTAGTCTCCTCTGGCTGGACTCTTCTTTCTGGCTTGTAGAGAAGCTTACTTTGCTTCTTATGACTGACTCTTGTTGAAGATCCCCCTAGCAGAGTTGTTGATGGCTCTAAATGACATTTTCCTTTACATATTAACCCTCACCTTTCCAGTGCAGGGCAGGAGGGGAGAGGCAGTTCAGGAGGCTGGGAGCTGGGAGTTGTGGGCTGGAGCTGTATTAGGAGATGGTCAGTTTGGCCTCACTCTGTCTCAGGATAACTCTGATCCCTTTGTCCCCCTTGCTCTGCTCTCAATTTTTTTTCCATTTTCTTGTATGTTTTTCACTCATAGTGATTTGCTTGTGAAGCCTCCATTATTGTCTCTACCAGTTTAGGACCAATAGGGGAGTTTTAATTCATCGGATACATCTATTTGAAAACTATACCCACCACAGGGCTTTTGGCCCTCGATAGTCAATGAAGAGTCCCACATCTGATGTGACCTCAAATAATGATGTTTTTGTATATCTTAGCTCATTTAATTATCACAGCTAATACTCATTTGACTTCATGATAAGAAACAGGGGCAGGGAGAAAATATACCAAAAAATATTAATAATGGTTATATATGGATATGGGATCATGACTGACTTTTACTATTGTTTTTACAGTTCTCTTAACTTTCTAAATTATCTTAAATGGATGCTTATTAATTTCATATTGAGTGAAAACCATCCAAGAAAAAAGTAATCAAAAAATAATCCCAAGTAGCTCTTAGGTTCCTAGAATTTTGTCTACTATCTTTTGGTAATCATTGCTGTTAGAAATGTATTTCCCTTTGTTAGACGTTTTTGTTGTTACAAAGGCATCCATAAGTAGATATTTCTACTTTAAACCTTACTTAGAATATTTATATTGCTTCTCAGTTAACTTCCATTCTCATTAGGCTTTCAAAATGTTTAAGTTTAGTCATCCATTTTCCTCATTGTCTCTTTGCCAGGTCATACTCAATGAATCACCTGGTAATAATCTCTGACTTGATCACATCTAATTTCAGAATGGAATTTGAGCCCTTTTTTATGTGACACTGTTTCTTACCAGAAAAAATTTTCCCATTTTCTCATTACAAGTTGTTATCATCAGAGAAACAATAGCCCACACATATGACTGCCAATAGACTTTTGATTAAGAGTGAGAAATATTAGAAATGTGAAGTTTTACTCAAAAGACTTAACCAAAAAACCAAATAACCAATCAATAAATGGGTACAGGAACTGAACAGGTTCTTCAGAGAAGAAGAAATGTGATGCTATATGAAAAAATGTTCAACCTCACTAGCAATTAGAGAAATGAAAATTAAAACTACACCGAGATTTCATCTTGTTCTAGTCAGAATGGCAATCATCAAGAATAAAAGTAACAATAAATGTTGACGAGGCTGCGGGAAAAAAGGCACACTCATACACTCTGAAAAGCAGTATGGAGAGTCCTCGGAAAACTTGGAATGGAACCACCATTTGACCCAGCTATCTCACTAATAGGTTTATACCCAAAGGACTTAAAATCAGTATACTACAGTGACACAGCCATGTCAATGTTTACAACAGCTCAGTTCACAATAGCCAAGCTATGGAAACAACCTTGGTGTCCTTCAACAGATGAATGGATAAAGAAAATGTGATATATATATATACACACACACACACACACATAAATATATATATATGTATGTATACACACACAATGGAACACTACTCAGTTATAAAGAACAATGAAATTAGGGCATTTTTCTGGTAAATGAATGGAACTGGAGACTATCATGCTAAGTAAAATAAGCCAGTTCCCTAAATCCGAAGGTCAAATATTCTCTCTGATATGTGAATGCTAACCCATAACAAGGGAGGGAAGGGAAGGGAATTCTAAAAGTTCGTAGGATTAGACAAAAGGGATTGAAGGAAATGGAGGGGGTATGGGAATAGGAAAGACAGTAGAATGAATCAGACATAACTTTCCGATGCTCATATATGAGTCCACAACCAGTGTAACTCCACGTCATGTTTAACCACAAGAATGAGATCAAAATTGTAATGGGTTGCACCCCATGTATGTATAATATGTCAAAATACACCCTACTGTTGTGTATCTAAAACCAACAAATAAAAAAAATGAAAACAGTTAAAATATACTTTGGATGAGTTTAACTTTTGATATTTGAAAATATTCAAGAGGGAGAATTACAAAGGAATATTTACTTTCTAATTTGCATTTGAGATACTGAACTCCACACATATTTTAAAGAAAACTGAAGCTTGAAAGGAATAAGCAGAATTGTCCAATCTTGCTGGCAGTGAGGTTTTAAGACACTTTCAGTGCATTTGGAAATAAAATGCCCTTGGTGACTCCTGTCTTTCGTGCCATGCTACCAAGCAACCTCCAAGGGAAAAAAATTTCCAGGTTTGAACTTCAGAGTTAATCAAGTCTCAATTTAATCTCTGGTCAGCCGCATAATAGCTATACATGTCAGTGACCATCTTGCGCTCATTTCCATAATGTTAAAACTGGCAACATGTCAAATCAGGATTAAATGAGGTTACATATGTAAAACACTTAACCTGGTGCCTGCCACCTAGTTGTTGCTCAAACTAATAATATGTCTCTGCTTCAACCCCAATAATTTTTTTGGTGTAACCTAATATACAGTTCCTTCTGGCTTACTATACAATCACTTTAACTCTCAGATTTTATTTTGTATATTTAGCAAATGCAAATGTGTGCTCAATGATTTAATACCTGGGGTTGCAAAGACAGTGCAAAAGAAATAATCTCCTGGAGTGTATTTATCAAGTTTAGAAAATGCATTTGCTTACCAGCTCACTGAATTCATTATTGCCTAAGTCAAGTCTTTCCAACTGGGCCAGTTTGTGCATTGACCTATAACAGATAGAGAAAAATACTGTTGTGAGGCAGCATATGACACATTATTCTGAAAGACATTCCAAGTCATTCCTTTGTCAGATTTACCTAGTTGTATAGTACATAAAAATGTGGGTGTTCTTCAACCAGACATAAATTGCAAATACACAGAATGTATGCAAAATTCCAGCTGAAAACATTTAGCAGTTTACCATGATCTATAACCTTGGTTCTCAAATGCCAATGTATGGTGGAAGTGCAGGGAAATTCTGGGAAGTTTGTTAAACACACCAGTAGGAGGCATACGATGGGGACCCACTGACTATATTTTTAAGAATCACCACAATTTTAAGATCCAATAGATGAACTCAATCTTAGCAAAGCATTATAAAACAAGCTCTACAGTATGACACAATTTTATCATCAATCTTGTCACTTTCAACTCCCCTGAGTTTCCATTACAGACAAATTGTATGTGTTGGCTCCTAAAAGTATTGACATCATGCTGCAACTGCTCTGAATAATTATAAAACCTTGGGCAAGTTTGTGTCAAAGGTACCCTAGTACACTCCCCCATATTCAATCAGCATTTCTCAACCACTCTCAAGTAAAAATATAACAGAGTGAAAGAGGGCATTTTTCTGAAAGATTTTTATTTTCCCAGCACCCAGAAAGCTGTCATTAAGTCTTACCTATACAGAAACTCACGAAGCATCATAGAATCAAATCCTAGAAATTTTAATTTCTTGGTCTTTAAAGTGCATACAGAAATTATAGGGACTTTATGAACGTTGAGTGAAATACTACTGCAATCCAGTCAGTGTCAGGCCCTCAGAAATACAAAATATGTGTGAATTGTGTCTTCACTTGGCAACTATTATTTGGAGATTATTATGTCCAATTTGGGGTACAGCAATGAACGAATGTATAAAAATTCCTGCCCCAAAGGACTTTATATCTGGAAGGAGAAGAATGTCAGTAAACAAATTAATTAAGTAAAATAGAATAATATATTAGATGGTTATAAATACTATGCCAAAAAACCTTAAGTAGAGGAGATGAGTAGGGAGAATGCATATGAGAATTTATTTTTAATGGGGTGATCAGGTAAGGCTTTATCAAGAGGATGAAATTTGAGCCAAGGCTTAAGGTAAATGAAGAAGCATGCAAATAGGAAGATTCTAAGGCAGAGACAGGCTGTTTCTTGAGGCCATCCTAGGAGACCAGCATGTCTGAACAAGAGTAGCCAAGGGGGATGAAGAGACGGTGTACTGGGGAGTTAGATCATGTGGTTTTATAGTTCAAAAACTGACATTTGGCTTTGATTCTGAGTAGGATGGAGGACCACTCAAAGGTTTGGATGAAAGAAGTGGCTTGTTTTAAAGTGATATTTGTGATTGCAGGCTTGTAAGTAGACTGAGGAGAACTAAGGTAGAAACAGAGGATCCAATAGGAGGTTAATGTAGTAAGGCAATTGGAAGGTGACGTTGAGTTGGGCCAGGGTGGTAGCAATGGAAATGCTACGAAGCGGTTGGATTCTGGATATGGGAAAGACAAGAGCCAAATATCTTACTTATGGATTGACCATGTGGAGTGACATAAAGAAGGGTCAAGGATGACTAAAAATGTGTTTTGGTTTGAACAATTAGAAAGATGAACATCTATAGACTGATGAAGAACATCAGGTGAACTCGGGTTGTAGGTAGATTGGAGGTTCAGTTTCAGAAATTTAAGTTAGAAATTTCTGTTGTGCAATCAGTTAGAGATGTCAAACAGGTCCTAAGTTCAGGGGAGAATTCCAAGAGAGATAGATAATTTGATCTTAGTGGTACAGGGATAGCATATAAAGTCTTGAAAATATAAGATCACCAAGGTAATGAGTGTAGATAGGAAGATGATAGGTGTAAGAGGACTTGAGGATTTGTCAATGAAGAAGACTGTGAAGGAACTGGGGTCCTAGGAGAAAAATCAGAAGAGCATGAAGTCCTGGAAGCCAAATAATGAAAACACTTTAACGAGGATGAAGTAAAAAAAAATGACAAGTTACTGAAGGATGACAGAACTGACCACCTGATTTAACATGGGGATTGGTGTGGATTTTGAGATCAGTTTTCCAAGTGTAAACCCTTTACTAAAATTTTCTTCTAGTTCATATACCTTTACCTATTATCTCTCTATATTACATATTTGATAAGATAAATGTTGATTTTTAAATTATCTTCCAAGTCTGAGGCATTGTTCCTATTATTAAGAGGCTTGTAATCTTAAGAGCAAATCACTAAGAGAATGAACAACTTCATAGGCTCAGAGGCTGCTAGAGAACACTAGGAGAGGTACATTTTCTACCTCATGGGGGTGGGAGTAGAAAATAGCAGGCTCTTATGAGGCTTAATTTTGGAGTAGTTGATCAGGCTCCAGGAGAGTCAGGGGACATGGTCATTTCAGGGAAAATGTCAGAAAGGGAAGTTGAAAGAGATCAAGGCCCATCCAAAAAACTACAGGTTGGTAAATTTAGTAAGAAATAAAAATCAGTAAGAAATAATAAGAAAAGTAGTAAGAAACAACAAGAAATAAAGAAGGAACATGTCAGCAAAGGCTAGATCATGAGTTCATCTCATATATCAAGCCAAGGAGTTTCAATTTTACTTTGAAGGAAATAAAAGCCTTTAATATTCAGGTAGGAAAGAGGTATCAGGTTTGTGTTTCAGAAAGCTCATTTGGCAGCATGGAATGGTGTGGGAAATGTCAGAGGACATATGAACAATGAGGCCACATAAGAGATTATCATGTGGAAGATAACTGGAGCTGGAAATAAGGCAATGGAAAAATGGATAACATGGTAACAGATATGAAAGATACTTTGGAGAAAGACATGATTTCAGTCATTAGAGGAACAGATAGATGTGGGACGTTAAAAAGAGGAAAAGCTGGGTGCAGTGGCACATGCCTGTAATTCCAGTGACTTGGGTGGTGGAGGCAAGAGGATTGAAAGTTTAAAGCCAGTCTTAGCAACTTAGCAAGACCCTGTCTCTAAATACAAAGTTAAAAAAAAAGCTGGGGATGTGGCTCAGTAGTTGAGCGCCTTTGGGTTCAATTCCTGGTTTAAAAAAAAATAAAAGAAGAAGAAATCGAAGATAGTTTGTAGGTTGAGTAGCAGTATGGGAATATTAGAATGGAATGAATTTAATGTGGAGATTGGTTGGATGCAATGAATTCTATTTTAAATATTATATTGGCTTTGACATGAATAGGAAACACTTATTAGGGAACAGTGAGTGGAGAGGGGTAAAAGTCTCGAATGGAAATAAAGCTTTGAGAAATAAAAAGGTGACACTTATCTTAAGATGACTTGTCTTTTTAAACTCACATACCATTTTCTTTCTTTTCCATGATTTACTTGAAATTTACCACATATTTTCCTGAATTGTTGGTTTTTCATAAATACATGCCTCTCTTCTTCACCCAGAACTCAAAATATGTTTTAGGATGCCTAGAACGGTTTGTAGGGACCACCAGCAATCGAAAGAAGATTGTAAAACCTTGCCCAGCTTTGTAAGGTGAGCTTATGTTTCACCTCTCACCAAATCTATTCCAACGAATTGGTGCTTCTGATTAACAGGGGTATGTGATACTGGGTCCCATGAAGGTACAACTAGATTTTACTGATTCTGGGAATATCGTGGAGTGGCAGATTCTCTCAAAATTTTCTCTGGAAATATATGCCCAACAAACAAAAACAATGGGCACCAAAATCTTGGGAGCCAAGGTATTCAAGGGGCCAGATTGGCAAGTGAGTGAGAAATAGTCACAGAAGCAGCAAAGTCACCTGCATTTGATTTGCCCAACTAGTCTTAGGCAACAATTATTCCAGTGGCAGAGGATCTTCCACGATTTCCCGAATACTATTTACTCTTGGTTCTCAGTGTTGTCCAAGGAGAATATAATATGAAAATGAGAATAGGTTTTTGTTGCCAGCCTTTGTGACTAAAGACCAAAACAAAATTAATTTCATTAAGTTAAGAAAGAAGTGGTATCTTGTACCTGAGTGTTCTGAAGCAAGTTTTATTAACTACAGGATTTGTCTCTTTTCTGGTTTAAATATTCTTGCTGTCTTAAATTGTCTCTTGTATGATAGCCCCTACTAACATTTTCCAATGTTTATTTTCCAAGACAGGGCCAGATCCAAATATGTCACTTTTGTTTTTATAAATAAAGCTCTATTGAAACACAGCCATCTCTTTTTGTTAACATAGAATCTATAGCTAGTTTTGTACCAAAACCACAGAATTGAGTAGCTGAGACAGATTGTGTGAATCAAAAGTCTGAAACATTTTGTGTTTCTGAGGGTCAGGTGGCACTCAAATTGAAAATTTCTCTCTAAATGTGGTCTGATTAAGACAGTGTATAAAGAAACAATTATTTATTAGGCTACTATTAGTATTGTTTAAATTTGATTTCTTCTATAGGGAGAAGAGGTAGCCTCTATGTCACCTATAACCCTTTTAATTTTCTTATCCTAATCTTGGGCTACTGCTTTTGAAAAATTCATAACTTCATACATGGAAACTGTACTGTAATTTTATGATACACCTTCTTACCATTCTCTACAATTTGCTAGTTCTGGGGCCCCAGGGCAGGGGGAGAGGGTGGTGGCAGATTTTCCATGATGTTTTCTTAATTGTTTTTTAAGTTTAAATTATTTTATTAAAAAAAAACATTTTCTTCTATTTTAAATTTATTTTATTATACTTGTATGATCCTAGTTTCCATCAAGTTTTAATTACTATTACCAGTTTCATTCTAACATTATATTATCCCATTCCTATTTTGTTTTTCTGGTGCTGAGAATTGAAACCAGGACCTTGCCCATGCTAGGCAAACATTCTGCCACTGAGCTAAATCTCTAATGCCATATTCTCCTATTTCTGAAGTTGTCTGTCTTTCCAAAACCATTACTTATATCTTTAAGATCATTAGATTCTTATTTGTTTTGTTTAAAAGATTCCATTCAATGTTCTTTCTATATTTTACACTTTTCACTTATACGCAAGGTTTTTAGATTTTAGATAGTCCATAGCCTATTGCTTTTCTTGTTTGTGTGCTAGTTACTAACTATAATCATCTTGTCAAATTGTCCCTTGAGTTTTCCTTTTAGATGGACTAATGCAATAAGTGTGTAATTTTATAAGAATACAAACAAGTAAGACTGTCAGGAAAAATAAAATAGAACTTATGGTATTTTATGTTAGCAGTGTTCTTTGTTAGTGTTCATTCAATTACTTAGTGTGTGCTTCTTTATGGCAGGCAGTCCGTGGGCACTGGAGTAACAAAGATTTCTGAGATGCTGAGGTTTTCAACGTTGGCATTATTGATATTTCGAGCCGGTCTAATTCTTTGCTATAGGAGGTAGCATGTATGTTGTAGGATGTTCAGCACATCCTACACAGCCTGTAGTCTAAAGAGCTTATTTTCTAAATGGGAATGACCTTTAAATGAAAATTACTTTATGGGGTGATAAGTGTTAGGATAAGAGTATGTATATATTGTCAGAGGAACTCAGAAGAGGGAACAACTCACAATTCAGTAATTAGGAAAAATTTCAAGAAGAGGTGACATTTGAGTTGGGTTTTGGAGAATCACGTATTTGCACATTTGAAAAGAAATAATAAAAATACTAAAAGAGTATATATACAGTTGAGACATGATAATTTTTTTCTGATATTGCAACTTAAGGTAATAATATATGTAATATGGGCAGATAACTTCAAAGGAGGTGAAAAATTTTGGTCCAAAGGGAAAAATTCTAAATATTTCCATTTGTGTTTGTAAAGCTCAACATTCATGGCTGGGAAAAGGAGACCTCTGGGATGCAGTACTTCTCAACCTTGGCATGACTGACAGTAAGATAACTGTCTATTGTAGAGGACTATCTTTTGCATTGTAAGATGTTCAGCAGCATGTAAGGCCTCTACCTGCCAGATACTATTAGTGGCATCCTACAGCTGTAATAACAGATGCCTCCAGACATTGTCAGATGTCCCTCACATTATGCATTCTTGGAGAGTGAGCATCTTATCTCCATTTGTCTACTAAGGAAGTTGGGGTTCCCAGGAGGCATGTCCTTAAGTTGGTCAAGCCGGCTTGCTTCATTCGTAGAGCACCCTCAGCTCTACTCCTTCATGTAAAGTAAGTATGTGCAAATCTGGACGCTATCTCTCTGTCCTCATGAGAAGCACAGTTGGCCCATTTCCCTTCACAAATGCCTGACTTCAAAGACATGAGTACCACGGTAGGTCAGGGACTTGGTCACAAGTTCAAGGCACATTCTCCATTAGTACTGCTGACAATTTGATCTTCATCTATCTGAACCAATTATCTTGCTGATTATTTAGCTCCATTTATATGTTAACTTAGTTATCTTAAGGGAGAAGTTCTTTTTTTCTTCCATTTTAAATTGATGCATTATGTTGTGGTTTAGATGTGGTGTCCCCCAAAAGTTCACATGTAAGACAATGCAAGAAAGTTTGGAGGAGAAATGATTGGATTATAGCCTTAACCTAATCAGTGGATTGATCCCTGATGGGATTAACTGAGTGGTAACTGGAGGCAGGTGGGGTGTGGTTGGAGGAAGTGATTCATTGGGGGTATGGCTATGGGGTATATATTTGTATCTGGCAAGTGGAATCTCTCTTTCTCTCTGTTTCCTGATCACCATGATGTGAGCTGCTTCCCTCTGCCACACTCTTCCGCCATGATGTTCAGCCTCACCTTGAGCCCAGAAGAATCTATGGAATGAGACTTTGAAACTGTGAGTTCCTAAATAAAATTTTTTGTCCTCTACAATTGTTCTGGTAGGGACCTTTAGTCACAGCAGTGAAAAAGCTGACTAAAACACATTATATTAATATATAACGATGAGTTTTTTTTTTTTTACATATTTGTTCATGCACACAATATAAAAACATAATTTGGTCAGTATCATCCCATAGTATTTCCCCTTTCTCTCCTTTTCTACCTTTCCCTGGTCCCTTTTTTTCTATTCTACAGATCTCGCTTCAATTTCTATGCGTTCTACTCCCCATTATCCATCTTTCTTTTCCCTCTCTAGCTTCCACATATGAGAGAAAACATATGACCCTTGACTTTTTGAGTCAGGTTTATGTCACTTAACATAACACTCTCAAGTTCCATCCATTTTCCTGCAAGTGACACAATTTCATTCTTCTTTACAACTGAGTAAAACTCTGTCATGTATATAACACCACTTTTTCTTTAGCTATTCAGTCACTGATGGACACATATACTGTTTCCATAATTTGTTGAGAATTCCGATGCTATAAACATGGGTATGCACATATCACTATATTATGATGATTTTAGTTATTTAGGACAAATACAGAGAGGTGGAATAGCTGGATCATATGTTGGATCCATTCCTAGAAACTGAGAAGCCTTAAAATGTTCTAGTAAAACTGATTGTGTTAATGATATTTACCAACCATATGATAGTATTAAATGATATAAAATGAATATATATATATATAAATATCTGACTGTAATAACAAATGATATGTGGTTGTACATGTAAAGATTTTGGAAATGTGTAAAATTACTGATTGTTGCTTTTATCATTACTGTTTTCTGCCTGTGACGTTTTTCTTGTAAATCTCATAGCCAGCATCTCAGAGCCAGCTCCTTTCCTCATCTCAGCTCATGTGTTTCCTCCTCAGATGATCCTTCCCCCACTTCTAAATGACATATCCTTCCTTCATTCATTTTAAATATTTCCGTTTTATTTTCTCTTAACAATTAGCACTTCAAATTATTTTTTATTTACTTGTTACAGTTGTTTTCCTCCATCTACTAGAGTTAAACTCCACAAGAGCAAGCAACTTGCCAATACTTTTCACAGCGTAAATCCCTCCTCAACCAGGTCTGCTAAATGAAGATATTCAAGCAGGTACAAATGAGTGATACTTTACCAATGAGAAGTTTGAATTCCAGAATATTTACAAAGATAAACTACTCAATTTCTATCCATCTATAGTTAATTAACAGTTGTCAAGGAGATATCCTGATAGCCTGTTTTAATGAATACTGTAATGAACATACATTAGTGAACTTATACTAGAATATGCATGATGGACAATGACAGATAAAGTTGAAGTTCACCAGTCACTGTATACCTAAATCTTGTATTTGTTTCCTAACATTTCCAATAATATGTTTGAAAAATTTCAGCTGAACAGATATACTGAATGAAATTGTTAAGCAAATTTTTTTTCACTTTTCTGTATATCTGAAACAGCAACAGAACTGTATGTAAATAGTAGTTAAGGCCATGCATTTTGGATTCAGACTATTCAGAATCTGATATTCGTGAGTCTAATCAGGAATCTGGGTCCAAATCCTGATTCCACAATTTACTACCTATTTGACTTTGAATAAGCTAGATAATATCCTTGCCCCTGGTTTTCCCATCTGTTATGTGAGTATGATAATAATAATCTCTATGTCATAGAGTTATTGCAATGATAAAAACCTGAGACAGGTGAGCACATGGTAAATTCTCTATAAGAGTTAACTGTTAAAACACTTAGGGAAATCTGTCAGACATCTAATTCAGAAATTGTCTAGGTCACTGTTTCCTCAAGGATTCATAGGTGTTACATGAATTTTGAAAGATTTCAGATGGTCAGTACATTTCGGCAAAGCTTGTTGTAAAAATTGCTTATTAGGTTTCTTGTTGGCAGTACTTCTCAAATAAGATACACAAATATTCATTGTGATTCTCTAACAGATGTAAACACTTAGGCTATTTCCTGTTTCTGGGATCAAGGAACATTTTGTTTTCTTTTCTGCAGAACATTTCTTAGACTAAGAACATGTTTTGCTAGAAGTTTTTGTTGGTATTTTGGTTACATGATGAAACTGCATCCTTGTCCATCTCAGTCCAGGAGATCAGAGGACTACGTGCTCCATGAAGACACAGCCCAGGTGTATATAAGTGTGCTATTTTGAATATTCAAGTTTGATTAGATTATACTTGTTTGTTTGCTCTACATTCTGACCTGTTCAGCTCTGACCTTGGCTCCCAATATTCACTTTAGTTTCTTGCATTCATGATTGCTTCTTTCCCTGAAAGGCCATGTGATTTTGTCATTTGGTTTATGCACTGCAACCTTACTAAAGGGAAATAATCACTTCTTACTAGAGAATTTGTGACTTGTTCAATGTTACACAAAAATCAGTGACAGGGCTGACCCACAATCTTCATCTCTTTCTGATCACTGACCAGGCATCTGAATCTGGCCTGCTTTGTTCATCGTGGTTGTTGTTTAAACAAATATTTTAATAGAAAGGATGTGTTCTATAGTTCACTATGGTCTATGGCAGGGGTCAGCAAACCTTTTCTGTATAAGGCCAGGTAGAAGAGATTTCAGGCTCTGTGGTCCAAGTTTGGGCTACTTAATTGTGCCATTCTAGCACAAAAGCAGCCATAGAGATATGTTAACAAATGACATGACCGTGTTCCAATAAATCTTAATTTATAAAAACAGGCATTCAGATTTGGAGAAGAGGCCATCGTTTCCTAGCCCCTAGTTTATACCGGTTCTTGAAATCTTATATCTGGATGACTTATGGATGTAGGCTACAAGCCCAGCCATTAAAAATATTGAAGTTTTCAAACTTATGAACAAATATATGACAGATAAATTAAGGACTAAGAATATTTATTATTAGGAAGTTGCTACTCAATAACTATATTTAGTGTTTGAAGTCTTCATTTATTAGAGTGCATGTTACTAGCATCCAGAGAAATTTGCTCTCAATGCTGTCATTTTGGTTGCATTTATTAAAATTAAGTACTTTTTATCAAATTATTTCTTTATAGCATTTATCCAATTGCAAAGATTCCAGCTGGAGCAGTGGTGGAAAATAATGCAGTATCTTGATGCATCTGTCACTTTCATAAAATTGTACAATCTATGATTTTCTTTTTATCAGATTCAGAGGTTTTATCTATTCAAATGTACAATTACCTCTGAAACCACATAAAGTGGCAGGAGTATTAAATTCCCAGTGCCATAACTTGGGTTTGCTGACTTGCAGGATTTTGCAAATTTTTGGCATGGACTTATGCATTTCTGCTTTTAACTTGTCTTTCAAATATGCTTAGACACTTTCTCCAATTAAGGGATGTCCATGGCACAAGGACAGAAAAACTCCTCTCAGTTGTTTCTCTCTCAGTGAAACCTAGGGAAGGAATCTTTCACTTTGCTTAGTCTGTGTACCACCTGTAGTGGATGTTTGTATTTTATAATTTAGGCCTGACAATTTCACATTATAATTTTCTCCCCTTGTTGATAATTTGTCTCTTTAAATAAACCCTGTATTTTAAGTATTTTTTTTTTTTAGCAGCATACGTGCTAATGTGTAGAAAGCCCAGGAATTAATATTCTTTAAAGATGAAACTATTGGCATACCTTATTACTACATGTAATGTAGTATAACAACCCAGGAAATAAGATTATTTTTGAAAGCAAATAAAATATAATTTCCTTAATCAAATGTTTTATGTAAAAATTTTCTCCTGATTGTTACTACATCTTGAAGAAATGTCACAATTATGGTTTTTATGTATTTTTCATCATTTTAACCCAAGCTCCCCCTGAGAACAACAAAATAAAATGTCATATGAGCTCCTGGTATCCTCCCAGAAGATACATAACAAATTAAACATCTATTATTTTATTGAAGAATATTGGGAAGAACTAATTTTTCAGACTAGTTTGTTAAAAATGCTTATCCCTTAAGATATTCCTCTGTGGAGTATTTAAATTATTAGAATAAATATTTGAAATACATAATTTGCATCAAGTTGTCACATATTTTGAATATTTCCATAGGATTTTTTTTTCATTTAAATATTCATTATTTTGTAAGTTTAGGTTAATTTTGTGAAGTCTTACTGGAAAAGTTTTCTCTCCTTTAATTTCTTATCTCAAGTTTAATGCACAACATGAAGAAAAAAAGGTTCTATAAAACAAAACTCACAAGTGACCTCTCAAGAACACTTCAATTTATTTGGTAAGATGTACTTGTTGAATGAAATAGAAAGATTAAATTGTCAAATTGTACCTTAAGAACAGAAACCATCTATGTGACAAATTTTGCACTACTTCGTTTAATAAAGGATCTAATTAAGTTGAGAGGCATGACTATACTGTCTCTGAAGCCTTCTTGGGTTTATAAACAAAATCAATTATTCATTTACCCTGTGCCTGAATTTTACCACTGACCAAAAATTATTAATTCATGAAAATACAGTAAAGATATAAAGAAGCCTGCCAGGTTTATAGAGCTCTTTGTGGGGGAAAAGGTGCCATGTAATCAGGAACTTTGGTAATTATCTCTTTGGAGATCTACACTGCAGGAACTGGAGTGCCTACCTTGCTCTCTGCAGCAGTCCAGTCAAAAGGTTATGAGAAACATAATCAACTATGAATATGCTCCTTTTGACTAGACACATGGCAATCTACATTATAGGCCCATGAAGAGATTTTTGAATGAAACTGAAACATACTTAATGCAGAAATTGTGCTCTTTTAGGACTCTATGGATTACAGAGCAGGGGATAACAAGAAAAACAAGTTCCTTTCCTAAGAGACTCATTTAAAACACATGTGTATGTGCATACATGCGCATTCACACAAACAGGTGTGTTAGGATTGTTGTTTCCTGGCTGTATGTCATAGAAAACTGTATAACTTGTTATATAAAGCATTCTGAATATTAAGATTAGTATACTTTTACATAGACATTAGATTGTTGATACCATAATTATAATGAATAATAGAAATAACTTGTGATTAACATGTTAGAGAGTTCAAACTTGAGAGGATAAGGGACTTTGGAAATAATGAGCCAAGGTGGCACATTATTTGTGCCATAGTGGTCTTTCCCCGTTCCTTGCCAGCAGAACCTATTTGTCTCAGACTGGAAATGCCAGATCTTCACTGACCAGACCATCTTTGTAAGTAGGAAGTGCACACATGACTCAGTTCTGGGCACTGCAACAGGAAGAGGAATCTGCTGGGGGAGATTCTGAGAAAGATTTTCTCTCCCTGATTTCAGAAACATGAAAACTTTCCCCCCGTTCCCCTTTCTTCCTCTTCTTTTGTGGTTGGATGGGAACATGATGTATGGAGTTGTGGCAGACATTGCATCCTTGAGGTAACAGGTTCAAGGATGAAAGTCAATGTTCTGGGGATAATGGTACAGAAACAAAAAAAGCCCAAGCTTTTCAGCTTAAATTTCAACTTGAATCATTAAGTGATTAAGCTACTGAACTGACTTGGTATTATTTTCCTTGAAACTTTATTGTGGTAAAGAATATACCTACTATTATAACCTACTAATACCTACTATTACTCAGAATTAGGTTATTTATAGTTGAAAACATGTTTCCTGATACACTTGCAATTAGGTGTCTGTAAGAGGGTCATATTGTTTGTTGGTGACAGAGCTAAAACAAAAACTGTTCACTGAACAGAGATCCTTGAAAGTGATAAAACACACATTGAAAAAAGAAAGAAAATCCTGCTTTATATTTTGAGTTTTAGTATATGTTAAACAACAAATAAATAAATAATTGAACATTTTTACTGTCAATTAGAGAAAATATTTTGATAATATAAAAATTAAATATAAAAGGAAAGCTTAACTAAATTAACAAGTAAATGAATAAGTTACTATTTTCAGTACAAAAATGCTTTGGGGATCATGGAAAACTACATAATTTAAAAATAACTAGAAAATAAATAGCAATGAATTTATATATTTTTTATGTTAATGATAAAGTTAGGTTAAAAAAAAAGACTTTCTACAAATCATGTAGTATTCAGAGTACCATTTGCTTCTTCCCACATTTGACTTTTCTAGTTTCTAATTTTGATAATCTCACTTTCACCAATTATTCTGTGGATTTTTGTATTTTTTCTAATATTTTATCTTTCTGCTTTTCAGAAGTCATGTTTGTATATATGGCCAGTTTCTTTGGCTTTTTATTACTGTATAGTTTCAGAAATAATGATGTTAATATTTTTCAATCCATATTGTTCTTTTCTATTTGTTACATCTTCAAAGTAAAGGATTTCATAATTCTTTTTCTCTAAGTCGTTTTTCCTTAAAGTAAAATTTGCATGAGCTGCAATTAGTATTTTTGACTTGACACCATTAGTTCTATGTCAAGGTAGCTATTCCTTAGATTCTTCCCTTGCCCTTGAAAGTTAAAAATTTTATTACTGGTATGCTTGTTAATAATATCTATTGATAAATTATAATTAGATTTTATCTAATAATTGAAATGATGTGTGCTTTAAGCAGCATAAGATCATTTATAATGGCAATTTATACAAATTCATACAAATTTTATACAATTTATAGAAATTTTACTTAGAATAAGTTTTGAATTGGCCTTACCAGGACCAATTTTTTCCTACGAATATAATGTAGCATAAAGATTATCATGCTAAAATTATTATAATAATCAGAACGTAGAAGTTGTGAAATAGAGTGTAATGGGATAGCCATCAGAAATAATGGACTGTACAATAAAAATAACAATGGCTTAGAAAGCCACTTGAAATGAGACCATTGTGAAATGTGTTTATAATGAAAACTCATTTTAGTCATAGAACTGGAAAAGACAATGAAGTCAATTGCATTATTTCTTATAGGTAATTATATTTATGAAAAAGTAATCTTGCTTTAAAATAGTCATAAGATCAACCATGGCTTCTTAAGAAAAATTATATTCCTGCAAAACAGAATTTAATTGAGGAAAGATTAACTTTTTCAATATGACAAAACACTTGGCCAACTACCCAAGGTGGAAGAAAGGTCTGACTCCTGAAATCATTATCGCTGTGGACAAAACAAGCTGATCATCTGAACCGTTATTTTCTAGTTTTTTCACTACTCAGATACTTCACTGCATAAATTTTCATAACTAAAACCTTTTAAATTCATTGGCCAAATAAATTTTTTTTTCCTTAATTTAACAAACATCTTTTGAGTACACACTAGATGCTAGGAACTAGGCTAATAGTTGAGAATAAGATATGGCCATGGTCTGCAGGTACCTCACAATCTAGTAGAATCCTTATAAAAGGTTTCCATTAATAGCAACAATAGTTACTATGAGAACTTATTTTGAGAGTGACAGCAACTCAAGGATTAACAAAAGGGCACAGCCTTTGCCTTGATGGACCTTGAATTCTATTAGGGAATTCAGAAATTAAATAATTATGAAATTAATGTTTTAATTTATTGTGATTGGGATTTACTCAACCCAGAAGAAGTCTTAGATCTGTGAGAACTTGTAATTCAGGGCCTGACCTAGAAAAGGCTTCATATAAGATATTAGAATTAGGGTTTGAGATACAAAGAGTTCACCAGATACAGAAGGAAGAAAGGAAATTCCAAGTAAAGAAAATGATAACATCAGCACTCACCTAGGTATTAAAAAATTTGGTACATCCTAGAAGTAGCAGAATATTTTCTCAATAAAATTCTATGCAATATGGAGAGTATTAGAGGAGTTTTGTTTTCTTAACATTAATGACCATGAAAGACATAAAGAATTCTTTGTCAAGAGCAATTCACCTCTTGGAGAAATATGGTTCTGAAAATTGTTCCCCTGTCAAGCTACAGTAGGTCATGTTCCCAGGGTCAAACGAAACTCAACTTCCAGACTGTAAGCAGAGCCTTGCTCTGAGGGATGGAGAGTACCTATCTTGCCAAACTAGAAGACAAAGCCCAATTCCCTTCTGAGCAAAGGGCTGAGTATCAAAATGCAGCAATGGTAGGAAAAAAACTTTCCTGTCCCTGTTTTGATGAACATTAACAAAATTCTTCCAACTGCCTCAAATAATAGAAAACCTAGAAGCCATTCTAAACATTTTGTTTTTTCTATCACACTCCATATAAGTCAGTTAAGAACTGCTGTTTAGGGCTAAGGTTGTGGCTCAGTGGCAGAGCGCTTGCCTAGCATGTGTGAGGCACTAGGTTCAATTCTCAGCACCACATATAAGTAAATGAATAAAATAAAGGTCCATCAATGTCTAAAAAAACAAAAACAAACAAACAAAAAACCCCCTGCTGTTTATCCTACCTCCATTGTATCTCTTAAATGTGTGCTCACTTTAAATTTCGTCTGTTTAGCCCATCTTATCTCCGGGACTGTGATAACACAGGCATTTTTAGTAGTCTCATTACTAATCTTCCTGCCTCTGTTTTCAGCAATTTTCAATCTGTACATCGTTTTAAATCAGGTAATCCTCCAAATCATCTGATCATGTCATTTCTGGGCTCAGAAATCAAATTATTTCAGGAAAAGATCCAAGTTTCTCAACACTGCCTCCAAAGTACCTTATAATTCGATAACAGCTTAACTTTCTGGTTTTATTGCCTATAAAACCCCTATACATAGTATGATCTACAGCCTTCCTGAGCCACTTACACTATCCTAATTGAGCTAGGTTCTCTTATGGGGGCCGTTCTCTGGTTAACTTAGTTTTGGAGGTCAAGAGTTTAAATATAGTTCTATTAAATACATTTCAGAGATCTTCTTGGATTAAAAAACTCGAAATTGGGAATAATTGCATTTTTATGAGGAATTGCTGAGGAAAATATTTATTATGATTTGGTCTCTTGGAAGAATCTTGTATATTGTCAAAAAGGTGAATTTTTATAGATCAAAAAACAAAAGAAAACAAAACCGATGTTCTTGGTTTGTATGCAACCAATGAAGGCTCTCATGTGAAGTTGACCAATAGATAATGACATTTACAAACAAAAATAGCATGGTATTGGCATCAAAATAGATATGAAGACCAACAGAATAGAAGACACAGAGACAAAAAAAACACATAGATGTAGTTTTCTAATACTTGACAGGCACCAAAACACAGATTGGAGATAGTCTTTTTAACAAGTGGTGCAGGTAAAATTGGTTATCCATATGTAGAAGAATGAAATTAGATCCCTATCTCTCACCCTGCACAAAAGTTAACTCAAAGTAGATCAAAGACCTAGGAATTAGACCAGAAACTTCACAACTTCTAGAAAAAGAACATAGGCTCAACACTCCATTGTATTTACTTAGGCATCAACTTCCTTAACAAGAAAAGTGCAAGAAATAAAATTGAGAATCAATAACTGGCATAATAAATACTGGCCAGGAGGTGGGGGGAAAATATTCTCATACATTATTAGTGGGACTGCAAATTAGTTACAAACACTTTGGAAGTCAGTATGGTGTTTCCCCCAAAACTAGAAATGGAACCACTATATGACCCAGCTATACTACTCCTTGGTATTTATTCAAAAGAACTAAAGCAGCATAATGTAGTGACACAGGCACATCAATGTTTATAGCAGTGCAATTCATAATGACTAAGTTATGGAACCTGTGTAGGTGCCTATTGACAGATAAATGGATTAAGAAAATGCAGTACATATATACAATGGAGTTTTACTCAGTCATAAAGAAGAATGAAACTATGATATATGCTGATAAATGGATAAAATTGGAGAATATCATGCTAAATGAAATAAACCAGACTCAGAAAGTCAAGGGTTAAATATTTTCTCTCATATATGGAAGCTAGACCAAAATAAGGGGAAAAAATGGGGGGTGTGATTCCATTAAAATAGAAGGGAGATCTGTGGAGAAGAGGAAGGGGATAGTGGGGGAGGAAGGAGGAAAGAGAAAAGGAAGAAATTGTACAATAAAATTGATTAAATTATGCTATGTACATATATGAATATACTATAGTGAAATTTATCTTTATAGGTATAAAGCACTAATTTAAAAAACTATAAATAAATAAAAGGAAAAGCAGTAGAGAAATGGGAAGTAATGGGGACTTAAGTAGAACAAATTATATTCCATTCAGGTGTGAGTATGTCAAGATGAACCCCAGTATTATGCATAATTATAATAAAGTAATAAAAACATAAAAAATAAAAATAAAGGTATAGATCGAGAAGGATATATATTCATATATAAAGATTTACTTCTAAAAATATCTAAAATCTGTTATGTGTGGCAAATCAATACATATATAACATATATGAACAAAAAATACATTTGATAAGCAAAACATGTTTATATCTACATGTGTATGTTTATATGTGTATACCCATGTCATAAACATAATAATGTGTAATAAGTTGCTATATTTAAATGCAAGATAGAATTTCTATTAGCAAAGAAGAATAAAAGTTTGGTTTCACCTGGAAAAGGAACTCTATGGGATGGGTATGGAACTCAGTGGTACAGCACTTGCCTAGTATGGGGTGAGGCCCTGGGTTCAGTCTCCAGCACCACAAGAAAACAAAACCAAAAAATTTTATGAAGACATTTACCCTAGGACATCAATGCAATAAAATGAAGTAGTAGGTGAAATCTGTCACTATTTCCTTATTTAAAAGCTATTAAAATAGACATAGATTCTGAGTTTTAGTATAAGACTCTAAACTAAACGGGAAACACTATTATGATAACTTCTAATGCCACATGATGTGTCCTAAATCAATCAAAACCATCAGTTCTTCTTTGTCTATACCGGTCATGTGGGTGATAGATTTACATCAATAATATTTCTTATTAAGCAGGAGATTGATAGTTCAGAGGCCAAATCTGGCCCACTGTCCTTTTTCATACAACTTTTAAGTTAGGAATGGTTTTGACATATTTAAATAGGAAAAAAATCAAAAGAAGAATACTATTTTATGATATGTGAAGATGATATCAAATTTAACTTTAGTGTTCATAAATAACATTTTATTGGAACACAACTGTCTTAGTCTGTTTGTTCTTCTGTAACAGAATACCAGGGATAGGGTAACATTAAAAAAATTAATTTCCCACATTTCTGGAGGCAGGAAATTCAAGATCAAAGTGCCAGCATCTGGTTTGGGTCTTTTTGCTGGTGAGGGTAGAAGAGCCATGTGAGGACTTAGTAGCTCTGAGTCTTGACAGGAGGCATAGCTTGGGAGCATGAAGGGAAAAGGCAACCCTGAGAGCTCATACCTAGACCACAGTGTTTCCCTGCTTGTCATAAGCAATTCCACAAAACAGAACTCTGGTTGAGGACTCTTCATGACCATGATGAAGAAAACAAAAACAAACAAATAAGACAACTGCATAAATATATCTGAACAGAGATCAAAGCAAAGACTTTATGCCTCTCTAGTAATGTGAGAGCTACCACTTCTTCTCTAATGATAGCTTTCTATTCCTCTTATTACACAGGTAAAAAAAATATACTGATATTTCCAATAGGAAAAATGCATCAATTCTAGAGAATACCCAATCCAAAGTAGGTAATTCCTTTTCTGAACCCTTTCCCAAATCATCTATGAAATTCTTTCCTAACTCCCTCTTACTGAGATGTTCCATAGCTCTCCATGGCATGCCATCCCTCTTGTAGGAGTGACTAATAAACCTAATGTGAGTGAATTGGTATATCTAGTAGCCTTTCCTTGGTGAGTATTCAATTCTATCTTTTTAAAAAGCAGACACTTGACTTTGAAGCCTCTCTGGAGTCTGTGAATTGGTACCCCAGTTATACTAGCAGACAGATCCTCTTTACTCTTTAAGGATGCGCTCGATGGCAGCTACTGCCCATGGGGAATTGATCATGACTCAAGCAGTAGTAGCAGCGTGGTGACAGCAAGAGACTGCTGGTGTCTGGTGCAGGAGCAGGGTCACTGACCAGTGCTGGCAGGGTGCCAGTGCAAACTGTGGCATTGGTGTTTGGTGTTGGCAGTGATGGTATTATGCAGCACTGTGCTTTTTAAACTGCTTTTGCTCGGTTTCTATTACTGGTTGTCTTGCAGTCAATTCTTTCATTCATTTGGTTTCCTCTCATTAGTCCTTTTCAGCTTAAGTCTTACAGAACGGTGTTTGACAGGAACACCCTATGCAATTTCATGTATTTGATGACTTTGGAATATAACTCTCTAGCTACAGATGGGCTTCCAAGTTTCAGGTCTGAATTTCTTATTATTTACAAAACAGTTCTACTTAAATATGCCACATGTACTTCCAATTTATCAAGTTGAAAACAAAATTAGTCATCTTCCCTGACCTTCTCTATTTCCTTCCTGTGTTGCTGATTAAAACAGAAACTTGTGAGCTATTCCTTTCTCCATAATGGAGCCCTATGAATTCTTCTCTTCCTGAATCTCATATCTTATCTCCATAGCCATCTTCATAGCTTTAATTCAGAACTCAGTTATTTCCACCATGATTGACTGCCATGGCTTTGCTCATGGGTTACCTTATATTCCATTCTGCCCTATATATTCACTCTCCGTGAAGTAGTCAAACAAAGGTGTCTAAAAGGAAAATGCCAGATGTATAAAAACCCTCTTTAGGTTTCCCTTTGTCAGAGGATATTTCCTCCAGAATGAAAATCCACATGATACTGGACCTTCAAGAACTGTTCAGAAATGCTCTTGAGTTAAAAATATCAGGGCATGTTCAGTTGTGCTACATGGAATGTGTACTGGTATTCATGCTTCCACCTAATAGACATTAATTTTGGTCTCTATTTTTTACTTATTTATTTTTTGGTACTGGGGGTTGCTTTATTCCCCAGGACTTTTTATTTTATTTTATTTTATTTTTTTGAGACAGGGCTCGCTTAGTTGCTAAAGGCCTTGCTAATTTGCTGAGGCTGGTGGAACTTATAATCCTCCTCCTCAGCCTCCTGAGTCACTGGAATTAAAGGCATATGCCACCAGGCCTGACTCTTTTTGGTCTCTATTTTATGCAGAAAGTGATTCTACTAAAAGGTATTTAAAGATTTAAAATCCTTTGCCATCATTGTTGGTATCACATGCCACAATGTATAAGTTGATCCTATGAAGCATTCATCGTTCAGCAAATATTTATTAAAAATTGACCATATGCGAGACTTTATTCTAAGAGATAGGAAGAAAGACAAAAGTAAAACAGTTTCTGCCACCATTCTAGTGGGGCGAGATATATAAGAAGGAAAAAAACCCCATAAATCCAATATATAAAATGGTGGTAGTTGCTAGAAAATAAAGAATGAGAATGATAGAGCCTATGGAAAAGTCTGCAGTTTCATATAAAATGTTCAAAGAAAGCCATTTTGAAAAGCTAACACTTTATCCAAGTTCTACAGGAAGGGAGAAAACATGACAACTAACATAACGCATATAAACACAGAAGACTACTGGATAAAAGCCTGAGTTCTGCAGTCAGACTGCCTGGGATCACTTTTGAGTTCTGTCACTTACTAGCCATGTGGTCTCGGGCAAGATACTCAACATCTCTGTACCTAAATTTCTGTTTGTAAAAGGAATGAGGCTATTGCTGAGCTGTGCATCTTAAACAGAGCACAGAGCAAGTACTTAATAATATGCTATTATTATTTTGAAAAGTAGATGCCAGAAAACAAAGCATTAGGATAGGAAGAAAAAAATTTCAATAGCACAGAACCTAATCAACAACTTATAGACAGTAGAGAAACAAAAGTCTCTAGTTGAAATCAAATTACGAAGATTCTGAGGGTAACCTTAGATTAGATGCATAAGCAACTACCAAGAATGTTTTATATCATTCAAACAGGAATTTATTGAATATGTACCATGTACCAACCACCAGCCCAGAGTGGGCACAGAGATACAAGAGTTAGATATTATCTTCTTTTTCAGAATGTTTATAATGTCATTGTAATAAGAACTGCATATGGCAAAATTGGCAATTGCAGTAAAAGATATAAAGGCAGCAGTATAAAAACAGTGAGGCTACTATGGGAAGAGATAACTGAGGTAGTTAGGCCATGAACTAGGAAGCCGACATGCTAGGCAGACTACATATAGAAAACTATCCAGATGAATCCCAACCTATTCATTAGCCTCTCTTTTAACTTTTAATCAGTGTATTAGATACCAATTAGAGAATATGAATCAGAAATTTAATGCTTATTGAATTTTCATATATTGAACAGGTTACCTATGTAATCAACACCAAGAAAAAGAAACAAAACATTATCAGAGTCCCGAAGCAGTCCCCTTCTGGCACTGGTCACACTTCACCACATTCCAGAGGATAGCTGGTATTACAAATTCTGATAGTACAGGATAATTTTCCCTATGCTATACAAATGAAAACATACATATCACTTATACCTAACTTCTTTCCCTCAACATTCATACAAAGAACTATATGTAAAATTTTCTGCAGCCTATTTATAATAGCCCAAACCTGGGAGAACATACACAAATATCCATCAAAAAGGAAAAGAGTAAACAACCCTGGTATATTATACAGTGGAATAATATTCAACACTAAAAATCAATATACATTACAGCATGGATAAATCTCAAAATGATTATCCTTAATGAATGAAGGCAGACATAAAAAGAAGATATGGTGTATTATTATATTTACATAAAGTTCTAGCAAATTCAAACTGACCTATAGACACAGAAAACAGAATGGTAGGTGTTGGGGAAGGAATTCAGTGACAAATGTTAGGAGGACACTTTTGGGAATGATGGATTAGTTCATTACTTTGATGGTGGTGCTTTCACTGTGTGCATATGTTCCCAAACTTAATAAATTATACACTTTTTCCAGACTTATATAGGATTAACTAGTATACCCAGAACTGTATAAAATAATGCATATAATTTGCTGATATTGCACATATGTATACACTTACATAATAAACATATCCATCATCCCATTTTCAATAGCCTCAATAAATACTTGGGAATCGATATAAAAAAAGAGGTAAAAGATCTCCACAATAAAAACTACAGAACACTGAAGAAAGAAATTGAATAAAATCTTAGAAGATGGAAAGAGCTCCCATGTTCTTGGATAGGCAGAATTAACATTGTCAAAATGGCCATACTACCAAAAATGCTACACAGATTTAATGTAATTCCTATTAAAATTCCAATGATATTCTTTGTAGAAATAGAAAAAGTAGTCATGAAATTCATTTGGAAAAATAAGAGGCCCAGAATATCCAAAGCAATCCTTAGTGAGAAAAGTGAACTAGGAGGTATCACAATACCAGAACTATTATCCTGTAGAGCTATAGTAACAAAAACAGTATGGTATTGGCATCAAAACAGACATGAAGACCAATGGAACAAAATAGGAGACACAGAGACAAATCCACATAAATACAGTTATCTCATACTTGACAAAGGCACCATAAACATACATTGGAAAAAAAAGATAGCCTCTTCAACAAATAGTGCTAGGAAAACTGGAAATTCATATGTAGCAGAGTGAAATTGGACCTTATTGCTTGCCCTTCACAAAACTCAGTGCAAAGTGGATCAAGGGCCTAGACATTAGACCAGACACCCTGTACCTATGAAAAAAACTATAGGCCTAACTTTCCATCATGTTGTCTTAGGAACCAACTTTCTCAACAAAACTCCTAAAACACAAGAAGTAAAATCAAGAGTCAATAAATGGTACAGTATCAAACTAAAAACCTTCTTCATAGCAAAGGAAGCAATCAAGAGTGTGAAGAGAGAGCCTACAGAATGGGAGAAAATCTTTACCACTTGTATCTCAGAGCACTAATCTCCAGGATATACAAAGAACTCAAAAAAATTAACACCAAAAAAACAACCCTATCAGTAGGTGGGCAAAGGAACCAAACAGGCACTTCACAAAAGAAAAAAATACAATGGGTCAACAAATATATGAAAAAATATTCAACCTCACTAGCAATTAGAGAAATGAAAATTAAGACTACACTGAGATTCCATCTCACTCCAGGCAGAATGGCAATTACCAAGAAAACAAGTAACAAGAAGTGTTGGTGAGGATGTGAAGGAAAATGTTCAGTCATACATCGCTGGTGGGACTGCAAATTGGGCAATCTCTCTGGAAAGCAGTGTGAAGAGTCCTCAGACAACTTGGAATGGAACCACCATTTGACCCAGCTATCTCACTCCTTGGTTTATACCCAAAGGACTTAAAATCAGCATCCTACAGTGATGAAGCTACATCAGTGTTTACAGCAGTTCAATTCACAATAGCTAAGCTAGGAACCATTCAAAGTTGAATGGATAAAGAAAATGTGGTATATGTACACAATGGAATATTACTCAGTCATAAATAAGAATGAAATTAGGGCATTTTCTGGTAAATGGATGGAACTGGAGACTATCATACTAAGTGAAATAAGATAATCCCCAAAATCAAAGGCCAAATATTCTTTCAGATATGTGGAAGCTGACATACAATAAGGGAGTGAAAGATTAGACAAAGGAGAATGAAGGGAAGGGATGGGGAAAGGGAATAGGGAAAACAGTAGATTGAATTAGACATAACTTTCCTATGCTCATGTACGAATACATTACCAGTGAATCTCCACATCATGTACATCCACAAGAATGGGATCCTAATTAGAATAAGTTATATTCCATGTATGTATAATATGTGTAATATGTCAAAATATACTCTACTATCATGTATATTTAAAAAGAGCAAATCTTAAAAAATGTTAAAAAAGAACATGTCCATCACCTCCATGTTTCTTGTGTTTTTTGGTAGTGTTTTTGTGCATTTATTTATTGTAAGCATACTCAACATGAGATTTATCCTATTAACTTTGATATGCTATGTATTATTATAAAATATATAAGTAATGGGACTGGGGCTCTAGCTCAGTGCAGACTGTTTGCCTAGCACGTGTGAGGCCCTGGGTTTGATCCTTAACACCACACAAAAAATAAACCAAAAAAAAAAAAAAATTAAAGGCATGCTGTCCATCTACAACTAAAAAAAATTTTAAAAATATATAAATTATGGTGTATAGCAGATTTCTGGAACTTGCTCACTGTTTATAACTCACTTTATACCCTTTGAACAAGAACTCTGCATCTTTCCCTAGTAACCAGAGTCCTATTATATACTTCCACAACTCTGCCTATTTCAGGAGCCTTAAGATGAACCATGCAGTATTTGTCCTGTGGCTGATTTATTAAATTTGTATTCAAATCTCTAACAGTATCATCATATATCCTCAAAATTTTAATTTAGCTGGGGTGGGCTGTTTTCAGCTGTACCATGACAATTAAGAATAAGGCTTCAGAGTGAGGTTGTTGGGGTTCAACTCTTACCAGCTTTGTGATCTTGGGCAAGTTAGTTCTTGTTTTAGTTTCCTCATTTGTAAAACTGGGATAATAGTAAACATATCTACTTCAAAAAGTTACTGGAGGACTACATGAGTTAATGTATGCAAAGAATGTAGAACTCAATATCAGCAACTTAATTACCTATTAGAGGTAAGATAGAACTGGGAGAACTTTTGCAAAATCAACTTAATGAAGCTTATTTCTGTTTGTTTAATTTTTAAATTTTTTGAGATGGGGGTTTTACTATGCTATTCAAGCTGGATTTAAACTTCTGGTCTCAAGTGATCCTCCTGAGTACCTGGGACTACAGGTGTGCACCACTGTACAAGGTTTTATTTCTGTTTATTGACCAACTATACTGGCATATAAAATCATACTTGAATAGGTTCTATTATACTTTCCAAACTTCATCTCTTGACATTCACTAGCCAGTACATCCCACACAAATGATCCTCCTGTTATTTTGCATAATTCATCAGTTTCTCATTCATCTCTCTGCGTGTGCACATGACTTCCCTTGGCCTAGAATCTCTCTTCTATGAATGCAAGAGCTCATTGAAAGGACTGAAAAGAATGTTTGTTTTTCAAGAATGAGAATTTTGTATTAAAAAGTAAATTTAAAAATCTCTTAGAATAGCAAATGCCTCGATATTAGAAGCTATGTAGCTTATCTACTTATCTTAAGGAATAGCTACTGTATAGAAGTATCCTAATCTGCTTAACAATATTTATGTAAATTACTAAGTATTTATATTTAAAAATTTTACTAGTTTGTGTGAAATCCTTCTGCAAAGCTTCTACTTATATCGAGCATTACAATTTGAAATGTGTCCTTGAGAAAAAAAAATATAGGATTAATATACAACAATAATAGCATAAGCTTATATAAAAATAAATGCACTGCCCATGGCACTAAGGATGTGATTTATATTTTAATGAATAACATTAAAGTTCTTATTTGCTTAATAGGAAATACGTTTATAGTTTCCTTACCAGGTTAATGTGAAGATTAAAAAAAAAAAAACACTGTTGAAAGCATTCTTTGTTAGTCTTCGAAGAGTTTAATGCATATTAATTGTATGAAATATTATTACTTTTTCAAGTTCAAATCTTAGGAAATACAAGGAAATCATCTTGATTTTAAAAGGTTGAATAATAAAACTGATAAAGACAGTGAATCATAAAATCAATGCAGCATTATATTATTACAATAACTGACACTCGTAATTATGAAACTCCTTGATCATCTTCTCAGTTTTTGTTATGAGGACTGACTGGTTAATCTGTGATTCCAGAACCCAATATGTACTGTGATTTATTTTATAAATATTTATTAGGGCACTGTATTATACATAATAGTGGGGTTCATTTTCTATTTATTTTTAAATGCGTACAACATAGTTTGCTCCATTTCAATCTCTAGTACTTTATTTTTAAATATTAAAAACACCTGAAGAGAACAAGCAAATCTTGTCCTGAGTGATAAATATCTATAAGATTTAAGGATCACTAATACAGTATGATTTCTAATCAAGCAACTTTAAGGTAAATCAAATGAGTGATATTATTATAAGTAATTAAAAATTTCTTAAATGGAATTTAGGAAAAACTATAATTGATTGAAAAAGCAATTGAGTTGATATATTATGAAGTACTGGAAAGAAAAGTGGGTTTGAGTCCAGTTTCTGCTCTTTCTATCAGAGTGATCTTGGGTAAATAATTTCTCTGAGACTCAGTTTTTTCAATGGTCAAATGTGAGAATACGGACTTTACACAGTAGCTACAAGGTTTTATGAAATAAAGCATATGGGTAAAGATCCTGGCATATTCACAAAATAAACATTAGTTCCCTTCATTGTCAAAGAACAAGAGACTATTAAAAGGCAAAATAAACTTTATCTCATTCATGGTTTGGCTAGAGGTCAAGACCAAGTTTGAGATGCAATTCAAACAACTGCATGCATCTTCAGGCCTACCACAGTACCAGAGAGATTTGAAAACTGGACTATAAGAGCTACATGGTTTGCTTTATTTGTGGGAAGTTGCACCAACATTTTTATTCTCTCATTTGAGTTTTTAACTCTTGCCCTGAACACTGTGTCCTTGTTACTCATTTCCATTTTACTTTACTTTTACATTAAAAATTTTTCAACTTTATTGAGGTATAATTGACATGAAACAGTTGTAAATATTGAAATGTACACCTTGGTGTTTCGATCCATGCACACGCTGTGAAAAGATTACCATAATGAATCTTATTAACAAACACATCACTTCATATAGCTATTTTCTTTTATTCCTATGGCTATAATAATTAAGGTTGACTTAGCATATTTTAGAATACCATAGATTTTTAATATGGTCACCATCCTGTACTTTAGGTCTACAGAAATTATGTCTTATAATCACAGTTTGTACACTCTGACCTACATCACTCCATATGTTCTATCCCCTAGCTCCTGCTAACCACCACCTTACACTCTGTTTCTATAGATTTGACCTTTTTTGATTTCACATAAAAGTGAGACCATGCAGTATTTTTCTTTTTGTGTCTGGTTTAATTCATTTAGCAAAATATAATCCATGTATTTAAGCTGCCACAAATGGTAGAATCTCTTTCTTTAAGGTCGAATATTATTCCACTATATCTGTGAGACATATGTATGTATATGTGTGTATATGTGTGTATATGTATGTATGTATGTATACATATCTTATAATTTCTTTATTCATTTATCAGTTGACTATAAGTTTGCTTTTATATCTTGGGTACTGTATATATCCAGAAAAGAAACTGCTAGATCAATAATAGTTCTTTATTAATGTTTTGAAGAATCTCCATACTGCTTTCCATAATGGCTTTACCCATTTACATTGCCACAAATTTATATTTTCTCCACACCTTCCTCAATACTTCTCATCTCTTTTTGTTCTTATAGTTGCTGTCTTAACAGGTATGAGGTGCTATCTCATTGTGGTTTTGATCTGCATTCCCCTAATGATTAGTGATATTGAAAACTTTCCATATACCTATTGGCTATTCATATGTTTTCCTTAGAAAAATGCCTATAAGTTTTTTTTCCCTGTATTTCAAGTTGGGTTTATTTTGCTATTGAGTTGTTTAAGTTCTTTATGTATTTTGGATATTAATCCTTCTCAGACTTATGGTTTCCAAATATTTTCTTACAATATAGAGACTGTCTTTTCATTTTGTTTATGTTTCATTTGTTATATGGAATTGTTTTGGTTTGATTAATGTCCCATCTGTTTATTTTTGCAATTTTTTGCCTAAATTTTTGGTGTCATAGTAATTCAAATGGAAGTAAGTAAATAAATATATGATGATGCCAACAGTTTCAAACTGAGAAATATTCTACAGGTTGAACATTCCCATTCTAAAAATCCTCAATTCCAAATCCAAAATGCTCCAAAATCCAAAACTTTTTGAACACTCAAGTGATGTTTCAAGTGGAAACTTCCACATCTGTCTTCATATGCAGGTCTTGGTCAGGGCCAGTAAAAATATTGATTGGAATTACCTTCATTCTTTGTATGTAAGGTGTATATGAAACATAAATGAATTTCATGCTTAGATTTGGGCTCTGTCCCTAAGATATCTCATTATGTATTTAAAAGTACTCCAAAAATCCATAAAAATTCAAAATGTTAGGCCCTTCTCCCAAGCTTTTTAAGTAAAGGATACTCAAACTTTAGTGGCATAATTGAAACTAGCACATAAATGTCTTATTGGGAGTTTTTTGTTTGGTTTTATTTTGTAGACAGGGTCTTTGTTTGTTACACAGGCTGGTCTGGAACTCCTGGGCTCAAGCTACTCCTGCCTCAGCCCCCCAAGAGTGCTAGGACTACAGATGTACGCCACCATGCCAGGCTCCCTGAGAGTTTTCATGAAAATCAGTCTTGTGACAGTTTTGCAATTTTATGAATAGGTACAGAGAATACCTTTAGACATTCAGTTGTGTTGTTTTTATTATATGTATTAGAACTAGAATACCCAGTAGGAATAGTATTTCCTCTGATTGTTGCATCTGCTTTATCCATTCAACAAATCTAAATTTTGGGTCACTTTTCCAGCCACAGTGATGAATAAGATAGTGCTGCCTTCAAAGAACTTAAGGAAGCAGACCCTAGACATGGTATCTTTTTAATAATATTATATCCAAAGTCCCATATTCATATGTAGTAGAGTGACTATGGTCAGGGAGCCAGAGAAGTCTTCACAGACCTTAGTCAAACTAATAAAGGGAAGCAGATTTATGGTCAACTAAAAACAGATATTAATACAAGATGCTTTGTTTTGGCTTTGTAATTTGTTATTAGTTGCATGTGGACATGGATATGTCTATTCTCTAGGAAATCCTTTTCAAATCAAATCATAAAACCGCAGAAGGAGCCCTGATTTAAGGAATAACCTGGAAGAAGCTTGATTTTTACCAACCTTTCCCCTATAAATGCCAAGATGAACTATACTCTGATGAAAACCGTTTGCATTTTACTTCCAAAAATGTTTCCCAACTCTATTTACTTCACTTCATCCCTGTTTTCATGATGCTCAACTTTGTTTGGCTAGATTAAAGTTACTTGTCTTCAGGCCTGCTCCTCTATACTGTTGTAAAGGATATTTAAAGAACCATAGATCCCAATGGCAATTTCTCCTCTAAGATTGTTTTCCACATTGAGGGGATCTAATATCTTGGTCCATAGCACTTATTGATATGCCCTACTCTCCTAAGAACGCTCCTCATACCTGTCATTACCCCATTCTCTGTCCTGCATTACATCTTTCCTCGGTGCTGCTAAGAGTCTGCAATATGCACTCCTGATACGGCATGTTCTCTCATTTCCAGTTTCCTTGTGAAGCTAACAGAGCTGGTTCTGCTCCAACTCAACTCTCTTTCACTGCTATCTTTCCTAACTGTCTTGGTCCCTCCATACCTTGAATCTTCTGCTTCTCTGGCAGGCTCACAGGACATTCTTATGTATCTTCTTTTCTCCATATTCATAGTCTCTTTGGGGAGTGAAAAACTTCTCTTTTGTTCATCTAATAACAATCTAGCAAAACCTCCACATTATGCTAAGTGAAAGAAGCCAGATGCCAAATAGTACATGCAATTCCATTTAAATGAAATGTGCAGAACAGACAAATTTAAAGAGACAGAAAGCAGATTAGTGATTGTCTGGGGCTGGGGTAGGAGAGATGTTAGGCATGGAGATTGACTCTGAATGAGCAGGAAGGATTTGGAAGAAGGTTAATGAAAGTGTCCAAAATTGGATTGTGGTAATAACTATAAATTTAGCAACAAATATTGAATTGTATAATTAAAGTGGGTATGTTTTAGGTTATATGCTTTACATTTCAATAAATCTTGTTTTTTTAAAGGAATTGAAGGAATGGCTTTTGTTCTTTGCTTTCTTAGCAGAGAGGGTTCATGTGAATTCTTACTTAGCAATTTTTATCCCATCACTCACAAATCTGAGTTGTTCCTCTCTGAAAACACTTTCATTTAAACTGCACTACTGTCCACAAAATAAAGTTCAACCATGCATACGACTTCATCCCTTTTGATCTCTCTTCTCTCGTGACTACTCCCTTCTCATTGCCTACAATTTTACCCTTGAGACACATACCCTCTATGACAACACTTGTTCTCCTGCACATTTTAAAATTCCAGTTTATTGTTGGAAAACTCTTTAGGCTTCATCTCTTTTGTCAGTTCTTACCTGGACTTTACCGTCCTACCCGAGGACTTGGTACTTCTCTGTGCTATTTCTGTGCATCTGTGGTATTTCTATAATCCTGTGCGTGGGGGCTGTTCAACCTGTACTGATTCACTTGTCTATATCCTCACCAGACTCTGAGCTGCCTAAACAGCAGGGGGTCCTTGCACTTGGTGCCTCCAGGATTAATCACATGACTTAACGTAAAGTCAGGCCTAAAGATGAGTTTATTTAACTGGATTGAAGGGAATGTTTGCATTTTCTCCAAAATTTGCCTGAGCAGAAGTAGAAGTGTGAATTTCAGATGTTGTGCCTGCACACAGTTGCGTTAAATGCAGCTGAAATCAAAATAAATGACATACATATGGAGGGGCTTGGAGATTATTGGTTTGATAGAAGATTTTTATCTAAATGGGAACTTGAGGAACTATGTAGTTTCCATACCATCAAGGTGTTCCAACCCACTTCTGTTTCAAACCTTTTATTTTTACTATACTGAACTGAACATCCAGAGGCCACTGATTTGCCCCAATAATATTTCATTTTATGCCAATAAACTATTGGTCTTTATCCAACTTGTATTAGTTGCTAGTGGTAGAAAGTAGAGATATAAACTAAACTAAAATAAAATAGACTAGTTTACACTGAATATGGCTTCTTTTCATTCTCTCTCTCTCTTTTTTTTACTTAAAATTCTGTAGACTAATTATAATTTTGGAGACAGAATTTAGATCTGATAGTCTTGCTACAGCAGAGTTGACTTGATTTAAAATAAATGCAAGGTGGCAGATACCTTATTTGAGAAAGTTTGACATTAACAAAATATATGGATGGAAGAATATATGTAAGAAATTCTTTTTTTAAAACTTTTTATAAGTTTATTATGTTTATTATCATTTTTATGTGGTGCTAAGGATTGAACCTGCCTCACATGTGCTAGGCAAGTGCTGTGCCACTGAGCCACAACCCCAGTCCCATATATAAGAAATCATTAACAAACTTCTAGGAACCATAACTGTTGAGAAACAAGGGAATCTGTCTTCTATTCTCTTCTCTGAGGCACTCCTAAGAGACATAAAAACAAAACATAAAAACATATTGTTCACAATATGTCAACAAGGTATTGAAGGGCAATTCTGTGTGTTGTTCGCATCACATCCCAAGTGCATGGGAATTGGTTTGATTTTATGAAATGGGAAAACGCTTTTTTGAAGTTGGTATCCTAGAGGACGGGTAACCACATGTTTTATTGCCTTCTTCTTAAGGGGTATTTTTTGTTGTTATTTTTTCTTATTGAATATGCTTAGCCAAATCCTGGTTTAATATGGATATCCCAATACTCATGAATTAATAGTATATATTTATAAAAGCTAGCTCAGTAAAAATTATTATTTCAATAACAGTAAATGCATATAAGTACATTTCATCTTCTGACCATTTTATTTAGTTGTTTAAAAATAAATATAGACGTTAAAAATGTAACCTTATAAAATAAACACATTTAATAATTTGTTGTATGTAAAAATTCTCTAAGAATGAAAGATTAGATTGATGTAAACAAATGAAATTACAATCATTTATGCTTGTTGGAACATTAACAGTGAGATGGTGTGAACAGTAGGCAAATATGAATCAAGTACTATGTTCAGTGATATTTAGTTTAACAACTGCTTGGTATAATCACTTCGGTGAATGCAGTTTTAAACCACTTCAGCTTTGACAACAGTTATTCACATTACTGATTTATTTTCATTAAGAAAAGTTTCCTTTATCGTACACATACACGTTTTTGAGTTTTTGATTGTCATACATTCTTATAAGAACAGTAAGGCAATGTGGCTTAGTCCACTGAGGTCATGCTAGCAAAGTAATTATCCAACAGTCTACACATTACTGAAAACTTTAATTGCAACTTTATAAGATTTTTAAGCTTTAACAATGGAAAGTTCAGCTTTTTCCTTGGAACATCATAGAGGCATAATAGAGGTCTAATCACAATATTTCTTTAACCTTTAAAGCTACTTTTAGGCCAAACATTTTAATACTATCCAAACTAAATTTTTGAAAGTTAGATATTGGTGGTATTTGAAGGACACTGAGAATTCATAAGAACAGATTGTAAAACTGCACTATGATAATAAAATTTATTTTAAAGGAGTATCAGAGACTTCGGTTTTGTGTTTTTAGAATAGCAGCATATCTTTCAGAATACTGTTTCTGAGAGATACATGCAATATATGTGAAAATGATAGAAGTCAGCATATGCGAAACATCACTAAAAACAGTGTTGTACAAATACAATTAAGTAGATTTATACATGTTTTAACATAGATCTTCACAAGTAATCCTGGAAAAAACAGCATTTACACAATTTTAACAAAAAATCAGCTTGGACTTTCATATGCACATGTGTTTCATATGAAGTGCTATTATGCATTCTAGGACATAATCTCATATTTTATATATTTCACACAATTAAAATGTATAAGACAGAATAGAAATACTCAGCACAGTACACTTTGGCTCCATAGCATAGGTTTGCATAAAATGTTATCATATATATTTTCCTAGAAAGTACTATACATTTTGAAATATTTTTAAAAAATACAGGACAAGCTATTAAGCTCAGTGTATTCTATTCGTGTCTGTTCTATAAGAAGATCCTTCAAATTGTATTTAATTAAGAAATATCTCCAATAATCATAAATTTTTTATATTTTGCCTAGTTTCAGAATAGGACAGGGTGAAAGATGGATATACTGCACTGCATTAGGCAAGGCAATGACTTTGTACATTGTCTATTGAACTGCTTAATGTTTTGTAAGAAATATATCCTGATCCTCAGTCATATGTTGAAAACATTCAAAATAAATGCACCCATTTTGTTGATTGTTATTCATTTTGCAAAAGCATCTTTTCAGACTCATTATGCAAGCAATTGAAATGCTGTAAGTCATTGAACTGCACAAATTGTGGTTAACAAAAATATTTTTACAGTGGTAAAATAACTGTTTCACATTAAATTACATAAGATGAAAGATTATATAAAAATAAATCAATCACCAGCATTTCATATTTTGACTTGGGGCCATCTGGGAACAATCTTTCATTTTGAGGAACAAGTTCATAATTGAACTGGACAAACATATTCAGTCCCTAAAGAATTTCATGAACTAGAAAAATTATCTTTTTACTGAAAAAGAATGGCTTATTTTAATCTAGTTTTAAAATATTTATACAAAATTATATGCAATAGCAACTTTGCATAACATAGTAAAATAAATTTGATAAAAAAAATGGGTCTTAACATTCTTCTGAGCCTGATAAAAGTTCATATTCATTGAAAGTTATGGCAACTGAACACACTTGGAAAAAGAAATCAACTCTCTATCCTGTTCAGGAATGTCATTGTTAAATTTTAACAAAGACCAAACATTTTGTATATACCAGGCAGTTAAACGGCAGCCCCACCAGCAGGTGGCACACCAAAAATGTTTGGTTTCACCATGTAGTTTGGGAGAACTACCTCTACAAAGTCTATTCGTGCTGATGCTCCTGATGCTGCCATTTCTGGTGCCCGAAAAGCGGCTGCCTCCACATCCTCTGTTGTAGGTGTCACTGTATAGTCTCAGGCGATTGGGCAAGGGGCACACTCTGGATCTTCAGATGCTAAGATGAGAAAAATCAATTTCAATGCCCAAAAGATGGAACTCCTAACGCAGAAGGTGACTAAAATAATTACAATTGGTCTACAGTATAGGGAGGTAGAAAGTTTACTTGACTTTAATGTAATTCCATAGAAATAGGTTTTCAATAAGATCTTTGTAAAGTGGTACAGCTTTAGGATTAGAAAAAATAGAGGAGATAAAATAGAAACAGAAAAATCAAACTCAGAGTAGAACTGGACAGATGACCATAAAACATGCGTATTTCTGTAAAGGAGCAAGCTAAACTTTCTTTGATGTTCATCAAGTGATAAGCTCATTTACATGAAAATAACTTGCTTGAACTTCCAAAAATATTTCTGCTCATTTAAATGAACTCTATTCTACAAGCATTATTGATACATAATGTTTAATGCAGAATTGGAATAGTCCTGACCCACTGATTTTTTTACCATGGGTTTCAATGGTAAACCTTTGCTCTCTGTAAGTGATAAAATGTATGAATATCCCCTATTCTATGAAGTTTTCTCAAAACATTCTATGATATTCCCATCAAGAGTTTAATTTCTTACAGTGTTTTATAAAAGCTCTTATGTAAGTAAACATCACTAAAAGATACCAGTGAGGAAAATACATATAAGTGGACATACTATAAAAGAGTACATTTCACTACCTTAAAAGAATTTTGACTGGAAGAATGTTTTGGGTTGAAAAAAATATCATGCTTCCCATTTATTTTCCACTGAACATTTAAATGTCAACTTTTGCTGGGCTTCTTTATGCTTTAAAAAAAATGTGTATAAGGCTGGGGATAGCTCAGTTGGCAGAGTGCTTGCCTCACATGTACAAGGCCCTAGGTTCAATCCCCAGCACCAAAAAACCAAAAAAAAAAAAAAAAAAAAGAAACAAAAAACTTGTATAATTTAATCTTTAAAAGTTTTTAAGCCCAGTGCAGTGATGCACGCCTATAAATCCTTAGTGGCTTGGGAGGCTGAGGTAGGAGGATTTCAAGTTCAAAGTCAGTTTCAGCAACTTAGCAAGGCCCTAAGTCATAGGACCTTATCTCAAAATAAAAAATAAAAATAAAAAGGGCTGGAGATATGGCTTAGTGGTTAAGTGCCCCTGGGTTCCTAGCACCAAAAAAAAAAAGTTTGAATGCAAAATAGTAAATGTGTATATTAGAACAAAATATTTTACTAACATATTTACCATCCCTGGAAATACAATGACAGTTCAAATTAATATACCATGGCTATTTAGAACCAAATCAGTTTAGAAACCATTCAAAAACTCATATTTTTATACAGTCACTTTTACTGCTTGTACACCTGAATCCATTATATTTGATATACTGTAGAGTGACAAATGATCACAAATTATGACAGATTCTTATTGAACATAATTTTTTGGCAGGAGCCACTCTGAATCAATTAATCATACTCTTCCTCTAATCTCTAATTTTCTCTCCATTTCCTTCCCAGGAAAGCCACCAATCACATATTTCAATGAATGACATACATATTTTGTTCACAATTTTTGATGTACATTTTATTCAAATTAAGTGCCACAATTTTACTGATGAATAATAATTTTAAAATTGATATGCTCAAATACCAAAGCACAAAGCAAATTATGATTTCCCAGGTACATGCAATTATGGCTATATATAATAGTAAATGATGATTGAATACCTTGGTTGCTTTAGAAATTTCTCTTTGCTCCATCTAAGATGACTTTCATATTTTTGATTAAAAAGTGAAAATATAATATTTCATTACAGTATTTTTGCATACATCTGAGATTAGTGTACATTAATCTTAAATCATTTTCACAGTAGAAGGCAAGAAGTATAGTCCTCATATCCACATGGTAGATAATTACATTATAAGAACTTGGTCAATGCTGCAGAAGTCAAACAACTCTATGTATACAATAGATAGACTGGGACTGCATATAGACTGAACAAAATTACCTATCTGCATGTTTAACTGAGGCAATACATAAATTCTTTGTGAAGATATTTCGTATCCTAGATTTTGATAGACATGTGATTTATTTATTTATTTTTGGATGTAAAATTAAATAGCATTTAAAAGACATTTATTCACATACTGACATAGCTATTTCACATGATTATCTTAACTCTCCCAATGTATGCTTATTAAGTTCACATTCTTATTTTGATGATTTAAGAAAATGACAATATGTACAAAACATTACCGAGAATATTATCTTTTTATATTTTTAATACCTGACTACATTTTGTAAGTGAGACAGACTAATGTTACATAGCTCAAACCCAAGCTCAAATTGCATACAATTATTCATTTTGTGCATTTTCCTTAGATAATTTTGAAATATTCAACTAGTTAGCTGCCAAACTCAAAACAATAACATCTTAGTGTTTTGTCTCACATCTCTCTGCCTTATCACTTGCCCTTCTCATAGGTCATATAGATTATTCAAGAACAAAATTATCTGACAGAACAGTAATATAGCAGTCAATATTCTCATCCCACTATTGAACCAGCCAAAATTCAAACAAGCTAAAAGCTTAAAGTATCACAACATAGTTTGACTTTGAAGATAGGGCACAAGTAAAAATAATTTTCTATAAACATCAAGGTGATCATTAGGTAAATCTTCATAGGCAAGCAACATTTTATTTTTTGAATATATTATATAAAAATTTTCAAGCTATGTATCATTTGAAGTATGAGATTATTGACACTCAATGAATTAAAAATATACTTTTATTACAAAATGGAGTCAAATGCCAGAGTAGTCTTTAGCTAACCAGTAAAAAAACTGAAATTGCATAATTTTTTTAGATACAAAAGACTGAACTAAGTAAATGCAATTATGTTCAAGCTAACAAAATTTGGAAATGTCTTTGCTGTAAAATATTACAACATTTCAAAATATTTTGTTGATGTGCTAAGGAATTTCAAATGAATTTAATAAATAAATGGGAGGTTGTTTATCCATAGCCTCCAATTCTTTCAGAAGAGGGAATGAATATGGTTAAGAGGTATAAACAGACAGAAGTAATAAAACTTGGAAAATTCAAGAAATGATTCTGAGGTAACCTGTCATTTGGATATTAATTTTTCTATAAGAGATTACTATATAATGAAAAGAGGAGAATCTAGGTATAGGGAATTTCATATATAAATTTAATAAAACTTTAAATAACTTTCTGGGGATGGTGAAATGTTCCTTCTTGAAGGAGCTTAATATGGGAGGGATTGTTGGGAGATGGAGCAACTCACTATGTGTCCTTAACATTTATTTCTACATCTCATTCATTTTGTTCAACCTCAAAGAAGTGTTTCTTCCATTTCTTCAGGTAAGTACCTACTTGTGCACTTGATCCCGGGCTCTGTAAATCTCTTCTAAGAAGGACCTGGCTTCCTCCTTCAGCCTATCTTCTCTACTGGCTCCTTTGGGCCTATGAGCAATCTATATACCTCTCTACCTCCTCTTCCACCTCTTACATATATAGTAAGCACAAGTAACCACTTATTTCTTGTCCATTGGACTACAATTTGTTTAGCATCTACTGTGTACAGGCAATATACAAAACAATGGGAAAATGAAAGGGAAGAGATGAGCTGGTCCGTCTTCCTTTATCTTCTGAAAATGGCACTCTTACTTCTTCACTAACCATTCACTCATCAGCCCAGTGCTTTCTGAGGTCCAATATCCTTCTCAGGTCTCAGCTGTTTTAGCAACAGAAGGAATTCTAGGACTGATTCCCATATCTGATGTTCTCTGTCTGACCTTGGGCCAGGTATTTGACTATCTTAAACAATAGTCTTCCTAATGGGCAAAATAATACAATATTATTTCCTCATTCTATTTTACTGTTACTCACAATGAAATATAATACATGATATACTTTGCCCATTGCCTAGCACATAAAAGCTCAAGGAAATATTGGTAGGTATTAATATCTAAAAAAATTTTCAAATTCCAAATCTAACTAACAAGTCTCAGTCATTATCTTTGTAATCTTTTGACTCTCTTTCATTATTAATCTTTCCCTTTATCTTTATCCTCCTTAGATTTTGGGACTAGTTACTCTCTTTCTTTGCTTCATAAAATATTGACTTCTTCATGGGTTCATTCTTTGCCTATCCCTCAAATAGTGTTTTCTTCCAAGTCCTTTACTTTCATTACACAGTACATGAGGATTTGCACCTATAGTTTCCAAAGGCATACATACTAATGAAGCCTGAACCATGCCTATCCTCTGCCTGAGAATTCAGATTCGTATACCTAAATGCATTCTAGGTAACTTTAATTGTATTTCCCCAAATTAAATTCATCATTTTGCCTCCAAACTAGCTCCTTATTTTGGATTTTTTTTTTTTAACATTCATTGATGGCATCAATATCCACCATGTCATCAAACTAGAAATCTGGAGACTCCTCCCTATCATTTCTAATATCTAAGTAGCCTTAAGTTTATGCCAATTTTATTTGCTAAGTATGTCAGTAATTGGTTCCTTTTTTCCATTTCTGTTAACATTGTTTTATACAATAACCTGATTTTTACCTGTGTTATTATACTAACCTGTTAATCCGTCTCTTATTCCTCAAATTCATACTCTTTGTAAGATTACCAAAGGAAACTTAAACACATAATTCCCCGTTCTGAACAGAGTTGTGTCCTTCAAAATTGATATGCTGAATCCTTAATCTCCAGTACCTCAAAAATGTGACTGTATTTGGATATTTCATTTTCAAAGAATTCATTATCTTGAAATAAGGTCACCAGGGCAGACCTTAATGCAATACCCCTCGTATCCTTATGAAAAGGGGAAATTAGAATGTAGATGCACAGAGGGAAGGCCATGTAAAGAAACAAGAAGACAGTCACCTACAAACCAGGAAGAAGCTTTCACAAGAAACCAGCTCTGCTGGTACCTTGATCTTGGACTTCTAGCCTTCAGCATTATAAGAAAATAAAATTCTATTGTTTAAGGAACCAGTCTATGGCACTTAATTATAGCAACCCTAACAGAAGAAGACACTACCTGTGTATTTCTTTATTTTTACTGATTCTTTTTAGTTATGTGTAACATTAGGATACATTTTGACATAATCACAAGAGCATAGAATATAATTTGCTTTAATTCTGTTCCCAGGATTTACTCCCTTCCCCTCCTTACCTCCCTCTATTGTACTGATCTTTTTGCAATTTATTTTAGTTTACTTTCAAAATTAGTGTCTTGTGGATATACTTGATGTTGGGATTCACTGTGTTATATCCACTTATGTGCATTTGAAATTTCAATCAGATTCATTCTACTGTTCTTCCCTTTTCCTGTCCCTCCTTCCTCCCCTCAATCCGCTTTGTCTACCTTACTGATATTTCCTCTATTTCAATGAAATTCCCTCTCCTTTTATCCCCTTTTCTTCTCTATCTTTCTCCAACCCCCCTTATTTTGGATTAGCTTCTGCATACTAGAGGAAACATTTGACCTTTATTTTTTGGGGACTGACTTATTTCACTTAGCATGATAGTCTTTAGTTCCATCCATTTGCCAGAAAATGTGATTAAAGCATTCTTCTTTATGGCTGAGTAATACTCGATTGTGTGTATGTACCACATTTTTTTTCATATTCTTTATCCATTCATTTGTTAAAAGGCATCTATTATGTATTTCTTCACTAGTTGCTCAGAGTATAAGGGACAGAATCCTAATATAACAGGCCTCCATAGTGCAACCATGTCTTCCTAGCCAGCTTCCTCTCTGACCATTCTCTGCCTCATGTTATATACATCAACAATCCTTAACTACTTACAGTTTCTTGCACATACTGTACTCCTCACCTACACAGGTGCCTCTGGTACCACTGTCCTCACCTGGCTGGCTTCTATCTAGTTCTTTCCGTTCAGTTTAAATCATTCATTTCCAGGGAACCATCCTTACTAAACTGATTTTTTTGAGTAATGCACATAGAAAGCTTGTAAAATAAAGACAAAAAGAGGGGGAAATCACCATAAACTTTAAAACTCTAACATTAGTATTATAACTGTTTAATAATTTTCTTTTGAGATTTTGGAGACCTATTTTATTTACACAATTGAGGTTTTATTGTGCAAGTTTTCATTCTGTGTTTATTTGATTTGATATGATTCTTTGAATTTTTTTATTATCAAGAATAATTTTAATGGATTTATAATAAATTCTACCATGTTGGCTTACTTCAATAAATCTAATCATTCTTTTATAACCAGAAATTTTGAATTTGTCATTGATTGCCCTGGGCTTAATAATTCACCTAATTCTACATTGCTCTCTGGTCTCTGGACCTGACTATCTCTTGGACCTTTTCATTGAGGTATTTCACTCAGACTTAACTAGTTTGCATCAAACTTAATTATTTCTCCTAAGCATCTTCCCATCCTTCCCACTTTTCTCACACCTTTCTTTGTATCTGTTTATAGCATAGTAAGCACCAAGTGCCAAATCCTCCAAACCAGCAAGCCATGAGTCATCCTTGACTTTCCGTTTTCTGCAATCTTTTCCAGTTCCAATTCACTCCTTCACTGAAGTATTTGACTCTATCTCCTAAGTATATCTTGTATCTTTTTCACTGAACTGCCATTGATTCAAACTGGTTTTCAAGATTTCATGGCAATTGAAATGGTTATAAACCCATCCCTTTGTCTTTAGACATTTAGATTCCATCTTCCTCAGATTTGCTTCATAATTATTGTTTTATCTGATTTTTTTTTCACTCCATAGCTTAATGTTCTTGGATCCTTCAAAGCCAAATTCCAACCCTTTGCCATAGCTTTGTACTATGTCACTCAGTCCTTCTTGTTATCCTCAGAGGGAATCAGCTTGATTTTCTGATTTTATATCAGTTCTTCTCAGAGATCTATATTGTGATTGTGACTTATGTGTCTGTGTGTCTGATTCTATCCCTAGAGTGAAAACTTAGAAGAACAAGCTATAAAAGCTAAAAATGATAAAATGCCTAAACATCTATGTTGGCAGAATTTTCACTGCATGTTCAAGGTAGGAAGAATAATACAAGAGAAAGGAGACTAAAGTGTAGGGAACTTGCAATAAAAACCTAGCCAGAAATAAAAAAAAAAAAAAAATTTCTGTAAAATTCTTTGTACTCAAGTCTTTGCTATCTAGTTTATTTATACCAGTGTCCAAAAGAGTCTGAAAAATGTAATATACTGTTCCTATTGTGAAATAAATATATATAAACTTTTTGAAACTTAGTTGATTAAGAAATGTTGGGAAACAAAAAACACAATGCTAAACATATTATTCTAAGAATAACTCAGGAAATCACAAGCTGTAATCAATAGAGGTACACATTCATTATTTCAAACATGGGAACTTAATGGAGGCTTGACAGTAAGCAATAATTACCAAAGGAACACTAATACAGACTTGATATTCCATGGTAACAAATTAATTTTGGAACTGATTGAAAAGAACTTCGTTTTGAACAACACCATTATGAGCCCTGGTTATTGTTACGATTTTAAAGAATGTTCTGATGTTTCATTTTCTGGGACATGTGGTTATATGTTTTCTCTAAGGGCTTGATAACAGTAAGAAGCTTTATGAATAGAAAGTGATATATAACCCTTGGAATCACAAGGTCCATGTCTTAGTCTAGGTGCCATCAGACCCTAAACTCTCAAAATTCTGTATGTACATTCTGGCAGGGTAAAATGATAGTTTTCTATAGTTAAGCCTGCTGTTGTGGGTCACCATTTTGGGATCCTTATTTATTCTCCAGTTTTATGTTCCACTTGCAGACATTATAGCTCTCTCATCTCTGGTACAATAACCCTGTCTCCTTGTAAAACCACAGTTCCTAAAGACCCCATAGCCTTGGAGCACAGAAAGCGGGGAGATTATTCCACTTTTCTCTTCTCCTGTTATCTGTTCCCTTCTTCTTTTCAGGACCTAGTGACTAAAATTAAACAGATGTAGCCAACCTTTTGTCATTAGATAACTTTTCCTCCTGGACCTTCCATCCCAACATTTTAGAATAAAAAATAATAATGCACCTAAAGCTAAAACATCTTGCTGACTGTATCATAAGTTTTATTCTGTTGGCATTTGAGAATGTGCCATCTTGCTAAATGCAATTGATCCACTATTGAAAAGTAGATGGGGTACCTTCAGACACAGTTCTTGCATTTCAAACCTCAGAATATTCTTTTCCATTTGGTGGTAATATCTAGGAGTTCTATAGTCACCCATTACTGCTGGTGAATCTGAAGTCATCCTGGTCACAGGCTGATTTCCCATTCAGCTGGTATTTTGTTCAGTTGTTATGTCTCCCTTTGTCCTCTCTATATAGGGAATTTTCTTCAGTGGTTCACTTACCCCAGTGTTCTTAAGGGCCTTAGTTCCTTGACTGTAGGAATCTGACACCTATTGGTGTTGACTCCTAAAAGTTTCCTTGGGCTCCTTTCTATTGAATACTCTTAGTTATTTGTCCCAAAAACTGTGTATGTATTGTGTAGTGTCTGAAAATATTGTATTTTTAATAAATACTTGTTGAATATTAAATCCATGTTGTGTAGATGGTCAGCTGAAGTCACAATCGGGATCATAGCTGGTTTATAAGAACCTGTATTGGTGCTTAGTTATCCCTTTGAGACAGAAGGGGTTTCCTTGGTTTGTGGAGAGTAGGCTGGAAGTAGTTTCCCTCAAGAAGGAGGTGCTCAGGTGAAATAACTATAGCCACCTTATTTTCATACTTTTGTGATATACTCATTCTGTCCCTGATGGCTAATGGTGGCAAAAAACTTTCTGATTGAAAAGGGATGCTGAGATTTTTTTGAGAACTACCTTATTTTTCTGCCCTTTATGCTCCTCTTCCTTAGAAATAACAGTCAACTTGCTAGGATGGCAAGGTTGCCATATATTCCTATTTACCATAGAAAGTCCCAACCCGAACAACCTTTAATTTATTGGTATAGATATTCAGGTTTCTCTAATCCTCAACATGATATTGCCTCTATCTATCTGTAATTCTTTGCATCCAGTGACAAAAACATCATAACCACACTTTCTCTTCTTCAGTTACAAAGTTGCTCACTAAAGACTATAGGATGTGAATACCTTTTGTGTTAAGCAGCATCTCAGTGGTAGAAATATTTCAAATTGTTTTTTAGTCTGATGATGTAATTTCTTTGTTGCTTCATTTTTGAAACTTCAAATACAGGGCTATGGATATTTGATGTTCTTTTCTTAATATCAACCAACAATACATTTAATGATCATATTGGCTACTACAGTGTTTGGAAGATTCATTAGCCTTCTGACCTGGTCACAATAGGTTTTCTTTCTTTCTTTTTTTTAAAATTTATTTATAGATGGACACAATATATTTTATTTGTTTATTTATATGTGGTACTGAGGATCAAACCCAGTGCCTCCCACATGGTAGGCAAGAGCTCTACTACTGGGCCACAACCACAGCCCCACCAATATGCTTTTTACACAATTCTCAGTAGTATATGTTTGAAACTGTGTTGATGAATATCATTACAAATTTTTATTTTAATTTTGGTCAAGAATATTCATCTATTTATTCATCTATGCAACTTATTCCATTCCCCCCCCCCACATACTTGCTACTGCTCTAGTCAATGCAGATTGAAATGTGAAAGATATTCTTTTGTAAAGAATTAATAGGTCTGCAAGGGAAACAAGCATGTGAAAGAGTACAGCACAATGAGACAGTTCTCTGTCTCTCTCTCTCTCTCTCTCTCTCTCTCTCTCTGTCTCTCTCTCTCTGTCTTTGGACAAGAGACTATGGAAGAGGGATGGGATCACAGGAGGTCTTCTGCAGGAGCTTATCTCCTCTGAGTCAAGACAGGTAAGCAAATAAGTTAATCAAAGATCAGGGAGAAATGTGAAAGGCAGAAGAACCACACATACAGGAGACCAGAACTGAGAATGTAATTTAGGATGACTGGATCACAGAGGGGAAGAAGGGGAAGGAGAGACAGATGAGGGGCAGGTCATGAACGGTCATTATATTAAGGGGTGTAGGGTTTTTTTTTTTCTCGAGTGTTATTGAAATTACTAAGGACTTTATGGTAGAAAGTGACATAGGGTTTATATTTTACCTTTGGAAAAACAAAATGAGGGTGGCAAGTGTGGAGACACAGAAATAGGTGATTATAATAGATGAGGCCTGAGATAATTATACTCTGAACTAAAGTAATTGTAATGGAGATAGAAGAAAAAACAGATGTGAGATTACTCAGAGTTATAATTTGATGTTTAGGTATGTAATTATTAGGTGAATGGCTGTCTTTTATTAAATATTGGTTTAATTAATGAGGACAAAGATAGGATTTCTTTTTGCACATCATTACAACCCATGGCACAGAAATGCCTAATAAGCATTTGTTGAGTGTATGCGATAACAATGAATTTAGAAGGTACATTCATATTAATGTATGATATGCAATGGGCAGTATATTAGTCAGTGAGGATATAGTGATGAACAAGCTGAACAAGATCCCTTTCCCCAAAGAGAAATTTTAGAAAGGGGACAGAAAATAAATGAGAGAATTTGTGATAGTAATTAGTGCTACATAGGCATTAAAATAGGGTATTTGGAATGTTTCTGGGGTAGCAGTAGCTACTTAGATTGGAGGGCCATCAGAGACCTTTTGGGGTGACATTTGATTTGAGATTTAGATGATAAAAAAAGGAGCCAGGCTCTGGGGGCAGAGAGTTCCAGACAGAAGGAAATGAATAAGCGAATTAGACAGATTTGACAGAACTTGTTGACTGATTGGATGTGGGCGTAAGAAATAGGCCTAAATGATTCACAGGATCTAGAAAATGTTGTTTCTATTAGCTGAGCTTAGGAAAGCTGGAAAAAGTACAGATGGTTACGCAACAATGAGTCAACACTGGAGCTGTTGATTTTAAGGTACCTATGGTGTGTTGAAATACACAGATGATACTTGCCTCTGAGACAGATTCTTTCAAAGAACAACCTGGGCCTGGGACCATGATTCTAGACGGATTGTTCCAACACTATTCTTCAGGTGAAATTTTCAACTGCAATCTTCAGTTGACATTTGCTGAACCTTCCAAAACCTGCTGCTATTCAGGACAGGTAGATGCTATTCTTATGATTCAGATTTTCAGCTAATTTGGACATTACTATTTTTATCAGTAGTTAAAGGTGATGTGACTATTAGTTATCTATCAGTAGGCTGTAGCAGTTTCAATTATTTCCAGGTGGAAATCAGGAAATCTGAATTCTGCTATATCCCTCAAATATAAAATCTGTACAAATACTGATCAATTTCTGATGTTCTTGTGTATTTTACTTTTTTTTTTTCCTAGTACCTGGATTGAACTCAGAGGCATTTAACCATTGAGCAACATCCCCTCATTCCCAGCCCTTTTGTGTATTTTATTAGAAACAAGATCTCACTGTGTTGCTTAGGGCCTCACTAAGTTGCTGAGGCTGGTTTTGAGCTTGCAATCCTCCTGTCTCAGCCTCCTGAGCCGCTAGAATTACAGGTGTACGCCATCATACCCAGAAAATAATTTCACTTCCATGGAAAGAAGTTCGATTCTTTTGGAATCCCACCCATAACTGTGCTCCAGCTAAATAACTGGAGCATTGCTTATAAGACATACTATTAGTTTTTCCATGTCCAACCTAGACTTGAGTGTCTGGTTCAGAATGTGTAGCTTGACATGGTTTTTTCCCAGTACTGCTTTGGTTCATAGATGAGGAGGATGACAATTACATTTCTTTACTTTTGTGGTTAATCTTGAAAGGCATCATGATGAATAATGAATATCTGAAATAGAAAGTGTCCTTTGTATACAGACATACTGAAGACTGCCTTGCTATGGACATACACAGCTGCTGTGACTTCTCAGTGAAATACCATTTCACCAGAGAAGGCTCAACTACAAGGAATTTGACCTGATAAAACTGTCCTGCATGATTAGAAAACTTTCAAAAAGAACCAGAAAAAAGGCAGATGTAGCAAATGACTTTATCATATGCACTTGTCTCTGGCTGCAAGATCACTTGTGATTTTCAGTTCCACCATACACATAAAGCCAAGGGCCTCTGGTCTAGAATTTAGCCTCTCCATTAGCCTCTTCTGTCATAGCTGTACTTGCTAGAAGTTTTCAATGACAGCTGCATCCAGCCTGCTCTTTCAGTTCTATAGCATCAGCTTAACATTTCATTCCCTAGCAGATCTCTTTGGTCTTAATGTTCTCTTTGGATATACTCCACTCAACTTTTATCAGAACTATTTGCTATGTTCCTCCTTTTTAGTTTGATTTCCACTCGTAGTTTTCCACAAATAGAACCTGTTGAATTGTCAGATCCAGCAGAATTCAAAATGTAGATTGAATGTGTTACATTTTAGTAGACAAAATCCATTAAAAAGTTTCTGCAGTTCTCCAGTTACCCACAGATAGAGTTTACCGACAACCTCTCAATTATCTCAATTGATATGCTGACACAAGGTCATAGTAAGTTGTGCCCCAGAGAACATTAAGAATGCCATTTGTTGAACTTATCTTAAGAGCTTTATCTATGGAACACAATCCAGAAAAATATCAACACTCACTATTGAAGATGGGTATTCAATAGCAGATTATAATGCAAAAATTTATAAATTGCTCACAGCAATTGAAATAATTAAATGGAAGTTCTTTTTAACTTTTCTATTTAAAAATGATCTGTGTGTGTATATATATATATATATATACCATTAACATATGACTTTTATAAATTTATAAATGTGATGGTTCATGAATACCTTTGTTGTGTTGTTATAATTTTTAAAACTTTAGGTACTTTTGTGTGTGTCTTCCTCTTTCCTTTCTAATTGTTCCCATGTTACTCTCCCTGACCTCAATCTCATGTGGCTCCAATACATATCCAATACATATCCTACCACATTTTTTGATGCTTTCATAATCATATGGAAATACACACAAATACAGGAGGTTTTGTTTTACAAAACTAAATTATAATATACCCACTTTTTGTACCTGTTTTCACTCCTTTGAAAATAAGTTGTAGAAATGATCATTTTAATAGATTTCTTGGGTCTCGGTATCATTATTTATGCAACCTTCATTCTATTAATGTAGTTTTCTAAGTCTTTTTCCTCCCAGGCACTCCAAACAATACTATAGTAAACTTACTATAAGTTAAGCAATATACTTGATAGTTGTTTTTATATATGATATAAGACCATCTAATTCCTTTCATTAAATGGATCACCAATTCTACAAAATACATTTATTAAATAATTCACCTTTTATCACTGATTTAAAAATGCCAATCTCAGTGCTAGGCCATATAGTCCGTCTCGTAGAGTGCCTGACTCTCATGCTGGAGGGCCTGGGTTCGAGTCCCCAGCACTCTAGGATTGTGGAAATAAAATGCCAATCTCATTTTAAATTCTTATGAATACTAAGATCAACATCTGAATTTTAATTTTGTTTCACTCTGTTTTTATTTTATGACAATATTTATTTAATAAGAACACCAATTAATATGTTCTGATAACTGACAAGGCAAGTCTTATGCCATTAATACTTTCAATTATAAATTCTTACCTGTTATCTAGCATTCATTTTTTTATGTTATATTATAATTAAGATTATTTCATCCAGTGAAAAGCCTTTGGAATCCTAAGAAGAGTTGAGTTAAATGATATTGAACTTCCTTAAATAGTAATAAGGATAAAAAACTTTAAGAACATTGAATCTTATATAAAATAATGCCTTTTCATTTTTTTCAGATCTTATTTTATATTCTTCAACAAGAATTTATAGGTTTTAAGCATCAAGGTCCTTCTTGCTAAATATTTTCCTAACTATTACTTAATTTTGTTGCTCTAGGGAAATAGAATATTTATATTAGGTTCTTTTATCAGTGAGTATTTTTCTAGAATGGAAAAAAACTATTAGTATTTATCTATTTATTATGTCTTTAACCATCTTGCAAATTAATCCTCATTCATTTTTAGTAGTTTACTAGGGCTCAGAATTGCTAAGTGGGCATAGCATGATTATATGATTAGCAAAGAATATAAATGTTACTGTCAGTTATTTCTACTCATATAAATCTTTAAATCCCTAATTTAGCTTTAAGAATTGTGCAATACTGGGGCTGGGATGCAGCTTGGGGGTACAGTGCTTACCAGCATGTGTGAAGGCCTGGGTTCAATGCTCAGCACTACAATAAAAAGAAGAGTTATGTGATACTGGGCAAGTTCCCAACCTCCTGAAGTCTTATTGCCATTCTTACAAAATGAGAACTGATAATGTACCAACAATATAGTGATAACATGTGAATTAAATATGTTGACAAAAAATACAAAAAGTACTTTAGTTCAGCGTCTGGCAAGTAGAAAACTATAAAATGATGAGATGAAGAGATTCTACAGCTAACATGTAAGAAAACTAATCCACACAAAAATATGAAAGCGACTGTTGCAAAATAAAATCCAAACAACAATGTATTTCACCTAGTGTACTTTCTAAAGTTTAAAAAAAACAATTAAAAAAGAAGAAAAAAGAAAAACCTTAAATCTATATCTGCATAAAGAAAGAAAAATAAAAGGGAAATAGAATGGCCCAATTAAATTTCGTGGGAACGATTGGAAAATAGAGAATTGAGCTCACGGGTTGGCTCTAGTAGAAATGAATATATTCAGTATAAATGCTCACATTACTTAGTTCAAGTTAACTTATTAATAAAGGAAGATTAATATAGTTTCTCAAAATGTTTAGAGATATTATTAAAATATAATTTGAGTAGATTCTCCAGATTTTTTTTTTTGTTTTGTTTTAAAATGGGTCAGAATGAACTAATTTTGTCAGTTAAAAAAACTTTGTTCTACTATTTTGAATTCCTTGGTCCTTTCTCAATTTTGTTAGCTCTTAACAAAAGCATTACATTTAGAGAAAGGCTGACATTTAAATTATTATCATTTAGATAAGAAAACTCCCCAGAAAGTCATTAATTTACACTTGTCAAAAGAAAGAGACTTAAGTAACATCAGAGTCTATTATTCCTAATTTCCACAAGAGCAAAATAAAAGAGAATAAAAATTCTTGACTCAACTTATAATAAAAGCCTTTACTGACAAAGGAAGACAATATATTCAAATTAGCTGTCTATCAATAGTATATTGAAAGGAAGGATCATAACTGAATATAATTATAGTTTTGATATTACATATATAGTAATCTACTATATAAATAGGTGATTTTAGAAAAACTATTGATTAAATACCAGAAGTCACATAGTATACACACTTACTGTCTGTAAACAAAAAAAATCTTTATATTTGTTTTTATTTTAGTTGCTGGAAATACTCAAAACTTTGCATTTAATACATTGTTTTTGGTATATGGGTTGCATATGAAGCAGTGGATTTGGTTTTAGATCACCAGGCAAATGTTTTGGATTTTATGGGAGCAGTGGAGCTTACTTCTGTTTTTAAAGAGTGGCACTCATTTTTTCAATAGTTTCTGGGGTCTGAGAGAACAATGTATTGTATTGTTGTCAATTTCTCTTTTCAGATCTGTCAATATTTATTTTATATACTTACACATATAGGATTCATACACACACACACACACACACACACACACACACATATATATATGATAGATCTACCTTTAAATTGACTCATGCCATTATGTAAAGAACTTTGTTGTCTCTAGAGACATTTCAGGCATTGAGGAGATTACTAAGATAATTAGAAGGTCTTAAAGGACAATTCCTTGAGAACAAGAGGTCAGAAAATTTATAAATTCAAATGATACCTGTACTGTGGACAATTTAGAGCAAATGTCTATGACTCATGGTTTAGTGGGTAAGGGCGGTGATTCTTCCATTAGTGCATCGGCTTCTGAAGCAGTTGTTACGTGGATTCCACTGTGTAACTACCATTTGGAGTAAGGCAGGCAAAGCAGGTTCAGAATTGGTAAACTCTGAACCCCGAGGCCCTACCAAAACTTCCAACTCAAAAGATGAGAGGGAAAAGACAGTAGAGAACATTGAAAGAGCCTTCGAGTGTGGTAATAGTGGTGAACCTGGATGGCACTTCTCTCTGAACGTATATTTATGTTGAATGAGAACTACTATAGTATTTGACTCCCCCTGAGAAGCTTCTCTTGTCATCTTTTCATTCCCTTTTGGGACCAACAGAACAATCCCATCTATCAAGCATCAACCATGGACAAGACACTTTTGGGTGTAATATACATATTATATTAAATGAAGTTCAGTGAGACTAATGACTCTGAGGCATGAGAGTAATAAGAGATGAAAGAGACTTGAAATCATGTTCACCCCATTCAAAATCCATGCCCACCCTGCTGAACCATGATGCTTCTGCTAAAGGCAAGGAACTGCAGGTTGAATTGAGGGGACAAAAATCTAGATTTTATTTTGTTGACAGAATAATTTGTGATTTCCTAAAATACTGGTGTATTTTGGAAATTTTTATTAGATTTTAGTAGAATACTTTTTTATTTTGCTACTAAACTGTTGGAGCAGTGCATCTAACAGCTGTTTTCCTCCAAAGTAACACTCATTTTTTTTATTATATAGTTTTCAAGTAATAACTTCATTTTGTATGAGATCATAAAGATATCTAGATTCCCACTGCATCAAGTCACCTCTAGAAAATTGGTTTAAAAATAGTTTGTGATACACCAAAAAATTCATATTCGTGTTTCATCATCTTTTTCAGTAATCCCAGAGGGAAAAATCAGTGTACATTTCTGTTTGAAGCTACAAAAGAAAAAAAATGTAAAGGAAAACAATAGGAGAAAATTTAGGGAGATTAGTTATCCTTGTTTCAATCATATCCAAACATTTCAACTTAAAAATAGACCACAGTTGCCAGGTGCAGTGGTGCACACCTGTAATCCCAGCAGATCAGGAGGCTGAGGCAGGAGGATTGAGAGTTCAAAGACAATCTCGGCAAAGGCAAGGTCCTAAGCACCTGAGTGAGACTCTGTCTCTAAATAAAATACAAAATAGGACTGGGGATGCGGCTCAGTGGTTGAGTGCCCCTGAGTTCAATATCTGATTAAAAAAAAAAAAAAGGCTACAGTTAAAGCAGAACTGCTGATTATATACTTAATATTTATTTTGTGGGTAGAATGGAAATAACAAACATAATGTGAATTTAATGGGCTTTTATATCATCTATCCAAAATCTTATCAATGCAATGTCTACTAGATTTTAGGAAGTAAAATTTTGCATCTTTAATGTTAGTCATTATATTTGATTGAAAATTAAAATACAAAAAGAATTAAAAATACTGTCTACATTACTGAATTTCTACTATGACTAGCAAGAATTTTGGGTTTCTTATTTCCTACTATACAAGGTAATAGCTATGCACTAGTGTAAACAATTGAGTTCATATTTCCCATTCATGTTTTCCCAGAGTTTGCATGATTTCAGTTCTGCCTTCATCTTAGATTATCTACATTCACCATGTTTCTTCAAGATTAGTGAAATAAGAAGAAGGGGGTTCAGGGGAAGAGAGGAGGGACAAGATAAGGGAAGAATAGTGGAATGAATCTGACCTAACTTTCCTGTGGACATATAGGAATAGAGCACAGTGAATCTCCACATTTTGTATATGCACAAGACATCCCAATTAAAAAATATATAAGCAAACACCAGAAAGATCAGTAGAGCAAAGAAACGAGAACAGAGGGAGGAGGGAAGGGAAAGTATTGGGGACTGAATTAGAGCAAATTATGTTCTGTACTTTTATAACTATGTCAAAATGAATCCTAATGTTATATATGACTAAAAAGAACAAACAAAAAAGCTAATAAAAACCATGTTTCTTCTGATAGCCTGAAAACTTTTGTAAATGCAAATTTTTTTTCTGTTAGGAATTATATCCAGAAAGTAAAGAAACTGAAAGTGCTCAGTTTCTTATTGAGAACTAAAGTAGAACAATTCCATTAAATTATGCCTTATTTTACAATTTTAGATTACAAATCAAACAATGTCTTCTTAAAGATGACAGCGAATGTAGTGCTTACTATTATTAGTTGGTTCTTTTTTTCCATCATATCTACCTTTACAGGGGGATAGTTGCATTTGGGTATTAGGGATAACGTGAACATTTTGTAAACATTTCCAAGTACAATGCATTTAAAATGCATTAGAAACTTTGGTAAAAGGTGTCAATAGCAAGTTGCAGGTGCATTATGGATATTCTGATACAGAGTGCTTTAAATGGTTTGCTTCCCAGGCAATAACATTTGGCAATTTAGAAGAGGCCATATTGCTTCACAATGCAGTGTGCCTTCTTTGTCATTTCCTTCTTTAGAACACATTTTCATTTTACATAATGTTATGGAAATTCATTCTATCTAAAATGTACTATAATAGATTTTCTCATAAGAAAACATAATCTAAGAACATATCCAGGGTTGATATTTTTTCAATTAAAATTGATAATATATTCAATTAACTAATTTTAAAAAGCAAAGCCCATGTAGAATGCTAGTTTAAGCCACATTATTGCATTGCCAACATCTTTTATAAACAAAAGAAACCAATAACGTTTTGAATGTGTAGTGTAGTCTCTCTCCAAGGCTGGAGGATGGCTGCAGGTCTACAAGTGAAACAGGAAGAAAGATAAACAATGTACACTAAGCTTGAGCTGTTAATTAGTCAAGAATCAATAGCCAGTCATAGTGGATAGTTTATTTGGTAAGACAATATCACAGAACTTAAATTTCTATTAATTTGTGGTCCTTAAAATCCATCAAGTATTCACCTGGTGTCCACCAAGTGTGTGGCATTGTTGTAGGTCCTGAAGCACTTCTTTCACAGTATGCTGCCTAACTTCATTTAACAAGTGTTCTTAGAGCACCTTAGTTGCAACCCACTTTGTTGCCAATATGAAGATAAATGAATAAAGAGTTCTTCCCTTTAAAAGTTTACAGTCCTCTTGGGGAAATACTCAAAGATCACAAATTCAACACAGGGTGATCAATGCTTTCATAGAGAAATGTGCAAGACATTATGTAACAAAGAGTAAGGAATAATTAATTGTACCTGAAGTGTCAGGAAAACACTTCATATTATATAAAGAGTGGCTTTTGGATCACACTTTAAAGATTCATAGTAGATCAAAAGAGAGAGAAGGGAAAATAAAGCATTCCTTCTTGATGCTTCCATGTCCTCAGGTACCTCTGTCTCTCATCTTAGCTTCTGTAGTCCTGAATTCCAATTGTCCTGAAAACAACCTATTTGATTATCCCTCACCCCTCCGCACATGTAGCTTACTACATCTAGCAGGCTGCTTCTACATTTGTAAAACATCTGACTTCCTTGAAGACTGCCAAACTCTCTTGCTTGGATTTCCTTCGGTAACCTCCAGTATGAAATGGATGGTCAACAGTGCCTGATGGTTTTGTGATACCATCCTTGTATATTCCCATTTCCCACTCTGGAAGAGGGCTTTCTTCATGCTTCCTCTTATCTCTTCAAATCTCTAATATGTTCTATTCACTGTCAAGCAATGACTCTTTTTTAGGCTTTGTAGAAAAATCTGAGCAATTAGTTGAGAATATCCTTATCTTTTCACTGCCAGGATGCCGATATTACCATGTGTGAGGATCCCTGCTTCTATGGCCACTTCTTCCACTTGTGCTCTATATCCCATTCCCTCACCTGCTCAAGCATTTATTCTTGTAATTATTTCCTTTTTCTCCTGAATCATTAATTCCTCTTTCTACTGGATCATACCCATTAGCATGCAAGTATACTTTACTATAATCCATCTTTAGAAATTCTTTCTACAACACTATGTCTCTGTCCTGATTCAGACACCTTTAAACCATTGCATTCTGCAGCTAAACTTGAGGAAATTGTGCTCGGCTCCTTTTGCTAATCCATATTCTCTCTTCAGTCAGTATAATGAGTATGCACATAATGTACTACTGAAATAGCTCTTATCAAGCTCTGATGGATGATCTATATCTTGCTAGTATCAATGCTCAATATTCTTTGCTCATCTTACTTGACTTTTCAGTAAATTTGGTACAATTGACTCCTTTCTCTTGCATTTTTTTTCTGGACCCGTGTGGCACTACTTCTACTTGTTTTTTTTTTTTTTTTTTTTATAAGTCTCTGGTTGCTCACTCTCAGGATCTTTTACAGACTCCTCTTCCATGCTTAAACTATAAGAATTAAAAGGGTCCAGACTTAATTCTGGGTCCTCATTTTTCTCTATTTATACTTTGCACATTGGTTACTTCAATGTGTGTGTGTGCCATAATTTTAGATATCATCTATACCCTGATGAGTATTACATTCATTTTCCCATCTTCCTGAGCAGATGATTTATGTTTCCAACTGCCTACACTTGATTGTTTAATAGGCATCTCAAACTTTTCATTGCAATCTCATCTCAAATTTCTGATTCCCTTCCATCTGCTCCTCTTCAAATTTTCTCTACATTAGGAAATTGTGTCATCATCCATCTAATTAGTCAAACTCAATATTTGGGTATGCTCCCTGATTCCTACTATTTTTTTTTTTTAACATCAGAATCATGTCCATTGGCAAGGCTCCAACTCCAAAATGGCTCTCAAATCTTTCCACTCACCACCTCCATAGCTACACCCCTAGTCAAAGTGACCATCATTTTAATCCTCAGTGGCAATCATCTCCTAATTGGTGTCCCTCTTTCAATTTTGCTTACCTAAATCTTCTTCTCCCTAGAGCAGAAATCCTGATTTTTGTAATGCTTAGATCGAATCATAGATTTTCCTTGCTGAAGGCCTTAGAGGCTCCTCATTGCAGTCAGAATGTAATCCCCATTTCCAGACATGGCTCACCAGGTACTTCATAATTGTGCCCCATCTGCCTCTCATACCTCATCTGGTGCTCTTTCTTCCCATGCTCACCATATTCCAACTACTCTGGCTTTTCCTTAGACACATCAACCTTGTGTTGTATAAAGCATCGTAAGTGCTTTACACCTGAAATTCTTTTTGGTTGCTGATTTTGTTCTTTATCTAGAACTTCATCATTATTATTTAAGCCTAAATTCAAGCTCCATCTCTTCATAAAAGTCTTCCCTGACCAGCTTAGTCAAAACAGAAACAAAAACATCCATCATTCTCCTCCCCAACCCTCAAAAACCCAAACTTTATATATCATCCTGTTTCCTTTATAGCAATTACTTATATAACTCGCTTATCTCTGTATGTTTTCTTGTCTGTTTCCTTTCATAGCATTTGGAGAGAATATATCTCTATTGTTCAATGCTAAATTATCTAGCACCTAGAATAATGCCTAACACACATGATCAATTAAGATTATTTTTAATTGAACTGTTCATTATATGAAGAAAGATTTTATTAGTGTATGTCAAGAGGCACAAAACTAAAAGTCATATTTAGAAAATTTAGTGGGAAATGGCAGGAGGGAATGTAGAGAGTCAGATTATAAGGTGTCTCAAATGCCAGGTACAGTTTTAGATGTTATTGTATGAGCAATGGGAAGTGAGAGATTTTTCATTTTATGTTCTATTAAATACAGTTTTTATGCATTTTGTAAAATGAAGTCGTGTAAGTATATTTAAAATCTTTATCTGTTTAGATGAATGTAATAATGTTGAGATGTCCTTTTATGATTATATGTAATATGAGAAGTGTTATTCTGTTTTCTTTTGGAAATTGCATGAAACATTTAAGCAAAGTGAAATTTTTGCTTTTAGAGACATGTTTAATTAGAAATGTTTTGTTATAGCCAGAGGAGTCAATAAATAGTCTTAATAACATTTTAATGTTAGTAAAACAAAATAATTCATTTATCTAAAATTCCCATGAACATTTCCTCAATAGAGAATGCAATTCTTACTTTTTTAACCAAGCCACATAGCATAATGTATTCCATGCCATTGTTTCAGACTGAACATTAAAGAGCTAATGCTTGATAACTGTCATAGCTTTTAAATCTGATTAATTTAATTTCTAATTTTGCTCATAAAATTATAGAGCATTTATTTTATAACTAGGAAAGATTGCTATTATGTAGTAAATATGAAGAGAAATCCTATTAAAATCATGAATAAAGTTTAAATTTAAAGAGAACATAATAGAATTACAATGTAGTTAGGGGAAGGTTCTGGGTCCTTTTTAGTACAAATGATATAAAACTAAACATAGTGGATAAGTGATTTGGCAGGTAAGAAATCATGGAGTTGAAAATCCATGAAAGAATAAACTAAAATCTCATGTTACTGAAAGGAAATATAAAATATTCATCCAAAGAAATTAAAATCATAAAATTAATATCTTACGTGAATTTTTATTTTAAATATTGCTCAGGCATTGGATCTTAAATGTCACAGAAACTGTGAAGAACTATAACAATTTAGAAATATTTCCCTTGCATCTGTTCAGCAGAAAAATCAAGCTTTTTAAAGATGTATTTTGCATACTGAAAGACCTGAAATAACCCTGACTTGAGTAGAAAGGAAAATGGAGAAATGAAGAAGTGAAAAAATCTATGCAGAGTTAAATACATTTCACCTCTTTCAGCATTTCTTATTGAACCAACTACCAATGATAGGTAGTTGTTTGTTGTATATTCATGAAGAGTGCTTTTTAAAAATAAAAATCAAAGCATGGTGGCAAAGAAATCTCATAAAATGCCATAATAACATATGCTTGCTGAAATTCTGTTTTTTTTTTTTTTTTTTTTTTTTTTTTTCCCCTGCATCTACTAATTACAGAAGGGCAGGAGTGAAAATCAACACACTGATACCTGTTGAGTGCCCACTGTGCCTGTGCCAGGGCAACATCTGTAACTCAGAAGGGAGAGTACATTGTTCAGCCATTGCTTACTTGGCAATTAGATGATGGAATTAGAGCCTTAGATAATACAGTCAAGACAACAAAAACTTCACAGAATTAAGCTTATTAGATTTCTGAATAAAACTATAATCAGATCAAAATTTCTGTGGAAACTTTGCCTTGAAAAAACCCTGCCATAATTTCCAAGCTACCAATCGAAATACAGAACTTGTGGTTAATTTCATGACAAAAGTAATGGAATGTCATGGGATAATTTAGGGTTTTTCAGACAATAATGGGAAGGTCTCAAGAAAGATGCTGAGAGATACAAAACTGCATTGTGTCCTGGATATGTACGACAGAGACCCTGTGGGATGGTGAAAATGTTGGGAGATAATGAAGCAAGAAATGTTGACTCCGAACCAAGATGGATCTTGATGTGTCAGTTTTTTGAATACTGTGAGCAGCTATTGTGAGCTTTTAGATTGAACTGTTTCATGGTATGTTTTAGTGAGGGAGCTCTGACAGCAAAAAGGAGGATGGATTCTAATGAGAGACCAGAGGAAGGGGGAATTATTGGAGGCAAAGGCAAATATTATTAGGAAACTCAAGGAGGGTGATACCAATGGGAAAAGAGGAGGTTCAGATGTGACGTAAGTTAATGGCCAGAGATTAGGGGGTAGTAGGAAAAATGGATAGGTATCTCTCATTTCTGTAATGAGCTGAGTGGCACTGTCACTGGGGTATACGTAGGAAGAACCCCAGAGGTTTTGTTCTGTTTTGTTGTGGGGTGGTGGGCAGAGGAGTGGAACGAGGAAGATTTAGGTTTTGACATGTCATGAAATATTCCATTTAAAGATTTGGCTATTGGAATGTGGAAGTGGAATTGGGGTGAAAAGCTCAGGTTGGATATGTGTTGGCAATTCAGCACAGAGGCAGTACTTGAGACTGTAGTCATAGATCTGTCAACTAGGATCTTTGTATATTTTTCTGGCTTGAGACAATGAGAAAAAAGTGAGTATTCAAAACTTGACATTCATAACGAACCTTTAGCTTGACACCGTGGGGCATGCCTGTAATCCAGCGGCTCTGGAGGCTGAGGCAGGGGGATAAGTGAGTTCAAAGCCAGTTTCAGCAAAAGTGAGGCACTAAGCAACTCACTGAGACCTTGTCTCTAAATAAAATAAGAAATAGGGCTGGGGATGTGGCTCAGTGGTCAAGTGCCTCCAAGTTCAATCCCCAGTACCCCTGCCCAAACCCTGCCCCCCCCCCAAAAAAAAAAAACAAACAAACTCTGAGTCTTTAGTAAAGATGGTAAATTTATGCAGAAGTTATAAAGGGGCATACATTCACGTTAGGTTGTTTGGTTGTGCAAATCTTTAGTGAATAAAGTTGTGAAAGTACATGAAGACAAAATGTTGGTTATAGACCCTTTCTGATACTACTTGAGTGTTGCTGTTCAATTTTGCTAAGTCTGTATTATCTAGGTTCAATACTTAATTCATTACCCAAAGGAATTATCAATTATAAAATGAAAACACAGACCTTTAAGATTTAATTATTAAATATAGTTAAACTTTTTATATACTTTATTGAGGATTAGAGACAACTATCTGTGTGATTACTCATTAAATACTGTTAGATAAGAAAGCTGTATCATACACTATTAAGACTTTTATTAGGAAAAAAACCCTAAAAAATACATCCCCCTTATGATAAAGAGACTTTTAAGAAGTAAAATAAAAAAATATAACTCATGCCAACTTTTTTGAATACCCACAAATTTTCTAAGTGCTGGTATACAGTAATTTTGTTTAAAAATTTTTCTGGCTCTGAATGATAACAAGATATTTTCAACTATTACCCAAAATATACTCTTAAAATATGATCACTGAGGTTCAGAGAAGGCAAATAACTCAGAAAATCAGTCACAAGGGCCTGAGTACAAATCTAGGTTTGGCAGGAAATCATATACACACTCAAGGACATTGTGTCTCTTCTCAGATGAGAAAGGACCAGAGTACAGGCTAATTGTTCTGTGAGAGCCGAAACCTTGAGATCTCATATAACGGAAGCCACAGCTTTCAACCTCACTATTACACAGGGCAGCAGTTTTCATCTTTCAGTAAATGTAATCATCAAGGATCAAAGAAGCTATTGATTAAAGACTCTGAAAGGAGCAATTTGTTATCACAGTGTTATGTGGTTTTTGTGCCCCCAGTCCCTCACTGGACTTGTACCTTAGCTAACCATAATGTTCTCCATTTTATGATGAAAGTATAAGGTTTAAAAAGAACTGTAATTAGTTCACAGAACAGAGCTCACAATCTTTCCTTTTGTGACTCTATGGAAAGTACAATTTAATATCTTAGAAGAGATTCTAATAATCACATTGTTAGAATGCATTATAATTTTAGAATGTTTTAAATGTAGATGTCATAATATTGCTCATTTCCTTGAAGTGAAAATAAAGCATCAAGTTAGAAGATATGAAGAAAATAACTGATTTGTGTACAATTCTATAAACCCAGAGAGCACTACTTTGGTCATCCTTGATTAGCTAGATTGTCATGTAGTCAATTTGATAAATATAACCCCCAATGGGACAGTGCCGTGGGTTCAGCAAAAATACCATGACTTGTAAACTGATATACACTGGTAAAAGCACAAGGTAATATAATTATAAAAACATATATATATATATATCCAATTGTGCATTACAGTTACAATGCAGAATTATAAAACCATAGTAAATAGCAACATCAAAAAACCATTCAGTAAGCTGTGCCTGACAATGGAATTTTTGTTACAACAGTACTAAGGAACCTACTGATGTATTTCATTGAAATAAATAGAAATAGTACTGCCAAGTGAGATGAATTCATTAATAGGACATTTAAGTGAGAATAGAAAATGAGTTAGTCATTTGTCCAATTCATGATCCACATTATTTTAAGAATTTTTATTCATTATGTTGATAATGATAACTAATAATACAATTAATAAATAAGGAAGAGGGAATTTCTATGTTAAAAATCATAAAATTATACAAACATTGAAAATATTATAGAAGTTATTCTTTGTGGAATGACTTTGAGAATAAATTGCTAAGCAGGTACCACATCATTCTCAGATACCACTGTGTGTGTTTCCTAAAAATAAAGACATCTAAAAGGTAACCATCTAAAGTAGGAAATTGACAGTAAGATATTGCTTCCATCTAATCCTCAGACCCACCAAAGTTCTGTCAGCTGCCCAAGGATTCCTAGAAATTCACAAAAAGGGAAGACTACAAAGTTTCTGAATCTATTTTCTGGGGGAACATCTCTTAATAAAAACAATGATACCTAAGAAATGAAATCATATAAATAATAAACACACCATTTACTAACTATCTAGCATATGTAGTTTAGTAGTTTCAAATTATCACTTATGTTTGTATTTCAGAAAATGTTTCCTAAATTATTCTATAGTACTTTTTACTTAGGAAACTTTGGGACTTCACTAATAATAAAATGTAGTCCTATTAACAACTCAAAAGAAAATTTCCTCAATTTTCCTTTAAATCATTTATACTAAGGAAGTTCAAGATTTCACAGATAATAATAAAATGTTATCCTATTAATAACACAAAGGAAAATTTGCTTAGCAAAATTTTCTCTTTTTGAGTGACTACACTAGAAACGTTATAGTATTAAAATGATCTCCTTTACAAAAAGGCAAATATTTTATTTCTAAGTGAAAATATAAATGTGAATGCTAACAATTGTTCATGAAAATATTGGAAATAGATTGGAATTTCAGAATTAACACTTTTCCAGATTCTATAGCTTTATTTTATATTCTCATAATGGTTCATGACCCAAGAGAAGTTGCCATGGCCTCTGACTTCTCTCTCCACTTTGAACTGCTTTTCCACAACCCCAAAAGTTTCTTATCCATCAAGTTCATTGAATTTATTCCATTTTTAGGTATGTTCATCAGGCTTGACTCCATTTACTGATACAGCCCAAGTAAGCTTGCTGGAACAAGCAAACACTCCTCTTAGTCAGTGTTTTATAATGGCAGACTGAAATATACTTCACTCCTTGTGCATCAGAGGTGGGAAAATATGAATATGAATATTAATATTAACCTAATCTATGTATCTCTTTCTTTGTATTAGTAGTTTTACAACTCTTACATGTGTATTTACATAATACATGTTAGTGCAAGTGGAAACAAATTGATCGCCCTATTTTAACTTCAAGATACTAGAAAAATTCTTACAAATATGGAATGGTTTTATTTAAAGATAAATCTATCATCATTACTAACCATTTTATACTATTTTGTTACTTTTGTGGAAATTGTTCATAAATTTTATTTTTAAAAGCCATTCTTTTTCTTTCACTCTTATCTTGACTTAATGTGTCACATTCTAATAAATAAGCAAATAAATATGTTACAATACTTTTGGATTTCCTTTAATATTATAAATATTGTTTTTTTTAAATTTCAAGTTATTTTCTTCCCTTATGAATTACCTATTGTCCAATGTGGGGAGGGGGAGAGAAAAAGAGAGGGGTGAGGAGGAAGCAAGGGGAGGTTTAAAATTCAAATCTCAACTATTGAGAACCTCCAATCATTTGTTCTTACCTGATTTAATGATAGTCACCAAAGACTCATTTGATATATTTGGCTTTTCATATAGTTTTCCAAGGGGAAAAATAATCAAGTGACACAAGCTGTCCAGGTCATATGACCACTTTCATTGTGAATCAATATATCAGCCTTTTGCTCAGTTTACTGAGTGCCTACAGTGTTTCAGGTACTGCCCAATCAGCAGTGACAACACAGAAAATAAGTCTCTCTTCAATGGAACTTATATTTTTCTGAGGGGGTAATCTCCAAGTAAACAAGGAGTCAGCATAATTCAGAGAATCATAAATACTATGAAGAAAACCAAACGGAAAATGAAATGGTATAAAGACTGAGGACACAATTGTACATGACGTGATTGGAGAAGGCCTCTGAGGAGGCAACCACTAAAGAGAAACATGGATCCTAAGGAAGCCCTACCACGCGGGGAACGCTAGAGAGAAAAGCCACCATTGTAAAGGCTCTATAATGAGAACAAACTCGTTTTGTTCAGGAGAAACCCAGCACAGCTGAAGAATTTTGGAAAGAGGAAATGCTGTGCCATGATGGAAATTACCCATGAACTTGACCTGCCAGCCCTCTTTCTGTATCTGCTGTATCTGGTATACTGCTCAAATTGAAATTTCAGACCACGAAAGCACCGGACATGGTAGGAACCTCCACAATGACCCCAAAGAATATCTGGCTCTAGAAATCCACATTCATGTAATTCTGCACACCATGCCAGATTTGATCTCTGAACCAACAGCATGTATGGCAGAAGTCATGGTGTGTCACTTCTGAGATCAGATGATAAAAGGACCAAGGCTCTGTCTTGGATTCTCTCTCTGTAGTCATCTGCTCTGGGGGAAACAAGATCCCAAACTAAGAGTAGCCTGATAGAGAAGTTCATGGGCAAAGCCAAGAAGTAAACCTCTACCCTATGATAAGTGAGAAACACATTTGCCAAATAATGCCTGAGTGAGATTAGAAGCAAGTCAGATGACAGGATTCCAGCTGGATTGTAAGATTGTGAGAGATCCTGAGACAGTATTACCTGCATCTAGCCTCTCCCAGATTCCCTGATCCTGAGATATTTACACAAAGACCAATGAAAAAATATTTTTATAAATATTTATTGAAAATACCTGACAATCTACGTCAGGTTTATTTTCTATTTTAAATCAAGGACTTTACTTGACAGCAGTCCAGATTCTCCTCCATACTCGGTATTTTCTTCTTCAACTAAATATATATTTAGATGAAAGGAATAAATGCTCTTTCATTTTGGTTTAGCTTCCACTTAGCCATGTTTAAATTTCCTTCTTTTAGGTTGTTTATCTCAGGCATTTGTCACAGCAATGCAAAACTAACAACATATCCTCCAACTCGGGCAAGGTGTCTTGAAATTAGGCCCAGGCAAGATGCTCTGCCTTAGAAAAAGGTATTACTCAAAAGTGCAGGGTATTGAAATACAGAGCAGTTTCTTCCTCTCTGTGCTTGCTTCTTATGGAGGAATGCACAGATGCATACTCTACATATGTATTTAAATGGATTCCATGTCCTTTCTGTAAATTATCATCATAATTAAGTCACTATTTTGCAAGGACTATATTTTCATAAATCATATCATACATTGAACTTGAAGGTATGTTATTGACATTGATTTAAAAAAAACAATGAAATTTAGTGTATTTTGATTAGGGGAAAATATAAGATTAACTTTTGGTTCATCAGAGGGATCTAAGTTCTGTTAAAAAAATTAATCACTGTTTTCTTAATTTTTTTCTGTAATACTAAAAGAAGGTAATAATAGCAACACAGTACATATTTTAATCCTAACATATAAGTCATACTGATTTATCATAAATAATTTTTGACTTTCAAGAATAATTATGACTATAACACAAAATTCTATTGTTAGACATGAAGAAAGGAAAACAGGGTAAAACAAAGCATTTTATTAAACTTAGATATTTTACTTTAAAATATCCTATATATTTATATAAACCAAATTTTAAATAGACTAGTAAAAAGGAAAAAAAAATTCAAGAATATATAACTTTCTTTTTTGCTAAAACACTTTAGAATTTCTTAAAATTTTTTCATCATTTTTTCTAAAAATTTCTGGCATAGTCTTGATTTAAAAACTGAAAAATATCACAACCCATAAATTATCTTACAGAAATAAGCATCCTTTTAAGTTATACCCTGTGAAATTGTCATTTTCAGATATAAAAATGACAGTTTCCTAGGTTTTAGTGCAATAATGTTTTGGCAAGTATTTTTTTTTTTTTTTTTGTGGCCATGAGAACCTGAAACGGACTCTTCCCATTTATACTAGTAATGATACAGTTTTATAAGCACTACATATTCCTATTTAGTAGGAATCTCATACAGTGGTACTGAACTTATTAATAGAAAGTATTCATACTTTCTCCTTCTTACCAAGAGAAGGAAGAAGCAGTCAAGGAAGAATTTGTAGAATAATGGTAAAACAGCCCACATAAATATAAATAGCTACTTTTCCTACTAGCCCCAAATCATAATTCAAAATTTAGAAAATGCACAATAACTTACTTTGGTAGAGTTTTCAGGTGATTTTCTCTTAACTCCAAGATTCGCAATTTGACAAGCCTAGAGAAAAAGAAATTACATTTTCACCCCTTCTGAATAAAAAGTTACTATGATAGAAAAATGAATTATAACTATTATTTTCCAAATAACTATGCTGAAATAGTTTTTAGTATGGTTCCAGATTTTGAAGAGATATGTAAATTGATTAAAATAAGACCACAGCTACACTAGTCAATGACAAATCATTTTTCTAAAAGTAAAGATAATTCAAAGGTATCTTTGAATCTAAGTATTCTAAATTTCTAATGTTTTATACAAAATATATTGACTATTATATTCAATCTCATGCATTGAACAGATTATTGAATGTATACTAAATATTATGTGCTGTATTCACTGGAATAAAGTGATACTTTTCCGCAAGATACCATAAATGGACTTGAAAAGCAAATGACCTAGGAAAACAAAAACAACTTGGGTTTTTTAAAAACAGATTTGAACAGTCTACAGTCTTTCATATTCTGCCTCTGTGAGATTGCAAATTAATTAACACCTTCTGATTTTAGTTTCTTCATCTATACGTGTGCCATAACAGTACCAAATTCATGGGGCTTAAAAGATTCAATGATAGAATACATGTGAAGCATAATTCCTAGTTTCACTTGTAATAAATATTAATGATTGCTAATTTCATTAGTTACACAATGGGAAGATGGGGAAAATGTTGTAGCATACCATATTTTATTGATGCTAAGGTACACATTTTAACATTTCCCAAAGGATGTTCATTTGACAATCCTGGGGTTGGAGGAATCATGTGCAGAGGCTGAGAGGTGTTCTTAGCTCCTGGTTCTGGAGTGCTGTTTGTGATTAGGAATGCATCTTGCTTGTTAAGGTCTGCAGTCTGGGACACACTATTGAGATTCATGTTCATACTGAGCTTTAAAAGGTACTCAGATAAGGTTACTTTGAAACAGTTATTAACTGAATTCTCTGAAATCTTTCTACTCTAGGAATATTTCACTATTTGAGCTATTTCACAGGTATCAACCTGTATTTATTATGCTTTTAGGTATCTGTCTAGATCTCTTTTCCTTTCCCTTTTTGTCTTGCCTCCTATTAAGTTTCTAATTTAATTTAAATTGTATGAATCAATCTCAACATGAAATAAAGTAATTCAGTTCATCAGACAATTGGTGATATACCAATAAAAATGATTATTATGCATTTATATGCCTCATATCTTTTAGACAATTATACTTGCATGAAGTTATTATGAGACTGATTTTGGATTTTAAGAATACAGAATCTTAGGTCTTGGAAGAGAATTTAAGCTTCCTTTTGTTAAACTACTCAAATGATTTTAAAAAATCTTTTTAGATTATAATAAAGAAACAGCATATATTGGCACACAATTTACATAAAACTTAAATCCTAATTCTAGTTTTGGTATTGATATTGTGTTTTTTGTTCGCCTACATCTTGTTCTCACATTAGGACAAAAGAGAACTGACAAAAATTCAAGAGAAAAATTGTCTTAGGGTGATAATTAAATATTTAATGATTTGGTAATTTAAAATCATATTGCAGTGTTGTGGTCAGTACCAGAAGGGCAATTCTAGTTTGTGGTCAGTACCAGAAGGGCAATTCTAGTTTATATGGATAGATGGTGAAGCTCCAATTCATACTTAGAAGCCAGGCAAATGCTTTCTAAAAAATCTGTGAGTTTCAAACCCTGCCCAAGTGCATGGTGCTTGCAGTTGTTGTAATATTGTGATTCACAGAAGTGAAGCAATCTGGGAATGGCTCCTGTGCTCTTAGTATGTGAATGGAAGCTGCTGCAGGTTGAGTGACTTCCTCATTCCACTGAGTTCTTAAAGTCAACAACTAGCTTCTGTTAACAGATAGGTATTCAATTATGCTTGATCTATTGTTTGAACAATTTCAAAGGTAATCATTTAGAAAAATGCAGTTGATAATGAAATTAAATCCCCAAAACCAAAGGTTGAATGTTTTCCCTGTTAAGTGGATGAGGATATATAATAGGGGTGGGGGAGTCAGGAGTGAGAAAACAATGGAGGAACTTTAGGTAGAGGGGAATGAGAGGGAGGGGGGTGTGAAAAATGGTGGAATGAAACAGACATCATGACCCTATGTACATGTATAATTACATGAATGGTATGAATCTATATCGTGCAAAACCATAGAAATGAAATGATGTACCCCATTTGTGTACAATGAATCAAAATGCAGTCTGAAAAATAAAAAAAAAATAAATAAATTAAAAAAATGTTTTGACTCTTAAGATATGTCTTCTACACAAAAAAGCACCTGGAAAATTTTTTTTTAAAATATGTAAATGAGAATGAAAGTTACTCATAATTTCACTTCAGAGTAACCAGTCCCTTATTTTGTGCGTATTCATAGTGGAGAATTAGTTAATACAATTTTGTTATAACAGACTCCTCAATTTATTATAGGAATTTTAAAAAAAAATTTTTTCTAAAGTAAGATTGTTAATTGCTACATAGTATTATTATAGGGATAAACCATAATATAACTAGCCAATCTTAGACAGATGTGCCATCCCTGTTTTCATTTTGTCAATAATGATAAATATACATGTTCATAAGTCCAAGTGTGATATCTGATGATGGTACAAGAGACTGCTAGGGGCTGGCATTGTGGCCCAGTGGCAGAGCACTTGCCTAGTATGTGTGAGACACTGGGTTCAAGTCCCAGCACCACATAAAAATGAACGAATAAAATAAAGGTCTATCAACATCTAAAAAGGTATTAAAAAAAAGAGACTTCTAGTAATGAATTAAAAAGGAAATTACTATAAATATTTTTAATGCTTTTAAAGCATGCTGCCCCACATGAAGTTATAACAGTCTCCAGATCCATGAGCAAACCACGAGGTTATTATCTCTGTCCTCATACTCCACAAACAGTTTTTGTAATATACTAGGACAAAAAGACCCTTTATCATTTTAATTTGTATTATATTTATCAATTGTGAAAATAAACATTTTTCATGTGTTCACTTGTCATTTGTATGTTTATTATAAATTGCTTGTGGACAGTAATTATCCCTTTTCCCTCGAGATCTCTATCTTCATATTCATTTGTAAGAATTATTTATATATTAGGGAATAAATAATTTGTTTGTAATATATAATGAAAACACTTTCCTAGTTCATTGTGTTCCTTAAATATTGGCTTTCTGATTTATTTTATTTTAAAAGTAATTGGGCGGTCAAATCCAACCAAAATTTTCCTTTGCTTCTGTACCTATAAATGTATTTCATAACCCAAGAGCCATTAATATTCATCTGCATTGTTTTTCCAGATAATTTTTTACTTTATTTTTAACTCCCTAATTCATCTAGAATTTATTTGATTATTAATGCTATGTGAAGACCTAATTTTATTTTTTCAGAAAGTTTCATTAATTAAGTCTTATTTATTGCATAATAATGAGCTCTATCTTTAATCACAACTGTCACTTTTGAAACATCATCTGCTGGTGCTCATGAAGAACTTACTGAATATGAAACGAAATTGCATAATTCATATTTCTTATTCTTACCTTCCAAAATTGGCTGGAAGAAACTCAAGAAAGGCGTCATTCAGGTAGAGCTGGGTCAGGTTTAGAAGCTGCGTGAAGCCATCAGGGAGTCTAAAAGGGAGTTAAAGTTTTAGTCACTGTATCAGTGTTGCTATAGAAACAGAACAAAAATATATATTTCTGAAAAGAAAAAATAGACATGTAATACATTTTCCAACTCTCCTTTTACGGTATCACAGTAATGGAAGAATTTATTGAGCATGTTGCTACAGCTTGAAAATTTTGCCTGTTATTAAAATAAATGGCATTCACCCACCTCCATGCTGCTCTCCTATACTGAGATTTATGTTACTGCTAAAGTTAGTGACAGCATCTCTTACAGCTGGCCTAACATTATGTACACCAGTCAAGGCATTTTTTTATGGAACTCTCAAGTTGTATGTCATGTTTTCTTTTTAATTTTAAGATTAACATTACTTTCTCAATAGAATATTCAAGTAGTCAAGCAAGAATATCTATATATTTAATGATTTCAGTTAATCATCAAAAACTGTCTATAATTTGTTACCAAGATGAAGAAAGCTGTCCAATTTGAAAGGAGGAGGAATATGTTGATACCTTCACTAATAATTTCTTTAATGTAGGCCCAAGGTGCTTGCATATTACAATTCAATTTAATTCATGTTTGTTAAAAATGAAGAAGAACATTGAAAAGGCAATTAAACATAGAGGGTATAAGAGGCATTAAAAATTAAGAAAATATTTCTTGGGGAAATTTTAAAAACTAGATAATTATTTAAAATATTATATTTCACTAAAAATGATCAAAGTTTTTCTAGCAGAATTTTTTTTGGAATAATATTGAATTGTTTCCTATACGTAAATTTCTATTTAAGTATTTTTAATATATATCTGCAGTCTAGTCCAGATTATGTTCTTTCATAAAATACTTCTAAACAGCATTCAAATTTGTCTTTTGCTCAAATTATAACCTATCTGCTTCCTTAGATTTTTCTGCCAAAATGGTTTAATGATCTGCTTGTGCTCATTGCTTTTCATCTCAAACCATTGTTTCTTGGCATGTACCCCAACTCCATCACTAAACCTGCCCTCACCAAAGGCTCTAATGACCTCTTAAGTCCCAATTCCATTAGCTTCATCTCTTTATGTATTGCACACTGCCTAGCAACTGTTGCCATTGTTGACTACTCTTGCCTTCTTTGCTTCTAGCACAACAGTTATCCTGATTCTCCTCCTACTTGTGGGACATTATATCTGAATTTCATTTCATAGTTTCTCTTCTTCTGCCAAATCTTTGTTATGAAATATTTTCTATACATAAAAGAATATATGCATGTATATAATAAAATGAAAAACAGAAACCCTCTGGATTTCAACACTACGGCACAAAGGCACGGGCAATGACTTCCTCAATAGGACCCCTACAGCTCAGGAAATAATGCCAAGAGTGAGTAAATGGGATGGCATCAAATTAAAAAACTTCTGTACAGAAAAGGAAACAATTAGAATGTGAAGGGAAAATGGGAGAAAATCATTGCTAGCTACTCTTCTGATAGAGGATTAATATCCTGAATACATAAAGAACTCAAAAAAACTTTATATCCAAAAATCAAATAACCAAATTAATCAATTAATTTGATTAATTAATTAATCAAATAAATTAAACAGACATTTCTCAAAAGGAGAAATAAAAATGGCCAACAAATATATGAAAAAATGTTCAATATCATTAGCAATTACACTGAGATTTCATCTCACATCAGTCAGAACGTCAGCCATCAAAAATATAAATAATCATAAATGCTGGGGAAGATGTGGAGAAAAATAACATTTTTACACTGTAGGTTGGACTGTAAATTAGTTACAACCACTATGAAAATCAATACGGAGGCTCCTCAAAAGGCTAGGCCTGGAACCACCATATGACCTACCCAAACCACTCCTTTATTTATTCTGAAGAATTAAAGTCATCATATTACAGTGATACATGCACACCCATGTTCATAGCAGCACATTTCACAATAGTTAAACTATGGAACTAGTCTAGGTGTCAATCAGTGGATTAATGGATAAAGAAAATGTGGTATATATACATAAAGGAGTTTCATTCAGCCAAAAAAAAAAATTATGTCATTTGCAGGAAAAATGGATGGAACTAGAGACCATCATGTTAAATGAAATAAGTCAAACTCAGAAGGTCAAGGGTTGAATGTTTTCTCTGATGTAAGGAAGCTAGAGAGGAAAAGGAAAAGAAAGATGGAGTTGGATCTCATGAAAATGAAAGAGAGATTAGTAGAGGAAAGAGAATAAGGGATAGGAAGTGCAGAGGGAGGGGGAAAGTTCTGAGGGTGATATTGTTCAAATTATATTATTATATTGTGTACATGTACTGATATGCAACAACAAATCACATCAGTGTGGGCAACTATAATGCATCAATAAAAGAAGCGGAGGCAGGGGAACCCCTGGGTGCCACTCCCCAGTTACATCTTATTTACTCTACAAATTCCTAAATGATGTTAATTATTTTGCTTTTTAAATAACTTTGCTATATAACTATTTTGTAGATACATTGTGTGGTTTTGCATTTTTTTTCTCACATTACATAAATCAAATCATACTGTGTACATTTGTGGAGACATTTAAAATCAGCATTAGATTTTTTCAGATTTATCCATTTTAATGCAAATGACCATAACATAGTATGCCATTATGTATATGCCACAATTTATTTACTATACTCCTTCTAATGAACTTGTTTCTATTTTTACTTCGTGATTATAAACACTACTTCTGGGAATACTTTTGGACATATATTCTTACTGTGTACCTTTAGAAGAGGTTACCTAAGTTACATCCCTAAAAGGGTCATTACTGGGTCATAGATAATATTTAAATTCATTATATGTAGTCAAATTTTATTCAAATCAGTTTCATCTATTTATAACACAACCACCATTGTACAAGACCTTCTTCTCCCCATGTCCTTTTTAATCTTTGATTTTTGTCAATTATGCAAATGCAAAACAGTAATAATAATCATTTCCATGATTAATTATCAACATCTTCTCTCATAATTTTACTAGTAATTTAAGTTTCCTCTTCTGTGAAAATCATGCTTATTTGTTTTGACCATTTTTCTACTGGTGTCCCACCCATTCTCCCAGGCTTTGCACTGTGGCACACACTAGAATAACTGCTGACTGCTAGCCCCTTGTTGCCTGTTGGTCTTCAGCTGCTGGAACCTGCTCTGCTCATTCACATGGCTGGTTACAATCCCAGGGCAACAAACCCCCTCAGAAGCAGATCTCAGCTACTGAATAGCAGCAATAATACCTGAACTCCCTCACCAACTGTGTCTGACAACTCCATGGTAAGAGTTACACTGTTCCCAGAGATCAAGATCCTGGGATCTATACTAGTAAATAGCCTGATGACACCCCAACAGGCACTTCCAGAGATCACCTCCTGAGCACACTCCCTTCTGTTTATACTACCTGCATTCATTTCTAAACATCTGCTTCAGGGAATCTACATTAAACACAACTAATGTTCTTATACTCTTTTTTTTTTTTTAACAATTATTTATACAGTGTCAGGACACCAATGTTATATTGATTATTTTTGCTGCAAATATCTTATTCTATTTTGTATTTTGGAGTTATCTTATTTGAATATGACTTCACAGAGAATGTTGCCACAAATTTGCTCTTAAGAAAGAGAGGATTCACGAAAGCCTAAGAGATTTTATAATGTAGAGGTAAGAAGATATTTAAGATTGGTGACATAGAGATGCATTCGAAAGTGATTACTCTATGCATGAGAGTATCGGGGGGTTAAGATTCAAGATCAGTGATAAGGGATAGAATTTAGAGGACTTTGAATTCCAAAGTCAAAGTTTTGAATTTGATCCTATGACAATAAAATATCTGTGGTAAATAATTATTTTTCTCTGTGTTTTCCTTTGTTGTAATACATCAGATCTCTGATAGTACGGTAGTTTTTATGATAATGGCACAGATGTTAAACAGGTTTATTTTTGGTACTGGGGATTGAATCCAGGGGTGTTTAACCACTGAGCAACATCCCCAGCCCTTTTTATTTTTTATTTTGAGATAGGGCTTCACTAAGTTACTTAGAGTCTTGCTAAGTAGCTAAGGCTAGTCTTAAACTTGCAATCCTCCTGCCTTAGTCTCCTGAGTAACTGGAATAGCTAAAACATTACTCTCTTATTGTCTTAGTTCCTTAGTTCATAGAAAGGAGTGACTTAAGACTTTTGAAAAAAAAGTTCAATGCAATATATGTAAAAGAAGGTTAAAACATTAATCTGACAATTGACTTTAAAAATGTCACTATTAATAAATAAGTAAAAAGAATTTAAAAATACTAATTTTTGTAGTTACAGGGAAAGTTAGAACCATCTGGTTTTCCTCAGTCCACTATTCTCTCTATATATACACAAAATGGTATTGTATCATTTATTTGATCAAACTCTATTTCTATATTGCTGTTACTCTGACAATGCTTATGCCTCAGAAATATCTGGCTTTTTATGTAAGACATTTCTTTTAGGGCTTAAAAACTAACCACATGCTGCAGGTTCAAAGTGCAAAATTAGATTACCAAAAATAAATTACATGACACACCAGAGTACAAAGTAAACTAATTTTTTCAGCCTGGTTATAATACATATGTGCTGATATTTTATATTGAACTTTTCTTCCTCAGAAATGTAGACTTAAGGATACACACACACACACACACACACACACACACACACTTATTGCCTTATTTAATAGCAGAAGAGTGAATGGGGTTGATTGGACAGAGACAAATGCTTTCCTACATATAACCGTCATATTCACCCAGCACATGTACCACAAGTTTATTAATAATTTCCTCACTGTTGAACAGCATGAATACTTCAAAATTTTCAAAGTATACCTTTAAATTTATACCAAATAAAAATGTTCAGATATCGTAAAATATATTGAGGAGAATCTAGGAATTTAAATACCAGTTTCATGCATTCCTTTCAGTAAAAAGTTAATAATAATATTTATCTATATAATGTAGCTATTATAAAAATTAAAATGAAATAATATATATATAAAACCTGAGACATGGTAGGTTTTCATTAAATATTGGCCTTTGCTTTTCTCATTAAATAGTTAAAAGTTTTATTGTGATGATATTCTCCAGTGACTTGAGAGGTTTATATCTAAAATTAAAACTGAAATACTTACACTCAGACCTATAGTTTTTATATTCCAGGATTTTCATGACTTGCTACTTCATAACTATCTTAGGGTAAAGGACATAACAGAAAAACAATACATAAAAATCAAAAGAACCAAATCTAGTTTTTTTTTTTTTTTAAAGATCAGTACAATTGATAAATCTTTAGTCAGGATGATCAAGCAAAAATTGAAAGAAGACATACTACCAAGAATGAAAGTGCATCACTAGATAATTCAGAGATATGAAAGGATCAATAAAGAAATTTGTGAAAAATAATATTAAAAACGTACATGAAGTGTACAATTTTTCCTAAAACACAAAGTAGTAAAGGTCACTTAAAAAGAAACAGGTAGTTTGAAGTGGCATACGGCTATTATGAAAATTCAATTTGCAATGAAAAACATTCCCATAATGAAAACTGCAGGCCTGAATGGCTGCACTGACAAAATCTGCCAATATTTAATAAGGAAATAATACCAAATTCTATACAATTTCTCATGGAATGAACAGAATATTTTCCAACTCATTTTATGAAGTCAGTTTTACCCTGATAGGCAAAACAGGCAAGGAAATTATAAGAAAAGAAACTTCAGATGAATATGCCTCATGAATATAGATGGGGAAACTGTGTACAAATATTACAGCAATTAATATATAAAAATGAATAATGCTTCTTGACCAAGTGGAGTTTATCCCTGAAATGCCATGTTGGGTTGAAGTGTAAAAAAAAAAACCCCAAATCAGTGTCAGTTATCATATAATCAAACCAATGAAGAAAAACCATATGATTGTGTCAATAGGTATTAAAGAGGTGACTGACAAAATCCAATAACTAATGACAAAACAGATATACAAGGTGTGACGAACACTTTCTCTGGTGGCCCCCGTGATCCTCACCGCCTGATGTTCATGCCTTTGAATACTCCCCATTTGCATGTTGGTAGGACCTATGATTTGCCACTAATCAGTAGAATGTGGAAAATTCTACACTTCCATAACTATGTTACATTACAAGACTCTCATCTTACCAGAACACTCACTCTTACTCAGTTGCTGTCCTTAAAGAAGCAAACTCTCTGCTGTGAGCTGTTTGTGGAAAGGATTATGTGGCAGGGAACTAGGTCCTAAGAGTAGCCTTTAGCTGACAGCTAGGGAAAAGCTAGGACTCTCAGCTTTATAACAATAAGGAAATGAACTTGCCAACAATGTAAGCTGGATTCTGATGTGTATTTTTCTCCAGCTGTCTCCTCATGAGAATATAGCTCAACTCACACCTTGATTACAGTCTGGTGAAACTCTGAAGCAGGGAAAACAGATGAGCCATGCCTAGATTCCTGAACCACTGAAATTGAGAGATAATAAGCACATGTTGTTTTAAGTTGTTTAATTTGTGATAATTTGTTACATAGCATTAGGAAACTAACAGAGATTTTGGTACTTGGAATGGGGTTCTATTGTAATTAATTCCTAATAATGTGGAGTGCCTTTGAAATCAAGAAGTGGTCACAGACTGGTGAATGCTAAAAAAAGTTATAGTAACACATAATAGCAAAAGTCTATCTCACTAAGACTGAAAGTAAGACAGTGATTTGTTTTTACTTCTTGTATTCAATGTGTAAAGGAGGACCTAGCTAAGACAAGAAGACAAGAAAAATAAATGGTATACAGATGAAAAATAATGAAATAAAACTGTTTTATTCACAGATGACATTATTGCTTACATAGAAAACTCCCTTAAATCTGTAGAAACAATCCACTAGAACTAATAAGTGAGTTTATTAAAATTGAAGGACATAAGGTGAATACATATAAATCAATTATTTATATATAATAGCAATAAAAATGGAATTATAAATAAAATCATTTACAATAGCACAAATGACATGAAATGCTGAGGAACAATGAATAAAATGTGCAATATTTATATATTGAAACCTACAAAACATTGATAAAGAATTTAATAGACCTTATAAAAGTGTGGAGTTATACTGGGCTCAGAAATAAGAATGCCAAATATTTTAAAGATACCAATGTGACTCAATTGAGTTACAGGTTCAAGGCAGTATCTATCGAAATTACAGCAGGATTTTATATCTTTGAAGAAATTGGCAAGCTGATTATAAAATTTATGTAGAAGAATAACAGTCATAAAATAGTCCAAATAATTTTGATAAAGAAGAACAAAGTTGAAGGAAGAATTCTTATTCCCTGATTTCAGGATTTACTATAAAGTTACAGTAGTTAAGACAGCATAGGGTAAGAATAAGCATATAGATTAATGTAACATAGCAGAAAATCCATCTATGAATCTAAATATATATCAAATGATTTTCAATAAAGGTACTCAGGGTAATTCTATAAAGAAAGAATAATTTTCCCAACAAATGGTACTGGAACAACTAGATGTCTATGTGCAAAGAAGTGAACCATAGCCCTTAAACCTTCCACATATGTAAAAATCAACTTTAAATGAATCATAGACTCAAATGTAAAGCTTAAGCTATAAAAAGTTTCAGAACAAAGTATAGGTAAAAATTGTTATGACCATGAATTTAGCAAAAAGCTCTTAGGAAAACAGCACAGATTTTAAAATATTATTAAATAGGACTTCACCAAAATCAAAACTTCCCTTTACAGGATACTATTTAGAATATGAAGAGATAAGCCACAGAATTGGAGCAAATATTTGCTAAAAATATCTGCTAATGGCTTATGTCCAAAACATGTAAATAATTCTTTAATTCAGTAATAAAAAGGTGTCAACAAAAATGAACAAAAATTTTGAATAATTACTAAAGAAGCAATATATTTTTAAAATAAGTACATGGAAATATACTAATTATGCCTTAAAATATAAATTAAAACCATGAGATACCACATCTACTAGTTTGGCTAAAATTAAAAAAATAAAAACTGATAGCACCAAATGACACAGATAAACAATAAGTGAAACTAATATGTTGCTGATGGGAATACTCAATTTAATAGCTCTTTTGGAAAGCAATTTGGAAGTTTCTCAAACAGGTAATACGATACGTTTAACTGTATGTTAAACATACTTAAATATGTACTACTCAGATATTTCAGTAATAGAAAAGAAAACATGCTCACACATACACCTGTACTTAATTTATTTAAATGGTATTCGTGTAGTCCAAAACTGGAAACAACTTAGATGGCTGTCAACAGATAGAGGTACAAATCATGTTCTATCCATACAATGAAATACTATCTACTGATAAAGGGGAATGAAGTATTGATTACTGAAACACTATGGATAAATCTCACAATCATATGTTAAGTAAAAGAAATCAGATATAAAAGTATGATATAATTTATATGACATTTGGGAAAGGGAAAAACTATAGGGATATTAATCAGATTACAGGATGTGGTTGGGTTGAGGGAACTTCTTGGGATGTTGAAAATCTTCTAGATCTTAGTTCTGGTGATGGATACATGACTATGTGTACACTTATTAAATTTCATTGACTCATACACCAAAAGTGAATCAATTTTACTTATGCAACTTAAATCTTTAAAAACCTGACTTTGAGAATTAATATACTACTTAAGCTTACTTTTCTCTTGAGTAATTTTTTTATGAATTCTCAAACTGCTTAATGTTTACAGTGTTAAAACATTTTAAAATGAAACATGTTATCTTTCATCTTTTAAAAGTTGAACATGTGAACATAATTCAGAGACATATTCCACAAAACTATTGACTTTAAACTTTGTAAAAATGTAATTCATTACCTGGTTTCTACCACTAAAGACCTACCATGATTCCTAAATTATAGAAACTATTGGACTAAAGAATTAGGAAAAAAAACCAACCAAGCCAAAACAATCTATCATCTCTGCTGGATTATGTGATTCAAGTCAAGAACATATTTGTAATAACATCTATTTTATGGAAATGCTGGAAAAACGATTTGCTCCAAGTATTTTGGGAAAAGATTTTCAGGGTTTTTTTTTTTTTTTTTCTTCTCTCTCCATGTTCTACTTCTGAGGTAGAAAAAATGTAATTTATTGTTTGATGTTCCACACTTTCTGCAAAGGGACTCAAATTCACAAGCCACTCACTCTGAAGGCCTCCTCCTATACTTCTGCCTCATTCCTGGTCTCATGTACAGTCTTATTCCATGATCCATAGGAAACTATGGGTCTCTCTCTCTTCAGCTATGCTGGTATGAAATTTCTCTTTAGCTTCTCTTTGACTAACTTCTTCATCTTCTTATAGGAAATACTCTGTTCATTAAATGCCTTTCCAGTGGGGTTTTCACAGCCACCCAAACTTCATAAAGTTGAAGTTGAGAGGTTTTGCTCAAATCCCGCTGTCAGCTTGGTATAATTAGCACCCTTTTCTTTCTCTGAAAGTTTATTATCTGCATCCCGTTGCCACAGATTTGTTTTAATCTATTCCAAATAGTACTATAACTGTGAGAAACCTTTTAGATTCTACTTCCACTCTACACTTTTCCATCCGTTTCATGGCTCATCCAAGCTAGTCTCATAATTTCTTTACCTACTGGATCCCATAGAGCTCTGTTACTACATCGGACTCTCAAGTCACAGTCACCTTGAAATTTTAATTTTTCTATAGAATTTCTTAGTAGATCTTGAATTGTAAGTACCTTCTTCTCTGATCCTAGCATCCTTATCAATTAATTCTATTCTTCACAGGATGATTGTTTTGCCATTTCTGCAATCCCTCATATACAAACATTTCCAATTTACAGCCATACTTAATTTTTTTTTACCTATACAGATATTTTATTGTATTTACCAATATCTTAAAGTCTTGCACTCTCCTGAATTTCCAAAAGGTCACTGCTACCAATTTCCCATGAGATGAAAAGAACTAATAAGTGTTTTCTTAGTTTTGACTATCATCCATGGGCTATGACCTGAGAGTGACAGAAAAATGATGACACAGTTTTCTTCAAAGCAATGATGTCCTGTGCTGGTTGGGCACCATTCCTACTCAGTAATGTTTTAAATCGTCTTTTGTAGGAGTATTCTGATTTGATTATGTGTCTCCCATCATTCTATTAAAGCCTACATCAAAGCTACATTTAAGATTCAATTATATAAATTTCATTGATCTTAGTACATTATTATCCAATAGAAACATAAAAATAAATAAAAATTAAATAATTTATACTCACTTAGAAATGGGATTGACACTGGCTTCAATAATTGTTAAACACTTACAGCACTTTATATTTTCTGGGAATTCTTGTACACCTGAAAGGTGAAAACAAACAAAGAAACCCAAAAGTACGTGAGAGTGTTCCAGCAAACTATAGTCCTAATATTAAGAATAAGTAATTAAAACTATAAGTCAACATACAGTCTAAAAGCCATTTTGGATAAACATTTGGTAGGAATGATAGCCTAACAATCTCATGGGGTATACACATGTATACATATATTTTTGTACCAAAGGTTGAATATCAAATAATAATATTTGGAAATTATATATAAAATTGAGAGTGATTATATTTGCCAAGAGATAGATCTTGGCTCTTTACTAACCTAAAGAAATCAAATAAAAATACCTTAAACTATTTAGCTAGTACAATGCCCCAATAGGGAAAGAGAAAATCAATAAGTATAAAGAAAATCGAAGATAAAATCTTTGCTTACAGGAATCGTTTTATAAGTTTGGGAAGAATGGACACATACATGTGAAGAACACTTAAAGATATGTTGCAAACCAATACCTTTTCCCAAACTAATATAGGAGTCTGACAGATTGCATGAATTTGTGTGTGTGTGTTTGCTGCGTAGAGCATTGATTGCTCTGGTCTGCTTCGAAGTGTGAAAAAATGAGCTGCCCTTCCTTGGGTCCTCCCTGTAGTTTCTGAGATAGCTACCCTGGCTAATTGCCCTTGGAGAATTGCTCATTCGCTGTCACACTTGTGTCATTGGCTATGTGATAGAAAAAACACAGGTTCTCCCAGGAAACTGAAAATCAGTAAGCCACAAATCTAATTCATAGTGTGAGAATCAAAGGAATAAAAGATGCAGGGACACATCCATTGGTTGATACAAAACGAATCAAATGTAGTGGTTCCTGCAAAAGTTAGGAGGAATGACATCTATATGAAATCGTTACCATATGCCTGCATTAGTACTTCCTTTCAGTTTTTGGAACTATCTTTAAGGATGTAAAAGTTTCCATAAAGAATTGGTCTTGTTCAGTACTTCATATCTTGCAGAAGGGTAAGGAACATTTTGTGGCAGTATGCAGCCGAACTTTTTGATAATGGATACTCAAGAAACAAAAGATTCCACCTGCCTACATTCTGTGAATCTAGATGACCATGTCCACAGAAACTTGAGGTCCAGTGAAGCAGCAGGAGGGTAGCCAAATCTAAGACAAGTAATTTATTCATTGTAAAGTAAGGATACAAAGAAGGGGGTGGCATGTTCCCAACCCATTTCTCCCTATGTGAAATTCCATAAAGAAAAGTTACGCTGTTCTAAAATTATTGCTGAACTATATTGGCTTTCAATTAAGAACTCAAGGAGGTTTGGGTGTTCCAGTATGTATGAATTTAATAAGAAAACCTGCTTCTCTCTCTCTCTCTCTCTTTCTCTTTTTGTGGAAGGCTAGAACACTTAATGTTGCCTTCATTAAGTGCACATTAAAATGACAACCAAGTATTATTATGGCCCTTTGGGAGTTCTACATTGTGGGTTGGCAAACTTTTTCTGTAAGAGTTCAGAAAGCAAGGATTCTGGTCTTTGTGACCTATATGGTCTTTGTTGCAAACTCTTCTGCTGTAGTGCGGAAGTAGACACAGAAAATACATAAACAAATGAGTGTGTCTTGTTCTAATAATAATTTTAGATATTTGAATTTCATATAAAAAATGACAAACAAGTCATTTCCCTTAGCATTCATGTTTACTTTGTATATCTGTAATCAACAGGGGTACAGACTTCCTTTCTCTCTTTAGCTAGTTCTGTTACGTCTCCAAGATGGGTTTGTTTCATGCTGTTGTGCCTCATGCCATATCTACACAAGTTGTACTTAAGGATGATATTTCCTTGGATTTTGTATAAGCCAAGACATAGAAAGAGAAATGAATTAAAGTGCTATATTAAGGAAGAGACTGTATTTCTTTATCTTCTATGAAAATAAAATCGCAGTTTGTGGTGGAAGTGATGTTTCATTTTTTGTACACATATTTTTATTACATTATTTACTGTTTGAATGTAAGATCATCCTGAGCAGAATCTGCTGATTTAAAATGTAACCTCAGTTTTACCACTACTGCTCAGATAAACAGGAACATCATTTAAAAGCTCAGTGTCTCCATTTCCTACTCAGAAAATTGGTGATTGGAGAAACAATTTCATCACAGAAATGCAGTGAGGTCTGAAAGAGATGATATAGCTGAGCAACTGACAAAAAGTGTCATAGTAATGTTATAATTATTACAATTAAAAAAGAAGTAAAGGTGTCAGCAAAACAATCAATAATCATGCAAAAATGGGCTAGCATGATATATGAATTTATTGTTTATCTACTGTAAAGTTCACAGGAAAAAGGTAGGAATTAGTGTGTAAAAAGACATACCAGTCATATATATATATCACAAACCTTCTTTTAAAGTGCACTTTTTTGGCAATTTTTAAATTTGTTCTAATTAGTTATACATGATGGTAGAATACATTGACATCACACATAGATGGAGTTTAACTTCTCATTCTTCTAGTTGTACATAATGTATAGTTACACAGGTTGTGTAATCATATCTGAACATAGGGTAATTATGTCTAATTCATTCTACTATCATTCCTACTCCATATCATTCCTTCCCCTTCACTTCCCTCTGTCTAACCCAAAGTCCCTCTATTCTTCTGTAGGCTCCCACCCTCTTATTGTGTATTAGCAACTACACATTAGAGAAAAATTCAGCCTTTGGTTCTTTGGGATTGGCTTATTACACTCAGCATGGTATTCTCCAGCTCCATCCATTTACTGAAAAATGCCATAATTTCATTCTTCTTTAAGGCTGAGTAATATTCCATTATGTACACATATCACACAATTTCTTTATGCATTCATCTGTTGAAGGACACCTAGGTTGGTACCATAGTTTGGCTATTATGAGCTGACCTGCTATAAACATTGATGTGACTGTGTTACTATAGTATGCTGATTATAAGTTCTAGAAGTGGAATGACTGAGTCAAATGGTGGTTCCATTCTAAGTTTTCTAAGGAACTTCCATATTGCTTTCCATGGAGACTGTACCAATTTGCAGTCCCACCAGCAATATATGAGTGTACCCTTTCCCCCACAGCCTTGCCAAAATTTATTGTTGCTTGTATTCTTGATAGTTGCCATTTTGACTGGAGTGATAGACTCTTACTGTAGTTTTGATTTGCATTTCTCTGATTGCTAGAGATGTTGAACATTTTTTCATATATTTGTTGATTGATTGTATTTCTTCTTCTGTGGAGTGTCTGTTCAGTTTCTTAGCCTATTTATTGATTGGGTTATTTGTCTTTTTGGTGTTAAGTTTTTTGAGTTCTTTAGATATCCTGGAAATTAATGCTTTATCTGAGGTGGTGTGGATTTTAAAGATTTTCTCTCATTCTGTAGGTTCTCTGTTCACATTATTGATTGTTTCTTTTGCTGTGAAGAAGCTTTTTAGTTTAATTCCAGCCCCCTTATTGATTCTTGATTTTACTTCTTATGCTTTAGGAGTCTTGTTAAGGAACTCGGTTCCTAAGCTGACATGGTGGAGATTTGGGCCTACTTTTTCTTCTATTAGGTGCAGGGTCTCTGGTCCAGTGCCTAAGTCTTTGATCCACTTTGAGCTGATTTTCATGCAGGGCGAGAGATAAGGATTTAATTTCATTTTGCTACATATGGATTTCTAGTTTTCCCAGTATCATTTGTTGAAGAGGCTACCTTTTCTCCAATGTATGTTTTTGGTGTTTTTGTCTAGTATGAGATAACTGTATTCATGTGAGCTCAACTCTGTGTCTTCTTTTCTGTACCATTAGTCTACATATCTGTTTTGGTGCCAATACCATGCTGTATTTATTACTAGGACTCTGTGGTATAATTTAATATACTATTAAATATATGGTCTGAGGGATTCAAGATGGCGGACTAGAGGGTGGCTGCGTTTCGTGTTGCTCCAGGACTCAGGACTCAAGAAGAGGAGATATAGAGAGCCTTGGGACCAACTCAAAGCAGCCGGGCGAGAGTCCCCCACTGGGCAGGCGTCCCGGACGGGGCAGGAGTCCTGGACGGGGCGGTAGCCCCAAAAGCAGGGATCTTTGCAAAGTAGAACGGCCGGCGAGGCGCCCCTCCCCCCGCCGGAGCAGTGATGGCAGACAGCTGGGAGCATTGAAGAGGGGGCTGCCCAGAGGAGAAGGAGAAATACGGGCTCGGCACGTCGCTTGGAATTGGATCAGCTGCGCCAGGGCTCCGGGCGGCTATCCGGAGGAGCAGCGTGGACTCAGGACTCAAGAAAAGGAGATATTGAGAGACTTGGGACCAACTCAAAGCAGCCGGGTGAGTGTTTCCCACTGGGCAGGCGGACGGGGCGGTAGCCCCCGGACAGGGCGGTAGCCCCGAAAGCAGGGATTTTTGCAAAGTAGAACTGCCGGCGAGGCGCCCCTCCCCCCGCCGGAGCAGTGATCGCAGACAGCTGGGAGCATTGGAGAGGTGGCTGTTCACCACAGCGCTTGGACTCGGCGCAACCCACCCGCGCTCTGGGAGGCTGCCCAAAGGAGAAGGTGCTTGGTGAGCTGTTTGGACTGAACGTGACCACCCCTGAACACAGGGGGCTGCCCAGAGGAGAAGGAGAAATACGGGCTCGGCACGTCGCTTGGAATTGGAGCAGCTGCGCCAGGGCTCTGGGCGGCTATCCGGTGGAACAGCGTGGTGAGTGGTTTGGTCCCAGAGCATCCGCTCCTGAACATAGGGGGGTTGTCTGGAGAAGGAGGAGGAGCGCGGCGGGGTGCTTGGGCTCAAAGTGACTGCACCAGGGCTACGGGAGGCAGTCGGGATAAGAAGGTGCACAGTGAGTTCTTGGGACTCGTGACACACCAGATCTCTGGGTGACTGCCTGGTGGAGAAAGTGGTGCGTGGTGGGTCACTTGGTCTTAGAGCGACGGCACGGAACAACAGGTGGCTGCCGGAGGAAAAGGCGTGTGGCGGGTCACTGGGACTCGGAGCGATTGTAAGGGGCTCCAGGTGGCTGCTCAGAGGAGGGGCCGCATAGCCAGGCGAAAAGTGCAGAGCAGGGTCCTAGACGGCTTCTTGGTGGAAGGGCCCCACAGACAAACTGGGGGGCGAAGCGAAGGCTCCAGGACTGCAGGCAGCTTCTCTGAGGAGAGGCAGCCTAAGGAGATTCGTTTGCGAAGGGTGAGGCTTCCAGGCCCAGGAGGTAGGTCCGGGTCCCTGGGAACATTACAGAAGAAGGTTGCCCAGCCCAGGCGGTAGTTGTGAATTGAACGGAACCTCTGGGAGGAAAACCGACCAGCGAGACCTCCCCACCGGGTGACTCCTCCCTGTTGGGTGAGGTTCTCCCAAAAGGACCGTAAAATCAGAGACACAGGCCCAAACTGGTCTTGCATCAGCCCACAACCTACTTCCCTTCTGGATGACCATTCATCAGCAAGTGAAGGTACCTCTGCCCACTAGCAGGGAATATACCCCACCAGAAGGCCACCACCCCTAGGGAGTCAGCTCCCTTGTGGAGCACTGCATTATCAACTTCCTCCAAGATTTCAGGCTACTGAAGACTAAGAGGGGATATAATAGAAATCTTCAGGGATATTATAAGACAATAGAGGAAATCTGCAATATCAGCAGTCAACTGATACCTGAACAATATGAGAAAACAAGGAAAGAAAATGCTGCAAACAAATCTAGATGTTACATCAATGAAACCCAACGACAGCATGGCAGAAGAAATGACAGAAAGGGAGTTCAGAATGTACATAATTAAAATGCTCAGGGAAGCAAATGCCGAGATGCAAGAGCAAATGCAGGCACTGAATGATCGCACCAATTGACAGTTAAAAGAGCAAATACAGGAAGCAAAAGATCACTTCAATAAAGAGTTAGAGATATTGAAAAAAAACCAAACAGAAATCCTTGAAATGAAGGAAACAATAAACCAAATTAAGAACTCCATAGAAAGCATAACCAATAGAATAGAACACCTGGAAGACAGAACATCAGACATTGAAGATAAAATATTTAACCTTGAAAACAAAGTTGAACAAACAGAGAAGATGGTAAGAAATCATGAACAGAATCTCCAAGAACTATGGGATATCATGAAGAGGCCAAATTTGAGAATTACTGGAATTGAGGAAGGCTTAGAGAAACATACCAAAGGAATGAACAATCTATTCAATGAAATACTATCAGAAAATTTTCCAAATCTGAAGAATGAAATGGAAGATCAAGTACAAGAGGCTTATAGGACTCCAAATATACAAAATTACAACAGACCCACACCAAGGCACATTATAATGAAAATGCCCAACATACAAAATAAAGACAGAATTTTAAAGGCCGCAAGAGAGAGGAATCAAATTACATTCAGGGGGAAACCAATACGGATATCAGCAGATTTTTCAATCCAGACCCTAAAAGCTAGAAGGGCCTGGAACAACATTTTTCAAGCCCTGAAAGAAAATGGATGCCAACCAAGAATCTTATACCCAGCAAAACTTACCTTCAAATTTGATGATGAAATAAAATCCTTCCATGATAAACAAAAGCTAAAAGAATTTACAAAAAGAAAGCCAGCATTACAGAACATTCTCAGCAAAATATTCCATGAGGAAGAGATGAAAAACAAAGAAACAAATCAGCAATGGGAGGAACCATCCTAAAGGAATTGTCAAATAAAGGAAGAACCAAGTCGTCTCAAAATAATAAATAAATAAATAAATAAATAAATAAATAAATAAATAAATAAAATGAACCAAATGACCGGGAATACTAATCATATCTCAATAATAACCCTGAATATTAATGGCCTGAACTCATCAATCAAAAGACATAGACTGGCAGATTGGATCAAAAAGAAAGATCCAACAATATGTTGCCTGCAAGAGACTCACCTCGTAGAAAGAGATACACATAGACTAAAGGTGAAAGGATGGGGGAAAACATATCATGCACATGGACTCAGCAAAAAAGCTGGGGTATCCATCCTCATTACAGATAAGGTGGACTTCAAGTCAAAACTAGTCAAAAGGGATAAAGAAGGACATTACATACTGCTTAAGGGAACCATAAATCAGCAAGACATAACAATCGTAAACATCTATGCCCCAAACAGTGGCTCATCCATGTATGTCAAACAAATCCTTCTCAATTTCAGAAACCAAATAGACCATAACACAATAATACTAGGTGATTTTAACACACCTCTCTCACCACTGGACAGATCTTCCAAACAAAAATTGAACAAAGAAACCATAGATCTCAATAACACAATCAATAATTTAGACTTAACGGACATTTATAGAATATACCATCCAACCAAGAGCGAATACACTTTCTTCTCAGCAGCACATGGATCCTTCTCTAAAATAGACCATATATTATGCCACAAAGCTAATGTAAGCAAATACAAGAAGATAGAGACACTACCTTGTATTCTATCAGATCATAATGGTTTGAAGTTAGAAATAAATGAAAGAGTAAAAAACAGAAGCTACTCCAACACCTGGAGATTAAACAATATACTATTACATGATGAATGGATAACAGAAGATATTAGGAAGGAAATTAAAAAATTCCTAGAGGTAAATGAGAACAAAGAAACATCATATCAAAATCTTTGGGACACTATGAAAGCAGTACTTAGAGGAAAATTTATTTCATGGAGCACATTCAATAAAAGAAGTAAAAATCAACAAATAAACAACCTAACACTTCAGCTCAAAGCCCTAGAAAAAGAAGAACAGACCAACACCAAAAGTAGTAGAAGACAGGAAATAGTTAAACTCAGAGCTGAAATCAACGAAATTGAAACAAAAGAAACTATACAAAAAATTGACAAAATAAATAGTTGGTTCTTTGAAAAAATAAACAAAATTGATAAACCCTTAGCCACTCTAACAAAGAGAAGACGAGAGAAAACCCAAATCACCAAAATTCGGAATGAACAAGGAAATATCACAACAGACACGATTGAAATACAAAACATAATTAGAAGCTATTTTGAAAATCTATATTCTAACCAAATAGAAAATTTCGAAGACATCAACAGGTTTCTAGAGACATATGAATTGCCTAAATTGAACGAGGAGGACATACAAAATTTAAATAGATCAATTTCAAGTAATGAAGCAGAAGAGGTCATCAAAAGCCTACCAACAAAGAAAAGTCCAGGACCAGACGGGTTCTCAGCCGAGTTCTACAAAATCTTTAAAGAAGAGCTCATTCCAATACTTCTCAAAGTATTCCATGAAATAGAAGAGGAGGGTACCCTCCCAAACTCATTCTATGAAACCAATATTACCCTGATACCCAAGCCAGACAGAGATAAATCGAGGAAAGAAAATTTCAGACCGATATCATTAATGAACATTGACGCAAAAATTCTCAATAAAATTTTAGCAAATCGCATACAAAAATATATTAAAAGGATAGTGCACCATGATCAAGTGGGTTTTATCCCAGGGATGCAAGGTTGGTTCAACATCCGGAAATCAATAAATGTAATTCACCATATCAATAGACTTAAAGTCAAGAACCACATGATTATTTCAATAGATGCAGAAAAAGCATTTGATAAAATACAACACCCCTTCATGCTCAAAACACTAGAAAAAATAGGGATAGTGGGAACATTCCTTAACATTGTAAAGGCCATCTATGCTAAGCCCATGGCTAATATCATTCTAAACGGTGAAAAACTGAAAGCATTCCCCCTAAAAACTGGAACAAGGCAGGGATGCCCTCTTTCACCACTCCTATTCAATATCGTTCTTGAGACTCTAGCCAGAGCAATTAGACAGACCAAGGAAATTAAAGGAATACGAATAGGAAAAGAAGAACTCAAACTATCCCTATTTGCGGATGATATGATTATATACTTAGAGGAACCAGGAAATTCCACCAGAAAACTGTTAGAACTCATAAGTGAATTCAGTAAAGTGGCAGGTTACAAGATCAATGCTCATAAATCCAATGCATTTTTATACATAAGTGAGGAATCCTCAGAAAGAGAAATTATGAAAACCACCCCATTCACCATAGCATCGAAAAAAATAAAATACTTGGGAATCAATCTCACAAAAGAGGTAAAAGACCTCTACAATGAGAACTACAGAACACTAAAGAAAGAAATCGAAGAAAACCTTAGAAGATGGAAAGATCTCCCATGTTCTTGGATAGGCCGAATTAATATTGTCAAAATGGCCATACTACCAAAAGTGCTATACAGATTCAATGCAATCCCAATTAAAATCCCAATGACGTACCTTACAGAAATAGAGCAAGCAATCATGAAATTCATCTGGAAGAATAAGAAACCCAGAATAGCTAAAGCACTCCTTCGCAGGAAAAATGAAGCAGGGGGTATCGCAATACCCGAACTTCAACTTTATTACAAAGCAATAGTAACAAAGACGGCATGGTACTGGTACCAAAATAGACAGGTAGATCAATGGTACAGAATAGAGGACACGGACACAAACCCAAATAAATACAACTTTCTAATACTAGACAAAGGCGCCAAAAATATGCAATGGAGAAAAGATAGCCTCTTCAACAAATGGTGCTGGGAGAATTGGAAATCCATATGCAACAGAATGAAACTAAACCCATATCTCTCACCCTGCACAAAACTCAACTCAAAATGGATTAAGGACCTTGGAATCAGACCAGAGACTCTGCAGATTATAGAAGAAAAAGTAGGTCCCGATCTTCAACATGTCGGCCTAGGACCAGACTTCCTCAACAGGACTCCCATAGCACAAGAAATAAAAGCAAGAATCAATAACTGGGATAGATTCAAACTAAAAAGCTTTCTCTCAGCAAAGGAAACTATCAGTAATGTGAAGAAAGAGCCTACAGAGTGGGAGAATATCTTTGCCAATCATACTTCAGATAGAGCACTAATCTCCAGAATCTATAAAGAACTCAAAAAACTCTACACCAAGAATTCAAATAATCCAATCGACAAATGGGCTAAGGAAATGAACAGACACTTCACAGAAGAAGATGTTCAAGCAATCAATAAACATATGAAAAAATGTTCAACATCTCTAGTAATAAGAGAAATGCAAATCAAAACCACCCTAAGATTCCATCTCACCCCAATTAGAATGGCGATTATCAAAAATATAAGCAACAGGTGTTGGCGAGGATGTGGGGAGAAAGGTACAGTCATACATTGCTGGTGGGGCTGCAAATTAGTGCAGCCACTCTGGAAAGCAGTGTGGAGATTCCTTAGAAAACTTGGAATGGACCCTCCATTTGACCCAGCTATCCCACTCCTTGGCCTATACCCAAAGGATCTAAAATCAGCATACTACAGAGATACAGCCACATCAATGTTCATAGCTCCTCAATTCACAATAGCCAGACTATGGAACCAACCTAGATGCCCTTCAATTGACGAGTGGATAAAGAAACTGTGGTATATATACACAATGGAATATTACTCAGCCATAAAGAATGACAAAATTATGGCATTTGCAGGCAAATGGATGAAATTGGAGAATATCATGCTAAGTGAGATAAGCCAATCTCAAAAAGACAAGGGACGAATGACATCGCTAATAAGTGGAGGATGAGACATAATGGGGGGGAGGGAAGGGTTAGTGGTAGGGTTAGAGTTAGGGTTAGGGAGGGGGGCAAGTATGGAGGAAGAAAGTACTGTATAGAGGGTAAAGAGGGATGGGAGGGGTGGGGGGAAGGGGAAAAATAACAGAATGAATCAAACAACATTATTGTATGTGGATTTATGATTACACAAATGGTATGCCTTTGTGCCATGTACAAACAGAGAGGCAACATGTATCCCATTTGTTTACAATAAAATAAAAAAAAAAAGAGCTTTTTAAAATGCAAAAAAAAAAAAAAATATGGTCTGGTATTGTGATACCTCCTGCTTTGCTTTAAAAGCACATTAATGTATATACATGTATGCATTATGAGTTAAAAGTGTATGTGTATACAATGGAGTTTTACTCAGCCATGAAGAAAAATAAAATAATTTCATTTTCAGGAAAATGAATGGAACTTGCAAACATTACATTAAGTGAAATAAGTCAAACCCAGTAGATTAAGAATTGTATGTTTTCTCTCATATGTGGAAGCTAGAGAGGAAAATGGAAAAGTATGGGGATCTCTTGAAAATAGAACATAGAAGACAGACAAGAAGAGTAGAGGAAGTGGGGGAGGAGAGGAGGGAAAAGGAAAATAATGGGGAGTGATACTGGCCAAATTATATTTAATATCATGTGCATATATGAATATATAACAACAAATCCCACCATTATGTACAACTATAATGTTCCAATAAAAATGTGGAAAAACACACACACACACACACATAAAGGTATATTGTTATAAAACACTTGTCATGTTTGTGCCACACTTGTAAAGCTACTGGATTTGGAGTATGTATCCAAAGGGGAAAAAAAAAAAAACATGACCTTGAAGAGGCATCTGAATTCTTATTGACTTCTTTTTTGGGGGGATGGGTACCAGGGATTGAAGTCAGGGGCACTCGACCACTGAGCCACATCCCCAGCCATGTTTTTTATTTTCTTTTTCTTTCTTTTTTTTTTTTTTTAATTTTGAGAGAGGATCTCATTGAGTTTCTTAGCACCTTGCTTTTGCTGAATTTGGATCCTCCTGTCTCTGCCTCACAAGCTGCTGGGATTACAGAAGTGCGCTACCTCACCCAGCAAGGATTCTTGCTTACGTCTGCACTTTCTATTCATTGCAGCATTATTCACAAGAGCCCAAGGTAGGGAAATAACATAGGTGCTCACAGGATGAATGGATAAAGAAAATGTGAGATTGTTATGTACATATGCAAGGAAACATTATCTGATCTTAAAAAAAGAGGAAATCTTGCCACTTGCAACAAAGTGGAGGACATTATTCTAAGTGAAATGACCTGGACACACAAAGACAATTTTTACATCATATCTTATAAATAGGAAATCTTAAAAAGTTGAACTCATAGAAACAGAAAGTAGAATGGTAGTTACTCAAACTCTGGGTGGAGCTAGGATGAGGAGATGTTGGTCAAAGGATAAAAGCCTTCAGTTATGAGATGAGTAAGTTCAGGACATCTAACGTGCATTGTTCTGACTACAGTTACTGAGACTTTATTGTAAAGTAGAAAAGATCAGACTTTAAAGTTCTTTAGAAAGTAACTAGTAAGAATGAGTTTCAAGGTGCTGGAAACGTGGCTCAGTTGTACAGTGCTTGCCTAGCGTGCATGAGGCCCAGGGTTGGATCCCCAGCACCACACACACACACACACACATACACACACACACACACACAAACACACAAAGTGAGTTTAAGCTCTGATTAAACAAAACCAAAATACCAACTCTAAAAGAAAGACATTGCCAGAAATGTTTTAAACTTTTTGGGGATATAACAGGCCTCCTACTAAATTACAAAGATAAGAAATTCCTATAAAACCATGCTATTACATAAAACAAAATTTGAAGAATACATATTTACTGGTTGTAAAGAGATCAGATGGCCGGATGCCTGCGTTCCCCCAGAGTTCATGTGTTGAAATCCCGACCCATAGTGCTAGAGGTGGGACTTTTGGGTCAAAGGGGTTGAACTCTGGTGAATGGGATTAGTGCCTTAGAGAAAAGGCCCCAGAGAGTTCTAACCCTTCTACTATGTGAGGACACAGTGAGAAGAACAAGGAACTTTCTGCCTTTTTCTAAGGGCACCTGGGGACTCACACCACATGCTGCCTAAAAGGATGAGCTCTCAGCAGGCAGTGCCTTAATCTGTTTACATGTGCCATGGTTTGTGATATTTTGTTATAAAATCTCCAGAGTACATTAAAAATTAAACACACACACACACACACACACACACACACACACATACACACATAAAAACATGTATTCTGTAATTTCAGAATAAATTCAGATAAATGAATGGTTATCATTGAAAAAGTTTCCTGGTGTCAACCCTGGCTATTTTGGGAACTTCTAAGGAGTGCTGCGAGTTGGGAGCCTTGCTAAATGAATGATGATCCCTGAGAACGTGGTGGAACTTCAAGAAATTTCCTTCCTCTTCCTAAACAGGTGGGTTAGAGGGTGTTTCAAACACACCCACATGTGCACACACACACAATCAAACCACTCAACTGCTGAGAATACTAGATAGAAAAGCCAACAAATCTTTAAACTTAACAAAGTTGAAAGTAAGACGTCTGGTCAGAAGTAATAAATTTCTAGATTTAGAGATAACAGTATTTTCACCTCTTGTCAAATGTCTTGCCAGATGTCCACATTCTCAATATTTTTGTTTGCATAAACCATTTTTAAGAAGTTTCATTTGCGGTAAATAGATGGAGTTGGAGAATAACATGCTAAGTGAAATAAGCCAAACCTAAAAAACCAAAGGCCAAATGTTTTCTCTGACATAAGGATGCTAATTCACAATAAGTAGGGTAGAGGGTCTAGGGAAGAATAGAATTATTTTAGGTAGAGGGGAGTGAAGGGAGGTTTTCATAGCTATCTGAATTTGCTTATGAAAGTGTAAACACATTTGGAAAAACAGTTTTCCAGGGATAGTTGACCATTTATACTACATGGCACCTGAAGTTCAGGAAATATTCTTAGAGCACGTCTTTACCTCAGAGTTTAACCCAAACATGTAAAAGTATTATAGCATAGTAGTTAAAAGTACAGGTTGGAAAGGATGACTGAGTCCTAAGCTTGTCATTTACTAGCCATGCATTCTTGAGCAGATGCCACAGCATCTGAGTCATTCACTCATTTCTCTAATTCAAAGGGTTGCTCTGAGGATCTGATGGAATGGATGTAAAGCATTTAATATCCTATCTGGTAAGTGCCCAATAAATAATAAGTAAGGTAATTTACACTTTCCTATGCCACTGTATGAAATCATTTAGTTCTTTTAATAATTGTATGAAGAAGACATATTAGGCAACATCATTTTAATTTTATAACTGTTGAACCAAATTTTCACAAAGATTGATCATTTAAATTACTATTTAAATCATACAATTATTTAAACATCAAATTGGTGTGTATAGATGAAAATGGCCATAGGGTAGAATTTAACTTATTTTAGCACCATATTTAAAATTTGTTTTACACCGTTATGCTACCTCCTATTAAATTGTTAGACTTAACATTAGAGTTGATGGTGGCTTTCATCTAGGTGGCAGAATAGGAAAGAGTAAGAAGAGAATGGAATGTGGATATAGTTTGAATGCAAGACCAATAGGATTTTCTGATGAACTGAACATGGGATACAAGAACAGGAATCAGGGATGACTTCAGATTTTTTTTTTTTTTTTTTTTGTCCTTAGCAACTTACATTACACAGTTGTCTTGAACTTAGATGGGAAAAATGGTATGTGCACTAGTTTTGGGAGAAGATAAAATTCATTTTTTCTGTTAGACTTCTAATATGAGATTTCAGGTAGGTATTTGGATATAAACTTAGCATTTAAGAGAGAGATGTAGGCTATAGATTAAGACTTTGGGGATTCCTAGTATTTAAACCATGAGACAAATTGTCAACAGCACGATATAGAAGATGAAGAGAGGCAAACCAAGCACTGAACCATGATGCATTCCACAATGAGGATAGGAAAAAGAGGAGGGATCAGCAAAGGAGACTGAACAAGAGCAATCAATGAGATGAAAGGCAAAACAAGAGATTATAGAGTCTTAAAATTCAAATAAAGAAAATGATTTAAGTAGGGAGAAGTGATCAACTATTTCAAACGATGTTGACAGGTCACATAAGAAGATACTCAATAGTTCCCACTGGATTTAATAATCAGGTCATTGTGACCTTGATTGCAATGGTTTTGATGGAGTTATGAGGCTTTAAGAATGGAATGGGTCTAAGTTTGAGAGGGTAGCAGGAGAATTGCTGGTAGAGAATATAGAAAACTCTACACCCTTTGCTGTAAGGGAGTGGGAGACTGTCAGGGCAAGAGGAGCCAAGAGCATTTTTGTTTGTTTATTGTTTTTGCTTTCTTAGGGTGGAAAAAGTAGCAGTCTGTATGTATGCTGATCAGAAAAATCAAGTAGAGATAAAAATATAGATAATGTAGAAAAAGGTTGGGGAGAATTGCTGGAGTTATACACTTGGGCAGGCATAGAACATGGTTATCTGGAGAGATTGGCTTTAAAGGGAAACAGGAATAATTCACCTGCCCTAACAGACAGAAATCAGGGAAGATGGGTCCAGAATCTGGTAGGTGGATAGGTATGATAGTGAGGGTCTGTGGAAGTGAAGTAGACTTGAAGATGGGAGAGGAGTTATGGCAGTCTGAAGACAGAGAAGTCATGACGGAGAAGAAGCACAAACTGATCATTGGGCATCATTAAGGCCGCACCTCAGATTTGTGATCATGAATTCAGTGGAATACCAATTACTGTAGTTGACTGTTTGCTTCAGTTCCACTTGGCAGTAGAAAGAGAGTTGATGTCATCAAATGTTGCAGTTTTACAGAGCAATGTCTGTTGACATGAGAGAGCAGCAAGGTTGCTGAGGGAATCCACAAGGAATGAATCTGATGGTTAATCACCAAATTCGAATCATGTAAACAGGGCAGAGAAAATCACAAGACTGGTAATAAAGAAAAGAGTGGAATTAAATGCCATTGATGTTTTGATGGAGTAAAAAATGGTTGTAGCCAATGGGGTGATCTGGAAGGACAGTAGGATGGGGTCAGAGATATTTCCAACAGTACCTAGGTAAACCTAGGAAATCAATGGAAACTCAGCAAGTACTTGTTAAATTGCATCTAATTATATTTTTAACATCAATTTCTTAAAATAGAAAATTAATAATCAAAGGAAGAAACACTTGATTTTAGTACAGAGGCTATAGATTCTAATTACATTTGAGGATGAAAAGGGTAACTATCCTTTTCTATATGGACATAATATAGCAGATTTCTTTATAAAGACCAAATTTTAAGCAATTTAGTGTTCCTTCAAATGCATAAAATTACATTATATATGCATATAAAATCAAAATATATCAAACAATTTACAGATAGTGCCTATTGAATGTTTATGTGATCTGAACCTCACAAATATCATCTGCTCAAATGATTACTCTGAGATATAAGGACATATGCTAATAAGAGAACAAAAACCCTCAGGAGGCTGAGGCAAGAGGATCACAGATTTGAAGCCAGCCTCAGGAACTTAGTGAGGCTGTAAGCAACTTAGCAAGACCCTTTGTCAAAATAAAAAATAAAAAGGGCTGGGGATGTGGCTCAGTGGTTGAGTGCCCCTGGGTCAATCCCTGGTACCAAAATAAATAAATAAATAAATAAGAAATAAATAAATAAATAAATAAATAAATAATAAAATAAAAGACCAAACCCCTAATGTTATACCTTGTATAAAGTAAAGAAAGGAAAAGATATTTATAGGATTTGAAATTTTTCATTTGATATTTTAAATATGACACCAATTTTGCAATGGTGTTTTTTCAATTTTGCAAAGGCAGTCAGGTTATTTGTATATCTAATGAATTGGATTAGACGTACAAGGAGAAAAATGGAGTTTATTGAGAAAATATTTTAAGTATTTATTTCATTCTTACAACAATTTTGTAGGGAGGCTTATTATCTTCATTTAAGTAATAAATAAATGGAAGCTCAGAGGCTAGAAAGGATTTGAAATCAGAACAAATTTGTTTCAAAACACTTTCATATTTTGCCTATGCTAAAATATGTCCATCAAATCTAAGATTTAAAACTTAATCATGGTGGAATTTAATTTTAGCTACCCAAAGTTGGCAATGCAGCACTAAAGCAGAGTCATCTATAGTGCATTTGTTCCATACTTACTCTTGGGTCAAATTAAAATAACCCCAATTTTCTGGAACTTAGAATTTAATGCGTTCTCAGGACTGACCATGTAGCATCTTTAAAGAGACCTCGTAAACTGCATTTGTTCTATAATTTTCTTGGTCAAATTTATATAGCATCATCCTGGAACTTGAGTGTTATGTTCAGGAAATAAACAGATTATTTCTGAATCTCTGCCGTAACGACAAGAAGCACTTGAAGCTTATTTCAGAATTTTTGTATTATTTATATACAATTCAACCAATAGTTATTAGAAGGAGCAAATAAGGAGACTATTCAAAATAAGGTGCCAGCATGAAGAAATTAAACAGATGGTCTCATAGAGGAGGTGATAGGAAAAAAAACAAAGTGATACCAGAACTCTTCACCATTCCCATTCCTATTTTGTGCAGAATCAAGCCCTTGCACACACAAATGAGAACAACAACAACACAAAAGGTCAGTATCACAACCTATGATGAACACAAATATGGAAAGTTAAAATTGTATTGTTTACATTCATTTAAAGAAGATAATGCTATATGAAATATTTTGCTATAATATCTGCCCAGAATGATTAAAACAAAATTAAAAATTTGAAAATGAAAGGATCAAATTTGATTTTATTTTAAAAATTAATTTGCTTATAAACTCCCCTTTACCAAGGATACTTGGCAAATGATGCAATAGTAAGCTAGCTAAGAAGTGCACCTTGGAAGGAGATTTCAGAGGGGCAATTTACTATATAGTAAGAAAGAAAAATCATACAATTATTAGGTTAGTGAATTTGGGAGAGAAACCTATGTCATTCAGCTTGGAAGGAGAGAAAATAGAGACATAAAACAAACAGAAAAGTGGTTGCTTTACCTCTATCCACTCAAGGGAAGGGAGCCAGGAACTTGTTAGCAATCTCAGCAAGAAGAGAAAGATTTCCTGCAAGACTCTGCCTATTTTAGTGGCATTATATATCAAAAATTCAAATTCTGATAAGGTAATCAATAATTAGAGATCGTTACATAACAGATTCTGCCTTAGGAACATATATGGGGAAAATTTTGAGAAGTGTTTATGACCTTGACTAACAGTGAGTTCACAGAGGAATGAATTTGTTTTAGTCTAAATTAGTTAATTCAAGTGACACTTTATTTCCTTCCTCCTACTCTGACCGCTTCCACAACAAAAATTTTGAGTCACTATTATGCGAAATGGACTATTTAATATTGCTTCCCATTTGACCAATGAATTCTTTCCTTCATTACCAATTGACCACTTTATTAAGCATTCACTACACCTGTATTCTAATAGAGGTTACTGAGGATGTAAAAGCAATGTAAGGCTTCAGTTCTTATTGTAAGGTGTTTAAGCTGGGAAGGAGCAGGAATGGGACAGAGAAGACCTAATGGCCTCATTACCAATTCATTTTGTTCTCTTACAATATTTTAGGCTTTACTGGGACAAATAAAACAGTTTAATTACTTGTCAGAAAGGAGGTCTGCTGTGACTCTAGGAAATTGATCAGTCTAGGTGACAGAGAGCTTCAAGTAGATTTCAGAGGGATCAGGGGCCAAAGCAGTTCTTTTTTCCTTTATTTAACCACAGATCAGACTGAAACTCTGTCTCCCATAGAATAAGTGCTGGTAACACACATGAAACATTATTTGTTGATTTCATTTCCTGATGTAGGTATTAGAGTTAAAAGGTGCTGGCATCAGGCTGATAAGGTAGCAGGAGAGAGACCTGGTTTTCATTGTCATGAAGTTCTTTAACTGAAACAGACAGTCAATCCTCAGTTTATTTTAACACTATAATTATGGGCAGAAGTAAATTCTGTAGAAAGGGAAAGTAGTCTTAAAGTGAAGGAAATGTAGTGCTTTTCAGATAAATAACACACTGTTAGTGTGTTGAAAGTGAGGCATTTATGGGGCAAAATAATAAGCTTTACTCTAATAAATGGTCTAATATTTGTCAAACACTAAGAACACATTCATTGCATATGAGAATAAATACATGGTAAAGTTTTCCCTCCTAACCCATACAAGGCATCCTAAAATAGACTTCCCTAACAATGTAGGCCATATAGAGTACCAGAATCTCTATTTTTCTCTTAATATGCTCACATGTTTAAAGATCTTTATCATTTAACTTGTGACACATTTCTTCTTTCTCAAGTACATTTGAAAGAGAAAACCCCCCTCTCTTCCCTGCAAATAGAGGATATGATTTATCTTCAGTTTTTGTGAGCATTTTGGGGAAGGCATGGAATAATTAGCAAGTCAATAAAACATAATAATGCCTTCAACTCTGATTGCCTTTCATTAAAACTAACAATAGTGATTTTGCCCACTGTGATGCTGTTCAAATCCATTCATGTATAGAAATAAGTTTTAGAAGATGAGAGAAAAATCACTTAATTGCTGCAGAATTAGGAAGAGCTTTCAAATTAATTCGTTTTCATTAAAGTACTTAAATTATAGTGTCATAGTATCTATGAAGCTATGACAAATCAACAATCAAACTTGAAATGGAATCACAGCCTAATTAAGCCTTATCATTCATTATCTTGCTTTACCATATAAAACAATTTATTCCATTATGACCATGAATCAGCTCTACAAACAGGCACAGACTATTTATTCAGAGATCACAATATCATGAAATGTATTCATCTTTGATGCACATAAGATTTCAATTTTACTATTGAATAATAGATAAAAAATTCATTGGAATGGAAAGTCATGCTATCATCCTTGCATTACTGGGTATAATAAAGGAACAAAAAGAATTAAGAAGGGAAGAGTGATTTATATGCAGCATGGATAGTTATTTATTTCTCTCTAGTGAGGTAAACATAGAACCAAATTTCAGTAAAACTGACTAAAACTTCTTTTAGAAAAGTCAAGGTTAATATACTTATTTTTGAGAAAAAAGAATAGGATTTTTATTGAACACAAAAAGTTGAACCTCATTTTTCTATTCATTTTCTTCCCACTAATTTGGTATTTTAAATATTCCAAGTAGGCAAATGTTCTAAGTATTGGGTTACTTTTTTAAAATTTAAAATTTAAATGTAAATCTACCACTCTTATTTTGTGTAGAGGCAAGTGCTTGCACATATAAAAGGAAAAAAGAAAAGGTCAATATCATAATCTATGATGAACCCAAATAAATATGGAAAAGTCAAATTGTGTTGATTATATTTATTTAAAGAAGATAATGTTATGACATATTTTGCTATAATTTTATGTGTAGAATGATTAAAACAAAATTAAAATTTTAAATTAAGATAAACAATGCTACATATTTTATGGGGGTAACATAAATATGTTCCTCAATATATGAAGACACTGTATAATGTTTACATTAAATTCAACATACCTATCTTAAACATTTATTATTTCTTCATGGTGAAAACATTTAAAATCCTTTTTCTAACTTTTTAAATACATAGCACTTTGTTATCTATGGCCATTCTACTGTGCAATAGCACAATAGGTCTTCTCCTGCATATCTATCTAACTATAATTAGTATCCACTAATTACCTTCTCCCCATCCTTTCAAATTCTAAGTATGTAAAAATTATGAGCATATGGTATTTGTCCTAGAGAAACCTAAAATGGAAAATAAGATAAATATTAGTAAGGTCCCTAGCCTATTTACATCCAATAACAGAAAACATGTATTTTTATTACAAGTAAAAAGGACATTTTAAAAATTGACCATTTACTTGGTCATAATGTGAAAGGTGATGAAAAATAATAATTAACATTATCTAGACTATATAGTTGGTAGTATATTTCAATAAAAATGTGATGATTGCTAAAAATAAAAGAGCCCCAATGTGTTAGAAAACTAAAAGTAATTGAACATGTAGTAATATAGTAGAAGAAAGGAAATAAGTGAAAATACCTGCTGTAGGAAGTAAAATTGACGAATTTGGAAAATAAAATAAGACTAGTGCCAGAGTATCATTTGAAAGATTTAAAAAGTAGAAAAATTCTGGCCAGGGAATAAAAAGAATAAATTAAGATGAAACAAACAATGTCAGTGTTATGGTTTAGATATGAGGTGTCCCCCAAAGCTCTTTTGTGAGACAATGCAAGAAAATTTAGAGCTGGAATAATTAGGTAATGAGAGCCTTCCCCTCATCCGTGTATTAGTCCACTGATACTGGTTAACTGGGTGATCCTGTAGGCAAACAGCGTATGGCTGGAGGAGTAGGACACTGAGGGCATGCCTTTGGAATATGTATTTTGATCCTGGTGAGTGAAGCCCTCTCTCTGCTTCCTGATTGCCATGTTCTGAGCTGCTTCCCTTTGTCATACCCTTCCACCATGATGTTCTGCCTCACCTCGGACCTAGAGCAAGGGAGTCTCAGGCCATTTATTGATTGAGTCCTCTGAACTGTGAGTCCCAGATATTTTTTTCTCCTCTACATTGTTCTTGTCAGGTCTTTTGGTCAGAGTGATGAAAAAGCTGACTAAAACAGGAAGGCAAAGGAGGACACAGTCAGAGATATGGTGTAGATTTATAAAAAGTATAAGAAAAGAAAACTATAGACAATAAATAAAATTGAAAACCTGGGTGATGAAATGGATTATCTCCTAGTTGGATTATAATTTATGAAAAAGTGATATAAGAAGATATAAAGGAATAAGAACTATAGTGAAATATAATTTTCATATGCAGATGACAAGATCTACATATAAAAAATCAACAAAATCTACTGGTTATATATTAGAACTATATTCAGCATCTAGTTGATGTAAGATAAAATATCAAAATTAGTAATTGTGTCTATAAAGTATTAACCAAAATTAGAAAAAAAAATTTTAAAAAAAGGGATAAGGAGGGTGGTAAGAATAGAGGAAGGAAGGACTGTATAGAGGGAAAAGAGGGGTGGGAGGGGTGGGGGGAGGGAAAAAAAAAGAATGAATCAAACAACATTGCCCTATGTAAATTTATGATTTTTAATTAAAACAAATAAATTTAAAAAAAAGTGATACAATTATAAACGAATGACCTAAATACTTGAAATATCTCTTAAAGATGTGTACAATATCTTCTTGAAGAAAATCATAAAACACTATTGAAACAAAAATAAGACCTATAAAAAGAGAAATAGCATGTTCATGGACTAAAATATTCACCACCAGAAAGCTATCAGCTGATTCCAATTAATCTTTAAATTTAAGACAATTTAAAAAAAATTCCAGAACTCAAAAAACTCTACTCCAAGAATTCAAATAATCCAGTTGACAAATGGGCTAAGGAAATGAATAGACACTTCACAGAAGAAGATCTACAAGCAATTAACAAACATATGGAAAAATGTTCAACATCTCTAGTAATAAGAGAAATGCAAATCAAAACCACCCTAAGATTCCATCTCACCCCAATTAGAATGGCGATTATCAAGAATACGAGCAACAACAGGTGTTGGCGAGGATGTGGGGAGAAAGGTACACTCATACATTGCTGGTGGAGCTGCAAATTAGTGCAGCCACTCTGGAAAGCAGTGTGGAGATTCCTTAGAAAACTTGGAATGGACCCTCCATTTGACCCAGCTATCCCACTCCTTGGCCTATACCCAAAGGACTTAAAATCAGCATACTACAGAGATACAGCCACATCAATGTTCATAGCTGCTCAATTCACAATAGCCAGACTGTGGAACCAACCTAGATGCCCTTCAATTGATGAGTGGATAAAGAAACTGTGGTATATATATATAATGGAATATTACTCAGCCATAAAGAATGATAAAATTATGGCATTTGCAGGCAAATGGATGAAATTGGAGAATATTATGCTAAGTGAGATAAGCCAATCTCAAAAAGCCAAAGGACGAATGATATCGCTAATAAGTGGAGGATGACACATAATGGGGGGGAGGGAAGGGTTAGTGTTAGGGTTAGAGTTAGGGTTAGGGAGGGGGGCAAGTATGGAGGAAGGAAGTACTGTATAGAGGGTAAAGAGGGGTGAGAGGGGTGGGAGGGGTGGGGGGAAGAGAAAAAATAACAGAATGAATCAAACAACATTACTCTATGTAAATTTATGATTACACAAATGGTATGACTTTATGCCATGTACAAGCAGAGAAACAACATGTATCCCATTTTTTTACAATAAAAATAAATAAATAAAAAAAAATAAAATAAAATAAAAAAAAATAAATAAAATTCCACTAGATTACATAGCTCAAAAGTTGAAATTAAAATTCCTATGGGAAAATTTTATTACCAATAGTAGTAAAAACACATTTGAAAATTTAAAAAAGAGAAAGAAGAGAACTTGTAGGTTCAAATATTAAAACAATATTAAGTTACAGTGATTGGAACACGGTGGCAACGGCACAGGAATAGGCAAATATGTTGATGGAGCAGAAAGAGTTGGGGAAAGACTCTTTGTACCTAAATTAGGTAGAACTCTAAATCAGCGCACAAACAAGGGACTCTGCAAATGATGCTGGCAGAGTAACCATCCATTAATATGAAAAAAGAAAATATTTTAATCATAAGCAGCACAAAAAGAAGTAAAAATGAATTAAAGGTCTAAATGTGAAAACAAAAACCATTAGTTTGAGAAGAAACTGTAGAAAAGTATCTTGTGATATTAAAGTAAGGAAGATGTACTTGAATGTGTTATCAAAATACAGACTATAAAGGTTTGAGTGATAAATTTTAGTACAATAAATTTGGTAACTATTTTATGACATTTCAAAGAAATTGGGAGATGATATTTATAGCTCATAGAACCAAAAAGGAACTTGTGTTCACAGTATATAATTCTTTCAAAGCACCAAGAGCAAGGTGATTTAGGCAGAGGAAATAATACAAATATAGTAAAAGAGGCAGTGAAACAGTATTAAATGTTCGAAGAAGATTTTCTGTGTCCAGATAATAAAGTTAAGAAGCACAACTCATCCTTGGTTGGGATTGGCACTTGGAATGGAAGCACTGGTAGTGTCAATTATGGGGATTCTCAATTGTATGTTATGGGGTCTACATTCTGCCCTATTATGGACTGAAGTATCTTAAGTTGGAAAATAACATCTTAGCAACATACAAAGAGTGCTAAAGCTTCCTTATGGAGGATGGGTTGAAAATGGTGGTGGCAATGATGGAGACAGGGTAGCCCATTAGCAGGCTATTTAAGTAGTCTTGGAAACCTAAAGGGAACTAAATTAAGACTGTAGCAATGGGAATAGTAATTAAAGAACAGACTTGCCATTTGCTATATATTTAGGTGGCAAATTTGGCAGGAGTTGGTGACTGAATGGATGTAGGAGTAGGAGAAGAGAATGGATTTTTGCATTGAATGCCTATGTGGACCACAGTCACACTAACAGAGAACTGAAAAATGGAGGAGAAGTGAATTGGAGTGGGTGGTAAGTTTGGTTTAAAATATACTATGTTGAGGGTGTTTGTGGAATATATTATAGCTATGCTCAGCATGCACTTGGCCATGTAGTTCAAAGTTTAAAAGTCTGAGTTAAAGCTGGACATGAAGTAGTGATTATGCCAAAGAATAAGGATATTTAACATATTACAGAACGGTGGGTAGAGCAGATTTTAGTGGTGACTTATTGCTTACTGTAGTGTCATTTCTGTCTTTTCTGCAACTCAGTAGAGATTCCCAGTGTTCTAGATGGGGACCTTATGTGATGCGGGGTCTCTAATGTAATATAACATAAAACCATTATATTTTTAAAAGAATGTTTCTATATAATGCTATTAACCTGCTAAACAGTTACTGGGCACCTACCTTGTGTCCTGGGTATGTTGATACTGCTCTGAATATAGAAATGAACAAGAGAGATACTGATTTTAAAGGTCTCCCAATCTAGTCACATATAGAGAATTTATTTTTATTTTTTATATCTGTTTTACTTGTTCTTTTTAGTTATACATGACAGTAGAATGTATTTTGACATATCATAATACACGGAGTACAACGTTCCACTTTTGTGGTTGCACATGATGTAGAATTACACTGGTCATGTATTCATAAGATACACAGAAATAAGTTTAAAATCAAAGCACAAGGAAGGTAAAAATAGGGGGAAGGAACTATGTGTTACTTTATGTATGGTGTCAAGAAAGTTTCCCAGAATAAAATACATCTAAAGTGTCTTTTCAAAGGCAGAGAGAACTCTGAATGATGGGATACAGCACTGGGGAGGAAGGAATATTCTGGGCAAAAGAAAGAGTACAGATTCCTCTGTCACAGGAACCAGACTGAGGCCTTTGGGAATGACCATCTGGCATTGCCTGAAGCTGAAATGGAAAGAAGAGGGTAAGTTGGAGATATGGTTATAGAGGTAGATGAACATTACTCATAAAAATTGTATAGAGAGCTTTCTGCACACAATTGCTCACTTATATAAAAGCTTTAATATAAACTAGTATTTTTGAATTATGGAGAGAAAAATGTTGAATTAGGATGACAGGCAGAAGAATTGGACGTGAAAGGTAAAAACTGGAGGCCAAGTGGAAAACCAAGATCAGATTTAACCTCAGTCTCTGAATGAATTAATTTATGAAGGGGTCATTCATCTAATTCAAGAACATTTCAGGCAAATTCGTACTTGGATTGACTGATAGATGCATGAGTCCCTGTCTCTAGATAAACATTCTGTGTTCTGTCATTAAATACCAGTACTACTTATTTCTCTCACCTCTACCTCTTTCCCACCAGGGTTTTTCCAATTGTGTCAGTGGTGATGCTGATGTTCCCCTTATTTCCTGCTCTGTTCTTCCTTCATTTGGCAGATTCCCAAAGTAGGTATAAAGTTCCTTAAGTAACTGTCTGGGTCTCCCACAGAATTCAGTGACAGCTTTTTTAGTATGATTTTCTGAAAGAGTTAATATGAAAAGTCCTGTGCAATTAGTTTAACTTCTAGCAATGTTTGATAAATCATCATATTCATCAAGCTGTCAGCATGGTATTAGTGTTGCAGAGTGGTTCACTATCTCTGGTCTGAGTTTTTGATTCCCAGAATATAGGTAAACATAAGCAAAGCCAAAAATCACTAAATGATAGTTTCGAGTACTTCTAAGGATGCTCATAGACTACTTATTAGGTACAGAGTGTAACTTGCAATTCACTTGTTGAAAAAAAAATTATTTCTATAAGAAGGCCACCAGAAATTATTCTATGCTCTCAAAAATGCCACATTTTGGGAGATCCAAGATGACAGAATAGAGGAGGTCACATTCCTGTGCTGCTCCGTGGCATGAAACCAAGAAAGCAGATAGACAGCTTCCCCACAAGGTGGGTCAACAAAATAAAAAAGGTGGGGTGGAATTCACTGGAACTTAAAATTGAACATTCATAATAGCCCAGGGACACAGGAATTTGGATATAATAAAAAAGAAAAAAAATTCCCAGTGGCACAGCTGCTACTGCAGCTGGGCCAGAAGCTCCAGCCAGAGTGGTCCCTCCATGAGCATAGTAGAGGAATAAGGGAATTAAAGGAACCCACATTTTTGGGAGGCTGGAGGAGTGTCTGGGTATGGAGTATTTCGAGACCAAGGACATTGCCCAACAAACCTGAAAGATGCATTGCATATCTGTGTGTGGAGGAAAAAAGTCACCATCTCTTCAGGCAGCATGCAGAGGACAAAGGAAAGAACCATTTTGCAGTTTCAGTGTGGGGGCCAGCAGCTAAGGAAGTCAATTCCTGGAAAACCCGAGTTTGCCAAGAAATACAGGTCCAGTAAACACACACTGCACAACATAGAGTGTACTTAAGTGACCAGAAGAAAATCAAACATGGAGAGAGGGGACAACTGGTCACAGAAACCCACCTGGTTTTACCATTCTCCCTCCTACCTGACTGCTTTCAGGAACTGACGGGAGAGATGCGATGCATCTGGCCAGGAACAAGGAAGGGCAGGGGTGGGAAAGATTGGAGACCAAGAAACATGGTGTCCACAGGTGACACAGGGGACTAAGAATTGGCTCCCCCACCACAAAAGTGGAACCCAGGGGAGATCCCTGAGGTAAAGTCTTCCAGCATGGACCAACAAATCCTGGGTCCTGGAGATGCACTGATTTAAAATCTGCAGACCAACTGGAATTCAGTGAAGAGCCTGGAACCTACCTAAGACTAAACCCTGCCTCCAGGAATTCTGCCTATGGGATTACCTCTCTCACTCCAGCAATCCAGGGGGTGGAGCATCACACTCTAGACAATCCCACCCAAAACTGCTGAGAAGAGAAGCTGAGAGTCTTTTGAACTCCAGTGGAAAGAATTCTTAAACTTTTCATTTAGACCTCTTTTTTTTTCTTTTCTTTTTTTAGTTCTTTTTCTATTTAATTGTGACCTTAATGGTACATGGACATTTATACATAGTCATATTAGTTTTTTCTCATTTCTAACATTTTTTAAACCAGTTATTTTTCATTGATTAGTTTTTTTTGTGAATAGGATGTTTGATAAGTATATTTTAGTTTGGTATTCTTTTATTTTTGTTTTTAATTTTTTTAAAAAAAATATTTTATATATATTTGTTTCCCTTGTTTCTCTTTTTTCTTCTGCTCCCAGCTACTGCATTGTTTTCTCTTTCACTCTTCCTTTAATCTTTTACTTCTGTCTTCTCTCCTCCTCCTTCATAATTATCACATCCTATATCATTTTTGTCTTCTCTCTGTCCATCATTTGAAATTGTAAACTTGCTGTTTTTATTATAGGCAATAACTGATCAGATGATTTCTGTTTGTTGTGATAATTAACATTATAGATATCATAGTAGGAACTATTTGGTTTAATGCTGTATATCACTTGCATTGGTTGTGTTATTAACTGTATCCCCCTAAACAGTGTGGTATTGAAAACATTTAGGAACACTATAAGTCCACAAGGTAGAAACTCTACTGCCTCAGATCCATACTGCTAGATGGGTAGACACACAAACAACATGAAAAAACAAGGGGAAAAATGCCCCAAACAAACCAAGACATTCCAATAACAGAATTCATTGACACCACAATGGAAGAAATGTCAGAGAAGGAGTTTAGAATGCACATAGTTAAACTGATGTGTGAATTACAGGAGAGTGTAAGAAATAATATAAGAGAGAAAATGCAGGAATGAAAGATCACTTCAAAGAGGTAGAAAGTCTGAAAAAAACAACCAACCAACCAAGCAGAAATCCTTAAAATGAAGGAAACAATAAACAAAATTAAAAATTCAATAGAAAGCATCACTAATAGATTAGACCACTTGGAAGATAGAACGTCAGGCAACGAAGACAAAACATATAATCTTGAAAATAGAGTTGACCACAGAGAGATGATGTTAAGAAACCACACACTGAACTTCCAAGAATTATGGGATAACATGAAAAGACCAAATTTAAGATTTATCAGGATAGGCAAAGGTGTAGAGATAAAATTAAGGGAATGCACAATCTTTTCAATGAAATAATATCAGAAAATTCCCCATACTTAAACAATGAAATGGAAAATCAACTACAAGAGGTTTATGGAACCCCAAATGTACACAATTACAACAGTTCCACATCAAGGCACATTATAATGAAAATGCCTAGCATACCCAATAAGGATAGAATTTTAAAGGCTGTGAAAGAAAAATATGAATTACATGTAGGGGGAAACCAATTCAGATCTCAGGTGATTTCTCAACCCAAAACCTTGAAGATAGGAGGTCCTGAAATAACATACCCTAATCTCTGAAAAAATGGATGCCAATCAAGAATCAGCAAAATTTAGGTTCAGATTTGAAGATGAAATAAAAACCTTACATGATAACAAAAATTAAAAGAATTCACAACTAGAAAACCTGTACTAGAGAATATTCTCAACAAAATATTCCATGAAGGTGAAATGAAAAAAAAAAAAAAAAAAAAGAGTGAAAACCAGTGAAGGGAGGAACTACCCTAAAAAATAGTCAAAGGAGAAACTAAATCAAATTAAAAGTTAGAAATAATCCAAAATGACTGGGAATACAGATCATATCTCAGTAATAACCTTGAACATTAAAGGGCTAAACTCATGATCAAAAGACATAGATTGGCAGATTGGGTTAAAAAACAAGACCCAACAATATGCAGTCTCCATGAGACTCACTGCAAAGGCAAAGACATCCACAGACTGAAGTTGAAAAGGTGGGAAGAAAACATCACTCACATGGATCGTGTAAACAAGCAGGGATTTCCATCCTCATATCAGATAAAGTGAACTTCAAACCGAAGTTAATTAGAAGGGACAAAGAAGGACCTTACATACTACTTAAAGGAATTATACATCAACAAGACATAACAATCATAAATTTTTATGCTCCAAACAATGGAGCATCTATGTACATCAAACAAACCCTTTTCAATTTCAAGAATCATATAGAATGCAACACAATAATACTGGGTGACTTTAACACACCTCTCTCACCACTGGATAGATCCTCCAAACAAAAACTTAATAAAGAAACTATAGAACTAAAAAATACAATCAATAATTTAGACTTAACAGACATATAGAATATTTCATCCATCAATGAGAGAATACACTTTTCTCTCACCAGCACACAGATCCTTCTCTAAAATAGACTGTATATTATGCCACAAAGAAATTCTTAGAAAATACAAAAAAATAGAGATAATACCCTGCATTCTATCACATCATACAGAAATGAAATTAGAAATCAATGATAGAATAAAAAGCAGAAGCTACTCTAAGATCTGAAGACTAAATAATATGCTATTGAATGATGAATGAATAGAAGAAATCAGGGATGAAATAAAAAAATACTTAGAGGTAAATGAGAATAATGATACAACATAGCAAAATCTCGTACACAATTGAAGGCAGTGCAAACAGGAAAGTTCATTGCATTGAGATCATTCATTAAAATAATAAAAAGTCAATAAATAAATTACCTAACATTACATCTCAAAGCCCTAGAAAAAGAAAAACAAATCAACACCAAAAGCAGTAGAAAACAGTAAATAATTAAAATCAGAGCTGAAATCAATGAAATTGAAACAAAGGAAACAATTCAAAAAACTGACAAAACAAAAGGTTGATTCTTTGAAAACATAAAGTTGATAAATCCTTAGCCATGCTAACAAAGAGAAAGAGAAAACTCACATTACTAAAATTGGTGATGAAAAATCATGACAGACACTATTGAAATACAGAAGATAATCAAAAACTATTTTGAAAATCTATCTTCCAATAAAATAAAAAATCTTGAAGATATTGTCATACACAATTTGAGGAGATCAATCTCAAGCAATGAAATAGAAGACACTATCAAAAGCCTACCAACAAGAAAAGCCCAGGACCACACGGATTATCGGCAGAGTCCCACAAGAACTTCAAAGAAGAATTAATATAATACTTCTCAAATTATACCATGAAATAGAAAGGGAGGGAATACTTTCAAACTCATTCTATGAGCTAGTATCACCCTGATACCAAAAAACCAAACAAAGACACATAAAGAAAAAAATTTCAGACCAGTATCCCTGAGGAACATAGATGCAGAAATTCTCAATAAAATTCTGGCAAATTACATTTCAAAAACATATTAAAAAGATAGTGCCCCACAATCAAGTAGGGTTCATTCCAGGAATGCAAGGGTGGTTCAACATATGGAAATCAATAAATGTAATTCATCACATCAACAGACTTAACCACAAGAATTATATGATCATCTCAATAGATGCAGATAAAGATTTAAGAAAATATAGCACACCTTCATGTTGAAAACACTAGAAAAGCTAGGGGTAGTAGAAACATACTTCAACATTGTAAAGGCTATCTATGCTAAACCCAAGGCCAACATCATTCTATATGAAGAAAAACTGAAAGCACTTCCTCTAAAAACTAGAACAAAACAGGAATAGCCTCTTTCACCACTTTTATTCAACATTGTCCTTGAAACTCTAGCCAGAGCAATTAGATAGAAAAAAGAAATTTAAGGATACGAATAGAAAAAAAAGAACTCAAACTATCACTATTTGCTGATGACATGATTCTATATTTAGAAGACCTCAAAAATTCCACCCGAAAACCTTTAGAACTAATAAATGAATTCAGCAAAGTAGCATGATATAAAATTAATACCTGTAAGTCAAATGTGTTCCTATACATCAGTGATGAATCCATTGAAAGAAAATTAGGAAGACTAACTCATTCACGATAGTCTCAAAAGAATTAAAATATTTGTGAATCAATCTAACAAAAGAGGTGAAAAGCCTCTACAATGAAAACAACAGAATACTAAAGAAGAAATTAAAGAAGACCTTAGAAGATGGAAAGATATCCCATGCTCTTGGACAGGCAATATTAACATTGTCAAAATGGCCATAGTACCAAAAGTGTTATACAGATTTAATGCAATTCCTATTAAAATTCCAATGACATTATTCAAAGAAATAGGAAAAAAACTATCATGAAATTCATTTGAAAAAGAAACCAGAATAGCCAAACCAATCCTTAGCAAGTAAAGTGAAGCAGGAAGCATCACAATACCAGACTTTGAATTATACTATAGAGCCATAGTAACAAAACAGTATAATATTGGCACCAAAACAGATATGTAGACCAATAGTAAAACATAGAAGACACAGAGACAAACCTACATAAATACAGTTATATCATATTAGACAAAGGTGCCAAAAATGTACGTTGGAGAATAGCTTCTTCAACAAATGGTGCTGGGAAAACTGGAAATCCATACGTAGCAAAATGAAATTAAGTCCTTATCTCTCACCCTGCGCAAAAATCAACTCAAAGTGGTTCAAGGACTTAGGCACTAGAACAGAGACCCTGCACCAAATAGAAGAAAAAGTAGGCCCAAATCTTTACCATGGCAGCTTAGGAACTGACTTCCTTAACAAGACTCCTAAAGTGTAGGAAGTAAAATCAAGAATGAATAAGTGGGATGGAATCAAATTAAAAAGCTTCTTCACAGAAAAGGAAATAATCAATAATGTGAAGAGAGACCCTACAGAATGGGAGAAAATCTTTTATCATACACACCTCAGATAGAGCATTAATGTCCAGGATACATAAAGAACTCAAAAACCTTAACACCAAAAAAAAAAAAAAAAAAAAAAAAGAAATAACCCAATCAATACATGGGTTAAGGAACTGAACAAACACTTCACAGAAGAAGAAATACATGAAAAAAATATGTTCAACACCTCTAGCAATTAGAGAAATACAAATCAAAACTACACCGAGATATACAAATCAAAACTACACCGAGATTCCATCTTACTCTGGTTACAATGGGAACTATCAAGAACACAAACAACAACAGATGTTGGTGAGGCTGTGGGGAGAAAGGTACTCTCATACATTGCTGATGGGACTGCAATTTGGTGCAACCACTATGGAAAGCCATATGGAAGTTCCTCAGTAAACTTGGAATGGAAGCACCATTTGACCCAGTCATCCCACTCCTGGGACTTAAAATCAGCATACTGCAATAGCACAGTGACATCAATGTTTATAGCAGCTCAATTCACAATAGCTAAACTATGGAATCAACCTAGGTACCCTTCAACCAATGAATGGATAAAGAAATTGTAGTATATATAAACAATGAAATATTACTCAGTCTTAAAGAAGAATGAAATTTTGGCATTCGCCAGTAAATGGATGGAGCTGGAGAATATCATGCTAAGCAAAATAAGCCAATCCCAAAGAAACAAAGGCCAAATGTGTTCTCTGATGTGGGGATGCTAATACACAATAAGGGAATGGGGGGGCTAGGTAAGAATAGAGGAACTTTGGATTAGACAGAGGGGAGTGAAGGGAGGGGAGGGGGTATGGGGTAGAAATGATAGTAGGATGAATTGGACATTATTACCCTATGTACATATATGATTACATGATCTGTGTAACTACATCAGGTACAACCAGAAGAATGAGAAGTTATGTATAATGTGTCAAAATGCATTCTACTGTCATGTATAAGTAATTAGAACAAATAAAAATTAAAAATTTTTAAAATTTTTATGTAAAATAAAAAAAAATTTCTCAGGATTATTATGTCTTTTGGGGACACCTGGTTTTCTAATTCTCTTTAAAACTTGGATAACTTTCAGTTGCTTGGACAATCTAGCTAAATTTGCCTTAAGATCAAGACATGCAATTTTTCCCACATATTTTTGACCCACAGTTGTTTGAATTCATGGTCAGAACCTACAGGTATGGAAGTCAAACATACAGTCCTATCAGAGATCAGGGGAATTTAAGGAAAGACACAAATCAGCCCATCACAGAGAAGGTATGAAGATACAAGGGTAGCAGAGACTACCTCTTACAGACAGGTTGGGACACATGGCAAAATAGAATCAGGAGTCCCTGGCTTAAAAATTATTATGACTTATAAGACATCCAATTTTTTGTCAACTGTATGTCAAAACTGGAAAGAGAAAGGGGTGTTGTTGTTGTTGTTGTTTAAAAGACAACTTAAAAAAAGCATGCCAAAAATGTGGTATTTGGTCATATTTTTTAGAAATTATAATTTGATAATCCTATGATTATCTTCCTGAAAAACCTGTAAGTAGTGAGTCAAGTTGGTGTAGAAAAATATTTGTATCCTTTGTCTATACTCTATTACCACCTTCAAACAAAATAATATTCTTTATTTAGATCTACTTTATTTCAGGAAAATCTTTAGGCTATATTCTATACTTCAATTCTTTTCTAGCATTTTTTATTAATCTTCCCATTCTCTAAGAATGTATAATTGAAATTTGTGCCATGTCATTCAGGACTTCATTGGATGGCATTGGGTGATATTACTGAATATGGATATGTGGAGGTTTAATCTCTCCACCCTCACAAATGTCAGTGTAAAATTTCTTGATGATTCTCAACCATTCATTCAGTAATTCATTCAATAAAAATTTACTGAGCTCCTATAATGTGTTGCAAACTCTTTTAGGCAATGGGACTAGAGTAGAAAACAGAGCATCAATAACAAAAAAATGGATCATCACTGAATTTTAGTTCTACTAAAGGGAGTTCACATGGTCTATAAGTATTTTAAGTAAATGGTGTATCAATTTCTCAGATGGGAAAAAGAAAAATAACCAAGGAAGGGAGATGGATATGCTTTTAGTGGCTAATAACAGCTGTACCTTTCTTTAAACAGAATGGTCAGGGTAGGCTTTGTGGCGAGTACATTTAAGCAAAGGCCTGACAATGTTAGAGGAGTGAGCAATTCAGATGATCTTTGGAGGAGTGCACCTGACAGAATGAAGGGAGACAAGGCCGCTGGGATTCTATCAAGGAGCTTATATGGCATCAGATTCCTCAGGGGTGTGATATTTCATGTGATGAGGGGGAATTTTTTTTTTTTTTTTTTCTGATGGTCTTTAACAAAACAGATTGTAATTTACCTGGAATATCAAGTCGGTCTTACTTAACTCCTATGGATGCTGTCTGAGCTGGGTTATCACTTTTTAGGGAAACATCCTTAACCACATAGTATATATTACATCCTTTCCATATTCATGTCCTTACATTAAAAGTATCTTTGCACACACCTGCTTATTTAATAGTCTATAATCACTTGTTCCATGTCTAAGTCACTTACTAGAATGTAAGCATCCTGAAGGCAGGGACCTGTTTTCTTCATGCCTGCCCCTTGGCACCAAGCATATTGACTGAAATACCCTCAAGTACCCTGAAGTACTACTTGCTAAGGTGCACACATGCACAAAGTTTAATTGACATGTTTAATGCTGGGGGGCGTCATGTTTCATATCCTCATGATACCTAGACATAACCCTTGTGACTGATCTTTGCTTTATTCTAATAAAAGGGAGAGCTGAAGTCATTTGGAGAGAAATGATAACTTAATGAATGAATGAATGAAGATGCAGAAGGCTTTCTGAAGAGTAAACTGCCCTTCATAAACACAGTAAATATCATCAACATGAATATCAACACCTGCATCATTATCAACAAAAACACCAGGTATACATGTGTGGTCAAAAATAATAGCAAACACTATTAAGTCCTGATAATTTACTGGGAACATCTCTGTTTGGGATACATCATGTACAAAAACAGAGAAAGGTCTCTGTAGGGAACATTCCTCAAGCTTATCTGACAGCACTCACTGACACCATGGTCTAAGTAAGCCAAACAGTCTGAACAGAGAAACTGAGGTAATGGTAAAGACTCGCCATGGAATGAAGGTCTTTGCAGTTGCTGAGCCTAAGTTTGAACTGAGGGAAGGCCTCGTTCTGTCATGCATCTCAGCAAGCTGTGATGTGAGCTCATCCGCACTGCCTTGCTTCATGCTGTATGCTGGAGCTTGCCATTCCCCCAGTCCTTTGTCTCAGACCTGTTGCTGGGCAGAATTGCTTAGGCATGCTTGGTTTGTTTACACTACCTCGACCCTCGACGTATAGTTCACCTATAGGCTGACTCTGTTATACTTTAACAAGCGTGTTAACCTGATTGGATAATGTGCCTATATATGTCCTGTGCAACCCTAAATAAAATTAGATCTGTGCCTTCAGAGCTCAATCTCTGATGCCTGAGTAAGCGTGCTGGGTAAGGCTAGGCAGGGTAGGCATCCTTCGTCCTCACCCTCAGCAAACCCGTCTCTGAACAGGTCCCTCCTACCACATGATGAAGTTTACATTCTGGGTCAGAAGAAAGTATATAGTTAGCATAATGAATGAACCAATGATTCAATATTGTGTGATTAAAGCTAGGGGAAAACATGGAGTCCAGTAAGAGAAGTTGAGAGTATGATTTCATGCAGGGTAGAAAGAAAGCTTTGTTAAGTAGGGGGTATTTGAAAACTGTTGGATATATTCTGAGAATGAGGGGAAGAAGTAGTGAAGTGGCAGAAGAGTATTCTCAATGAGGCAGATCACATGTATAAATTCAGAAGGAAAAGGCCTGAGTAATTGAGATACACTGGTAAGAGGAGAAGAGACAGGCTTTCTGTCTTTGCATTTTAGTTTACAATTTAATTTTTCAAAAAAAAGTAAGTTTTAACAAAATCAAAGAAAAAGTTATTTTACATCCTTTATAACAAAAATCACATTTTCAATAAAAATCAAGATATTCAAAATGAGAATCTTACCATTTTTACTGATGTCGAGTTCTTTAAGATTAACTAAACTAGCAATAGAGGTTGGCAGATTTGAAAGGTCATTATCAGGAATACTTAGTTTTCGTAGAGCTTGACAGTTGAACAATTGCTGAAATAGAAAATAATCATTCGTTAGATCACAATTTGGATAAGTCCATTCATACATAAACTTAGTAACAAAGTTCAAGGCACAAATTTTATCAATGCAGTAGTAAAAAAAAGCCAGGTAAAAGCTTTACAAACCACACCAGTATTCTTGTTTTCACAAAGGTTTCACAATCTGTGTTCATTATGTTCATGCCTCATTATTTTCTGCTATCCCGATGCAAAACCCTAAGTAGTCCATTCTTTCCCCTTCTGTTTGCCATTTTCATTCAATTTGCTGCTGAATCCTACTTATTTCTTTTCCTTGGAAATAACTTCTGGAGTTGTTCTTTCTATTCCTGCAGCTACGAGGATTACCTCAATTCTCTTTTTGTGCAATCATGCTACATTTCATAAAGCATTACTTTCATTTCATCAGGTTGAACAGTTATTTATATGGCTTTTTTGTATCCCCCTACACTGCTTCATAAATATCTAATAAATGAAAAATTTAACTTCTGATATTCAGTGAAAAAAAATCACTAGTGGTTAGCTCATTTTTTTTCTATCAGATCAAAGTAGTAGGTTGGGAAGCGCCTGGTGCTAAAGCAATGGTTTGAAAATTCAGTATGCTATAACCACGGGTGGATGGAATGCTTATTTGAAATGTGGATTCTCATGCTCTACTCAAACAGGTACTGATAGAGCAGGTTTGTGAAGGGGGTAGAAAAAAGTTGGCAATTTTTATCAAGCACACTGGTGATCTGTATATTTTGATGTAGGTATTTCTGGTATTATACTTTTGAAAATAATAAATTCAGTTTTTTAGCTTTGTCCAACCCATTTTGAGGACTACAAGAATTTTTATTCATTTCTGGAAGAATTATCTTAAGATCTTTTTTGTTTGACATTTCTAATTCTGTTTTGCTGAATTTCTACAGTTGACATCTTTGGTATACATGACTATGCAATTGACCTACAGTATATTTAACTACCACTTACTCTTACATGTAATTCATTATTTATGGGTAAAAACAATGTAGCACATGGTTGCTATTTTTTAACTCATTAGTTTTTTAAAAAGTAGATTGTGGGGGCTGGAGTTGTAGCTCAGTGGTAGAGTGCTTGCCTTGCACGTGTGAGGCACTAGGTCTGATCCTCAGCGCCACATAAAAATAAATAAATATAATAAAGGTATTATAACCATCTACAACTAAAAATATTTCTTAAAAAAGTAGATTGTGCTTCTTGTTACATAAGATGCAACATGAAGTTTTTTACTTTGGGTTAGTCATTTTTGGTTCTTTATAAAGATTATCTGCAACATTTCATGTAATGTTACAATTAATTTTCAGTATCCTATACAGAAGGAAATGTTGCTAATTCTTTTTAGAAAACCTCAAAAAGAAAACCTTAATGTGCACTTTGATGAACAGTTTTCACTAACTACTAATTTTCCTTCTAAAGAAATAGGGAAACAGATGTCTATATACATAGTAAAAGTTAATTCAAATTTATTTCCAGTCTCTACCATTTTGTTAGAACTATTACATCTTCACCTACCTGCAGTATGGTTAGTTATATATTAATGTGCTTAAAAAATCAATTATCTCATCACTGATTTAATGAGATATACTAACCATTTTTAGTCTGAATATGCTAACCATTTTAAGCGATGTTCAGGCTAATGCTTTTCAAAATGTATCTTGTTTTTAAAATTGTTCCATTATCACAACTAGATTCTCAAATCCTCTCAAGAAGTAGCAGAAGTCCCAGTGATCTTCATTTTAAATGAAAAGTCATATCAGGAATAAAATAAGAGAAAATTCCCGAACATGCTATAACAGAAAGAATCTAAGATCTATCTGGTATATTCTGGTATATAAGTTAAAAGGATCACATTTGGCATCACATCAGTAGGTTTTCAATCTTTACTTATCTGTTTAGATATTTGGAATGCATCTTATAATTAAACGTAAGTTATTTTTAAGTATCTTTTTCTTTCTTTATAGTACCATAAAAATGATGCACCCTATAATCAATAGACTCAGAAATGTAAAATGTAAAACTGCATTTGGCACATAGTGAAGCTTAATAATTGTTAGAAATTAATAACATTTATATCCACAGATACAGAGGTACACCTTCATAATAATCTACTTCTTATTTCTATTTTAGATAAGGAAGTCTTTGAGGCAAGGGGTCTTGCCTGATTCATTATGGTATACACCTGTTTCCTTCTGTATACCAAGGTGACTGGCCCAGTTTCTAATATAAAGTATGTGCTGAATAAATGTTTTTGAGAGTATTCATAGATATCTGAGAGGAAAATGAGCCACGAGTGCTAAATTGTAGCTGACACAGACAGTTTCTTCAGATGGAAAACTTCAGAGAGGTAAACAATCTCAGCAGAGTCCATGTTTCCTAAAACTTCTTAATATGAGTGAAATTCTTAATATGAGTCATAATTTCTACAAACTGGCAAAGAAATTAAGATGGCAATTTAATGGCTTTTTCAAGCTTCAAACTTTGAATGAAAATGAAGAATGATTCTGAAATAGCTGCAATTTTTCAATGTAGTAGAATATAACAAATATAATTAACAGCTAATTGAACTATTAATGGTTATGGTTATCCTGATTTTCATTTGCTGGTGATATTTCACATGTCAAAAACAATAAAAGAATTTTGAGTCTTAAAACATTTGAGTGTTAAAGTGCTCTTTCTCTTTGGCTAAAGAAAACAATATAACTCTGAAGAAATTGGTTTGAGAATAGTGTGCAATTTAAATTGATGACTCTGAACTAGACATTTAGAACAGAGGCACAAACAGATTTGTGTGTGTGTGTGTGTGTGTGTGTGTGTGTGTGTGTGTGTGAGAGAGAGAGAGAGGGGGGGGGGGGAGAGAGAGAGAGAGAGAGAGAGAGAGAGAGAGAGAGAGAGAGAGAGAGAGAGAAGACAAAAGAAAAATTCCCAAAAGTTGAAAATAAAAATATTGAGGGCTGAAAATGCATATTCTAAAAGGTATTATTTCAGTCACTCATTCATTCATTCATGATTCATGAAAAAACATTTTTTGATACCTGTTAAAAACTAGACACGAGGCAAAGTGCAGGGGACGAAAATGATTAAGACCAAGCAACTGAGTCCAGGTTCCTTATGCTTTCATATTCAGACATAAATTTAAATACACTGTGAAAACCTACTTTGGCGTACACATAGGTATAATGGAACCACACAGTAAGATATCAGCACAAACTGTGTTAATGGTGGTGCTTGAGCTGACTAACAGTAGTATCCTTGGAAAAGCAATGAAAAACAGGAATCTCCCAAGAGTCAGGGTTAAGTTTGGCAGGTGAAGGCTAAAGAGGAGACAATTTTACATTTCAAGTATCTAATCCCAATTCAAAGAATATGTAACACAAACTTGTTTCAGATATTTACTTAATAGCCTGAGAAGATTTAGATCTTGGAGTGAATTCTCTGAGCCTACAACCTCTACACGTATTTAAAATATATTTTTGAATATCTGCTATATATTAGCATTCCCCCACATGCCAGGTAGAAACAAACATAGATCTTTTCTCAAGGTATGAATTTTCAAAGTTCTAATAAACATGGTCATTAAAAAATTGCTAAATATATAATGAAATAATTGAATTGAGTGAGATGTTATAGGAAAACAAAGAATCAGGCCTATAAGCAACACAGATATTAAGATTATAGAGTGTAAAATGAAGAATGAATGCATTTAATATATTTTAAGAACTGAAAACAGGATTTGAAAACTTGATGATGAAATGAGATAATTAAAAATTCAGCAGTAGTTGAACAACTTAAGTCTAGCTGGAGAAAGTAAGAGTGAATTAGATTTTAAGCAGAAATTATCTGAGTCTAGCAAGAAAGGTAAGACAACAAAAAAATAGAGAAGACTTTAAATGACATGTAGGACAGAGCGAGGTCTTTTTGGAATGCCAGGAAAAATTAGTAGAAGATGATGATGAAGTGGCTGAAGAATTCCAGAATCGCTGAAAGACACACATCTTCAAATTGAGCAAGTTCAACAAAATCTAAATATAATAAAATAGGAATCTGCACCTAGACTTATTTGAAACTTCAGAATACAAGGGGCAGTAAATCTTAAAAGTTGCCAGAGAGGAGAGATTATGTTAAAAAGACTGAAGTTAGAAAAGATAGGCAGAATTAATTTCAGTGTTCTATAGCATAATAGGTGATTATAGTCCACAGCAATTAATGACATAGTTCAAAATAACTAGAAAACAAGAATTCAAAGCTTCCCAATACATAAAAATGATAAATGTTGAAGGAGCTGGAAATGTTAATTATCCCGATTTGATCAATACATATTGTGAATTATCTTACAATACCCCATGCACATGTACAAATATTATGTAAATTAAAAAAATTAATTTAGAAAAATTTTTAAAAGTCAGACCTGATTTTTCAACAGCAATTAAAACAGAAATTCATTAGATGGGGCTGAGGATATAGCTTAGTTGGGAGAGTGCTTGCCTTACAAGCATAAGACCCTGGGTTCGATCCCCATCAAGCACCATGCACACACAAAGAAATTCATTAGATGCTATCTCTAAATTACTGAGAGTAAATATATTTACTGTTATTTTTTTTTTTTACAAACAAAAGCAAAAATCAACATTTCAAAAAGACAAACTGAATATACCAAGAGACTTGTATTAGAGTAGCTGTCAAAGATGCCTTTTAGTAAGAGGAAAAATGAACCCAGACGAGAGAGGTCTGAGCAGCAAGAAAAAAATCTCAATAAAATTTAGAAAAGTGGAAAAAGAAAAATGTGTGGATCAATCTAAACAAATACTGGCAATATAAAGCAACAATAAAATGGCTAATTATTGGATTAAAAATTTCAATTTAGAGCTAAAATTCTGAACAACAAATGTATATCTATCAGGAGAAAAATAATAAGATTAAAAACATTTCTGATTTTTTCTCAGTTTTTGGGAGGAGGATACTTATTCAGTCAAATATATGAGTCAAGTTAAAGAAGTGTGTTAAAATTTATAGACTGACAACTAAAAAAATAGAAATAAAGTTATGATTTCTTTGTTGGAAGAGGCAAGAGAAATGGAATGAGATAAGTAGAAGAAAAGATCTTTAATAAATATAATGGAAAAACAGAAGACTCAGAATAAGATGGATAAAAATGAAAAAATAAAAGATAAATTAGTACAAATAAATCAATAAATATGGATTAATCTCTTTAATTAAATAATAGGCTTTCAACAAAGTGGATTAAAACTAAAAAGAAGCTCTGTTATTTTTCAGTGGGACATCAAAACTTAATGAGATTATTCTAACAGACTCATACAAAACAGTGATTCAGCTACTATAGAATACTTTTAAAAAATAAAGATGAAAGATTTGCAATTGGCCATGTACTAGACATAAAGAAGTCTATTTACATAATAAACATAATAATGAATTTACATAATAAATTTCATATGTTTAATATCAAAAAGAACACATATTGGTCAAAAATGCAATTAAGTCATACATTTTTATCCAGAAGATAATTTTTAAACATTTATATATTGACACATATTTAAGAACTAAAATTTAATAACTCATGCTTCAAAGAAGAAATGATAAAGAAAATTACAAAGTACAAATAAACAGTAAAATATTAATATTAAAGATGACAGGATATGGGTAGAATAATCGATGACTAATTTGTAGTCCTCAGTACTTATATTAGAAAAGATAAAATGCTGAAAATGAATGAAATAAGCATTCAACTTAAGAAGACAGAAAAAAGGCAACAGAATAAGCCCAAAGAATTAGAAGGGAGAAGATCATAAAGGAAAGAACCCATCATAACAATTTGTGAAGAAGGAGAGGACAGAGGGACTGAAACAGGCTGCAGATATACTGAAGTCAGCCTGGTTCAAGGAGAGGAATGGAGTCTTTTATAATCATTATTTATATCTTATGGGTGCTTTGTCTTTTTATATTTTTCTAGTGAAATATGCATACACAATAGTATATATATGTATATATATATATATATATATGAATGTTCTTTTAAAATTATGATAACAAAACAAAGACTCCTATTAATTCATCCCTTATGATTCCTTATGATTCTCCATTTATACTTCTCTGTCTCCTACTCATCCCAAGGAAAGGCAATCCACTTTTTGAATTTTATTTTACACATCCTCTCATTTTTCTCCATACTTTTACCACAGGTTTAGTAATTCTAAAAATATACACTGCTAAGATTTGTTTAGGTTTATCTTTATGTAGATGGAATAATGATGTATGCTCTCTTCCACAACTTTTATTTTTTCAGTAGTATGTTATTAACATTATTCCATGTTGATGTAAATAACATTCATTCACTTTTTTCTACTTTATGCATCTTATAACACAATGTCCTTACACACTCTACTGTTCATAGATTTTGGGGGGATTTTTTTTTCCTGCCATGCTGCTAGGAATAATTTTACATACATTTTCTAGTGCACACATACAAAAGCTTCCATGAGTAGTTAGATACATGTTCAAATTCACCAAGTAACAGAAATTGTTTTCTTCAGTGGCCATAATTATTTAAATTTCCACCCATAAGGATGAGATTCTATTTCTCTATACCATTTTAAAAATATTACTATTTCTCCATACCATTTTAAAATGGTATTTTAAATCTATTTCATTTTTTTCTAATCTGTAGTGTGTAAAATGTAACACATTTTCCCCAATTACCAATAAAGTTGAGCATCTTTCCTTGTTTCATTAATTTGAAAGAGTTCATCACATATTCTGGATACCAACTCTTTGACAGTTCTCTCAATATATGGTTAGTCTTTCAATTTTTTATGGTATCTTTTGATACACAGACTTTTATGATTCAAATTCATCTTTCAGTTTTAATTTGCCCAGATATCCAACTTCTTTTCTTCTAAAAGCTTCATTGCTTTAATTTGACCCATCTACAATTTATTTTTGTGAATGATTTGAAGTAATCCATTCTTTTCCCCTTATAGATGACCAGTTGTTCCAGTACCATTTAAAAACAATCCATCATTTTCCCACTGATTTGCAAAGAAAGTTTGCTGAATGTCTGATTTTCACATCAGTATGGGTCAGTTTCTGAATCCCCTATTTCTGGTTCACTAGTCTATTTGTCTATTCTTACATTCTAGCTGGGTCACCAGAGCGCTGACTGTGGCTTGTGTTTGTGCTTAAGAAGAATAGGGAAGAAATAAGAGAGAAGGCTGGGGAAGTAAGGAAGAGTTCAACCAGGTTTTGAGAGAGGGGTAGTTTCCTGAGCAGAAAGCAGGATGGAAAAGCAGGGTAGATTAGGAGGAGGGGAAGCTGCTGTAGGAGGAAAGGCACAGAGGCCTTTCTAGTAGAAATGACAAAAACATGCAAGCGGTTATATTCTAAACTGTGTGGTAGGAATGGAAAGACATTATTCAGAATGGTAAAAGTCATAATAGTCCAGGTTTTATCCTGAAGGAAATATTTGGATGGTCATTCTAAATAATATTTTAGTAAATCTTATCAATACTATCTCCAGAAAAAGGTGTATGAGGACACACACACACATGTGCACATACACAAACACACAAATATACACATTTGCATGTAATTTAGGGAACTTGCAAATCACCTCAATGAAACACAGACTTAGGCAATCTGTGGACTAGGTTAACAATTCTTATGATCACGGACTTCTAGAAAAGCAAATGTACTCAGGTCCATCCCCTGCTCATAAGTTTTCAACAGCTCTCCTCTCTTTAGAAAAAAATTCCAAATTCCTCAGTTTGGCTTTCGAGGCCCTTCACCTCTCCAGTTTCTCATTGTCTTTCCCCTTGCTCCTGTCCCTTTCTCAAATGCCTCCCTCTGCCATCCTGTAAGACCACATCTGTAAGGTTTCCACACCTGCTCTGCTGTGCCTTTGCCAGTTTTAGGTCTCCAGTTAAGGCTCTTTCCCTCCTCTCCCTATTCCACATCCTCTCTACCCTTTCCCCAAACTTAGAGCTTCCTGTCTTTCCAGTCACAAATTAATACCAGTTTCCATGCTCTGTGTTCTTTTGTAATATTCATTATTTGTTCTCATTGAAGCATGGATGTCCAATGACAGTGTGTAACACAACACTAGGCACCTTGTGCCTTCTTAGTAGATAGATGTTCTTCCATGGATGTTGTCGTGTAGGGTCATGACTTAATAGCAAGGTAGCAACCATTTCTTGAGTGTTTATTACATAGGGCAGGCCACTAAACTACACCGTAAAATATTCCATCTCTAATTCTTACAGCATTTCAAAGAAAGCATTATTATTCCTGTTTTGAAGATGAGAAAACTCAGGTTTACAAGGTCATAGAGCCAGCAAGGTCCAGAGCCAACATTCAAAGTCAGATCTGTCTGGGTACAAAACCCACTTCCTTATTTTCACATTTCTGCAGTATCAGATTTGTGTTTGGTAAAGAAAGAGACAACTGTCAATAGTTGGGAGGAGAGAGTGACCAAGACAGGGGGAAGCAAGGAGCCATCATAGTATCTTATGGGGGTTAGGATAAAAGATTCCAAGTCAGTAACTACTGACAGTAAGGACTTAAAAACAGAGTAAATGTGAGTATGTGTTAGAGCACTTGGCTAAACCTACAATGCTATACAAATACGAACTACTATAATTTGGTTTAGCATTTTATTATTATCTTTACACTCAGGTTTGGAAAATTAAAAACACTATAAATGTCATGAATGTCAGTAGCTATGTGTGGGGGAAAATAAACTGTTTATTTTTCTATTGAAAGTAAAAACATACTATTTATTTGTGAATTTTTATCGTCGTCGTCATCATCATCATCATCATCATCATCATCATCATCATCATCATTTTATGGTGCTGGAAATCATATCCAGGGCCTCAAGCATGCTAGGCAAGCTCTCTACCCTTCAGCTACAACCTCAGCCCTGTCAGAATTTTCAAAAGATAAAATCATTCCCTGAAATGTTTCACATAAAATCATAAATATTCAACAAGAGAGTTTTTGATGCCATATGTTGGCTCATGTGGATTTTATCAGGGAAAAGGACTAATTGTCTAATGAGTTGGCATCACTGAATGGCTGGTTTCTCAGAAATTCTTTCTTTGAATCTCTTTTAAAATGTTCAGGCTATCACATTTCCAAGTTCATTGAAAGCTATCTCAAAGAGTTTTGTGCACATTACAATAAAATGTTTTAAAATTCTTTAGTTGATAAATGTTAATAACTCTCTTTAGGAAAGAGCCAACTCTAAGAAATAATAAGGTAAAAAATGGTTTCATACATGTGCTTGTTGAAATTGTAAGCTTCTAATTTCTTTGTTTTTTCCTTCTTTCCTTCCTTCTTCCCTCCTTCCCTCTCGTCCAATTTCCTTCCTCCCTCTCTTTCTTTCCTTTGTTACTTTCTTCTTTCCTTCCCGTTTCCCTTTCTCTTAATCTGCTTCTGCTCAGCACTTCTTGAAGATATCCACAGGGGCAGGCACCATGACAAGACTTAAAGATGAATTTTTAAAAATCCCCTTCCTTAAGTGTATAGTCAACTAGTGGTTATAAATGCAGGAAAAAACAGTTTCGTAGATTGTAAATACATACCATAACATAGAAAGGGATTTGAAAAGTACAATTTATACCAAAAAGAACATCCCTAGGCTGTGACCTTAATCTGGAAAATTTCAATGTGTGGATTCGTGTGCCTTTCCAAACTATTCTACATCACTCTTTCACATTAACATCTACCCTTTAAATGCTCAAATGCAGGGAAGGAACTTGTTCAGATATTTGTTTTTGAGAAACAACTGGCACCTGTGAACAAAATAGCGAGGTGGGAGATTAGGGGAGAAAAGGAGATGAAAATAATAAAAGTGTTAGGTAAGATACTAACAGTATGACTAAACAGGGAGACACAGTTAGGGCAAATCATTAAGTGTGGGTGCCACTAGTATATGGGCAGTCAGAGAAGTTAGGATTTTTGTGGTCAAACAAGACCTTAGGGTTCCTAGAAAGGGTGGTGGTGTAAGGCTGGTGTGGTAGGTATAGGGCTGGACAAGTGCTGGTATCATCAAATAAGGTTCAGATACAGGAAAAGGGAACAATTATAGTTCTTCTTAGTGTATTTTAGCAATACTGAATGTGATAGAAGAACTCATTTCTTGCAGAAAGATGGCAAGTATGATAAATACACAGGCATTTTATTATAGAACACAATAAATATCCCTGTTGTTTTAAAAATACAGATCTTTTCAGCAACAGTTTGTACAAAGATGTAGTTGAAACATTTTTCCCTTTTGGAACAACAAGGTTGTTTTTTTTTAACATTTCTCATTGTCTTAGAAAGAAAGGACTGTATCTGATTTATTGGAATAACAAATATTCGTTTGAAAATGTAACGTATAATACATTGCCATTCCTTTACTATTCAGAAATAATTTGGATTTAAAAATTTAAAATAAAAATACTCTTCATCTTCTCTATTCTTGATTTTTGATAGTAGCAAGCTAATAATTATATTCAGAAAGAAATAGCAAAAAGGAAAAGCTAAATGAAAACGCACACCTTTAATTGTTCTTGATTTTGATTCACCTTCATTATTTCTAGGCAGTTGGGGTAGATTTCTGATATATCTATTATGTTTAAGAGACATGTGTGCATGTGCATGCACAGGTATGACTTAGGGATTTTCTTTTGTTACTTTTTACTAACTACTAATTGTTTAAATTACTGGTTATTTGCTATTGGCTTTATCTATAAGAAGTAATCAGTGTGCTTGGTGTGTGAACAACTGAGCTGAATGACATTTACTCTAGACTTTCATATTAGTGTGAGCTGACTTTACTTTTTTATCTTTCTGTGCTCTAATCAGTTGTGGGTAAGTAAAGGTACAACTTTGCTGACCAGTCCTGCCCATGTTCATGAAGCAGGGAGAAGATATTGGTGTTGTAACTAGTCTCTTCTCCATTGGTGGAAATAATGGATAGATTGTAAGCTTTTGGATCACATAAATATGAATTTGAATTTTGACTCCATCCTTAACTAGCTATGTTACTGAGAAAATTCCATTTTTTTTTTTTTTTCTCCCTAAGAGTCAGTTTCTCACTTAAAAACCCAGTTAGTTTGTGTTCTAATTTTCTCTTTGGCAATGTTCTTCTGCTCGACAGACTTCTCTAATGGGTTAGGTGTGCCTCATCAGTGAGTTCATATACTCTTGTGTATATATGTCTATAATCCACTTTGACAAAATCATATGCTAATATTTAAGCAACAAATATATAGCGATAACATAACTTTGGACCAAAGTCTGTGTTAATTTCTGCTGAAACAAAAATTAAACAGACACACCCCCAATTTTTATTAGGGGAGGCAGACACATAGCATAGATGTTTTTCTTCTTCATTTTATTTCCCTGGTATAGAACAAGCACCCAATAAATATGTATTGAGTGAAAAATTGCCATAGGTTTGGCAAGTACAATGGCAGAATTGTACACACAGTCATATGGAGGCACAGAAGAGAGTTAAATAACTGTGCCTATGAGTGAAGTATGAAGGCTAAGGGAGGAAGTGACAGTTGAAATGAATTACAGAATGGCATACAGCAGAGGAAACAGCAGGAGCCCAGAGGCAAGAAGGAGGTCTATGTTTTAGCAACATTTCAGACAGTTGCCTGGTCATATTTACACTGGCAATGTATCATTGTTGGTTGTGTGAAGAATAAAATGAGGAGAAAGTCTGCTTTAGAAACTGTTAATGAGACTGTTCCATTGATCTTTTAAGAGATAATGAGGAACTGATAAAATCTCAAGTCAGAGTGGAGAGGAGGCACTAAGAACTTGATGTGGGACAAGTAGGAAGAGTAAATAATGAGCCTGGTCATAGAACTGAATAGGTAGTAACCAACTGAGTCCAGGAAAATAGGATTGGAGACAGGAATCAAAAGGGGCATTAGACTTGTTAACTGAAAGTGGAAATAAATTCAGAAAGCATGGAAAAGTTTGAAGATTGAGAGAGAGAGTGGAGCTGGCACATGAGATTTGAATCTTCAGTGTACTGCTGAGAGCTTGAAAATAGATGAATTGGTTGACCCAGAGAAAACTGGAAGATCAAGAGCTTTCCACTCTCTTCCCATGAAGCTGATATTGTGAACATCACAGGTGAAACTTCAATGCTAGGACTCATGGATTATCCAGTTCTTGTCCTACTTGACCTCCTATTCCATTTGACAATACCACCACTCCGTCCGAAGAACTCCCCTCTTTCCATTTCTGTGAATAGATTTTCTAAACAGAGTTCTGACTTCTGTCTATCATGGCCCTCCAGGCCTGGACCCTGTTGGCCTTGGCCCTGCCCCGTATCTCTGTAGGCATTGCTTCACTGGCAATGACAGAAGCAGCTATTATGAATGTTGATGAGCATAATTGGAACAACAAAAAAGAACCTTTATTCCTGAAACACACTGAAACACAGAAAAGACTCCACTGGGAGACATGGGAAAGAAATTCAACACAATTAACCCGTATCGCCATCTCAATAAAGGGGAGAAAAAAAACTTTAGTTCATCTACGTAAAATTTGAAGAAAACAGAAAACTTCATGCCCTCAGCAATAAACATCATACATAAACCCCCAAATGAAAACTCAACTACAAAGCCACTTTGTAACCAGAAATGCAAAAAGCAGTAAAATAGTTCTAAGGAGAAAACATTGGTGTTTCTTCTAATATCTGACAAATCAAGACTGAACTTGATGCTGTTTTGAGTTCATTATGGAAACAATTAATTGCCTCTTTGCATAGAAAGGATAAATATCCCTAGGAATTTATCAAAATGTAATTTTCACATAAATTTTCTAAGAATAAGTCCATGCAAAGGACTTCCTCTCATTCTACAGCACTAATTTAAAAATAAAGATAACTGCTTTTCTGAAATGTGGCACTCTTGCTTCTCAATTTATAGAAAAAAGGTCAACTTTTCTGTGTTCTTTATGGTGTTGCAGCTTATGATAATCACTGTCATTTGTTGAAGGTTTACATTTTGCCCCGTCCTCACAAACATCATGTTATTTAATTTAGAACAGTAAGAACTGCCACAAGGTCAGTAGATGACAAAAAGTAGAGGCAGGTGAAACAACCCTACGAGGCAGAAGCTGTCTTCTGCATTATACTCAGGGCAGAGTCTGATTCTGGAACCTTCTCCAAACTGGGATTTAAGTTCAAGACTGCCTGACTGCAAGGCCTCAGTGCTTTCCAGACACCAAACATTTAGCTTCCAGCAGCTCTGTCTCGGCAATTAAAGGCATTTTTTTTTTTTTTTTTTTTGTGGAAATTTGGAGTTGACCTTTGAAATTAAATAATCCTAGCTAGCAAGCAAGAAGAGTCAGTTTATATATCCATGTCTTTTGCCTCTCTTCTTTCCAAAATTTCTCAGCACCTGAGGAACTATTTATGACTTCTGAAGTCTAGTCCAAGGTCTCTTAAATTTTCTACCACAGCACCTCTAACAATAGAATAGTTTGAATATTTTTTTTCAATCTTCATAATTCAGATAAACTTTGCATTTGATCCCATAACATATTCATGTTTCTCTCTTAGAAATCTTTTAGTAAATGACCATTTTAAAAACGTGTCACACACATTTCTCATGGTAGATCCTGACCCATGGCCTCATACAGCTCTACTAAATTTTGGAAGCTAATTTTCATGTGGTGATTTTTACCCAGGACTAGTGGCCATTTCTATCCAAGGTCAGCCTCATAAGTACTCTGAAGTGATGCTATGTTTTAGAATAAAGCAGAGAATGGCCTGACTCTCTGATCAAGAATGGGACCTACTTAAGGCAGCAATTTGGAGCCACTTCTAGAATGAAATCAGCCTGTAGAGAAATGATGCAGAATAATTTCTCCAGAGTCTAACAAACTGTGAAGTCACATACTAAGAACTGAGGCCTCAAATGAACAACATTAGAACATGTAATAAACAGATAAATAGCGTAAGAAACAGTAAAAATAATAGGTAGCAGAAATTGACATGCCTTGATGAAGATACATTTTTACTTTTTATGTCATTTATTTTGCTTACATGATGTTTTATATTTTACTTTAGCTTTGGACATTTACTTTGATTAGTGTCTCGTGGGTAATTTTTGAAGGAAGTACATAATATGGTCAGATTTGGTCAATCTACAAAATAGTTTACCTTAGGTGTTTTGCTCTTCTTGTCCAATTCTTTTTTTTTAATTTTAATTTTTAGATTAATTTTACTTATTTTTATAAAAGCATTATCTCAGTATTTTGTCTTCACATTGTCTCATATAATCCCTCTCCGCATGGATACTTTCTTTCAACTAATTTTAGTTATTACTTCTTATATTTCCTTTTTATACCTAAAGAATGTATGTGAATTTATAGTTGCTTTATCAATTGTGATATTGTCTATTTATTTTCATATTTTGACAGTTGAAAAGTTGGATCACCACCTAACCATCACCACTCTTTTTCTTCATCTTCTCCATATATTTAGAAATATTCGACTAAACTGGCAGTCAATGCTGACAATTAATAATGTGTATGTTTTTTCACTTATGAAAGTTTTTTTTCCCTGAAGTTCCTTCATTTTTTTGGTGGTGCTGGGGTTGAATCCAGGGTCTCATGCATGCTAGACAAGCCCTCTGCCATTAAGCTATTTTCCCAGTCCTGAAGTTACTTCATTTTTAATGTAGTTTTTAATATATTTATCTTTAATTTTTCCTAAGTGCTTAAACAGCTCTTTCAAATGCCTGTCAATTCTATTTCCATATCTAAATCACATCAACTAAATTACTAAGTATACATTTTATTCTACAGAAACTTACTCCTGTGTCCTGTGTAGCTAGCTCCTGTCTGGAGAGATTGCTCCCTCAATGTGACACACACCTGGTATGTCTTCCTCCTTTTGACTTACTTTGACATCCTCTTGAAGAAACCTGGGAGTTATCTGGGCCCTATTTTGTTCCTTAGCCTGACATCAAACATCCAAGAGAAAACAAAATTCAATAAATTTTGTCTCTCAAACACCTCTCCAATCTGTGTCCTTGTTCCATCTTCAAGGTCATTATTCTGGGTCAGGTTGTCATTAGCTCTCATAGATTCCCTCAGGCCCAGTGTACCTGGTCTCCCTGCCTTTGGGTTTACCTGTTCACAATCTACTCTTAGTGCAGCCAGAACTATCTTTCTAAAATACATATCTAATCTTACTGCTACCTAGATAAACCTTTAAATATATTTCCAAAGATTTGGGGATAAAATTCAAACTCTCTATTTTAGCAAAGAAAGCCTTATAACTTCTCCAGCCTCATTCCTCCAATTCTCTTGCTTTCATCATATATTTAAGTAACAATGAAGTTATTTCAGTTTCTTAAACATGCTTCACTTATACTCTAGAAATTCTGCTCATTCCTCTTGTGGTGAACTCTTACTCATCCTTAAGTTCTTGGTTGCAATGACATTCCTCAAGAAGGATGCTCTTCTGAATGTTTTCAAAACACCATTGTTCCTCCATCCATCATAACAGACAACATACTTGATTGCAACCATCTGTTCAATGTTTGTCCTTCATGCTAAGGAGTACATAAGTTTGTTCAATCACTGTTTTCCCCATTGGCTAGAAAAACTACCCTCACATAGAAGATGCTCAATTTTTTTTTTTTTTTTAAATTAACACTTTTTCTTATTAGGTTGCAAATTCAATTTTCTACAGGATCTAAACAGATAATTTCAAAGTGGGGGCTGGCTTAGGCGAGATAAGTGGCAAACTGGATATGTTTCATCTAAAAACCCAGTAATTGCTGTAACAGCTAAGGTTGTTAACAATTGGGAGTATGCATCTCACTAGATCTTTAAGTTTTTAAAAGAGAAATCATGAATCTGGATGTTTCTGTGAAATCTAATACTTTATAAATTGGTTACTAACTTATTTAAAAAGATATTGTTAGGCCCAGCTGTTAGGTGGCTATTCAGCCATGAAAGAGTGAGCAAGAGAAAAGACAATGAAGGGCGATGAAGACCACAGGGAGCCTTACCTGACAGCACTGGATGATGTGGGCCTGGTACGTCAAAATCTCCACCAGCCTTAATTAAGAAAGCCTACTGTTTCAGGACCCTGCTGTCATTATTTCTTGTAACCAAGTCTCCACAACCCTCCATTTTCACTGAAAACTATGTTACAACCCCCTTCACTCTCGTGGCCAAAACATCAAAACCCTCAAAAAGGAAACTCGGCAGGGGCTATTAAAAGGATAACAAATTCAGGGGACAAGAAGTTGAGGCAAAAACAGAGGGGACTCAATTTCTTTAAACTTTCCAACTCCGTGAGCACGACATCGTCCTTTCTTTGAGGCGGCTCATGCAGTTCCTATAGCGTCTGTCAATGTTTTCTCTCACGGTGGAGAAATAGAAAAAGAAGATGAGAGGAAATAGAAGAGGAACTAGGGAAGGAGAAAGGAACAGGAGAGGTGAGCGAGGGGGGAGGACAAACAATGGTAGAAGGGAGGATGGATACAATGAAAGTATGGTGTATGCACTATGGAATAGAATTAATAATTGAATAATCATAACAAAAATCAGAAACAAAAAAGGTCAAGGATTACACCTGGGTGGGACTCTCTGGAAACTTCTCTGGGACTCCCAATAAAACTGGAGGGCAGGAAGGGCATGCTGTACTTCTCCTCTAGGAGAGGACCTACTCTCTCCCTTGAGAGTGTCCCGCTTCCACTTTCCTATCCCTTTTTACAAACTCATGCCTGTTACCCTGAGCTCCATGCCTGAAACCTTTCTGACCTGGAACTGGAGTGAAGAGCAAGGTTTCTGCACTGCCTGTTTAATGGAAGGTCCTTGCTCTGTAACAAAACAAGGCCTGGATGCTTGTTTCTGATCTCTGAATGCATCAGATTTGTATTGCTGGTTTTGACATGGTGAGGTTTATACCTAGATCTCTCATTATCTTTTGCAATCTTTATGAAAATATTGGACTAATATCTCATATTTTGCATCTAAAATAGAATTTGTTATATTTCTTTATACAACATCCCCTTCCAACATTTAATAGAATAATTTTCCCAGGGATGAACATCTTATTCTTGATTCTGTTTTCATGTTCTTCCATAAGTCTAGTCAAATGCTAAATTCCAGAAGATCTACCCTCGGATTGGGAAAATGAATTTCGAGTAAAGCAAACTTATATTCATATTGGAAGAATGGTGCATTTTCTAATTGTATAACCTTTGGTGATTCTTTAACTTGTTGGGCATCAATGTGCTCAAATTTAAAAAGAGGATAACAAAGTCAAGTGGCAGGGTTGTTCATGGAACAAAAGAGCTATTGAATTGTCTAACACAATACACGATCTTTATAGGATTATTGCATCTCTGGCCTTTCCTTCTTTACTAAGCCCTCTAACCTTCTTTTCAGTTTCTACTATCTTAGCAGTAGAAAACTGTCCAGTCTGCTAAGACAGTAGACACTGTCCAGGTATGTAAGCCAAGATGACTTTAAGAGATTTGCCACTGTATCTATTTCTCTACTACCCAAGGAAAGCCTACAAAATATTGCTAACATATACATCTAAGACCCTCAATGCCTTTTATAAATGGTCTTCCACTATAACCCTAAATTTCATGTACCCCACTCTCTCATCATCTCAGCTCACTAGAAGACTGCTACTTCCCATCCTTTCTGCTCACTGATTTGTCTTTCTTTCACACACTGAGACCTTTATCATTTCCCTCAAGTCCTACCAACCATTGCTATCTGTACTCATATTTTCTGTTTTCTCTCTCATTACAATGGATGGATTGCATCTATCTATGTTAGAGGAAATCCCTTCACGTGTTTGGTAAGTTTTATGTCCTTTTGTATTCAGAACATTGCTCCTGTAATTATTCCATCAATTCCTCTCATTTAGTTTCTCCCTCTGTCTTCTGATTTATTCTTATGGATCTACAAATACGCTTCAATGTCACTTATCTTAAAGCAATGACAGCAAAGAGCATCTTGACCTCAAATTCTTCTTCAGCTTGCCTCTGCTTCCCTCACAGCAAAACTTGATAATAGAGGTGTCCATACTCTCCTTTGTCCCTTCAATCCACCTCAGTGGTATTTTCACATCACTATTCCTATCAAGATCACCATTCACTCACTCACTTCTATACTAGCAAATGTAATATTTCCTCCTCTGTTGTCTTAGTAGCTTGGTTCAACTCCTTCCTCAAATATTTTCTGTTTCTTCTTGACTTTTTTTTTTTTTTTGGTGGGGGGCAGGCATTGGGGATTGAACACAGGGCACTCAGTCACTGAGCCACATCCCCAGTCCTATTTTGTATTTTATTTAGAGACAGGGTCTCACTGAGTTGCTTAGTGCCCTGCCAGCTCTTACTGAGGCTGGCTTTCAACATGAGATCCTCCTGGCTCAGCCTTCCAAGCTGCTGGGATTACAAATATGTGACACTGTACCCAGACTTCTTGGCTTCCTTGACAACACACACTTTTCTCCTTCCTGACTACCCTTTCTCCTTGTTTTCCTCCTTTATCAATAGAAATTCTTTCAAAATTGCTTTTCAGGTCCTAATCTTCCATTTCCCAAATCCATTCATTAGCAAAGTCTGAAGCACTTTTCTTTTTCTTCACTACTTTCTGTTTGGCCAAAACCCTGAACCAGGCTCTCAGCTGAATATCTGTGATGCCTCTGATCTGGTTGCCTCTGCTCCTCACTAGTTATAATGCATTTTTATCACAGCCAGACAGTATATTTAAAAACATAATTTCATATTATTGTTTTACTTAACTCTTCAATGCACTTAGAAGAACATCTTAAGGCCTTCTGTAGCTCAGCTGAATGTACATGGTGGCTTGCCAGCTTTCCCATGACCTCTCCAGCTGTCTAATACCACCCACCCCTTGCTCAGGATGGGATTTGCCTCCTTTCAGTTCTTTATGTGAGCCACACTCATTCCTCTTTAGACTGTCCCCTCTGCCTAGAATGTTCTTTCTTAGTTCTTGCATGAGTGACCTTGTCCTGTCATTCAGAACACAACATAAAGTCTTTCCTTAGAGACACATTTACTGTCCTTTCAGCCTAAAGTAGCCTCCCAGCAATTTCTCTGCTTATTTTCATCAAGTAGCATTTGCTATTACCTAACACTTTCTTTTGAAATTTTCTATTTTCATTCTTCTTTTGCAGCAAAGTAGATTCTGTGAGAATAGGGACTTGCTGGTCTTGCTTAATAATGTGTTTTCTGGCACCTAGAGCATTGCGTACACATAACCAGAACACAAGAAATGTTTGCTGAATGAATGAACAAATCATCCGATATATTGTATCTAAGACTTTCCTACCATTCAAATAAGACAGTAATAAAAATCAGCAAGTATGTTGTTTTATCTGATTTCAGTGAGATTTGCTCTGGGTAAGGGTTAGAAATAAATGAAGGCATGAGTGTCTCCAGCTGAAAGATCGTGAAACAATTCACAAAAATGACTGGGATCAGACAGTGGTCCCAGTTACTCATTGACACAATTAATTTACAGTTGCTAAAACTATAAGTTTTTAAAGTAGTAAAAGTTTTTGAGCAAAATAAGGAATTCGAGTAAAAAAAAAAAACTCCAACATTTTCTACATAAAACGTTTTTGCTAATCTGCCTTTCATCTCATTCTTCCATAGAAACCTAGAGTCTTCCTACAATATATATTTATTGAAAAAAATTACTGTTAACTTAAAAGCCAAGATAATTACCATAAAAGGACATTTTTGGAGAATGATGCTCCAGGCAAGGAATTAATTTTTGATTATTAATATATCACTTACACATATACCTGAGATAGTTTTACTCTGGATGTGGTTGTACATAATCAGAATTTGGCATTGGTAGACAGAATAATGTATCTTAGATATCTATGAGGGAATGGAAGGATTATAAAAGGTAATTTTTCACTTTTATTTAAACCCAGGATCTAGGGAGAACCCTCCAGAGATCATATGTGGAGCTAAATGCCAAAGTTGTGGAACATTCCGTGTTAATGGAAGCCATAACACTTAAAGGAATAATTGTCAACATGAAACCAAACAATGAGGCCACTTTATTGATCAAGTAGCAGTTTTTATGTTCTATATTTGTAAATTTAGGTCATATTTAATAGAGCAATCCATTTTGTATTTCTCAATCATGACAATAGTTCAATCAGCAACTGTAGTGATCAGAGCAGTTTTTTCCCTTCAAAAATATGCCCTTTCAGTGGTAGGAAAATATAAAATAATCAATGATCATTCAAGTTTTGATAAACTAAAACTATCACAACTATGAATTAACATCTTGCAATTAGTCACCCCAAAACTCTCTTCTGTGGATCTTATGATCTCTCCCAAAATAAGTCAGTGTCTTTAATTTCAAATAAGCTTCTTTAAAGCTATAACAAAAAGATGGACTTAGACAAATAAATCTTAAGCAGCAAATATCACTGAATGAAAAGAAGAATCATAAAATGGAAGATATATGATATATAGAATATTGGTGTACCCCTCTTTTTTCGTTTGTTTCTTTTAGCTTCTCTAACAACTATTCCCCTAATCCCATCAGACGCTTGATCTTCCTCTTAGGGTATCCCTCACTGATATTATTTGGGGCTGAGTATTATTTCAATGGAATCTGAATCTGAACAAATGTCACAGGTAAGTGGGGAGGTTATGGAGGTTGCCATCCTCTCAACAGCCACAGTGTAGGGATCAGATTGCCATTGTGCTGCAAATTCTGAGTAGCAATCTAGGACTCTTGGTTCATGTTCTTTTTCTGTGTACAGTTCTTCAGGTTCTTCTTAAATTTTTTGAACACTGTATGTATTTCCAATAAGTATTCATCTTTATCTAAAGCGGCCAGTTGTGGTTTTTGGCCTATAGAAAACAAACCTGACTGACACAACTGTAATATATATTAAATCCATAGCCATTTGATGACCATTAACAATTTTTGTTATTATCATGTTGTATTCATCATTGTCATCAAGGAGCAAATCAACTTCGTTAAATGAATCTCCTCTCTGATTAAAAATATAGGCATCTCTCTAAACTCAAGATTTACAGATCACCTGGTTGTTTTTAAAGTGCTTACCATATATATTATATCTTTTAGTTCTTACCACAATCCAAGGAGAGGCAGGAACAAATTTGTCAGCATCTACTGCTGGTGACGGAGCTAAGGCTTTAGGGAGCAGAACTGTCTGGAGCCACATGACTAATTAGTGGCAAAAGTTGTGTTAAACTGAGGTCCTTTCTTACAGAATTTTTTTTACATTGTACTATAGTACTTCTGTAACCAGTAATTATTGTCTCTGTTGTCAAAGCACTTACTTCTATTGTTTATCTTTTTTTTTTATTTTTTTTTCTTAACTTGGATTTAAAAAGAAGCTAAATCTAAGGAATCATAGAACATTCAATTTGGAAAGAATTTTAGGGGACTATTTTCCCCCTTCACTCTCAAACATTTTGTGACACTCTTCCTTTGACTGCTTCCAGAGTCAGAGAGCATGTTTCTTTACTTGAGAAAAATATCATGTGGCAGTTCTAATTTATATGAATAAGATACAGGGAGTCTGAGAGAAGAAAAAATGAGAAGAGTGCATGACAGTAAGTCCTAGACTATATGGAGGAGCTACAAAAACTATTCTCTCTCTCCCCCTCACTCAGGATAGGCAGCAGAATGTTTTAGAAAAACTCTTTTTAATGAAAATTCTCTTTTCTGTGTTTTGTGTGAATGTAGATGCAGTTCAACTTTCCCTTTCCTTTCTCACTTCTGGTCCCTGTCAAAGATCTTACTCTTGGTAAAATAACAGCATATGAGAGGAAGCTACTTATGCTGATGTTTTATAGTAATAGTAAAGTGTTTTGGCAGTGTCTTAATACAGGTTAACATAATCCAATTATACCAGGTATATCCTAGGAACACTCAAGTCTGAAATTTTATTGGAAGTGCATACATGGTGGTGGTGGTGGTGGTTGGTGGTGGGTATTATTATTTTGTGTAAAATAAAAGGGGAAAGATTCTCAGGTAGTGTCTGAGCAGAGACATGAACAAACTAGGTCTGGGATGAGCAAGCCTGGCAGTGGGAAGACCACTGCAGTCTCTGAGAAGAAACCTTGGTTGACTCAGCCTGAACAGCTCCAACATAGCTGTCACAGCCACTTGCTGGTCATTATCTTGGAGCTGTATTTCAACTGCTGCCTGCTGGCATGATTCAGATGCACTCTTGTTCATTTATTTTCTGAAGAGTTGGTGAGTTCTGCCATTTCCTGGGTCAGTGACTGTAACCAGGCCATGACAAAATTTTCACCAGTTTAACACATCCCTTTATGATAAATCCCTGACTTTTGAGAGTTGGATGATCAGTGCTTCAGCTACACAGCTGCACATGAGTGGTCAACATGAAGCTGCAAGCCTCATGCAACTCTTTGCCTGCAGCCCTCTCCTGGACCTGGCTTCTCAATGCCTCTTTTCTTCCAAAGAGATGCAACTGTAGATATGAAGGCTCATTTTTTCTTGTGTCTCTCAGCTTACTGAAAATAGTCTATATTGAATGTGAGTTCAAAATTGAATGTTAACTCAATATTGTTAATGGTGTTAAAATTTTACTTTCATTTTTCCTACATACCCTTATGGAACTGAATTTCAACAATTTCTTAATTAAAGCAAAATGCTGGTACATTGGATACCGAAGCTCAACTTTGTGTACTATAGCTATAAAGTCCTAAACTGCTGGACAGTATTAAGAAAAAAGCTGCACATGTGTGTTATGAAAAAAGTAAAAATCTATAATCTTCATGCATTTCAAAGAAGTATATATTTTATTTTAAAAAGTGGCTTATGTCCATATAAATGATTATTATTTGACAATAAAAATGAATAAAGTCCTGATACCATATAGAACTTTGAAGACACATTCAGTGAAGAAGTCGCTCACAAAAAAGCCCCAGGCTTTATGGTTCTGTTTATATGAAATGCCTAGAAATATGCAAATCCACAGGGAAAGAAGTTGGCAAAGGCTAAGGGAAGCAGGAGCATGAAGTGACTGCTAAGAAGTAATTGGGGTTTTTGAGGGGATGATTCAAATGTTCCAGAATTAGACAGTGTGATGGTTGTGTAGTTCTATGAATATAATAAAACCACCGAATTTTTTAAAGATATATTTGATGGTATGTAAATTATACCTCATTAAAACTCTTATTTAAAAAGACAGTAGGTTTACTGCTTCTTTTCTTGTGAAAGGATATAATTTATTTTGAGCTGAGGAGTGTTTCCCACATTGGACAATTGAAGCATTGTTTTTACAATAAAATAATGAAAATCACATATGAGAGCTTAAAAATATTTGCTTAGTAAAGGAAGGAAAGTGTCACCTTTCACATTTTTCTGGATTTTGAAATTCTGACACTTGGGATTAACTGATTTGGGTCATGCTGGGCAAAGAGCTTTACAGACACCATCAATGTGCCTCCAGAAAATTAGCAAGTTTTAAGGATACATAATTTAATATTCAAACTAATGTTTATTTGTTTCTCTTGCTAATTATTTTAAAATCCCTGTGTGACTTCCCTATATCTCACTAGTTTTGTGTGCACTCTGAGGGCTTTATGGCATTCTGACAGAAGTGGAACCTCACCCCCATAATACAGGAAACAGTTGATTTGGGGCTTAAATGTGCAATGCTCAAGATCTTAAATCTCAAATATCTGGGAAGGTTGGAAATATCTAGAATTAACTTTGAAAGTATGAAATGGTAAGTCGCTATCTCCTTTTCTTACGTTCATTGAGCAAACAGGCTTTAATAAGCTATAGAAACATAGATCCAGATCAATTGAGGAGCTGCATTCCTCTAACCCTATGGAGTCTTTTGGCTTCATAATAACATTTCCAAACTTTACATCTATGCACAGAGTTGCTATGACTGCAAGGGAAATACAAGTAACTTTTAGGCAAGTGCCAGTGATGTGTTTGTACTATCACTTTGCTTTAAAGGTTTAATATTTGTTTCGCTGAAAATGTCATCTTCCTTTTTCTTGATCATTTTTTTGTCTTTGGGTTTTAACTGTCAAGTTTAGGAGAGTGAATCTTAAACATTCGTCTAACTCTGACCTTTCTTCTGAGTTGCACTACATTTTGTTCATTGTTTTATTGTGTACTTCTCTTTGGATAAATGTTTTCATTCAATAAATCAGTATCTAAAACCAGGCATAACTAGAATATGTCTAGAAGAAAGAAATCAAGATGATTAAGAGTCTAGAAAGCATGGTTCTGAAAAATGTTCCAAGAAACTTAAAAATCTGGCTTAGAAACAAGAAACCCAGGCAAAGTCATGGGTTTCTTTGATGCCCTTGAAGAAACGAGGCATTGCTTCTGGACACGTATTTCCCTGTCCAGGGAAGGCATGCCTTCAATAAACTTTGTATTGACTGAAGTTTACTAGCTAAGTGTTGGGTGGATAGATAAATGGATGGATAGAAGAAAACATCATAGATATACTGCAGAACTTTCTAAATATCAGAACCTCCCAATGATATAATTGTCTACCTCTTAAATTAATTATTTATTTCATTCAAATAAATATTTTTTAAGAGTTTGGATGATTTGTAAAACAAATGATTAGATATTTCTGCATTGGGTGGAAAGTTGAACTAGTTGTTAACTATGGAATCCTAAAATAGCAGTGGTCCTTGCCAATGCTCTAAGAACAAAGCAAGACTGTTCAGTTATCTATTGAAATTTCGATTTGTTGTTACTGTGGCATAATCTCTTCTCTCCTGACTAATACAAAGATGTTTGATGATAATTTTTGATGGGACTTTGATGTGCCAAGGGAAGTCATTTAAATTTTCCAGTCTCAAATTTACCTATTAGTAATACTTAAGGACTAAATTAATCTCTGAGGTTGCATTCACTCAATAATGATACAATATTATGATTCTGTGAGTCAGGGAAATTCTCTTAGGAAGCAGTGGTGTTATCACAGATATGCTACGATAGTTGTTTCTGGTTAAAAAACAATATCACCTATTGTGGGCATAGGACTGTTTTCCTAAAAGGAGTCTTTGGAGTTTTTGTATAGAAATGAGATCACAATCATGTTTTGTTGATGAGAACTATCCTGAGATGTTACAAAATATTGCTTTTGCTTGATTCAGGGTAATTATCATGGAGATTATTTCTCTGTGATAGGAGGATAATAAATACCAGTTATTGAATCATTTTCTATTTCCTGATATTCCACATGTATTATCTCATCCCCAGAGAGATATCCAATCCTTCCTTCCCTCTCTCTTTCCTTCCTCCCCCCCCACTCTTCCTTTCTCACTTTCATCTATGTACTTATCTACTATTCATCGATCTTTCTTTTATCTTTCTTTCCTTCTTTTTCTTTCTTTTTATCTCTTTCCCTCCCTTCCTTCTTGCTTCCTTACATCCTTTCTTTCTTCCTTCCTTCTTTCATCTGTCATTCCACAGGAGATAATACTATTTTACAGTTTTGCTAATGAAGAAACCGAGGTTTATGGAAAATAAAACACCTTCCCAATCAAATGGCAATGCTAAGATCCAATCCCAGGTTTGTCTCAGTTCAAAACTCTAAATCTCTAAAATACTTCTGGGACCAATTGTAAACATTTAAATGGAGAAAACTTAGAAAGTATGGTGCTTCAGATTTATGTCTGTTCTTTTTTAGATATGGTGAAATTGACTTAATCTACTGAGTTCACTCCCTATATCGTATAATTTTGGCCATATATTTTTTCCCAAAATTATTTATATTCTCTTTTTAAAAGTTTTTCAGTTTCAAAAAGTTACTCCATAAGTTCTTCACTTTATTGCTCTTTTCATATTAGTCGCCCACACCATTTCATATGTAATACATGAATTGCAGTTTATTATGCTGTCTATAATTTTAAGCTCCTGATTCAAAACAACAAGCAAAGCAATATTAAATTATTAGCTGTGCCGGTGTCTGCCTCTGTGGAAAAGGCATGCAATTTTGCATTTTTACCTTTTGCTAGAGAAAATTAAGCAACAGATAGAACTATTCCTAATCAAAAGAATTCCTGTTCTTTCAAATCTATTTTTGCATCTTTTCTGACACACTCTTGACATATCTTTGCTAATGACATTAACCTTAACTTTTTGCTCTCTATCTGTTGTATAACAGCCTATATTAGAGATTCATGACTGGATAGAATATTTTCTCTATAAAACATCAGAAAGCAAAGGATAAAAAATTTATAAAAGGCAACCTTTACATACTATAATATCACAACTTCATTACTCAACAAATATGAAATCACAATGGTAACAAGAGCAGAGGAATATAGAGAGTGCAATAAAAGAAGGTGGCAGACAAAAATACAAAGTTAATCTAAATTTGAGAACTTAAATCCTCAAAGAGCCTAATGCTTTGCCAAGAGTCTTTAGAGTTTTCTACATAGCCATTGAGAAAGAGCACCTTTTCCTCCTAAACCCATCCTTTCATGGCAGTTTGTTGGTGGTGTGCACTGTGGCACTCTCCCCGGCAATTCTCCTCCTTGTGTTGCTATGGTTAGTCACAATCCTCCATATTAATGGCCATCCTTATCTAACCCAAAGTGGGTAATACCACTTTTCTTGACATACTAGTGCATTCTGTTATCAGTTGGCAAAGAAACTGAATCAGCAGTAAATCTGTGACACAGTTAGGGTCAATGAAATCCAAGGCCTAGTTAGGTGAGGAATTCTGGGGGAGACACTTTCTTGTCCTCAGAGATTTTCAGAACCAGATGTTTCTCTTTCTGGGTCCTGAGAGGGGTAACTCTAGAACTGGTGCAGTCATTCTGCCACCAAGAGAGAAGCCAGCCTCAGAAGAAAGGTGATCTCATATGAAGGAAACAGAAATGAATCAATTCTGGATCCTGTCCTGAGAGGGATCTTCTACTTAGGTGAGTTAACAAAGCCCATTTCTTTCAAAAGTCAGTATGGATTGGGTTTTCTGTTACTTAGAACATTTAAGGAGACTTAACTGATAACACCTATGTGTCTAATAATGCACAAAATATATCCATCTACAATTATAATCACATCTCACATGTCACTTAATTTGGATCATACCTCAATACATCAGATGCAGTCGAAGAAACTAACTTACAAGATTTTTCATGAAAGTAACAAAATTGAATTTAAGGTCTAACAGAAATGTTGAGAGATTATGTGAGAAATCTTTTAAATATACAAAGAACACCAATTATAATGGATAAATAATAGTTTCTCCTTAATTCTAATACTCTGGGAAAATATACTATTTTTGTAGCCATGTTATTTTTATTTACTGGTATAACCAACCAAACAGACAAAATATCTTAAGATTTATCTTCTAAGCCTACTTAGCTCTTAGTGAGTTACATGATATGCAAGACTTTCTGATGGCATTATTTTATTAATGCATTAAATCAAACAATGCTCTGTGCTTTTGAAGACCTTTGATAGTATGGATCCTCCCTCTTCTCCTTCCAAATGGTGAGCACTCACCCACATGCACCCACAGCTCCAGAATCTTCACGACTCTACTCACTTTCCCCAGGTACACCATCTTAATTTTTGTATCTTTGATATTTGGTCACGTTCTTCCCTTACCTTTCCAAGAATGGACTCTTCCCTATACATAAGCTCTACCTCAGTATTTGGCTCTTTAGCTTTGATTATACGTTACTGAGCACATGCCTTTAACACTTCAGTTTTTCTCTGCAGTTAGGTTGTTCAATCCTCAGGAGCAGGGATTGAAATTTATTTTTCTTGTAACCACTCCCAAAGACTCAAGTACTATGTTATGGAGTACATATTAAGCAAATAATTGCTTGATCAATTAACCATGTTTTACTATTTACCTTACAAAATCTGTTTCATGGATCTAGTCAAAGATTTTAAGATAAGACAAGATTGCCCTAGGGTTGCCAGATTTAGTAAATAAAAATACAGAATACTTCCTTAAGTCTGAATTTCATATAAATAAAATATTTTGGTATAAATTTATCCTATTCAATATATAATATATAAGTAAGCTACAAAATTACCTATTTTTAATCTAAAATTCAAGTTTAACTGGATGTTCTCTGCTTTATCTGCCAATCCTAGATTAATCTGACCTAAAAAAATGTGCTCTTATTTTTTGGAACAAAATACTACACGTATTATTTGTTAAACTTTGTATGCTAATATAAGTCTTATGGTACATGAAGTTCTCCGGGTTGTTCTACCATTCAGTGAAAATACACTGACTGTGTGGTGTCCATCCTGCGAAGGCTGCCATGTGTGAGTGTCCACAGGGAGGCAAGGCTGAATGAGTGGCCATCCCCACCCTGAGGACCCCCTATTCTGCTGGAAGAGACAGTTCACTTCAGGCCAGACTCTACTTGATGTGCTATCCTGGGGTATTAATCTGTGTGGTCAATAACTCTTTTAGGCTTGACACAGCCCTCCTGAGAAAAGAACCAAGATGACACTAGAAACTGAGGCTGTCAAAAATGAAATATATTATTTTTAAAGTACACATTAAATAGTTCCTAATTTTGAAGCATTATGTAAATAGTATAATTCTAATTGAAAACAACTTATCATTTGTTTTGATCAGTACATTGAAATCTCAGATTTTGATAATGAAATTTTTCTTGTGAAAAAAATTTTCTGATCATTGAATATTTAGTGTGTGTGTGTTTTTTTTTTAAAGCAGTAGAAGTATAGCACAGCATTTTTTGTCCTCTCTGCTGCATAGGTCCTTCACAGGTAAATGCCATGTTGGCTACTTAATCTAAGTGATTTATTTAGGTGAGTGTTAGGATCTGCAAATTTCACCTCTCTGCTGCAGCTTTGGTTGCTTTTAGATAATTTCTTATTCTCTGTAATGGAGAGAAAGAAAGCCTGGTTTTCCTCATAACACTGTGTCATAATGGCAGTGTGTATGTGTGCAAAGTTGGATAGCTGAAGTTTTTATCAACCATTTTTACCAGCTATATGCCACATAAATTCAGTGTTATTTTTAAAAATCAAATATTTAAAATCTAGGAACAAAAACACATTTTTCATAACAGTACTGTGTGTGTGTGCATGAGAGAGAGAGAGAGAGAGAGAGAGAGAGAGAGAGAGAGAGAGAGAGAGAGAGAGAGAGAGAGAGAGAGAGAGAGAAAGCTTTCTCGGACATAAATATATAATTCAAGGTTTTAAAACAATGTCCCTTTAATGTACAACATATCAATTTTCAGTTCTAGAATAGAATACATATTTTTTCATTTCTTTTCTAAACATAAGTTGTTTATCTTGACCCTTTGATTTGTATTTTTACAGAGAGCACTTTAAAATAAGAAGGCATAACCTATAAAATGATGACTTTTGTGGAGTTCAGTTGGTTATTAATTCATCAACTGAAATTACACATGGAGTAGTATTAAAATGTAACAAGAATACTGGGGGAAATTAAATCAGTCCCCATGATTTGTTAATTATCCAGATAGAAAGCTATAGTTAACATTTTCATTATGCCAAGTCCTTCAAAATTATGAAACCCCCATTTACAGTCTATGTTTTAGGTTGTCAAAAATTACCTTGGGTAGCTCTTCAATTTGATTGGCATCTAGATAAAGCTCCTCTAATGTCCGCTCAAAGTTAAAGACCTCCTTTGGCACCTGCTGAAGGCTGCAGTGGGAGTAATCTAAAACTGAGATGATTTCTTCTTCACCTCGGAAACATCGGCACGGCACCAGACGGCCGATGATTTTCCGTTTGGTGGTCATCTCCAGGCACTGCACTGGAAAGAAACAGAAAAAATAAACAAATTGTTTAATAACTGCCTTGTGAGAATTTTCTTGTAACACTTAGAGCTTCTTTAGAGCTAATTTTGTCATGTATTTTATAATTCTATAACACTTTACTGTTTCTATAGACATGTACATGCAATACACTGCAAAAAAAGTAGAGGAAAGAAACCTCCAGAATATGTTGGAAAAGACACTTCCCCAATGTGTGCAAAAACATTCAAGTTTAACCCAATGTCTTCTTTTTGATCCATAAATTTATTCCATTGGTGAACAGGTATTTACTGAATAGATATTGGAGATACGTGATGAGTTGAACAGTGTTTTTATGCAGTGTATACTCCACTGGACTACAGGTTAGAGCTGGGACTCATTTACTTGAGAATGTTAGTCTATCTTTAGGAATCCAGTGATTCAGGTAGGAAAACAGCCTGCAAACATGGTGACATCTTGGGCACGTTCTTTTCCTATTCCTCTAGGTTACTATTGCCAAATGCCATGAAATTGGCACAGATTTGTGTCATGGATCCTTCAATATGTTATTTACTCTATTGCTTTTCAAGTATTTTTCTTTTAGACTGACACCTCTTGAGCACCAGGACTGTTTTGTTCATCTTTGAGTTTGTCTTAGTGCCTGACATACAGTAGACATTCACTAACGACTATAGAATGAATAAATGAATATGTCGGGGACTCTCTGGATCATAACAGCTACTGATAATTTGCTTGAGACTTCTCATTCTAATTTAAAGGTTGTGATCTCTGTGAGTGTGTTCCCAGGAATAATGGGTACAGAGCTACTAATTGTAGCTATTTCTCCATGTGTGCTATTTCTCCATGGATTAGGCAGCATCTTTAAGGAGATCTTGTCTTACTTATTTTTCAAGTCAGAGTACACAGCACTTGGTCAACTATAGAATCAGTATTGAATGAAATTAAATTTGAAATTTGCATTTAATTTGTAAATTTATTCTTAATTAGAAAATAAATTTATTGCTGAAATAGAAATGAGTGATATTTTATAAATATAAAATAAAAAGTGTGTAGCGTTTTGCTTTTGAAATTGCTGAGGTAAAGTCAAATTTTGAGGCAATCTGGCAGAATATACTTAAAAGCTATAGGAAATTCAGTTCAAAGTCATCCTTAGTCCTCTTTTCTGACATTAATGAAAGGATAATTTGGGGACAGGTTTGTGAGTGAGTACTTACAGATGACTGCCTACACATGGTAATTTATGGAAAGTTTACTAAAAAACATTTAAAAGATGAACTTTCCATTAATTTCCCTCAAACTCCTACACTTTTTTATACTTTTGATGTTTTATATTTTTATTGTTAATTTTATATGTATCTTACATTTCATATGTATCTTACATTTTTATTCTTTAAATTACTTTGTAACAGTTATATATAATATTGGGGTTCATTTTGACATAATTTTACAAGCATAGAATATAATTTGCTCCGTTTTAGTCCCCATTACTTCCTCTTCCCCTCCCTTCTTCCTTTCACCTCTTTCCTTTCCTCTATTCTACTGATCTTTCTTCTATTTATTTATAGTTTTTTTAAAATTAGTTCATGATGGATACACATGAAGGTGAAATTCACTGTGGTATATTCATATATGTACATAGAAAAATTTGGTCAGACTTATTCCACCACTCCTTCCTTTTTCTATTCATCCTCCTTCTCCCTCAATCCCCTTTCTCTACTCCACTGATCTCTCCTAAAGCATAAGAAATAAAACCAGGAATCAATAAGTGAGACAGTATCAAATTTAAAAGTTTCTGCACAGCAAAGAAAACTATTAAGAGCATGAAGAGAGAGCCTACAGACTGGGAGAAGTTCTTTGCCAAACACTCCTCAGGTAGGGGATTAATATCCAGAATATATAATAAACTCAAAAAATATAGCACCAAAAACCAAATAACCCAATTAAAATATGTACAAAAAACTAAACAAAAAGTTTTCAAAAGAAGAAATACAAATGACCTATAAACATATGAAAAAATGTCCCTCATTCCTAGAAATCAGGGAAATCCAAATCAAAATTATATTCAGATTTTATCTCACACCAGTGAAAATTGCAAATATCAAGAATACAAATAATAAATATTGGCAAGGATGTGGGAGAAAAAGATACACTCATACACTCTTGGTGGCACTGTGAAGTTGTACAATCACTCTGGAAAAAATATGGAGATTTCTCAAAAAACTAGGAATGAAACCACCATATGAGCCAGCCATTCCACTTCTTGGTATATATTCAAAAGATCCAAAATCAGCACACAACAGGGATAGAGTCACATGGATGTTTATAGTGGGGCAATTCACAGTAGCCAGGTTGTGGAACCAGACCAGGTACCCATCAACAGATGAAAGAATTAAGAAAATGTGATATATACACACAATGGAGTTTTACTCAGTCACAGAGAAGCATGAAATTGTGGTATTTTTTTGGTAAATGGATAGAACTTGAAAACATCATGGTAAATGAAATAAGCCAGACCCAGAAAGTCAAGGGTCAAATGTTTGTTCTCAATCATCAAAGTTAGACCAAAACAAGGAAAAAGGGAAAAGAAAAAAAGGGGCAGTTGGAGGGAACCCCATGAAAAATATACTTTCCATTTTTAAGAGTCTGAATCACAAGATTTTGTAATTATTATTCTACCTGACCTTGTACAATGTCTTCATGTCCCTACTCGATGACTGAAACATATTTGACATCCTAATAGTGCCCTTAATAAATATGTGACATCTGTTGGACACCTAGTATATGTGTATTGAAGCTTTTGTAGTGTAAAGGGAAGTGATGATAGTTTAGACTACTATTTTAGCTATGAGAATGAGGAGAAGTAATTATTGGGAAGGTAATTAGGAAGTCAAATCCTAAGACTTGTGGTGGAATAGAAGGGTGGTAGAAGGGGAGGCTGTGGAGCAAAGGGAGCTATTTTAGAAGATTCCCAAGTGTTTAATTTGATTGAGTGCTAGTCACACTCCCCCTCTTCAGCAGTGATACCATAGAGCAGACCCAAGGCACACACCTCATCCTTCTGTATGACTCAAAGCTGACTGACAAATCAACTGTTCATGCTTTTTGTTGTTCAAAGGCTCTCACTCATCTTTTTGTGCTGGACCATTAGCTATTTCTTTTTTTTTCTTTAGTGCATTTTAATTATACGGAATAATGGGTTTCATTGTGACATGTTTGTACATGGAAATAACAAACTTTGATCATTTGGATATTTCTTGAGATCTACTTATTGCTGTCACTGCATATATTTTAAAACATAAACCAAGCAGAATAAAGAACACCCAGACCAGTACCTGAACCATTGGGTCAATGTCCACTGTCCATCAAATCTGCAAAACTTAATTTACTTAGCCTGTTTTCACTTTCATGCCAGGATGTAAGCTCTTACAGTCATCTTTGTTTCTTCTCTCCTCCACGATGTGCTGAACTATTGCCCCTATCCCAAGTCCTCGGTATCCTTCCTCTGAACTTAGAGTTTTCTTTACATCATCATCAATATCTTCAATGAGTCTCAACTCTCCTGAGGAATGCTACCCTTCCCTCTCCTCATTGACTCAACTAAAACTGGGTTTTTCCTGGGGTCAACATTCTATCTTATAGCCTTTAAAAGTAGAGCATAAAATTTTTTCAGACCACATATTAACCCACTTCTGAGTTAGAAGGATGAATTTCTCTCTACCTTGCTCTCTAAAAACTACTGGTCTTCTTTCATCCTGTAAAACCCCTGTTCCTTTGATGGCCTCCTTATAGTAACATCTGTCTACCCTTTCACATACCATTTACTTATCAATTTATTGAACACTCCTTTTCATTCATTGTTGACTTTGGCATCTGATGCACAAAACATCTCCATTCATTCCCAATTTATGCTACCTCCCCAAAATAACTTTCAATGTTTTAGAGCTCCCACCCCCTGAAAATTTCTAAATAACTTGACTGTGGTGCTACTTCTTCATTTTAAAATTACATAGGTTTCCAGCACTACAAGGTTGGGAGATGTTACCTTTCTTCAAGTAAATTCTTACATACTTCTAACCCAAGCAAAATACACGCATAACAATTGTGTTTTAAATTAATAGTTCCTACATGGCTATATACCACTGTAATTAGGGCATATTACATTTAATGTGTATCTTTTTTATTCCTTCGAGTTTAAAAAGTGCTTTATTGTTTTCTTGCCTGGTTTTTCAATGTACATTTTTCTAATTCAGTTTCCCAACACTCTCCTGATATGCCTAAACACGTGGAATAACCACCCCTCAACTCCTACCAATCCTTTGGGAACACCAAGTCTCCCTGCTCCAGTCTGGAGTGGTTGCTTTTCCAGACATTGTGTATAGCTGTCACTCAGAAGTTCTCTTTACTATTATTCCTTTGAATCTTGCATTTATTCCCTGTGTTATGCCTTCTATTTTTTGGATTCATATCTCTTTCTTCCCAGATTTATTCCTTCAGTTTAGTAGAATATAACATCCATTTACTTACTGAGAAAGGATTTATAGTAGACACATTTTTTGAGGACTTTCATCATTGAAAATGGCTTTATTTTACCAGACAATGATTGAAAGTTTGGCTGTATATATACTTTTTTGGTCAGAAATACTTCTTCATAAATTTGAAGGCACTTTTTATTTATTATATTTTCTAGTTCTAAGAAAATCCAGTTCCATTCTGATTCAAAATCCTGTTTAACACCCAATTTCCTTTTCACCAGGAATTTTTGGGGAATTTTTATTTTATCCTTAGTTTTGAAAATTCATGACAAGGAGGTTTGGTGTGGTTTTCTTATTTTTGTTTTTTAAATCCATTGTTCTGAGTACTTAACAGTCTCTTTCACTCTGGAAGCACTTATTGATCAAATTGTTTTATTATTCTGTTATTATTTAATTGATAATTTCTTACTGTTCATTAAAAATTCTCTTCTATAATTCCTATTAGTTAGAAGAGAGAGCTATTAGATTTATTCTAAAATTTGTTTTTCTTATAATTTCCATGTCTTTGTCTTTTTATTATATTTTCTGGGAAATTTTCTCAAATGTATCTTCTATATACATGTACTAAATTACCTGTTATCATTTGTAGGAGTCATATATTGTTTCTTGAATGTTCCTTTTTCATAGTTACCTATTTGTGTCTTAGAAGGCCACATCCTCTTCCTTTCTCTCAGAAGATACTAACCACCGACAGTTGCATTTCGCTTTTGCTCTCTGAATTGTTCCGAGTTCCAGTTTCTGGTGGTTTCTTTGGGTCTCATCTCTCATCATAGAGGTTTTCCACAAGTGTCTGATAACCCCCTGCTCTCCTCCAGTATTAAACAGTGATGCTCTAAAAAGTTAATTGGAAGCTTTATATGCATGACAGGTTTCACTGCAAGATGATAAGGCAGCAAGCCAAAGAATATTCTGGAGGAGAATATTTTGGGCT